>NC_140992.1:122576731-124065424 GCF_052327205.1 Somniosus microcephalus | reverse complement strand
GAGAGGGTGGGGGGGAAGAGAGAGAGGGTGGGGGGAGGGAAGAGAGAGAGGGTGGGGGGCGGGAAGAGAGAGAGTGGGGGGAGGGAAGAGAGAGAGGGTGGGGGGAGGGGAGGGAGAGAGGGTGGGGGAGGGGAGAGAGAGAGGGTGGGGGGAGGGGAGAGAGAGAGGGTGGGGGGGAGGGGGAGAGAGAGAGGGTGGGGGGAGGGGGGAGAGAGAGAGGGTGGGGGGAGGGGAGAGAGAGAGAGAGGGAGGGGGAGAGAGAGGGTGGGGGAGGGGAGAGAGAGAGGGTGGGGGAGGGGAGAGAGAGATGGTGGGGGGAGGGGGAGAGAGGGTTGGGGGGAGGGGAGAGAGAGAGGGTGGGGGGAGGGGGTGGGGGGAGGGGAGGGGGAGGGGAGGGGACAGAGAGTAAAGCAGGGAGAGACAGGAGGAGGGAGGGAGAGCGTGAGGAGAGGGGGAGGGAGAGTAAAGCAGGGAGAGACGGGGAGGGAGGGAAAGAGTGAGGGGGTGGGACAGGGAGGGAAAGAGTGATGGGGTGGGACAGGGAGGGAAAGAGTGAGGGGGTGGGACAGGGAGGGAGAGCTTACCTTCTTCCTTCCTTCGCAGGGGTCCATCGGGCCAAGTTCCCCCCCCAGTCGCACTCTCTCTTCCCCCCCAGTCGCTCTCTCTCTTCCCCCCCAGTCGCTCTCTCTCTTCCCCCCCGTCGCTCTCTCTCTTCCCCCCAGTCGCTCTCTCTCTTCCCCCCCCAGTCGCTCTCTCTCTTCCCCCCCAGTCGCTCTCTCTCTTCCCCCCCCAGTCGCTCTCTCTTCCCCCCCCCAGTCGCTCTCTCTCTTCCCCCCCAGTCGCTCTCTCTCTTCCCCCCCAGTCGCTCTCTCTCTTCCCCCCCAGTCGCTCTCTCCCCCCCAGTCGCTCTCTCTTCCCCCCCCCAGTCGCTCTCTCTGTTCCCCCCCAGTCGCTCTCTCTCTTCCTCCCCAGTCGCTCTCTCTCTTCCCCCCCATTCGCTCTCTCTCTTCCCCCCCAGTCGCTCTCTCTCTTCCCCCCCAGTCGCTCTCTCTCTCTCGTCTCTCTCTCTCTCTTCCAACAACAACATGCCCTCGAAAAAGCCTCGGCACCGCCGGGCACTCCAGCTAGTCTATATATATAAACGAGTCGATCTGTCTGTCTGTCCTTCTGTCCTCGGGTGTGCGTCTGTCCGGCTATGCGCTCGAAAGTTACCTCCGAAGAAAGCTTACGGTTCCGGGACGGTCGTAAGCGTATTTACTTTTCGGTCGAACGAAAATTGTTCGCGCCTTATGCAAAAAACCTTCAAAATTAAACTCATTATCTGCTACTTAGCATTGATTGACTGACGTCAAGGTTCGACCAATCCTGTGCCGTCACGATTGACCAATCCTACAGTACGGTCCCCTGATGGTGGGACTAATCGTTTTCATCTCAGGGATCTGGTAGCCATTGTTTCACTGCCATTACTTCAGCTTCCAGCTCAAACTACTTTGATCATCCAGCTTTGAAAAAGTTAGTATCTCTTTTAAAAATAACATAAGATTTACCAAAAACGTTTTATAAGTACTTTCACTTTCATCTTTCAAGGTATTAAAAGGTAGAAATGTTGCCCGCCAGCAGATTGAGAGAGGGACACAGACAGGGCCCAAAAGCCTGGGACTCGATTTAAAATGTTGCCCGGCAGCAGATTCACAGAGGGACACAGAGAGGCCCCAAAGCCTGGCACTCGATTTAAACCGCCCACCCCAAAACAGCCCTGGCAAAGCCGGGCTCCCCCAGCTATTGTTATATAGGTAAGGGTATAAAACCCCTTGAGACCCCTTTATCCACTCTGTTTGTAACATCCTCAAAGAACTCTAGCAAATTTGTCAAACATGATTTCCCTTTCATAAAACCATGTTGACTCTGCTTGATTGTCTTATGAATTTCTAAATGTCCTGCTATTACCTCCTTAATAATGGATTCCAGCATTTTCCCAATGGCAGGTGTTAGGCTAACTGGCCTATAGTTTCCTGCTTTCTGTCTCCCTCCTTTCTTAGCGACGTTACATTTGAGGTTTTCCAATCTGCTGGGACCTCTCCAGAATCCAGGAAATTTTGGTAGATTACAACCAACACATCCACTATCTCTGCAGCCACTTCTTTTAAGACCCTAGGATGCAGGCCATCAGGTCCAGGGGACTTGTCAGCCTTTAACCCAATTAGTTTGCCTAGTACTTTTACCCTAGTGATAGTGATTGTTTTAGTTCCTCCATCCCTATAGCCCCTTGATTATCTATTATTATTGGGATGTTTTAGTGTCTTCTACCATGAAGACCGATCCAAAATAATTGTTTAGAGTCTCTGCCATTTCTCTATTTCCCATTATTAATTTCCCCCATTTTTGTATCATCTGCAATCTTCTTAATCATACTTCTCACATTCAAGTCCAAATCATTGATATACACCACAAAAAGCAAAGGACCCAGTAGTGAGCCCTGCGGAACCCCACTGGAAACAGCCTTCCAGTCACAAAAACACCCTTCAACCATTACCCTTTGTTTCCTGCCTCTGAGCTAATTTTTGATCCAACTTGCCACTTTGCCTTGGATCCCATGGGCTTTTACTTTCATGACCAGTCTGCCATGCAGGACCTTATCAAAAGCCTTGCTAAAATCCATATAGACTATATCAAACGCACTACCCTCATCGACCCTCCTTGTTACCTCCTCAAAAAATTCAATCAAGTTAGTCAGGCACGACCTTCCCTTAACAAATCCATGCAGACCTAGGGGTATGTGTGCACAAATCGTTGAAGGTAGCAGGGCAGGTTGAGAAAGCAGTTAAAAAGGCTTATGGGATCCTGGGCTTCATAAATAGAGGTACAGAGTACAAAAGTGTGGAAATTATGATGAACCTGAATAAAACACTGGTTCGGCCCCAACTGGAGTACTGTGTCCAATTCTGGGCACCACACTTTAGGAAGGATGTGAAGGCCTTAGAGAGAGTGCAGAAAAGATTTACGAGAATGATTCCAGGAATGAGGGATTTCAGTTACGTTGATAGACTGGGGAAGCTGGGGTTGTTCTCCTTGGAGCAGAGAAGATTGAGTGGAGATTTGATAGAGGTGTTCAAAATCATGAGGGGCCTGGACAGAGTCGATAGGGGGAAACTGTTCCCATTGGCGGAAGGGTCGAGAACCAGAGGACACAGATTTAAGGTGATTGGCAAAAGAACCAAAGGCGACGTAAGAAAAAACTTTTTTACGCAGCGAGTGTTAGGATCTGGAATGCATTTCCTGAAAGGGTGGTGGAGGCAGATTCAATTGTGGCTTTCAAAAGGAAATTGGATAATTACCCGAAGAAAAAAAAATTGCAGGGCTACGGAGAAAGGGACTAGCTGAGAGTTGACGGGCCGAATGGCCTTCTTCCATGCTGTAACCATTCTATTCTATGATTCACTGAATCTCCCCGGCTACTGGGGACAGTGCTTGGGGTTGGAACCCCCCCACCCCCAATTCCGGGATACTCCCAGTCATTCCGCGAGTGTTGGGAACCCTACGCTGAGTTGTATCAAACCGTTACAAAGAACTGCAGTGGTTTAAGAAGAAGGCTCACCACCACCTTCTCAAGGCCAACTAGGGGATGGGCAATAAAGGTCGGCCTCGCCAGCGACGCCCACATTCCGAGAATGAATTAAAAAAAGAACAGGAAATCAAACCACGATAAACAAAGGGCAATGACTTGAAATTTCTGGTATTCTTTGCACATTCCTCGATACGAAGCTTCACAAATGATCACTAGCAATCTGTCTGCCAAACTGCAAACTTTAATATCTTAAACAAGCTGTATAAATCATCAAGGTAACTTTATTTTTATTGATTTCTGAACACAAAGGACTGCCCCACCGATCGCAGACTCGCCATCTCCTCTCTCCCACCTTCACCAAACTAAAACGCAGCCTCCATTTTTTTATTTTCAAAAAGAAGATGAAGGAAGACATAAACTCCTGTTTCCATCTCAGTTCCATCTGAGGTCAGAGGAAAAAAGGTTGGCCAAGAATGGTGATGCATGAAGTCAGCCCATGGGTCAAAGGTAAGTGATGGTAACTGAAAGGAGCCAGATTTTCCTGGCCCATTGCAGGGCCTGGAGGTCATCAAGGTGCAGTGATCACTTGCTGGGCTCCAGTTCAATTGGTATCACCAGCTCTCCACTGTCCTCACTTGATGCTCACAAATGTGGCCAGGAACATTCCTCAGAGCTGCTCCTGCTCTTCCACCACTGGGACCTCGCCAGAAGTGTGTTTAAGAAAGAAAGAACTTGTATTTCTATAGCGTCTTTCACGATCTCAGGATGTCACAAAGCGCTTCACAGCCAATGAAGTACTTTTGAAAAGCAGTCACTGTTGTAATTTGGGAAACGCAGCAGCCAATTTGTGCACAGCAAGCTCCCACAAGCAGCAATGTGAAAATGACCAGATAATCTGTTTTTTTAGTGATGTTGGTTGAGGGATAAATATTGGCCAGGACACCGGGGATAACTCTTCTGCTCTTCTTCGAAATAGTACCATGGGATCTTTTACGTCCGCCTGAGAAGACAGACCTCAGTTTAACTTCTCATTTGAAAGACGGTACCTCTGATCGGTCAGCACTCCCTAAAAGGGCACTCCCGGCGAAGTTATGACGGCGTAAGTGCGGGAGTAGTTCCGAGGAAATTCTGGGCTGTGCCCTTCGTAGTGGGTCTCACTCTATAGGCTGATTTCCCTCCTCCCTTATCCTGGAGCACAGAGGGCCGATTGCAACACCTCACCTGCTGCTCTGGCTAAGGTTAACCAGCTCAGCGCAGATCAATGACTGTACCTGGGATCGTCTGATCTGAAGAGCTCAGTACCACAGGTGGTTGGTGGGGGCCGGGGGGGGGGGGGTGGTGGTGGTGGGGGCTTACCCACTGAGACACCGGTCGAGCTTGAGTTCGGGTCTTCTGTTCAGGAATCAAGCTGATAAGATACAGGACTGTTCCTCACTCAGTCATCACACTGAGAAACAGCCCAAAAACTTCTGAATTACATTTTAGTGGTAAAAGCAAGCAATCCGAGAGATTATGGAGCAATTAATTACCCATTACATTTCTCAACATATTTAATTATACATGTCGGCCAAGGTACTGAAAGGAGTTTAATTGCTTATTAAGCATCCACGTTATTGAATTTCAAGAGGAATGTAACTGTAAAGAGAAGTACTTTAAATGTGATGAAATGACTTCCATATGTATCCCCCGTCACACACTTCTAAAAAGTCCGACCCTTTATTCAATATTTCCGTTACTCTAAGAAAAAAGATTTGCATTTCTAAATGCCTTTCACTACCTCAGGACATCCCAAAGCGCTTTACAGCCAATTAAGTACTTCTGAAGTGTTGTAATGTAGGAAACGCTTCTACCAATTGGCACGCAGCAAGATCCCACAAACAGCAAGGTGAAAATAATCAGATAATCTAGTTTTTGTGATATTGATTAGGGAAAAATATTGGCCAGGACACTGGGGAGAACTCCCCTGCTCTTCTTCGAAATAGTGCCATGGGATCTTTTACATCCACCTGAAAAGACAGACCTCTGTTTAAAGCCTCATCCAAAAGACGGCACCTCCGACAGTGCAGCACTCCCTCAGTACTGCGCTATAGTGTCAGCCTAGATTTTGTGCTCAAGTCTCTGAATAGGATGGCTCCTGCTTGGGTTCTGTTCCACTGATGCTAGTGGCTTTCTCGCACCTTGCCCAATGGGTCAGTCTTACTCTGTGAACCTTGATAATGTGTGTCGGCAGACTATTCAACCAGCGAGGTATCGTAGCTGAGCCCAATCCTGTCCAAACACATGGGGGAAGATCTGGACTTTGTGCGACAGTGTGAAATGGGTGATAGCGAGTCGGCAGCCCATTTGACATCTCTCCCCATTTTTTTTATTTCCACTGATGTCAATGGGGAGAGGTGTAAAACAGGCTGTCGACTTGCTAGCACCCCTTTTACACTATGGCACAAAGTCAAAACCTACCCCATGCACTTTTCAGCAGGAGTCACTGGATAGCAATCAGCAGCAAGAACTCTGGCTGATTTTCCCCCACCCCGTCTCACTGGAGGTACTGAAAGCTATTGTAGCATACCTGTCATCACCCTGCCTGAGATCAGCCAGCCCAGCATAATCAAACCAAGGGCCTGTCACAAAACTGGAGTGCATTTGCCCATAGTTTATGTCTTTTAATCTGTGTATTATTTAACAGAGGTGAAAAAGACAGGCTCTTTTTTGAGAGATGGCACTGTTGCAATGCCACCTGCCACTGCATGCAGGGCAATTAGTCAACTTCACAAGCTGCTCACGACAACCTTAGCATCCCAGGTAAATTTCAACAGGCCTTTAATACGTATGTTAATGTAGCTGGCGTCCGTTTTGTGAGCAGTTGCCTTAAGACTGGCAAATTGCCATCTCAAAAGGCAAGGCCGTGTTTCAAAGAGTGAGAGAAGGAGAAGTGTTTGGACATTTCTGACATTCTAGTTAGTTATCATTTTGAACGAGCCACAATAGACATGGAGGCAAAGCATGAACTCTGCAGGTAGGAAGACCTACGTCATTCCAAATACACCGACGGGATTAGGGCGCCACTAAGGTACTTTGTCTATGTTACCTTAAACGTCTACAAAAAAAGACCATTCAAAGGAACTCAACTGATCGGCATGTCTGTTGAACACTTTCTTGAACTGGTTTGAGACGATTGTGTGATTTGTGCTGATTTGGACCATTGGCTGTATTAACTGCTATTGTAGAAGACTCTATCCAAGGTCTAAACATGTTTGGTATTCCAGTCTGGTATCTGGCACAGATTAATTGTTGTCATGGTAGAAACCCCAATTATAAATCCTGGGACAATGAACGATTGTATTGTGTTCCCAAGTCATGCTATTCCAGTTGTGCCTTAGCTGGTGCCTTAGCTCTTACGGAGCGAGACTGCTTGTCTTTGGGAGCCTACTTTTGTATTACATGTGAGAGCTCTAAATTATACAGGTACTGAGACCCGCCCTTTTAACTTTTAGATCAAACCACGCCAAGCTGGGCCATATTGTCCCTGGATCAATGATAAACAGTGAAATGATAGGGCCTCTGATAGCTCCATGTATTAACGCACAGCTCCATGTGTGTCTGAGCCACACAGAGCAGGAGTGCCCCAGGTTTGATCCTATACCTGTGCTCAGTTAGTTGGTCATAGGTGAGGAGGCAGCAGGAAAAGTACTGGCATTTGATTCTGAGCTGCGGGGGGCAGGGTACAGTTGGCATCCTTCACAGTCCCGGATGGAGCACAGAACCTTATAGCACAGGAGACCATTCAGCCAGTCCTGTCTGTGCTAGACCAATTCAAAACGAATCCCACTACAAGGATCTCTCCCCACAGACATGTATCTTCCTTAGTTTCAAATATGTTTATTTACTTATCCCGTAAAAGATGCAATGGTCTCTCCTTGAGTCACTCCCTGTAGCAAAGCATTCCATGCTCCAACAACTCTCTGTGTAAACACACTTCTCCTAATCTCAGTCCCTTAGTTCTAATTTTAAATTGATGACCCCCTCATCACTGACTTACCAACTTACCAATTATAGCCTTTCACTGTTCATTCCATCAAAACCCTTCATCGTTTCAAAAACCTCTATTAAATCTCCTCTTAGCCTTTTCTGCTCCAGTCTCTGTATCTCAAGTCTCCCCTTATAACTATAGCTTCTCATTCCTGGTATCATTTTGGTGAATCTATGTTGCACATTCTCTATGGAGATGAAGCAATCTATCCCGATGAGGAATGGGTAGTACCTAGGCTGTCCTGGGGCTAGTGAATATGATCATTAATATGCCCAGGACTCCTCCTGGCAGCACAATGGGACTGTCTTGTTAGTGGGCAACACCTCCATCAGCGAGTACCTCTCTTCTGGCTTGTGGACTCAATGCAGTAGGTCATCCGAAGCCAGCTGGCCACTGATAAAATCGTAGGTTCCTTTTGACAGCATTACAGTGAAATCTGAAGTGACTCTATCCCATGATCCCTCCCTGTGCGTTTAAGAGCACACATCTTAAGCTAGCAGCAGCTGCAATCTCTGACTTTGGTAGTTGTGAAGTATATCATACAGCACAGAAGGAGGCCATTCAGCCCATCGTACCTGTGCCAGCTCTTTTGATCTTTCCCCATAGCCTCGCTCTTTCCCCATAACCCTGTAATTTTTTTCCTTTTCCAATATATATATATATCCAATTCCCTTTTGAAAGTTATGATTGAATCTGCTTCCCCCACCCTTCAGGCAGTGCATTCCAGATCGTAACAACTCGCTGCCGAAGAAAGGTTCACGTAGCTAGCCAGAGAAGGCTGCTAAGCATCATACACATGGGCGGAAACACACAGATTTGGCAAGGCACCACTTCTGTAAAAATTCAAGACCATAAATATATAATCCTTCAAATTTTAATTGGAATTCTTTAAAAGTATTTCACTCAAAAACATCCAGCGGTGGTGCATTCCACCAAGCCATTATTCATTGGCGAACAAAGCAATACTTCAACACATCAATTTTCACATGGACTTCATGCATGCTAGGGTTATGACCTAGACTGCGCTAGCTAGTGGAACTAAATACCTTGGACTTGGAACAACTGTTTTGTTCAGGTAAGACCTTATAAAACAAGCCTTGTCTACTCTTTTCCCACTCTCGGGCTTCTAATATATTTCCCGATTTCCCATGATCTTCTGCAATAAATCTTCTTGAGGTCTTTTGTCCCCGATGGAAATGTCTCTACCTGCCCTTGCCATATATGGATCCCCAGCTGCACTGCGCACTCTAAAGGAGGACAAAGCAGGGCGCAGCATGGCAGCTGCTGCAGAATGCCAGGTTCGAGCTCAGCCAATAGCCCAGATTGTTAGGGCATTGAGCAGCTGTGCCCTATAAACCGGGAAGGTTCCAGGTCAATCCGAGTCCCTGTTCACTAACTAGTGACCCCTGCTGGAAAGTTTAGATATCGAGTGAGGACAAGATTGGTTGAGATGCCCCCCACAATCGAATAGCACACACACACACACACACACACACACCGACATTAACTGTCTAGGCTCACACATGAAGAGTGGCCACTTGGGTAACGTACTGGTGGATAGCTGGCACTCATGGATCTGTACCTCAGTGCCTTCAGAGAGGGGCGGGGAATAATTGGAAAAAATGCATACAGAGCTCACCTTGGGCTGGGTAAAACGTCCCCTAACCATAACATAAAAGGGAATCCAAAAGTCTTCTATATATATATAAATAGTAAACGGGTAGTAAGAGGAGGGGTGGGGCCGATTAGGGACCAAAATGGAGACCTACACATGGAGGCAGAGGTATGACTGAGGTACTAAATGATTACTTTGCATCTGTCTTTACCAAGGAAAAAGATGCTGCCAAAGTCATAGTGAATGAGGAGGTAGTTGAGATACTGGATGGGATAAAAATTGACAAGGAGGAGGTACTGGAAAGGCTGGCTGTACTTAAAGTAGATAAGTCACCAGGACCGGATGGGATGCTGAAGGAAGTAAAGGTGGAAATTGCAGAGGTACTGGCCATCATCTTCCAATCCTCCTTAGATACGGGGCTGGTGCCCGAGGACTGGAGAACTGCAAATGTTACACCCTTGTTCAAAAAAGGGTGTAAGGATAAACCCAGCAACTACAGGCCAGTCAGTTTAACCTCGGTAGTGGGGAAGCTTTTAGAAACGATAATCCGGGACAAAGTTAACAGTCACTTGGACAAGTATGGATTAATTAAGGAAAGCCAGCACAGATTTGTCAAAGGCAAATCGTGTTTAACTAACTTGATTGAGCATTTTGATGAGGTAACAGAGAGGATTGATGAGGGCAATGCGGTTCATGTGGTATACATGGACTTCCAAAAGGCATTTGATAAAGTGCCGCATAATAGGCTTGCCAGCAAAGTTGAAGCCCATGGAATAAAAGGGACAGTGGCAGCATGGATACAGAATTGGCTAAGTGACAGGAAACAAAGAGTAGTGAACGGTTGTTTTTCGGACTGGAGGAAGGTATACAGTGGTGTTCCACAGGGGTCGGTACTAGGACCACTGCTTTTCTTGATATATATTAATGACTTGAACTTGGGTGTACAGGGCACAATTTCAAAATTTGCAGATGACACACAACTTGGAAGTACAGTGAACAGTGAGGAGGATAGTGATAAGGCTTCAAGAAGACATAGACAGGCTGGTGAAATGGGCGGACATGTGGCAGATGAAATTTAATGCAGAAATGTGCGAAGTGATATATTTTGGTAGGAAGAACGAGGGGAGTCAATATAAACTAAAGGGTACAATTCTAAAGGGGGTGCATGAACAGGGAGGCCTGGGGGTATATGTGCACAAATCATTGAAGGTGACAGGGCAGGTTGAGAAAGCGGTTAAAAAAGCATACGGGATCCTGGGCTTCATAAATAGAGGCATAGAGTACAAAAGCAAGGAAGTTATGATGAACCTTTATAAAACACTGGTTCGGCCTCAACTGGAGTATTGTGCCCAATTCTGGGCACCGCACTTTAGGAAGGATGTGAAGGCCTTAGAGAGGGTGCAGAAAAGATTTACGAGAATGGTTCCAGGGATGAGGGACTTCAGTTACGTGGATAGACTGGAGAAGCTGGGGTTGTTCTCCTTAGAGCAGAGAAGATTGAGAGGAGATTTGATAGAGGTGTTCAAAATCATGAGGGGTCAGAGTAGATAGAGAGAAACTGTTCCCATTGGTGGAAGGGTCAAGAAGCAAAGGACACAGATTTAGGGTGATTGGCAGAAGAACCAAAGTGGTTCGGATTTGGAATGCAGTGGCTGAAAGGGTGGTGGAGACAGACTCAAACGTGGCTTTCAAAAGGGAGTTGGATAAGTACCTGAAGGAAAAACATTTGCAGGGCTACGGGGAAAGGGCGGGGGAGTGGGACTAGCTGAAGTGTTCTTGCAGAGAGCCGGCACTGGCTCGACGGGCTGAATGGCCTCTTTCTGTGCTGTAACCATTCTATGATTCTATGAGAGCTCCCCACTCACACAGGTGTGCTATAGATCATTCAGAGCTCTTGCGCGGCAGATAAGAAGTTACAGGTCTTTGACACAGGTTCCAATTAGCACGAGAGTTGCAACGTAATCCAACTGATTGAGCCAGAAATAAATTGATTCCATGCCTCGGCAATCATGTATAATTAAATCCAGAATCCAATTTGTACACTGATCCATATGTTCCACTGCCAATCCCTATCAAATTGCCACCGCCAGCAAAATGACAGACCTCGGGATCATGAAGAGGTTGGCACTGTTAGACTGTGTTTCACATTTGCCTCACACTTTAGCGAACACCCTGTAGATAAGTTGCTGACACCAGACACAGATAAATGGTAAATTGCAAATAAAGGAAGTAGGAGACTGCCACTTACTTCACGAAGGTAGTGCAATTAAAACAGTTAACGATTTGAAACAGATTTTGCATTCAAACAAGGAATATTTATGGGACCTACATTGGTTTCTGGTCCAGCAATGCCTCAGATTTAAAATTCTCATTTTTGTGTTCAAATCGCTCCATGGCCTCCCTATCTCTGTAACCACCTGCAGCCCTACAACCCTCCAAGAACACTGCATTCCGCCAATTATGGTCTCTTGTGCATCCCTGATTTCCTTCGTCCCACCATTGGCGGCCGTGCCTTCAGCCGTCTAGACCCTAAGCTCTGGAATTCCCTTCCTAAATCACCCTGCCTCTCTACCTCTCTCTCCTCCTTTAAGATGCTTCTCTTTAACCACAATTTTGGTCACCTTATCTCCTTATGTGGCTTGGTGTCAAATTTTGTCTAAAAACATGTATATGGTTATGTGAAGCAACTCGGGGCATTTTACTATGTTAAAGGCGCTATATAAATGCAAGTTTTTGTTGAAAATGGGTGCTGCAGTCAGTTTGAAAATTGCTTTTCAAGCCGGTGGAAGTCTGCTCTTCCTGCTGGCTGTAATGGTCCTAAGTGAGATGAGTCTGGAACACATATCAACCAAGCTCCTGGGTAAAGCTAGTACTGAATTGAGGTCAACGTAATTAGACAAGACTCAAAGTGCACTGAGGGTAGTCTTTCTGCAGCTGAAGTTAAGGCACTGGGAGGCAACAGAGCAGATGCAGCAACGTCCTGGCCTTATGTGCAAATAAATCTCAATCCCTCCACTGTCTCTAAATTGTCAGACTGCTTGTCCGACATCCAGTAATGGATGAGCAGAAATTTTCTCCAACTAAATGTTGGGAAGACCCAAGCCATTTTCTTCGGACCCCGTCACAAACTCTCTTCCCTAGCCACCGACTCCATCCCTCTCCCTGGCAACAGTCTGAGGCGGAACCGGACTGTTTGCAATCTTGGTGTCATATTTTACTCTGAGATGAGCTTCTGACCACATAGTCACTCCATCACCAAGACCGCCTACTTCCACCTCCGTAACATCGCCCGACTCCGTCTCTGCCTCAGTTCATCTGCTGCTGAAACTCTCATCCCTGCCTCTGTTACCTCTAGACTTGATTATTCCAACAGCTCCTAGTCAGCCTCCCTCCCTAAATAAACTTGAGCTCATCCAAAACTCTGCTACCCGTATCCTAACTCTCACCAAGTCCCGTTCACTAATCACCCTTATGCTCGTTAACCTACAATGGAACTTTTTCCCTTAGTAGAGGGGTCAATAACAAGGGGGCACAGATTCAAGGTAAGGGGCAGGAGATTTAGAGGGGATTTGAGGAAGAACATTTTCACCCAGAGGGTGGTTGGAATCTGGAACTCACTGCCTGAAAGGGTGGTGGAGGCAGGAACCCTCACAACATTCAGGAAGCATTTGGATGAGCACTTGAAATGCCATAGCATACAAGGCTATGGACCAAATGCTGGAAAATGGGATTAGATTAGACAGGGCTTGATGGCCGGCGCAGACGCGATGGGCCGAAGGGCCTCTTTCTGTGCTGTATAAGGCTCCCGGTCCAGCAATGCCTAAATTTTAATATTCTCTTCCATGTTTTCAAATCACTCCATGGCCTCACCCCTCCCCATCTCTATAACCTTCTCCAGCCCTACAAGCCTTTGAGATCTCTGCACTCCTCCAATTCTGGCCTCTTGCGCATCCCCAATTTTAATCGCTCCACCATTGGCGGTCGTGTCCAGTCCCTAAGCTCTGGAATTCCCTCCCTAAACCTCTCCGCCTCTCCACCTCTCTCTCCTCCTTTAAGACGCTCCTTAAAACTTACCTCTTTGACCAAGCTTTTTGTCAGCTATCCTAGTATCTCCTTATATGGCTCAGTGTCAAATATTGTTTGAAAACGCTCCTGTGAAGCGCCTTGGGATGTTTCACTACGTTATGGGCGCTATATAAATACAACTTGTTGTTAGTACCCTATTCTCAAAATGTGTCATCTCTCACCGTGACGGGAACAAACAATTGTCCAATGCTTTTTTTTTTAAGAAGACCTGCGGAAAATGGAAATTGTCTCTCTGAATGTTACCTTGGCTCTGACGCTGCTTCGTTGAGGGTCCTGATTGTGGGATTCTCTCAGTGATGGGCCCTGATTGTGGGAATCTCTCAGTGATGGTCCTGATTGTGGGATTCTCTCAGTGCTGGGCCCTGATAGTGGGATTCTCTCAGTGATGGGCCCTGATTGTGGGATTCTCTCAGTGATGGGCCCTGATTGTGGGATTCTCTCCGTGATGGGCCCTGATAGTGGGATTCTCTCAGTGATGGTCCTGATTGTGGGATTCTCTCAGTGATGGGCCCTGATTGTGGGATTCTCTCAGTGATGGACCCTGATTGTGGGATTCTCTCAGTGAGGGTCCTGATTGTGGGAATCTCTCAGTGATGGGCCCTGATTGTGGGATTCTCTCCGTGATGGGCCCTGATTGTGGGATTCTCTCAGTGAGGGTCCTGATTGTGGGATTCTCTCAGTGATGGGCCCTGATTGTGGGAATCTCTCAGTGATGGTCCTGATTGTGGGATTCTCTCCGTGATGGGCCCTGATTGTGGGAATCTCTCAGTGATGGTCCTGATTGTGGGATTCCCTCAGTGATGGCCCTGATTGTGGGATTCTCTCAGTGATGGTCCTGATTGTGGGAATCTCTCAGTGATGGTCCTGATTGTGGGATTCTCTTAGTGATGGGCCCTGATTGTGAGATTCTCTCAGTGATGGTCCTGATTGTGGGATTCTCTCAGTGAGGGTCCTGATTGTGGGAATCTCTCAGTGATGGGCCCTGATTGTGGGATTCTCTCAGTGATGGGCCCTGATTGTGAGATTCTCTCCGTGATGGGCCCTGATTGTGGGATTCTCTCAGTGATGGGCCCTGATTGTGGGAATCTCTCAGTGATGGTCCTGATTGTGGGATTCTCTCCGTGATGGGTCCTGATTGTGGGATTCTCTCAGTGATGGGCCCTGATAGTGGGATTCTCTCAGTGATGGTCCTGATTGTGGGATTCTCTCAGTGATGGGCCCTGATTGTAGGATTCTCTCAGTGATGGGTCCTGATTGTGGGATTCTCTCCGTGACGGGCCCTGATTGTGGGATTCTCTCAGTGATGGGCCCTGATTGTGGGAATCTCTCAGTGATGGTCCTGATTGTGGGATTCTCTCCGTGATGGGTCCTGATTGTGGGATTCTCTCAGTGATGGCCCTGATTGTGGGATTCTCTCAGTGATGGCCCTGATTGTGGGATTCTCTCAGTGATGGGCCCTGATTGTAGGATTCTCTCAGTGATGGGCCCTGATTGTGGGATTCTCTCCGTGATGGGCCCTGATTGTGGGGTTCTCTCAGTGATGGGCCCTGATTGTGAGATTCTCTCCGTGATGGGCCCTGATTGTGGGATTCTCTCAGTGATGGGCCCTGATTGTGGGAATCTCTCAGTGATGGTCCTGATTGTGGGATTCTCTCCGTGATGGGTCCTGATTGTGGGATTCTCTCAGTGATGGGCCCTGATAGTGGGATTCTCTCAGTGATGGTCCTGATTGTGGGATTCTCTCAGTGATGGGCCCTGATTGTAGGATTCTCTCAGTGATCGGCCCTGATAGTGGGATTCTCTCAGTGATGGTCCTGATTGTGGGATTCTCTCCGTGACGGGCCCTGATTGTGGGATTCTCTCAGTGATGGGCCCTGATTGTGGGAATCTCTCAGTGATGGTCCTGATTGTGGGATTCTCTCCGTGATGGGCCCTGATTGTGGGAATCTCTCAGTGATGGTCCTGATTGTGGGATTCTCTCCGTGATGGGTCCTGATTGTGGGATTCTCTCAGTGATGGCCCTGATTGTGGGATTCTCTCAGTGATGGCCCTGATTGTGGGATTCTCTCAGTGATGGGCCCTGATTGTAGGATTCTCTCAGTGATGGGCCCTGATTGTGGGATTCTCTCCGTGATGGGCCCTGATTGTGGGATTCTCTCAGTGATGGGCCCTGATTGTGGGATTCTCTCCGTGATGGCCCTGATTGTGGGAATCTCTCAGTGATGGGCCCTGATTGTGGGATTGCTCAGTGATGGCCCTGATTGTGGGATTCTCTCAGTGATGGCCCTGATTGTGGGATTCTCTCAGTGATGGTCCTGATTGTGGGATTCTCTCAGTGATGGACCCTGATTGTGGGATTCTCTCAGTGATGGCCCTGATTATGGGATTCTCTCAGTGATGGTCCTGATTGTGGGAATCTCTCAGTGATGGTCCTGATTGTGGGAATCTCTCAGTGATGGTCCTGATTGTGGGATTCTCTCAGTGATGGGCCCTGATTGTGGGATTCTCTCAGTGATGGCCCTGATTGTGGGATTCTCTGTGATGGTCCTGATTGTGGGAATCTCTCAGTGATGGTCCTGATTGTGGGATTCTCTCAGTGATGGGCCCTGATTGTGAGATTCTCTCAGTGATGGTCCTGATTGTGGGATTCTCTCAGTGATGGGCCCTGATTGTGGGATTCTCTCAGTGATGGGCCCTGATTGTGGGATTCTCTCAGTGATGGCCCTGATTGTGGGATTGTCTCAGTGATGCTCCTGATGGTGGAAATCTCTCAGTGATGGCCCTGATTGTGGGATTCTCTCCGTGATGGGCCCTGATTGTGGGAATCTCTCAGTGATGGCCCTGATTGTGGGATTCTCTCAGTGATGGGCCCTGATTGTGGGATTCTCTCCGTGATGGGCCCTGATTGTGGGAATCTCTCAGTGATGGCCCTGATTGTGGGATTATCTCAGTGATGGGCCCTGATTGTGGGAATCTCTCAGTGATGGGCCCTGATTGTGGGATTCTCTCAGTGATGGGCCCTGATTGTGGGATTCTCTCCGTGATGGGCCCTGATTGTGGGATTCTCTCCGTGATGGGCCCTGATTGTGGGATTCTCTCCGTGATGGGCCCTGACTGTGGGATTCTCTCAGTGATGGGCCCTGATTGTGGGATTCCCTCAGTGATGGGCCCTGATTGTGGGATTCTCTCAGTGATGGGCCCTGATTGTGGGAATCTCTCAGTGATGGGCCCTGATTGTGGGATTCTCTCAGTGATGGCCCTGATTGTGGGAATCTCTCAGTGATGGGCCCTGATTGTGGGATTCTCTCAGTGATGGCCCTGATAGTGGGATTCTCTCAGTGATGGGCCCTGATTGTGGGATTCTCTCCGTGATGGGCCCTGATTGTGGGATTCTCTCAGTGATGGGCCCTGATTGTGGGATTCTCTCAGTGATGGGCCCTGATTGTGGGATTCTCTCAGTGATGGTCCTGATTGTGGAATTCTCTCAGTGATGGACCCTGATTGTGGGAATCTCTCAGTGATGGCCCTGATTGTGGGAATCTCTCAGTGATGGGCCCTGATTGTGGGAATCTCTCAGTGATGTGCCCTGATTGTGGGAATCTCTCAGTGATGGTCCTGATTGTGGGAATCTCTCCGTGATGCCCCTGATTGTGGAATTCTCTCAGTGATGCCCCTGATTGTGGGAATCTCACAGTGATGTCCCTGATTGTGGGAATCTCTCAGTGATGGGCCCTGATTGTGGGAATCTCTCAGTGAGGGCCCTAATTTGGGATTCTCTCAGTGATGGTCCTGATTGTGGGATTCTCTCAGTGATGGGCCCTGATTGTGGGATTCTCTCAGTGATGGGCCCTGATTGTGGGATTCCCTCAGTGATGGCCCTGATTGTGGGATTCCCTCAGTGATAGGCCCTGATTGTGGGATTCTCTCAGTGATGGCCCTGATTGTGGGATTCTCTCAGTGATGGTCCTGATTGTGGGATTCCCTCAGTGATGGGCCCTGATTCTGGGAATCTCTCAGTGATGGGCCCTGATTGTGGGATTCTCTCAGTGATGGGCCCTGATTGTGGGATTCTCTCAGTGATGGCCCTGATTGTGGGAATCTCTCAGTGATGGCCCTGATAGCGCGATTCTCTCACTGATGGGCCCTGATTGTGGGAATCTCTCAGTGATGGGCCCTGATTGTGGGATTCTCTCAGTGATGGCCCTGATTGTGGGAATCTCTCAGTGATGGGCCCTGATTGTGGGATTCTCTCAGTGATGGCCCTGATTGTGGGAATCTCTCAGTGATGGGCCCTGATTGTGGGATTCTCTCAGTGATGGACCCTGATTGTGGGATTCTCTCAGTGATGGCCCTGATTGTGGGAATCTCTCAGTGATGGGCCCTGATTGTGGGATTCTCTCAGTGATGGGTCCTGATTGTGGGACTCTCTCAGTGATGGGCCCTGATTGTGGGAATCTCTCAGTGATGGCCCTGATTGTGGGATTCTCTCAGTGATGGTCCTGATTGTGGGAATCTCTCAGTGATGGTCCTGATTGTGGGATTCTCTCAGTGATGGGCCCTGATTGTGGGAATCTCTCAGTGATGGGCCCTGATTGTGGGAATCTCTCAGTGATGGGTCCTGATTGTGGGATTCTCTCAGTGATGCCCCTGATTGTGGGATTCTCTCAGTGATGGCCCTAATTGTGGGAATCTCTCAGTGATGGGCCCTGATTGTGGGATTCTCTCCGTGATGGGCCCTGATTGTGGGAATCTCTCAGTGATGGTCCTGATTGTGGGATTCTCTCAGCGATGGGCCCTGATTGTGGGATTCTCTCAGTGATGGGCCCTGATTGTGGGATTCTCTCCGTGATGGGCCCTGATTGTGGGATTCTCTCAGTGATGGTCCTGATTGTGGGAATCTCTCAGTGATGGGCCCTGATTATGGGATTCTCTCAGTGATGGGCCCTGATTGTGGGATTCTCTCAGTGATGGCCCTGATCGTGGGAATCTCTCAGTGATGGGTCCTGATTGTGGGATTCTCTCAGTGATGCCCCTGATTGTGGGAATCTCTCAGTGATGCCCCTGATTGTGGGAATCTCTCAGTGATGCCCCTGATTGTGGGAATCTCTCAGTGACGGGTCCTGATTGTGGGATTCTCTCAGTGATGCCCCTGATTGTGGGAATCTCTCAGTGATGCCCCTGATTGTGGGAATCTCACAGTGATGTCCCTGATTGTGGGAATCTCTCAGTGATGGGCCCTGATTGTGGGATTCTCTCAGTGATGGCCCTGATTGTGGGATTCTCTCAGTGATGGTCCTGATTGTGGGAATCTCTCAGTGATGGTCCTGATTGTGGGAATCTCTCCGTGATGCCCCTGATTGTGGGATTCTCTCAGTGATGCCCCTGATTGTGGGAATCTCACAGTGATGTCCCTGATTGTGGGAATCTCTCAGTGATGGGCCCTGATTGTGGGATTCTCTCAGTGATGGGCCCTGATTGTGGGATTCTTTCAGTGATGGCCCTGATTGTGAGATTCTCTCAGTGATGGCCCTGTGTGGTAAACCACTGTCATACCTGTCTGTGTCTGTATGTGTATTCCACTAGGTACAGGTCTGGACATGCCTCGGCTGACTCCTCCCACTATTCCAGGTATATAAGTGACTACCTCCCAGTCCCTTAGTATTCTGGACGGGTCGACCACTCGAGACAAGACCTTCATTCTTTAGTTAATAAAAGCCTGATTGTTACTCGCTCAACTTCAGTCTTTTGAGTAATTGATGGCGCATCAATTTTATTAACTAAATTTTTTATAATGGAGAAGATCCTCACACCAGCATGCCTGGACCTGGACAGTCGGGAAGCGGACGCTTCCACCAAGTTTGCTCACTGGCTCACGTGCTTCGAGACATTCCTGACTGCCTCCACTGCGGTCGAAACGGATGCAGACAAACTGTCTGTCCTGTTCTCCAAGGTGAACCACCGAGTGTACTCAGTCATCCGGGACGCGACCTCGTACACAGCCGCCCTCCAGCTCCTCAAGACCCAGTACACGCGCCCTGTGAACGAAGTATATGCTAGGCACCTTCTGGGGAGTCGCAAGCAACAACCTGGGGAATCGACTGAGGAATACCTCCAAGCACTGTCCGTGCTTGGCCGGGCCTGTGGGTGTAAGGCGGTAACGCCCACTAAGTACACGGAGGAACTGATCCGGGATGCCTTCGTAGCGGGCCACAGGTCCAACTACACCCGACAGCGACTGCTGGAGCAGAGTGACCTCACCCTCGACAAAGCCTCCGACATCGCACTAACGCTGGACGCAGCCTTCCGGGGCATGGATGCCTACTCCTCTGCACCGTGGACGCCGCGGGGAACGACAACCTGGGACACGGTAGGACAGCCCCATAGCACCGTGCCACCCCAGCCACAGCCCAACAACGGCCCAACTACCGCAGCAGTGTCCCAAAGCCAGACAGCAGTATCCCAAGGCCAGAAATGCTACTTCTGTGGCCAGGCCAAACACCCCAGAGCGCGCTGCCCGGCGAAGAATGCAACCTGCTCGGGCTGCGGGAAAAAGGGACACTACGCCAGCGTCTGCAAGGCCAAAGCCACCCCGAACGCCAGCAGCGCCGCGTGTGGGCCGTGCGAGCCGCCATCTTGGGCCTCCCCAGCCATGTGCGAACCACCGCAGCAGCAGCCATCTTGGACGACTCCAGCCACATGGGAATCATGGGCGCCGCCATCTTGGACACCAGCCGGGATGCAGCAGACCGCCAACCCCCCCCCATCTGATACTCGCAGCGACACACCGACCCCTACGCTGGCCTCTGTGACGCTGGACCAAACGAGACCGCACCAGCTAGCTCGGTCCAAAATGGACGTTAAGGTAAACGGCCATGCAATAAACTGCCTTTTTGACTCCGGGAGCACAGAGAGCTTCATCCACCCCGACACGGTGCGGCGTTGCTCTCTCCCAGTCCTGCCTGCGCACCAGCGGATTTCTATGGCCTCCGAGTCCCAGTCAGCGGACATTGGCGGCTACTGCGTGGTGACACTAGTAGTAGACGGGACTGTGTTCAATAATTTTAAACTCCTGGTCCTGCCCGACCTCTGCGCTGCCGTTCTACTGGGGTTGGATTTCCAGTGCCACCTCAAAAGCGTTACGATGGCGTACGGTGGCCCCCTCCCCCCACTCACAGTCCGCAGCCAGCAGCCTCCAAATTGCCCGCCGCGCACTAGATGCAACCTCTCCACACTCAGAGTCCCACCCCCCCCACTGTTTGCTAACCTCACCCCCGACTGTAAGCCCATCGCCACAAAGAGCAGGCGATACAGTGCCGGGGACAGGGTTTTCATCAAAACCGAAGTGGAACGGCTCCTGAAGGAGGGGATTATTGAGGGCAGCTCCAGCCCCTGGCGAGCCCAGGTTGTGGTCGTTAAGACCGGCGAGAAACAACGCCTGGTCATCGACTACAGCCAAACAATAAACCGCTACACCCTGCTGGACGCCTACCCACTCCCCCGCATAGCTGACATGGTCAACCAGATCGCGCAGTACCGCGTCTTTTCGACCATTGACCTGAAATCAGCGTACCACCAGCTCCCCATCAGCCCTGAAGACCGCCAGTATACTGCTTTTGAGGCAAACGGCCGCCTCTATCACTTTCTTAGGGTTCCCTTCGGCGTTACCAACGGGGTCTCCGTCTTCCAAAGGGAGATGGACCGGATGGTCGATCAAAACGAGCTGCAGGCCACTTTCCCTTACCTAGATAATGTGACCATCTGCGGCCATGACTTGCAGGACCATGACGCAAACCTCGAGAAATTCCTCCGCACCGCCCAACTCCTGAACCTGACATATAACAAGGAGAAGTGCATATTCCGCACAGACCGCCTCGCCATCCTTGGCTGTGTTGTAGAACACGGGGTCATCGGTCCCGACCCGGACCGGATGCGTCCCCTTATGGAACTCCCACTGCCCCACTGCCTAAAAGCTCTGAAGAGGTGCCTAGGGTTTTTTTCCTACTACGCTCAGTGGGTCCCCTACTATGCAGACAAAGCCCGTCCGCTGATCAAGTCCACCTCTTTTCCCGTGACGGCAGAGGCCCGCTTAGCCTTCCACCGTATCAAGGAAGACATTGCCAAAGCCACCATGCACGCAGTGGACGAATCCATCCCCTTCCAGGTGGAAAGCGATGCGTCCGACTTCGCTCTGGCCGCCACCCTTAATCAGGCGGGGAGACCTGTGGCATTCTTCTCACGAACCCTCCAGGGCCCGGAGACCAGACACTCCGCGGTCGAGAAGGAGGCCCAGGCTATCGTGGAGGCTGTGCGTCATTGGAGGCACTACCTGGCCGGAAAACGATTTACCCTGCTCACTGACCAGCGTTCAGTTGCTTTTATGTTCAACAACAAGCAGAGGGGCAAAATCAAAAATGACAAGATCTTGAGGTGGAGAATCGAACTTTCCACCTACAATTACGAGATCTTGTACCGGCCTGGGAAGCTCAATGAACCCCCAGATGCCCTATCGCGTGGCACCTGCGCCAGCGCGCAGATCGATAGGCTGAGGGCCCTCCACAATGACCTCTGCCACCCGGGGGTCACCAGGTTCTTCCACTTCATCAAGGCCCGCAACCTGCCTTACTCCATTGAGGAGGTCAGGACCATGACCAAGAACTGCCAAGTCTGCGCTGAGTGCAAACCGCACTTTTATAGACCAGACAGAGCCCACCTGATAAAAGCCACTCGCCCTTTCGAACGCCTGAGCGTCGATTTTAAAGGGCCTCTCCCCTCCTCCGACCGCAATGTGTACTTCCTCAACATCATTGACGAGTACTCCCGGTTCCCGTTCGCTATCCCCTGCCCGGACATGACCAGTGCCACGGTCATTAAATGTCTGAACAGCCTCTTCACCCTGTTCGGTTTCCCCAGCTATATCCATAGCGACCGGGGCTCATCGTTTATGAGCGACGAACTCCGCCAGTACCTGCTCGCTAGGGGTATAGCCACAAGCAGGACCACCAGTTACAACCCCCGGGGGAACGGACAGGTGGAAAGAGAGAATGCAACTGTTTGGAAGGCTGCCCTACTAGCCTTAAAGTCTAGGGGCCTTCCGACCTCCCGCTGGCAGGAGGTGCTCCCCGATGCGCTCCACTCGATTCGGTCACTTCTCTGCACTGCCACCAATGCCACCCCTCACGAGAAAATGTTTGTCTTCCCAAGGAAGTCCACATCGGGGACATCGTTACCGCCATGGCTGACGTCCCCAGGGCCGGTACTACTGAGAAGACACGTGAGGGCCAATAAAACGGACCCCCTGGTCGAGAGGGTCGACCTCCTCCACGCCAACCCCCAGTACGCTTACATTGCGTACCCGGACGGGCGGGAGGACACAGTCTCCATACGAGACCTCGCACCCTCGGGGACCGCTGTAACCCACTACCCATTACCACCCCCCCCAACGACCCGATATCCAACCCCAGCAGCCGGCTCGCCTTGGACCGTCACCCACGAGGACTACACTCCAGGGCCCCAGCCTACACGGGACGCGACGCCGGAAGCTCCACCACCCCTGCCGTCGCCACGTCGATCACAGCGGCAGACAAGACCTCCGGAGAGACTCCAATACACGAACTTTTAAATACACTTCACCCCGCCGGACTCATTTTTAAACAAGGGGTGAATGTGGTAAACCACTGTCATACCTGTCTGTGTCTGTATGTGTATTCCACTAGGTACAGGTCTGGACATGCCTCGGCTGACTCCTCCCACTATTCCAGGTATATAAGTGACTACCTCCCAGTCCCTTAGTATTCTGGACGGGTCGACCACTCGAGACAAGACCTTCATTCTTTAGTTAATAAAAGCCTGATTGTTACTCGCTCAACTTCAGTCTTTTGAGTAATTGATGGCGCATCACCCTGATTGTGGGATTCTCTCAGTGATGGTCCTGATTGTGGGATTCTCTCAGTGATGGGCCCTGATTGTGGGATTCTCTCAGTGATGGTCCTGATTGTGGGAATCTCTCAGTGATGGTCCTGATTGTGGGATTCTCTCAGTGATGGCCCTGATAGTGGGATTCTCTGAGTGATGGTCCTGATTGTGGCAATCTCTCAGTGATGGTCCTGATTGTGGGATTCTCTCAGTGATGGGCCCTGATTGTGGGATTCTCTCAGTGATGGTCCTGATTGTGGGAATCTCTCAGTGATGGGCCCTGATTATGGGATTCTCTGAGTGATGGGCCCTGATTGTGGGATTCTCTCAGTGATGGGCCCTGATTGTGGGAATCTCTCCGTGATGCCCCTGATTGTGGGAATCTCTCAGTGATGGCCCTGATTGTGGGATTCTCTCAGTGATGCCCCTGATTGTGGGAATATCTCAGTGATGGCGCTGATTGTGGGATTCTCTCAGTGATGGCCCTGATTGTGGGATTCTCTCAGTGATGGGCCCTGGTTGTGGGAATCTCTCAGTGATGGTCCTGATTGTGGGAATCTCTCAGTGATGGGCCCTGATTGTGGGATTCTCTCCGTGATGGTCCTGATTGTGGGAATCTCTCAGTGGTGGGCCCTGATTGTAGGATTCTCTCAGTGATGGGTCCTGATTGTGGGATTCTCTCCGTGACGGGCCCTGATTGTGGGATTCTCTCACTGATGGGCCCTGATTGTGGGAATCTCTCAGTGATGGTCCTGATTGTGGGATTCTCTCCGTGATGGGTCCTGATTGTGGGATTCTCTCAGTGATGGCCCTGATTGTGGGATTCTCTCAGTGATGGCCCTGATTGTGGGATTCTCTCAGTGATGGGCCCTGATTGTAGGATTCTCTCAGTGATGGGCCCTGATTGTGGGATTCTCTCCGTGATGGGCCCTGATTGTGGGGTTCTCTCAGTGATGGGCCCTGATTGTGAGATTCTCTCCGTGATGGGCCCTGATTGTGGGATTCTCTCAGTGATGGGCCCTGATTGTGGGAATCTCTCAGTGATGGTCCTGATTGTGGGATTCTCTCCGTGATGGGTCCTGATTGTGGGATTCTCTCAGTGATGGGCCCTGATAGTGGGATTCTCTCAGTGATGGTCCTGATTGTGGGATTCTCTCAGTGATGGGCCCTGATTGTAGGATTCTCTCAGTGATCGGCCCTGATAGTGGGATTCTCTCAGTGATGGTCCTGATTGTGGGATTCTCTCCGTGACGGGCCCTGATTGTGGGATTCTCTCAGTGATGGGCCCTGATTGTGGGAATCTCTCAGTGATGGTCCTGATTGTGGGATTCTCTCCGTGATGGGCCCTGATTGTGGGAATCTCTCAGTGACGGTCCTGATTGTGGGATTCTCTCCGTGATGGGTCCTGATTGTGGGATTCTCTCAGTGATGGCCCTGATTGTGGGATTCTCTCAGTGATGGCCCTGATTGTGGGATTCTCTCAGTGATGGGCCCTGATTGTAGGATTCTCTCAGTGATGGGCCCTGGTTGTGGGATTCTCTCCGTGATGGGCCCTGATTGTGGGATTCTCTCAGTGATGGGCCCTGATTGTGGGATTCTCTCCGTGATGGCCCTGATTGTGGGAATCTCTCAGTGATGGGCCCTGATTGTGGGATTGCTCAGTGATGGCCCTGATTGTGGGATTCTCTCAGTGATGGCCCTGATTGTGGGATTCTCTCAGTGATGGTCCTGATTGTGGGATTCTCTCAGTGATGGACCCTGATTGTGGGATTCTCTCAGTGATGGCCCTGATTATGGGATTCTCTCAGTGATGGTCCTGATTGTGGGAATCTCTCAGTGATGGTCCTGATTGTGGGAATCTCTCAGTGATGGTCCTGATTGTGGGATTCTCTCAGTGATGGGCCCTGATTGTGGGATTCTCTCAGTGATGGCCCTGATTGTGGGATTCTCTCAGTGATGGTCCTGATTGTGGGAATCTCTCAGTGATGGTCCTGATTGTGGGATTCTCTCAGTGATGGGCCCTGATTGTGAGATTCTCTCAGTGATGGTCCTGATTGTGGGATTCTCTCAGTGATGGGCCCTGATTGTGGGATTCTCTCAGTGATGGGCCCTGATTGTGGGATTCTCTCAGTGATGGCCCTGATTGTGGGATTGTCTCAGTGATGCTCCTGATGGTGGAAATCTCTCAGTGATGGCCCTGATTGTGGGATTCTCTCCGTGATGGGCCCTGATTGTGGGAATCTCTCAGTGATGGCCCTGATTGTGGGATTCTCTCAGTGATGGGCCCTGATTGTGGGATTCTCTCCGTGATGGGCCCTGATTGTGGGAATCTCTCAGTGATGGCCCTGATTGTGGGATTCTCTCAGTGATGGGCCCTGATTGTGGGAATCTCTCAGTGATGGGCCCTGATTGTGGGATTCTCTCAGTGATGGGCCCTGATTGTGGGATTCTCTCCGTGATGGGCCCTGATTGTGGGATTCTCTCCGTGATGGGCCCTGATTGTGGGATTCTCTCCGTGATGGGCCCTGACTGTGGGATTCTCTCAGTGATGGGCCCTGATTGTGGGATTCCCTCAGTGATGGGCCCTGATTGTGGGATTCTCTCAGTGATGGGCCCTGATTGTGGGAATCTCTCAGTGATGGACCCTGATTGTGGGATTCTCTCAGTGATGGCCCTGATTGTGGGAATCTCTCAGTGATGGGCCCTGATTGTGGGATTCTCTCAGTGATGGCCCTGATAGTGGGATTCTCTCAGTGATGGGCCCTGATTGTGGGATTCTCTCCGTGATGGGCCCTGATTGTGGGATTCTCTCAGTGATGGGCCCTGATTGTGGGATTCTCTCAGTGATGGGCCCTGATTGTGGGATTCTCTCAGTGATGGTCCTGATTGTGGAATTCTCTCAGTGATGGACCCTGATTGTGGGAATCTCTCAGTGATGGCCCTGATTGTGGGAATCTCTCAGTGATGGGCCCTGATTGTGGGAATCTCTCAGTGATGTGCCATGATTGTGGGAATCTCTCAGTGATGGTCCTGATTGTGGGAATCTCTCCGTGATGCCCCTGATTGTGGAATTCTCTCAGTGATGCCCCTGATTGTGGGAATCTCACAGTGATGTCCCTGATTGTGGGAATCTCTCAGTGATGGGCCCTGATTGTGGGAATCTCTCAGTGAGGGCCCTAATTTGGGATTCTCTCAGTGATGGTCCTGATTGTGGGATTCTCTCAGTGATGGGCCCTGATTGTGGGATTCTCTCAGTGATGGGCCCTGATTGTGGGATTCCCTCAGTGATGGCCCTGATTGTGGGATTCCCTCAGTGATAGGCCCTGATTGTGGGATTCTCTCAGTGATGGCCCTGATTGTGGGATTCTCTCAGTGATGGTCCTGATTGTGGGATTCCCTCAGTGATGGGCCCTGATTCTGGGAATCTCTCAGTGATGGGCCCTGATTGTGGGATTCTCTCAGTGATGGGCCCTGATTGTGGGATTCTCTCAGTGATGGCCCTGATTGTGGGAATCTCTCAGTGATGGCCCTGATAGCGCGATTCTCTCACTGATGGGCCCTGATTGTGGGAATCTCTCAGTGATGGGCCCTGATTGTGGGATTCTCTCAGTGATGGCCCTGATTGTGGGAATCTCTCAGTGATGGGCCCTGATTGTGGGATTCTCTCAGTGATGGCCCTGATTGTGGGAATCTCTCAGTGATGGGCCCTGATTGTGGGATTCTCTCAGTGATGGACCCTGATTGTGGGATTCTCTCAGTGATGGCCCTGATTGTGGGAATCTCTCAGTGATGGGCCCTGATTGTGGGAATCTCTCAGTGATGTGCCCTGATTGTGGGAATCTCTCAGTGATGGTCCTGATTGTGGGAATCTCTCCGTGATGCCCCTGATTGTGGAATTCTCTCAGTGATGCCCCTGATTGTGGGAATCTCACAGTGATGTCCCTGATTGTGGGAATCTCTCAGTGATGGGCCCTGATTGTGGGAATCTCTCAGTGAGGGCCCTAATTTGGGATTCTCTCAGTGATGGTCCTGATTGTGGGATTCTCTCAGTGATGGGCCCTGATTGTGGGATTCTCTCAGTGATGGGCCCTGATTGTGGGATTCCCTCAGTGATGGCCCTGATTGTGGGATTCCCTCAGTGATAGGCCCTGATTGTGGGATTCTCTCAGTGATGGCCCTGATTGTGGGATTCTCTCAGTGATGGTCCTGATTGTGGGATTCCCTCAGTGATGGGCCCTGATTCTGGGAATCTCTCAGTGATGGGCCCTGATTGTGGGATTCTCTCAGTGATGGGCCCTGATTGTGGGATTCTCTCAGTGATGGCCCTGATTGTGGGAATCTCTCAGTGATGGCCCTGATAGCGCGATTCTCTCACTGATGGGCCCTGATTGTGGGAATCTCTCAGTGATGGGCCCTGATTGTGGGATTCTCTCAGTGATGGCCCTGATTGTGGGAATCTCTCAGTGATGGGCCCTGATTGTGGGATTCTCTCAGTGATGGCCCTGATTGTGGGAATCTCTCAGTGATGGGCCCTGATTGTGGGATTCTCTCAGTGATGGACCCTGATTGTGGGATTCTCTCAGTGATGGCCCTGATTGTGGGAATCTCTCAGTGATGGGCCCTGATTGTGGGATTCTCTCAGTGATGGGTCCTGATTGTGGGACTCTCTCAGTGATGGGCCCTGATTGTGGGAATCTCTCAGTGATGGCCCTGATTGTGGGATTCTCTCAGTGATGGTCCTGATTGTGGGAATCTCTCAGTGATGGTCCTGATTGTGGGATTCTCTCAGTGATGGGCCCTGATTGTGGGAATCTCTCAGTGATGGGCCCTGATTGTGGGAATCTCTCAGTGATGGGTCCTGATTGTGGGATTCTCTCAGTGATGCCCCTGATTGTGGGATTCTCTCAGTGATGGCCCTAATTGTGGGAATCTCTCAGTGATGGGCCCTGATTGTGGGATTCTCTCCGTGATGGGCCCTGATTGTGGGAATCTCTCAGTGATGGTCCTGATTGTGGGATTCTCTCAGCGATGGGCCCTGATTGTGGGATTCTCTCAGTGATGGGCCCTGATTGTGGGATTCTCTCCGTGATGGGCCCTGATTGTGGGATTCTCTCAGTGATGGTCCTGATTGTGGGAATCTCTCAGTGATGGGCCCTGATTATGGGATTCTCTCAGTGATGGGCCCTGATTGTGGGATTCTCTCAGTGATGGCCCTGATCGTGGGAATCTCTCAGTGATGGGTCCTGATTGTGGGATTCTCTCAGTGATGCCCCTGATTGTGGGAATCTCTCAGTGATGCCCCTGATTGTGGGAATCTCTCAGTGATGCCCCTGATTGTGGGAATCTCTCAGTGACGGGTCCTGATTGTGGGATTCTCTCAGTGATGCCCCTGATTGTGGGAATCTCTCAGTGATGCCCCTGATTGTGGGAATCTCACAGTGATGTCCCTGATTGTGGGAATCTCTCAGTGATGGGCCCTGATTGTGGGATTCTCTCAGTGATGGCCCTGATTGTGGGATTCTCTCAGTGATGGTCCTGATTGTGGGAATCTCTCAGTGATGGTCCTGATTGTGGGAATCTCTCCGTGATGCCCCTGATTGTGGGATTCTCTCAGTGATGCCCCTGATTGTGGGAATCTCACAGTGATGTCCCTGATTGTGGGAATCTCTCAGTGATGGGCCCTGATTGTGGGATTCTCTCAGTGATGGGCCCTGATTGTGGGATTCTTTCAGTGATGGCCCTGATTGTGAGATTCTCTCAGTGATGGCCCTGTGTGGTAAACCACTGTCATACCTGTCTGTGTCTGTATGTGTATTCCACTAGGTACAGGTCTGGACATGCCTCGGCTGACTCCTCCCACTATTCCAGGTATATAAGTGACTACCTCCCAGTCCCTTAGTATTCTGGACGGGTCGACCACTCGAGACAAGACCTTCATTCTTTAGTTAATAAAAGCCTGATTGTTACTCGCTCAACTTCAGTCTTTTGAGTAATTGATGGCGCATCAATTTTATTAACTAAATTTTTTATAATGGAGAAGATCCTCACACCAGCATGCCTGGACCTGGACAGTCGGGAAGCGGACGCTTCCACCAAGTTTGCTCACTGGCTCACGTGCTTCGAGACATTCCTGACTGCCTCCACTGCGGTCGAAACGGATGCAGACAAACTGTCTGTCCTGTTCTCCAAGGTGAACCACCGAGTGTACTCAGTCATCCGGGACGCGACCTCGTACACAGCCGCCCTCCAGCTCCTCAAGACCCAGTACACGCGCCCTGTGAACGAAGTATATGCTAGGCACCTTCTGGGGAGTCGCAAGCAACAACCTGGGGAATCGACTGAGGAATACCTCCAAGCACTGTCCGTGCTTGGCCGGGCCTGTGGGTGTAAGGCGGTAACGCCCACTAAGTACACGGAGGAACTGATCCGGGATGCCTTCGTAGCGGGCCACAGGTCCAACTACACCCGACAGCGACTGCTGGAGCAGAGTGACCTCACCCTCGACAAAGCCTCCGACATCGCACTAACGCTGGACGCAGCCTTCCGGGGCATGGATGCCTACTCCTCTGCACCGTGGACGCCGCGGGGAACGACAACCTGGGACACGGTAGGACAGCCCCATAGCACCGTGCCACCCCAGCCACAGCCCAACAACGGCCCAACTACCGCAGCAGTGTCCCAAAGCCAGACAGCAGTATCCCAAGGCCAGAAATGCTACTTCTGTGGCCAGGCCAAACACCCCAGAGCGCGCTGCCCGGCGAAGAATGCAACCTGCTCGGGCTGCGGGAAAAAGGGACACTACGCCAGCGTCTGCAAGGCCAAAGCCACCCCGAACGCCAGCAGCGCCGCGTGTGGGCCGTGCGAGCCGCCATCTTGGGCCTCCCCAGCCATGTGCGAACCACCGCAGCAGCAGCCATCTTGGACGACTCCAGCCACATGGGAATCATGGGCGCCGCCATCTTGGACACCAGCCGGGATGCAGCAGACCGCCAACCCCCCCCCATCTGATACTCGCAGCGACACACCGACCCCTACGCTGGCCTCTGTGACGCTGGACCAAACGAGACCGCACCAGCTAGCTCGGTCCAAAATGGACGTTAAGGTAAACGGCCATGCAATAAACTGCCTTTTTGACTCCGGGAGCACAGAGAGCTTCATCCACCCCGACACGGTGCGGCGTTGCTCTCTCCCAGTCCTGCCTGCGCACCAGCGGATTTCTATGGCCTCCGAGTCCCAGTCAGCGGACATTGGCGGCTACTGCGTGGTGACACTAGTAGTAGACGGGACTGTGTTCAATAATTTTAAACTCCTGGTCCTGCCCGACCTCTGCGCTGCCGTTCTACTGGGGTTGGATTTCCAGTGCCACCTCAAAAGCGTTACGATGGCGTACGGTGGCCCCCTCCCCCCACTCACAGTCCGCAGCCAGCAGCCTCCAAATTGCCCGCCGCGCACTAGATGCAACCTCTCCACACTCAGAGTCCCACCCCCCCCACTGTTTGCTAACCTCACCCCCGACTGTAAGCCCATCGCCACAAAGAGCAGGCGATACAGTGCCGGGGACAGGGTTTTCATCAAAACCGAAGTGGAACGGCTCCTGAAGGAGGGGATTATTGAGGGCAGCTCCAGCCCCTGGCGAGCCCAGGTTGTGGTCGTTAAGACCGGCGAGAAACAACGCCTGGTCATCGACTACAGCCAAACAATAAACCGCTACACCCTGCTGGACGCCTACCCACTCCCCCGCATAGCTGACATGGTCAACCAGATCGCGCAGTACCGCGTCTTTTCGACCATTGACCTGAAATCAGCGTACCACCAGCTCCCCATCAGCCCTGAAGACCGCCAGTATACTGCTTTTGAGGCAAACGGCCGCCTCTATCACTTTCTTAGGGTTCCCTTCGGCGTTACCAACGGGGTCTCCGTCTTCCAAAGGGAGATGGACCGGATGGTCGATCAAAACGAGCTGCAGGCCACTTTCCCTTACCTAGATAATGTGACCATCTGCGGCCATGACTTGCAGGACCATGACGCAAACCTCGAGAAATTCCTCCGCACCGCCCAACTCCTGAACCTGACATATAACAAGGAGAAGTGCATATTCCGCACAGACCGCCTCGCCATCCTTGGCTGTGTTGTAGAACACGGGGTCATCGGTCCCGACCCGGACCGGATGCGTCCCCTTATGGAACTCCCACTGCCCCACTGCCTAAAAGCTCTGAAGAGGTGCCTAGGGTTTTTTTCCTACTACGCTCAGTGGGTCCCCTACTATGCAGACAAAGCCCGTCCGCTGATCAAGTCCACCTCTTTTCCCGTGACGGCAGAGGCCCGCTTAGCCTTCCACCGTATCAAGGAAGACATTGCCAAAGCCACCATGCACGCAGTGGACGAATCCATCCCCTTCCAGGTGGAAAGCGATGCGTCCGACTTCGCTCTGGCCGCCACCCTTAATCAGGCGGGGAGACCTGTGGCATTCTTCTCACGAACCCTCCAGGGCCCGGAGACCAGACACTCCGCGGTCGAGAAGGAGGCCCAGGCTATCGTGGAGGCTGTGCGTCATTGGAGGCACTACCTGGCCGGAAAACGATTTACCCTGCTCACTGACCAGCGTTCAGTTGCTTTTATGTTCAACAACAAGCAGAGGGGCAAAATCAAAAATGACAAGATCTTGAGGTGGAGAATCGAACTTTCCACCTACAATTACGAGATCTTGTACCGGCCTGGGAAGCTCAATGAACCCCCAGATGCCCTATCGCGTGGCACCTGCGCCAGCGCGCAGATCGATAGGCTGAGGGCCCTCCACAATGACCTCTGCCACCCGGGGGTCACCAGGTTCTTCCACTTCATCAAGGCCCGCAACCTGCCTTACTCCATTGAGGAGGTCAGGACCATGACCAAGAACTGCCAAGTCTGCGCTGAGTGCAAACCGCACTTTTATAGACCAGACAGAGCCCACCTGATAAAAGCCACTCGCCCTTTCGAACGCCTGAGCGTCGATTTTAAAGGGCCTCTCCCCTCCTCCGACCGCAATGTGTACTTCCTCAACATCATTGACGAGTACTCCCGGTTCCCGTTCGCTATCCCCTGCCCGGACATGACCAGTGCCACGGTCATTAAATGTCTGAACAGCCTCTTCACCCTGTTCGGTTTCCCCAGCTATATCCATAGCGACCGGGGCTCATCGTTTATGAGCGACGAACTCCGCCAGTACCTGCTCGCTAGGGGTATAGCCACAAGCAGGACCACCAGTTACAACCCCCGGGGGAACGGACAGGTGGAAAGAGAGAATGCAACTGTTTGGAAGGCTGCCCTACTAGCCTTAAAGTCTAGGGGCCTTCCGACCTCCCGCTGGCAGGAGGTGCTCCCCGATGCGCTCCACTCGATTCGGTCACTTCTCTGCACTGCCACCAATGCCACCCCTCACGAGAAAATGTTTGTCTTCCCAAGGAAGTCCACATCGGGGACATCGTTACCGCCATGGCTGACGTCCCCAGGGCCGGTACTACTGAGAAGACACGTGAGGGCCAATAAAACGGACCCCCTGGTCGAGAGGGTCGACCTCCTCCACGCCAACCCCCAGTACGCTTACATTGCGTACCCGGACGGGCGGGAGGACACAGTCTCCATACGAGACCTCGCACCCTCGGGGACCGCTGTAACCCACTACCCATTACCACCCCCCCCAACGACCCGATATCCAACCCCAGCAGCCGGCTCGCCTTGGACCGTCACCCACGAGGACTACACTCCAGGGCCCCAGCCTACACGGGACGCGACGCCGGAAGCTCCACCACCCCTGCCGTCGCCACGTCGATCACAGCGGCAGACAAGACCTCCGGAGAGACTCCAATACACGAACTTTTAAATACACTTCACCCCGCCGGACTCATTTTTAAACAAGGGGTGAATGTGGTAAACCACTGTCATACCTGTCTGTGTCTGTATGTGTATTCCACTAGGTACAGGTCTGGACATGCCTCGGCTGACTCCTCCCACTATTCCAGGTATATAAGTGACTACCTCCCAGTCCCTTAGTATTCTGGACGGGTCGACCACTCGAGACAAGACCTTCATTCTTTAGTTAATAAAAGCCTGATTGTTACTCGCTCAACTTCAGTCTTTTGAGTAATTGATGGCGCATCACCCTGATTGTGGGATTCTCTCAGTGATGGTCCTGATTGTGGGATTCTCTCAGTGATGGGCCCTGATTGTGGGATTCTCTCAGTGATGGTCCTGATTGTGGGAATCTCTCAGTGATGGTCCTGATTGTGGGATTCTCTCAGTGATGGCCCTGATAGTGGGATTCTCTGAGTGATGGTCCTGATTGTGGCAATCTCTCAGTGATGGTCCTGATTGTGGGATTCTCTCAGTGATGGGCCCTGATTGTGGGATTCTCTCAGTGATGGTCCTGATTGTGGGAATCTCTCAGTGATGGGCCCTGATTATGGGATTCTCTGAGTGATGGGCCCTGATTGTGGGATTCTCTCAGTGATGGGCCCTGATTGTGGGAATCTCTCCGTGATGCCCCTGATTGTGGGAATCTCTCAGTGATGGCCCTGATTGTGGGATTCTCTCAGTGATGCCCCTGATTGTGGGAATATCTCAGTGATGGCGCTGATTGTGGGATTCTCTCAGTGATGGGCCCTGATTGTGGGAATCTCTCAGTGATGGCCCTGATTGTGGGATTCTCTCAGTGATGGGCCCTGGTTGTGGGAATCTCTCAGTGATGGTCCTGATTGTGGGAATCTCTCAGTGATGGGCCCTGATTGTGGGATTCTCTCAGTGATGGTCCTGATTGTGGGAATCTCTCAGTGGTGGGCCCTGATTGTAGGATTCTCTCAGTGATGGGTCCTGATTGTGGGATTCTCTCCGTGACGGGCCCTGATTGTGGGATTCTCTCACTGATGGGCCCTGATTGTGGGAATCTCTCAGTGATGGTCCTGATTGTGGGATTCTCTCCGTGATGGGTCCTGATTGTGGGATTCTCTCAGTGATGGCCCTGATTGTGGGATTCTCTCAGTGATGGCCCTGATTGTGGGATTCTCTCAGTGATGGGCCCTGATTGTAGGATTCTCTCAGTGATGGGCCCTGATTGTGGGATTCTCTCCGTGATGGGCCCTGATTGTGGGGTTCTCTCAGTGATGGGCCCTGATTGTGAGATTCTCTCCGTGATGGGCCCTGATTGTGGGATTCTCTCAGTGATGGGCCCTGATTGTGGGAATCTCTCAGTGATGGTCCTGATTGTGGGATTCTCTCCGTGATGGGTCCTGATTGTGGGATTCTCTCAGTGATGGGCCCTGATAGTGGGATTCTCTCAGTGATGGTCCTGATTGTGGGATTCTCTCAGTGATGGGCCCTGATTGTAGGATTCTCTCAGTGATCGGCCCTGATAGTGGGATTCTCTCAGTGATGGTCCTGATTGTGGGATTCTCTCCGTGACGGGCCCTGATTGTGGGATTCTCTCAGTGATGGGCCCTGATTGTGGGAATCTCTCAGTGATGGTCCTGATTGTGGGATTCTCTCCGTGATGGGCCCTGATTGTGGGAATCTCTCAGTGACGGTCCTGATTGTGGGATTCTCTCCGTGATGGGTCCTGATTGTGGGATTCTCTCAGTGATGGCCCTGATTGTGGGATTCTCTCAGTGATGGCCCTGATTGTGGGATTCTCTCAGTGATGGGCCCTGATTGTAGGATTCTCTCAGTGATGGGCCCTGGTTGTGGGATTCTCTCCGTGATGGGCCCTGATTGTGGGATTCTCTCAGTGATGGGCCCTGATTGTGGGATTCTCTCCGTGATGGCCCTGATTGTGGGAATCTCTCAGTGATGGGCCCTGATTGTGGGATTGCTCAGTGATGGCCCTGATTGTGGGATTCTCTCAGTGATGGCCCTGATTGTGGGATTCTCTCAGTGATGGTCCTGATTGTGGGATTCTCTCAGTGATGGACCCTGATTGTGGGATTCTCTCAGTGATGGCCCTGATTATGGGATTCTCTCAGTGATGGTCCTGATTGTGGGAATCTCTCAGTGATGGTCCTGATTGTGGGAATCTCTCAGTGATGGTCCTGATTGTGGGATTCTCTCAGTGATGGGCCCTGATTGTGGGATTCTCTCAGTGATGGCCCTGATTGTGGGATTCTCTCAGTGATGGTCCTGATTGTGGGAATCTCTCAGTGATGGTCCTGATTGTGGGATTCTCTCAGTGATGGGCCCTGATTGTGAGATTCTCTCAGTGATGGTCCTGATTGTGGGATTCTCTCAGTGATGGGCCCTGATTGTGGGATTCTCTCAGTGATGGGCCCTGATTGTGGGATTCTCTCAGTGATGGCCCTGATTGTGGGATTGTCTCAGTGATGCTCCTGATGGTGGAAATCTCTCAGTGATGGCCCTGATTGTGGGATTCTCTCCGTGATGGGCCCTGATTGTGGGAATCTCTCAGTGATGGCCCTGATTGTGGGATTCTCTCAGTGATGGGCCCTGATTGTGGGATTCTCTCCGTGATGGGCCCTGATTGTGGGAATCTCTCAGTGATGGCCCTGATTGTGGGATTCTCTCAGTGATGGGCCCTGATTGTGGGAATCTCTCAGTGATGGGCCCTGATTGTGGGATTCTCTCAGTGATGGGCCCTGATTGTGGGATTCTCTCCGTGATGGGCCCTGATTGTGGGATTCTCTCCGTGATGGGCCCTGATTGTGGGATTCTCTCCGTGATGGGCCCTGACTGTGGGATTCTCTCAGTGATGGGCCCTGATTGTGGGATTCCCTCAGTGATGGGCCCTGATTGTGGGATTCTCTCAGTGATGGGCCCTGATTGTGGGAATCTCTCAGTGATGGACCCTGATTGTGGGATTCTCTCAGTGATGGCCCTGATTGTGGGAATCTCTCAGTGATGGGCCCTGATTGTGGGATTCTCTCAGTGATGGCCCTGATAGTGGGATTCTCTCAGTGATGGGCCCTGATTGTGGGATTCTCTCCGTGATGGGCCCTGATTGTGGGATTCTCTCAGTGATGGGCCCTGATTGTGGGATTCTCTCAGTGATGGGCCCTGATTGTGGGATTCTCTCAGTGATGGTCCTGATTGTGGAATTCTCTCAGTGATGGACCCTGATTGTGGGAATCTCTCAGTGATGGCCCTGATTGTGGGAATCTCTCAGTGATGGGCCCTGATTGTGGGAATCTCTCAGTGATGTGCCATGATTGTGGGAATCTCTCAGTGATGGTCCTGATTGTGGGAATCTCTCCGTGATGCCCCTGATTGTGGAATTCTCTCAGTGATGCCCCTGATTGTGGGAATCTCACAGTGATGTCCCTGATTGTGGGAATCTCTCAGTGATGGGCCCTGATTGTGGGAATCTCTCAGTGAGGGCCCTAATTTGGGATTCTCTCAGTGATGGTCCTGATTGTGGGATTCTCTCAGTGATGGGCCCTGATTGTGGGATTCTCTCAGTGATGGGCCCTGATTGTGGGATTCCCTCAGTGATGGCCCTGATTGTGGGATTCCCTCAGTGATAGGCCCTGATTGTGGGATTCTCTCAGTGATGGCCCTGATTGTGGGATTCTCTCAGTGATGGTCCTGATTGTGGGATTCCCTCAGTGATGGGCCCTGATTCTGGGAATCTCTCAGTGATGGGCCCTGATTGTGGGATTCTCTCAGTGATGGGCCCTGATTGTGGGATTCTCTCAGTGATGGCCCTGATTGTGGGAATCTCTCAGTGATGGCCCTGATAGCGCGATTCTCTCACTGATGGGCCCTGATTGTGGGAATCTCTCAGTGATGGGCCCTGATTGTGGGATTCTCTCAGTGATGGCCCTGATTGTGGGAATCTCTCAGTGATGGGCCCTGATTGTGGGATTCTCTCAGTGATGGCCCTGATTGTGGGAATCTCTCAGTGATGGGCCCTGATTGTGGGATTCTCTCAGTGATGGACCCTGATTGTGGGATTCTCTCAGTGATGGCCCTGATTGTGGGAATCTCTCAGTGATGGGCCCTGATTGTGGGATTCTCTCAGTGATGGGTCCTGATTGTGGGACTCTCTCAGTGATGGGCCCTGATTGTGGGAATCTCTCAGTGATGGCCCTGATTGTGGGATTCTCTCAGTGATGGTCCTGATTGTGGGAATCTCTCAGTGATGGTCCTGATTGTGGGATTCTCTCAGTGATGGGCCCTGATTGTGGGAATCTCTCAGTGATGGGCCCTGATTGTGGGAATCTCTCAGTGATGGGTCCTGATTGTGGGATTCTCTCAGTGATGCCCCTGATTGTGGGATTCTCTCAGTGATGGCCCTAATTGTGGGAATCTCTCAGTGATGGGCCCTGATTGTGGGATTCTCTCCGTGATGGGCCCTGATTGTGGGAATCTCTCAGTGATGGTCCTGATTGTGGGATTCTCTCAGCGATGGGCCCTGATTGTGGGATTCTCTCAGTGATGGGCCCTGATTGTGGGATTCTCTCCGTGATGGGCCCTGATTGTGGGATTCTCTCAGTGATGGTCCTGATTGTGGGAATCTCTCAGTGATGGGCCCTGATTATGGGATTCTCTCAGTGATGGGCCCTGATTGTGGGATTCTCTCAGTGATGGCCCTGATCGTGGGAATCTCTCAGTGATGGGTCCTGATTGTGGGATTCTCTCAGTGATGCCCCTGATTGTGGGAATCTCTCAGTGATGCCCCTGATTGTGGGAATCTCTCAGTGATGCCCCTGATTGTGGGAATCTCTCAGTGATGGGTCCTGATTGTGGGATTCTCTCAGTGATGCCCCTGATTGTGGGAATCTCTCAGTGATGCCCCTGATTGTGGGAATCTCACAGTGATGTCCCTGATTGTGGGAATCTCTCAGTGATGGGCCCTGATTGTGGGATTCTCTCAGTGATGGCCCTGATTGTGGGATTCTCTCAGTGATGGTCCTGATTGTGGGAATCTCTCAGTGATGGTCCTGATTGTGGGAATCTCTCCGTGATGCCCCTGATTGTGGGAATCTCACAGTGATGTCCCTGATTGTGGGAATCTCTCAGTGATGGGCCCTGATTGTGGGATTCTCTCAGTGATGGGCCCTGATTGTGGGATTCTTTCAGTGATGGCCCTGATTGTGAGATTCTCTCAGTGATGGCCCTGATTGTGGGATTCTCTCAGTGATGGTCCTGATTGTGGGATTCTCTCAGTGATGGGCCCTGATTGTGGGATTCTCTCAGTGATGGTCCTGATTGTGGGAATCTCTCAGTGATGGTCCTGATTGTGGGATTCTCTCAGTGATGGCCCTGATAGTGGGATTCTCTGAGTGATGGTCCTGATTGTGGCAATCTCTCAGTGATGGTCCTGATTGTGGGATTCTCTCAGTGATGGGCCCTGATTGTGGGATTCTCTCAGTGACGGTCCTGATTGTGGGAATCTCTCAGTGATGGGCCCTGATTATGGGATTCTCTGAGTGATGGGCCCTGATTGTGGGATTCTCTCAGTGATGGGCCCTGATTGTGGGATTCTCTCAGTGATGGGCCCTGATTGTGGGATTCTTTCAGTGATGGCCCTGATTGTGAGATTCTCTCAGTGATGGCCCTGATTGTGGGATTCTCTCAGTGATGGTCCTGATTGTGGGATTCTCTCAGTGATGGGCCCTGATTGTGGGATTCTCTCAGTGATGGTCCTGATTGTGGGAATCTCTCAGTGATGGTCCTGATTGTGGGATTCTCTCAGTGATGGCCCTGATAGTGGGATTCTCTGAGTGATGGTCCTGATTGTGGCAATCTCTCAGTGATGGTCCTGATTGTGGGATTCTCTCAGTGATGGGCCCTGATTGTGGGATTCTCTCAGTGATGGTCCTGATTGTGGGAATCTCTCAGTGATGGGCCCTGATTATGGGATTCTCTGAGTGATGGGCCCTGATTGTGGGATTCTCTCAGTGATGGGCCCTGATTGTGGGAATCTCTCCGTGATGCCCCTGATTGTGGGAATCTCTCAGTGATGGCCCTGATTGTGGGATTCTCTCAGTGATGCCCCTGATTGTGGGAATATCTCAGTGATGGCGCTGATTGTGGGATTCTCTCAGTGATGGGCCCTGATTGTGGGAATCTCTCAGTGATGGCCCTGATTGTGGGATTCTCTCAGTGATGGGCCCTGGTTGTGGGAATCTCTCAGTGATGGTCCTGATTGTGGGAATCTCTCAGTGATGGGCCCTGATTGTGGGATTCTCTCAGTGATGGTCCTGATTGTGGGAATCTCTCAGTGGTGGGCCCTGATTGTGGTAATCTCTCAGTGATGGGCCCTGATTGTGGGAATCTCTCAGTGATGGCCCTGATAGTGGAAATCTCTCAGTGATGGACCCTGATTGTGGGATTCTCTCAGTGATGGTCCTGATAGTGGGAATCTCTCAGTGATGGTCCTGATTGTGGGAATCTCTCAGTGATGGGCCCTGATTGTGGGATTCTCTCAGTGATGGCCCTGATTGTGGGATTCTCTCCGTGATGGGCCCTGATTGTGGGATTCTCTCAGTGATGGTCCTGATTGTGGGAATCTCTCAGTGATGGCCCTGATTGTGGGATCCTCTGAGTGATGGGCCCTGATTGTGGGATTCTCTCAGTGATGGCCCTGATTGTGGGAATCTCTCAGTGATGGCCCTGATTGTGGGATTCTCTGAGTGATGTGCCCTGATTGTGGGATTCCCTCAGTGATGGGCCCTGATTGTGGGATTCTCTCAGTGATGGGCCCTGATTGTGGGATTCTCTCAGTGATGGGCCCTGATTGTGGGATTCTCTCAGTGATGGGCCCTGATTGTGGGATTCTCTCAGTGATGGCCCTGATTGTGGGATTCTCTCAGTGATGGTCCTGATTGTGGGAATCTCTCAGTGATGGTCCTGATTGTGGGAATCTCTCCGTGATGCCCCTGATTGTGGGATTCTCTCAGTGATGCCCCTGATTGTGGGAATCTCACAGTGATGTCCCTGATTGTGGGAATCTCTCAGTGATGGGCCCTGATTGTGGGATTCTCTCAGTGATGGGCCCTGATTGTGGGATTCTCTCAGTGATGGGCCCTGATTGTGGGATTCTCTCAGTGATGGCCCTGATTGTGAGATTCTCTCAGTGATGGCCCTGATTGTGGGATTCTCTCAGTGATGGTCCTGATTGTGGGATTCTCTCAGTGATGGGCCCTGATTGTGGGATTCTCTCAGTGATGGCCCTGATTGTGGGAATCTCTCAGTGATGGTCCTGATTGTGGGATTCTCTCACTGATGGCCCTGATAGTGGGATTCTCTGAGTGATGGTCCTGATTGTGGGAATCTCTCAGTGATGGTCCTGATTGTGGGATTCTCTCAGTGATGGGCCCTGATTGTGGGATTCTCTCAGTGATGGTCCTGATTGTGGGAATCTCTCAGTGATGGGCCCTGATTGTGGGATTCTCTGAGTGATGGGCCCTGATTGTGGGATTCTCTCAGTGATGGGCCCTGATTGTGGGAATCTCTCCGTGATGCCCCTGATTGTGGGAATCTCTCAGTGATGGCCCTGATTGTGGGATTCTCTCAGTGATGCCCCTGATTGTGGGAATATCTCAGTGATGGCCCTGATTGTGGGATTCTCTCAGTGATGGGCCCTGATTGTGGGAATCTCTCAGTGATGGCCCTGATTCTGGGATTCTCTCAGTGATGGTCCTGATTGTGGGAATCTCTCAGTGATGGGCCCTGATTGTGGGAATCTCTCAGTGATGGGCCCTGATTGTGGGAATCTCTCAGTGATGGCCCTGATTGTGGAAATCTCTCAGTGATGGGCCCTGATTGTGGGATTCTCTCAGTGATGGTCCTGATTGTGGGAATCTCTCAGTGATGGTCCTGATTGTGGGAATCTCTCAGTGATGGGCCCTGATTGTGGGATTCTCTCAGTGATGGCCCTGATTGTGGGATTCTCTCCGTGATGGGCCCTGATTGTGGGATTCTCTCAGTGATGGTCCTGATTGTGGGAATCTCTCAGTGATGGCCCTGATTGTGGGATCCTCTGAGTGATGGGCCCTGATTGTGGGATTCTCTCAGTGATGGCCCTGATTGTGGGATTCTCTCAGTGATGGGCCCTGATTGTGGGAATCTCTCAGTGATGGGCCCTGATTGTGGGATTCTCTCAGTGATGGCCCTGATTGTGGGAATCTCTCAGTGATGGGCCCTGATTGTGGGATTCTCTCAGTGATGGCCCTGATTGTGGGAATCTCTGAGTGATGGGCCCTGATTGTGGGATTCTCTCAGTGATGGACCCTGATTGTGGGATTCTCTCAGTGATGGCCCTGATTGTGGGAATCTCTCAGTGATGGGCCCTGATTGTGGGATTCTCTCAGTGATGGGTCCTGATTGTGGGATTCACTGAGTGATGGGCCCTGATTGTGGGAATCTCTCAGTGATGGCCCTGATTGTGGGATTCTCTCAGTGATGGTCCTGATTGTGGGAATCTCTCAGTGATGGTCCTGATTGTGGGATTCTCTCAGTGATGGGCCCTGATTGTGGGAATCTCTCAGTGATGGGCCCTGATTGTGGGAATCTCTCAGTGATGGGTCCTGATTGTGGTATTCTCTCAGTGATGCCCCTGATTGTGGGATTCTCTCAGTGATGGCCCTGATTGTGGGAATCTCTCAGTGATGGGCCCTGATTGTGGGAATCTCTCAGTGATGGGCCCTGATTGTGGGAATCTCTCAGTGATGGCCCTGATTGTGGGATTCTCTCAGTGATGGGTCCTGATTGTGGGATTCTCTCAGTGATGGGCCCTGATTGTGGGAATCTCTCAGTGATGGGCCCTGATTGTGGGATTCTCTCAGTGATGGCCCTGATTGTGGGATTCTCTCAGTGATGGCCCTGATTGTGGGAATCTCTCAGTGATGGGCCCTGATTGTGGGATTCTCTCCGTGATGGGCCCTGATTGTGGGAATCTCTCAGTGATGGTCCTGATTGTGGGATTCTCTCAGTGATGGGCCCTGATTGTGGGATTCTCTCAGTGATGGGCCCTGATTGTGGGATTCTCTCCGTGATGGGCCCTGATTGTGGGATTCTCTCAGTGATGGTCCTGATTGTGGGAATCTCTCAGTGATGGGCCCTGATTGTGGGATTCTCTCAGTGATGGGCCCTGATTGTGGGATTCTCTCAGTGATGGCCCTGATTGTGGGAATCTCTCAGTGATGGGTCCTGATTGTGGGATTCTCTCAGTGATGCCCCTGATTGTGGGAATCTCTCAGTGATGCCCCTGATTGTGGGAATCTCTCAGTGATGGGTCCTGATTGTGGGATTCTCTCAGTGATGGGCCCTGATTGTGGGATTCTCTCAGTGATGGCCCTGATTGTGGGATTCTCTCAGTGATGGTCCTGATTGTGGGAATCTCTCAGTGATGGTCCTGACTGTGGGAATCTCTCCGTGATGCCCCTGATTGTGGGATTCTCTCAGTGATGCCCCTGATTGTGGGAATCTCACAGTGATGTCCCTGATTGTGGGAATCTGTCAGTGATGGGCCCTGATTGTGGGATTCTCTCAGTGATGGGCCCTGATTGTGGGATTCTCTCAGTGATGGTCCTGATTGTGGGATTCTCTCAGTGATGGGCCCTGATTGTGGGATTCTCTCAGTGATGGCCCTGATTGTGGGAATCTCTCAGTGATGGTCCTGATTGTGGGATTCTCTCACTGATGGCCCTGATAGTGGGATTTTCTGAGTGATGGTCCTGATTGTGGGAATCTCTCAGTGATCGTCCTGATTGTGGGATTCTCTCAGTGATGGGCCCTGATTGTGGGATTCTCTCAGTGATGGTCCTGATTGTGGGAATCTCTCAGTGATGGGCCCTGATTGTGGGATTCTCTGAGTGATGGGCCCTGATTGTGGGATTCTCTCAGTGATGGGCCCTGATTGTGGGAATCTCTCCGTGATGCCCCTGATTGTGGGAATCTCTCAGTGATGGCCCTGATTGTGGGATTCTCTCAGTGATGCCCCTGATTGTGGGAATATCTCAGTGATGGCCCTGATTGTGGGATTCTCTCAGTGATGGGCCCTGATTGTGGGAATCTCTCAGTGATGGCCCTGATTCTGGGATTCTCTCAGTGATGGTCCTGATTGTGGGAATCTCTCAGTGATGGGCCCTGATTGTGGGAATCTCTCAGTGATGGCCCTGATTGTGGAAATCTCTCAGTGATGGGCCCTGATTGTGGGATTCTCTCAGTGATGGTCCTGATTGTGGGAATCTCTCAGTGATGGTCCTGATTGTGGGAATCTCTCAGTGATGGGCCCTGATTGTGGGATTCTCTCAGTGATGGCCCTGATTGTGGGATTCTCTCCGTGATGGGCCCTGATTGTGGGATTCTCTCAGTGATGGTCCTGATTGTGGGAATCTCTCAGTGATGGCCCTGATTGTGGGATCCTCTGAGTGATGGGCCCTGATTGTGGGATTCTCTCAGTGATGGCCCTGATTGTGGGAATCTCTCAGTGATGGCCCTGATTGTGGGATTCTCTGAGTGATGTGCCCTGATTGTGGGATTCCCTCAGTGATGGGCCCTGATTGTGGGATTCTCTCAGTGATGGGCCCTGATTGTGGGATTCTCTCAGTGATGGGCCCTGATTGTGGGATTCTCTCCGTGATGGGCCCTGATTGTGGGATTCTCTCAGTGATGGGCCCTGATTGTGGGATTCTCTCAGTGATGGGCCCTGATTGTGGGATTCTCTCAGTGATGGGCCCTGATTGTGGGATTCTCTCAGTGATGGCCCTGATTGTGGGATTCTCTCAGTGATGGGCCCTGATTTGGGGATTCTCTGAGTGATGGGGCCTGATTGTGGGATTCTCTGAGTGATGGGGCCTGATGGAGGGTGGATGGAGTTAAGATACAGATCAGCCATGATCTAATTGAATAGCAGAACAGGCTCGAGTGGCTGAATGGCCTCCTCCTGTTCCTATGTTCCCTCGGTGAAGGACCCAGGTTGTGATTCCCTCATTGAAGACATCTTGTTGGAGGTTCTTGATTTGAGGGTACTTCCAACTTTACCCCAAGAGGGTACCTTTGATGGTGGACGTACTGTCCTCACAGAATAAAGGCTCTAACCTCTGGATCAGCCCAGACCCAGGTTGTCGTAGATCTTGCTGCCTGCTGTTGGACCCTCCTGAACTGCCCTAAATGACTACACTAATGGCAAACAGCTTAGTGATACATCTGCAAACACAGAACGAGTTGTGAAGACTGCCCTGATCCAGCCTCCAATGACCCTACAGGGAGAGTACGAGCAGATCACAACATGTCAGGGAGTGCAGCACATGGAGCTCACTGCTCTCTTCTGGACCAGCAGTATCCCAGGATCAGCACACTCAGGTAATGCTACACTCTCGCTCTGTGTGGCTCCCTCTGCGAAGCAGTGGGTGGTGGCGAGATTCCCTCCACGTAGGCAGTCTGTGTTTATTTAATGTACTGCAGTTGGAATCTGCGTTCAGTAAGCTCTGAAACAAACAAACCATAATCGGCTTTAACTTTCAATTTCCATTTGCTCAAAGGTTTTGTTTATTCACGTCTTATGGGCAGGGAGCATGGTGGAAATCTCTTAAGATGTTCTTCCATCACTTGAACAAACAGAGTGTGGTATTTAGACAGAGGCTGAGATGTAGTGTGTTTGTGGGCTGCGATGGTTCGCTTGTAGGGAGTCACTTTGCGAGTGTGTGCTGGTGTTGGGCAAGGGTCACCACCAGTGGCGAGTAACCGCAAAATTACCCCCTTAGACTCTCTCTCACCGACCTTTGTACCCCCAAGTGGGTGGGTGTGGCATGTTGTCCAATTTGAGTCTCGAACATCGACTTCACTACATTCCACTCTCTTCAGTGCAACAGTCAAAACAATTCAGCATGGAATTACCCTACTCATCAAGAGCAAAGCTCGTGTCAGGGTTTGTAAAGGTGATAGCTTTGGTTACAACGTTACAACAACCCCAGATCAATTCTTAGACTCGTTTAAAGTCCATTTGTGGCTCTGTTGTTTTCTTTGGCTTTGATACAGAGAGCAAATTGTTTGGAACATGTCTCTTCACTTCAGAAGAGGTTGATGTGATTACTCCAATTGACAGGGAGACAAAAAAAAGTAGGCAGCTGAGTGAAACTTGTCTCAGCCTTTTGGCCCAAAGCCCTGTGCCTTTCTCTCCTCGAAGCACACTTCCTAGTGGCCTTGTAGTCTCAAAGTTCATCACCGGTTTTCAAGCTTATGGCTGTTCCTCAAGAATCAAGGCTCATAGATCAACCCCTGCTGGAGCTCTAGTCTCAAACCTTGCTACCTACCTGCAGTCTTAGGGCGAAAAATTGGGTCACGCCCCTTTTGGGGCGCTAACTTCGCCGGGGCGCTACTTTTAGAGCCCAGAAAAACTCAGTGTCCCCCGTGCCATAAATTCAATGGTAGCACCCCAAGCAGGAGGCGCTACTGGAAGTGCTCCCCTCCCTCTTGGGGCGCTCTCATTGAATATCGCGGTGCTACGTGCAGCAGTGCCATGCGCGTCGGCACGTAGCGCCTCGATACTGCAGGCCTCCCTCCCCTGATTAAAGAGGAGGGGCCTAGTGCAGCATGCATCGGGACCCTCCTGGACCACCGGGGAGCCGGGTGCCGGGAAAAAAGCCCGGCACTCAAGAGGAGTGCCAGGCTGACCGATCACGGCCGGCACCCCACAGGAGGCAGTGAAAGGGGGCAAGTGCTGGCAGGCAGCCCCCCAAAAAATGGCCGCCTGACACCTGCCCTTTAATTTGTGCCGCTGCGGCCGCTAAAACACTCCACTAACCCTGTCGGACATAGCGCCCGGCGGTAGGTCAGGGGGCGCGAGCGGGGCGCTGCGCACCGTGATGACGTCATCGCCGGAGGCGCAGCACCATGGGGCACTACCGGCTACCGCCGCTATCCTCCCACTGAATTTTGCAGGGGGTGTTAGCAGCACCGCGCCCAGGCGCTAGGTGCCTTGCGCCCCGTTAGCTTCCCCTCGGGACGCGAACGGGAGGCGCAAAGCAACCCAATTTTTCCCCCTTACAGTTCACTACCTACTGCGTCTCCAGTCTAGACTCAGAGCTCAGCCTGCTGGGACTCCAGGGCCTCTGGACTCACCACCTGTTGGGACTCCAGTCTCAATGCTCACACCTGCTGGGACTCCAGTCTCAATGCTCACACCTGCTGGGACTCCAGTCTCAATGCTCAAGACTCTCTAACTACTGAGGATCCAGCCTCATGGCCCACCGCCTGCTGGGACTCCAGTTTCAGAGCTCAGTGCCTCCTGGGATGGAATTAGGCCTATTAACAACTAGCTGTTTATGTGCTCGCCAAATCTTATCTCAGTAGGAAACTCCCACCTCTCCCTCATGGGATAGTCCTCAGTTCTGGCAAGCTGTAACCAAGAAAGACGTTTGACATAGTAGGTTATACATTGTAGTAGAGAATGGTGGCATGCAGGTGCAAACTAATGATTCCCCAGCTATGTCCCACCATGGCGTCAACATGCCGCCCACCCAAAGAAGGTGATCATTGGAAAAAAAAACCTACAATTTGTCTGATGATTGCAGGCCTTCATAATGACTGCTAAATGCCAGGTCCACCAGTAACATACTGCAAAAGTGTATAGCCATCAGCCACTGTCTGAAGCTATGCTTTTGGATGGTTGAAATAAACTTGATGATGAGTTATCGCCTCCCATTGGACTTAGGCACCAAACATGATATCAAGAACTATTTGACCAATTTATCCAGCAGATTCCTGCAGCCTGTTCCAAACAGTCAGTACCTGAAGGACAAGACGCAAACATGAAACATCGCCACGAGTGAGTGACTGACAGGTTCGGAGAGCCAACATCGCTCAGTGCTGCCCTTAACCTAACCTACTAGAGCTTCAAATATTACCGTAAACATTCATTGACTAATGTACAGATATGAAATATCCTCCGCAGTTCCCAGACCCTAGGGAAGGTCACTGTGCTAGACTGCATCTATTTGTATCAGCGTGAAATGTGAGAGAGTTTCCATTATAATACTGCACTCAACAACTGCATGCTTGACATCCAACAGTTCTGTATGTATCAGATTAACCCCAAAGGTGGTCCGTACACCTCAATTTCACCGGATGTCATTTGGAACCATCTATCGGTGAGACAACTGCTTAAAAGATGCCACTTACGTGTATTCTTCTGACGGCTCACTTCTCCGCTTCCAGATCCTGTGCATCCATCTTCATCATCGCACTCCCCGCTCGATTCCGTGTCCTCTCCCTTGCCATCACCGCTGCCAGCTTCTCTCAAGGACCACTGCGCCGACTGCTTGGTTGCTTTGCCGCGCAGCATCTGATAATAAACAGAGAGGCAACTGTGAGGAGGAGGGCCATATCTGTAAGGGCTTAGAATTAAATCGCTGGTAGTCTTCTTCCCCAGCACTTGTCTGCCTGTCCCATTTACAGGACAGGCAGAGTTCACTCTCACTTATTGTCATGAAGCATTAATATCCAGGCTGGTATTAATGCAGCCACTATGGCTCTCCTGGCCAGCCTTTCACCTTCCAGTCTCTATAAACTCAAGTTTATCCAAAACTCTGCCGCCCGTGTCCGAATTTGCACCAAGTCCCGTTCACCTATCGCCCCTGTGCTTGCTGTCCTACATTGGCTCCCGGTCCACCAACATCTCAATTTAAAAATTCTCATCCTCGTGTTCAAATCCCTCCACGGCCTCGCCCCTCCCTATCTCTGTAACCTCCTCCAGCCCTACAACTCTCCGAGAATGCTGTGTTTCTCCAGTTCTGGCCTCTTGTGCATCCTCCACTCTCTTCACACCACCATTGGCGGCCGTGTCTTCAGCCATCTAGGCCCTAAGCTCTGGAATTCCCTCCCAAAACCTCTCCGCCTCTCCACCCCTCTCTGAGAATTCCCTACTTTAAGACGCACTTTTTTGACAAAACTTTTGGTCACCTGTCCTAATGTCTCCTTCCTTGGCCCGGTGTCAATTTCTGTCTGATTACGCTCCTGTGAAGCGCCTTGGGACGTTTTACCACATTAAAGATGCTACATCAACGCAAGTTTTTGTTGTATCATGGACATGCTGTGGGCATGAAAAGCAAATGTTATCAACACTACACCATTTGAAAAGATCAGCCCCTGATGACCTACTGGGTTAATGGTACCATGTGGTGTTGGACTGAGCCATCCAGACCAGGAAGTCCCAGGATGGACTCCTGACCTCTGCTGAGTTAGCTGATCTCAGTAGGAGGGGCTTCACAATTAACATCAACACCCTTGGACCACAGGAAGGGACAAATCAAACAGAACCCCTTCTCCAGGACACTATCCAGTGGTTCTTGCTTCAAAGAGCATGTGTATGGAGTTCCAGCTGTAATATCCCCTTGCTGGTGAATAGCCAAGAAATGCTCACAATCTAGGCTAGACATGAAGAATGACCACTTGGGTTAAGTACAGTAGGGTTGCTGTTGCTTGTAGAACCATGGTCCATCATGGCTTAGTACAACCAATTTTACAATTGGCCGCTACACAGTGGTCTTGCCCGCTCACTGCACAGATCAGGAAGTCACAGGCAACATACCTGCTAATTCCCCATATTTTAGGTCAGTAGGTATAGCTTCGCGCTGCTGGTACGTATTCATAAAACTGGCCCTAGCGTCTAAGGGAGGGCTCTTCTCTGGACCAATGCACCACCCACTCCCGAAAAAATAAGGTGATCAATGTCTCATACAGCACATCAGCATTTCCAGGAAAGTAAAGATATCATCTTAATGGTTATGCTAAAAATACTTTCAAACTATGGCTCAGAACCAGCTTTCTAAAACATTACATTTCCGGCTGTGATGAAATGCTCTGCTGAATAGCAGAATAAAGCGGCATAGTCATCTGCTAAAGTTGCAGCGCACACCTTTTGGTTTATAAAGTGATTCCACTGCTGGTTTAGTGGATTGGCCAAAGACCCCAGTCACCAGCAGAGACTTGCTTGAAGGCAACTGTCACAAAGAACTTTGGAGAACTGCCCGAAAATCGCCCGAGCGAGGTTATCGGAAGACAAACCCCAAAACCTTGTCTGTGGGGGCCGGGTTACAGAAATACAGGAGCCTTTCGTTCCCTGGTCCTCTGTATAAACCACTGTAGGTCTGATTTATATGTGACACGTTGCACTAGTCAAAAAGCTCACTGACTATCGTGACATCCAACTCCCAGTTTAAACAGTGCTATGTCTGAGCTGTACTCTGTGCATCAGGTGCTAGATTTATTAATGTAAACTGCCTTTTGACAATAAACTGACCAAAATAAAAAAAACAGACAAGCTATATGTTCAAGGCCATCTGTTTGTGGTTTTCAAGAAAATTGGATGGAATAATGGAATGTAGTCTCCAAAATACCAGTAAAAATCCAGGGAAATCCTGCAATCCCATGTAATAAAACTGAATGTTGCCATAAACTGAGAATGGCACTGAGAGGCCTGGGGGTGTGGCAGCTGTCTGCCCTTGGGCTGGTATAGTGTCTGGAGAAACAGTAGGAGCTTCAAAAAAAAAGCACACTGATTAGCACAGTGAGTTTGAATAGCATTCTGTTTGCTCTGAAACTTTGGTTCAAGCCCATCCCAGATTGACGGGATGAAAGCTTCCTGTGTTTGCGAGCTGTAAGGATCTAACAAGAATTAAGCTTGGGACAGTCAAGAGTGAGTAAAGGAGTCCACCTTGCATGGAAAGAATTCATTCAGAAGTTCGATTTTATATTAAGCTATATAGATAAAAATCTAAGGGGGACAAATTGGGTGGCGCCCCTTTTCGGGCATTAACGTCGCTGGGCGCTAATTTTAACGCCCCGTGCCGTAAATTCAGTAGTAGCGCCCCAAGCAGGAGGTGGGGTGCCACTGGAAGCACTCTACCTCCTTCTTGGGGCGCTACTACTGAAGTTCTCACACGCTCCCACACGCTGCGCGCACCCAGGCCCTGCTGGATCACCGAGGAGCGGGGGTGCCGTGAAAATAGCCCGGCACACAAGAGGGGGCGCTAATGAGAGGCGCAAAGCAAGCCAATTTTTCTCCCTGAGACTGCAAATGTGGCTGCCAGTATGTCGGTACAAAGGTTAGTGACCAGCTTGCACATGCTTACAGTTAGATTCCCTTTATCACTCCAAACTGGAGACTCAGTTGTCCATGTTCCGGAAATGATACATTCCATGGCTCACCAACACCACACGCCAATGTTTTCTGTACAACTTCGAGACCACAAGACGTCAGAAAGAAAACCGCGAGGGATAGATGTGTGGAGAACTCGGAACTTCTTGATAACGACGGATGAGAATTGATGCAAAGTTCATCCAAGGTCTTGTGAAATAGCATAATTAGAAAGGTATAAAAATGGAGAAATTGTAGTGTGAGGTGGGAAGATGAAAGAGAAGGGAAAGCTCTGGAAGGTTTAGCTCGGCTGGCTGTAAACATGCTCTTCTTCTGCGGCCTCCTCTTATGTAATGTCAGCGTTGGTCAGTGTTGTCTGTTCCTTTAATCCTTAAGGGCTAGATTTTCAGTTGCTTGCGCCAGCAGTTAGCGCCTTAAGAGAAGTGATTTCCGGGCGCTATGCGTGTAGCGCCCGGGCGCAGCGCAGTTTGCGCCCCGCCCCAAATTAAGTTGCCCGTTAGCGCCGGCGCAAAGTTTAGCGCCCGCCCGGATGCGCGCGCAGAAAATGACGTCACATCCTCGTGCAACGCCCTTTGGCCGCCCCGATTGCAAACTTCAGTCGGACCGCCCCATTGTGCGGCGGGCGGCCGGAGCGTTTGGAAAAAGGAACGCAACACAACCAGCGCGGGCCCCGGGGGGCGCTAATTAAAGGGAACGTCCTCTCCAGTATAAAGGCCATCCATTATTTCAGAAAACAGTCTTGTGCAACGCATTTCTGGAGACACAACAAGGAGGATAGCTAACTGGTTTCAAGCAGCAAGAGCCAGGTATTTTTGGACTCAGGCAACAGCGCTGCAAGTGGCCATTTGGAAATTAGAGTGTTTGCCAGGATTTGATGGGGGTTGCATGGGGTGCCAACGCGGAGCTGCAGCTCCATGTCCGTAGGGCTCGCAGACGTATTGTGAGAGGGGCAGCCCTGGCTAGAGGCAGAGGGGGCTACAGGCGTCGGCCACGTAGGCCTTACCCAGTCAGGCTATACCGCCAGCAGCGCTCCTACCTAAACATGAGTGCCGCGCGATGTGTTAAAAGGCTCCGATTCCGGAAGGGGGTGATTGCAGAGATCTGCCACCTGCTTCGCCGAGATCTGCGGCCAAAGCTCAGGTGCAGGACGTCTCTGTCGGTGGAAGTGAAGGTGACAGTGGCATTGAACTTCTATGCCACCGGCTCCTTCCAATACGCTGCTGGGGACATAGCAAACATCTCCCAGTACGGCGTGCATCGCTGCATCCGCCAGGTGACCGAAGCACTGTTCAGAAGGAGAAGCCAATTCATCTCCTTCCCCATGGCCCTGGAGAGCCAGCATCAGCGCGCATTGGGATTTTCCAGACTCGGGGAATTCCCCTTGGTGCAGGGCGCCATTGACTGTACGCATGTGGCTTTGCGGGCCCCTCTGGAGCATGGCGAGCAGTATCGCAACAGGAAGGGCTACCATTCTCTGAATGTGCAGCTGGTCTGTGACCACAAGCAGCGCATCATGGCAGTCAATGCCAGCTTCCCAGGCAGCAGCCACGATGCCTTTATCCTGCGGCAGAGTACTGTGCATGACATGTTCCAGGCACAGCCTCCCCCAAGAGGATGGCTACTCGGGGACAAAGGCTATCCTTTGTGCACCTGGCTCATGACCCCGCTCCGCGCGCCCAGGACCGCTGCTGAAGAGGCCTACAACGAGAGCCATCAAACCACCCGCAACATCATCGAGCTAACTATTGGGGTCCTCAAGCAGCGGTTCCGCTGCCTTGATCGCTCCGGAGGAGCTCTCCAGTATTCGCCGGACCGGGTCTCCCAATTTGTGGTGGTTTGCTGCATGCTACACAACCTGGCTATCCGCAGGACTCAGGCACTGCCACCTGACGTTGGACCAGCACCTCAGGAGGAGGAGCAGGAGGAGCATGAGGAGGAGGAGGAGGAGGAGGAGGAGGAGCAGGAGTACGTTCCCAGGAGGGAGCGACCAGGGCCAAGGGCCGCACGACGCCACCTTATTACACGGTACTTCTAAGCCCCCTGTCAGGGAATGGCCAGGGGCCATGAGGGAAGATGAATGCAGCCGCTCCGCAAGCCCTCAGCCGGCGAAGCCAACAAACACTAAGAAGAACAACCATGGAGACTGCATGAATAAAGATAATTTTTTATTAAACAAAAATGAAAAGCCCTTCCCACATGAATCCCCAAAAACAATAAACGGGCCCCACAAAAAGCCCAACAAACGACTCACTCCCACAAACTGGGGAGGAGCCACTCCACCTTTATTGAAACCGGGCCTCAACGTCGGCCTAACGCAAAAAAAAAGCCCTCCAAAAGCACAACCATGGGCAAAATAAAGATGGCCACCGCCATATTAAAGGAAAGCTGGCCACACCCTCTACTGAGTGGCCCGCGAGGGCGAGACCTTGCCCAGCATTTTGCCTCCCCTGCCCTGCCTGCTGCTCCTTCGCAAGCTCTGCCCAGTGGCTGCTGCGAGGCTGGGGGAAGGCGCCTGAGGCTCAGATGCCCTTCCGCCAGATGCCACTGGGGGGCGGCCTACACGGCGTTTGGGCCTCGAGGGGCCGTCTCCTGAGTGGCGCGCCTGAGCCTGGCCACCATCAGCTGCAGCCGCTTGCCCTTGACGCCCCAGAGGGGGAATGGCGGCGACGGATGGTGCAATGTGGGCCAGCTGGCGTCTGGGATGCGCTGGCTGGTGCTGTGGCGCGGTGGCACTCGGCCGGGCCCGCACTGCAGGATCCGCAGCAATCAGCCGACGGCCGGCTTGCTGGGATGGTCCAGCGCGGCGCCTGCCCTGGCGATGCCTGCCTGAGACAGCGCGTGTGGCAGCAGTGAGTGGCCCTCTGGTCCTGGTGTGCGCGCGCATCACATCCGCCAGGGTCTTGACGGCATCAGTTAGCATGCGGCCAGTCGCGGCAGTTGCTGCCCCGAACTCGCGCACACTGGTCGCCAGCGACTCGATGGCCTCAGGCATGCGCCCCACCACGCTCATGAGCTCCGTGTGGCGCCGGTCCGAGTCGTCGGCCATCTGATCGAGCTTCCGCACCTCCTCCGAAGTGAAGGTGTCCGGACTGGAGTCGCGACTCTCCCGCTGGGGAGGAGGGGGCCGAACTAGGGGACCCTTGCCGCGTTGGTGACGGCGAGTTTGCCGAGCAGCAGCACTCCCCTCTGATCCTTCCCCCCTTTGGGGGGAAGGCCGCGGGCCACGCGCACGGCTGCTGGGTGGCTGGACGCCACTGGTCCCAGAAGCTGCATTGCCCTGCGACAGTTCCTCCAGGCACTCGTCCAGTGAGGAGGTGTCGAGCATTTCCTCCTCTCCTGCGGGACGTGACTGTTCCCCCGAAGGTCCGGCTTGCTCCTCCTCCTCCTCCTGGTTGGAGGTGCTGTCACTGGCAGCCTCAGGGTCCTGGTCGTCACCAGCTGAAAGCAGGAATGCACAAGAGTAGCTTCAGAGTGAGGAGACGGCGTCAGCGAGGGAGTTAGGACTGGTGGGATTCAGCGCATTGGTGGGACAGTGGCAAAGGAGATAGCTCGGATGGGCCAGTGCGACGCGAGAGGGCCAAAAGGCGAGGTCCTTACCATTGCCGGGCAGTGGAGGGTCGGATACACCGCACGCTGTGGGGACAATCACACGTGCTCCCATGAGCACACACACGCGCTCCTCCAGCCGAGTGAGCTCCTGCAGCTTGGCGCGGCCACCCCTGGCACGGGCCTGGCGATTAAACGCTACTTTAGCCTGCAAGAGAAAGGACGGGCTGTAAGGGCGCAGTGAAGCCCTGATGTAGTGTGCACTGCCTCCCATGGTGGAATAGCTTGGCCAAAGTGTAGAGTGCCGAATGGCCATTTGATGCTCATGACTGTCCCAATGCTGCTGGCTGAGGGCTGGCCAAAAGGACTTTCAGGTCCCTTTGCCCATCATGTCAGGTGTACATGCAAGAATGAGGAGGAGACTGGAAAGGCTACTCACCCTCACAATCCTGGTCAGATCGTTGTACTTCTTACGGCATTGTGTGTGGGTCCTGGGGGCCTCGCCGGTGAATGTCACCCTCTGGGCGATCTGCTTCCAGGCTTTGGTGTAGTCGTGGTGGGTTGGATTCCTCCCACTGTCTGGAAACAAGATCTTGCGCCTCACCTCCAGAGCTGTGAGCATGATGTCCAGATCACCCTCTGAGAAGCGCAGGGCACGCTGACGGGCCTTCTCTGGCGTTGCCATGACTCCCTGGGGCTGAGCAGTAGTGTTGAGGCCTCTTTGCAAGGCTGCAGTGTGCAGGGCGTGGCAGCAGACTAATTCGTCCCTTCCCCCTTTAAGAGCTGGTCGGCACCACGGGGTCTGCTGTCAGTGCAAAAATGACCGCACCCGTGCTGCGCCCCGCCTGGGCGCTATCCCTCTGGACCGCCGGCTTAGCGCCTAAAGAGAGTAGTGGAACGCCTCTTTTAGCGCTCCACCAACCTCTTAGGGCGAAGCCACTGAATTCCCGGCAACGGGGCGCTACTTTGGGGCGGGCGCTAACTTCGGGCGGGCGCTAAAGCTAGCGCCCCAAAACTGCCTAAACTGAAAATCTAGCCCTAAGTGTTTGAACTCATTCTTGGCAAATAGAGGCAGGACTGCATTCTTCATCTAGAACAGCACAAAATTCACATTCCTAACAAATGGCACCCCTGGTGGCACCAAGTGGGTGTAAGACCATGGCACGAGAATGACCACACTGAGGCTGGGTGGAGTAGGAACTGAAATGGTAGCTGGCAGTGTGTTTGTCCAGCATTGGGGACTGTACATTGGCTGTCAGACCAGTCCAAATCTCCAAGATTCCATTGAAGCCAATGTAACCCAGAAATCACAGAGACCCTTCACCATCCCTGGTGTCATCAGCGAAGGTCCAGAGAGAATGAGACCCAAAGTGCAGAGTATTTGTGAGATTAAAAAATCAACAGTTTAAAGGGAATTGATACTATTATTCACTCCCATCTTTCAGAGAGAGATAGGGAGAGGACCTGGAACAGAAAGCATTCACTTAGTGTCCTTTTCGCTTCAAATTACAAAAACTGTAGAACATGCACAGATGTTTGACAAAGATTAACAGAGGTAGGGTTCAAAGACAGAAACAAGTTCAGACAAAGCTAATCAATCACTAGAGCTTCATTTGCCTGCTCATCACATCATCTCAACCAACTCATATCGCGTATCATCTACATAGTTTCTCAGACTTAAACTATCCAAACCCCTCGATTAGATTCCAGCCTGTATATATAAACCACCTGAACCCCTTGATCAGATTCCAGCATGTAACTCACTCCCAGGTATCTATTATTCTAGATATAAACCACCTGAACCCCTTGATCAGATTCCAGCCTGTAACTCACTCCCAGGTATCCATTATTTTATTCTATATATATATATATATATAAACCACCCGGTCCTGCCATCAATGATAGGACAAACTGAGGGACGATGCACAAAAGGCCAGAGTGAGAGAACCGTAGGGTGCGAGATGGGACATAAGGCTAGACCAACCGGAATTACTCCATATGACAAAGGCTCTGGGTAATGTTATTTAGTTTGAGGTCAAATGTTACCAGGAATTGTAATGTGAAAGGCTATTGGACAAACTCAAAGCTACAGGGATTCAGGATAAACCCTGAGAATGGATCAGAAGCTGGTTGAAGGGTAAAAACCAACGAATGCGTGTTCAAGGATTCATGTTGGGGTGAGGGGAAGCACTGAGTGGGGTGTCCCAGAGCTCGGTGCTGGGACCACTACTGTTTCTCACTTACACAAATGACCTAGACTCAGATTATAAGTGAGCGGAAGTCATGATCAAACTATACAGTGCTCTGTCAGGCCACACCTTGAGTGCTGCTGAGACACACAAAAAACATTGAAGCACCAGAGGCAATGATGGGAAGAGCTTCAAGCTGATCCCTAGTGTCGGGGGGGTCTGAGCTATCAGGAAAGACTGGAGAGACTCGGGCATTTCAGTCTGGAACGGAGATATCTTATGGAGGTACATAAAAAAGTAAATGGTGTGGCAGAATAGTACATTAGACGAAACGGTGGGAGTAGGACAAGGGTCACAGGTTTAAACTAGTAAAAGGCAAATTTAAGACTGATAAAGGAGGTGCTTCCTGGAAAGGGCAACAGACAACTGAAATGGACAACCTAGTTGAGTGGTACAGGTGAAATCCCTGGATGCATTTAAGATGCAGCAATGTGGGGTAGGGGGCGGGGGGCAACTGTCGGCTATTTCTGGATCAATAAATTAATATGGGCCAAATGGTCCTCCTCATCTGCAAATATCATATGATCCTATAAATGCATCAATGCTTCATCGGAACCTCTCCGCCGATTGAGTATGTTCAGTGTGCAGGAGCGTGCTCAGTGTGCAGGGTGTGGGAGCGTGTGCAGGGTGTGGGACCGTGCTCAGTGTGCAGGGTGTGGAAGCGTGCTCAGTGTGTAGGGTGCGGGACCGTGCTCAGTGTGCAGGGTGAGGGAGCGTGCTCAGTGTGCAGGGTGCGGGAGCGTGCTCAGTGTGCAGGGTGTGTGAACGTGCTCAGTGTGCAGGGTGCGGGAGCGTGCTCAGTGTGCAGGGTGTGGGACCGTGCTCAGTGTGCAGGGGGTGGGAGCGTGCTCAGTGTGCAGGGTGTGTGAGCGTGCTCAGTGAGCAGGGTGCGGGAGCGTGCTCAGTGTGCAGGGTGTGGGAGCGTGCTCAGTGTGCAGGGTACGGGAGCATGCTCAGTGTGCAGGGTGCGTGAGCGTGCAGCGTGCGGGAGTGTGCTCAGTGTGCAGGGTCCGTGAGCGTGCTCAGTGTGCGGGGTGCGGGAGCGTGCTCATTGTGCAGGGTGTGGGAGCATGCTCAGTGCGCAGGGTGCGTGAGCGTGCAGCGTGCGGGAGTGTGCTCAGTGTGCAGGGTCCGTGAGCGTGCTCAGTGTGCAGGGTCCGTGAGCATGCTCAGTGTGCAGGGTGCGGGAGCGTGCTCATTGTGCAGGGTGTGGGAGCATGCTCAGTGCGCAGGGTGCGGGAGCGTGTTCAGTGCGCAGGGTGCGGGAGCGTGCTCAGTGTGCAGGGTGCGGAAGCGTGCTCAGTGTGCAGGGTGTGGGAGCATGCTCAGTGCGCAGGGTGCGGGAGCGTGCTCAGTGCGCAGGGTGCGGGAGCGTGCTCAGTGTGCAGGGTGCGGAAGCGTGCTCAGTGTGCAGGGTGTGTGAGCGTGCTCAGTGTGCAGGGTGCGGGAGCGTGCTCAGTGTGCACCGTGTGGGAGCGTGCTCAGTGTGCACCGTGTGGGAGCGTGCTCAGTGTGCACCGTGTGGGAGCATGCTCATTGTGCAGGGTGTGGGAGCGTGCTCAGTGTGCAGGGTGCGGGAGCGTGCTCAGTGTGCACCGTGTGGGAGCGTGCTCAGTGTGCACCGTGTGGGAGCGTACTCAGTGTGCACCGTGTGGGAGCGTGCTCAGTGTGCACCGTGTGGGAGCATGCTCAGTGTGCAGGGTGTGGGAGCGTGCTCAGTGTGCAGGGTGCGGGAGCGTGCTCAGTGCGCAGGGTGCGGGAGCGTGCTCAGTGTGCAGGGTGCGGGGTGCGGGAGCGTGCTCAGTGTGCAGGGTGTGTGAGCGTGCAGGGTGCGGGAGCGTGCTCAGTGTGCACCGTGTGGGAGCATGCTCAGTGTGCACCGTGTGGGAGCGTGCTCAGTGTGCACCGTGTGGGAGCGTGCTCAGTGTGCAGGGTGCGGGAGCGTGCTCAGTGTGCAGGGTGAGGGAGCGTGCTCAGTGTGCAGGGTGCGGGAGCGTGCTCAGTGTGCAGGGTGCGGGAGCGTGCTCAGTGTGCAGGGTGTGGGAGCGTGCTCAGTGTGCAGGGTGTGGGAGCGTGCTCAGTGTGCAGGGTGTGGGAGCATGCTCAGTGTGCAGGGTGTGTGAGCGTGCTCAGTGTGCAGGGTGTGGGAGCGTGCTCAGTGTGCAGGGTGTGGGAGCGTGCTCAGTGTGCAGGGTGTGTGAGCGTGCTCAGTGTGCACCGTGTGGGAGCGTGCTCAGTGTGCTGTGCGTGGGAGCGTGCTCAGTGTGCACCATGTCGGAGCGTGCTCAGTGTGCACCGTGTGGGAGCGTGCTCAGTGTGCACCGTGTGGGAACGTGCTCAGTGTGCAGGGTACGTGAGCGTGCTCAGTGTGCAGGGTGCGGGAGCGTGCTCAGTGTGCAGGGTGCGGAAGCGTGCTCCGTGTGCAGGGTGTGGGAGCGTGCTCAGTGTGCAGGGTGTGGGAGCGTGCTCAGTGTGCAGGGTGTGGGAGCGTGCTCAGTGTGCAGGGTGTGGGAGCGTGCTCAGTGTGCAGGGTGTGGGAGTGTGCTCAGTGTGCAGGGTGTGGGAGCGTGCTCAGTGTGCAGGGTGCGGGAGCGTGCTCAGTGTGCAGGGTGTAGGAGCGTGGTCAGTGTGCAGGGTGCGGGAGGGTACTCAGTGTGCAGGGTGTGTGAGTGTGCTCAGTGTGCAGGGTGTGTGAGCGTGCTCAGTGTGCAGGGTGTGGGAGCATGCTCAGTGTGCAGGGTGAGGGAGCGTGCTCAGTGTGCACCGTGTGGGAGCGTGCTCAGTGTGCAGGGTGCGGGAGCGTGCTCAGTGTGCAGGGTGAGGGAGCGTGCTCAGTGTGCAGGGTGCGGGAGCGTGCTCAGTGTGCAGGGTGCGGGAGCGTGCTCAGTGTGCAGGGTGTGGGAGCGTGCTCAGTGTGCAGGGTGTGGGAGCGTGCTCAGTGTGCAGGGTGTGTGAGCGTGCTCAGTGTGCAGGGTGTGGGAGCGTGCTCAGTGTGCAGGGTGTGGGAGCGTGCTCAGTGTGCAGGGTGTGTGAGCATGCTCAATGTGCACCTTGTGGGAGCGTGCTCAGTGTGCTGTGTGTGGGAGCGTGCTCAGTGTGCACCATGTGGGAGCATGCTCAGTGTGCACCGTGTGGGAGCGTGCTCAGTGTGCACCGTGTGGGAACGTGCTCAGTGTGCAGGGTGCGGGAGCGTTCTCAGTGTGCAGGCTGTGTCAGCGTGCTCAGTGTGCAGGGTGAGTGAGCGTGCTCAGTATGCAGGGTGTGGGGGCGTGCACAGTGTGCAGGGTGAGGGAGCGTGCTCAGTGTGCAGGGTGTGGGAGCGTGCTCAGTGTGCAGGGTGTGGGAGCGTACTCAGTGTGCAGGGTGCGGGAGCGTGCTCAGTGTGCAGGGTACGTGAACGTGCTCAGTGTGCAGGGTGCGGGAGCGTGCTCAGTGTGCAGGGTGCGGAAGCGTGCTCCGTGTGCAGGGTGTGGGAGCGTGCTCAGTGTGCAGGGTGTGGGAGCGTGCTCAGTGTGCAGGGTGTGTGAGCGTGCTCAGTGCGCAGGGTGTGGGAGCGTGCTCACTGCGCAGGGTGCGGGAGCGTGCTCAGTGTGCAGGGTGAGGGAGCGTGCTCAGTGTGCAGGGTGTGTGAGCGTGCTCAGTGTGCAGGGTGTGGGAGCGTGCTCAGTGTGCAGGGTGCGTGAACGTGCTCAGTGTGCAGGGTGCGGGAGCGTGCTCAGTGAGTAGGGTGAGGGAGCGTGCTCAGTGTGCAGGGTGTGTGAGCGTGCTCAGTGTGCAGGGTGTGGGAGCGTGCTCAGTGTGCACCGTGTGGGAGTGTGCTCAGTGAGCAGGGTGCGGGAGCGTGCTCAGTGTGCAGGGTGTGGGAGCGTGCTCAGTGTGCAGGGTACGGGAGCGTGCTCTGTGTGCAGGGGGCGTGAGTGTGCAGGGTGTGGGAGCGTGCTCAGTGTGCAGGGTGTGGGAGCGTGCTCAGTGTGCAGGGTGCGGGAGCATGCTCAGTGTGCAGGGTGTGGGAGCGTGCTCAGTGTGCAGGGTGCGGGAGGGTACTCAGTGTGCAGGGTGTGTGAGTGTGCTCAGTGTGCAGGGTGTGTGACCGTGCTCAGTGTGCAGGGTGTGGGAGCATGCTCAGTGTGCAGGGTGAGGGAGCGTGCTCAGTGTGCACCATGTGGGAGCGTGCTCAGTGTGCAGGTTGCGGGAGCGTGCTCAGTGTGCAGGGTGAGGGAGCGTGCTCAGTGTGCAGGGTGCGGGAGCGTGCTCAGTGTGCAGGGTGCGGGAGCGTGCTCAGTGTGCAGGGTGTGGGAGCGTGCTCAGTGTGCAGGGTGTGGGAGCGTGCTCAGTGTGCAGGGTGTGTGAGCGTGCTCAGTGTGCAGGGTGTGGGAGCGTGCTCAGTGTGCAGGGTGTGGGAGCGTGCTCAGTGTGCAGGGTGTGGGAGCGTGCTCAGTGTGCAGGGTCTGTGAGCATGCTCAATGTGCACCTTGTGGGAGCGTGCTCAGTGTGCTGTGTGTGGGAGCGTGCTCAGTGTGCACCATGTGGGAGCATGCTCAGTGTGCACCGTGTGGGAGCGTGCTCAGTGTGCACCGTGTGGGAACGTGCTCAGTGTGCAGGGTGCGGGAGCGTTCTCAGTGTGCAGGCTGTGTCAGCGTGCTCAGTGTGCAGGGTGAGTGAGCGTGCTCAGTATGCAGGGTGTGGGGGCGTGCACAGTGTGCAGGGTGAGGGAGCGTGCTCAGTGTGCAGGGTGTGGGAGCGTGCTCAGTGTGCAGGGTGTGGGAGCGTACTCAGTGTGCAGGGTGCGGGAGCGTGCTCAGTGTGCAGGGTACGTGAACGTGCTCAGTGTGCAGGGTGCGGGAGCGTGCTCAGTGTGCAGGGTGCGGAAGCGTGCTCCGTGTGCAGGGTGTGGGAGCGTGCTCAGTGTGCAGGGTGTGGGAGCGTGCTCAGTGTGCAGGGTGTGTGAGCGTGCTCAGTGCGCAGGGTGTGGGAGCGTGCTCACTGCGCAGGGTGCGGGAGCGTGCTCAGTGTGCAGGGTGAGGGAGCGTGCTCAGTGTGCAGGGTGTGTGAGCGTGCTCAGTGTGCAGGGTGTGGGAGCGTGCTCAGTGTGCAGGGTGCGTGAACGTGCTCAGTGTGCAGGGTGCGGGAGCGTGCTCAGTGAGTAGGGTGAGGGAGCGTGCTCAGTGTGCAGGGTGTGTGAGCGTGCTCAGTGTGCAGGGTGTGGGAGCGTGCTCAGTGTGCACCGTGTGGGAGTGTGCTCAGTGAGCAGGGTGCGGGAGCGTGCTCAGTGTGCAGGGTGTGGGAGCGTGCTCAGTGTGCAGGGTACGGGAGCGTGCTCTGTGTGCAGGGGGCGTGAGTGTGCAGGGTGTGGGAGCGTGCTCAGTGTGCAGGGTGTGGGAGCGTGCTCAGTGTGCAGGGTGCGGGAGCATGCTCAGTGTGCAGGGTGTGGGAGCGTGCTCAGTGTGCAGGGTGCGGGAGGGTACTCAGTGTGCAGGGTGTGTGAGTGTGCTCAGTGTGCAGGGTGTGTGACCGTGCTCAGTGTGCAGGGTGTGGGAGCATGCTCAGTGTGCAGGGTGAGGGAGCGTGCTCAGTGTGCACCATGTGGGAGCGTGCTCAGTGTGCAGGTTGCGGGAGCGTGCTCAGTGTGCAGGGTGAGGGAGCGTGCTCAGTGTGCAGGGTGCGGGAGCGTGCTCAGTGTGCAGGGTGCGGGAGCGTGCTCAGTGTGCAGGGTGTGGGAGCGTGCTCAGTGTGCAGGGTGTGGGAGCGTGCTCAGTGTGCAGGGTGTGTGAGCGTGCTCAGTGTGCAGGGTGTGGGAGCGTGCTCAGTGTGCAGGGTGTGGGAGCGTGCTCAATGTGCAGGGTGTGTGAGCGTGCTCAATGTGCACCGTGTGGGAGCGTGCTCAGTGTGCTGTGTGTGGGAGCGTGCTCAGTGTGCACCATGTGGGAGCGTGCTCAGTGTGCACCGTGTGGGAGCGTGCTCAGTGTGCACCGTGTGGGAACGTGCTCAGTGTGCAGGGTGCGGGAGCGTTCTCAGTGTGCAGGCTGTGTCAGCGTGCTCAGTGTGCAGGGTGAGTGAGCGTGCTCAGTATGCAGGGTGTGGGGGCGTGCACAGTGTGCAGGGTGAGGGAGCGTGCTCAGTGTGCAGGGTGTGGGAGCGTGCTCAGTGTGCAGGGTGTGGGAGCGTACTCAGTGTGCAGGGTGCGGGAGCGTGCTCAGTGTGCAGGGTACGTGAGCGTGCTCAGTGTGCAGGGTGCGGGAGCGTGCTCAGTGTGCAGGGTGCGGAAGCGTGCTCCGTGTGCAGGGTGTGGGAGCGTGCTCAGTGTGCAGGGTGTGGGAGCGTGCTCAGTGTGCAGGGTGTGTGAGCGTGCTCAGTGCGCAGGGTGCGGGAGCGTGCTCACTGCGCAGGGTGCGGGAGCGTGCTCAGTGTGCAGGGGTGAGGGAGCGTGCTCAGTGTGCAGGGTGTGTGAGCGTGCTCAGTGTGCAGGGTGCGGGAGCGTGCTCAGTGTGCAGGGTGCGTGAACGTGCTCAGTGTGCAGGGTGCGGGAGCGTGCTCAGTGAGCAGGGTGAGGGAGCGTGCTCAGTGTGCAGGGTGTGTGAGCGTGCTCAGTGTGCAGGGTGTGGGAGCGTGCTCAGTGTGCACCGTGTGGGAGTGTGCTCAGTGAGCAGGGTGCGGGAGCGTGCTCAGTGTGCAGGGTACGGGAGCGTGCTCAGTGTGCAGGGGGCGTGAGCGTGCAGCGTGCGGGAGCGTGCTCAGTGTGCAGGGTCCGTGAGCGTGCTCAGTGTGCAGGGTGCGGGAGCGTGCTCAGTGCGCAGGGTGCGGGAGCGTGCTCAGTGCGCAGGGTGCGGGAGCGTGCTCAGTGCGCAGGGTGCGGGAGCGTGCTCAGTGCGCAGGGTGCGGGAGCGTGCTCAGTGTGCAGGGTGTGTGAGCGTGCTCAGTGTGCAGGGTGTGTGAGCGTGCTTGGTGTGTAGAGTGTGTGAGCGTGCTCAGTGTGCAGGGTGCGGGAGTGTGCTCAGTGTGCACCATGTGGGAGCGTGCTCAGTGTGCACCGTGTGGGAGCGTGCTCAGTGTGCAGTGTGTGGGAGCGTGCTCACTGTGCAGGGTGTGGGTGCGTGCTCAGTGTGCAGGGTGTGGGAGCGTGCTCACTGTGCAGGGTGTGGGAGCGTGCTCTGTGTGCAGGGTGCGGGAGCGTGCTCAGTGTGTAGAGTGTGTGAGCATGCTCGGTGTGCAGGGTGCGGGAACGTGCTCAGTGTGCACCATGTGGGAGCGTGCTCAGTGTGCACCGTGCGGGAGCGTGCTCAGTGTGCACCGTGTGGGAACGTGCTCAGTGTGCAGGGTGCGGGAGCGTTCTCAGTGTGCAGGCTGTGTCAGCGTGCTCAGTGTGCAGGGTGAGTGAGCGTGCTCAGTATGCAGGGTGTGGGGGCGTGCTCAGTGTGCAGGGTGAGGGAGCGTGCTCAGTGTGCAGGGTGTGGGAGCGTGCTCAGTGTGCAGGGTGTGGGAGCGTACTCAGTGTGCAGGGTGCGGGAGCGTGCTCAGTGTGCAGGGTACGTGAGCGTGCTCAGTGTGCAGGGTGCGGGAGCGTGCTCAGTGTGCAGGGTGCGGAAGAGTGCTCCATGTGCAGGGTGTGGGAGTGTGCTCAGTGTGCAGGGTGTGGGAGCGTGCTCAGTGTGCAGGGTGTGTGAGCGTGCTCAGTGCGCAGGGTGCGGGAGCGTGCTCACTGCGCAGGGTGCGGGAGCGTGCTCAGTGTGCAGGGTGAGGGAGCGTGCTCAGTGTGCAGGGTGTGTAAGCGTGCTCAGTGTGCAGGGTGCGGGAGCGTGCTCAGTGTGCAGGGTGCATGAACGTGCTCAGTGTGCAGGGTGCGGGAGCGTGCTCAGTGAGCAGGGTGAGGGAGCGTGCTCAGTGTGCAGGGTGTGTGAGCGTGCTCAGTGTGCAGGGTGTGGGAGCGTGCTCAGTGTGCACCGTGTGGGAGTGTGCTCAGTGAGCAGGGTGCGGGAGCGTGCTCAGTGTGCAGGGTGTGGGAGCGTGCTCAGTGTGCAGGGTGCTCAGTGTGCAGGGTACGGGAGCGTGCTCAGTGTGCAGGGTGCGTGAGCGTGCAGCGTGCGGGAGCGTGCTCAGTGTGCAGGGTCCGTGAGCATGCTCAGTGTGCAGGGTGCGGGAGCGTGCTCAGTGAGCAGGGTGCGGGAGCGTGCTCAGTGCGCAGGGTGCGGGAGCGTGCTCAGTGCGCAGGGTGCGGGAGCGTGCTCAGTGCGCAGGGTGCGGGAGCGTGCTCAGTGTGCAGGGTGTGTGAGCATGCTCAGTGTGCAGGGTGTGTGAGCGTGCTCACTGTGCAGGGTGTGGGTGGTGCTCAGTGTGCAGGGTGTGGCAGCGTGCTCACTGTGCAGGGTGTGGGAGCGTGCTCTGTGTGCAGGGTGCGGGAGCGTGCTCAGTGTGCACCGTGTGGGAGCGTGCTCATTGTGCAGTGTGTGGGAGCGTGCTCCGTGTGCAGGGTGTGGGAGCGTGCTCAGTGTGCAGGGTGTGGGAGCGTGCTCAGTGCGCAGGGTGTGTGAGCGTGCTCAGAGCGCAGGGTGCGGGAGCGTGCTCAGTGTGCAGGGTGAGGGAGCGTGCTCAGTGTGCAGGGTGTGTGAGCGTGCTCAGTGTGCAGGGTGCAGGAGCGTGCTCAGTGTGCAGGGTGCGTGAACGTGCTCAGTGTGCAGGGTGCGGGAGCGTGCTCAGTGAGCAGGGTGAGGGAGCTTGCTCAGTGTGCAGGGTGTGTGAGCGTGCTCAGTGTGCAGGGTGTGGGAGCGTGCTCAGTGTGCACCGTGTGGGAGTGTGCTCAGTGAGCAGGGTGCGGGAGCGTGCTCAGTGTGCAGGGTACGGGAGCGTGCTCAGTGCGCAGGGTGCGGGAGCGTGCTCAGTGTGCAGGGTGAGGGAGCGTGCTCAGTGTGCAGGGTGAGGGAGCGTGCTCAGTGTGCAGGGTGCGGGAGTGTGCTCAGTGCGCAGGGTGCGGGAGCGTGCTCAGTGTGCAGGGTGTGGGAGCGTGCTCAGTGTGCAGGGTGTGGGAGCGTGCTCAGTGTGCAGGGTGTGGGAGCGTGCTCAGTGTGTGAGCGTGCTCAGTGTGCAGGGTGCGGGAGCGTGCTCAGTGTGCAGGGTGCGGGAGCGTGCTCAGTGTGCAGGGTGTGGGAGCGTGCTCAGTGTGCAGTGTGTGGGAGCGTGCTCAGTGTGCAGTGTGTGTGAGCGTGCTCAGTGTGCACAGTGTGGGAGCGTGCTCAGTGTGCAGGGTGTGGGAGCGTGCTCAGTGTGCAGGGTGTGGGAGCGTGCTCAGTGTGCAGGGTGCGGGAGCGTGCTCAGTGTGCAGGGTGCGGGAGCATGCTCAGTGTGCAGGGTGTGGGAGCGTGCTCAGTGTGCAGGGTGTGGGAGCGTGCTCAGTGTGCAGGGTGTGGGAGCGTGCTCAGTGTGCAGGGTGTGGGAGCGTGCTCAGTGTGCAGGGTGCGGGAGCGTGCTCAGTGTGGGAGTATGCTCAATGTGCAGGGTGCGGGAGCGTACTCAGTGTGCAGGGTTTGGGAGCGTGCTCAGTGTGCAGGGTGTGGGAGCGTGCTCAGTGTGCAGGGTGTGGGAGCGTGCTCAGTGTGCAGGGTGTGGGAGCGTGCTCAGTGTGCAGGGTGTGGGAGCGTGCTCAGTGTGCAGGGTGCGGGAGCGTACTCAGTGTGCAGGGTGTGGGAGCGTGCTCAGTGTGCAGGGTGTGGGAGCGTCCTCAGTGTGCAGGGTGCGGGAGCGTGCTCAGTGTGCAGGGTGTGGGAGCGTGCTCAGTGTGCAGGGTGCGGGAGCGTGCTCAGTGTGCAGGGTGCGGGAGCGTACTCAGTGTGCAGGGTGTGGGAGCGTGCTCAGTGTGCAGGGTGTGGGAGCGTGCTCAGTGTGCAGGGTGTGGGAGCGTGCTCAGTGTGCAGGGTGTGGGAGCGTGCTCAGTGTGCAGGGTGTGGGAGTATGCTCAATGTGCACCGTGTGGGAGCGTGCTCAGTGTGCAGGGTGTGGGAGCGTGCTCAGTGTGCAGGGTGTGGGAGCGTGCTCAGTGTGCACCGTGTAGGAGCGTGCTCAGTGTGCAGGGTGTGGGAGCGTGCTCAGTGTGTGAGCGTGCTCAGTGTGCAGGGTGCGGGAGCGTGCTCAGTGTGCAGGGTGTGGGAGCGTGCTCAGTGTGCACAGTGTGGGAGCATGCTCAGTGTGCAGGGTGTGGGAGCGTGCTCAGTGTGCAGGGTGTGGGAGCGTGCTCAGTGTGCAGGGTGCGGGAGCGTGCTCAGTGTGCAGGGTGTGGGAGCATGCTCAGTGTGCAGGGTGTGGGAGCGTGCTCAGTGTGCAGGGTGTGGGAGCGTGCTCAGTGTGCAGGGTGTGTGAGCATGCTCAGTGTGCAGGGTGTGTGAGCGTGCTTGGTGTGTAGAGTGTGTGAGCGTGCTCAGTGTGCAGGGTGCGGGAGCGTGCTGAGTGTGCACCATGTGGGAGCGTGCTCAGTGTGCTCAGTGTGTGAGCGTGCTCAGTCTGCAGGGTGCGGGAGCGTGCTCAGTGTGTAGGGTGCGGGAGCGTGCTCAGTGTGCAGGGTGTGGGAGCATGCTCAGTGTGCAGGGTGTGGGAGCGTGCTCAGTGTGCAGTGTGTGTGAGCGTGCTCAGTGTGCACCGTGTGGTAGCGTGCTCAATGTGCACCGTGTGGGAGCGTGCTCAGTGTGCAGGGTGCGGGAGCGTGCTCACTGTGCAGTGTGTGGGAGCGTGCTCAGTGTGCAGGGTGTGGGAGCGTGCTCAGTGTGCAGGGTGTGGGAGCGTGCTCAGTGTGCAGGGTGTGGGAGCGTGCTCAGTGTGTGAGCGTGCTCAGTCTGCAGGGTGTGGGAGCGTGCTCAGTGTGCAGGGTGTGGGAGCGTGCTCAGTGTGCAGGGTGTGGGAGCATGCTCAGTGTGCAGGGTGTGGGAGCGTGCTCAGTGTGCAGGGTGTGGGAGCGTGCTCAGTGTGCAGGGTGTGGGAGCGTGCTCAGTGTGCAGGGTGTGGGATCGTGCTCAGGGTGCGGGAGCGTGCTCAGTGTGGGAGTATGCTCAATGTGCAGGGTGTGGGAGCGTGCTCAGTGTGCACCGTGTGGGGGCGTGCTCAGTGTGCACCGTGTGGGAGCGTGCTCAGTGTGCAGGGTGTGGGAGCGTGCTCAGTGTGCAGGGTGTGGGAGCGTGCTCAGTGTGCAGGGTGTGGGAGCGTGCTCAGTGTGCAGGGTGTGGGAGCGTGCTCAGTGTGCAGGGTGTGGGAGCGTGCTCAGTGTGCAGGGTGCGGGAGCGTACTCAGTGTGCAGGGTGTGGGAGCGTGCTCAGTGTGCAGGGTGTGGGAGCGTGCTCAGTGTGCAGGGTGTGGGAGCGTGCTCAGTGTGCAGGGTGTGGGAGCGTGCTCAGTGTGCAGGGTGTGGGAGTATGCTCAATGTGCACCGTGTGGGAGCGTGCTCAGTGTGCAGGGTGTGGGAGCGTGCTCAGTGTGCACCGTGTGGGAGCGTGCTCAGTGTGCAGGGTGTGGAAGCGTGCTCAGTGTGCACCGTGTGGGAGCGTGCTCAGTGTGCACCGTGTGGGAGCGTGCTCAGTGTGTGAGCGTGCTCAGTGTGCAGGGTGCGGGAGCGTGCTCAGTGTGCAGGGTGTGGGAGCGTGCTCAGTGTGCAGTGTGTGTGAGCGTGCTCAGTGTGCACAGTGTGGGAGCATGCTCAGTGTGCAGGGTGTGGGAGCGTGCTCAGTGTGCAGGGTGTGGGAGCGTGCTCAGTGTGCAGGGTGCGGGAGCGTGCTCTGTGTGCAGGGTGTGGGAGCATGCTCAGTGTGCAGGGTGTGGGAGCGTGCTCAGTGTGCAGGGTGTGGGAGCGTGCTCAGTGTGCAGGGTGTGGGAGCGTGCTCAGTGTGCAGGGTGAGTGAGCGTGCTCAGTGTGCAGGGTGTGTGAGCGTGCTGAGTGTGCAGGGTGAGTGAGCATGCTCAGTGTGCAGGGTGAGTGAGCATGCTCAATGTGCAGGGTGCGGGAGCGTACTCAGTGTGCAGGGTGTGGGAGCGTGCTCAGTGTGCAGGGTGTGGGAGCGTGCTCAGTGTGCAGGGTGCGCGAGCGTGCTCAGTGTGCAGGGTGTGGGTGCGTGCTCAGTGTGCAGGGTGTGGGAGCGTGCTCAGTGTGCAGGGTGTGGGAGCGTGCTCAGTGTGCAGGGTGTGGGAGCGTGCTCAGTGTGCAGGGTGAGTGAGCGTGCTCAGTGTGCAGGGTGTGTGAGCGTGCTCAGTGTGCAGGGTGAGTGAGCGTGCTCAGTGTGCAGGGTGAGTGAGCATGCTCAATGTGCAGGGTGTGGGAGCGTGCTCAGTGTGCAGGGTGTGGGAGCGTGCTCAGTGTGCAGGGTGTGGGAGCGTGCTCAGTGTGCAGGGTGTGGGAGCGTGCTCAGTGTGCAGGGTGTGGGAGCGTGCTCAGTGTGCAGGGTGTGGGAGTATGCTCAATGTGCACCGTGTGGGAGCGTGCTCAGTGTGCAGGGTGTGGGAGCGTGCTCAGTGTGCACCGTGTGGGAGCGTGCTCAGTGTGCAGGTTGTGGGAGCGTGCTCAGTGTGCACCGTGTGGGAGCGTGCTCAGTGTGCAGGGTGTGGGAGCGTGCTCAGTGTGTGAGCGTGCTCAGTGTGCAGGGTGCGGGAGCGTGCTCAGTGTGCAGGGTGCGGGAGCGTGCTCAGTGTGCAGGGTGCAGGAGCGTGCTCAGTGTGGAGTGTGTGTGAGCGTGCTCAGTGTGCACAGTGTGGGAGCATGCTCACTGTGCAGGGTGTGGGAGCGTGCTCAGTGTGCAGGGTGTGGAAGCGTGCTCAGTGTGCAGGGTGCGGGAGCGTGCTCAGTGTGCAGGGTGTGGGAGCATGCTCAGTGTGCAGGATGTGGGAGCGTGCTCAGTGTGCAGGGTGTGGGAGCATGCTCAGTGTGCAGCGTGTGTGAGCATGCTCAGTGTGCAGGGTGTGTGAGCGTGCTTGGTGTGTAGAGTGTGTGAGCGTGCTCAGTGTGCAGGGTGCGGGAGCGTGCTCAGTGTGCACCATGTGGGAGCGTGCTCAGTGTGCACCGTGTGGGAGCGTGCTCAGTGTGCAGTGTGTGGGAGCGTGCTCACTGTGCAGGGTGTGGGTGCGTGCTCAGTGTGCAGGGTGTGGGAGCGTGCTCACTGTGCAGGGTGTGGGAGCGTGCTCTGTGTGCAGGGTGCAGGAGCGTGCTCAGTGTGCACCGTGTGGGAGCGTGCTCAGTGTGCAGGGTGCGGGAGCGTGCTCAGTGTGCACCGTGTGGGAGCGTGCTCAGTGTGCACCGTGTGGGAGCGTGCTCAGTGTGCACCGTGTGGGAGCGTGCTCAGTGTGCAGTGTGTGGGAGCGTGCTCAGTGTGCAGGGTGCGGGAGTGTGCTCAGTGTGCAGGGTGTGGGAGCGTGCTCAGTGTGCACTGTGTGGGAGCGTGCTCAGTGTGCAGGGTGCGGGAGCGTGCTCAGTGTGCACCGTGTGGTAGCGTGCTCAGTGTGCACCGTGTGGGAGCGTGCTCAGTGTGCAGGGTGCGGGAGCGTGCTCACTGTGCAGTGTGTGGGAGCGTGCTCAGTGTGCAGGGTGTGGGAGCGTTCTCAGTGTGCAGGGTGTGGGAGCGTGCTCAGTGTGCAGGGTGTGGGAGCGTGCTCAGTGTGTGAGCGTGCTCAGTCTGCAGGGTGCGGGAGCGTGCTCAGTGTGCAGGGTGCGGGAGCGTGCTCAGTGTGCAGGGTGTGGGAGCGTGCTCAGTGTGCAGTGTGTGGGAGCGTGCTCAGTGTGCAGTGTGTGTGAGCGTGCTCAGTGTGCACAGTGTGGGAGCGTGCTCAGTGTGCAGGGTGTGGGAGCGTGCTCAGTGTGCAGGGTGTGGGAGCGTGCTCAGTGTGTAGGGTGCGGGAGCGTGCTCAGTGTGCAGGGTGTGGGAGCATGCTCAGTGTGCAGGGTGTGGGAGCGTGCTCAGTGTGCAGGGTGTGGGAGCGTGCTCAGTGTGCAGGGTGTGGGAGCGTGCTCAGTGTGCAGGGTGTGGGATCGTGCTCAGGGTGCGGGAGCGTGCTCAGTGTGGGAGTATGCTCAATGTGCAGGGTGCGGGAGCGTACTCAGTGTGCAGGGTGTGGGAGCGTGCTCAGTGTGCAGGGTGTGGGAGCGTGCTCAGTGTGCAGGGTGTGGGAGCGTGCTCAGTGTGCAGGGTGTGGGAGCGTGCTCAGTGTGCAGGGTGCGGGAGCGTACTCAGTGTGCAGGGTGTGGGAGCGTGCTCAGTGTGCAGGGTGTGGGAGCGTGCTCAGTGTGCAGGGTGTGGGAGCGTGCTCAGTGTGCAGGGTGTGGGAGCGTGCTCAGTGTGCAGGGAGCGGGAGCGTGCTCAGTGTGCAGGGTGCGGGAGCGTACTCAGTGTGCAGGGTGTGGGAGCGTGCTCAGTGTGCAGGGTGTGGGAGCGTACTCAGTGTGCAGGGTGTGGGAGCGTGCTCAGTGTGCAGGGTGTGGGAGCGTGCTCAGTGTGCAGGGTGTGGGAGCGTGCTCAGTGTGCAGGGTGTGGGAGCGTGCTCAGTGTGCAGGGTGTGGGAGTATGCTCAATGTGCACCGTGTGGGAGCGTGCTCAGTGTGCAGGGTGTGGGAGCGTGCTCAGTGTGCACCGTGTGGGAGCGTGCTCAGTGTGCAGGGTGTGGGAGTGTGCTCAGTGTGTGAGCGTGCTCAGTGTGCAAGGTGCGGGAGCGTGCTCAGTGTGCAGGGTGTGGGAGCGTGCTCAGTGTGCAGTGTGTGTGAGCGTGCTCAGTGTGCACAGTGTGGGAGCATGCTCAGTGTGCAGGGTGTGGGAGCGTGCTCAGTGTGCAGGGTGTGGGAGCGTGCTCAGTGTGCAGGGTGCGGGAGCGTGCTCAGTGTGCAGGGTGTGGGAGCATGCTCAGTGTGCAGGGTGTGGGAGCGTGCTCAGTGTGCAGGGTGTGGGAGCGTGCTCAGTGTGCAGGGTGTGTGAGCATGCTCAGTGTGCAGGGTGTGTGAGCGTGCTTGGTGTGTAGAGTGTGTGAGCGTGCTCAGTGTGCAGGGTGCGGGAGCGTGCTGAGTGTGCACCATGTGGGAGCGTGCTCAGTGTGCACCGTGTGGGAGCGTGCTCAGTGTGCAGTGTGTGGGAGCGTGCTCACTGTGCAGGGTGTGGGTGCGTGCTCAGTGTGCAGGGTGTGGGAGCGTGCTCACTCTGCAGGGTGTGGGAGCGTGCTCTGTGTGCAGGGTGCGGGAGCGTGCTCAGTGTGCACCGTGTGGGAGCGTGCTCAGTTTGCAGTGTGTGGGAGCGTGCTCACTGTGCAGGGTGTGGGTGCGTGCTCAGTGTGCAGGGTGTGGGAGCGTGCTCACTGTGCAGGGTGTGGGAGCGTGCTCAGTGTGCAGTGTGTGGGAGCGTGCTCAGTGTGCAGGGTGTGGGAGCGTGCTCACTGTGCAAGGTGTGGGAGCGTGCTCAGTGTGCAGGGTGCGGGAGCGTGCTCAGTGTGCACCGTGTGGGAGCGTGCTCAGTGTGCACCGTGTGGGAGCGTGCTCAGTGTGCACCGTGTGGGAGCGTGCTCAGTGTGCAGTGTGTGGGAGCGTGCTCAGTGTGCAGGAGTGTGCTCAGTGTGCAGGGTGTGGGAGCGTGCTCAGTGTGCACTGTGTGGGAGCGTGCTCAGTGTGCAGGGTGCGGGAGCGTGCTCAGTGTGCACCATGTGGTAGCGTGCTCAGTGTGCACCGTGTGGGAGCGTGCTCAGTGTGCAGGGTGCGGGAGCGTGCTCAGTGTGCAGGGTGCGGGAGCGTGCTCAGTGTGCAGGGTGCGGGAGCGTGCTCAGTGTGCAGGGTGTGGGAGCGTGCTCAGTGTGCAGGGTGTGGGAGCGTGCTCAGTGTGCAGGTTGCGGGAGCGTGCTCAGTGCGCAGGGTGCGGGAGTGTGCTCAGTGTGCAGGGTGCGGGAGCGTGCTCAGTGTGCAGGGTGCGGGAGCGTGCTCAGTGTGCACCGTGTGGGGGCGTGCTCAGTGTGCACCGTGTGGGAGCGTGCTCAGTGTGCAGGGTGCGGGAGCGTGCTCAGTGTGCAGGGTGTGGGAGCGTGCTCAGTGTGCAGGGTGTGTGAGCGTGCTCAGTGTGCACCGTGTGGGAGCGTGCTCAGTGTGCACCGTGTGGGAGCGTGCTCATGTGCAGGGTGTGGGAGCGTGCTCAGTGTGCAGGGTGCGGGAGCTTGCTCAGTGTGCAGGGTGCGGGAGCGTGCTCAGTGCACAGGGTGCGGGAGCGTGCTCAGTGTGCAGGGTGAGGGAGCGTGCTCAGTGTGCAGGTTGCGGGAGCGTGCTCAGTGTGCAGGGTGTGGGAGCGTGCTCAGTGTGTGGGAGCGTGCTCAGTGTGCACCGTGTGGGAGCGTGCTCAGTGTGCAGGGTGTGTGAGCGTGCTCAGTGTGCAGGGTGAGGGAGCGTGTTCAGTGTGCAGGGTGCGGGAGCGTGCTCAGTGTGCAGGGTGTGGGAGCGTGCTCAGTGTGCAGGGTGTGGGAGCGTGCTCAGTGTGCAGGGTGAGTGAGCGTGCTCAGTGTGCAGGGTGTGTGAGCGTGCTCAGTGTGCAGGGTGAGTGAGTGCGCTCAGTGTGCACCGTGTGGGAAGGTGCTCAGTGTGCAGGGTGTGTGAGCGTGCTCAGTGTGCAGGGTGTGTGAGCGTGCTCAGTGTGCAGGGTGTGGGAGCGGGCTCAGTGTGCAGGGTGAGTGAGCGTGCTCAGTGTGCAGGGTGTGTGAGCGTGCTCAGTGTGCAGGGTGACTGAGCGTGCTCAGTGTGCAGGGTGTGGGAGCGTGCTCAGTGTGCAGGGTGTGGGAGCGTGCTCAGTGTGCACCGTGTGGGAGTATGCTCAATGTGCAGGGTGCGGGAGCGTACTCAGTGTGGGGGCGTGCTCAATGTGCAGGGTGTGGGAGCGTGCTCAGTGTGCAGGGTGTGGGAGCGTGCTCAGTGTGCAGGGTGTGGGAGCGTGCTCAGTGTGCAGGGTGTGGGAGTATGCTCAATGTGCACCGTGTGGGAGCGTGCTCAGTGTGCAGGGTGTGGGAGCGTGCTCAGTGTGCAGGGTGTGGGAGCGTGCTCAGTGTGCACCGTGTGGGAGCGTGCTCAGTGTGCAGGGTGTGGGAGCGTGCTCAGTGTGTGAGCGTGCTCAGTGTGCAGGGTGCGGGAGCGTGCTCAGTGTGCAGGGTGCGGGAGCGTGCTCAGTGTGCAGGGTGTGGGAGCGTGCTCAGTGTGCAGTGTGTGTGAGCGTGCTCAGTGTGCACAGTGTGGGAGCGTGCTCAGTGTGCAGGGTGTGGGAGCGTGCTCAGTGTGCAGGGTGTGGGAGCGTGCTCAGTGTGTAGGGTGCGGGAGCGTGCTCAGTGTGCAGGGTGTGGGAGCGTGCTCAGTGTGCAGGGTGTGGGAGCGTGCTCAGTGTGCAGGGTGTGGGAGCGTGCTCAGTGTGCAGGGTGTGGGAGCGTGCTCAGTGTGCAGGGTGCGGGAGCGTGCTCAGTGTGGGAGTATGCTCAATGTGCAGGGTGCGGGAGCGTACTCAGTGTGCAGGGTGTGGGAGCGTGCTCAGTGTGCAGGGTGTGGGAGCGTGCTCAGTGTGCAGGGTGTGGGAGCGTGCTCAGTGTGCAGGGTGTGGGAGCGTGCTCAGTGTGCAGGGTGTGGGAGCGTGCTCAGTGTGCAGGGTGTGGGAGCGTGCTCAGTGTGCAGGGTGTGGGAGCGTGCTCATTGTGCAGGGTGTGGGAGCGTGCTCAGTGTGCAGGGTGTGGGAGCGTGCTCAGTGTGCAGGGTGTGGGAGCGTGCTCAATGTGCAGGGTGTGGGAGCGTGCTCAGTGTGGGAGTATGCTCAATGTGCAGGGTGTGGGAGCGTGCTCAGTGTGCAGGGTGTGGGAGCGTGCTCAGTGTGCAGGGTGTGGGAGCGTGCTGAGTGTGCAGGGTGTGGGAGCGTGCTCAGTGTGCAGGGTGTGGGAGCGTGCTCAGTGTGCAGGGTGTGGGAGCGTGCTCAGTGTGCAGGGTGTGGGAGCGTGCTCAGTGTTGTGTACGTACCTTTAAGAGAGAACTGTTTTACAGCTCCTGTATACTGTAGTTCCGGCAGTGACCACACCTGTATATAAAGCCGGAGCAGGCTTCTGTACTTCAGTCTTGAGACTACTCTACTCCAGTAAATACCTGTTGATTGTTAAGTTACAGCATCCGTGTAGGTCTTGGGGAAAAATCCTATTTAAAGAATCACGGATCTAACAGTGGCGACGAGTGTCGATTCGAATCTACCTGCAACTCTGCATTTCCCTTCGAGGAGGGCGGTGGAAGAAAGTCAAGGCCAGAAACACGGGCGTCGACCACGAGCAACCGCCCAGTCGTCCGGCAGAGAGTGAACATCGCAGGGGAGGCTGTGGAGAGCCGGGCTTGGTTCCCCAGGCACGACAATCAGCAACAGACTGACGACAGGTACAGCGCAGACCCTTCCCGGACAGCGGCGGCTGGAGCCGACCGACGGCAGAGAAAAAGCCGAGCAGCGTCGACGGGGTAAGATAGAGGGTGAAGCGCACAGGGCGCAGCCGGGGGTTGAAAACCGAGCGGCGTCGAGGAAAAACAAAACGGAGAGAGAGAAGGTAAAGCAGCAGCCGGGTTCAGGACCGAGCGGCGGAAACGGGAAAGGCGCACAGAAAAAAAAAAACACGCAGAGCACAGCCAGGGCTCAAGGGCTGAACAGTGTCCACGGGGAGAAGAAGGGAGAGCGCGGGAGACGCCATTGAGCCGCGGAGAAGAAGGAAGAGCGCGGGAGACGCCATTTTTAGAAGCCGCAGCGGAGAAGAAGGGCGAGCGCAGGAAGAAAGGAAAGCGCGGTAGACGCCATTTTGTGCCAGCGGAGAAGAAGGGAAAGCGCGGGAGACGCCATTTTTGACAGTTAAATCACACCCAGGGATGCCGAAGAGTGGCAGTATCTCTACGTTCGACAATGAAGTCGAAGATTGGGCGACATATGTGGAACGTATTGATGTGTACTGCAGGGCGAATGAAGTGCCAGATGCTAGGAAAGCACTGGTTTTGTTAAATTCCATGGGTGCAAAAACTTATGGGTTACTGCAAAACCTAATAACCCCGGAGAAGCCTGTGAATAAGAATTTCGAAAGCATAGTAGAAATCCTACAGGACCACTTAAACCCCACACCGCTGCTGATAGCAGAACGATTTAAGTTCCATAAAAGGAACCAACACAAAGACAAAAGCAATGCTGAGTACCTAACGGAACTGCGCAAGCTATCGAAACACTGCCAGTTTGGAGCGGGACTAGCAGATACATTAAGGGACAAGTTTGTGTGTGGGCTACAAAGTGAAGGAACCCAGAAACGGCTTCTATCAGAAAAGGACCGTACGCTGGACAAAGCTTTCAGCATGGCAGTATCACACGAAGCAGCCGCAAGGGGCGCTGCAGAGATACAATGGAGACCGCAAGAATATGGCACCAATGAAATGTCCTATGGAACAGTGAAGTGTTATCGCTGCGGCAGAACAACACATGACCAGAAGGATTGTTGGTTCAAGGACCAAGTGTGCAGACAGTGTGGAATAGCAGGACACATAGCAAGAGTCTGCAGGTCTGGGAAGAAAACCAACAGTAAGAATTCGCCACAGGAGAAGTACAAAAAGGTACACAAGGTGATGGACAGTAGTTCAGACGAACAGAAAAGTGATACAGACTCTGGAAGCAAGGAGCTGGGTTGTCTGAAACTACATAAGGTAACCAAAATGGAGGATCACCAGACTATCTGGGTTACACTCAAGATAGACGGAGTCCAAGTGAAAATGGAATTGGACACAGGATCAGCCCTAACAGTCATAAACCAAAGGGACTACAAGCGGCTATTTTCACATATACCCTTGAAAGCTACAGAGATTGTCTTGAAGACGTACACGGGGCAAAAAGTCTACCCCAAAGGAAAAATAAGGGTGAAAGTGATATACAAAGGCCAGGAAATACCGAAAATGGACTTATATGTATTGCCAGATGGAGGGCCACCACTGCTAGGACGTGAATGGATCCGGAAGATACAATTAGATTGGCATTCCATACAGTCACTGAAGGTTGAGGCCAAAAAGGATGACGACGTCACACCTGGACGACTGTCAAAAATGCTAACAGCAACGATTAAAATAGAGGAAAATGCAAGCCCAAAGTTTCTTAAGGCCAGACCAGTGCCTTATGCGATCAGACCAGCCGTCGAAGCAGAGCTGGAAGGGTTGGAACGTTCACGAGTACTGTCCAAAGTAGACCGGAGCGAGTGGGCTACACCCATCGTTCCTGTAATGAAGAGGTCGTTGAGTAATACGCCTGGGGAACCAAAGAAGGTCCGCATCTGTGGGGATTTTAAGGTGAAAGTGAACCCAGTCCTTCACACGGTACAATATCCGCTTCCACGAATTGAGGATATTTTCGCCTCGCTATCTCGAGGTAAACGCTTCACTAAAATTGATCTAGCCCAGGAGTACTTGCAAATGGAGGTAGAAGAAGCCTCGAAACAATACCTCACGATCAACACTCATAAAGGTCTCTATCAATACAACCGGCTGGTGTTCGGGGTAGCATCGGCTCCGGCTATTTGGCAAAGGGCGATGGATCAAGTCCTGCAAGGGATTCCAGGGACCCGGTGTTATTTGGACGACATCCTGGTCACGGGTGAAAATGACAGTGATCACCTCGCCAACTTGGAGAAGGTGCTCACCAGATTAAAGGAATATGGGCTACGAGCTAATCGCCACAAGTACGAGTTTTTCCAGAAGCAGATCTCGTATTGTGGCCACGTCATCGATGAAGAGGGGTTACATAAGTCCCCTGAAAAGATTGAGGCAGTAGTCAAGGCTCCAGCACCGGAAAATGTGTCACAACTGAGGTCGTTCCTCGGGCTGGTAAACTACTACCGTAAGTTCTTACCAAATTTGTCCACGGTATTACACCCACTGAACACCCTACTTCAAACAAGGGTGCCATGGAAGTGGAATGACGAACGTAGACGAGCTTTCCAGAAGTGTAAAGAATTGATCACATCAAAAGAGGTGTTGGCCCATTTCAACCCAGCACTACCAATTCGTTTGGCATGTGATGCATCACCCTATGGTATTGGAGCGGCGCTGTCGCACAAATTCCCAGACGGGTTGGAGAGGCCAGTAGCCTTTGCGTCTCGGTCACTAACCTCAGCCGAGCGCAACTACGCCCAGATTGACAGGGAGGCCCTCAGCCTAGTATGGGGAGTAAAAAAATTCAACCACTATCTGCATGGGCAGAAGTTCACCTTGCAGACTGACCACCAACCACTTGTCTCCATCTTTAATCCTAAGAAGGGCGTTCCAGTGATGACTGCACAACGGTTACAAAGATGGTCCCTGTTTCTAGGGGTGAATCAATGTGAAATAGAATATAAAGGCATGAGACAGCATGGAAACGCTGATGGGCTATCACGCCTGCCACTGCCTACTGTGGAGGAAGCACCAGCAGTGGACCCTATCGAGATATTTTATTCGTCAATAATTGAACGATTGCCAGTAACGAACGCGGATATAGAGAAGGAGACCCGCAATGATCCGACACTGTCTCGGGTATATGATTTGACGGTGAGGGGATGGCCAACACATGGCGACTCACTGTTGCCAGCATTCTCATCCAGAAGAGAACAGCTGTCAGTATGCCAGGGGCCAGTGATGTGTGGATCCCGAGTGGTGATTCCACCCAAGTTAAGGGAGAGAGTGCTAAATGAGCTTCATGAAGGTCATCTGGGAGGGGTGAAAGTGAAAAGCCTTGCTAGGGCTTATGTGTGGTGGCCGGGGATCAATCAACAAATCGAGGAGCTAACCAAGAGCTGCTCAGGATGCCAGAAGGTCCAAAATGCACCACCACATGCCCCTCGACACCCATGGGAGTGGCCCTCCTCTCCATGGCAACGGGTGCATATTGATTTTGCTGGTCCATTCATGGACTCAATGTTCTTAATAGCAGTGGATGCTCACTCGAAATGGCCTGAGGTGATAAAAATGTCCTCAACCACTACAGAGAAAACGATTGCAGTCCTACGGACCATATTTGCCAGGAACGGCTTGCCAGAGCAGATTTGCTCTGATAATGGACCACAGTTTGTGTCCGAAGAGTTTTGAAAATTTATGAGAAGGAATGGGGTAAGGCATTACACATCTGCCCCGTATCATCCAGCCACAAATGGATTGGCTGAAAGGTTCGTACAAACCTTTAAAAAGGCGATAAAGGCCATGTGCAACGATGAAATTCCACTACAGCATAAGGTGGACAATTTCCTATTAGCCTACAGAAATGCGACATATGCAGTTACCAACCAGACCCCGGCCATGATGTTCTTTAACCGAAGGTTGAGATCTCGTCTGGATTTGCTCAGACCCAATGTGCGAAGAAATGTTCAGGATAAACAATTCCAGCACATCAATGAGAAGCCGACAAGGAGCTTCAATGTAGGACAACCAGTCTTGGCCCTTGACTACCGAACAGAGAAATGGCAACCCGGAACGATATGCACAAGGCAGGGGCCATTAATGTACACAGTGGATGTCGGGGAGAACATTGTGAGATGCCATGTCGATCAGATCTTAGCGTCACAGGAACGAGTCAACCCCATGTCTCGAGTACCTGGGGATGAACCCGACATACCGGTAGCATTTACCTCCGAACCAGTAGCAGTGGAAACCGATGAACTAACCGACGAAAAGGGGCCAGAATCACCTCCGCACCAAGAACAAGAACCTGAGGAAAGGCGCTATCCCGAAAGGATCAGGAAGCCGCCCCAAGACTGAATCTATAAATGGACTATTTTCAGTTAATGTTGCATGTTAAAAATGTTAATTGTTAAATGAATGTTATGGTACTGTTAATCTAAAAGGGGAGGAATTGTTGTGTATGTACCTTTATAAGAGAGAACTGTTTTACAGCTCCTGTATACTGTAGTACCGGCAGTGACCACATCTGTATATAAAGCCGGAGCAGGCTTCTGTACTTCAGTCTTGAGACTACTCTACTCCAGTAAACACCTGTTGATTGTTAAGTTACAGCCTCCGTGTAGTTCTTGGGGAAAAATCCCATTTAAAGAATCATGGATCTAACACTCAGTGTGCAGGGTGTGGGAGCGTGCTCAGTGTGCAGGGTGTGGGAGCGTGCTCAGTGTGCAGGGTGTGTGAGCATGCTCAGTGTGCAGGGTGTGTGAGCATGCTCAGTGTGCAGGGTGCGGGAGCGTGCTCAGTGTGCAGGGTGCGGGAGCGTGCTAAGTGTGCAGGGTGTGTGAGCGTGCTCAGTGTGCAGGGTGTGTGAGCGTGCTCAGTGTGCAGGGTGCGGGAGCGTGCTAAGTGTGCAGGATGAGGGAGCCTGCTCAGTGTGCAGGGTGTGGGAGCGTGCTCAGTGTGCAGGGTGTGTGAGCGTGCTCAGTGTGCAGGGTGTGTGAGCGTGCTCAGTGTGCAGGGTGCGGGAGCGTGCTCAGTGTGCAGGATGAGGGAGCGTGCTCAGTGCGCAGGGTGTGTGAGCGTGCTCAGTGTGCAGGGTGAAGGAGCGTGCAGGGTGTGTGAGCGTGCTCAGTGTGCAGGGTGTGGGAGCATGCTCAGTGTGCAGGGTGAGGGAGCGTGCTCAGTGTGCAGGGGGTGGGAGCGTGCTCAGTGTGCAGGGTGTGTGAGCATGCTCAGTGTGCAGGGTGTGGGCGCGTGCTCAGTGTGCAGGGGGTGGGAGCGTGCTCAGTGTGCAGGGTGTGGGAGCGTGCTCAGTGTGCAGGGGGTGGGAGCGTGCTCAGTGTGCAGGGTGCGTGAGCGTGCTCAGTGTGCAGGGTGTGGGAGCGTGCTCAGTGTGCAGGGTGTGTGAGCGTGCTCAGAGTGCAGGGTGAGGGAGCGTGCTCAGTGTGCAGGGTGCGGGAGCGTGCTCAGTGTGCAGGGTGCGTGAGCGTGCTCAGTGTGCAGGGTGCGGGAGCGTGCTCAGTGTGTAGGGTGCGGGAGCGTGCTCAGTGTGCAGGGTGCGGGAGCGTGCTCTGTGCAGGGTGCGGGAGCGTGCTCAGTGTGCAGGGTGCGGGAGCGTGCTCAGTGTGCAGGGTGCGGGAGCGTGCTCAGTGTGCAGGGAGTGGGAGCGTGCTCAGTGTGCAGGGTGTGGGAGCGTGCTCAGTGCGCAGGGTGCGGGAGCGTGCTCAGTGTGCAGGAGCATGCTCAGTGTGCAGGGTGCGGGAGCGTGCTCAGTGTGCAGGGTGGGGGAGCGTGCTCAGTGTGCAGGGTGCGGGAGCGTGCTCAGTGTGCAGGGTGGGGGAGCGTGCTCAGTGTGCAGGGTACGGGAGCGTGCTCAGTGTGCAGGGTGTGGGAGCGTGCTCAGTGTGCAGGAGCGTGCTCAGTTTGCAGGGTGCGGGAGCGTGCTAAGTGTGCAGGGTGCGGGAGCGTGCTCAGTGTGCAGGGTGCGGGAGCGTGCTCAGTGTGCAGGGTGTGGGAGCGTGCTCAGTGTGCAGGGTGTGGGAGCGTGCTCAGTGTGCAGGGTGCGGGAGCGTGCTCAGTGTGCAGGGTGCGGGAGCGTGCTCAGTGTGTAGGGTGCGGGAGCGTGCTCAGTGTGCAGGGTGTGGGAGCGTGCTCAGTGTGCACAGTGTGGGAGCTTGCTCAGTGTGCAGGGTGTGGGAGCGTGCTCAGTGTGCAGGGTGTGGGAGCGTGCTCAGTGTGCAGGGAGTGGGAGCGTGCTCAGTGTGCAGGGTGAGGGAGCATGCTCAGTGTGCAGGGTGCGGGAGCGTGCTCAGTGTGCACCTTGTGGGAGTGTGCATCGTGTGGGAGCGTGCTCAGTGTGCAGTGTGTGGGAGCGTGCTCAGTGTGCACCGTGTGGCTGCTGGGTTTCTTATTGCACTTCAAAGTAATTCACTGTTTGTGTGGATCTTTGGGAGTTCCCTCTATTCTTCCTCAATCCAGTAAGATCAGGTAATTCAGAATATCCCGGAGATCGAACACGGACCCTTCCAGTCTCTTTCCTGGGCCCACTCTCCCTCATTTGCAATCCCTCCTAGTGCCACACTTCCTCCCACACACCCACCCTCCCCACCACCCAATGACGCGACTCTCCTCTTCCCAGAGCCACTTTCCCTTATTTATATTTCCTCCCAGCACTGCTCTCCTTTCTCGGTGTCACTCTCCCTTCCCAGTGTCATTCTCCCCTCCCCGTGTCACTCGCCCCTTTATCCCAGTGTCACTCTCCCCTCCCTGTGTCACTCTCCCCTCCCCATGTCACTCGCCCTTTTATCCCAGTGTCACTCTTCCATCCCTGTGTCACTCTCCCCTCGCCATGTCACTCGCCCCTTTATCCCAGTGTCACTCTCCCCTCCGTGTCACTTGCCCCTCCCTGTGTCACTCTCCCCTCCCTGTGTCACTCTCCCCTCCCTGTGTCACTCGCCCCCCACCCCCCCATCCCAGTGTCACTCTCCCTTCCCAGTGTCACTCTCCCCTCCCTGTGTCACTCTCCCCTCCCCATGTCACTCGCCCCTTTATCCCAGTGTCACTCTCCCCTCCCTGTGTCACTCTCCCCTCCCTGTGTCACTCTCCCCTCCCTGTGTCACTCACCCCTCCCCATGTCACTCGCCCCTTTATCCCAGTGTCACTCTCCCCTCCGTGTCACTTGCCCCTCCCTGTGTCACTCTCCCCTCCCTGTGTCACTCTCCCCTCCCTGTGTCACTCGCCCCCCACCCCCCCATCCCAGTGTCACTCTCCCTTCCCAGTGTCACTCTCCCCTCCCTGTGTCACTCTCCCCTCCCCATGTCACTCGCCCCTTTATCCCAGTGTCACTCTCCCCTCCCTGTGTCACTCTCCCCTCCCTGTGTCACTCTCCCCTCCCTGTGTCACTCACCCCTCCCCATGTCACTCGCCCCTTTATCCCAGTGTCACTCTCCCCTCCCTGTGTCACTCGCCCCCCACCCCAGTGTCACTCTCCCCTCCGTGTCACTCGCCCCCCACCCCTCCTATCCCAGTGTCACTCTCCCCCTCCCAGCGGAGGAATGCTGACGCCCATGAAGACATAGCTCAGCATGAGTCAGCAACACCAGAATAGGAGGGGGGAAAATGAAGGGGGTAAAAAAAATGGATGGACGGGGCTCTTTGGACCTAAAGTTGTGCTCTGAAATCAGCGTTAAAAACAGGATAAGTTGGATGGGTGGCATGGAAATTAGGTCTGAACCTGGTTACACCAGGTCTGCCGCCCAATTTTTTCGCCTGTCAGAATTGCCGTATCATTTATGCAAATGAAAATACGCAAATGAGTGGAATATGTCATACGATGTATGTGGATAGACTGGAGAAGCTGGAGTTGTTCTCCTTAGAGCAGTGAAGTTTAAGAGGAGATTTGATCGAGGTGTTCAAAATCATAAGGGGTCTAGACAGAGAGAGAAACTGTTCCCATTGGTGGAAGGATCGAGAACCAGAGGACACAGATTTAAGGTGATTGGCAGAAAAACCAAAGGCGACATCAGGAAAAACTTTTTTATGCAGCGAGTGGTTATGGTCTGGAATGCACTGCCTGAAAGGGTGGTGGAGGCAGACTCAATCGTGGCTTTCAAAAGGGAATTGGATAAGTACCTGAAGGAAAAAAATTTGCAGGGCTACGGGGAAAGGGCAGGGAAGTGGGACTAGCTGAAGTGCTCTTGCAGAGAGCCAGCATGGGCTCGATCGGCCGAATGGCCTCCTTCCGTGCTGTGACCATTCTATGTAGTCATTTCCTGCCGCTTGTGCTCCAGCGATATTGGGCACAAGGGAGCGCCAGTCTGCTCATCGCCGCAACCGTTGCTAAGGGCCTCAGGGAGGATGGGGTGGTAGGGGTGGGATACTGTACGGTGCTGTGATTGTCACAAGTTTCCACCTCCCCTTCCCCCAATTTACCTAAGGCCCCAGTTGAGCCATAAATAGCCAGGTACCCGTCTGAAATATAAAAATGGCCCAAGGAGTTGGGGATTAGTGGCCCTCTCAATGAGGCAGTCGGGAGTTCTGCCCTGCACTTAACGCCACCCCCAGAAGCCCTTGCAGCGGTATTTCTGATCCCTCACCTCTATGGTCAGACAACAGTTGTAAACCTTGCTCTAATTAGTTGATTCAGAATTGACCAACATCCAAAGTAACGCTGATAATTAGCAATGAAAGTGAGTTAAGGTCCAAAAAACATTTATCAAAAGCCTGGAAATGTCTAATTATTTAAGAGAGACCTTCGGTGCCAGGCCACACACTGACAGGAAGCACAGCTGCTCTCGTCTCAAAAGAAGCCTGTGGGGCTTCAGGTGAATCTAAACAGTAGCATTCTATTCTGGGCTGTCTGATAAGTGTGGTTCAGGGTGAATATGAATCTTCTGTCATCTGAGCAATAGACAGGAAATGGTCTTGGAGCATGTCCAAGTCATGCAATCGAACACTGCAGAACCCAAGCCAAGGTGGGTGTGTGGGGCAGGGAATGCCTGAATGGTAGATTGCACACTTTTTGGATCTGAGCTTGATCCCAGCTGTGATAATAATCTCCCTGGTGCTGCTAATCCCCCTAGTTATACTGCAGAATGTCTTCCGGCTAATTCAGAGCACTGAGGCAACTTTCCAGCCCACGCACTTGCTTCAAAGGCCACATTCGCAATTTTATGGGGTGGGCAGTGGGGGGAGGGACGGGGGGGGGTGCATTCCCTTGAGGCCGCTCCCCCCACCGTTACTGCGACTGTAAACCCAGCTTCTGCCGCAAGATGATCAGGGGAGGGGGTGGGAAGGATCTGTGCCGGCCGGTGAAACCCGCATTGCTGGGCCTGTCGGGGTAGGCCGAGGGCTCGGCCAGGCTCCTACGGGGACAACAGTCCTCTTAGTCTGTTGTTTCAGTGACTGAACATACTTGTGCTCAACATTAATGTACTTGAATTATGATTTAGAATCTTGACACTGGGTCCATTTGGCACTGCAGAATTTTAGAGCTTAGGCAGTGAAGAGTATTGATTTGGATGAATAAATCACAAGAGCTTTCTGTCCTCCCTGAGCGCGCCTTAGGACACCTGCGTTACAGTGTCACATGTGTGCCACCCCAGTCAAACTCCCCACCTGACGCGGTCCCTTTACCCAAGCAGTCATCCTTCACGTGGGAGCCTTGGCACTGCGGGCTGACAGGCTGTTTGACTACAAGGCTAAGGGGTAATCCCTACATTGGTTAAAGGACACTGCCACCCAGGCCCCGAGACTGATCGGCAAGGTAAAAGGTGATTCCATTAATCGGCATTCCTCATCTTGACGAGGAGACATCCAGTACGCTCAGGCTGCCTACTCAGATCAGCCCTGATCTCAGTGAATGGTGGAACAGGCTTGAGGTGGCTGAATGGCCTACTCCTGTTCCTATGTTCCTACTTTACATAGCTTCTCATCAGCAGATTATCTGGTCATTTATGTAATTGTTGTTTGTGGGACCTTGCTGTGTGCAGACTGGCTGCTGCATTTCCCTACATAAGAACAGGAACAACATTTCTAAAAAGACCCCCATTGGCTGTGAAGCACCTTGGGATGTTCTGAGGCTGTGAAAGGCACCATATCAATGCAAGCTCTCTCTCTATGACTTGTATCACACTGCAATGCTATTGGGCACATGGTGAAAGGATGCCTCAGTGCCCTTCGCAATTAGGCTGCTTTTATCTGCCTGTTAGGTTGTCCTTGGCCCACACTAAGCACTGTGGATCAACAATGTCGCCCCGCCCTGCCTCAGCACTGAGTGGAAAAACTAGACAGTGACAGAGCAAGTGGCCAAAACCAACTCAGAATCCAGGAACAAGGCAGGGAAAATGGCAGCCATGCAACGGTCGGTCATCGCCTAGTTGAGAGTTAGTCTGTAAAATCATGGCCGTGACAATCCGTAAGCTGCAACATCAACGGGTACATTGGGAAGGTGTCCGTTGGTGCGGGTCCTGTCAGATTCTGCGGGGTTAGCCAGAGGGCACCTCAGTTGGCACCATGCCAGTACGGACACGTCTCTCGTGTTAGCCTGCCCTATGCTGTTGGGAAACCTGGTGCATGCCCGCCATCGGGGGAGGGGTTTTCCATACCCACCCCTCACCCCACCCCCACGACACTGCAGCTTTCCCTCACACCCCACGTAAGGGGGCCGATCCACACATCGTAATCTTCTATATATATAAAGCGGTTCTTCTGTCTGTCATTCCGTCTGTCTGTCTGTATTGAATAAACTCAAAAGTTATAGAGCGTACCTACACGTGTGTTACATCGAAAGAAAGCTTACGATTCCAGAACCGTCATAAGCGTATTTACTTTTCGGTCGGACGAAAATTGTTTGCGCGTTATGCAAAAAACCTTCAAAATTAAACTCATTATCTGCTAATTAGCATTGATTGACTGACGTCAAGGTCGACCAATCCTGTGCCGTCACGATTGACCAATCCTACAGTTCAGTCGCCTGATGGTTGGCCAATCGCTGCGTCTGTGGGCGAGACTAATGCTTTTCAACTCAGGCATCGGGCAGCCATTGCTTCACTACTTCCAGCTCAAAATCTGCTAATCCAGCTTCGAAAAAGTTAGTATCTCTTTTAAAAATAACACATTTACCAAAAACGTTTTATAAGTACTTTCACTTTCATCTTTGAAGCTATTAAAAGGTAGAAATGTTGCCCGGCAGCAGATTCACACAAGGACAGACAGACAGGCCCCAAAGCCTGGGACTCGATTTAAACCGCCCGGCCCAAAACAGCCCTGGCAAAGCCGGGCTCCCCCAGCTAGTATATATATAAAAACTTACCTGTCTTCAAGGGTTTTGGTGTAACCAGGTCCCTGCCTTTCTCCAGCAGAATCAACCAGACTTCCACTAGAGTTAGAGCAGGATTCCAGCAGAACCCTGTTCTCGTCCTGAACCTGTGCTCACCCGACCTCCGCCCACAAACACTGCCCAGCAGGGCTCACTGGCTGATGATCGGGAGAGAGGAGCATGGCTCTTTCTGCCTCTTCTGTTGCCGAAGGGAACTGAGGCCAACTGTAGCGCCCCAAATGGTCTCCTGGCTGAGATCAGACAAGCCAGCACTGGGCAGGAATCAGAACTGAGACCGCTTTGGTCATCCCACTCGGCAACGTCCTTATCAACTGAGCCATGTGACACATTTTATGTCCCCTTTATGGGACATCACCGCTACAATAGACAGAGAGTGGAGAAAATAATGTCAAAATGTGCCTGGGCCTTAGCATTGGCTCAGTTTAGTAGCACTCTTCCCTCTGAATCAAAAGGTCATGAGTTCAAGTCCTACTCCAGAGACTTGAGTAGTGCTGAGGGAGTGCTGCACTGTTGGAGGTGCTGTCTTTTGGATGAGACATTGAACTGAGGTCCCATCTGCCCTCTCAGATGGAGGTAAACGATTCCAAAGAACTATTTTGAAGAGGAGCAGGGGAGTTCTCCCCAGTGTTCTGGTCAATATTTATCCCTCAACCAAAATCACTGAAGCAGATTATCTGGCCACGATCACATTGCTGCTTGTGGGAGCTTGCTGTGCGCAAATTGGCTGCCGTGTTTCCTATATTACAACAGTGACTACACTTCAATAAGTACTTCATTGGCTGTAAAGCACTTTGGGACGTCCTGAGGTTGTGAAAGGCGCTTCATAATTGCAAATTCTTTCTTTCTTTCTATTCTTTGGTGTCCTTATTATCTGGAAAGACTTAGCATTATGATGACAGCTGATATATGAGCTTCAGCCAAATGGTTAACAATGCCTCTTAATCCTTGCTCATAAAAGCTCAAACCAAAATCAAAGATAAATTTTTAAAAGCACGACCATCACTGGCTTTATGGTTGTTCCTTCCGCCTCCATTCGCTATCTGTATGTTTAAAGGCATTGTAAAGTCAGTGGAGAATATCCTGATTGCATTGTAAACCTGCACGATGGCTATATTTATTAACAACATATCTTTCTCATAAAGTACAGCATGTGGAGAAGCTGTTTCTCTGATGCAAGACAGACAGCACGTTAATCGCTGGTTTGCTTTAGACTCTCTCTCTCAACACATACATATAATACTAGCTCGGGGGGGCCGGCGTTGCCAGGGCTTTTTTGGGCCACGCGGTTTACGGCTGGGCGCTTCCGCTCCCGGGCTCTGTGTCACTCTTTCCCTCCCTGATCCTCTCTCTGTCCCTCCCCCTCTCTCTCCCTGCCCCTCTCTCTCCCTGCCCCCTCTCTCTCTCTCCCCCCTCTCTCTCCCTGCCCCTGTCTGTCCCCTCTCTCTCTCTCTCCCTCCCTCTCCCCCTCTCCTCTCCCTCGCTCCCCCTCTTTTGGCACCCAGGGAAGGGCTTTGAAAATTGAGCCCGGTCCCGGTGGCCGTGCGGGTCCTAGCGCTGAAGGCCCAGCTGGGCTCTTGGGCCGAGACGGACCCCAGCTGAGCTGCCGGTGCGTGCGGCCGCGCCGTTTACAGCCGGCCGCAGACGCTCCCCCGCCCGCTCTGTGTCTCGGGCCAAGCGGTTGTGAGGCCCGGCCCGAGTGACTCCAACTCAGCTCCCGCTCCCGGAGCCGCAATCTGGGGGTTTGTTTGGCTGGTGCTGTTGCTGTGGGGATGAAAAAAATGGCGGTGAAGTTTCAGGAGGCTGCAGGATTAGGCCCGCCCACACACGGAATGAAACGCCCACCCCGTGATGCATTGGTCAAGCATCAGGTCACTGAAATGTAGGATTGGTGAACCATCACGTCAGTCAACGCTATCCCCTGTACGATTGGTCAACCATCACGTCACTCAACGCTAATGAGCAGTAGGATTGGTCAACCGCTAATGAGCGGATTTTGTCCTTTATTTGAAAGTTTTTTGTAGAGTGTCCGAACAATTTTTGTCTGACCAAAAAGTAAATACGCCTATGAGACTCCCCGAATGATAAGCTTTCTTTTGATATAACATGCGTGTAGGTACGCTCTATAACTTTTGAGTATGCAGCGGGCAGACAGACAGACAGACAAACAGACAGACAGACAAACCAACCGCTTCATATATATAGATTATATTAACTCACTGCAGGATTGCATGGTGAATTGCCCTAAACTGTAGAGCAATACTGAGGGCTGGAGTATTTCCTTCTCTTGTGAAGTCATTTTCACATGAGTGTGATGTTGGGCTGGGCTGAGTGTATTGATATTGGACTGGGTGAGTGTGATGTCGGGCTGGGTGAGTGTGATGTCGGGCTGGGTGAGTGTGATGTTGGACCGGGTGAGTGTGATGTTGGGCTGGGTGAGTGTGATGTTGGGTTGGGTGAGTGTGATGTCGGGCTGGGTGAGTGTGATGTCGGGCTGGGTGAGTGTGATGTCGGGCTGGGTGAGTGTGATGTCGGGCTGGGTGAGTGTGATGTCAGGCTGGGTGAGTGTGATGTTGGACCGGGTGAGTGTGATGTTGGGCTGGGTGAGTGTGATGTCGGGCTGGGTGAGTGTGATGTCGGGCTCGGTGAGTGTGATGTTGGACCGGGTGAGTGTGATGTTGGACCGGGTGAGTGTGATGTTGGGCTGGGTGAGTGTGATGTCGGGCTGGGTGAGTGTGATGTTGGGCTGGGATGAGTGTGTTGATATTGGACTGGGTGAGTGTGATGTCGGGCTGGGTGAGTGTGATGTCGGGCTGGGTGAGTGTGATGTCGGGCTGGGTGAGTGTGATGTCGGGCTGGGTGAGTGTGATGTTGGACCGGGTGAGTGTGATGTTGCACTGGGTGAGTGTGATGTCGGGCTGGGTGAGTGTGATGTCGGACTGGGTGAGAGTCATGTTGGACTGGGTGAGTGTGATGTCGGGCTGGGTGAGTGTGATGTCGGGCTGGGTGAGTGTGATGTTGGACCGGGTGAGTGTGATGTTGCACTGGGTGAGTGTGATGTCGGGCAGGGTGAGTGTGATGTTGGACTGGGTGAGTGTGATGTTGGACTGGGTGAGTGGGATGTTGGGCTGGGTGAGTGGGATGATGGACTAGGTGAGTGCGATGTTGGACTGAGTGAGTGTGATGTCAGGTTGGGTGAGTGTGATGTCGAACTGGGTGTGTGTGATGTCAGACTGGGTGAGTGTGATGTCGGACTGGGTGAGTGGGATGTCGGACTGGGTGAGTGTGATGTCGGACTGGGTGAGTGTGATGTCGGACTGGGTGAGTGTGATGTTGGGCTGGGTGAGTGTGATGTTGGGCTGGGTGAGTGGGATGTCGGGCCGGGTGAGTGTGATGTCAGGCTGGGTGAGTGTGATGTCGGGCTGGGTGAGTGTGATGTCGGGCCGGGTGAGTGTGATGTCGGGCTGGGTGAGTGTGATGTCGGGCCGGGTGAGTGTGATGTCGGGCTGGGTGAGTGTGATGTAGGACTGGGTGAGTGTGATGTTGGGCTGGTTGAATGTGATGTCGGGCCGGGTGAGTGTGATGTCGGGCTGGGTGAGTGTGATGTAGGGCCGGGTGAGTGTGATGTCGGGCCGGGTGAGTGTGATGTTGGGCTGGTTGAGTGTGATGTCGGGCCGGGTGAGTGTGATGTCGGGCCGGGTGAGTGTGATGTCGGGCTAGATGAGTGTAATGTCGGGCTGGGTGAGTGTGATGTCGGGCTGGGTGAGTGTGATGTCGAACTGGGTGTGTGTGATGTCGGACGGGGTGAGTGTGATGTCGGGATGGGAGAGTGTGATGTCGGGCTGGGAGAGGGTGATGTCGGGCTGGGAGAGTGTGATGTCGGGCTGGGAGAGTGTGATGTCGGGCTGGGAGAGTGTGATGTCGGGCTGGGAGAGTGTGATGTCGGGCTGGGTGAGTGTGATGTCGGGCTGGGAGAGTGTGATGTTGGACTGGGTGAGCGTGAGGTTGGACTGGGTGAGCGGGATGTTGGGCTGGGTGAGTGTGATGTCGGGCTGTGTGAGCGGGATGTTGGACTGGGTGAGCGTGAGGTTGGACTGGGTGAGCGGGATGTTGGGCTGGGTGAGTGTGATGTCGGACTGGGTGAGTGGGATGTCGGGCTGGGTGAGTGTGAGGTTGGACTGGGTGAGCGGGATGTTGGGCTGGGTGAGCGTGAGGTTGGACTGGGTGAGCGGGATGTTGGGCTGGGTGAGTGTGATGTCGGACTGTGTGAGCGGGATGTTGGACTGGGTGAGCGTGAGGTTGGACTGGGTGAGCGGGATGTTGGGCTGGGTGAGTGTGATGTCGGACTGGGTGAGTGGGATGTCGGACTGGGTGAGTGTAATGTCGGGCTGGGTGAGTGTGATGTCGGACTGGGTGAGTGCGATGTCGGGCTAGGTGAGTGGGATGTCCGGCTGAGTGAGTGTGATGTCGGGCTGGGTGAGTGTGATGTAGGACTGGGTGAGTGCGATGTCGGACTGGGTGAGTGCGATGTCGGGTTGGGTGAGTGTGATGTCGGGCTGGGTGAGTGTGATGTAGGACTGGGTGAGTGTGATGTCGGACTGGGTGAGTGTGATGTCGGACTGGGTGAGTGTGATGTCGGACTGGGTGAGTGTGATGTCGGACTGGGTGAGTGTGATGTCGGACTGGGTGAGTGTGATGTCGGACTGGGTGAGTGTGATGTCGGACTGGGTGAGTGTGATGTCGGGCTGGCTGAGTGTGATGTTGGACTGGGTGAGTGTGATGTCGGGCTGGGTGAGTGTGATGTCGGACTGGCTCAGTGTGATGTCGGGCTGAGTGAGTGTGATCTTGTCTGGGTGAGTGTGATGTCGGGCTGGCTGAGTGTGATGTCGGACTGGGTGAGTGTGATGTCGGACTGGGTGAGTGTGATGTCGGACTGGGTGAGTGTGATGTCGGACTGGGTGAGTGTGATGTCGGGCTGGCTGAGTGTGATGTTGGACTGGGTGAGTGTGATGTCGGACTGGGTGAGTGTGATGTCGGACTGGGTGAGTGTGATGTCGGACTGGGTGAGTGTGATGTCGGACTGGGTGAGTGTGATGTCGGGCTGGCTGAGTGTGATGTTGGACTGGGTGAGTGTGATGTCGGGCTGGGTGAGTGTGATGTCGGACTGGCTCAGTGTGATGTCGGGCTGAGTGAGTGTGATGTTGGGCTGGGTGAGCGGGATGTTGGGCTGGGTGAGTGTGAGGCTGGACTGGGTGAGCGGGATGTTGGGCTGGGTGAGTGTGATGTTGGACTGGCTGAGTGGGATGTTGGGCTGGGTGAGATGAGGTTGGACTGGGTGAGCATGATGTTGGACTGGGTGAGTGTGATGTCGGACTGGGTGAGTGTGATCTTGTCTGGGTGAGTGCGATGTCGGGCTGGGTGAGTGTGATGGGACTGGGTGAGTGTGATGTCGGGCTGGGTGAGTGTGATGTCGGACTGGGTGAGTGTGATGTCGGTCTGGGTGAGTGTGATGTCGGACTGGGTGAGTGTGATGTCGGACTGGGTGAGTGGGATGTCGGGCTGGGTGAGTGGGATGTCGGGCTGGGTGAGAGGGATGTTGCACTGGGTGAGTGTGATCTTGTCTGGGTGAGTGGGATGTTGTGCTGGGTGAGTGGGATGTTGGGCTGGGGTGAGTGTGATGTCGGGCTGGGTGAGTGTGATGTCGGGCTCGGTGAGTGTGATGTGGGGCTGGGTGAGTGTGATGTTGGGCTGGGTGAGTGTGATGTCGGACTGGGTGGGTGGCATGTCGGGCTGGGTGAGTGTGATGTCGGGCTGGGTGAGTGTGATGTCGGGCTGGGTGAGTGTGATGTTGGACTGGGTGAGTGGGATGTTGGTACTGGGTGAGTGTGATGTCGGACTGGGTGAGTGTGATGTCGGACTGGGTGGGTGGGATGTCGGGCTGGGTGAGTGTGATGTGGGGCTGGGTGAGTGGGATGTTGGGCTGGGTGAGTGTGATGTGGGGCTGGGTGAGTGTGATGTCGGACTGGGTGAGTGTGATGTTGGACTGGGTGGGTGGGATGTCGGGCTGGGTGAGTGTGATGTGGGGCTGGGTGAATGGGATGTTGGGCTGGGTGAGTGTGATGTTGGACTGGGTGAGTGGGATGTTGGTACTGGGTGAGTGTGATGTCGGACTGGGTGAGTGTGATGTCGGACTGGGTGGGCGGGATGTCGGGCTGGGTGAGTGTGATGTCGGGCTGGGTGAGTGGGATGTCGGACTGCATGAGTGTGATGTTGGGCTGGGTAAGTGTGATGTCGGGCTGCGTGAGTGGGATGTTGGGCTGGGTGAGACGGATGTTGGACTGGGTGAGTGGGATGTTGGGACTGGGTGAGTGTGATGTCGGACTGGGTGAGTGTGATGTCGGACTGGGTGAGTGTGATGTCAGACTGGGTGAGTGTGATTTTGGGCTGGGTGGGTGGGATGTCGGGCTGGGTGAGTGTGATGTCGGACAGGGTGAGTGTGATGTTGGGACTGGGTGAGTGTGATGTCGGACTGGGTGAGTGTGAGGTCGGACTGGGTGAGTGTGATGTCGGACTGGGTGAGTGTGATGTCGGACTGGGTGAGTGTGATGTCGGACTGGGTGAGTGTGATGTCGGACCGGGTGAGTGTGATGTCGGACCGAGTGAGTGTGATGTCGGACTGGGTGAGTGTGATGTCGGAATGGGTGACTGTGATGTCGAACTGGGTGAGTGTGATGTCGGGCTGGGTGGGTGGGATGTCGGGCTGGGTGAGTGTGATGTTGGACAGGGTGAGTGTGATGTTGGGATGGGTGAGTGTGATGTTGGACTGGTTGAGTGTGATGTTGTGCTGGGTGAGTGTGATATTGGACTGGGTGAGTGTGATGTTGGGATGGGTGAGTCTGATGTTGGGCTGGGTGAGTGGGATGTTGGGCTGGGTGAGTGTGATGTTGGACTGGGTGAGTGTGATGTTGGACTGGGTGAGTGTGATGTCGGACTGGGTGAGTGTGATGTCGGAATGGGTGAGTGTGATGTCGGACTGGGTGAGTGTGATGTCGGGCTGGGTGAGTGGGATGTCGGGCTGAGTGAGATGGATGTTGGACTGGGTGAGTGTGATCTTGTCTGGGTGAGTGGGATGTTGGGCTGGGTGAGTGGGATGTTGGGCTGGGGTGAGTCTGATGTTGGGCTGGGTGAGTGGGATGTTGGACTGGGTGAGTGTGATCTTGTCTGGGTGAGTGTGATCTTGTCTGCGTGAGTGTGATTTTGGACTGGCTGAGAGTAATGTTGGGCTGGGTGAGTGTGATGTCGGGCTGGATGAGTGTAATGTCGGACTGGGTGAGTGTGATGTCGGACTGGGTGAGTGTGATGTCGGACTGGGTGAGTGTGATGTTGGACTGGAGTGAGTCTGATGTTGAGCTGGGTGAGTCTGATGTTGGGCTGGGGGAGTCTGATGTTGGGCTGGGGTGAGTCTGATGTTGGGCTGGGTGAGTGGGATGTTGGACTGGGTGAGTGGGATGTTGGACTGGCTGAGTGTGATGTTGACTGGGTGAGTGTGATGTTGGACTGGCTGAGTGTGATGTTGGGCTGGGTGAGTGTGATGTTGGGCTGGGTGAGTGTGATGTCGGACTGGGTGAGTGTGATGTCGGACTGGGTGAGTGTGATGTCGGACTGGGTGAGTGTGATGTCGGACTGGGTGAGTGTGATGTCGGACTGGGTGAGTGTGATGTCGGACTGGGTGAGTGTGATGTCTGACTGGGTGAGTGCGATGTCAGAATGGGTGAGTGTGATATCGGACTGGGTGAGTGTGATGTCGGACTGGGTGAGTGTGATGTTGGGCTGGCTGGGTGGGATGTCGGGCTGGGTGAGTGGGATGTTGGGCTCGGTGAGTGGGATGGTGGGCTGGCAGAGTGTGATGTTGGACAGGGTAAGTGGGATGTTGGGATGGGTGGGTGGAATGTCGGGCTGGGTGAGTGGGATGTTGGGCTCGGTGAGTGGGATGGTGGGCTGGGTGAATGTGATGTTGGACTGCGTGAGTGTGATGTTGGACTGGAGTGAGTCTGATGTTGAGCTGGGTGAGTCTGATGTTGGGCTGGGGGAGTCTGATGTTGGGCTGGGGTGAGTCTGATGTTGGGCTGGGTGAGTGGGATGTTGGACTGGGTGAGTGGGATGTTGGACTGGCTGAGTGTGATGTTGGCTGGGTGAGTGTGATGTTGGACTGGCTGAGTGTGATGTTGGGCTGGGTGAGTGTGATGTTGGGCTGGGTGACTGTGATGTTAGGCTGGGTGAGTGATGTTGGACTGGGTGAGTGTGATGTCGGTCTGGGTGAGTGTGATGTCGCGCTGGGTGAGTGTGATGTTGGGCTGGGTGAGTGTGATGTTGGACTGGGTGAGTGTGATGTTGGACTGGGTGTGTGTGATGTTGGGCTGGGTGAGTGTGATGTTGGGCTGGGTGAGTGTGATGTTGGACTGGCTGAGTGTGATGTTGGACTGGGTGAGTATGATGTTGGGCTGGGTGAGTGTGATGTTGGACTGGGTGAGTGTGATGTTGGACTGGGTCAGTGTGATGTTGGTCTGGGTGAGTGTGATGTTGGGCTGGGTGAGTGTGATGTTGGACTGGGTCAGTGTGATGTTGGGCTGTGTCAGTGTGATGTTGGGCTGGGTGAGTGGGATGTTGGACTGGGTGAGTGTGATGTTGGGCTGGGTGAATGTGATGTTGGACTGGCTGAGTGTGATGTTGGGCTGGGTGAGTGTGATGTTGGGCTGGGTGAGTGTGATGTTGGGCTGGGTGAGTGTGATGTTGGGCTGGGTGAGTGTGATGTTGGACTGGGTCAGTGTGATGTTGGGCTGGGTGAGTGGGATGTTGGACTGGGTGAGTGGGCTGTCGGGGTGCGTGAGTGTGATGTTGGGCCGGGTGAGGGTGATGTTGGACTGGGTGAGTGTGATCTTGGCCTGGGTGAGTATGATGTTGGAGTGGGTGAGTGTGAATTTGGACTGGGTGAGTGGGATGTTGGGCTGGGTGAGTGTGATGTTGGGCTGGGTGAGTGTGATGTTGGGCTGGATGAGTGTGATGTTGGACTGGGTGAGTGTGATGTCGGGCCGGGTGAGTCTGATGTTGGACTGGGTGAGTCTGATGTTGGACTGGGTGAGTGTGATGTCGGACTGGGTGAGTCTGATGTCGGACTGGGTGAGTGTGATGTCGGACTGGGTGAGTGTGATGTCGGACTGGGTGAGTGTCATGTCGCACTGGGTGAGTGTCATGTCGCACTGGGTGAGTGTCATGTCGCACTGGGTGAGTGTGATGTCGGACTGGGTGAGTGTGATGTCGGACTGGGTCAGTGTGATGTGGGGCTGGGTGAGTGTGATGTTGGACTGGGTGAGTGGGATGTTGGGACTGGGTGAGTGTGATGTCGGACTGGGTGAGTGTGATGTCGGACTGGGTGAGTGTGATGTCCGACTCGGTGAGTGTGATGTCCGACTGGGTGAGTGTGATGTCGGACTGGGTGCGTGTGATGTCGGACTGGGTGAGTGTGATGTCGGACTGGGTGAGTGCGATGTCGGACTGGGTGAGTGTGATGTCGGACTGGGTGAGTGTGATGTCTGACTGGGTGAGTGTGATGTCGGAATGGGTGAGTGTGATGTCGGACTGGGTGAGTGTGATGTCGGACTGGTTGGGTGTGATGTCGGGCTGGGTGGGTGGGATGTCGGGCTGGGTGAGTGGGATGTCGGGCTCGGTGAGTGGGATGGTGGGCTGGGTGAGTGTGATGTTGGACAGGGTGAGTGTGATGTTGGGATGGGTGAGTGGAATGTTGGGCTGGGTGAGTGGGATGTTGGGCTCGGTGAGTGGGATGGTGGGCTGGGTGAATGTGATGTTGGACTGCGTGAGTGTGATGTTGGACTGGAGTGAGTCTGATGTTGAGCTGGGTGAGTCTGATGTTGGGCTGGGGGAGTGGGATGTTGGGCTGGGGTGAGTCTGATGTTGGGCTGGGTGAGTGGGATGTTGGACTGGGTGAGTGGGATGTTGGACTGGCTGAGTGTGATGTTGGACTGGCTGAGTGTGATGTTGGGCTGGGTGAGTGTGATGTTGGGCTGGGTGAGTGTGATGTTGGGCTGGGTGAGTGTGATGTCGGGCTGGGTGAGTGTGATGTCGGACTGGGTGAGTGTCATGTCGGACTGGGTGAGTGTGATGTTGGACTGGGTGAGTGTGATGTCGGACTGGGTGAGTCTGATGTTGGACTGGATGAGTTGGATGTTGGGCTGGGGTGAGTCTGATGTTGGACTGGGTGAGTGTGATGTTGGGCTGGGTGAGTGGGATGTTGGGTTGGGTGAGTGGGATGTTGGACTGGGTGAGTGTGATGTTGGACTGGGTGAGTGTGATGTCGGACTGGGTAAGTGTGATGTGGGGCTGGGTGAGTGTGATGTCGGACTGGGTGAGTGTGATGTCGGACTGGGTGAGTGTGATGACGGACTGGGTGAGTGTGATGTCGGACTGGGTGCGTGTGATGTCGGACTGGGTGAGTGTTATGTCGGACAAGGTGAGTGTGATGTCGGACTGGGTGAGTGTGATGTCGGACTGGGTGAGTGTGGTGTCGGACTGGGTGAGTGTGATGTCGGACTGGGTGAGTGTGATGTCGGACTGGGTGAGTGTGATGTCTGACTGGGTGAGTGTGATGTCGGACTGGGTGAGTGTGATGTCGGTCTGGGTGAGTGTGATGTCGGGCTGGGTGGGTGGGATGTCGGGCTGGGTGAGTGTGATGTCGGACAGGGTGAGTGTGATGTTGGGATCGGTGAGTGTGATGTTGGGCTGGGTGAGTGGGATGTTGGGCTGGGTGAGTGGGATGTTGGGCTCGGTGAGTGGGATGGTGGGGTGGGTGAATGTGATGTTGGACTGCGTGAGTGGGATGTTGGGCTGGGGTGAGTCTGATGTTGCACTGGGTGAGTGTGATGTCGGACTGGGTGAGTGTGATGTCGGACTGGGTGAGTGTGATGTCGGACTGGGTGAGTGTGATGTCGGACTGGGTGAGTGTGATGTCGGACTGGGTGAGTGTGATGTCGGGCTGGGTGAGTGGCATGTCGGACTGGGTGAGAGGGATGTTGGACTGGATGAGTGTGATCTTGTCTGTGTGAGTGGGATGTTGGGCTGGGTGAGTGGGATGTTGGGCTGGGGTGAGTCTGATGTTGGGCTGGGTGAGTGGGATGTTGGACTGGGTGAGTGTGATCTTGTCTGGGTGAGTGTGATTTTGGACTGGCTGAGAGCAATGTTGGGCTGGGTGAGTGTGATGTCGGGCTGGGTGAGTGTAATGTCGGACTGGGTGAGTGTGATGTCGGGCTGGGTGAGTGTGATGTCGGGCTGGGTCAGTGTGATGTCGGACTGGGTGAGTGTGATGTCGGACTGGGTGAGTGTGATGTCGGACTGGGTGAGTGTGATGTCGGACTGGGTGAGTGTGATGTCGGACTGGGTGAGTGTAATGTCGGACTGGGTGAGTGTGATGTTGGACAGGGTGAGTGTGATGTTGGGATGGGTGAGTGTGATGTTGGACAGGGTGAGTGTGATGTTGGGCTGGGTGAGTGTGATGTTGGGCTGGGTGAGTGGGATGTTGGGCTGGGTGAGTGGGATGTTGGGCTGGGTGAGTGGGATGTTGGGCTGGGTGAGTGGGATGTCGGGCTGGGTGAGTGTGATGTTGGGCTGGGTGAGAGGGATGTTGGACTGGGTGAGTGTGATCTTGTCTGGGTGAGTGTGATGTCGGACTGGGTGAGTGTGATGTCGGACTGGGTAAGTGTGATGTGGGGCTGGACGAGTGTGATGTTGGACTGGGTGAGTGGGATGTTGGGACTGGGTGAGTCTGATGTCAGACTGGGTGAGTGTGATGTCGGACTGGGTGAGTGTCATGTCGGACTGGGTGAGTGTCATGTCGGACTGGGTGAGTGTGATGTTGGACTGGGTGAGTGTGATGTCGGACTGGGTGAGTCTGATGTTGGACTGGGTGAGTGTGATGTTGGGCTGGGTGAGTGGGATGTTGGGTTGGGTGAGTGGGATGTTGGACTGGGTGAGTGTGATGTTGGACTGGGTGAGTGTGATATCGGACTGGGTGAGTGTGATGTGGGGCTGGGTGAGTGTGATGTTGGACTGGGTGAGTGTGATGTCGGACTGGGTGAGTGTGATGTCGGACTGGGTGAGTGTGATGTCGGACTGGGTGAGTGTGATGTCGGACTGGGTGAGTGTCATGTCGCACTGGGTGAGTGTCATGTCGCACTGGGTGAGTGTGATGTCGGACTGGGTGAGTGTGATGTCGGACTGGGTGAGTGTGATGTGGGGCTGGGTGAGTGTGATGTTGGACTGGGTGAGTGGGATGTTGGGACTGGGTGAGTGTGATGTCGGACTGGGTGAGTGTGATGTCGGACTGGGTGAGTGTGATGTCGGACTGGGTGAGTGTGATGTCTGACTGGGTGAGTGTGATGTCGGAATGGGTGAGTGTGATGTCGGACTGGGTGAGTGTGATGTCGGACTGGGTGGGTGTGATGTCGGGCTGGGTGGGTGGGATGTCGGGCTGGGTGAGTGGGATGTCGGGCTCGGTGAGTGGGATGGTGGGCTGGGTGAGTGTGATGTTGGACAGGGTGAGTGTGATGTTGGGATGGGTGAGTGGAATGTTGGGCTGGGTGAGTGGGATGTTGGGCTCGGTGAGTGGGATGGTGGGCTGGGTGAATGTGATGTTGGACTGCGTGAGTGTGATGTTGGACTGGAGTGAGTCTGATGTTGAGCTGGGTGAGTCTGATGTTGGGCTGGGGGAGTGGGATGTTGGGCTGGGGTGAGTCTGATGTTGGGCTGGGTGAGTGGGATGTTGGACTGGGTGAGTGGGATGTTGGACTTGCTGAGTGTGATGTTGGACTGGCTGAGTGTGATGTTGGGCTGGGTGAGTGTGATGTTGGGCTGGGTGAGTGTGATGTTGGGCTGGGTGAGTGTGATGTCGGGCTGGGTGAGTGTGATGTCGGACTGGGTGAGTGTGATGTCGGACTGGGTGAGTGTGATGTTGGACTGGGTGAGTGTGATGTCGGACTGGGTGAGTCTGATGTTGGACTGGATGAGTTGGATGTTGGGCTGGGGTGAGTCTGATGTTGGACTGGGTAAGTGTGATGTGGGGCTGGGTGAGTGTGCTGTTGGACTGGGTGAGTGGGATGTTGGGACTGGGTGAGTGTGATGTCGGACTGGGTGAGTGTGATGTCGGACTGGGTGAGTGTGATGACGGACTGCGTGAGTGTGATGTCGGACTGGGTGCGTGTGATGTCGGACTGGGTGAGTGTTATGTCGGACAAGGTGAGTGTGATGTCGGACTGGGTGAGTGTGATGTCGGACTGGGTGAGTGTGGTGTCGGACTGGGTGAGTGTGATGTCGGACTGGGTGAGTGTGATGTCGGACTGGGTGAGTGTGATGTCTGACTGGGTGAGAGTGATGTCAGACTGGGTGAGTGTGATGTCGGTCTGGGTGAGTGTGATGTCGGGCTGGGTGGGTGGGATGTCGGGCTGGGTGGGTGGGATGTCGAACAGGGTGAGTGTGATGTTGGGATCGGTGAGTGTGATGTTGGGCTGGGTGAGTGGGATGTTGGGCTGGGTGAGTGGGATGTTGGGCTCGGTGTGTGGGATGGTGGGGTGGGTGAATGTGATGTTGGACTGCATGAGTGGGATGTTGGGCTGGGGTGAGTCTGATGTTGCACTGGGTGAGTGTGATGTCGGACTGGGTGAGTGTGATGTCGGACTGGGTGAGTGTGATGTCGGACTGGGTGAGTGTGATGTCGGACTGGGTGAGTGTGATGTCGGACTGGGTGAGTGTGATGTCGGACTGGGTGAGTGTGATGTCGGGCTGGGTGAGTGGCATGTCGGACTGGGTGAGAGGGATGTTGGACTGGATGAGTGTGATCTTGTCTGTGTGAGTGGGATGTTGGGCTGGGTGAGTGGGATGTTGGGCTGGGGTGAGTCTGATGTTGGGCTGGGTGAGTGGGATGTTGGACTGGGTGAGTGTGATCTTGTCTGGGTGAGTGTGATTTTGGACTGGCTGAGAGCAATGTTGGGCTGGGTGAGTGTGATGTCGGGCTGGGTGAGTGTAATGTCGGACTGGGTGAGTGTGATGTCGGGCTGGGTGAGTGTGATGTCGGGCTGGGTGAGTCTGATGTCGGACTGGGTGAGTGTGATGTCGGACTGGGTGAGTGTGATGTCGGACTGGGTGAGTGTGATGTCGGACTGGGTGAGTGTGATGTCGGACTGGGTGAGTGTGATGTTGGACAGGGTGAGTGTGATGTTGGGATGGGTGAGTGTGATGTTGGACAGAGTGAGTGTGATGTTGGGATGGGTGAGTGTGATGTTGGGCTGGGTGAGTGGGATGTTGGGCTGGGTGAGTGGGATTTTGGGCTGGGTGAGTGGGATGTTGGGCTGGGTGAGTGGGATGTCGGGCTGGGTGAGTGGGATGTTGGGCTGGGTGAGAGGGATGTTGGACTGGGTGAGTGTGATCTTGTCTGGGTGAGTGTGATGTCGGACTGGGTGAGTGTGATGTCGGACTGGGTAAGTGTGATGTGGGGCTGGACGAGTGTGATGTTGGACTGGGTGAGTGGGATGTTGGGACTGGGTGAGTCTGATGTCGGACTGGGTGAGTGTGATGTCGGACTGGGTGAGTGTGATGTTGGACTGGGTGAGTGTCATGTCGGACTCGGTGAGTGTCATGTCGGACTGGGTGATTGTGATGTTGGACTGGGTGAGTGTGATGTCGGACTGGGTGAGTCTGATGTTGGACTGGGTGAGTGTGATGTTGGGCTGGGTGAGTGGGATGTTGGGTTGGGTGAGTGGGATGTTGGACTGGGTGAGTGTGATGTTGGACTGGGTGAGTGTGATGTCGGACTGGGTGAGTGTGATGTGGGGCTGGGTGAGTGTGATGTTGGACTGGGTGAGTGGGATGTTGGGACTGGGTGAGTGAGATGTCGGAATGGGTGAGTGTGATGTCGGACTGGGTGAGTGTGATGTCGGACTGGGTGAGTGTGATGTCGGACTGGGTGAATGTGATGTCGGACTGGGTGAGTGTGATGTCGGACTGGGTGAGTGTGATGTCGGACTGGGTGAGTGTGATGTCGGACTGGGTGAGTGTGATGTCGGACTGGGTGAGTGTGATGTCTGACTGGGTGAGTGCGATGTCAGAATGGGTGAGTGTGATATCGGACTGGGTGAGTGTGATGTCGGACTGGGTGAGTGTGATGTTGGGCTGGCTGGGTGGGATGTCGGGCTGGGTGAGTGGGATGTTGGGCACGGTGAGTGGGATGGTGGGCTGGCAGAGTGTGATGTTGGACAGGGTAAGTGTGATGTTGGGATGGGTGGGTGGAATGTCGGGCTGGGTGAGTGGGATGTTGGGCTCGGTGAGTGGGATGGTGGGCTGGGTGAATGTGATGTTGGACTGCGTGAGTGTGATGTTGGACTGGAGTGAGTCTGATGTTGAGCTGGGTGAGTCTGATGTTGGGCTGGGGGAGTCTGATGTTGGGCTGGGGTGAGTCTGATGTTGGGCTGGGTGAGTGGGATGTTGGACTGGGTGAGTGGGATGTTGGACTGGGTGAGTGTGATGTTGGACTGGGTGAGTGTGATGTTGGACTGGGTCAGTGTGATGTTGGACTGGGTGAGTGTGATGTTGGGCTGGGTGAGTGTGATGTTGGACTGGGTCAGTGTGATGTTGGGCTGGGTCAGTGTGATGTTGGGCTGGGTGAGTGGGATGTTGGACTGGGTGAGTGTGATGTTGGGCTGGGTGAATGTGATGTTGGACTGGCTGAGTGTGATGTTGGGCTGGGTGAGTGTGATGTTGGGCTGGGTGAGTGTGATGTTGGGCTGGGTGAGTGTGATGTTGGGCTGGGTGAGTGTGATGTTGGACTGGGTCAGTGTGATGTTGGGCTGGGTGAGTGGGATGTTGGACTGGGTGAGTGGGCTGTCGGGGTGCGTGAGTGTGATGTTGGGCCGGGTGAGGGTGATGTTGGGCTGGGTCAGTGTGATCTTGGCCTGGGTGAGTATGATGTTGGAGTGGGTGAGTGTGAATTTGGACTGGGTGAGTGGGATGTTGGGCTGGGTGAGTGTGATGTTGGGCTGGATGAGTGTGATGTTGGACTGGGTGAGTGTGATGTCGGGCCGAGTGAGTCTGATGTTGGACTGGGTGAGTCTGATGTTGGACTGGGTGAGTGTGATGTCGGACTGGGTGAGTGTGATGTCGGACTGGGTGAGTGTGATGTCGGACTGGGTGAGTGTGATGTCGGACTGGGTGAGTGTGATGTCGCACTGGGTGAGTGTCATGTCGCACTGGGTGAGTGTCATGTCGCACTGGGTGAGTGTGATGTCGGACTGGGTGAGTGTGATGTCGGACTGGGTCAGTGTGATGTGGGGCTGGGTGAGTGTGATGTTGGACTGGGTGAGTGGGATGTTGGGACTGGGTGAGTGTGATGTCGGACTGGGTGAGTGTGATGTCGGACTGGGTGAGTGTGATGTCCGACTGGATGAGTGTGATGTCCGACTGGGTGAGTGTGATGTCGGACTGGGTGCGTGTGATGTCGGACTGGGTGAGTGTGATGTCGGACTGGGTGAGTGTGATGTCGGACTGGGTGAGTGTGATGTCGCACTGGGTGAGTGTGATGTCGGACTGGGTGAGTGTGATGTTGGGCTGGGTGAGTGTGATGTTGGGGAGGGTGAGTGTGATGTTGGACTGGCTGAGTGTGATGTTGGGCTGGGTGAGTGTGATGTTGGACTGGGTGAGTGGGATGTTGGACTGGGTGAATGTGATGTTGGGCTGAGTGAGTGTGATGTCGGGCTGGGTGAGTGGGATGTCGGGCTGGGTGAGTGTGATGTTGGGCTGGGTGAGTGGGATGTCGGGCTGGGTGAGTGGGATGTCGGGCTGGGTGAGTGTGATGTTGGACTGGATGAGTGGGATGTCGGGCTGGGTGAGTGTGATGCTGGGCTGGGTGAGTGGGATGTCGGACTGGGTGAGTGTGATGTTGGGCCGGGTGAGTGTGATGTCAGACTGGGTGAGTGTGATGCTGGGCTGGGTGAGTGGGATGTCGGACTGGGTGAGTGTGATGTTGGACTGGGTGAGTGGGATGTTGGGCTGAGTGAGTGGGATGTCGGGCTGGGTGAGTGTGATGTTGGGCTGGGTGACTGTGATGTTGGGCTGGGTGAGTGTGATGTTGGACTGGCTGAGTGTGATGTTGGACTGGGTGAGTGTGATGTTGGGCTGGGGGAGTGTAATATTGGACTGGGTGAGTGTGATGTTGGGCTGGGTGAGTGTGATGTTGGGCTGGGTGAGTGTGATGTTGGGCTGGGTGAGTGTGATGTTGGACTGGGTAAGTGTGATGTTGGACTGGGTGAGTGTGATGTTGGGCTGGGTGAGTGTGATGTTGGGCTGGGTGAGTGTGATGTTGGACTGGCTGAGTGTGATGTTGGACTGGGTGAGTGTGATGTTGGGCTGGGTGAGTGTGATGTTGGACTGGGTGAGTGTGATGTTGGACTGGGTCAGTGTGATGTTGGACTGGGTCAGTGTGATGTTGGGCTGGGTGAGTGTGATGTTGGACTGGGTCAGTGTGATGTTGGGCTGGGCCAGTGTGATGTTGGGCTGGGTGAGTGGGATGTTGGACTGGGTGAGCGTGATGTTGGGCTGGGTGAATGTGATGTTGGACTGGCTGAGTGTGATGTTGGGCTGGGTGAGTGTGATGTTGGGCTGGGTGAGTGGGATGTTGGGCTGGGTGAGTGTGATGTTGGGCTGGGTGAGTGTGATGTTGGACTGGGTCAGTGTGATGTTGGGCTGGGTGAGTGGGATGTCGGACTGGGTGAGTGTGATGTCGGACTGGGTGAGTGTGATGTCGGACTGGGTGAGTGTGATGTCGGACTGGGTGAGTGTGATGTCTGACTGGGTGAGTGTGATGTCGGAATGGGTGAGTGTGATATCGGACTGGGTGAGTGTGATGTCGGACTGGGTGAGTGTGATGTCGGGCTGGGTGGGTGGGATGTCGGGCTGGGTGAGTGGGATGTCGGGTTCGGTGAGTGGGATGGTGGGCTGGGTGAGTGTGATGTTGGACAGGGTGAGTGTGATGTTGGGCTGGGTGAGTGTAATGTCGGACTGGGTGAGTGTGATGTCGGGCTGGGTGAGTGTGATGTCGGGCTGGGTGAGTCTGATGTTGGACTGGGTGAGTGTGATGTTGGACTGGGTGAGTCTGATGTTGGACTGGGTGAGTGTGATGTTGGACTGGGTGAGTCTGATGTTGGACTGGGTGAGTGTGATGTTGGGCTGGGTGAGTGGGATGTTGGGTTGGGTGAGTGGGATGTTGGACTGGGTGAGTGTGATGTTGGACTGGGTGAGTGTGATGTCGGACTGGGTGAGTGTGATGTGGGGCTGGGTGAGTGTGATGTTGGACTGGGTGAGTGGGATGTTGGGACTGGGTGAGTGGGATGTTGGGCTGGGTGAGTGGGATGTTGGGCTGGGTGAGTGGGATGTTGGGCTGGGTGAGTGGGATGTCGGGCTGGGTGAGTGGGATGTTGGGCTGGGTGAGAGGGATGTTGGACTGGGTGAGTGTGATCTTGTCTGGGTGAGTGTGATGTCGGACTGGGTGAGTGTGATGGCGGACTGGGTAAGTGTGATGTGGGGCTGGACGAGTGTGATGTTGGACTGGGTGAGTGGGATGTTGGGACTGGGTGAGTGTGATGTCGGACTGGGTGAGTGTGATGTCGGACTGGGTGAGTGTCATGTCGGACTGGGTGAGTGTCATGTCGGACTGGGTGAGTGTGATGTTGGACTGGGTGAGTGTGATGTCGGACTGGGTGAGTCTGATGTTGGACTGGGTGAGTGTGATGTTGGGCTGGGTGAGTGGGATGTTGGGTTGGGTGAGTGGGATGTTGGACTGGGTGAGTGTGATGTTGGACTGGGTGAGTGTGATGTCGGACTGGGTGAGTGTGATGTGGGGCTGGGTGAGTGTGATGTTGGATTGGGTGAGTGGGATGTTGGGACTGGGTGAGTGAGATGTCGGACTGGGTGAGTGTGATGTCGGACTGGGTGAGTGTGATGTCGGACTGGGTGAGTGTGATGTCGGACTGGGTGATTGTGATGTCGGACTGGGTGAGTGTGATGTCGGACTGGGTGAGTGTGATGTCGGACTGGGTGAGTGTGATGTCGGACTGGGTGAGTGTGATGTCGGACTGGGTGAGTGTGATGTCGGACTGGGTGAGTGTGATGTCGGACTGGGTGAGTGTGATGTCGGACTGGGTGAGTGTGATGTTGGACTGGAGTGAGTCTGATGTTGAGCTGGGTGAGTCTGATGTTGGGCTGGGGGAGTCTGATGTTGGGCTGGGGTGAGTCTGATGTTGGGCTGGGTGAGTGGGATGTTGGACTGGGTGAGTGGGATGTTGGACTGGCTGAGTGTGATGTTGACTGGGTGAGTGCGATGTTGGACTGGCTGAGTGTGATGTTGGGCTGGGTGAGTGTGATGTCGGGCTGGGTGAGTGTGATGTCGGACTGGGTGAGTGTGATGTCGGACTGGGTGAGTGTGATGTCGGACTGGGTGAGTGTGATGTCGGACTGGGTGAGTGTGATGTTGGGCTGGCTGGGTGGGATGTCGGGCTGGGTGAGTGGGATGTTGGGCTGGGTGAGTGGGATGTTGGGCTCGGTGAGTGGGATGGTGGGCTGGGTGAATGTGATGTTGGACTGCGTGAGTGTGATGTTGGACTGGAGTGAGTCTGATGTTGAGCTGGGTGAGTCTGATGTTGGGCTGGGGGAGTCTGATGTTGGGCTGGGGTGAGTCTGATGTTGGGCTGGGTGAGTGGGATGTTGGACTGGGTGAGTGGGATGTTGGACTGGCTGAGTGTGATGTTGGCTGGGTGAGTGTGATGTTGGACTGGCTGAGTGTGATGTTGGGCTGGGTGAGTGTGATGTTGGGCTGGGTGACTGTGATGTTAGGCTGGGTGAGTGATGTTGGACTGGGTGAGTGTGATGTCGGTCTGGGTGAGTGTGATGTCGCGCTGGGTGAGTGTGATGTTGGGCTGGGTGAGTGTGATGTTGGACTGGGTGAGTGTGATGTTGGACTGGGTGTGTGTGATGTTGGGCTGGGTGAGTGTGATGTTGGGCTGGGTGAGTGTGATGTTGGACTGGCTGAGTGTGATGTTGGACTGGGTGAGTATGATGTTGGGCTGGGTGAGTGTGATGTTGGACTGGGTGAGTGTGATGTTGGACTGGGTCAGTGTGATGTTGGACTGGGTGAGTGTGATGTTGGGCTGGGTGAGTGTGATGTTGGACTGGGTCAGTGTGATGTTGGGCTGGGTCAGTGTGATGTTGGGCTGGGTGAGTGGGATGTTGGACTGGGTGAGTGTGATGTTGGGCTGGGTGAATGTGATGTTGGACTGGCTGAGTGTGATGTTGGGCTGGGTGAGTGTGATGTTGGGCAGGGTGAGTGTGATGTTGGGCTGGGTGAGTGTGATGTTGGGCTGGGTGAGTGTGATGTTGGACTGGGTCAGTGTGATGTTGGGCTGGGTGAGTGGGATGTTGGACTGGGTGAGTGGGCTGTCGGGGTGCGTGAGTGTGATGTTGGGCCGGGTGAGGGTGATGTTGGACTGGGTGAGTGTGATCTTGGCCTGGGTGAGTATGATGTTGGAGTGGGTGAGTGTGAATTTGGACTGGGTGAGTGGGATGTTGGGCTGGGTGAGTGTGATGTTGGGCTGGATGAGTGTGATGTTGGACTGGGTGAGTGTGATGTCGGGCCGGGTGAGTCTGATGTTGGACTGGGTGAGTCTGATGTTGGACTGGGTGAGTGTGATGTCGGACTGGGTGAGTCTGATGTCGGACTGGGTGAGTGTGATGTCGGACTGGGTGAGTGTGATGTCGGACTGGGTGAGTGTGATGTCGCACTGGGTGAGTGTCATGTCGCACTGGGTGAGTGTCATGTCGCACTGGGTGAGTGTGATGTCGGACTGGGTGAGTGTGATGTCGGACTGGGTCAGTGTGATGTGGGGCTGGGTGAGTGTGATGTTGGACTGGGTGAGTGGGATGTTGGGACTGGGTGAGTGAGATGTCGGACTGGGTGAGTGTGATGTCGGACTGGGTGAGTGTGATGTCGGACTGGGTGAGTGTGATGTCGGACTGGGTGAATGTGATGTCGGACTGGGTGAGTGTGATGTCGGACTGGGTGAGTGTGATGTCGGACTGGGTGAGTGTGATGTCGGACTGGGTGAGTGTGATGTCGGACTGGGTGAGTGTGATGTCGGACTGGGTGAGTGTGATGTCGGACTGGGTGAGTGTGATGTCGGACTGGGTGAGTGTGATGTTGGACTGGAGTGAGTCTGATGTTGAACTGGGTGAGTCTGATGTTGGGCTGGGGGAGTCTGATGTTGGGCTGGGGTGAGTCTGATGTTGGGCTGGGTGAGTGGGATGTTGGACTGGCTGAGTGTGATGTTGACTGGGTGAGTGTGATGTTGGACTGGCTGAGTGTGATGTTGGGCTGGGTGAGTGTGATGTCGGGCTGGGTGAGTGTGATGTCGGACTGGGTGAGTGTGATGTCGGACTGGGTGAGTGTGATGTCGGACTGGGTGAGTGTGATGTCGGACTGGGTGAGTGTGATGTCGGACTGGGTGAGTGTGATGTCGGACTGGGTGAGTGTGATGTCTGACTGGGTGAGTGCGCTGTCAGAATGGGTGAGTGTGATATCGGACTGGGTGAGTGTGATGTCGGACTGGGTGAGTGTGATGTTGGGCTGGCTGGGTGGGATGTCGGGCTGGGTGAGTGGGATGTTGGGCTGGGTGAGTGGGATGTTGGTCTCGGTGAGTGGGATGGTGGGCTGGGTGAATGTGATGTTGGACTGCGTGAGTGTGATGTTGGACTGGAGTGAGTCTGATGTTGAGCTGGGTGAGTCTGATGTTGGGCTGGGGGAGTCTGATGTTGGGCTGGGGTGAGTCTGATGTTGGGCTGGGTGAGTGGGATGTTGGACTGGGTGAGTGGGATGTTGGACTGGCTGAGTGTGATGTTGGCTGGGTGAGTGTGATGTTGGGCTGGGTGACTGTGATGTTAGGCTGGGTGAGTGATGATGGACTGGGTGAGTGTGATGTCGGTCTGGGTGAGTGTGATGTCGCGCTGGGTGAGTGTGATGTTGGGCTGGGTGAGTGTGATGTTGGACTGGGTGAGTGTGATGTTGGACTGGGTGTGTGTGATGTTGGGCTGGGTGAGTGTGATGTTGGGCTGGGTGAGTGTGATGTTGGACTGGCTGAGTGTGATGTTGGACCGGGTGAGTATGATGTTGGGCTGGGTGAGTGTGATGTTGGACTGGGTGAGTGTGATGTTGGACTGGGTCAGTGTGATGTTGGACTGGGTGAGTGTGATGTTGGGCTGGGTGAGTGTGATGTTGGACTGGGTCAGTGTGATGTTGGGCTGGGTCAGTGTGATGTTGGGCTGGGTGAGTGGGATGTTGGACTGGGTGAGTGTGATGTTGGGCTGGGTGAATGTGATGTTGGACTGGCTGAGTGTGATGTTGGGCTGGGTGAGTGTGATGTTGGGCTGGGTGAGTGTGATGTTGGGCTGGGTGAGTGTGATGTTGGGCTGGGTGAGTGTGATGTTGGACTGGGTCAGTGTGATGTTGGGCTGGGTGAGTGGGATGTTGGACTGGGTGAGTGGGCTGTCGGGGTGCGTGAGTGTGATGTTGGGCCGGGTGAGAGTGATGTTGGACTGGGTGAGTGTGATCCTGGCCTGGGTGAGTATGATGTTGGAGTGGGTGAGTCTGATGTTGGACTGGGTGAGTCTGATGTTGGACTGGGTGAGTGTGATGTCGGACTGGGTGAGTGTGATGTCGGACTGGGTGAGTGTGATGTCGGACTGGGTGAGTGTGATGTCGGACTGGGTGAGTGTGATGTCGCACTGGGTGAGTGTCATGTCGCACTGGGTGAGTGTCATGTCGCACTGGGTGAGTGTGATGTCGGACTGGGTGAGTGTGATGTCGGACTGGGTCAGTGTGATGTGGGGCTGGGTGAGTGTGATGTTGGACTGGGTGAGTGGGATGTTGGGACTGGGTGAGTGTGATGTCGGACTGGGTGAGTGTGATGTCGGACTGGGTGAGTGTGATGTCCGACTGGGTGAGTGTGATGTCCGACTGGGTGAGTGTGATGTCGGACTGGGTGCGTGTGATGTCGGACTGGGTGAGTGTGATGTCGGACTGGGTGAGTGCGATGTCGGACTGGGTGAGTGTGATGTCGGACTGGGTGAGTGTGATGTCTGACTGGGTGAGTGTGATGTCGGAATGGGTGAGTGTGATGTCGGACTGGGTGAGTGTGATGTCGGACTGGGTGGGTGTGATGTCGGGCTGGGTGGGTGGGATGTCGGGCTGGGTGAGTGGGATGTCGGGCTCGGTGAGTGGGATGGTGGGCTGGGTGAGTGTGATGTTGGACAGGGTGAGTGTGATGTTGGGATGGGTGAGTGGAATGTTGGGCTGGGTGAGTGGGATGTTGGGCTCGGTGAGTGGGATGGTGGGCTGGGTGAATGTGATGTTGGACTGCGTGAGTGTGATGTTGGACTGGAGTGAGTCTGATGTTGAGCTGGGTGAGTCTGATGTTGGGCTGGGGGAGTGGGATGTTGGGCTGGGGTGAGTCTGATGTTGGGCTGGGTGAGTGGGATGTTGGACTGGGTGAGTGGGATGTTGGACTGGCTGAGTGTGATGTTGGACTGGCTGAGTGTGATGTTGGGCTGGGTGAGTGTGATGTTGGGCTGGGTGAGTGTGATGTTGGGCTGGGTGAGTGTGATGTCGGGCTGGGTGAGTGTGATGTCGGACTGGGTGAGTGTCATGTCGGACTGGGTGAGTGTGATGTTGGACTGGGTGAGTGTGATGTCGGACTGGGTGAGTCTGATGTTGGACTGGATGAGTTGGATGTTGGGCTGGGGTGAGTCTGATGTTGGACTGGGTGAGTGTGATGTTGGGCTGGGTGAGTGGGATGTTGGGTTGGGTGAGTGGGATGTTGGACTGGGTGAGTGTGATGTTGGACTGGGTGAGTGTGATGTCGGACTGGGTAAGTGTGATGTGGGGCTGGGTGAGTGTGATGTCGGACTGGGTGAGTGTGATGTCGGACTGGGTGTGTGTGATGACGGACTGGGTGAGTGTGATGTCGGACTGGGTGCGTGTGATGTCGGACTGGGTGAGTGTTATGTCGGACAAGGTGAGTGTGATGTCGGACTGGGTGAGTGTGATGTCGGACTGGGTGAGTGTGGTGTCGGACTGGGTGAGTGTGATGTCGGACTGGGTGAGTGTGATGTCGGACTGGGTGAGTGTGATGTCTGACTGGGTGAGTGTGATGTCGGACTGGGTGAGTGTGATGTCGGTCTGGGTGAGTGTGATGTCGGGCTGGGTGGGTGGGATGTCGGGCTGGGTGAGTGTGATGTCGGACAGGGTGACTGTGATGTTGGGATCGGTGAGTGTGATGTTGGGCTGGGTGAGTGGGATGTTGGGCTGGGTGAGTGGGATGTTGGGCTCGGTGAGTGGGATGGTGGGGTGGGTGAATGTGATGTTGGACTGCGTGAGTGGGATGTTGGGCTGGGGTGAGTCTGATGTTGCACTGGGTGAGTGTGATGTCGGACTGGGTGAGTGTGATGTCGGACTGGGTGAGTGTGATGTCGGACTGGGTGAGTGTGATGTCGGACTGGGTGAGTGTGATGTCGGACTGGGTGAGTGTGATGTCGGGCTGGGTGAGTGGCATGTCGGACTGGGTGAGAGGGATGTTGGACTGGATGAGTGTGATCTTGTCTGTGTGAGTGGGATGTTGGGCTGGGTGAGTGGGATGTTGGGCTGGGGTGAGTCTGATGTTGGGCTGGGTGAGTGGGATGTTGGACTGGGTGAGTGTGATCTTGTCTGGGTGAGTGTGATTTTGGACTGGCTGAGAGCAATGTTGGGCTGGGTGAGTGTGATGTCGGGCTGGGTGAGTGTAATGTCGGACTGGGTGAGTGTGATGTCGGGCTGGGTGAGTGTGATGTCGGGCTGGGTGAGTCTGATGTCGGACTGGGTGAGTGTGATGTCGGACTGGGTGAGTGTGATGTCGGACTGGGTGAGTGTGATGTCGGACTGGGTGAGTGTGATGTCGGACTGGGTGAGTGTAATGTCGGACTGGGTGAGTGTGATGTTGGACAGGGTGAGTGTGATGTTGGGATGGGTGAGTGTGATGTTGGACAGGGTGAGTGTGATGTTGGGATGGGTGAGTGTGATGTTGGGCTGGGTGAGTGGGATGTTGGGCTGGGTGAGTGGGATGTTGGGCTGGGTGAGTGGGATGTTGGGCTGGGTGAGTGGGATGTTGGGCTGGGTGAGTGGGATGTTGGGCTGGGTGAGAGGGATGTTGGACTGGGTGAGTGTGATCTTGTCTGGGTGAGTGTGATGTCGGACTGGGTGAGTGTGATGTCGGACTGGGTAAGTGTGATGTGGGGCTGGACGAGTGTGATGTTGGACTGGGTGAGTGGGATGTTGGGACTGGGTGAGTCTGATGTCGGACTGGGTGAGTGTGATGTCGGACTGGGTGAGTGTGATGTTGGACTGGGTGAGTGTGTTGTCGGACTGGGTGAGTCTGATGTTGGACTGGGTGAGTGTGATGTTGGGCTGGGTGAGTGGGATGTTGGGTTGGGTGAGTGGGATGTTGGACTGGGTGAGTGTGATGTTGGACTGGGTGAGTGTGATGTCGGACTGGGTGAGTGTGATGTGGGGCTGGGTGAGTGTGATGTTGGACTGGGTGAGTGTGATGTCGGACTGGGTGAGTGTGATGTCGGACTGGGTGAGTGTGATGTCGGACTGGGTGAGTGTGATGTCGGACTGGGTGAGTGTGATGTCGCACTGGGTGAGTGGCATGTCGCACTGGGTGAGTGTCATGTCGCACTGGGTGAGTGTGATGTCGGACTGGGTGAGTGTGATGTCGGACTGGGTGAGTGTGATGTGGGGCTGGGTGAGTGTGATGTTGGACTGGGTGAGTGGGATGTTGGGACTGGGTGAGTGTGATGTCGGACTGGGTGAGTGTGATGTCGGACTGGGTGAGTGTGATGTCGGACTGGGTGAGTGTGATGTCTGACTGGGTGAGTGTGATGTCGGAATGGGTGAGTGTGATGTCGGACTGGGTGAGTGTGATGTCGGACTGGGTGGGTGTGATGTCGGGCTGGGTGGGTGGGGTGTCGGGCTGGGTGAGTGGGATGTCGGGCTCGGTGAGTGGGATGGTGGGTTGGGTGAGTGTGATGTTGGACAGGGTGAGTGTGATGTTGGGATGGGTGAGTGGAATGTTGGGCTGGGTGAATGTGATGTTGGACTGCGTGAGTGTGATGTTGGACTGGAGTGAGTCTGATGTTGAGCTGGGTGAGTCTGATGTTGGGCTGGGGGAGTGGGATGTTGGGCTGGGGTGAGTCTGATGTTGGGCTGGGTGAGTGGGATGTTGGACTGGGTGAGTGGGATGTTGGACATGCTGAGTGTGATGTTGGACTGGCTGAGTGTGATGTTGGGCTGGGTGAGTGTGATGTTGGGCTGGGTGAGTGTGATGTCGGGCTGGGTGAGTGTGATGTCGGACTGGGTGAGTGTCATGTCGGACTGGGTGAGTCTGATGTTGGACTGGATGAGTTGGATGTTGGGCTGGGGTGAGTCTGATGTTGGACTGGGTAAGTGTGATGTGGGGCTGGGTGAGTGGGATGTTGGGACTGGGTGAGTGTGATGTCGGACTGGGTGAGTGTGATGTCGGACTGGGTGAGTGTAATGTCGGACAGGGTGAGTGTGATGTCGGACTGGGTGCGTGTGATGTCGGACTGGGTGAGTGTTATGTCGGACAAGGTGAGTGTGATGTCGGACTGAGTGAGTGTGATGTCGGACTGGGTGAGTGTGGTGTCGGACTGGGTGAGTGTGATGTCGGACTGGGTGAGTGTGATGTCGGACTGGGTGAGTGTGATGTCTGACTGGGTGAGTGTGATGTCGGACTGGGTGAGTGTGATGTCGGTCTGGGTGAGTGTGATGTCGGGCTGGGTGGGTGGGATGTCGGGCTGGGTGAGTGTGATGTCGGACAGGGTGAGTGTGATGTTGGGATCGGTGAGTGTGATGTTGGGCTGGGTGAGTGGGATGTTGGGCTGGGTGAGTGGGATGTTGGGCTCGGTGAGTGGGATGGTGGGGTGGGTGAATGTGATGTTGGACTGCGTGAGTGGGGTGTTGGGCTGGGGTGAGTCTGATGTTGCACTGGTTGAGTGTGATGTCGGACTGGGTGAGTGTGATGTCGGACTGGGTGAGTGTGATGTCGGACTGGGTGAGTGTGATGTCGGACTGGGTGAGTCTGATGTCGGACTGTGTGAGTGTGATGTCGGGCTGGGTGAGTGGCATGTCGGACTGGGTGAGAGGGATGTTGGACTGGATGAGTGTGATCTTGTCTGTGTGAGTGGGATGTTGGGCTGGGTGAGTGGGATGTTGGGCTGGGGTGAGTCTGATGTTGGGCTGGGTGAGTGGGATGTTGGACTGGGTGAGTGTGATCTTGTCTGGGTGAGTGTGATTTTGGACTGGCTGAGAGCAATGTTGAGCTGGGTGAGTGTGATGTCGGGCTGGGTGAGTGTAATGTCGGATTGGGTGAGTGTGATGTCGGGCTGGGTGAGTGTGATGTCGGGCTGGGTGAGTCTGATGTCGGACTGGGTGAGTGTGATGTCGGACTGGGTGAGTGTGATGTCGGACTGGGTGAGTGTGATGTCGGACTGGGTGAGTGTGATGTCGGACTGGGTGAGTGTGATGTCGGACTGGGTGAGTGTGATGTTGGACAGGGTGAGTGTGATGTTGGGATGGGTGAGTGTGATGTTGGACAGGGTGAGTGTGATGTTGGGATGGGTGAGTGTGATGTTGGGCTGGGTGAGTGGGATGTTGGGCTGGGTGAGTGGGATGTTGGGCTGGGTGAGTGGGATGTTGGGCTGGGTGAGTGGGATGTTGGGCTGGGTGAGTGGGATGTCGGGCTGGGTGAGTGTGATGTTGGGCTGGGTGAGTGGGATGTTGGGCTGGGTGAGTGGGATGTTGGGCTGGGTGAGAGGGATGTTGGACTGGGTGAGTGTGATCTTGTCTGGGTGAGTGTGATGTCGGACTGGGTGAGTGTGATGTCGGACTGGGTAAGTGTGATGTGGGGCTGGACGAGTGTGATGTTGGACTGGGTGAGTGCGATGTTGGGACTGGGTGAGTCTGATGTCGGACTGGGTGAGTGTGATGTCGGACTGGGTGAGTGTCATGTCGGACTGGGTGAGTGTCATGTCGGACTGGGTGAGTGTGATGTCGGACTGGGTGAGTGTGATGTCGGACTGGGTGAGTCTGATGTCGGACTGGGTGAGTGTGATGTTGGGCTGGGTGAGTGGGATGTTGGGTTGGGTGAGTGGGATGTTGGACTGGGTGAGTGTGTTGTCGGACTGGGTGAGTGTGATGTGGGGCTGGGTGAGTGTGATGTTGGACTGGGTGAGTGGGATGTTGGGTCTGGGTGAGTGAGATGTCGGACTGGGTGAGTGTGATGTCGGACTGGGTGAGTGTGATGTCGGACTGGGTGAGTGTGATGTCGGACTGGGTGAATGTGATGTCGGACTGGGTGAATGTGATGTCGGACTGGGTGAGTGTGATGTCGGACTGGGTGAGTGTGATGTCGGACTGGGTGAGTGTGATGTCGGACTGGGTGAGTGTGATGTCGGACTGGGTGAGTGTGATGTCGGACTGGGTGAGTGTGATGTCGGACTGGGTGAGTGTGATGTCGGACTGGGTGAGTGTGATGTCGGACTGGGTGAATGTGATGTTGGACTGGGTGAGTGGGATGTTGGGACTGGGTGAGTGTGATGTCGGACTGTGTGAGTGTGATGTCGGACTGGGTGAGTGTGATGACGGACTGGGTGAGTGTGATGTCGGACAGGGTGCGTGTGATGTCGGACTGGGTGAGTGTGATGTCGGACAAGGTGAGTGTGATGTCGGACTGGGTGAGTGTGATGTCGGACTGGGTGAGTGTGGTGTCGGACTGGGTGAGTGTGATGTCGGACTGGGTGAGTGTGATGTCGGACTGGGTGAGTGTAATGTCTGACTGGGTGAGTGTGATGTCGGACTGGGTGAGTGTGATGTCGGTCTGGGTGAGTGTGATGTCGGGCTGGGTGGGTGGGATGTCGGGCTGGGTGAGTGTGATGTCGGACAGGGTGAGTGTGATGTTGGGATCGGTGAGTGTGATGTTGGGCTGGGTGAGTGGGATGTTGGGCTGGGTGAGTGGGATGTTGGGCTCGGTGAGTGGGATGGTGGGGTGGGTGAATGTGATGTTGGACTGCTTGAGTGGGATGTTGGGCTGGGGTGAGTCTGATGTTGCACTGGGTGAGTGTGATGTCGGACTGGGTGAGTGTGATGTCGGACTGGGTGAGTGTGATGTCGGACTGGGTGAGTGTGATGTCGGACTGGGTGAGTGTGATGTCGGACTGGGTGAGTGTGATGTCGGACTGGGTGAGAGGGATGTTGGACTGGATGAGTGTGATCTTGTCTGTGTGAGTGGGATGTTGGGCTGGGTGAGTGGGATGTTGGGCTGGGGTGAGTCTGATGTTGGGCTGGGTGAGTGGGATGTTGGACTGGGTGAGTGTGATCTTGTCTGGGTGAGTGTGATTTTGGACTGGCTGAGAGCAATGTTGGGCTGGGTGAGTGTGATGTCGGGCTGGGTGAGTGTAATGTCGGACTGGGTGAGTGTGATGTCGGGCTGGGTGAGTGTGATGTCGGGCTGGGTGAGTCTGATGTCGGACTGGGTGAGTGTGATGTCGGACTGGGTGAGTGTGATGTCGGACTGGGTGAGTGTGATGTCGGACTGGGTGAGTGTGATGTCGGACTGGGTGAGTGTGATGTCGGACTGGGTGAGTGTCATGTCGCACTGGGTGAGTGTGATTTCGGACTGGGTGAGTGTGATGTCGGACTGGGTAAGTGGGATGTGGGGCTGGGTGAGTGTGATGTTGGACTGGGTGAGTGGGATGTTGGGACTGGGTGAGTGTGATGTCGGACTGGGTGCATGTGATGTCGGACTGGGTGAGTGTGATGTCGGACTGGGTGAGTGTGATGTCGGACTGGGTGAGTGTGATGTCGGACTGGGTGAGTGTGATGTCGGACTGGGTGAGTGTGATGTCGGACTGGGTGAGTGTGATATCGGACTGGGTGAGTGTGATGTCGGACTGGGTGAGTGTGATGTCGGGCTGGGTGGGGGGGATGTCGGGCTGGGTGAGTGAAATGTTGGGCTCGGTGAGTGGGATGGTGGGCTGGGTGAGTGTGATGTTGGACAGGGTGAGTGTGATGTTGGGATGGGTGAGTGGAATGTTGGGTTGGGTGAGTGGGATGTTGGGCTCGGTGAGTGGGATGGTGGGCTGGGTGAATGTGATGTTGGACTGCGTGAGTGTGATGTTGGACTGGAGTGAGTCTGATGTTGAGCTGGGTGAGTCTGATGTTGGGCTGGGTGAGTGGGATGTTGGACTGGGTGAGTGTGATGTTGGACTGGAGTGAGTCAGATGTTGGGCTGGGGTGAGTCTGATGTTGGGCTGGGTGAGTGGGATGTTGGACTGGGTGAGTGGGATGTTGGACTGGCTGCGTGTGATGTTGGCTGGTTGAGTGTGATGTTGGACTGGCTGAGTGTGATGCTGGGCTGGGGGAGTGTGATGTTGGGCTGGGTGAGTGTGATGTTGGGCTGGGTGACTGTGATGTTGGGCTGGGTGAGTGATGTTGGACTGGATGAGTGTGATGTCGGTCTGGGTGAGTGTGATGTCGCGCTGGGTGAGTGTGATGTCGGGCTGGGTGAGTGTGATGTTGGGCTGGGTGAGTTTGATGTCGGGCTGGGTGAGTATGATTTCGGACTGGGTGAGTGTGATGTTGGGCTGGGTAAGCGTGATGTTAGATTGGGTGAGTGTGATGTTGGGCTGGGTGAGTGTGATATTGGACTGGGTTAGTGTGATGTTGGACTGGGTGAGTGTGATGTTGGACTGGGTGGGTGTGATATTGGACTGGGTGAGTGTGATGTTGGACTGGCTGAGTGTGATGTTGGGCTGGGTGAGTGTGATGTTGGGCTGGTTGAGTGTGATGTTGAGCTGGGTGAGTGTGATGTTGAACTGGGTGAGTGTGATGTTGGACTGGGTGAGTGTGATGTTGGGCTGGGTGAGTGTGATGTTGGGCTGGGTGAGTGTGATGTTGGGCTGGGTGAGTGTGATGTTGGGCTGGGTGAGTGTGATGTTGAGCTGGGTGAGTGTGATGTTGAGCTGGGTGAGTGTGATGTTGAGCTGGGTGAGTGTGATGTTGAGCTGGGTGAGTGTGATGTTGAGCTGGGTGAGTGTGATGTTGGACTGGGTGAGTGTGATGTTGGGCTGGGTGAGTGTGATGTTGGGCTGGGTGAGTGTGATGTTGGGCCGGGTGAGTGTGATGTTGGACTGGGTGAGTGTGATGTTGGACTGGGTGAGTGGGCTGTCGGGGTGGGTGAGTGTGATGTTGGGCTGGGTGAGTGTGATGTTGGGCTGGGTGAGTGTGATGTTGGAATGGGTGAGTGTGATGTCGGGCTGGGTGAGTGTGTTGTTGGACTGTGTGAGTGTGATTTTGGGCTGGGTGAGTGTGATGTTGGACTGGGTGAGTGTGATGTTGGGCTGGGTGAGTGTGATGTTGGGCTGGGTGAGTGTGATGTTGGACTGGGTGAGTGTGATGTTGGACTGGGTGAGTGTGATGTTGGACTGGGTGAGTGGGCTGTCGGGGTGGGTGAGTGTGATGTTGGGCTGGGTGAGTGGGATGTCGGGCTGGGTGAGTGTGATGTTGGACTGGGTGTGTGGGATGTTGGGCTGGGTGAGTGTGATGTTGGGCTGGGTGAGTGTGATGTTGGGCTGGACGAGTGGGATGTTAGACAGGGTGAGTGTGATGTTGGGCTGGGTGAGTGGGATGTCGGGCTGGGTGAGTGCGATGTTGGGCTGGGTGAGTGGGATGTTGGGCTGGGTGAGTGGGATGTCGGGCTGGGTGAGTGTGATGTTGGACTGGCTGAGTGTGATGTTGGACTGGGTGAGTGTGATGTCGGGCTGGGTGAGTGTGATGTTGGGCTGGGTGAGTGTGATGTTGGGCTGGGTGAGTGTGATGTTGGACTGGCTGAGTGTGATGTTGGACTGGGTGAGTGTGATGTTGGGCTGGGGGAGTGTAATATTGGACTGGGTGAGTGTGATGTTGGGCTGGGTGAGTGTGATGTTGGGCTGGGTGCGTGTGATGTTGGACTGGGTGAGTGTGATGTTGGGTGGGTGAGCGTGATGTTGGGCTGGGTGAGTGTGATGTTGAACTGGCTGAGTGTGATGTTGGACTGGGTGAGTGTGATGTTGGGCTGGGTGAGTGTGATGTTGGACTGGGTCAGTGTGACGTTGGACTGGGTGAGTGTGATGTTGGGCTGGGTGAGTGTGATGTTGGACTGGGTCAGTGTGATGTTGGACTGGGTCAGTGTGATGTTGGGCTGGGTGAGTGGGATGTTGGACTGGGTGAGTGTGATGTTGGGCTGGGTGAGTGTGATGTTGGGGTGGGTGAGTGTGATGTTGGACTGGCTGAGTGTGATGTTGGGCTGGGTGAGTGTGATGTTGGGCTGGGTGAGTGTGATGTTGGGCTGGGTGAGTGTGATGTTGGGCCGGGTGACTGTGATGTTGGACTGGGTGAGTGTGATCTTGGCCTGGGTGAGTGTGATGTTGGAGTGGGTGAGTGTGAATTTGGACTGGGTGAGTGGGATGTTGGACTGGGTGAGTGTGATGTTGGGCTGGGTGAGTCTGATGTCGGACTGGGTGAGTGTGATGTCGGACTGGGTGAGTGTGATGTCGGACTGGGTGAGTGTGATGTCAGACTGGGTGAGTGTGATGTCGGACTGGGTGAGTGTGATGTCGCACTGGGTGAGTGTGATGTCGGACTGGGTGAGTCTGATGTCGGACTGGGTGAGTGTGATGTCAGACTGGGTGAGTGTGATGTCGGACTGGGTGAGTGTGATGTCGGACTGGGTGAGTGTGATGTCGGACTGGGTGAGTGTGATGTCGCACTGGGTGAGTGTGATGTCGGACTGGGTGAGTGTGATGTTGGGCTGGGTGAGTGTGATGTTGGGGTGGGTGAGTGTGATGTTGGACTGGCTGAGTGTGATGTTGGGCTGGGTGAGTGTGATGTTGGACTGGGTGAGTGGGATGTTGGACTGGGTGAGTGTGATGTTGGGCTGAGTGAGTGTGATGTCGGGCTGGGTGAGTGGGATGTCGGGCTGGGTGAGTGTGATGTTGGGCTGGGTGAGTGGGATGTCGGGCTGGGTGAGTGGGATGTCGGGCTGGGTGAGTGTGATGTTGGACTGGGTGAGTGGGATGTCGGGCTGGGTGAGTGTGATGCTGGGCTGGGTGAGTGGGATGTCGGACTGGGTGAGTGTGATGTTGGGCTGGGTGAGTGGGATGTCGGGCTGGGTGAGTGTGATGTTGGGCTGGATGAGTGGGATGTTGGGCCGGGTGAGTGTGATGTCAGACTGGGTGAGTGTGATGTTGGACTGGGTGAGTGTGATGTCGAGCAGGGTGAGTGTGATGTCGGGCTGGGTGAGTGCGATGTTGGGCTCGGTGAGTGTGATGTTGGGCTGGGTGAGTGTGATGTTGGACTGGGTGAGTGGGATGTTGGGCTGAGTGAGTGGGATGTCGGGCTGGGTGAGTGTGATGTTGGGCTGGGTGAGTGTGATGTTGGACTGGCTGAGTGTGATGTTGGACTGGGTGAGTGTGATGTTGGGCTGGGGGAGTGTAATATTGGACTGGGTGAGTGTGATGTTGGGCTGGGTGAGTGTGATGTTGGGCTGGGTGAGTGTGATGTTGGGCTGGGTGAGTGTGATGTTGGACTGGGTGAGTGTGATGTTGGACTGGGTGAGTGTGATGTTGGGCTGGGTGAGTGTGATGTTGGGCTGGGTGAGTGTGATGTTGGACTGGCTGAGTGTGATGTTGGACTGGGTGAGTGTGATGTTGGGCTGGGTGAGTGTGATGTTGGACTGGGTGAGTGTGATGTTGGACTGGGTCAGTGTGATGTTGGACTGGGTCAGTGTGATGTTGGGCTGGGTGAGTGTGATGTTGGACTGGGTCAGTGTGATGTTGGGCTGGGCCAGTGTGATGTTGGGCTGGGTGAGTGGGATGTTGGACTGGGTGAGCGTGATGTTGGGCTGGGTGAATGTGATGTTGGACTGGCTGAGTGTGATGTTGGGCTGGGTGAGTGTGATGTTGGGCTGGGTGAGTGTGATGTTGGGCTGGGTGAGTGTGATGTTGGACTGGGTCAGTGTGATGTCGGGCTGGGTGAGTGGGATGTCGGACTGGGTGAGTGTGATGTCGGACTGGGTGAGTGTGATGTCGGACTGGGTGAGTGTGATGTCGGACTGTGTGAGTGTGATGTCTGACTGGGTGAGTGTGATGTCGGAATGGGTGAGTGTGATATCGGACTGGGTGAGTGTGATGTCGGACTGGGTGAGTGTGATGTCGGGCTGGGTGGGTGGGATGTCGGGCTGGGTGAGTGGGATGTCGGGTTCGGTGAGTGGGATGGTGGGCTGGGTGAGTGTGATGTTGGACAGGGTGAGTGTGATGTTGGGCTGGGTGAGTGGGATGTTGGGCTCGGTGAGTGGGATGGTGGGCTGGGTGAATGTGATGTTGGACTGGGGGAGTGTGATGTCGTGCCGGGTGAGTGTGATGTTGGACTGGAGTGAGTCTGATGTTGAGCTGGGTGAGTCTGATGTTGGGCTGGGGGAGTGGGATGTTGGGCTGGGGTGAGTCTGATGTTGGACTGGGTGAGTGTGATGTCGGGCCGGGTGAGTGTGATGTTGGACTGGAGTGAGTCTGATGTTGAGCTGGGTGAGTCTGATGTTGGGCTGGGGGAGTGGGATGTTGGGCTGGGGTGAGTCTGATGTTGGACTGGGTGAGTGTGATGTCGGACTGGGTGAGTGTGATGTCGGACTGGGTGAGTGTGATGTCGGACTGGGTGAGTGTGATGTCGGACTGGGTGAGTGTGATGTCGGACTGGGTGAGTGTGATGTCGGACTGGGTGAGTGTGATGTCGCACTGGGTGAGTGTCATGTCGCACTGGGTGAGTGTGATGTCGGACTGGGTGAGTGTGATGTCGGACTGGGCCAGTGCGATGTGGGGCTGGGTGAGTGTGATGTTGGACTGGGTGAGTGGGATGTTGGGACTGGGTGAGTGTGATGTCGGACTGGGTGAGTGTGATGTCCGACTGGGTGAGTGTGATGTCCGACTGGGTGAGTGTGATGTCGGACTGGGTGCGTGTGATGTCGGACTGGGTGAGTGTGATGTCGGACATGGTGAGTGTGATGTCGGACTGGGTGAGTGTGATGTCGGACTGGGTGAGTGTGATGTCGGACTGGGTGAGTGTGATGTCGGACTGGGTGAGTGTGATGTCGGACTGGGTGAGTGTGATGTCTGACTGGGTGAGTGTGATATCGGAATGGGTGAGTGTGATGTCGGACTGGGTGAGTGTGATGTCGGACTGGGTGAGTGTGATGTCGGACTGGGTGAGTGTGATGTCGGGCTGGGTGGGTGGGATGTCGGGCTGGGTGAGTGGGATGTCGGGCTCGGTGAGTGGGATGTCGGGCTGGGTGAGTGCGATGTTGGGCTGGGTGAGTGTGATGTTGGGCTGGGTGAGTGGGATGTCGGGCTGGGTGAGTGTGATGTTGGGCTGGGTGAGTGGGATGTCGGGCTGGGTGAGTGGGATGTCGGGCTGGGTGAGTGTGATGTTGGGCTGGGTGAGTGTGATGTTGGCTGGGTGAGTGTGATGTCGGGCTGGGTGAGTGGGATGTCGGGCCGGGTGAGTGTGATGTTGGGCTGGGTGAGTGTGATGTCGGGCTGGGTGAGTGGGATGTCGGGCTGGGTGAGTGTGATGTTGGGCTGAGTGAGTGTGATGTCGGGCTGGGTGAGTGGGATGTCGGGCTGGGTGAGTGTGATGTTGGGCTGGGTGAGTGGGATGTCGGGCCGGGTGAGTGTGATGTTGGGCTGGGTGAGTGTGATGTCGGGCTGGGTGAGTGGGATGTCGGGCCGGGTGAGTGTGATGTTGGGCTGGGTGAGTGTGATGTCGGGCTTGGTGAGTGGGATGTCGGGCTGGGTGAGTGTGATGTCGGGCTGGGTGAGTGTGATGTCGGGCTGAGTGAGTGTGATGTCGGGCTGGGTGAGTGGGATGTCGGGCTGGGTGAGTGTGATGTTGGGCTGGGTGAGTGGGATGTCGGGCCGGGTGAGTGTGATGTTGGGCTGGGTGAGTGTGATGTTGGGCTGGGTGAGTGTGATGTCAGACTGGGTGAGTGTGATGTTGGGCTGGGTGAGTGTGATGTTGGACTGGGTGAGTGGGATGTCGGGCTGGGTGAGTGTGATGTTGGGCTGGATGAGTGGGATGTTAGACAGGGTGAGTGTGATGTTGGGCTGGGTGAGTGTGATGTTGGCCTGGGTGAGTGTGATGTTGGGCTGGGTGAGTGTGATGTTGGGCTGGGTGAGTGTGATGTTGGACTGGGTGAGTGTGATGTCAGACTGGGTGAGTGTGATGTTGGGCTGGGTGAGTGTGATGTCGGGCTGGGTGAGTGTGATGTCGGGCTGGGTGAGTGTGATGTCGGGCTGGGAGAGTGTGATGTCAGACTGGGTGAGTGTGATGTTGGGCTGGGTGAGTGTGATGTTGGGCTGGGTGAGTGTGATGTTGGGCTGGGTGAGTGTGATGTTGGGCTGGGTGAGTGTGATGTCAGACTGGGTGAGTGTGATGTTGGGCTGGGTGAGTGTGATGTTGGACTGGGTGAGTGGGATGTCGGGCTGGGTGAGTGTGATGTTGGGCTGGATGAGTGGGATGTTAGACAGGGTGAGTGTGATGTTGGGCTGGGTGAGTGTGATGTTGGGCTGGCTGAGTGTGATGTTGGGCTGGGTGAGTGTGATGTTGGGCTGGGTGAGTGTGATGTTGGGCTGGGTGAGTGTGATGTCAGACTGGGTGAGTGTGATGTTGGGCTGGGTGAGTGTGATGTCGGGCTGGGTGAGTGTGATGTCGGGCTGGGTGAGTGTGATGTCGGGCTGGGAGAGTGTGATGTCAGACTGGGTGAGTGTGATGTTGGGCTGGGTGAGTGTGATGTTGGGCTGGGTGAGTGTGATGTCGGGCTGGGTGAGTGTGATGTCAGACTGGGTGAGTGTGATGTTGGGCTGGGTGAGTGCGATGTTGGGCTGGGTGAGTGGGATGTTGGGCTGAGTGAGTGTGATGTTGGACTGGGTGAGTGTGATGTTGGGCTGGGTGAGTGTGATGTTGGACTGGGTGAGTGTGATGTTGGACTGGGTGAGTGTGATGTTGGGCTGGGTGAGTGTGATGTTGGGCTGGGTGAGTGTGATGTTGGACTGGGTGAGTGTGATGTTGGACTGGGTGAGTGTGATGTTGGGCTGGGTGAGTCTGATGTCGGACTGGGTGAGTGTGATGTCGGACTCGGTGAGTGTGATGTCGGACTGGGTGAGTGTGATGTCAGACTGGGTGAGTGTGATGTCGGACTGGGTGAGTGTGATGTCGCACTGGGTGAGTGTGATGTCGGACTGGGTGAGTCTGATGTCGGACTGGGTGAGTGTGATGTCAGACTGGGTGAGTGTGATGTCGGACTGGGTGAGTGTGATGTCGGACTGGGTGAGTGTGATGTCGGACTGGGTGAGTGTGATGTCGCACTGGGTGAGTGTGATGTCGGACTGGGTGAGTGTGATGTTGGGCTGGGTGAGTGTGATGTTGGGGTGGGTGAGTGTGATGTTGGACTGGCTGAGTGTGATGTTGGGCTGGGTGAGTGTGATGTTGGACTGGGTGAGTGGGATGTTGGACTGGGTGAGTGTGATGTTGGGCTGAGTGAGTGTGATGTCGGGCTGGGTGAGTGGGATGTCGGGCTGGGTGAGTGTGATGTTGGGCTGGGTGAGTGGGATGTCGGGCTGGGTGAGTGTGATGTTGGGCTGGATGAGTGGGATGTTAGACAGGGTGAGTGTGATGTTGGGCTGGGTGAGTGTGATGTTGGGCTGGGTGAGTGTGATGTTGGGCTGGGTGAGTGTGATGTTGGGCTGGGTGAGTGTGATGTCAGACTGGGTGAGTGTGATGTTGGGCTGGGTGAGTGGGATGTCGGGCTGGGTGAGTGTGATGTTGGGCTGGATGAGTGGGATGTTGGGCCGGGTGAGTGTGATGTCAGACTGGGTGAGTGTGATGTTGGACTGGGTGAGTGTGATGTCGAGCAGGGTGAGTGTGATGTCGGGCTGGGTGAGTGCGATGTTGGGCTCGGTGAGTGTGATGTTGGGCTGGGTGAGTGTGATGTTGGACTGGGTGAGTGGGATGTTGGGCTGAGTGAGTGGGATGTCGGGCTGGGTGAGTGTGATGTTGGGCTGGGTGAGTGTGATGTTGGACTGGGTGAGTGTGATGTTGGGCTGGGGGAGTGTAATATTGGACTGGGTGAGTGTGATGTTGGGCTGGGTGAGTGTGATGTTGGGCTGGGTGAGTGTGATGTTGGGCTGGGTGAGTGTGATGTTGGACTGGGTGAGTGTGATGTTGGACTGGGTGAGTGTGATGTTGGGCTGGGTGAGTGTGATGTTGGGCTGGGTGAGTGTGATGTTGGACTGGCTGAGTGTGATGTTGGACTGGGTGAGTGTGATGTTGGGCTGGGTGAGTGTGATGTTGGACTGGGTGAGTGTGATGTTGGACTGGGTCAGTGTGATGTTGGACTGGGTCAGTGTGATGTTGGGCTGGGTGAGTGTGATGTTGGACTGGGTCAGTGTGATGTTGGGCTGGGCCAGTGTGATGTTGGGCTGGGTGAGTGGGATGTTGGACTGGGTGAGCGTGATGTTGGGCTGGGTGAATGTGATGTTGGACTGGGTGAGTGTGATGTCGGACTGGGTGAGTGTGATGTCTGACTGGGTGAGTGTGATGTCGGAATGGGTGAGTGTGATATCGGACTGGGTGAGTGTGATGTCGGACTGGGTGAGTGTGATGTCGGGCTGGGTGGGTGGGATGTCGGGCTGGGTGAGTGGGATGTCGGGTTCGGTGAGTGGGATGGTGGGCTGGGTGAGTGTGATGTTGGACAGGGTGAGTGTGATGTTGGGCTGGGTGAGTGGGATGTTGGGCTCGGTGAGTGGGATGGTGGGCTGGGTGAATGTGATGTTGGACTGGGGGAGTGTGATGTCGGGCCGGGTGAGTGTGATGTTGGACTGGAGTGAGTCTGATGTTGAGCTGGGTGAGTCTGATGTTGGGCTGGGGGAGTGGGATGTTGGGCTGGGGTGAGTCTGATGTTGGACTGGGTGAGTGTGATGTCGGACTGGGTGAGTGTGATGTCGGACTGGGTGAGTGTGATGTCGGACTGGGTGAGTGTGATGTCGGACTGGGTGAGTGTGATGTCGGACTGGGTGAGTGTGATGTCGGACTGGGTGAGTGTGATGTCGCACTGGGTGAGTGTCATGTCGCACTGGGTGAGTGTGATGTCGGACTGGGTGAGTGTGATGTCGGACTGGGCCAGTGTGATGTCGGACTGGGTGAGTGTGATGTCCGACTGGGTGAGTGTGATGTCCGACTGGGTGAGTGTGATGTCGGACTGGGTGCGTGTGATGTCGGACTGGGTGAGTGTGATGTCGGACATGGTGAGTGTGATGTCGGACTGGGTGAGTGTGATGTCGGACTGGGTGAGTGTGATGTCGGACTGGGTGAGTGTGATGTCGGACTGTGTGAGTGTGATGTCGGACTGGGTGAGTGTGATGTCTGACTGGGTGAGTGTGATATCGGAATGGGTGAGTGTGATGTCGGACTGGGTGAGTGTGATGTCGGACTGGGTGAGTGTGATGTCGGACTGGGTGAGTGTGATGTCGGGCTGGGTGGGTGGGATGTCGGGCTGGGTGAGTGGGATGTCGGGCTCGGTGAGTGGGATGTCGGGCTGGGTGAGTGCGATGTTGGGCTGGGTGAGTGTGATGTTGGGCTGGGTGAGTGGGATGTCGGGCTGGGTGAGTGTGATGTTGGGCTGGGTGAGTGGGATGTCGGGCTGGGTGAGTGTGATGTCGGACTGGGTGAGTGTGATGTCGGACTGGGTGAGTGTGATGTCCGACTGGGTGAGTGTGATGTCCGACTGGGTGAGTGTGATGTCGGACTGGGTGCGTGTGATGTCGGACTGGGTGAGTGTGATGTCGGACATGGTGAGTGTGATGTCGGACTGGGTGAGTGTGATGTCGGACTGGGTGAGTGTGATGTCGGACTGGGTGAGTGTGATGTCGGACTGGGTGAGTGTGATGTCGGACTGTGTGAGTGTGATGTCGGACTGGGTGAGTGTGATGTCTGACTGGGTGAGTGTGATATCGGAATGGGTGAGTGTGATGTCGGACTGGGTGAGTGTGATGTCGGACTGGGTGAGTGTGATGTCGGACTGGGTGAGTGTGATGTCGGGCTGGGTGGGTGGGATGTCGGGCTGGGTGAGTGGGATGTCGGGCTCGGTGAGTGGGATGTCGGGCTGGGTGAGTGCGATGTTGGGCTGGGTGAGTGTGATGTTGGGCTGGGTGAGTGGGATGTCGGGCTGGGTGAGTGTGATGTTGGGCTGGGTGAGTGGGATGTCGGGCTGGGTGAGTGGGATGTCGGGCTGGGTGAGTGTGATGTTGGGCTGGGTGAGTGTGATGTTGGCTGGGTGAGTGTGATGTCGGGCTGGGTGAGTGGGATGTCGGGCCGGGTGAGTGGGATGTCGGGCTGGGTGAGTGTGATGTTGGGCTGGGTGAGTGGGATGTCGGGCCGGGTGAGTGTGATGTTGGGCTGAGTGAGTGTGATGTCGGGCTGGGTGAGTGGGATGTCGGGCTGGGTGAGGGTGATGTTGGACTGGCTGAGTGTGATGTTGGCTGGGTGAGTGTGATGTCGGGCTGGGTGAGTGGGATGTCGGGCCGGGTGAGTGTGATGTTGGGCTGGGTGAGTGTGATGTCGGGCTGGGTGAGTGGGATGTCGGGCTGGGTGAGTGTGATGTCGGGCTGGGTGAGTGTGATGTTGGGCTGAGTGAGTGTGATGTCGGGCTGGGTGAGTGGGATGTCGGGCTGGGTGAGTGTGATGTTGGGCTGGATGAGTGGGATGTTAGACAGGGTGAGTGTGATGTTGGGCTGGGTGAGTGTGATGTTGGGCTGGGTGAGTGTGATGTTGGGCTGGGTGAGTGTGATGTCAGACTGGGTGAGTGTAATGTTGGGCTGGGTGAGTGTGATGTTGGACTGGGTGAGTGGGATGTCGGGCTGGGTGAGTGTGATGTTGGGCTGGATGAGTGGGATGTTAGACAGGGTGAGTGTGATGTTGGGCTGGGTGAGTGTGATGTTGGGCTGGGTGAGTGTGATGTTGGGCTGGGTGAGTGTGATGTTGGGCTGGGTGAGTGTGATGTCAGACTGGGTGAGTGTGATGTTGGGCTGGGTGAATGTGATGTCGGGCTGGGTGAGTGTGATGTCGGGCTGGGTGAGTGTGATGTCGGGCTGGGAGAGTGTGATGTCAGACTGGGTGAGTGTGATGTTGGGCTGGGTGAGTGTGATGTTGGGCTGGGTGAGTGTGATGTCGGGCTGGGTGAGTGTGATGTCAGACTGGGTGAGTGTGATGTTGGGCTGGGTGAGTGCGATGTTGGGCTGGGTGAGTGGGATGTTGGGCTGAGTGAGTGTGATGTTGGACTGGGTGAGTGTGATGTTGGACTGGGTGAGTGTGATGTTGGGCTGGGTGAGTGTGATGTTGGACTGGCTGAGTGTGATGTTGGGCTGGGTGAGTGTGATGTTGGACTGGGTGAGTGTGATGTTGGACTGGGTGAGTGTGATGTTGGACTGGGTGAGTGTGATGTTGGGCTGGGTGAGTGTGATGTTGGGCTGGGTGAGTGTGATGTTGGACTGGCTGAGTGTGATGTTGGACTGGGTGAGTGTGATGTTGGGCTCGGTGAGTGTGATGTTGGACTGGGTGAGTGTGATGTTGGACTGGGTCAGTGTGATGTTGGACTGGGTCAGTGTGATGTTGGGCTGGGTGAGTGTGATGTTGGACTGGGTCAGTGTGATGTTGGGCTGGGCCAGTGTGATGTTGGGCTGGGTGAGTGGGATGTTGGACTGGGTGAGCGTGATGTTGGGCTGGGTGAATGTGATGTTGGACTGGCTGAGTGTGATGTTGGGCTGGGTGAGTGTGATGTTGGGCTGGGTGAGTGGGATGTCGGACTGGGTGAGTGTGATGTCGGACTGGGTGAGTGTGATGTCGGACTGGGTGAGTGTGATGTCGGACTGGGTGAGTGTGATGTCTGACTGGGTGAGTGTGATGTCGGAATGGGTGAGTGTGATATCGGACTGGGTGAGTGTGATGTCGGACTGGGTGAGTGTGATGTCGGGCTGGGTGGGTGGGATGTCGGGCTGGGTGAGTGGGATGTCGGGTTCGGTGAGTGGGATGGTGGGCCGGGTGAGTGTGATGTTGGACAGGGTGAGTGTGATGTTGGGCTGGGTGAGTGGGATGTTGGGCTCGGTGAGTGGGATGGTGGGCTGGGTGAATGTGATGTTGGACTGGGGGAGTGTGATGTCGGGCCGGGTGAGTGTGATGTTGGACTGGAGTGAGTCTGATGTTGAGCTGGGTGAGTCTGATGTTGGGCTGGGGGAGTGGGATGTTGGGCTGGGGTGAGTGTGATGTCGGACTGGGTGAGTATGATGTCGGACTGGGTGAGTGTGATGTCGGACTGGGTGAGTGTGATGTCGGACTGGGTGAGTGTGATGTCGGACTGGGTGAGTGTGATGTCGCACTGGGTGAGTGTCATGTCGCACTGGGTGAGTGTGATGTCGGACTGGGTGAGTGTGATGTCGGACTGGGCCAGTGCGATGTGGGGCTGGGTGAGTGTGATGTTGGACTGGGTGAGTGGAATGTTGGGACTGGGTGAGTGTGATGTCGGACTGGGTGAGTGTGATGTCGGACTGGGTGAGTGTGATGTCCGACTGGGTGAGTGTGATGTCCGACTGGGTGAGTGTGATGTCGGACTGGGTGCGTGTGATGTCGGACTGGGTGAGTGTGATGTCGGACATGGTGAGTGTGATGTCGGACTGGGTGAGTGTGATGTCGGACTGGGTGAGTGTGATGTCGGACTGGGTGAGTGTGATGTCGGACTGGGTGAGTGTGATGTCGGACTGGGTGAGTGTGATGTCTGACTGGGTGAGTGTGATATCGGAATGGGTGAGTGTGATGTCGGACTGGGTGAGTGTGATGTCGGACTGGGTGAGTGTGATGTCGGACTGGGTGAGTGTGATGTCGGGCTGGGCGGGTGGGATGTCGGGCTGGGTGAGTGGGATGTCGGGCTCGGTGAGTGGGATGTCGGGCTGGGTGAGTGCGATGTTGGGCTGGGTGAGTGTGATGTTGGGCTGGGTGAGTGGGATGTCGGGCTGGGTGAGTGTGATGTTGGGCTGGGTGAGTGGGATGTCGGGCTGGGTGAGTGGGACGTCGGGCTGGGTGAGTGTGATGTTGGGCTGGGTGAGTGTGATGTTGGCTGGGTGAGTGTGATGTCGGGCTGGGTGAGTGGGATGTCGGGCCGGGTGAGTGTGATGTTGGGCTGGGTGAGTGTGATGTCGGGCCGGGTGAGTGTGATGTTGGACTGGGTCAGTGTGATGTCGGGCCGGGTGAGTGTGATGTTGGGCTGGGTGAGTGTGATGTCGGGCTGGGTGAGTGGGATGTCGGGCTGGGTGAGTGTGATGTTGGGCTGAGTGAGTGTGATGTCGGGCTGGGTGAGTGGGATGTCGGGCTGGGTGAGTGTGATGTTGGGCTGGGTGAGTGGGATGTCGGGCCGGGTGAGTGTGATGTTGGGCTGAGTGAGTGTGATGTCGGGCTGGGTGAGTGGGATGTCGGGCTGGGTGAGTGTGATGTTGGACTGGCTGAGTGTGATGTTGGCTGGGTGAGTGTGATTTCGGGCTGGGTGAGTGGGATGTCGGGCCGGGTGAGTGTGATGTTGGGCTGGGTGAGTGTGATGTCGGGCTGGGTGAGTAGGATGTCGGGCTGGGTGAGTGTGATGTCGGGCTGGGTGAGTGTGATGTCGGGCTGAGTGAGTGTGATGTCGGGCTGGGTGAGTGGGATGTCGGGCTGGGTGAGTGTGATGTTGGGCTGGGTGAGTGGGATGTCGGGCCGGGTGAGTGTGATGTTGGGCTGGATGAGTGGGATGTTAGACAGGGTGAGTGTGATGTTGGGCTGGGTGAGTGTGATGTTGGGCTGGGTGAGTGTGATGTTGGGCTGGGTGAGTGTGATGTCAGACTGGGTGAGTGTGATGTTGGGCTGGGTGAGTGTGATGTTGGACTGGGTGAGTGGGATGTCGGGCTGGGTGAGTGTGATGTTGGGCTGGATGAGTGGGATGTTAGACAGGGTGAGTGTGATGTTGGGCTGGGTGAGTGTGATGTTGGGCTGGGTGAGTGTGATGTTGGGCTGGGTGAGTGTGATGTTGGGCTGGGTGAGTGTGATGTCAGACTGGGTGAGTGTGATGTTGGGCTGGGTGAGTGTGATGTCGGGCTGGGTGAGTGTGATGTCGGGCTGGGTGAGTGTGATGTCGGGCTGGGAGAGTGTGATGTCAGACTGGGTGAGTGTGATGTTGGGCTGGGTGAGTGTGATGTTGGGCTGGGTGAGTGTGATGTCGGGCTGGGTGAGTGTGATGTCAGACTGGGTGAGTGTGATGTTGGGCTGGGTGAGTGCGATGTTGGGCTGGGTGAGTGGGATGTTGGGCTGAGTGAGTGTGATGTTGGACTGGGTGAGTGTGATGTTGGGCTGGGTGAGTGTGATGTTGGACTGGGTGAGTGTGATGTTGGACTGGGTGAGTGTGATGTTGGGCTGGGTGAGTGTGATGTTGGGCTGGGTGAGTGTGATGTTGGACTGGGTGAGTGTGATGTTGGGCTCGGTGAGTGTGATGTTGGACTGGGTGAGTGTGATGTTGGGCTGGGTGAGTGTGATGTTGGGCTGAGTGAGTGGGATGTTGGGCTGGGTGAGTGTGATGTTGGGCTGAGTGAGTGGGATGTTGGGCTGAGTGAGTGGGATGTCGGGCTGAGTGAGTGGGATGTCGGGCTGGGTGAGTGCGATGTTGGGCTGGGTGAGTGTGATGTTGGGCTGGGTGAGTGTGATGTTGGGCTGGGTGAGTGTGATGTTGGGCTGGGTGAGTGGGATGTCGGGCTGAGTGAGTGGGATGTCGGGCTGGGTGAGTGCGATGTTGGGCTGGGTGAGTGGGATGTTGGGCTGCGTGAGTGGGATGTTGGGCTGAGTGAGTGGGATGTCGGGCTGGGTGAGTGTGATGTCGGGCTGGGTGATTGCGATGTTGGGCTGGGTGAGTGGGATGTCGGGCTGGGTCAGTGTGATGTTGGGCTGGGTGAGTGGGATGTCGGGCTGAGTGAGTGGGATGTTGGGCTGGGTGAGTGCGATGTTGGGCTGGGTGAGTGTGATGTTGGGCTGAGTGAGTGGGATGTTGGGCTGAGTGAGTGGGATGTCGGGCTGAGTGAGTCGGATGTCGGGCTGGGTGAGTGCGATGTTGGGCTGGGTGAGTGGGATGTCGGGCTGGGTCAGTGTGATGTTGGGCTGGGTGAGTGGGATGTTGGGCTGAGTGAGTGGGATGTCGGGCTGGGTGAGTGCGATGTTGGGCTGGGTGAGTGGGATGTTGGGCTGGGTGAGTGGGATGTTGGGCTGGGTGAGTGGGATGTTGGACTGGGTGAGTCTGATGTTGGGCTGGGTGAGTGTGATGTTGGACTGGGTGAGTGTGATGTTGGGCTGGGTGAGTGTGATGTTGGGCTGGGTGAGTGTGATGTTGGGCTGGGTGAGTGTGATGTTGGGCTGGGTGAGTGTGATGTTGGGCTGGGTGAGTGTGATGTTGGACTGGCTGAGTGTGATGTTGGACTGGGTGAGTGTGATGTTGGGCTGGGTGAGTGTGATGTTGGACTGGGTGAGTGTGATGTTGGGCTGGGTGAGTGTGGTGTTGGACTGGGTCAGTGTGATGTTGGGCTGGGTCAGTGTGATGTTGGGCTGGGTGAGTGGGATGTTGGACTGGGTGAGCGTGATGTTGGGCTGGGTGAATGTGATGTTGGACTGGCTGAGTGTGATCTGGGCTGGGTGAGTGTGATATTGGGCTGGGTGAGTGTGATGTTGGGCTGGGTGAGTGTGATGTTGGGCTGGGTGAGTGTGATGTTGGACTGGGTCAGTGTGATGTCGGACTGGGTGAGTGTGATGTCGGACTGGGTGAGTGTGATGTCGGACTGGGTGAGTGTGATGTCTGACTGGGTGAGTGTGATGTCGGAATGGGTGAGTGTGATATCGGACTGGGTGAGTGTGATGTCGGACTGGGTGAGTGTGATGTCGGGCTGGGTGGGTGGGATGTCGGGCTCGGTGAGTGGGATGGTGGGCTGGGTGAGTGTGATGTTGGACAGGGTGAGTGTGATGTTGGGCTGGGTGAGTGGGATGTTGGGCTCGGTGAGTGGGATGGTGGGCTGGGTGAATGTGATGTTGGACTGGGTGAGTGTGATGTCGGGCCGGGTGAGTGTGATGTTGGACTGGAGTGAGTCTGATGTTGAGCTGGGTGAGTCTGATGTTGGGCTGGGGGAGTGGGATGTTGGGCTGGGGTGAGTCTGATGTTGGACTGGGTGAGTGTGATGTCGGACTGGGTGAGTGTGATGTCGGACTGGGTGAGTGTGATGTCGGACTGGGTGAGTGTGATGTCGGACTGGGTGAGTGTGATGTCGCACTGGGTGAGTGTCATGTCGCACTGGGTGAGTGTGATGTCGGACTGGGTGAGTGTGATGTCGGACTGGGCCAGTGTGATGTGGGGCTGGGTGAGTGTGATGTTGGACTGGGTGAGTGGGATGTTGGGACTGGGTGAGTGTGATGTCGGACTGGGCGAGTGTGATGTCGGACTGGGTGAGTGTGATGTCCGACTGGGTGAGTGTGATGTCCGACTGGGTGAGTGTGATGTCGGACTGGGTGCGTGTGATGTCGGACTGGGTGAGTGTGATGTCGGACTGGGTGAGTGTGATGTCGGACTGGGTGAGTGTGATGTCGGACTGGGTGAGTGTGATGTCGGACTGGGTGAGTGTGATGTCGGACTGGGTGAGTGTGATGTCGGACTGGGTGAGTGTGATGTCTGACTGGGTGAGTGTGATATCGGAATGGGTGAGTGTGATGTCGGACTGGGTGAGTGTGATGTCGGACTGGGTGAGTGTGATGTCGGGCTGGGTGGGTGGGATGTCGGGCTGGGTGAGTGGGATGTCGGGCTCGGTGAGTGGGATGGTGGGCTGGGTGAGTGTGATGTTGGACAGGGTGAGTGTGATGTTGGGATCGGTGAGTGGAATGTTGGGCTGGGTGAGTGGGATGTTGGGCTCGGTGAGTGGGATGGTGGGCTGGGTGAATGTGATGTTGGACTGCGTGAGTGTGATGTTGGACTGGAGTGAGTCTGATGTTGAGCTGGGTGAGTCTGATGTTGGGCTGGGGGAGTGGGATGTTGGGCTGGGGTGAGTCTGATGTTGGGCTGGGTGAGTGGGATGTTGGACTGGGTGAGTGGGATGTTGGACTGGCTGAGTGTGATGTTGGCTGGGTGAGTGTGATGTTGGACTGGCTGAGTGTGATGTTGCGCTGGGTGAGTGTGATGTTGGGCTGGGTGAGTGTGATGTTGGGCTGGGTGACTGTGATGTTGGGCTGGGTGAGTGATGTTGGACTGGGTGAGTGTGATGTCGGTCTGGGTGAGTGTGATGTCGCGCTGGGTGAGTGTGATGTCGGGCTGGGTGAGTGTGATGTTGGGCTGCGTGAGTTTGATGTCGGGCTGGGTGAGTATGATTTCGGACTGGGTGAGTGTGATGTTGGGCTGGATAAGCGTGATGTTAGATTGGGTGAGTGTGATGTTGGGCTGGGTGAGTGTGATATTGGACTGGGTGAGTGTGATGTTGGACTGGCTGAGTGTGATGTTGGACTGGGTAAGTGTGATATTGGACTAGGTGAGTGTGATGTTGGACTGGCTGAGTGTGATGTTGGGATGGGTGAGTGTGATGTTGGGCTGGGTGAGTGTGATGTTGAGCTGGGTGAGTGTGATGTTGAGCTGGGTGAGTGTGACGTTGGACTGGGTGAGTGTGATGTTGGACTGGGTGAGTGTGATGTTGGGCTGGGTGAGTGTGATGTTGGGATGGGTGAGTGTGATGTTGGGATGGGTGAGTGTGATGTTGGGCTGGGTGAGTGTGATGTTGGGATGGGTGAGTGTGATGTTGGGATGGGTGAGTGTGATGTTGAGCTGGGTGAGTATGATGTTGGGATGGGTGAGTGTGATGTTGGGATGGGTGAGTGTGATGTTGGGCTGGGTGAGTGTGATTTTGAGCTGGGTGAGTGTGATGTTGGACTGGGTGAGTGTGATGTTGGGCTGGGTGAGTGTGATGTTGGACTGGGTGAGTGTGATGTTGGACTGGGTGAGTGTGATGTTGGACTGGGTGAGTGTGATATTGGACTGGGTGAGTGTGATGTTGGGCTGCGTGAGTGGGATGTTGGACTTGGTGAGTGTGATGTTGGACTGGGTGAGTGTGATTTTGGGCTGGGTGAGTGTGATGTTGGGCTGGGTGAGTGTGATGTTGGGCTGGGTGAGTGTGATGTTGGGCTGAGTGAGTGGGATGTCGGGCTGGGTGAGTGCGATGTTGGGCTGGGTGAGTGGGATGTTGGGCTGGGTGAGTGGGATGTCGGGCTGGGTCAGTGTGATGTTGGGCTGGGTCAGTGTGATGTTGGGCTGGGTGAGTGGGCTGTCAGGGTGGGTGAGTGTGATGTTGGGCTGGGTGAGTGTGATGTTGGGCTGGGTGAGTGTGATGTTGGGCTGGGTGAGTGTGGTGTTGGACTGGGTGAGTGTGATGTCGGGCTGGGTGAGTGTGATGTTGGACTGTGTGAGTGTGATTTTGGGCTGGGTGAGTGTGATGTTGGACTGGGTGAGTGTGATGTTGGGCTGGGTGAGTGTGATGTTGGGCTGGGTGAGTGTGATGTTGGGCTGGGTGAGTGTGATGTTGGACTGGGTGAGTGTGATGTTGGACTGGGTGAGTGGGCTGTCGGGGTGGGTGAGTGTGATGTTGGGCTGGGTGAGTGTGATGTTGAACTGGCTGAGTGTGATGTTGGGCTGGGTGAGTGCGTTGTTGGACTGGGTGAGTGTGATGTTGGACTGGGTGAGTGGGCTGTCGGGCTGGGTGAGTGTGATGTTGGGCTGGGTGAGTGGGATGTCGGGCTGGGTGAGTGGGATGTCGGGCTGGGTGAGTGTGATGTTGGGCTGAGTGAGTGTGATGTCGGGCTGGGTGAGTGGCATGTCGGGCTGGGTGAGTGTGATGTTGGGCTGGATGAGTGGGATGTCGGGCTGGGTGAGTGGGATGTCGGGCTGGGTGAGTGTGATGTTGGACTGGGTGAGTGGGATGTCGGGCTGGGTGAGTGTGATGCTGGGCTGGGTGAGTGTGATGTTGGGCTGGATGAGTGGGATGTCAGACAGGGTGAGTGTGATGTTGAGCTGGGTGAGTCTGATGTTGGGCTGGGGGAGTGGGATGTTGGGCTGGGGTGAGTCTGATGTTGGACTGGGTGAGTGTGATGTCGGACTGGGTGAGTGTGATGTCGGACTGGGTGAGTGTGATGTCGGACTGGGTGAGTGTGATGTCGGACTGGGTGAGTGTGATGTCGGACTGGGTGAGTGTGATGTCGGACTGGGTGAGTGTGATGTCGCACTGGGTGAGTGTCATGTCGCACTGGATGAGTGTGATGTCGCACTGGGTGAGTGTCATGTCGCACTGGGTGAGTGTGATGTCGGACTGGGTGAGTGTGATGTCGGACTGGGCCAGTGTGATGTGGGGCTGGGTGAGTGTGATGTTGGACTGGGTGAGTGGGATGTTGGGACTGGGTGAGTGTGATGTCGGACTGGGTGAGTGTGATGTCGGACTGGGTGAGTGTGATGTCCGACTGGGTGAGTGTGATGTCCGACTGGGTGAGTGTGATGTCGGACTGGGTGCGTGTGATGTCGGACTGGGCGGGTGGGATGTCGGGCTGGGTGAGTGGGATGTCGGGCTCGGTGAGTGGGATGTCGGGCTGGGTGAGTGCGATGTTGGGCTGGGTGAGGGTGATGTTGGGCTGGGTGAGTGGGATGTCGGGCTGGGTGAGTGTGATGTTGGGCTGGGTGAGTGGGATGTCGGGCTGGGTGAGTGGGATGTCGGGCTGGGTGAGTGTGATGTTGGGCTGGGTGAGTCTGATGTTGAGCTGGGTGAGTCTGATGTTGGGCTGGGGGAGTGGGATGTTGGGCTGGGGTGAGTCTGATGTTGGGCTGGGTGAGTGGGATGTTGGACTGGGTGAGTGGGATGTTGGACTGGCTGAGTGTGATGTTGGCTGGGTGAGTGTGATGTTGGACTGGCTGAGTGTGATGTTGCGCTGGGTGAGTGTGATGTTGGGCTGGGTGAGTGTGATGTTGGGCTGGGTGACTGTGATGTTGGGCTGGGTGAGTGATGTTGGACTGGGTGAGTGTGATGTCGGTCTGGGTGAGTGTGATGTCGCGCTGGGTGAGTGTGATGTCGGGCTGGGTGAGTGTGATGTTGGGCTGCGTGAGTTTGATGTCGGGCTGGGTGAGTATGATTTCGGACTGGGTGAGTGTGATGTTGGGCTGGATAAGCGTGATGTTAGATTGGGTGAGTGTGATGTTGGGCTGGGTGAGTGTGATATTGGACTGGGTGAGTGTGATGTTGGACTGGCTGAGTGTGATGTTGGACTGGGTAAGTGTGATATTGGACTAGGTGAGTGTGATGTTGGACTGGCTGAGTGTGATGTTGGGATGGGTGAGTGTGATGTTGGGCTGGGTGAGTGTGATGTTGAGCTGGGTGAGTGTGATGTTGAGCTGGGTGAGTGTGACGTTGGACTGGGTGAGTGTGATGTTGGACTGGGTGAGTGTGATGTTGGGCTGGGTGAGTGTGATGTTGGGATGGGTGAGTGTGATGTTGGGATGGGTGAGTGTGATGTTGGGCTGGGTGAGTGTGATGTTGGGATGGGTGAGTGTGATGTTGGGATGGGTGAGTGTGATGTTGAGCTGGGTGAGTATGATGTTGGGATGGGTGAGTGTGATGTTGGGATGGGTGAGTGTGATGTTGGGCTGGGTGAGTGTGATTTTGAGCTGGGTGAGTGTGATGTTGGACTGGGTGAGTGTGATGTTGGGCTGGGTGAGTGTGATGTTGGACTGGGTGAGTGTGATGTTGGACTGGGTGAGTGTGATGTTGGACTGGGTGAGTGTGATATTGGACTGGGTGAGTGTGATGTTGGGCTGCGTGAGTGGGATGTTGGACTGGGTGAGTGTGATGTTGGACTGGGTGAGTGTGATTTTGGGCTGGGTGAGTGTGATGTTGGGCTGGGTGAGTGTGATGTTGGGCTGGGTGAGTGTGATGTTGGGCTGAGTGAGTGGGATGTCGGGCTGGGTGAGTGCGATGTTGGGCTGGGTGAGTGGGATGTTGGGCTGGGTGAGTGGGATGTCGGGCTGGGTCAGTGTGATGTTGGGCTGGGTCAGTGTGATGTTGGGCTGGGTGAGTGGGCTGTCAGGGTGGGTGAGTGTGATGTTGGGCTGGGTGAGTGTGATGTTGGGCTGGGTGAGTGTGATGTTGGGCTGGGTGAGTGTGGTGTTGGACTGGGTGAGTGTGATGTCGGGCTGGGTGAGTGTGATGTTGGACTGTGTGAGTGTGATTTTGGGCTGGGTGAGTGTGATGTTGGACTGGGTGAGTGTGATGTTGGGCTGGGTGAGTGTGATGTTGGGCTGGGTGAGTGTGATGTTGGGCTGGGTGAGTGTGATGTTGGACTGGGTGAGTGTGATGTTGGACTGGGTGAGTGGGCTGTCGGGGTGGGTGAGTGTGATGTTGGGCTGGGTGAGTGTGATGTTGAACTGGCTGAGTGTGATGTTGGGCTGGGTGAGTGCGTTGTTGGACTGGGTGAGTGTGATGTTGGACTGGGTGAGTGGGCTGTCGGGCTGGGTGACTGTGATGTTGGGCTGGGTGAGTGGGATGTCGGGCTGGGTGAGTGGGATGTCGGGCTGGGTGAGTGTGATGTTGGGCTGAGTGAGTGTGATGTCGGGCTGGGTGAGTGGCATGTCGGGCTGGGTGAGTGTGATGTTGGGCTGGGTGAGTGGGATGTCGGGCTGGGTGAGTGGGATGTCGGGCTGGGTGAGTGTGATGTTGGACTGGGTGAGTGGGATGTCGGGCTGGGTGAGTGTGATGCTGGGCTGGGTGAGTGTGATGTTGGGCTGGATGAGTGGGATGTCAGACAGGGTGAGTGTGATGTTGAGCTGGGTGAGTCTGATGTTGGGCTGGGGGAGTGGGATGTTGGGCTGGGGTGAGTCTGATGTTGGACTGGGTGAGTGTGATGTCGGACTGGGTGAGTGTGATGTCGGACTGGGTGAGTGTGATGTCGGACTGGGTGAGTGTGATGTCGGACTGGGTGAGTGTGATGTCGGACTGGGTGAGTGTGATGTCGGACTGGGTGAGTGTGATGTCGCACTGGGTGAGTGTCATGTCGCACTGGATGAGTGTGATGTCGCACTGGGTGAGTGTCATGTCGCACTGGGTGAGTGTGATGTCGGACTGGGTGAGTGTGATGTCGGACTGGGCCAGTGTGATGTGGGGCTGGGTGAGTGTGATGTTGGACTGGGTGAGTGGGATGTTGGGACTGGGTGAGTGTGATGTCGGACTGGGTGAGTGTGATGTCGGACTGGGTGAGTGTGATGTCCGACTGGGTGAGTGTGATGTCCGACTGGGTGAGTGTGATGTCGGACTGGGTGCGTGTGATGTCGGACTGGGTGAGTGTGATGTCGGACTGGGTGAGTGTGATGTCGGACTGGGTGAGTGTGATGTCGGACTGGGTGAGTGATGTCGGACTGGGTGAGTGTGATGTCGGACTGCGTGAGTGTGATGTCGGACTGGGTGAGTGTGATGTCTGACTGGGTGAGTGTGATATCGGAATGGGTGAGTGTGATGTCGGACTGGGTGAGTGTGATGTCGGACTGGGTGAGTGTGATGTCGGGCTGGGTGGGTGGGATGTCGGGCTGGGTGAGTGGGATGTCGGGCTCGGTGAGTGGGATGGTGGGCTGGGTGAGTGTGATGTTGGACAGGGTGAGTGTGATGTTGGGATCGGTGAGTGGAATGTTGGGCTGGGTGAGTGGGATGTTGGGCTCGGTGAGTGGGATGGTGGGCTGGGTGAATGTGATGTTGGACTGCGTGAGTGTGATGTTGGACTGGAGTGAGTCTGATGTTGAGCTGGGTGAGTCTGATGTTGGGCTGGGTGAGTCTGATGTTGGGCTGGGGGAGTGGGATGTTGGGCTGGGGTGAGTCTGATGTTGGGCTGGGTGAGTGGGATGTTGGACTGGGTGAGTGGGATGTTGGACTGGCTGAGTGTGATGTTGGCTGGGTGAGTGTGATGTTGGACTGGCTGAGTGTGATGTTGCGCTGGGTGAGTGTGATGTTGGGCTGGGTGAGTGTGATGTTGGGCTGGGTGACTGTGATGTTGGGCTGGGTGAGTGATGTTGGACTGGGTGAGTGTGATGTCGGTCTGGGTGAGTGTGATGGCGCGCTGGGTGAGTGTGATGTCGGGCTGGGTGAGTGTGATGTTGGGCTGCGTGAGTTTGATGTCGGGCTGGGTGAGTATGATTTCGGACTGGGTGAGTGTGATGTTGGGCTGGATAAGCGTGATGTTAGATTGGGTGAGTGTGATGTTGGGCTGGGTGAGTGTGATATTGGACTGGGTGAGTGTGATGTTGGACTGGCTGAGTGTGATGTTGGACTGGGTAAGTGTGATATAGGACTGGGTGAGTGTGATGTTGGACTGGCTGAGTGTGATGTTGGGATGGGTGAGTGTGATGTTGGGCTGGGTGAGTGTGATGTTGAGCTGGGTGAGTGTGATGTTGAGCTGGGTGAGTGTGACGTTGGACTGGGTGAGTGTGATGTTGGACTGGGTGAGTGTGATGTTGGGCTGGGTGAGTGTGATGTTGGGCTGGGTGAGTGTGATGTTGGGATGGGTGAGTGTGATGTTGGGCTGGGTGAGTGTGATGTTGGGATGGGTGAGTGTGATGTTGCGATGGGTGAGTGTGATGTTGAGCTGGGTGAGTGTGATGTTGGGATGGGTGAGTGTGATGTTGGGATGGGTGAGTGTGATGTTGGGCTGGGTGAGTGTGATGTTGAGCTGGGTGAGTGTGATGTTGGACTGGGTGAGTGTGATGTTGGGATGGGTGAGTGTGATGTTGGACTGGGTGAGTGTGATGTTGGACTGGGTGAGTGTGATGTTGGACTGGGTGAGTGTGATATTGGACTGGGTGAGTGTGATGTTGGGCTGCGTGAGTGGGATGTTGGATTGGGTGAGTGTGATGTTGGACTGGGTGAGTGTGATGTTGGACTGGGTGAATGGGATGTCGGGCTGGGTGAGTGTGATGTTGGACTGTGTGAGTGTGATTTTGGGCTGGGTGAGTGTGATGTTGGACTGGGTGAGTATGATGTTGGGCTGGGTGAGTGTGATGTTGGGCTGGGTGAGTGTGATGTTCGACTGGGTGAGTGTGATGTTGGACTGGGTGAGTGGGCTGTCGGGGTGGGTGAGTGTGATGTTGGGCTGGGTGAGTGTGATGTTGGGCTGGGTGAGTGTGATGTTGGGCTGGGTGAGTGCGTTCTTGGACTGGGTGAGTGTGATGTTGGACTGGGTGAGTGTGATGTTGGACTGGGTGAGTGTGACGTTGGACTGGGTGAGTGTGATGTTGGACTGTGTGAGTGTGATTTTGGGCTGGGTGAGTGTGATGTTGGACTGGGTGAGTGTGATGTTGGGCTGGGTGAGTGTGATGTTGGGCTGGGTGAGTGTGATGTTGGACTGGGTGAGTGTGATGTCGGACTGGGTGAGTGTGATGTCGCACTGGGTGCGTGTGATGTCGGACTGGGTGAGTGTGATGTTGGGCTGGGTGAGTGTGATGTTGGGGTGGGTGAGTGTGATGTTGGACTGGCTGAGTGTGATGTTGGGCTGGGTGAGTGCGTTGTTGGACTGGGTGAGTGGGATGTCGGGCTGGGTGAGTGGGATGTCGGGCTGGGTGAGTGGGCTGTCAGGCTGGGTGAATGTGATGTCGGGCTGGGTGAGTGGGATGTCGGGCTGGGTGAGTGTGATGTCGGGCTGGGTGAGTGGGATGTCGGGCTGGGTGAGTGTGATGTCGGGCTGGGTGAGTGGGATGTCGGGCTGGGTGAGTGGGATGTCGGGCTGGGTGAGTGCGATGTTGGGCTGGGTGAGTGCGATGTTGGGCTGGGTGAGTGTGATGTTGGACTGGGTGAGTGGGATGTTGGGCTGAGTGAGTGGGATGTCGGGCTGGGTGAGTGCGATGTTGGGCTGGGTGAGTGGGATGTTGGGCTGGGTGAGTGGGATGTCGGGCTGGGTGAGTGGGATGTCGGGCTGGGTCAGTGTGATGTTGGGCTGGGTGAGTGTGGTGTTGGACTGGGTGAGTGTGATGTCAAGCTGGGTGAGTGTGATGTTGGACTGTGTGAGTGTGATTTTGGGCTGGGTGAGTGTGATGTTGGACTGGGTGAGTGTGATGTTGGGCTGGGTGAGTGTGATGTTGGGCTGGGTGAGTGTGATGTTGGACTGGGTGAGTGTGATGTTGGACTGGGTGAGTGGGCTGTCGGGGTGGGTGAGTGTGATGTTGGGCTGGGTGAGTGTGATGTTGAACTGGCTGAGTGTGATGTTGGGCTGGGTGAGTGCGTTGTTGGACTGGGTGAGTGTGATGTTGGACTGGGTGAGTGGGCTGTCGGGCTGGGTGAGTGTGATGTTGGGCTGGGTGAGTGGGATGTCAGGCTGGGTGAGTGGGATGTCGGGCTGGGTGAGTGTGATGTTGGGCTGAGTGAGTGTGATGTTGGGCTGGGTGGGTGTGATGTTGGACTGGGTGAGTGGGATGTCGGGCTGGGTGGGTGTGATGTTGGACTGGGTGAGTGGGATGTCGGGCTGGGTGAGTGTGATGCTGGGCTGGGTGAGTGTGATGTTGGACTGGGTGAGTGTGATGTTGGGCTGGGTGAGTGTGATGCTGGGCTGGGTGAGTGTGAGGTTGGGCTGGATGAGTGGGATGTTAGACAGGGTGAGTGTGATGTTGGGCTGGGTGAGTGTGATGTCGGACTGGGTGAGTGTGATGTCGGACTGGGTGAGTGTGATGTCGGACTGGGTGAGTGGATGTTGGGCCGGGTGAGTGTGATGTCGGACTGGGTGAGTGTGATGTTGGACTGGGTGAGTGTGATGTCGAGCAGGGTGAGTGTGATGTCGGGCTGGGTGAGTGCGATGTTGGGCTGGGTGAGTGCGATGTTGGGCTGGGTGAGTGTGATGTTGGACTGGGTGAGTGTGATGTTGGGCTGGGTGAGTGTGATGTTGGGCTGGGTGAGTGTGATGTTGGGCTGGGTGAGTGTGATGTTGGACTCGGTGAATGTGATGTTGGACTGGGTGAGTGTGATGTTGGGCTGGGTGAGTGTGATGTTGGGCTGGGTGAGTGTGATGTTGGACTGGCTGAGTGTGAAGTTGGACTGGGTGAGTGTGATGTTGGGCTGGGTGAGTGTGATGTTGGACTGGGTGAGTGTGATGTTGGACTGGGTCAGTGTGATGTTGGACTGGGTGAGTGTGATGTTGGGCTGGGTGAGTGTGATGTTGGACTGGGTCAGTGTGATGTTGGGCTGGGTCAGTGTGATGTTGGGCTGGGTGAGCGGGATGTTGGACTGGGTGAGCGTGATGTTGGGCTGGGTGAATGTGATGTTGGACTGGCTGAGTGTGATTATGGGCTGGGTGAGTGTGATGTTGGGCTGGGTGAGTGTGATGTTGGGCTGGGTGAGTGTGATGTTGGGCTGGGTGAGTGTGATGTTGGACTGGGTCAGTGTGATCTTGGCCTGGGTGAGTGTGATGTTGGAGTGGGTGAGTGTGATGTTGGACTGGGTGAGTGTGATGTCGGACTGGGTGAGTGTGATGTCGGACTGGGTGAGTGTGATGTCGGACTGGGTGAGTGTGATGTCGGACTGGGTGAGTGTGATGTCGGACTGGGTGAGTGTGATGTCGGACTGGGTGAGTGTGATGTCGCACTGGGTGAGTGTCATGTCGCACTGGGTGAGTGTGATGTCGCACTGGGTGAGTGTCATGTCGCACTGGGTGAGTGTGATGTCGGACTGGGTGAGTGTGATGTCGGACTGGGCCAGTGTGATGTGGGGCTGGGTGAGTGTGATGTTGGACTGGGTGAGTGGGATGTTGGGACTGGGTGAGTGTGATGTCGGACTGGGTGAGTGTGATGTCGGACTGGGTGAGTGTGATGTCCGACTGGGTGAGTGTGATGTCCGACTGGGTGAGTGTGATGTCGGACTGGGTGCGTGTGATGTCGGACTGGGTGAGTGTGATGTCGGACTGGGTGAGTGTGATGTCGGACTGGGTGAGTGTGATGTCGGACTGGGTGAGTGATGTCGGACTGGGTGAGTGTGATGTCGGACTGGGTGAGTGTGATGTCGGACTGGGTGAGTGTGATGTCTGACTGGGTGAGTGTGATATCGGAATGGGTGAGTGTGATGTCGGACTGGGTGAGTGTGATGTCGGACTGGGTGAGTGTGATGTCGGGCTGGGTGGGTGGGATGTCGGGCTGGGTGAGTGGGATGTCGGGCTGGGTGAGTGGGATGTCGGGCTGGGTGAGTGGGATGTCGGGCTGGGTGAGTGGGATGTCGGGCTGGGTGAGTGGGATGTCGGGCTGGGTGAGTGGGATGTCGGGCTGGGTGAGTGGGATGTCGGGCTGGGTGAGTGGGATGTCGGACTGGGTGAGTGTGATGTTGGACTGGAGTGAGTCTGATGTTGAGCTGGGTGAGTCTGATGTTGGGCTGGGGGAGTGGGATGTTGGGCTGGGGTGAGTCTGATGTTGGGCTGGGTGAGTGGGATGTTGGACTGGGTGAGTGGGATGTTGGACTGGCTGAGTGTGATGTTGGCTGGGTGAGTGTGATGTTGGACTGGCTGAGTGTGATGTTGCGCTGGGTGAGTGTGATGTTGGGCTGGGTGAGTGTGATGTTGGGCTGGGTGACTGTGATGTTGGGCTGGGTGAGTGATGTTGGACTGGGTGAGTGTGATGTCGGTCTGGGTGAGTGTGATGTCGCGCTGGGTGAGTGTGATGTCGGGCTGGGTGAGTGTGATGTTGGGCTGCGTGAGTTTGATGTCGGGCTGGGTGAGTATGATTTCGGACTGGGTGAGTGTGATGTTGGGCTGGATAAGCGTGATGTTAGATTGGGTGAGTGTGATGTTGGGCTGGGTGAGTGTGATATTGGACTGGGTGAGTGTGATGTTGGACTGGCTGAGTGTGATGTTGGACTGGGTAAGTGTGATATTGGACTGGGTGAGTGTGATGTTGGACTGGCTGAGTGTGATGTTGGGATGGGTGAGTGTGATGTTGGGCTGGGTGAGTGTGATGTTGAGCTGGGTGAGTGTGATGTTGAGCTGGGTGAGTGTGACGTTGGACTGGGTGAGTGTGATGTTGGACTGGGTGAGTGTGATGTTGGGCTGGGTGAGTGTGATGTTGGGCTGGGTGAGTGTGATGTTGGGATGGGTGAGTGTGATGTTGGGCTGGGTGAGTGTGATGTTGGGATGGGTGAGTGTGATGTTGGGATGGGTGAGTGTGATGTTGAGCTGGGTGAGTGTGATGTTGGGATGGGTGAGTGTGATGTTGGGATGGGTGAGTGTGATGTTGGGCTGGGTGAGTGTGATGTTGAGCTGGGTGAGTGTGATGTTGGACTGGGTGAGTGTGATGTTGGGCTGGGTGAGTGTGATGTTGGACTGGGTGAGTGTGATGTTGGACTGGGTGAGTGTGATGTTGGACTGGGTGAGTGTGATATTGGACTGGGTGAGTGTGATGTTGGGCTGCGTGAGTGGGATGTTGGATTGGGTGAGTGTGATGTTGGACTGGGTGAGTGTGATGTTGGACTGGGTGAGTGGGATGTCGGGCTGGGTGAGTGTGATGTTGGACTGTGTGGGTGTGATTTTGGGCTGGGTGAGTGTGATGTTGGACTGGGTGAGTATGATGTTGGGCTGGGTGAGTGTGATGTTGGGCTGGGTGAGTGTGATGTTGGACTGGGTGAGTGTGATGTTGGACTGGGTGAGTGGGCTGTCGGGGTGGGTGAGTGTGATGTTGGGCTGGGTGAGTGTGATGTTGGGCTGGGTGAGTGTGATGTTGGACTGGGTGAGTGGGATGTTGGGCTGAGTGAGTGGGATGTCGGGCTGGGTGAGTGCGATGTTGGGCTGGGTGAGTGCGATGTTGGGCTGGGTGAGTGTGATGTTGGACTGGGTGAGTGGGATGTTGGGCTGAGTGAGTGGGATGTCGGGCTGGGTGAGTGCGATGTTGGGCTGGGTGAGTGGGATGTTGGGCTGGGTGAGTGGGATGTCGGGCTGGGTGAGTGGGATGTCGGGCTGGGTCAGTGTGATGTTGGGCTGGGTGAGTGTGGTGTTGGACTGGGTGAGTGTGATGTCAAGCTGGGTGAGTGTGATGTTGGACTGTGTGAGTGTGATTTTGGGCTGGGTGAGTGTGATGTTGGACTGGGTGAGTGTGATGTTGGGCTGGGTGAGTGTGATGTTGGGCTGGGTGAGTGTGATGTTGGGCTGGGTGAGTGTGATGTTGGACTGGGTGAGTGTGATGTTGGACTGGGTGAGTGGGCTGTCGGGGTGGGTGAGTGTGATGTTGGGCTGGGTGAGTGTGATGTTGAACTGGCTGAGTGTGATGTTGGGCTGGGTGAGTGCGTTGTTGGACTGGGTGAGTGTGATGTTGGACTGGGTGATTGGGCTGTCGGGCTGGGTGAGTGTGATGTTGGGCTGGATGAGTGGGATGTCGGGCTGGGTGAGTGGGATGTCGGGCTGGGTGAGTGGGATGTCGGGCTGGGTGAGTGGGATGTCGGGCTGGGTGAGTGGGATGTCGGACTGGGTGAGTGTGATGTCGAGCAGGGTGAGTGCGATGTTGGGCTGGGTGAGTGCGATGTTGGGCTGGGTGAGTGTGATGTTGGACTGGGTGAGTGGGATGTTGGGCTGAGTGAGTGGGATGTCGGGCTGGGTGAGTGCGATGTTGGGCTGGGTGAGTGGGATGTTGGGCTGGGTGAGTGGGATGTCGGGCTGGGTGAGTGGGATGTCGGGCTGGGTCAGTGTGATGTTGGGCTGGGTGAGTGTGGTGTTGGACTGGGTGAGTGTGATGTCAAGCTGGATGAGTGTGATGTTGGACTGTGTGAGTGTGATTTTGGGCTGGGTGAGTGTGATGTTGGACTGGGTGAGTGTGATGTTGGGCTGGGTGAGTGTGATGTTGGGCTGGGTGAGTGTGATGTTGGACTGGGTGAGTGTGATGTTGGACTGGGTGAGTGGGCTGTCGGGGTGGGTGAGTGTGATGTTGGGCTGGGTGAGTGTGATGTTGAACTGGCTGAGTGTGATGTTGGGCTGGGTGAGTGCGTTGTTGGACTGGGTGAGTGTGATGTTGGACTGGGTGAGTGGGCTGTCGGGCTGGGTGAGTGTGATGTTGGGCTGGGTGAGTGGGATGTCGGGCTGGGTGAGTGGGATGTCGGGCTGGGTGAGTGTGATGTTGGGCTGAGTGAGTGTGATTTTGGGCTGGGTGGGTGTGATGTTGGACTGGGTGAGTGGGATGTCGGGCTGGGTGGGTGTGATGTTGGACTGGGTGAGTGGGATGTCGGGCTGGGTGAGTGTGATGCTGGGCTGGGTGAGTGTGATGTTGGACTGGGTGAGTGTGATGTTGGGCTGGGTGAGTGTGATGCTGGGCTGGGTGAGTGTGAGGTTGGGCTGGATGAGTGGGATGTTAGACAGGGTGAGTGTGATGTTGGGCTGGGTGAGTGTGATGTCGGACTGGGTGAGTGTGATGTCGGACTGGGTGAGTGTGATGTCGGACTGGGTGAGTGGATGTTGGGCCGGGTGAGTGTGATGTCGGACTGGGTGAGTGTGATGTTGGACTGGGTGAGTGTGATGTCGAGCAGGGTGAGTGTGATGTCGGGCTGGGTGAGTGCGATGTTGGGCTGGGTGAGTGCGATGTTGGGCTGGGTGAGTGTGATGTTGGACTGGGTGAGTGTGATGTTGGGCTGGGTGAGTGTGATGTTGGGCTGGGTGAGTGTGATGTTGGGCTGGGTGAGTGTGATGTTGGACTCGGTGAATGTGATGTTGGACTGGGTGAGTGTGATGTTGGGCTGGGTGAGTGTGATGTTGGGCTGGGTGAGTGTGATGTTGGACTGGCTGAGTGTGAAGTTGGACTGGGTGAGTGTGATGTTGGGCTGGGTGAGTGTGATGTTGGACTGGGTGAGTGTGATGTTGGACTGGGTCAGTGTGATGTTGGACTGGGTGAGTGTGATGTTGGGCTGTGTGAGTGTGATGTTGGACTGGGTCAGTGTGATGTTGGGCTGGGTCAGTGTGATGTTGGGCTGGGTGAGCGGGATGTTGGACTGGGTGAGCGTCATGTTGGGCTGGGTGAATGTGATGTTGGACTGGCTGAGTGTGATGTTGGGCTGGGTGAGTGTGATGTTGGGCTGGGTGAGTGTGATGTTGGGCTGGGTGAGTGTGATGTTGGGCTGGGTGAGTGTGATGTTGGACTGGGTCAGTGTGATCTTGGCCTGGGTGAGTGTGATGTTGGAGTGGGTGAGTGTGATGTCGGACTGGGTGAGTGTGATGTCGGACTGGGTGAGTGTGATGTCGGACTGGGTGAGTGTGATGTCGGACTGGGTGAGTGTGATGTCGGACTGGGTGAGTGTGATGTCGGACTGGGTGAGTGTGATGTCGGACTGGGTGAGTGTGATGTCGCACTGGGTGAGTGTCATGTCGCACTGGGTGAGTGTGATGTCGCACTGGGTGAGTGTCATGTCGCACTGGGTGAGTGTGATGTCGCACTGGGTGAGTGTGATGTCGGACTGGGCCAGTGTGATGTGGGGCTGGGTGAGTGTGATGTTGGACTGGGTGAGTGGGATGTTGGGACTGGGTGAGTGTGATGTCGGACTGGGTGAGTGTGATGTCGGACTGGGTGAGTGTGATGTCCGACTGGGTGAGTGTGATGTCCGACTGGGTGAGTGTGATGTCGGACTGGGTGCGTGTGATGTCGGACTGGGTGAGTGTGATGTCGGACTGGGTGAGTGTGATGTCGGACTGGGTGAGTGTGATGTCGGACTGGGTGAGTGATGTCGGACTGGGTGAGTGTGATGTCGGACTGGGTGAGTGTGATGTCGGACTGGGTGAGTGTGATGTCTGACTGGGTGAGTGTGATATCGGAATGGGTGAGTGCGATGTCGGACTGGGTGAGTGTGATGTCGGACTGGGTGAGTGTGATGTCGGGCTGGGTGGGTGGGATGTCGGGCTGGGTGAGTGGGATGTCGGGCTGGGTGAGTGGGATGTCGGGCTGGGTGAGTGGGATGTCGGGCTGGGTGAGTGGGATGTCGGGCTGGGTGAGTGGGATGTCGGGCTGGGTGAGTGGGATGTCGGGCTGGGTGAGTGGGATGTCGGGCTGGGTGAGTGGGATGTCGGACTGGGTGAGTGTGATGTTGGACTGGAGTGAGTCTGATGTTGAGCTGGGTGAGTCTGATGTTGGGCTGGGGGAGTGGGATGTTGGGCTGGGGTGAGTCTGATGTTGGGCTGGGTGCGTGGGATGTTGGACTGGGTGAGTGGGATGTTGGACTGGCTGAGTGTGATGTTGGCTGGGTGAGTGTGATGTTGGACTGGCTGAGTGTGATGTTGCGCTGGGTGAGTGTGATGTTGGGCTGGGTGAGTGTGATGTTGGGCTGGGTGACTGTGATGTTGGGCTGGGTGAGTGATGTTGGACTGGGTGAGTGTGATGTCGGTCTGGGTGAGTGTGATGTCGCGCTGGGTGAGTGTGATGTCGGGCTGGGTGAGTGTGATGTTGGGCTGCGTGAGTTTGATGTCGGGCTGGGTGAGTATGATTTCGGACTGGGTGAGTGTGATGTTGGGCTGGATAAGCGTGATGTTAGATTGGGTGAGTGTGATGTTGGGCTGGGTGAGTGTGATATTGGACTGGGTGAGTGTGATGTTGGACTGGCTGAGTGTGATGTTGGACTGGGTAAGTGTGATATTGGACTGGGTGAGTGTGATGTTGGACTGGCTGAGTGTGATGTTGGGATGGGTGAGTGTGATGTTGGGCTGGGTGAGTGTGATGTTGAGCTGGGTGAGTGTGATGTTGAGCTGGGTGAGTGTGACGTTGGACTGGGTGAGTGTGATGTTGGACTGGGTGAGTGTGATGTTGGGCTGGGTGAGTGTGATGTTGGGCTGGGTGAGTGTGATGTTGGGATGGGTGAGTGTGATGTTGGGCTGGGTGAGTGTGATGTTGGGATGGGTGAGTGTGATGTTGGGATGGGTGAGTGTGATGTTGAGCTGGGTGAGTGTGATGTTGGGATGGGTGAGTGTGATGTTGGGATGGGTGAGTGTGATGTTGGGCTGGGTGAGTGTGATGTTGAGCTGGGTGAGTGTGATGTTGGACTGGGTGAGTGTGATGTTGGGCTGGGTGAGTGTGATGTTGGACTGGGTGAGTGTGATGTTGGACTGGGTGAGTGTGATGTTGGACTGGGTGAGTGTGATATTGGACTGGGTGAGTGTGATGTTGGGCTGCGTGAGTGGGATGTTGGATTGGGTGAGTGTGATGTTGGACTGGGTGAGTGTGATGTTGGACTGGGTGAGTGGGATGTCGGGCTGGGTGAGTGTGATGTTGGACTGTGTGGGTGTGATTTTGGGCTGGGTGAGTGTGATGTTGGACTGGGTGAGTATGATGTTGGGCTGGGTGAGTGTGATGTTGGGCTGGGTGAGTGTGATGTTGGACTGGGTGAGTGTGATGTTGGACTGGGTGAGTGGGCTGTCGGGGTGGGTGAGTGTGATGTTGGGCTGGGTGAGTGTGATGTTGGGCTGGGTGAGTGTGATGTTGGACTGGGTGAGTGGGATGTTGGGCTGAGTGAGTGGGATGTCGGGCTGGGTGAGTGCGATGTTGGGCTGGGTGAGTGCGATGTTGGGCTGGGTGAGTGTGATGTCGGGCTGGGTGAGTGCGATGTTGGGCTGGGTGAGTGGGATGTTGGGCTGGGTGAGTGGGATGTCGGGCTGGGTGAGTGGGATGTCGGGCTGGGTCAGTGTGATGTTGGGCTGGGTGAGTGTGGTGTTGGACTGGGTGAGTGTGATGTCAAGCTGGGTGAGTGTGATGTTGGACTGTGTGTGTGTGATTTTGGGCTGGGTGAGTGTGATGTTGGACTGGGTGAGTGTGATGTTGGGCTGGGTGAGTGTGATGTTGGGCTGGGTGAGTGTGATGTTGGGCTGGGTGAGTGTGATGTTGGACTGGGTGAGTGTGATGTTGGACTGGGTGAGTGGGCTGTCGGGGTGGGTGAGTGTGATGTTGGGCTGGGTGAGTGTGATGTTGAACTGGCTGAGTGTGATGTTGGGCTGGGTGAGTGCGTTGTTGGACTGGGTGAGTGTGATGTTGGACTGGGTGAGTGGGCTGTCGGGCTGGGTGAGTGTGATGTTGGGCTGGGTGAGTGGGATGTCGGGCTGGGTGAGTGGGATGTCGGGCTGGGTGAGTGTGATGTTGGGCTGAGTGAGTGTGATGTTGGGCTGGGTGGGTGTGATGTTGGACTGGGTGAGTGGGATGTCGGGCTGGGTGGGTGTGATGTTGGACTGGGTGAGTGGGATGTCGGGCTGGGTGAGTGTGATGCTGGGCTGGGTGAGTGTGATGTTGGACTGGGTGAGTGTGATGTTGGGCTGGGTGAGTGTGATGCTGGGCTGGGTGAGTGTGAGGTTGGGCTGGATGAGTGGGATGTTAGACAGGGTGAGTGTGATGTTGGGCTGGGTGAGTGTGATGTCGGACTGGGTGAGTGTGATGTCGGACTGGGTGAGTGTGATGTCGGACTGGGTGAGTGGATGTTGGGCCGGGTGAGTGTGATGTCGGACTGGGTGAGTGTGATGTTGGACTGGGTGAGTGTGATGTCGAGCAGGGTGAGTGTGATGTCGGGCTGGGTGAGTGCGATGTTGGGCTGGGTGAGTGCGATGTTGGGCTGGGTGAGTGTGATGTTGGACTGGGTGAGTGTGATGTTGGGCTGGGTGAGTGTGATGTTGGGCTGGGTGAGTGTGATGTTGGGCTGGGTGAGTGTGATGTTGGACTCGGTGAATGTGATGTTGGACTGGGTGAGTGTGATGTTGGGCTGGGTGAGTGTGATGTTGGGCTGGGTGAGTGTGATGTTGGACTGGCTGAGTGTGAAGTTGGACTGGGTGAGTGTGATGTTGGGCTGGGTGAGTGTGATGTTGGACTGGGTGAGTGTGATGTTGGACTGGGTCAGTGTGATGTTGGACTGGGTGAGTGTGATGTTGGGCTGGGTGAGTGTGATGTTGGACTGGGTCAGTGTGATGTTGGGCTGGGTCAGTGTGATGTTGGGCTGGGTGAGCGGGATGTTGGACTGGGTGAGCGTGATGTTGGGCTGGGTGAATGTGATGTTGGACTGGCTGAGTGTGATGTTGGGCTGGGTGAGTGTGATGTTGGGCTGGGTGAGTGTGATGTTGGGCTGGGTGAGTGTGATGTTGGGCTGGGTGAGTGTGATGTTGGACTGGGTCAGTGTGATCTTGGCCTGGGTGAGTGTGATGTTGGAGTGGGTGAGTGTGATGTCGGACTGGGTGAGTGTGATGTCGGACTGGGTGAGTGTGATGTCGGACTGGGTGAGTGTGATGTCGGACTGGGTGAGTGTGATGTCGGACTGGGTGAGTGTGATGTCGGACTGGGTGAGTGTGATGTCGGACTGGGTGAGTGTGATGTCGCACTGGGTGAGTGTCATGTCGCACTGGGTGAGTGTGATGTCGCACTGGGTGAGTGTCATGTCGCACTGGGTGAGTGTGATGTCGGACTGGGTGAGTGTGATGTCGGACTGGGCCAGTGTGATGTGGGGCTGGGTGAGTGTGATGTTGGACTGGGTGAGTGGGATGTTGGGATTGGGTGAGTGTGATGTCGGACTGGGTGAGTGTGATGTCGGACTGGGTGAGTGTGATGTCCGACTGGGTGAGTGTGATGTCCGACTGGGTGAGTGTGATGTTGGACTGGGTGCGTGTGATGTCGGACTGGGTGAGTGTGATGTCGGACTGGGTGAGTGTGATGTCGGACTGGGTGAGTGTGATGTCGGACTGGGTGAGTGATGTCGGACTGGGTGAGTGTGATGTCGGACTGGGTGAGTGTGATGTCGGACTGGGTGAGTGTGATGTCTGACTGGGTGAGTGTGATATCGGAATGGGTGAGTGTGATGTCGGACTGGGTGAGTGTGATGTCGGACTGGGTGAGTGTGATGTCGGGCTGGGTGGGTGGGATGTCGGGCTGGGTGAGTGGGATGTCGGGCTGGGTGAGTGGGATGTCGGGCTGGGTGAGTGGGATGTCGGGCTGGGTGAGTGGGATGTCGGGCTGGGTGAGTGGGATGTCGGGCTGGGTGAGTGGGATGTCGGGCTGGGTGAGTGGGATGTCGGACTGGGTGAGTGTGATGTTGGACTGGAGTGAGTCTGATGTTGAGCTGGGTGAGTCTGATGTTGGGCTGGGGGAGTGGGATGTTGGGCTGGGGTGAGTCTGATGTTGGGCTGGGTGAGTGGGATGTTGGACTGGGTGAGTGGGATGTTGGACTGGCTGAGTGTGATGTTGGCTGGGTGAGTGTGATGTTGGACTGGCTGAGTGTGATGTTGCGCTGGGTGAGTGTGATGTTGGGCTGGGTGAGTGTGATGTTGGGCTGGGTGACTGTGATGTTGGGCTGGGTGAGTGATGTTGGACTGGGTGAGTGTGATGTCGGTCTGGGTGAGTGTGATGTCGCGCTGGGTGAGTGTGATGTCGGGCTGGGTGAGTGTGATGTTGGGCTGCGTGAGTTTGATGTCGGGCTGGGTGAGTATGATTTCGGACTGGGTGAGTGTGATGTTGGGCTGGATAAGCGTGATGTTAGATTGGGTGAGTGTGATGTTGGGCTGGGTGAGTGTGATATTGGACTGGGTGAGTGTGATGTTGGACTGGCTGAGTGTGATGTTGGACTGGGTAAGTGTGATATTGGACTGGGTGAGTGTGATGTTGGACTGGCTGAGTGTGATGTTGGGATGGGTGAGTGTGATGTTGGGCTGGGTGAGTGTGATGTTGAGCTGGGTGAGTGTGATGTTGAGCTGGGTGAGTGTGACGTTGGACTGGGTGAGTGTGATGTTGGACTGGGTGAGTGTGATGTTGGGCTGGGTGAGTGTGATGTTGGGCTGGGTGAGTGTGATGTTGGGATGGGTGAGTGTGATGTTGGGCTGGGTGAGTGTGATGTTGGGATGGGTGAGTGTGATGTTGGGATGGGTGAGTGTGATGTTGAGCTGGGTGAGTGTGATGTTGGGATGGGTGAGTGTGATGTTGGGATGGGTGAGTGTGATGTTGGGCTGGGTGAGTGTGATGTTGAGCTGGGTGAGTGTGATGTTGGACTGGGTGAGTGTGATGTTGGGCTGGGTGAGTGTGATGTTGGACTGGGTGAGTGTGATGTTGGACTGGGTGAGTGTGATGTTGGACTGGGTGAGTGTGATATTGGACTGGGTGAGTGTGATGTTGGGCTGCGTGAGTGGGATGTTGGATTGGGTGAGTGTGATGTTGGACTGGGTGAGTGTGATGTTGGACTGGGTGAGTGGGATGTCGGGCTGGGTGAGTGTGATGTTGGACTGTGTGAGTGTGATTTTGGGCTGGGTGAGTGTGATGTTGGACTGGGTGAGTATGATGTTGGGCTGGGTGAGTGTGATGTTGGGCTGGGTGAGTGTGATGTTGGACTGGGTGAGTGTGATGTTGGACTGGGTGAGTGGGCTGTCGGGGTGGGTGAGTGTGATGTTGGGCTGGGTGAGTGTGATGTTGGGCTGGGTGAGTGTGATATTGGGCTGGGTGAGTGCGTTCTTGGACTGGGTGAGTGTGATGTTGGACTGGGTGAGTGTGATGTTGGACTGGGTGAGTGTGACGTTGGACTGGGTGAGTGTGATGTTGGACTGTGTGAGTGTGATTTTGGGCTGGGTGAGTGTGATGTTGGACTGGGTGAGTGTGATGTTGGGCTGGGTGAGTGTGATGTTGGGCTGGGTGAGTGTGATGTTGGACTGGGTGAGTGTGATGTCGGACTGGGTGAGTGTGATGTCGCACTGGGTGCATGTGATGTCGGACTGGGTGAGTGTGATGTTGGGCTGGGTGAGTGTGATGTTGGGGTGGGTGAGTGTGATGTTGGACTGGCTGAGTGTGATGTTGGGCTGGGTGAGTGCGTTGTTGGACTGGGTGAGTGGGATGTCGGGCTGGGTGAGTGGGATGTCGGGCTGGGTGAGTGGGCTGTCAGGCTGGGTGAATGTGATGTCGGGCTGGGTGAGTGGGATGTCGGGCTGGGTGAGTGTGATGTCGGGCTGGGTGAGTGGGATGTCGGGCTGGGTGAGTGTGATGTCGGGCTGGGTGAGTGGGATGTCGGGCTGGGTGAGTGGGATGTCGGGCTGGGTGAGAGGGATGTCGGGCTGGGTGAGCGGGATGTCGGGCTGGGTGAGTGGGATGTCGGGCTGGGTGAGTGGGATGTCGGGCTGGGTGAGTGGGATGTCGGGCTGGGTGAGTGGGATGTCGGGCTGGGTGAGTGGGATGTCGGGCTGGGTGAGTGGGATGTCGGGCTGGGTGAGTGGGATGTCGGACTGGGTGAGTGTGATGTCGAGCAGGGTGAGTGCGATGTTGGGCTGGGTGAGTGCGATGTTGGGCTGGGTGAGTGTGATGTTGGACTGGGTGAGTGGGATGTTGGGCTGAGTGAGTGGGATGTCGGGCTGGGTGAGTGCGATGTTGGGCTGGGTGAGTGGGATGTTGGGCTGGGTGAGTGGGATGTCGGGCTGGGTGAGTGGGATGTCGGGCTGGGTCAGTGTGATGTTGGGCTGGGTGAGTGTGGTGTTGGACTGGGTGAGTGTGATGTCAAGCTGGGTGAGTGTGATGTTGGACTGTGTGAGTGTGATTTTGGGCTGGGTGAGTGTGATGTTGGACTGGGTGAGTGTGATGTTGGGCTGGGTGAGTGTGATGTTGGGCTGGGTGAGTGTGATGTTGGGCTGGGTGAGTGTGATGTTGGACTGGGTGAGTGTGATGTTGGACTGGGTGAGTGGGCTGTCGGGGTGGGTGAGTGTGATGTTGGGCTGGGTGAGTGTGATGTTGAACTGGCTGAGTGTGATGTTGGGCTGGGTGAGTGCGTTGTTGGACTGGGTGAGTGTGATGTTGGACTGGGTGAGTGGGCTGTCGGGCTGGGTGAGTGTGATGTTGGGCTGGGTGAGTGGGATGTCGGGCTGGGTGAGTGGGATGTCGGGCTGGGTGAGTGTGATGTTGGGCTGAGTGAGTGTGATGTTGGGCTGGGTGGGTGTGATGTTGGACTGGGTGAGTGGGATGTCGGGCTGGGTGGGTGTGATGTTGGACTGGGTGAGTGGGATGTCGGGCTGGGTGAGTGTGATGCTGGGCTGGGTGAGTGTGATGTTGGACTGGGTGAGTGTGATGTTGGGCTGGGTGAGTGTGATGCTGGGCTGGGTGAGTGTGAGGTTGGGCTGGATGAGTGGGATGTTAGACAGGGTGAGTGTGATGTTGGGCTGGGTGAGTGTGATGTCGGACTGGGTGAGTGTGATGTCGGACTGGGTGAGTGTGATGTCGGACTGGGTGAGTGGATGTTGGGCCGGGTGAGTGTGATGTCGGACTGGGTGAGTGTGATGTTGGACTGGGTGAGTGTGATGTCGAGCAGGGTGAGTGTGATGTCGGGCTGGGTGAGTGCGATGTTGGGCTGGGTGAGTGTGATGTTGGACTGGGTGAGTGTGATGTTGGGCTGGGTGAGTGTGATGTTGGGCTGGGTGAGTGTGATGTTGGGCTGGGTGAGTGTGATGTTGGACTCGGTGAATGTGATGTTGGACTGGGTGAGTGTGATGTTGGGCTGGGTGAGTGTGATGTTGGGCTGGGTGAGTGTGATGTTGGGCTGGGTGAGTGTGATGTTGGGCTGGGTGAGTGTGATGTTGGACTGGGTCAGTGTGATGTCGGACTGGGTGAGTGTGATGTCGCACTGGGTGAGTGTCATGTCGCACTGGGTGAGTGTGATGTCGCACTGGGTGAGTGTCATGTCGCACTGGGTGAGTGTGATGTCGGGCTGGGTGAGTGCGATGTTGGGCTGGGTGAGTGCGATGTTGGACTGGGTCAGTGTGATCTTGGCCTGGGTGAGTGTGATGTTGGAGTGGGTGAGTGTGATGTCGGACTGGGTGAGTGTGATGTCGGACTGGGTGAGTGTGATGTCGGACTGGGTGAGTGTGATGTCGGACTGGGTGAGTGTGATGTCGGACTGGGTGAGTGTGATGTCGGACTGGGTGAGTGTGATGTCGGACTGGGTGAGTGTGATGTCGCACTGGGTGAGTGTCATGTCGCACTGGGTGAGTGTGATGTCGCACTGGGTGAGTGTCATGTCGCACTGGGTGAGTGTGATGTCGGACTGGGTGAGTGTGATGTCGGACTGGGCCAGTGTGATGTGGGGCTGGGTGAGTGTGATGTTGGACTGGGTGAGTGGGATGTTGGGACTGGATGAGTGTGATGTCGGACTGGGTGAGTGTGATGTCGGACTGGGTGAGTGTGATGTCCGACTGGGTGAGTGTGATGTCCGACTGGGTGAGTGTGATGTCGGACTGGGTGCGTGTGATGTCGGACTGGGTGAGTGTGATGTCGGACTGGGTGAGTGTGATGTCGGACTGGGTGAGTGTGATGTCGGACTGGGTGAGTGATGTCGGACTGGGTGAGTGTGATGTCGGACTGGGTGAGTGTGATGTCGGACTGGGTGAGTGTGATGTCTGACTGGGTGAGTGTGATATCGGAATGGGTGAGTGTGATGTCGGACTGGGTGAGTGTGATGTCGGACTGGGTGAGTGTGATGTCGGGCTGGGTGGGTGGGATGTCGGGCTGGGTGAGTGGGATGTCGGGCTGGGTGAGTGGGATGTCGGGCTGGGTGAGTGGGATGTCGGGCTGGGTGAGTGGGATGTCGGGCTGGGTGAGTGGGATGTCGGGCTGGGTGAGTGGGATGTCGGGCTGGGTGAGTGGGATGTCGGGCTGGGTGAGTGGGATGTCGGACTGGGTGAGTGTGATGTCGAGCAGGGTGAGTGCGATGTTGGGCTGGGTGAGTGCGATGTTGGGCTGGGTGAGTGTGATGTTGGACTGGGTGAGTGGGATGTTGGGCTGAGTGAGTGGGATGTCGGGCTGGGTGAGTGCGATGTTGGGCTGGGTGAGTGGGATGTTGGGCTGGGTGAGTGGGATGTCGGGCTGGGTGAGTGGGATGTCGGGCTGGGTCAGTATGATGTTGGGCTGGGTGAGTGTGGTGTTGGACTGGGTGAGTGTGATGTCGGGCTGGGTGAGTGTGATGTTGGACTGTGTGAGTGTGATTTTGGGCTGGGTGAGTGTGATGTTGGACTGGGTGAGTGTGATGTTGGGCTGGGTGAGTGTGATGTGGGGCTGGGTGAGTGTGATGTTGGACTGGGTGAGTGGGCTGTCGGGGTGGGTGAGTGTGATGTTGGGCTGGGTGAGTGTGATGTTGAACTGGCTGAGTGTGATGTTGGGCTGGGTGAGTGCGTTGTTGGACTGGGTGAGTGTGATGTTGGACTGGGTGAGTGGGCTGTCGGGTTGGGTGAGTGGGATGTCGGGCTGGGTGAGTGGGATGTCGGGCTGGGTGAGTGCGATGTTGGGCTGAGTGAGTGGGATGTCGGGCTGGGTGAGTGGGATGTCGGGCTGGGTGGGTGTGATGTTGGACTGGGTGAGTGGGATGTCGGGCTGGGTGAGTGTGATGCAGGGCTGGGTGAGTGTGATGTTGGACTGGGTGAGTGGGATGTCGGGCTGGGTGAGTGTGATGCTGGGCTGGGTGAGTGTGAGGTTGGGCTGGATGAGTGGGATGTTAGACAGGGTGAGTGTGATGTTGGGCTGGGTGAGTGTGATGTCGGACTGGGTGAGTGTGATGTCGGACTGGGTGAGTGTGATGTCGGACTGGGTGAGTGGATGTTGGGCCGGGTGAGTGTGCTGTCGGACTGGGTGAGTGTGATGTTGGACTGGGTGAGTGTGATGTCGAGCAGGGTGAGTGTGATGTCGGGCTGGGTGAGTGCGATGTTGGGCTGGGTGAGTGCGATGTTGGGCTGGGTGAGTGTGATGTTGGACTGGGTGAGTGGGATGTTGGGCTGAGTGAGTGGGATGTCGGGCTGGGTGAGTGCGATGTTGGGCTGGGTGAGTGGGATGTTGGGCTGCGTGAGTGGGATGTTGGGCTGAGTGAGTGGGATGTCGGGCTGGGTGAGTGTGATGTCGGGCTGGGTCAGTGTGATGTTGGGCTGGGTGAGTGTGATGTTGGGCTGGGTGAGTGTCATGTTGGACTGGCTGAGTGTGATGTTGGACTGGGTGAGTGTGATGTTGGGCTGGGGGAGTGCAATGTTGGACTGGGTGAGTGTGATGTTGGGCTGGGTGAGTGTGATGTTGGGCTGGATGAGTGTGATGTTGGGCTGGGTGAGTGTGTTGTTGGACTCGGTGAATGTGATGTTGGACTGGGTGAGTGTGATGTTGGGCTGGGTGAGTGTGATGTTGGGCTGGGTGAGTGTGATGTTGGACTGGCTGAGTGTGAAGTTGGACTGGGTGAGTGTGATGTTGGGCTGGGTGAGTGTGATGTTGGACTGGGTGAGTGTGATGTTGGACTGGGTCAGTGTGATGTTGGACTGGGTGAGTGTGATGTTGGGCTGGGTGAGTGTGATGTTGGACTGGGTCAGTGTGATGTTGGGCTGGGTCAGTGTGATGTTGGGCTGGGTGAGCGGGATGTTGGACTGGGTGAGCGTGATGCTGGGCTGGGTGAATGTGATGTTGGACTGGCTGAGTGTGATGTTGGGCTGGGTGAGTGTGATGTTGGGCTGGGTGAGTGTGATGTTGGGCTGGGTGAGTGTGATGTTGGGCTGGGTGAGTGTGATGTTGGAGTGGGTGAGTGTGATGTCGGACTGGGTGAGTGTGATGTCGGACTGGGTGAGTGTGATGTCGGACTGGGTGAGTGTGATGTCGGACTGGGTGAGTGTGATGTCGGACTGGGTGAGTGTGATGTCGGACTGGGTGAGTGTGATGTCGCACTGGGTGAGTGTCATGTCGCACTGGGTGAGTGTGATGTCGCACTGGGTGAGTGTCATGTCGCACTGGGTGAGTGTGATGTCGGACTGGGTGAGTGTGATGTCGGACTGGGCCAGTGTGATGTGGGGCTGGGTGAGTGTGATGTTGGACTGGGTGAGTGGGATGTTGGGACTGGGTGAGTGTGATGTCGGACTGGGTGAGTGTGATGTCGGACTGGGTGAGTGTGATGTCCGACTGGGTGAGTGGGATGTCCGACTGGGTGAGTGTGATGTCGGACTGGGTGCGTGTGATGTCGGACTGGGTGAGTGTGATGTCGGACTGGGTGAGTGTGATGTCGGACTGGGTGAGTGTGATGTCGGACTGGGTGAGTGATGTCGGACTGGGTGAGTGTGATGTCGGACTGGGTGAGTGTGATGTCGGACTGGGTGAGTGTGATGTCTGACTGGGTGAGTGTGATATCGGAATGGGTGAGTGTGATGTCGGACTGGGTGAGTGTGATGTCGGACTGGGTGAGTGTGATGTCGGGCTGGGTGGGTGGGATGTCGGGCTGGGTGAGTGGGATGTCGGGCTCGGTGAGTGGGATGGTGGGCTGGGTGAGTGTGATGTTGGACAGGGGGAGTGTGATGTTGGGATGGGTGAGTGGAATGTTGGGCTGGGTGAGTGGGATGTTGGGCTCGGTGAGTGGGATGGTGGGCTGGGTGAATGTGATGTTGGACTGCGTGAGTGTGATGTTGGACTGGAGTGAGTCTGATGTTGAGCTGGGTGAGTCTGATGTTGGGCTGGGGGAGTGGGATGTTGGGCTGGGGTGAGTCTGATGTTGGGCTGGGTGAGTGGGATGTTGGACTGGGTGAGTGGGATGTTGGACTGGCTGAGTGTGATGTTGGCTGGGTGAGTGTGATGTTGGACTGGCTGAGTGTGATGTTGCGCTGGGTGAGTGTGATGTTGGGCTGGGTGAGTGTGATGTTGGGCTGGGTGACTGTGATGTTGGGCTGGGTGAGTGATGTTGGACTGGGTGAGTGTGATGTCGGTCTGGGTGAGTGTGATGTCGCGCTGGGTGAGTGTGATGTCGGGCTGGGTGAGTGTGATGTTGGGCTGCGTGAGTTTGATGTCGGGCTGGGTGAGTATGATTTCGGACTGGGTGAGTGTGATGTTGGGCTGGATAAGCGTGATGTTAGATTGGGTGAGTGTGATGTTGGGCTGGGTGAGTGTGATATTGGACTGGGTGAGTGTGATGTTGGACTGGCTGAGTGTGATGTTGGACTGGGTAAGTGTGATATTGGACTGGGTGAGTGTGATGTTGGACTGGCTGAGTGTGATGTTGGGATGGGTGAGTGCGTTCTTGGACTGGGTGAGTGTGATGTTGGACTGGGTGAGTGTGATGTTGGACTGGGTGAGTGTGACGTTGGACTGGGTGAGTGTGATGTTGGACTGTGTGAGTGTGATTTTGGGCTGGGTGAGTGTGATGTTGGACTGGGTGAGTGTGATGTTGGGCTGGGTGAGTGTGATGTTGGGCTGGGTGAGTGTGATGTTGGACTGGGTGAGTGTGATGTCGGACTGGGTGAGTGTGATGTCGCACTGGGTGCGTGTGATGTCGGACTGGGTGAGTGTGATGTTGGGCTGGGTGAGTGTGATGTTGGGGTGGGTGAGTGTGATGTTGGACTGGCTGAGTGTGATGTTGGGCTGGGTGAGTGCGTTGTTGGACTGGGTGAGTGGGATGTCGGGCTGGGTGAGTGGGATGTCGGGCTGGGTGAGTGGGCTGTCAGGCTGGGTGAATGTGATGTCGGGCTGGGTGAGTGGGATGTCGGGCTGGGTGAGTGGGATGTCGGGCTGGGTGAGTGGGATGTCGGGCTGGGTGAGTGTGATGTCGGGCTGGGTGAGTGGGATGTCGGGCTGGGTGAGTGGGATGTCGGGCTGGGTGAGAGGGATGTCGGGCTGGGTGAGCGGGATGTCGGGCTGGGTGAGTGGGATGTCGGGCTGGGTGAGTGGGATGTCGGGCTGGGTGAGTGGGATGTCGGGCTGGGTGAGTGGGATGTCGGGCTGGGTGAGTGGGATGTCGGGCTGGGTGAGTGGGATGTCGGGCTGGGTGAGTGGGATGTCGGACTGGGTGAGTGTGATGTCGAGCAGGGTGAGTGCGATGTTGGGCTGGGTGAGTGCGATGTTGGGCTGGGTGAGTGTGATGTTGGACTGGGTGAGTGGGATGTTGGGCTGAGTGAGTGGGATGTCGGGCTGGGTGAGTGCGATGTTGGGCTGGGTGAGTGGGATGTTGGGCTGGGTGAGTGGGATGTCGGGCTGGGTGAGTGGGATGTCGGGCTGGGTCAGTGTGATGTTGGGCTGGGTGAGTGTGGTGTTGGACTGGGTGAGTGTGATGTCAAGCTGGGTGAGTGTGATGTTGGACTGTGTGAGTGTGATTTTGGGCTGGGTGAGTGTGATGTTGGACTGGGTGAGTGTGATGTTGGGCTGGGTGAGTGTGATGTTGGGCTGGGTGAGTGTGATGTTGGGCTGGGTGAGTGTGATGTTGGACTGGGTGAGTGTGATGTTGGACTGGGTGAGTGGGCTGTCGGGGTGGGTGAGTGTGATGTTGGGCTGGGTGAGTGTGATGTTGAACTGGCTGAGTGTGATGTTGGGCTGGGTGAGTGCGTTGTTGGACTGGGTGAGTGTGATGTTGGACTGGGTGAGTGGGCTGTCGGGCTGGGTGAGTGTGATGTTGGGCTGGGTGAGTGGGATGTCGGGCTGGGTGAGTGGGATGTCGGGCTGGGTGAGTGTGATGTTGGGCTGAGTGAGTGTGATGTTGGGCTGGGTGGGTGTGATGTTGGACTGGGTGAGTGGGATGTCGGGCTGGGTGGGTGTGATGTTGGACTGGGTGAGTGGGATGTCGGGCTGGGTGAGTGTGATGCTGGGCTGGGTGAGTGTGATGTTGGACTGGGTGAGTGTGATGTTGGGCTGGGTGAGTGTGATGCTGGGCTGGGTGAGTGTGAGGTTGGGCTGGATGAGTGGGATGTTAGACAGGGTGAGTGTGATGTTGGGCTGGGTGAGTGTGATGTCGGACTGGGTGAGTGTGATGTCGGACTGGGTGAGTGTGATGTCGGACTGGGTGAGTGGATGTTGGGCCGGGTGAGTGTGATGTCGGACTGGGTGAGTGTGATGTTGGACTGGGTGAGTGTGATGTCGAGCAGGGTGAGTGTGATGTCGGGCTGGGTGAGTGCGATGTTGGGCTGGGTGAGTGCGATGTTGGGCTGGGTGAGTGTGATGTTGGACTGGGTGAGTGTGATGTTGGGCTGGGTGAGTGTGATGTTGGGCTGGGTGAGTGTGATGTTGGGCTGGGTGAGTGTGATGTTGGACTCGGTGAATGTGATGTTGGACTGGGTGAGTGTGATGTTGGGCTGGGTGAGTGTGATGTTGGGCTGGGTGAGTGTGATGTTGGACTGGCTGAGTGTGAAGTTGGACTGGGTGAGTGTGATGTTGGGCTGGGTGAGTGTGATGTTGGACTGGGTGAGTGTGATGTTGGACTGGGTCAGTGTGATGTTGGACTGGGTGAGTGTGATGTTGGGCTGGGTGAGTGTGATGTTGGACTGGGTCAGTGTGATGTTGGGCTGGGTCAGTGTGATGTTGGGCTGGGTGAGCGGGATGTTGGACTGGGTGAGCGTGATGTTGGGCTGGGTGAACGTGATGTTGGACTGGCTGAGTGTGATGTTGGGCTGGGTGAGTGTGATGTTGGGCTGGGTGAGTGTGATGTTGGGCTGGGTGAGTGTGATGTTGGGCTGGGTGAGTGTGATGTTGGACTGGGTCAGTGTGATCTTGGCCTGGGTGAGTGTGATGTTGGAGTGGGTGAGTGTGATGTCGGACTGGGTGAGTGTGATGTCGGACTGGGTGAGTGTGATGTCGGACTGGGTGAGTGTGATGTCGGACTGGGTGAGTGTGATGTCGGACTGGGTGAGTGTGATGTCGGACTGGGTGAGTGTGATGTCGGACTGGGTGAGTGTGATGTCGCACTGGGTGAGTGTCATGTCGCACTGGGTGAGTGTGATGTCGCACTGGGTGAGTGTCATGTCGCACTGGGTGAGTGTGATGTCGGACTGGGTGAGTGTGATGTCGGACTGGGCCAGTGTGATGTGGGGCTGGGTGAGTGTGATGTTGGACTGGGTGAGTGGGATGTTGGGACTGGGTGAGTGTGATGTCGGACTGGGTGAGTGTGATGTCGGACTGGGTGAGTGTGATGTCCGACTGGGTGAGTGTGATGTCCGACTGGGTGAGTGTGATGTCCGACTGGGTGCGTGTGATGTCGGACTGGGTGAGTGTGATGTCGGACTGGGTGAGTGTGATGTCGGACTGGGTGAGTGTGATGTCGGACTGGTTGAGTGATGTCGGACTGGGTGAGTGTGATGTCGGACTGGGTGAGTGTGATGTCGGACTGGGTGAGTGTGATGTCTGACTGGGTGAGTGTGATATCGGAATGGGTGAGTGTGATGTCGGACTGGGTGAGTGTGATGTCGGACTGGGTGAGTGTGATGTCGGGCTGGGTGGGTGGGATGTCGGGCTGGGTGAGTGGGATGTCGGGCTGGGTGAGTGGGATGTCGGGCTGGCTGAGTGGGATGTCGGGCTGGGTGAGTGGGATGTCGGGCTGGGTGAGTGGGATGTCGGACTGGGTGAGTGTGATGTCGAGCAGGGTGAGTGCGATGTTGGGCTGGGTGAGTGCGATGTTGGGCTGGGTGAGTGTGATGTTGGACTGGGTGAGTGGGATGTTGGGCTGAGTGAGTGGGATGTCGGGCTGGGTGAGTGCGATGTTGGGCTGGGTGAGTGGGATGTTGGGCTGGGTGAGTGGGATGTCGGGCTGGGTGAGTGGGATGTCGGGCTGGGTCAGTGTGATGTTGGGCTGGGTGAGTGTGGTGTTGGACTGGGTGAGTGTGATGTCGGGCTGGGTGAGTGTGATGTTGGACTGTGTGAGTGTGATTTTGGGCTGGGTGAGTGTGATGTTGGACTGGGTGAGTGTGATGTTGGGCTGGGTGAGTGTGATGTGGGGCTGGGTGAGTGTGATGTTGGACTGGGTGAGTGGGCTGTCGGGGTGGGTGAGTGTGATGTTGGGCTGGGTGAGTGTGATGTTGAACTGGCTGAGTGTGATGTTGGGCTGGGTGAGTGCGTTGTTGGACTGGGTGAGTGTGATGTTGGACTGGGTGAGTGGGCTGTCGGGTTGGGTGAGTGGGATGTCGGGCTGGGTGAGTGGGATGTCGGGCTGGGTGAGTGCGATGTTGGGCTGAGTGAGTGGGATGTCGGGCTGGGTGAGTGGGATGTCGGGCTGGGTGGGTGTGATGTTGGACTGGGTGAGTGGGATGTCGGGCTGGGTGAGTGTGATGCTGGGCTGGGTGAGTGTGATGTTGGACTGGGTGAGTGGGATGTCGGGCTGGGTGAGTGTGATGCTGGGCTGGGTGAGTGTGAGGTTGGGCTGGATGAGTGGGATGTTAGACAGGGTGAGTGTGATGTTGGGCTGGGTGAGTGTGATGTCGGACTGGGTGAGTTTGATGTCGGACTGGGTGAGTGTGATGTCGGACTGGGTGAGTGGATGTTGGGCCGGGTGAGTGTGATGTCGGACTGGGTGAGTGTGATGTTGGACTGGGTGAGTGTGATGTCGAGCAGGGTGAGTGTGATGTCGGGCTGGGTGAGTGCGATGTTGGGCTGGGTGAGTGCGATGTTGGGCTGGGTGAGTGTGATGTTGGACTGGGTGAGTGGGATGTTGGGCTGAGTTAGTGGGATGTCGGGCTGGGTGAGTGCGATGTTGGGCTGGGTGAGTGGGATGTTGGGCTGCGTGAGTGGGATGTTGGGCTGAGTGAGTGGGATGTCGGGCTGGGTGAGTGTGATGTCGGGCTGGGTCAGTGTGATGTTGGGCTGGGTGAGTGTGATGTTGGGCTGGGTGAGTGTCATGTTGGACTGGCTGAGTGTGATGTTGGACTGGGTGAGTGTGATGTTGGGCTGGGGGAGTGCAATGTTGGACTGGGTGAGTGTGATGTTGGGCTGGGTGAGTGTGATGTTGGGCTGGGTGAGTGTGATGTTGGGCTGGGTGAGTGTGTTGTTGGACTCGGTGAATGTGATGTTGGACTGGGTGAGTGTGATGTTGGGCTGGGTGAGTGTGATGTTGGGCTGGGTGAGTGTGATGTTGGACTGGCTGAGTGTGAAGTTGGACTGGGTGAGTGTGATGTTGGGCTGGGTGAGTGTGATGTTGGACTGGGTGAGTGTGATGTTGGACTGGGTCAGTGTGATGTTGGACTGGGTGAGTGTGATGTTGGGCTGGGTGAGTGTGATGTTGGACTGGGTCAGTGTGATGTTGGGCTGGGTCAGTGTGATGTTGGGCTGGGTGAGCGGGATGTTGGACTGGGTGAGCGTGATGTTGGGCTGGGTGAATGTGATGTTGGACTGGCTGAGTGTGATGTTGGGCTGGGTGAGTGTGATGTTGGGCTGGGTGAGTGTGATGTTGGGCTGGGTGAGTGTGATGTAGGAGTGGGTGAGTGTGATGTCGGACTGGGTGAGTGTGATGTCGGACTGGGTGAGTGTGATGTCGGACTGGGTGAGTGTGATGTCGGACTGGGTGAGTGTGATGTCGGACTGGGTGAGTGTGATGTCGGACTGGGTGAGTGTGATGTCGCACTGGGTGAGTGTCATGTCGCACTGGGTGAGTGTGATGTCGCACTGGGTGAGTGTCATGTCGCACTGGGTGAGTGTGATGTCGGACTGGGTGAGTGTGATGTCGGACTGGGCCAGTGTGATGTGGGGCTGGGTGAGTGTGATGTTGGACTGGGTGAGTGGGATGTTGGGACTGGGTGAGTGTGATGTCGGACTGGGTGAGTGTGATGTCGGACTGGGTGAGTGTGATGTCCGACTGGGTGAGTGGGATGTCCGACTGGGTGAGTGTGATGTCGGACTGGGTGCGTGTGATGTCGGACTGGGTGAGTGTGATGTCGGACTGGGTGAGTGTGATGTCGGACTGGGTGAGTGTGATGTCGGACTGGGTGAGTGATGTCGGACTGGGTGAGTGTGATGTCGGACTGGGTGAGTGTGATGTCGGACTGGGTGAGTGTGATGTCTGACTGGGTGAGTGTGATATCGGAATGGGTGAGTGTGATGTCGGACTGGGTGAGTGTGATGTCGGACTGGGTGAGTGTGATGTCGGGCTGGGTGGGTGGGATGTCGGGCTGGGTGAGTGGGATGTCGGGCTCGGTGAGTGGGATGGTGGGCTGGGTGAGTGTGATGTTGGACAGGGGGAGTGTGATGTTGGGATGGGTGAGTGGAATGTTGGGCTGGGTGAGTGGGATGTTGGGCTCGGTGAGTGGGATGGTGGGCTGGGTGAATGTGATGTTGGACTGCGTGAGTGTGATGTTGGACTGGAGTGAGTCTGATGTTGAGCTGGGTGAGTCTGATGTTGGGCTGGGGGAGTGGGATGTTGGGCTGGGGTGAGTCTGATGTTGGGCTGGGTGAGTGGGATGTTGGACTGGGTGAGTGGGATGTTGGACTGGCTGAGTGTGATGTTGGCTGGGTGAGTGTGATGTTGGACTGGCTGAGTGTGATGTTGCGCTGGGTGAGTGTGATGTTGGGCTGGGTGAGTGTGATGTTGGGCTGGGTGACTGTGATGTTGGGCTGGGTGAGTGATGTTGGACTGGGTGAGTGTGATGTCGGTCTGGGTGAGTGTGATGTCGCGCTGGGTGAGTGTGATGTCGGGCTGGGTGAGTGTGATGTTGGGCTGCGTGAGTTTGATGTCGGGCTGGGTGAGTATGATTTCGGACTGGGTGAGTGTGATGTTGGGCTGGATAAGCGTGATGTTAGATTGGGTGAGTGTGATGTTGGGCTGGGTGAGTGTGATATTGGACTGGGTGAGTGTGATGTTGGACTGGCTGAGTGTGATGTTGGACTGGGTAAGTGTGATATTGGACTGGGTGACTGTGATGTTGGACTGGCTGAGTGTGATGTTGGGATGGGTGAGTGTGATGTTGGGCTGGGTGAGTGTGATGTTGAGCTGGGTGAGTGTGATGTTGAGCTGGGTGAGTGTGACGTTGGACTGGGTGAGTGTGATGTTGGACTGGGTGAGTGTGATGTTGGGCTGGGTGAGTGTGATGTTGGGATGGGTGAGTGTGATGTTGGGCTGGGTGAGTGTGATGTTGGGATGGGTGAGTGTGATGTTGGGATGGGTGAGTGTGATGTTGAGCTGGGTGAGTGTGATGTTGGGATGGGTGAGTGTGATGTTGGGATGGGTGAGTGTGATGTTGGGCTGGGTGAGTGTGATGTTGAGCTGGGTGAGTGTGATGTTGGACTGGGTGAGTGTGATGTTGGGCTGGGTGAGTGTGATGTTGGGCTGGGTGAGTGTGATGTTGGACTGGGTGAGTGTGATGTTGGACTGGGTGAGTGTGATGTTGGACTGGGTGAGTGTGATATTGGACTGGGTGAGTGTGATGTTGGGCTGCGTGAGTGGGATGTTGGACTGGGTGAGTGTGATGTTGGACTGGGTGAGTGTGATGTTGGACTGTGTGAGTGTGATTTTGGGCTGGGTGAGTGTGATGTTGGACTGGGTGAGTATGATGTTGGGCTGGGTGAGTGTGATGTTGGGCTGGGTGAGTGTGATGTTGGACTGGGTGAGTGTGATGTTGGACTGGGTGAGTGTGATGTTGGACTGGCTGAGTGTGATGTTGGGCTGGGTGAGTGTGATGTTGGGCTGGGTGAGTGTGATGTTGGGCTGGGTGAGTGCGTTGTTGGACTGGGTGAGTGTGATGTTGGACTGGGTGAGTGTGATGTTGGACTGGGTGAGTGTGACGTTGGACTGGGTGAGTGTGATGTTGGACTGTGTGAGTGTGATTTTGGGCTGGGTGAGTGTGATGTTGGACTGGGTGAGTGTGATGTTGGGCTGGGTGAGTGTGATGTTGGGCTGGGTGAGTGTGATGTTGGACTGGGTGAGTGTGATGTCGGACTGGGTGAGTGTGATGTCGCACTGGGTGAGTGTGATGTCGCACTGGGTGCGTGTGATGTCGGACTGGGTGAGTGTGATGTTGGGCTGGGTGAGTGTGATGTTGGGGTGGGTGAGTGTGATGTTGGACTGGCTGAGTGTGATGTTGGGCTGGGTGAGTGCGTTGTTGGACTGGGTGAGTGGGATGTCGGGCTGGGTGAGTGGGATGTCGGGCTGGGTGAGTGGGCTGTCGGGCTGGGTGAATGTGATGTCGGGCTGGGTGAGTGGGATGTCGGGCTGGGTGAGTGTGATGTCGGGCTGGGTGAGTGGGATGTCGGGCTGGGTGAGTGGGATGTCGGGCTGGGTGAGAGGGATGTCGGGCTGGGTGAGCGGGATGTCGGGCTGGGTGAGCGGGATGTCGGGCTGGGTGAGTGGGATGTCGGGCTGGGTGAGTGGGATGTCGGGCTGGGTGAGTGGGATGTCGGGCTGGGTGAGTGGGATTTCGGGCTGGGTGAGTGGGATGTCGGGCTGGGTGAGTGGGATGTCGGGCTGGGTGAGTGGGATGTCGGGCTGGGTGAGTGGGATGTCGGGCTGGGTGAGTGGGATGTCGGACTGGGTGAGTGTGATGTCGAGCAGGGTGAGTGCGATGTTGGGCTGGGTGAGTGCGATGTTGGGCTGGGTGAGTGTGATGTTGGACTGGGTGAGTGGGATGTTGGGCTGAGTGAGTGGGATGTCGGGCTGGGTGAGTGCGATGTTGGGCTGGGTGAGTGGGATGTTGGGCTGGGTGAGTGGGATGTCGGGCTGGGTGAGTGGGATGTCGGGCTGGGTCAGTGTGATGTTGGGCTGGGTGAGTGTGGTGTTGGACTGGGTGAGTGTGATGTCGGGCTGGGTGAGTGTGATGTTGGACTGTGTGAGTGTGATTTTGGGCTGGGTGAGTGTGATGTTGGACTGGGTGAGTGTGATGTTGGGCTGGGTGAGTGTGATGTTGGACTGGGTGAGTGTGATGTTGGACTGGGTCAGTGTGATGTTGGACTGGGTGAGTGTGATGTTGGGCTGGGTGAGTGTGATGTTGGACTGGGTCAGTGTGATGTTGGGCTGGGTCAGTGTGATGTTGGGCTGGGTGAGCGAGATGTTGGACTGGGTGAGCGTGATGTTGGGCTGGGTGAATGTGATGTTGGACTGGCTGAGTGTGATGTTGGGCTGGGTGAGTGTGATGTTGGGCTGGGTGAGTGTGATGTTGGGCTGGGTGAGTGTGATGTTGGGCTGGGTGAGTGTGATGTTGGACTGGGTCAGTGTGATCTTGGCCTGGGTGAGTGTGATGTTGGAGTGGGTGAGTGTGAATTTGGACTGGGTGAGTGGGATGTTGGGCTGGGTGAGTGTGATGTTGGGCTGGGTGAGTGTGATGTTGGAGTGGGTGAGTGTGATGTCGGGCCGGGTGAGTGTGATGTTGGACTGGAGTGAGTCTGATGTTGAGCTGGGTGAGTCTGATGTTGGGCTGGGGGAGTGGGATGTTGGGCTGGGGTGAGTCTGATGTTGGACTGGGTGAGTGTGATGTCGGACTGGGTGAGTGTGATGTCGGACTGGGTGAGTGTGATGTCGGACTGGGTGAGTGTGATGTCGGACTGGGTGAGTGTGATGTCGGACTGGGTGAGTGTGATGTCGGACTGGGTGAGTGTGATGTCGCACTGGGTGAGTGTCATGTCGCACTGGGTGAGTGTGATGTCAGACTGGGTGAGTGTGATGTCGGACTGGGCCAGTGTGATGTGGGGCTGGGTGAGTGTGATGTGGGACTGGGTGAGTGGGATGTTGGGACTGGGTGAGTGTGATGTCGGACTGGGTGAGTGTGATGTCGGACTGGGTGAGTGTGATGTCCGACTGGGTGAGTGTGATGTCCGACTGGGTGAGTGTGATGTCGGACTGGGTGCGTGTGATGTCGGACTGTGTGAGTGTGATGTCGGACTGGGTGAGTGTGATGTCGGACTGGGTGAGTGTGATGTCGGACTGGGTGAGTGATGTCGGACTGGGTGAGTGTGATGTCGGACTGGGTGAGTGTGATGTCGGACTGGGTGAGTGAGATGTCTGACTGGGTGAGTGTGATATCGGAATGGGTGAGTGTGATGTCGGACTGGGTGAGTGTGATGTCGGACTGGGTGAGTGTGATGTCGGGCTGGGTGGGTGGGATGTCGGACTGGGTGAGTGGGATGTCGGGCTCGGGGAGTGGGATGGTGGGCTGGGTGAGTGTGATGTTGGACAGGGTGAGTGTGATGTTGGGATGGGTGAGTGGAATGTTGGGCTGGGTGAGTGGGATGTTGGGCTCGGTGAGTGGGATGGTGGGCTGGGTGAATGTGATGTTGGACTGCGTGAGTGTGATGTTGGACTGGAGTGAGTCTGATGTTGAGCTGGGTGAGTCTGATGTTGGGCTGGGTGAGTCTGATGTTGGGCTGGGTGAGTCTGATGTTGGGCTGGGGGAGTGGGATGTTGGGCTGGGGTGAGTCTGATGTTGGGCTGGGTGAGTGGGATGTGGGACTGGGTGAGTGGGATGTTGGACTGGCTGAGTGTGATGTTGGCTGGGTGAGTGTGATGTTGGACTGGCTGAGTGTGATGTTGGGCTGGGTGAGTGTGATGTTGGGCTGGGTGAGTGTGATGTTGGGCTGGGTGACTGTGATGTTGGGCTGGGTGAGTGATGTTTGACTGGGTGAGTGTGATGTCGGTCTGGGTGAGTGTGATGTCGCGCTGGGTGAGTATGATTTCGGACTGGGTGAGTGTGATGTTGGGCTGGATAAGCGTGATGTTAGATTGGGTGAGTGTGATGTTGGGCTGGGTGAGTGTGATATTGGACTGGGTGAGTGTGATGTTGGACTGGCTGAGTGTGATGTTGGACTGGGTGAGTGTGATATTGGACTGGGTGAGTGTGATGTTGGACTGGCTGAGTGTGATGTTGGGCTGGGTGAGTGTGATGTTGGGGTGGGTGAGTGTGATGTTGGACTGGCTGAGTGTGATGTTGGGCTGGGTGAGTGCGTTGTTGGACTGGGTGAGTGTGATGTTGGACTGGGTGAGTGGGCTGTCGGGCTGGGTGAATGTGATGTTGGGCTGGGTGAGTGGGATGTTGGGCTGGGTGAGTGTGATGTCGGACTGGGTGAGTGTGATGTTGGACTGGGTGAGTGTGATGTCGAGCAGGGTGAGTGTGATGTCGGGCTGGGTGAGTGTGATGTTGGACTGGGTCAGTGTGATGTTGGGCTGGGTGAGTGGGATGTTGGACTGGGTGAGTGTGATGTTGGAGTGGGTGAATGTGAATTTGGACTGGGTGAGTGGGATGTTGGGCTGGGTGAGTGTGATGTTGGACTGGGTGAGTGTGATGTCGGACTGGGTGAGTGTGATGTCGGACTGGGTGAGTGTGATGTCGGACTGGGTGAGTGTGATGTCGGACTGGGTGAGTGTGATGTCGGACTGGGTGAGTGTGATGTCGCACTGGGTGAGTGTCATGTCGCACTGGGTGAGTGTGATGTCGGACTGGGTGAGTGTGATGTCGGACTGGGTCAGTGTGATGTGGGGCTGGGTGAGTGTGATGTTGGACTGGGTGAGTGGGATGTTGGGACTGGGTGAGTGTGATGTCGGACTGGGTGAGTGTGATGTCGGACTGGGTGAGTGTGATGTCCGACTGGGTGAGTGTGATGTCCGACTGGGTGAGTGTGATGTCGGACTGGGTGCGTGTGATGTCGGACTGGGTGAGTGTGATGTCGGACTGAGTGAGTGTGATGTCGGACTGGGTGAGTGTGATGTCGGACTGGGTGAGTGTGATGTCGGACTGAGTGAGTGTGATGTCTGACTGGGTGAGTGTGATGTCGGACTGGGTGAGTGTGATGTCGGACTGGGTGAGTGTGATGTCGGGCTGGGTGGGTGGGATGTCGGGCTGGGTGAGTGGGATGTCGGGCTCGGTGAGTGGGATGGTGGGCTGGGTGAGTGTGATGTTGGACAGGGTGAGTGTGATGTTGGGATGGGTGAGTGGAATGTTGGGCTGGGTGAGTGTGATGTTGGGCTGGGTGAGTGTGATGTTGGGCTGGGTGAGTGTGATGTCGGGCTGGATTAGTCTGATGTTGGAGTGGGTGAGTGTGATGTTGGGCTGGGTGAGTGTGATGTTGGGCTGGATGAGTGTGATGTTGTGCTGGATGAGTGTGATGTCGGGCTGGATTAGTCTGATGTTGGAGTGGGTGAGTGGGATGTTAGACTGGGTGAGTGTGATGTTGGGCTGGATTAGTCTGATGTTGGAGTGGGTGAGTGTTATGTTGGGCTGGGTGAGTGGGATGTTGGGCTGGGTGAGTCAACAGATGATGCTGAATGGGCCAAATGGCCTTTTCCCCTCTTTGACTTTTGTCCTTATGATAGCATCAATATCATCTCATCCTCGAACTTCCCGATACCTGGTGTCGCCTGAACCCAGAGATCCTGAAATCTAATCCCTGCCAACTATTAAATTCAACAATCTGGCCAAATCCATAAGAAATTTACCTGCTGGTTCTCAGAATGTGCGAAGAATGGATGAGAGGATTACTGCTCTTGACATCAATGTGTTGACTTAATTATCCAGTGTGCTGTCACATCATACCAGCCAGTGCACTTTGTAAAATGCTATAACCGTCAGCAGTGTATGATGACACCTTGTGAATAGGACTAGCCCTGTTTAGCATTGACCGATGCACAGGGCAATAGTGAGCAGAATTTATTTTACGCCAGACATCACTTTTAAATTGTGGGATCTCCACTCCAAGTCCAACTGTCAGTGTAATGGGGGAGAGGGGAGGAGGTTTAACATAGTGCCTTCGTGGGCTCATTCTTTTCACTTGTGCTGCTCCAAAGGCATTGGCTCACGCTGGAATACGCTTCCTCTGCTACCTCGCTCAAGTGGCCCTTCTTACTACAAGTGTCTAGTCGACTGTGGAGAGCATCACAACCCAGCGCTGCCATCAGCCAACGTCCGCACAAGTGCACGTTCCAGTAGAGGTCACTGGCCAGCAGCCAGGGAAGGGAACCCTGGTTGATTTCCTTCTCCCTTGCCAAGTGACATTGATGGCAATGGTAGTAGCCCCTGCGACTGCACCAGGGGAGATAAGCTCAATCAGCACAGAGCAGGGAGGGCTACGATCTGAGGAACAACGCTAATCGTTAAAACATTAATAAATACGCTCATTTCATTTGCAAAGCTGACAAGGATTTCAGCGCCTCGCAGGTTAATAATACATTACTTCTGAAGAGCTCCTACTTGAACCTTGGAAGAATTTCCATTAGCACAGCCACAAAGTGCAAACCTGCTAATTAAAGTTTGCAATGCACCCGCAGAATGGGAGCAGCATAAAGTCCATTTTATTAATAATGCTGCTACTGTCGCGGCGGGATGTGAAGTGTCTGCATCAATACATGTAATAAGCCCAGCCACTTTGCTGAGCAGTTTTTTATGAGCTTTCATTTACTGAATTCAATTAATTAACACAACTCTGCAGTTATAGAGCCAAACCGTTTTACACCTCAGTCTATGGCCACGAGCATCATTTTAAAGAGGGAGCCTCACTGCTCTGCTAAACCTACCAGTTAAAAGCAATCAGGATTAACCATCAGTTGCCCCAGGAACTCTAACTTCTTTTCCTGGTTTAATGCCCTCAGCTTGTAAAAGTTACGATGCACACAGCCCTCTGCTGACTCACCCAAGCGGCCATCTTTCATGTGCGTGCCTAGACAGTGAGCGTTGGGTGGCTATTCCACCGCGGGGGCCCTCCAAAAGAAAAAGAAAGAATTATATTTATATAGCACCTTTTAGGACGTCCCAAAGCGCTTTACAGCTAATGAAGTACTTTTGAAGTGTAGTCACTGTTGCAATGTAGGAAATGCAGCAGCCAAATTGTACACAGCAAGCTCCCACAATCAGCAATGTGATAACGACCAGATAATCTGTTCTTTTATTATGTTGATTGAGGGATACATATTGGCCAGGACACCAGGGATAACTCCCCATAACTTCGAAATGGTGCCATGGGATCTTTTATGTCCACCTGAGAGAGCAATGGGGCCTCGGTTTAACGTCTCATCCGAAAGACAGCACCTCCAATTGTGCAGTACTGAAGGAGTGCTGTACCGTCAGAGGTGCTGTCTGTCAGATGAGACGTTAAATCGAGGCCCTGTCTGCCCTCTTGAGTGGACGTAAAAGATCCTATGGCAGTGTCAGCCTGTATTTTTGGTGCTCAAGACCCTGGAGTGGGACTTGAACCCACAACTTTCTGACTCAGAGGCACGAGAGCTACCCACTGAGCCACAGCTGACACAACATCATGGTCAAACAACCTACTGACTCTCACTGTCTGGGCTCACGCTTGAAGAGTGGCCACTTGGCTGAGGTACGTGGGCTTCTAGTACCTGTGGATCTGCCTCCCCCCCCCACCCGCCCCTCTTCTCCTCCTCACCTCACTCAATAACAGTTAGTGCCTTCAATAGAGGAGCAGAGAAAGTTACGAGGAGATTTGACAGAGGTGTTCAAAATCATGAGGGATTTTGATAGAGTAAATAAGTAGAAACTGTTCCCACTGGCAGGCGGGTCGGTAACCAGAGGACACAGATTGAAGATAATTGGCAAAAGAACCAGAGGGGAGATGAGGACATTTTTTTTTTTACTCAACGAGTTGTTGTGATCTGGAATGCACTGCCTGAAAGAGGGGTGGAAGCAGATTCAATAGTAACTTTCAAAAGGGAATTGGATAAAAACTCAAAGGGAAAAAAATTACAGGGCTATGGGGAAAGAGCAGGGGAGCGGGACTAAGTGGATAGCTTGACCAAAGAGCCGGCACAGGTGCAATGGGCCAAATGGCCTCCTGTACTATAGCATTTAATGATTCTAGGAGGGGAGAAAATTGGAACAAACAGCTAAATATCAATCAACAGCTCGGAGGTAGAACAGAATCTTGGCTCGGCTACAGGCTGCAAATAGTGTCACCGGGGACAGAACAAGCCTGAGTGGCGAACTGGAGCAGCCGAGAACGATCGGATTTCAATAACATCGCGATTAGGAAATATTTCATAGAATCATGCAGCACAAAAGGAGGCCATTTGGCCCCTCATGCCCATGCCAGCTCTTTGAAAGAGCCGTCCAATTAGTCCCACTGCCCTGCTCTTTCCTCATAGCCCTGAAAATTTCTTTCATTTTAAGTATTTATCTAATTCCCTTTTGAAAATTCCTATTGAATCAAACACACTCCAGAGCATAACAACGAGTAGGCTAGTGCTTGAAATAAATAGTCTGTTTATACTGAATATGCATGCAAAAGGAAACTGGAGGAGTACGAGAGAAAAGGGAATAGAAAGATATGTTGAAAGGCTGAGATGAGGCTGATGGAATGGGAGGAGACTGGTGTGGAGTATAAACCCCAGCACAGACTCGTTGGGCCCAATGGCCTGTTTCTGTGCTGTATATTCTATGTAATTCTATGTAATTTACACATTCCAAGCACTGTCACTGACCAAACTTGCATCTTCCTTCACCTCCCCTTCGGTGCAGCTGGGACACACTGTATGCGGCATTCATGCCTTGTTCACCATCGGGAAGTGTAAGGCAGACCACAGTCGGCTAAGAAAATGCAACCTACCCCCACAGCACCCATTTTTAGAGGTCTTTGCTGTGTGTTATTATTTAATGCTCTCTCACCCACACCCCCCTCCTCCAATTCTCCTATTCCATACTTCAGCTGCAGGTACTGGCTCTATTTGGGGCCTTGGCTCTGGTATCAGCTAACTGAAAAGTCTTTGGGGGAGGGGGGGAGGGGGGTTATTTTCAACTGCCAGTCATCCATTTCTCGTCTGAAAAACAGGGCGACGGCAGTGTTAAATCTGGTGGGGTCCTTGTATGCCCATTTGCCTGATTGAATCAGTTTTCAAGGCAGGCTGTTAAATAGGTGCCCAGCACTCCCAGCCAAAGCAGGCAGCAGACTGTTTTAATATGCAAATCGGGAGTTTGACGCCCATTGCAGGCCCCCGATTGCAATTTTGGCGGAGCAATGGCCGCACAGCGCGGGTGAGTCTGACATTCCCCAGGTGTTGAGAAGCCTGACCGGCGATCCTTAAAGGGACCGCTGGAGGCCGCTCCAAAAAGGTAAGCTTTTTTTGTCTCAAGATTTTTTGCGGGGCCAAGGAGGAGCAGGTGTTCCTCCAGGCCATGTGAAAACCTTCCAGTCCTGCTGCCTGCACGTTACCTCCCCCTACTGCCCGCCCAACGGGCCTTACCCTGCCGGCGGCTATGGGCTACAGCCGGCTGATGATCCGTCACAGGGAACAGGCGAGTCACAGCAAAGCGTTTGGTGGCCGCAGCTCGCCAGAAAAATGTCAACAAGGCCCGAACCTAACGTGGCATCCAAGGAGGGTTGCCAACTCTGGTTGGCTGTGTTCCTGGAGGTAGCGTCACATGACCCTCCCGCCTCCAACCGCCCCGCCCCCACACTCCCACCATTGGTCGCCTAACACATCCATCCTCACAGTGCCCCGCCTTCCCACGGAAAGTTAACATCCAATTGGATGATTCTTGACTGTCAGTCAAACAGCCTTTTTTCCTATCTCCACTATTTTTATAACTAATAAATGAAAATTAATTCTTTTATTAGTGTTCAAAGAAAATGAAAAAAAATATATTTTTCTTAATGCTCCTATGATTTTTCTCTAGGGTTGCTCAGAGCAGCGTCCAGGAGATTAATCTTTAATTCCTGGAGGCTCCAGGGCAATCCTGGAGGGTTGGCAACCCTCCATCCAAGTAGAAAATCTCTCCCTTTATGTGTGAGCTTGGACAGTGTGTTTCCACAGGATATTCCACCCTGGAGCTCAAGCCTTGCCCTCTCCCAACTTAACATTCCAGCAGCGGTCACTAGAGAGCAGTCGACAACAGTGTAATGTATGTACCTTTAAGGGGAGAACTACTTTTTACAGCTCCTGTATACTGTAGTACCGGCAGTGACCACACCTGTATATAAACCCTGAGTAGGGATCTGTACAGAAGTTCTAGAGTAACCCTCATCCAGTAAACAGCTGTTGATTGTTCCCTGCAGTCTCTTGTCTCATTATTGAAGGACACAACATCAAGATACACGGATCTAACATTGGCGACGAGAAGAATCAAACCTACCTGCAACTCTGCATCACCTCCCAGGGATTCGCTCCTGGAGAACAGTGGAAGAAGAAGGCCGAGTCCAGAAGCACGGGCGTCGACCACGGGAAACCCCCCAGTCATCCAGCGGAGATTTGAGCATCGCAGGGGAGGCTGTCGAGAGCCAGGCTTGGTTCTCCGGTCACGGTGGTCCAGCGAAACGGGCTGGCAACAGGTACTGCGCAGACCCTTCCCGGACAGCGGCAGCTAGAGCCGACCGATGGCACAGGAAAAGGCCGAGCAGCGTCGACGGGGGAAAGAGAGAGGGTAGAGCGCACAGGGCGCAGCCGGTGTTCAGGACCGAGCGGCGTCAACAAGAGGGAGCAGAGCGCAGCCGGTGTTCAAAGGGCCGAGCAGCGTCAACGGGAGAGAGAGGCGCGCAGGAAAACGCGCAGAGCACAGCCGGTGTTCAAGGGCCGAGCAGCATCAACAGGAGAGAGTGGCGCGCAGGAAAACGCGCAGAGAGCAGCCGGTGCGGGGAAGAAAGGAAAGCGCGGGAGACGCCATTTTAAGCCGCAGCGGGAAGAAGGGAGAGCGCGGGAGACGCCATTTTGAGCCAGTCCAACCACACCCAGGGATGCCGAAGAGTGGCAGTGTCACAGCATTCGACAATGAAGTCGAAGATTGGACGACATATGTCGAACGCATAGAAGTGTACTGCAAGGCGAATGAAGTGCCAGATGACAGGAAAGCGCTGGTATTGTTGAATTCAATGGGTGCAAAAACGTATGGCTTACTGCGAAACCTAGTAACCCCAGAGAAGCCAGTGGAAAAGGATTTAGAGAACATAGTGTCAATCCTACAGGACCACTTAAACCCCACACCGCTATTGATAGCAGAAAGATTTAAGTTTCACAAAAGGAACCAGCATAAAGATGAAAGTAATGCTGAGTATTTAACGGAACTGTGCAAGCTATCGAAACACTGCCAGTTTGGAACGGGACTAGCAGATACTTTAAGGGACAAGTTTGTGTGTGGGCTTCAAAGTGAAGGAACCCAAAAACGGCTTCTATCAGAAAAGGATCTTACGCTGGACAAGGCTTTCAGCATGGCAGTATCATACAAAGCAGCAGCACTGGGCGCGGCAGAGATACAACGGAGACCGCAAGAATATGGCACAAATGAAATGTCATACGGAACAGTGAAGTGCTATCGCTGCGGCAGAACAACACACGACCATAAGGATTGCTGGGTCAAGGACAAAGTGTGCAGACAGTGTGGAAAAGCAGGACACATAGCAAGAGTCTGCAGGTCGGGAAAGAAAACCAGCAGCAAGAAATCTCCACAGGAGAAGTACAAGAAGGTACAGAAGGTGACGGAGAGTAGTTCAGACGAACAGAAAAGTGATACAGACTCCGGAAGCAAGGAGCTGGGTTGTCTGAAACTACATAATGTGATCAAAACGGAGGATCACCAAACTATCTGGGTCACGCTCAAGATAGACTGAGTCCAAGTGAAAATGCAATTGGACACAGGATCAGCCCTAACAGTCATAAACCGAAGGGACGACAAGCGGCTATTCTCACATATACCCTTGAGAGATACAGAGATTGTCTTGAAGACGTACACGGGGCAAAAAGTCTACCCCAAAAGAAAAATAAGGGTGAACGTTATATATAATGGCAAGGAAACACCAAAAATGGACCTATATGTATTGCCAGATGGAGGACCACCACTACTAGGACGTGAATGGATCCAGAAGATACAGCTAGATTGGCATTCCATACAAGCACTGACTGTAGATGCCAAAAAGGATGACGACGTCACACCTGGACGACTGTCAAAAATGCTAACTGACGCACAAGAAGTGTTCCAGGAGGGACTCAGAACACTAAAAGGCATAACAGCGACGATCAAAATAGAGGAAAATGCAAGCCCAAAGTTTTTTAAGGCCAGACCAGTGCCTTATGCGATCCGCCCAGCCGTCGAAGCAGAGCTGGAAGGTTTGGAACGTTCAGGAGTACTGTCCAAAGTGGACTGGAGCGAGTGGGCTACACCCATCATTCCTGTAATGAAGAGGTCGTTGAGTAATACGCCTGGGGAACCAAAGAAGGTTCGCATCTGTGGGGACTTTAAGGTGACAGTGAACCCAGTCCTTCACACTGTACAATATCCGCTTCCGCAGATTGAAGATATTTTCGCCTCGCTATCTGGAGGGAAACGCTTCACTAAGATTGATCTGGCCCAGGCGTACCTGCAAATGGAGGTAGAAGAAGCCTCGAAACAGTACCTCACGATCAACACTCATAAAGGTCTCTACCAATACAACCGGCTGGTGTTCGGGGTAGCATCAGCTCCGGCTATTTGGCAAAGGGCAATGGATCAAGTCCTGCAAGGGATTCCAGGGACCCAGTGTTATTTGGATGACATCCTGGTCACGGGCGAAAATGACAGTGATCACCTCGCCAACCTGGAGCAGGTGCTCACTAGATTGAAGGAATATGGGCTCCGAGCTAATCGCCACAAATGCGAGTTTTTCCAGAAGCAGATCTCGTATTGTGGCCACGTTATTGATAAAGAGGAGTTACATAAGTCACCTGAAAAGATTGAGGCAGTAGTCAAGGCTCCAGCACCAGAAAATGTGTCACAACTGAGGTCGTTCCTCGGGCTGGTGAACTACTACCATAAGTTCTTGCCGAATTTGTCTACAGTACGACACCCACTGAACACCCTACTGCAAACGGGGGTACCATGGAAGTGGAATGACGAATGTAAACGAGCTTTCCAGAAGTGCAAAGAATTGATCACATCAAAAGAGGTGTTGGCTCATTTCAACCCAGCACTACCAATTCGGTTGGCGTGTGATGCATCACCCTATGGCATTGGAGCGGTGCTGTCGCACAAATTCCCGGACGGCTCGGAGAGGCCAGTAGCCTTTGCGTCTCAGTCACTAACCTCAGCCGAGCGTAACTACGCCCAGATTGACAGGGAGGCCCTCAGCCTAGTGTGGGGAGTGAAAAAGTTCAACCACTATCTGCACGGGCAGAAGTTCACCTTGCTGACTGACCACCAACCACTTGTCTCCATCTTTAATCCAAAGAAGGGCGTTCCGGTGATGACTGCGCAACGGCTACAAAGATGGTCCCTTTTTCTAGGGGCGCACCAATATGAAATCGAGTATAAGGGCACGAAACAGCATGGAAACGCTGATGGGCTATCACGCCTGCCACTGCCTACTGCGGAGGAAGCACCAGCAGTGGACCCTGTCGAAATATTTCATTCGACTATAATTGAACGCTTGCCAGTAACTAACGCTGGTATAGAGAAGGAGACCCGAAATGACCCGACACTGTCTCGGGTATATGATTTGACGGTGAAGGGATGGCCAGCACATGGCGACTCACTGTTGCCAGCATTCTCATCCAGAAGAGAACAGCTGTCAGTATGCCAGGGGACCTTGATGTGTGGATCCCGAGTGGTAATTCCACCCAAGTTAAGGGAGAGAGTGCTCAATGAGCTTCACGAAGGTCATCTGGGAGGGGTGAAAATGAAAAGCCTTGCTAGGGCTTATGTGTGGTGGCCGGGGATCGATCAGCAAATCGAGGACCTGACAAAGAGCTGCTCAGGATGCCAGAAGGTCCAAAATGCACCACCACATGCCCCTCTACACCCATGGGAGTGGCCCTCATCTCCATGGCAACGGGTGCATATTGATTTTGCTGGTCCATTCATGGACTCAATGTTTTTAATAGCCGTGGATGCGCACTCGAAATGGCCTGAGGTGATCAAAATGTCCTCCACCATCACGGAGAAAACTATTGCAGTCCTACGGACCATTTTTGCCAGGAACGGCTTGCCAGAGCAGATTTGCTCTGATAACGGACCACAGTTTGTGTCAGAAGAGTTTCGAAGATTTATGAAAAGGAATGGGGTAAGGCATTACACATCCGCCCCGTATCATCCAGCCACAAATGGATTGGCTGAGAGGTTCGTACAAACCTTTAAAAAAGCAGTAAGGGCCATGTGCGATGACGACATTCCACTGCAGCATAAGGTGGACAATTTCCTGTTAGCCTACAGAAATGCGACACATGCAGTCACCAACCAGACCCCGGCCATGATGTTCTTTAACCGAAGGTTGAGATCTCGTCTGGATTTGCTCAGACCAAATGTACGAAGAGATGTTGAGAATAAGCAATTCCAGCACATCAATGAGAAGCCGACAAGGAGCTTCAATGTAGGGCAACCAGTCTTGGCCCGCGACTACCGAACAGAGAAATGCACACGGCAGGGGCCACTACTGTACACAGTGGATGTTGGGGAGAACATTGTGAGATGCCATGTTGACCAGATCCTAGAGTCACAGGAACGAGTCAACCCCATGTCTCGCCCATACGTACCTGGTGATGAACCCGACGTACAGGGAGCATCTACCCCAGAAACAGTAGCATTGGAAGCGGATGAACCAACCGACAACAGGGGGCCAGAATCGCCTCCGCACCAAGAGCAAGACACTCAGGAAAGGCGCTATCCAGAAAGGATCAGGAAGCCTCCCCAAAGACTGAATTTATAAATAGACTATTTTCAGTTAACGTTGCATGTTAAAAGTGTTAATTGTAATTAGTTGATATTTAATTGTTAAATGAGTGTTATGGTACTGTTAATCTAAAAGAGGAGGAATTGTAGTGTATGTACCTTTAAGGGGAGAACTACTTTTTACAGCTCCTGTATACTGTAGTACCGGCAGTGACCACACCTGTATATAAACCCTGAGTAGGGATCTGTACAGTTAGTTCTAGAGTAACCCTCATCCAGTAAACACCTGTTGATTGTTTCCTACAGTCTCTTGTCTCATTATTGAAGGACACAACATCAAGATACACGGATCTAACAAACAGGAAGCTCAGTTTGGTGATGTTGATGCAAATGGTAGTGACCCTATCACCGACCCCACTAACTCAGCACAGACCGGGAATCAGAGCTGGAGCATACTTGTCTGCATGGCTCCCTTCCATAGTGAGATGCAAAAGGCCTTCACAGATGTTTTTGCAGAGCGTTCCGTTACAGTCCAAGAATCAGGCAGGTTTCCAAATGCTATCCAAGGACTCCGATTGGGAAGCATGTGTGTGTAGACCTTAAGCGAGGATACGATCAGGCTCGGTTCGGCTATCTGCCCACAGTTGACTATCCTGCCCACATACAGCGCGACTGTGGTGGCAAAGCGCAAGTTCCGGTCCGATCCCCTGATCAAGCCCCAGAAAAAGACTGAGGCCCACAATGGTCAGTGCTAAGGGCTAAATTAGAGGGTAAGGAAGCCTCTGCTCAGCCCTCTCCCTCCACTTCCAAAATTTGGGGGCCTTCCTGCCATTAACTCAGGCCTACCTTGAATGTCAGCTGTGGCTCAGTGGATAGTGACATGAATCTGGTCATTCATGTGGAAATGACTTATGAAGTAATACTGGGCGGCCTGCTGGTGGCACTGTCCAGGGAGAATATAAATACTCGGGCATGGGCCCAGCTTGCTCAGGACATTCTTTAACAGGAACTAGTGAAGGACACAACTAGATCTCCATGTTGAAAAACAGTTGATTAAAGCCTTGTTTAATACTCAGACCAAGTGCCTGGTAGTTTTCTTACATCAGATAGCACTCTTGTCTCTAAGTCAGAATGTTTCGGGTTCAAGTCCCACACCAGGTACTTGAGCACATAATCCAGGCTGATACTACAGTGCAGTACTGAGGGAGTACTGCACTGTTGGAGGTGCCAATGTTCGGATGAGTCATCTGTCTTTTCAGATAGACATAAAAGATCCCATAGCACTATTCAAAGAAGAGCAGGGGAGTTCTCCCAGGTGTCTTGGCCAATGTTTATTCCTCAAACAACATCACTAAAACAGATTAGCTGATTGTTATCACAATACTGTTTGTGGGAGCTTGCTGTGCACAAATTGGCAGTCGTGATTACAACAGTGAGTACACTTTAAGAAGTATTTCATTGGTTGTAAAGCACTTTGGGATGTTCTGAGGTGAAAGATGCTATAGAAATGCAAGTCTTTCTTTTGGTGTCCTTTACTCTAGAATCATAGAATAGTACAGCACAGGAGGAGGCCAGGAGCCCTTCCTTAATTAGTGAACCAGTTGGGTTTTTACAAAAATGCAACAGCTTCATGGTCACTTTTACTGATACCAGCTTTTTATTTCCAGGTTTTATTTGTAAACTGAATTCAAATTCTCAAAATTGCCACAGTGGGATATAAGTTTATAAGAACATAAGAAATAGGAGCAGGAGTAGGCCATTTGGCCCCTCAAGCCTGCTCCGCCTTTCAATAAGATCATGGCTGATCTGATCTTGGCCTCAACTCCACTTTCCTGCCTGTTCCCAATAACCCTTGACTCCCTTATCGTTCAAAAATCTGTCTATCTCAGCCTTGAATATATTCAATGACTCAGCCTCCACAGCTCTCTGGGGTAGAGAATTCCAAAGATTCACGACCCTCAGAGAAGAAATTCGTCCTCTTCTCCGTCTTAAATGGGCGACCCCTTATTCCGAAATTATGCTCCCTAGTTCTAGATTCCCCCACAAGGGGAAACATCCTCTCAGCATCTACCCTGTCAAGGCCCCTCAGAATCTTATATGTTTCAATAAGATGACCTCTCATTCTTCTAATCTCCAATGAGTATAGGCCCAACCTTTCTTCATAAGACAACCCCTTCATCCCAGGAATCAACCTAGTGAACCTGTTCTGAAGTGCCTCCAATGCAAGTATATCTCTCCTTAAATAAGGAGACCAAAATTGTATGCAGTAGTCTACATGTGGCCTCACCACCGCCCTGTACAGTTGTAGCAAGACTTCCCTACTTTTATACTCCATCCCCCCTGCAATAAAGGCCAACATTCCATTTGTCTTCTTAATTACTCGCTGTACCTGCATGCTAACTTTGTGTTTCGTGTTCAAGGACACCCAGATCCCTCTGTACCGCTGCATTCTGTAGTCTCTCTCTATTTAAATAATATTTTGCTTTTTTATTCTTCCTACCAAAGTGGATAACCTCACATTTTCCCACATTATACTCCATCTGCCAAATTTTGGCCATCTCACTTAACCTATCTATATCCCTTTGCAGACTCTGTGTCCGCCTCACAACTTGCTTGAACTCACATTCTATTACTAGTCCAGTAACATAACCAGCACACAACTGTACCCTTAGAAAGATGAGCATCATCAGACTAAAGATTTATCGTCTAGAAATGTATTTTATATGATTATGCCCTCGCAAATCTACGACCATTTCAGCAATTCCCATGCTGATGGACATCCATTTGCAACAGGCCTTAAATATGTCAACGCCTTAATGGAGAAGTCATGTACTTAAGCTCTATAATGTCAGAAGCTAATACACAGACTCTCATTTTATCTCACCGTAGCCCACTCAAACTATTAAGCTGGGCCGTGTGCTTGTACATAAGTTATATATATCAGTAACAGATGAGTCCCTTTGGAGAACGGAATTAGAGAAGAGCAGAACAATTAAAGTACAATTCATTGTTCGGTGTTAACTAATGCGCCAGGAAGTGTTGGCAATATTTTAATTACCATCCAGCTGTTTTGAAAAGCTTTCAACAAAAAATAATGAATAGGGGATCATGAAATGTTTTATTATGTACCAATTAAGAGGGCCCATTTCAAATGCTTTCTGGAGCATTGCCTCATCTGATATTTTATCCAGTGTAAAGGCCACTATTCTGAAACAAAAAATTGTTGGAATGGGAAAATTGGGACTGCTAGAAATCTGAGAATTCTGGAAATGAGGTCCAGTCTATTCTGCTCTTGCTCGTCATTTAATAAACAGCCACAACCTTTTTTCACTGGTCCTGTCCCCACTCCATTGCTCCCTCCAAGGTGTGTGCCTGCCCGGCCCGGCGGGCGCACACCTTCCACAGCTCGCGCGCACTTCAAATGAAAAGCCGTGCAGAGAACTGGACAGTAGCGGGGGCGGGGGAGGGGCCCAATACACACTGGCCCCAGGAATCCAAACAAACTCGTTTGTGAGTCTTGCAGCCTCAGAGCCGATCGCAAGTGCAGTGTGTGCTCCGATGGTTGATGGGTTGCTGTGTAATGCCGGGAAGGGTTTCGTTTTCTCCCTTGAACTTTGACCTTTCAGCGTGAGAATCCCCCGCGCTCTGATTCTTAACCTTTCCGCGCTCTGATTCTTAACCTTTCAGGCCGGAGCCGCCCATGCGCAATATCCAGTTGGGCCACGCTTTCCTCAGCTGCATGCAGAGGTTAAGGGATCGGTTGGTGGCCGGTGGAGGGAAGATCGAGGATGGAAAGGGAAGGGAGAGTGAATTGGAGGGGTGAGAGGGAGCGAGAGAGAGACTGGGGGAATGAGCGAGAGACTGGGGGAATGGGAGGGAGAGACTGGGGAGCGAGAGAGAGACTGAGGGAGAGAGATTGGGGGAGAGAGAGAGACTGGGGGAGTGGGAGGGAGAGACTGGGGGGGAGAGAGAGACTGGGGGGAGTGGGAGGGAGAGACTGGGGGGAGAGAGAGACTGGGGGAATGGGAGGGAGAGACTGGGAGTGGGAGGGAGAGACTGGGGGGAAGAGAGAGAGAGACTGGAGCAGAGAGAGGGAGAGATTGGGGGAGGGAGAGACGGGGGAGTGGGAGGGAGAGACTGGGGGAGGGGGAGAGAGAGACGGGGAATGGGAGGGAGAGACTAGGGAGAGAGAGACTGGGGAGAGAGAGACTGGAGCAGAGAGAGGGAGGGAGAGAGAGAGACTGGGATGAGAGAGAGACAGTGGGGAGAGAGACAGACTGGGGGGAAGAGAGAGGGACGGAGAGAAAGGGAGGGAGAGGGGGACGGAGGGAGAGGGAGGGAGGAAGAGAGAGAGAGAGAGGGAAACTGCGGGAGAGGGAGAGGGGTGTAGGTCCAGATGCATGTCGCACTTTGGAACAACACAGGTGGAGGTGCAGCGCATGTACAATGGCCGCTGGAAGGAGGCTAAAACAAACAACTTTTAGGCCCCCGGTGAAACAAAAATGATTTTTTTTTAGTTCAGAAAATTGTTTAAAGCTGGGAAAAAATATGGGAAAGTGATGTTGAATGTCCCGCTGTCAGTTCCAGTTAAATTTTGCCAGGTGTTGATCCATTTTTGAAAGAGTCTTATCAGGGTTATTTAAATCATGTTATGAGAGAGGAAAACGTTTGTGCCCCTGTTTGTACCTCAGAGTCTGTGAGAGACGGAGAGAACGGCAGCAGAAAAAGAGGAAACAATTTCTCCAAAACTGATCCCAACTCATCGCCAAGGCTGGGGATAGATAACCTCACCGCCTTCTTAGGAAGACTAACCACTTTATTCACTTTCTTATTTGAGCTCCGTTTGGAATTAGAGTTTATTTTATTATTTTTTGTTGTATGTTTAACGACAGCGTTGAAGAGGGAAAGAGAAACTTGGAGCAACTTCTATCAAAGCTGCACTGAGACTTGAAAGAATTTAAAGATTTTTAATGAACTTTTCACAAAAAATGAGTGTTAAAAACACTTTGTCCCCCTAAGTTTCGAATATGATTTTGGAAGAAACAGAAACAAAAATCAATATTCAACCAGGTCTTGAAGTTCAAACGCTTTTAAAGATGCTCTGAAATGCTTAGAACATTTTAAAATTGAAATTTCTCAATATTTGATTTTGAATGATCGAGTGAAGTGAGGAGCTTTACACAAACATGCAACCATGCTGTTGAGAGGGAGGTGGGGAGGATTTGTAGGAGTTACATATTAATGATATTTAAAAAAAAGTTAATAAAATGTAAGACGTTTAGGAAGAGAACCAAAAAAGGGGAAAAACAAACCATTTTATTTTGTCTGTCATTCTATAGTCCTAACAAGTCTCAGGAATAATGTAAATATAGATTTCCTCTTAAACGTTTAGTGGAGTGTTGATAGAAACACGAGTTATCTCATGATGTATAAAAATTGCAGGAAGCTACTTTAGAAGAAACTACTATTTGTTTATTGAGAAAGACACAGAAAATACTTAGATTAAACTGATAGTGTACAATTTTGATTTGGTATAAATGTTTGAAATAGGAGATTTAAAATTGAGAGTACAATGAAGCTTGTTTCCTGCTATTTAATTGCAAAGTACCTAAAATAATTCAACACTTTTCGTGGTAAGAGCAGGGATTAATATTGTGGAGAATATTTGAGAGAAAAACATTAGAAGCAAAATTTGTAAATTAACATTTTTACGTCAACATATTAGTAATGATTTCCAATTCAGTCTGATTGGTTCCCTTGTCCAGGAAGAAAGATGAATATTTATTTCTGCTAAATCATAGTTTTTCCTGCTCTTTGTATTTAATTCGGTGATGCAAATTGTGTATGTGTTTTTCTGCACTTGTGAATAAGTGCTGCATTTCTGACATGTTACATGGGGGGTGTGCTGGCTCAAGAAGACTGTTTATTAATGGAAGTGATTGAAGTTGGAAATACGGATACCTGTTTTTGTTCAATTCTTTTTAATACTGTGAACTAAAGAACTACAGCACTTTATATTTGTTGGATGTCTGGTTGAATTGTGATTAATACTCTAATTACGTATCTGGACGTACAGCACGTCAGTGCCATAGGAAAGCCGCTGCTCCTGCTGCTTGTGCAGCCACTGCTATAGTGACGTGAGGGATGGGCTAATACGTTGAAGTGGCAATATGGCATTACTGTATATATGCTTTTAAGTGGTTGCTGTTGTTGTAAAAGTTGTTGTTTAAAAATTTGCTCACGGACGAAAAGGTCTCGCTCAAAGGTGTGTGGCCCGCTCAGTACAAAAAAAAGTTAGAGGGAACATTGCTCCACTCCCTTTCCCTCACTTCTCCCCCCTCTGCTCCTGACTGTTGCTGGGGTATGGCTGCATGGCTGCCACCTGCCCCCAAGGTGGCCGTACTTCATCCATGAGCTTCGATCGCACCTGCGGGACACTCCACCGTGAGAAGCATTGTGGCCGAGCCCCGATTCGTATGCGCACGTGTATCCATGCGGGGTACGATTGTACAGGTGCCAGCAGACCTCTGGTACCTTGCCCAAGTGGGCATTATTCAGCGTGCAAGCCTGGTGAGTATTTGTGGGTAATTCAACCATGAGTACCATCACATCCGAGCCAGCTCCTGTCCTCACACAGGCATTTTACAGCAAGGGAATGCTCTGTAACACTGAAGATACCCAACCTCGTTCAATCCTTGTTCCCACACATTCTTTTAGAATTAAGTTTCCCTGCTGGCTCAGTGGATCAATGTACTGACCCGAAGCTCAGGAAGGTCCTAGGATCGAACCATGCTCTGTGCTGAGTTAGTTGATCTCAGCTGGGGATTGGTAGCTGGTTGTTCTACAATGGGGCTAGGCTGAGGGGAAAGAAAGCAGGCAGGGTTCCCACTTCCTGTCGCTATCCAGTGATCCCTGCTGGAAGTTGGAGTGTTTGGACATCTGGCGAGGGCAGAATCAGGCTAGGCAGTGAGCTGGACCGACAGCCTGCAGACACCACATGGGAGGATCGGGCATTTGGGTTAGGTGCCCGAGGGTAGCTAATGCCTAGATCTGTACTCCACCACGAAAGAAAGAACTTGCATGTCTATGGTGCCTTTCATGACATCCCAAAGCACTTTACAGCCAATGAAGTACTTTTGAAGTGTAGTCATTGTAATGTGAGAAACACGGCAGCCAATTTGCGCACAGCAAGCTCCCACAAACAGCAATGTGATAATGACCAGATAATCTGTTTTAGTTATGTCAGTTGAGGGACAAATATTGGCCCAGGACACCCCTGCTTTTCTTTGAAATAGTGCTAACTAGTCACCAACACCAATATCTCAAGCGAAATGTCACTGTGGTTGTCTGTCCAGCTCACTGCCCAGCCTGATCCTGCCCTGGCCAGTCTCAAGTCACTGGCACTGCAACACACAACCTTCTGACTCAGAGGTGCAAGTGCAACCGCTGAGCCACGACTAACGCCTATCATTTTGTTCCACTCAGAGGACTCCTTATTGCCAAAGCTCATTAGAAATTCGAGACTGCCGTCCTCAGTCAAAGCAATGATAGGCTGCCAAAGTCATAACTGGACCAATCGCAAGGGCCGACTTTGACCCAGCTTGCCTGGCTCTTCAATCACGTCTGCTCGATACTGTTTCGGCGATAACTCCCCTGCTCTTCTTTGAAACAGTGCCACTGGTCACTAACACTAATACCTCAAGCAAAATGTCGCTGTGGATTTTCATGGCTATTCCTCCAACGTACTTTCTAGCCTCTCCTGTATCTCTCCTTCACATTGAAAGGGCTGTTAAACATACTACGTTCTATTGTTCAAATCTAAATATTTATAATACATCATGAATACATTAATAAAATATACAAATCTCGTTCAGCCGCGTTGTTGACAGGAGTCAACTCTAATTAATTTTTGACCTATGTTTTTAAAAATTTTGAATGCAACTAAAATGTCCAATCTCATTTTTATTCATTATTTAAAAGGCGAAAATGAATAATGCAAATCAATTCAGCCACAGGCCCTATTGAGATTACTTCTATGTTTCTCTGTTACTAAAAAGGATGGTCAGAAATTGCTGAGTGAAAATCCCTTATCCCAGATAGAAGGGAGACAAGAGGCTTCGCACCTTTGCACCGGCCGTGTGTCACCTCAACACGTCCACTCCAGTGCTTGCAGATAAAGATGGAGCTCACTGGGGTAGCTGGGTGGTGCGGCAGGTTAGTGCACTGCCCTTCCGTCTCTGGGCTCTGGACTTGAACTCAGGCTCTAAGGGTCCTATCTGAGGTGAGTATGGCCCATTGTCAATCTAGTACCTCGGCCTCAGCTCAGAACTGCCTAGAATTTGATCAATCACAGGAGTCCTGGAGATTGCTGGGATGGGAAGTGGAACAACTTAAACCATCAAGTGTTGCTGTTTTGACCGGAGCCCATTCTTGGGAGAGGGTGGAGCGAGGTTGACTGCAGCTCACTGTATTGTACCTCACACAAAATCACTCTGCATCTCCATGACTTTCCGGCTCCCTGTGGAGCTCTGCTAGGCTGCATTCATCTATTTTGGAGGAGTGGATATTGTTGGAGTGAGATACAGAGTGCGCTCTTGAAGCACATCTGCTCTATACTGTTTCAGGTATCAACACTGTCACATCGGAACATGGCTGCATGAATGGTCTCATCCTGTATTTCTTTACAAGGCCGGTAAATCCTCAACTTATCAAATGTGAATGAATGGGATCTGTCTTGGCCCATTCAAATTCAATATACTGGAAGCAAATGCGAAGGGATTTGGTCCATTGCAATTCTGTACAATGGAAATCAATGGGAAGAGATTTGGTCCATCGGGAGTCTATACAATGGGAGTTCGTGGAAAGAGTTTCAGTCAGTTGTGTTTCTACATAATAGTGATTTTTTTCTAACTTGATCTTGGGATGTGGGTGACACTAGCATGGCAGCATTCATTGACTATGTCCAGTTGCCTTGAAGGCATTAAGAGTCAGCTACATAGTGTGAGACTGGAGTTACATGTAGGCCAGGCAAGGTAAGGGTACAAATTCCCTTCACTGAAGGACAATAGTGAACCAATTGGGTTTTATGACAACCTCACAGCTTTTGTGGTCAATCTTTCCTGATGCCAGCCTACGTTTTACCAGATTTATTGGCCTCAGTTTCACCATTTGCCACAGCAGGGTTTGAACTCATGACCTCTGGGTTGCTAGTCCAGTGCCACACTGCATCGGTTAAAATTACATGGCCTAGAAAGTGGATTGTGCTTGAATCGTGGGGCCGCCCGGTTCCGCACTCAGTGAAAGCACCTAATGAAGCTGGACCACGGCAAATTGGTCCACCAGCCTCATTAGTATAATACCGGTGAGCTTCAGGCCCCGGTAGCAGGGGAGGAGAGGGAGGAGCGAATTCAGACAGCTGGGATGCCAGCTGAGGGCCTCAGGTGAGTCTGGGAGGCAGGGTGTGGGAATGGCAAGAGGGAGGGGGGAACAAACGGTGACTGGCAACAGCCGACGGTTTTAATGTGGAGCCAGGAGGAGCACTCCTGCACCCGCCAGCTCAACATTCATCAGGTCAGAGGCTGGGTATTCTGCGGTGAGTGACTCACCTCCTGACTCCCCAAAGCCTTTCCACCATCTACAAGGCACAAGTAAGGTGTGTGATGGTATACTCTCCACTTGCCTGGATGAGTGCAGCTCCAACAACACTCAAGAAGCTCGACACCATCCAGGACAAAACAGCCCACTTGATTGGTACCCCATCCACCACCTTAAACATTCACTCCCTCCACCACCGGCGTACCGTGGCTGCAGTGTGTACCATCTACAAGATGCACTGCAGCAACTCGCCAAGGCTTCTTCGGCAGCACCTCCCAAACCCGCAACCTCTTCCACCTAGAAGGACGAGGGCAGCAGGCGCATCGGAACACCACCACCTCCAAGTTCCCATCCAAGTCACACACCATCCTGACTTCGAAGTATATCGCCGATCCTTCATCGTCTGGGTCAAAATCCTGGAACTCCCTACTTAACAGCACTGTGGGAGTACCTTCACCACAGGGACTGCGGCGGTTCAAGATGCCTTCTCAAGGGCAATTAGGGATGGGCAATAAATGCTGGCCTTGCCAGCGACGCCCACATCCCATGAATTCATTAAAAAAATTCAGGCAAGTATATTTTTTAAAACTTACCTTTTTGGTGGCAGTGTCCAGCAGTCCCTATAAGGACCACTGGTCATGCGACTCGTAGACCAGGTAAGCCTGAACGCAGCTGGCCCGACCTCTTCTGTGTTCAGGGTAAGCCATTTTCTGGTTTGGCTCCTAAAACAAGCCTGAGGCTCCTTATTAGCATGTTGAAAGGACCCAAGGCCTATATTAGGCAGCCCCTAGGGACGCCGCTACAGAGCTGAAACCAATATGGCATTTGGATATGTATCCGACACTGTTGGGTGTGGCAGGTTGGCCCCTCAAATTGCCCCTCGTTGCACCTGCTTCACAGACAATTTCTAGGCCCACAACTTGCCATGGTGGGATTTGAACTCACGGTTGTTAGACCTGTATCATAACCACTGTAATCGTTCACAATGATCGTTCACTGTAATCGTTCACAGGAGTGAATGGGAAGGGGCTTAGTCCATTGAAACTCTATACAATGGGAGTGAATGGGAAGGGTTGGGTTCTTTAGGATTCAATACAATGAGAGTGAATGGGAAGGGATTTGATTGGTGGGACTAGGAAAATCCTTGAAGTCTGCATCCTCATGTAGGGACAGTTGTTTTGAAAGAAGTTTATGCTCCTTGCCCGCCCATTTCCTTTCCTGAAATGTTCTCGTTAATTTGCAGTTTCAACTGCTAAGAAAAATATGGTTGAAAAGTGTGACCTTGTGTCTGCAATGACATCACAACAGATTAGCAAACCGGACACATTATCAATTAGTTGTAAATGTCAAACCAAGCATATCTTCAAGGGATGAAGGATATCAAACAGAATTGCACTTAAAACCCTTCCACATCTTTTCAGGAAAATAAATATTTACATATTCATGGTCTTTGGTGCATGAATCATGAGGCAGGGACTCATTAATGCAGAATTGCCCTGCAGTAATGCATAGAACACAGCTATTGTATATTATGTGATGATTTCATTCCTTTGCAGTATGCTGCTCAAATGTTATTTGTTTTAAGAAAAAGATTGAAATGGAAGAGCTTTAGAACAAGAGCTTTATAAGAGTTTTACGCAACGAGTGGTTAGGATTTGGAATGCACTGCCTGATAGGGTGGTGGAAACAGGTTCAATAGTAGCCTTCAAAAGGGAATTCGATAAATACTTGAAGGGGAAAAAATTGCAGGGATATGGGGAAAGAGCAGGGGGAGTGGGACTAAGTGGGTTTTTCATCAAAAGTGTCGGCGCAGACTTGATGGGTCGAATGGCCTCCTTTTGTGCTGTACTATTCTATGATTCTATGAGCAACTGGGGTGTGACCCTTTTTGGGCTCTCTCAATTAATCAGTTCTTGACAGCACTGCCCAGTACGTGGTCCTGAGCCAGACAAGACCAGGAGTGTCCCAATCTCCGGTGCTGAGATAGCTGAACTCAGCCAGGGCAGCAGAAGGAACACTGCAATCTGACTCTCTGCCCTAGGCTAGGAAGGTGGTGGGTGGGGGGGGGGGGGATGGGTGGTGGGGGTAGCGGGTTTGGGTGCAGGGGGCAAAGGGAGGGATGAAAAATCAGCCAGGGTTCCTGTTCCTGATTGCTATCCTCTTCCTGGAAAATGGGCGGGGTGAAAGGTGGAAACAGGATTAGGCTCAACTGTGATGCCACCCATGGTTAAGCAGCCTGCTGACTATCAATGTCCGAACTCTCACACATCTGCAGAATGGTCACTTTGGCAATATAGCAGAGGATGGTTAGCATGGGTAGAAGTGTGTCCCAGTGAGAACCATCAACTTGAGTAAAGCATCGGATAAACACAGGGGGGAAAAAACATCAATGGTGGTGTCTCCTGTTTATATAGCAACTAAAAGGGAACTTTAGGTCAGCTTGGCTCAGTTGGTAGCATCCCGTTGTCTGAGTCAGAAGGCTCAAGACCTACTCCAACATCAGAAGGTTCAAAGACAACTCCAGGTCAGAAGGTTCAAAGACCTCTCATGGTCAGAAGGTATAAAAAGCCCTCTCCAGGTCAGAAGATTCAAAGACCTCTCCAGGTCAGAAGGTTCAAAGACCTCTCCGGGTGAGAAAGTTCAAAGACCTCTCCGGGTCAGAAGGTTCAAGGCCCACTCCAGGTCAGAAGGTTCAAGGCCCACTCCAGGTCAGAAGGTTCAAGGCCCACTCCAGGTCAGAAGGTTCAAGGCCCACTCCAGGTCAGAAGGTTGCTCTGTATTCTCTTTTAACTTTGCCTGTGCTCCTCTGATGGTGAAGCGGCCAGAAATCCACCGGTTTGATCCCTGGCCTGTGCCGAGTTATCTGATTCAGCCAAGGAGTGTTAGAATGGGACTTTTGATTCCCTGGGCTGCAGGGTGGGAATAATCCATCAGACTCCCTGAACCGGGTCAGAAGGTTTAAGGCCCACTCCAGATCAGAAGATTCAAGGCCCACTCCAGGTCAGAAGATTCAAGGCCCACTCCAGGTCAGAAGGTTCAAGGCCCACTCCAGGTCAGAAGATTCAAGGCCCACTCCAGGTCAGAAGGTTCAAGGCCCAATCCAGGTCAGAAGGTTCAAGGCCCAATCCAGGCCAGAAGGTTCAAGGCCCAATCCAGGTCAGAAGGTTCAAGGCCCAATCCAGGCCAGAAGGTTCAAGGCCCAATCCAGGTCAGAAGGTTCAAGTCCCACACCTAGTCAGAAGGTTCAAGGCCCACTGCAGGTCAGAGGTTCAAGGCCCACTCCAAGTCAGAAGGTTCAAGTCCCACTCCTAGTCAGAAGGTTCAAGGCCCAATCCAGGCCAGAAGGTTCAAGGCCCAATCCAGGCCAGAAGGTTCAAGGCCCAATCCAGGTCAGAAGGTTCAAGGCCCAATCCAGGTCAGAAGGTTCAAGTCCCACACCTAGTCAGAAGGTTCAAGGCCCACTGCAGGTCAGAGGTTCAAGGCCCACTCCAAGTCAGAAGGTTCAAGTCCCACTCCTAGTCAGAAGGTTCAAGGCCCACTCCAGATCAGAAGGTTCAAGTCCCACTCCTAGTCAGAAGGTTCAAGGCCCACTCCAAGTCAGAAGGTTCAAGGCCCACTCCAGGTCAGAAGGTTCAAGGCCCACTCCAGGTCAGAAGGTCCAAAGCCCACTCCTAGTCAGAAGGTTCAAAGCCCACTCCAGGTCAGAAGGTTCAAGTCCCACTCCTAGTCAGAAGGTTCAAGTCCCGCTCCAGGTCAGAAGGTTCAAGTCCCACTCCTAATCAGAAGGTTCAAGTCCCACTCCAGGTCAGAAGTTCCAAGGCCTGCTTCAGGTCAGAAGGTTCAAGTCCTGCTCCAGTGTAAGTGGGTTGAAGACGCAACTCATCATCAGAAAAATGTAAGCCCTCTCTAGAACTTGAGCACATCAGGGTAGATATTCCTCAATGGACACACTCCCAGTCACAGACCTGCCCCGTGACTGACCCAAACACTGGAAGCCTAGGGAAGAAACTGAATGATGGCTCCTCCATCATCCTCGGCCTATCCCGGAACCTAGCAGGCCCTCAGGCTAGGTTTCTGTAGGCACTTCTCCACTGGGCAGCCAACGGTCGCAGGCTGCGGAAAGTGAGGTTGGGAATGTCACAGCCTGGCCCGATCCTGTCCTCATCAGATGGCATCAGGATTCAATGGATAGCAATCCGGATTAGGGAGTCTGATAGATTATTCCCACCCTGCAGTCCAGGGAATCAAAAGTCCCATTCTAACACTCCTTGGCTGAATCAGATAACTCGGCACAGGACAGGGATCAAACCAGTGGATTTCTGTCCGCTTTACCATCAGAGGAGCACAGACAAAGTTAAAAGAGAATACAGAGCAACTGTGCCCCTTCCTGAGTTCAGCTGGTGATTGGTAGAGTAGGGTTGTTCGTGAGAGGTGCAGCCATGTGACAGACCATCATGTGCTCCACACATGGTCATCTCATGCTTGGGTTGTCAACACAGTCCAGATGTTGCACCAACATTCCTGTAAACAAAGCTGTTATATAAATAGGTTTACAGTGGGGCAGGCTGAAATATTATGAAGGGAGTTATTTATGGCGAAGGAGCTGTCAGAATGGGAGGCTGTGTGTGTCGGGGCAGAGTTAAGTTGGATATGGGAATCTCTTCGGAACAGTCCCGAGTCGCAATGACCAGCCAACCCAAACGTATCTCTGTCTCTTCAACTTAACGTTTGTCACATGAGCATGTGACCCAGAACGCTGTTGCCTGATCTACAGTAACCAGCATTGTACAGTAAAAGTCGTCTGTGTGTAAACTCAGAAGATCAGAAAAGTAGAGGAGCAACCGAGAAAGAGAAATAAAGAGAGTGAGCAAAAGAGAGAAAGAGAGAGGCAGAGAGAGAGAAAGAGAGGGAGAGGGAAGAGAAGGAAAGAGCAAAATAGAAAAAGTGAGAGTGAGGCAGAACGAGTGAGACAGGGTGAGAGAGACAGAGGCAGAGAGAGAGAAAGAGAGGGAGTGGGAAGAGAAGGAAAGAGCAAAATAGAAAAAGTGAGAGTGAGGCAGAATGAGTGAGACAGGGTGAGAGAGACAGAGGCAGAGAGAGAAAGAGAGTGAGAGATAGAAAGAGAAAGATAGGCAGAGAGAGAGTAAGAGAGAGCAGGAGAGAGAGAGACAGAGAGCGAGAGAGACACAGAGAGCAAGAGACAGTCAGAGAGAAAGACAGAGCGCGAGTGAGAGAAAGAAAAAGAGATAGAAGAGAGGGAGAGAGACCTGAGAGACATGGGGGACATCGGGTGAATGGTGGGCAGAGCAATGAACCTTCTGACAGAGTTCAGAGAGACAAAGATAGAGAGAGAAACAGAAAGCTCACAGAGATAGAGATAGAGACAGAGAGCTCACTGAGATAGTGGGCTTAGAAAGACATAGAGCTAGAGAACTCAGAGCCACAGAAACAGAGGCAGAGAAATAGAGAGTGACAGAGACACAGGGGGTGATACTGCAGTCTCTGTGCAGCGTTGCAGTGTCTGTCCTTTTTAGGCACTCCACACACTCGCGCCGTTTGGCTTGACCTTGCCCAACAACATGAGGCGGCTTATTTGAGGATATTTTTTGGCTCTCGGGTGGTCACTCAGGATGTGCCAGGAGTGGCAGCTGAGGGAAGGGGGCAACAATTTTAGATGTCAGTAGCCAGGGAAGAGCCGCTGGGTATCCGTTGGGCACAGGAGGTTATCTCAAAGGAGGAGGAGATGTTGGTACATAATGATCAAGAAGACCCCCTCATAACAAGTTCCATAAACGCCGAGAACACTTTAACACCTGAAATATATTTGCCTGGTTCTCTCAGCTCTGCCATGTGGCTGATTTACTGGTCCATAGACAGTTGTGGGTCCAAGCATCTTACCTTGTTAATATACAAGAGCTTGTCAACGACTTGCTTGACCATAGGGTCAGGTCCTCGGACTTTCACTTCCGGGTTGTTGGCTTGTTCTTTGAGTCCATTCCCGACAACCCTGTTTGTGTAACTAGAAACAAGAACCAGACATTGAGATTCTAGATGACAGTAGATAATAAAGATAAATAATTACATTTATATAATGTCTTGTTTGTTTTTCCTATCTTCAGGCTCTTCCCTTGGAGTGTGAAGTAGTGGAAGTATTCGCAGACTGAGAGGTGTCTGAGAGGCCGCAATGTGAACGCTCCTACTATGACCGTAACTATCTTTACACCAGCCAGTAGGGAGGTTAGTCCCATACAGCGGGAGGGTTTTACAGGCACCCACAACCCATACAATGAGGGGAGGACCACCCACACCCACTGGACACGAGTATCCCACTGGATGTCAACCCAGAATTCAGGGCCAGATCTCCTGTCTCCACTCATCAGGACTGTCTGGAGTGAGGATCAAAATCTGCACCTTCTGACTCAGGGGCTGGAATGATACCACTAAGCCAAAGGCTCGCTCCTCAATAAAGTGTCTTGTCACATCAAAACATCTCAAAACGCCTTGCACAATGAATTCAGGTGGTCGTTATGTCGGTAAACATGGCAACCATTTTGTGTCAGCAACATCCCTCAAAGACCGATCAGATGAATGACCAGCTAAACTATTTTTAGTGGTTTTGGTTGAGGGAGGAATGTTGGCCCAGGCAACACCCAACCCGTCTTCAAATAGGGTCAGGGCAGACGGAGGCTCAGTTTAACGTCTCAGTTGAAGGACGTCACCTCCGACAATTGCAGCCCTTCCCAAGAACTGCACTGAAATGTCAGCCTAGATTATGCATTCTACCCCTGGAGTGAGGACTCGAATCTCCACTCCAAGGGGGTGAGAGTTCTACCAACTGAGCCAAGCTGCCCAATTGTTAGAAGCTCCTGCATTAATTTATCTAATTCATTTCAAGAGCAATAGAAATTAAAATAGCTCTTGCTTCCTCAGAAAGACACCCTTGAGTACAAATTGTTAAATAACTCTAGTGCTTGAGTGTGTGGAGGAAGTAGTGTAAAATAATAGCTATGGGCTGGAGCATCGATAATGGATTGGACAACCAACAGACAGTACCTTATGCTTTTTGATGATCTTGGTTGAGTTAGGAGGGGTGAATCACTCAATCAATAATTATGTTCTGGACACCAAACACCTACTTACAAAAGACTGGCCTGATTCAAAGAGTTACATTTTTTTTCCTGGAGGCTGACAAGACAGCTGGGAGCAAATTACTTCAGAAAAAAAGCATGTGGCAGCATTTATCTACAACGGAGCTTAAAGAGCTGATGTTTCACCTTCCCCCTCAACTAGCTCCATTACATGGAGCCCATCAAAGCCTTTCCAATTGGTGCTTCAATGTATTATTGATCACAGTCGAGCTGTAACCCTTGTAAGGCTCACTTCCTCCTGTGCTTTGAGCCCCGAGCTTCCTACATGCCGTTAGCTAATACGAGCCTGAACTGTAAAAGTCCTCAGTGAAGAGCGGCTGAGTTGACATTTAATCGGTGCGGCCAGATTAGACTGTCCTGCTGGAGGGCAATTTAGGAAACTAACAGTATCCTTTTCAGTGAAGTGCGAGCTGCTTTTTTTTGTCCGTGTTTTGTTTTCGGAGGGAGTTTCTCTATAATTAGTCCGGTGGCCAAGCCTTTGTTCTGACCAGAATCGGTATGCGGGCAGGGGATGGGTGGGGCAGAAGGTGGGGTCACGGCCTGAGTCCTGACCTTTGCTTTACTGTGGCCGCGAATCTCACCAAAAACCGTAACAATCTCATATTAAGTACTCCCTCTATCACAAGGTAGGGGAATAGGAAGGCAACTTACAACTTTAAATACATTTTATATATTTCTGGATAGCTTACTGGTCTCAAACTGAATGGGCAGCAACCCCATAAGAACGGTACACATAAAACTCATGTGTAGGCTACACACCAACCTCATAAGTATGGTATATAACAATCCAATATGTATGGTACACAACAACCTGATGTAAAAGACACTGCTGATTTCAGGTAAAGTCACTTCTTCAAGCAGGTTCAATCAGCTGTTCACACCTACAATTACCTTAGTGATGAGGTCCTGGATGCAACCGGTATCAATTAGGAGTGGCGGATGCTAAGTGCGATTTCCTGTTTTTATTAAATATGTTGATCACTTACCTTTTTGGTTTTTACTGTCCACCGAGTAAAGTGGACAAGTTGCATTAACACCAACACATTATAAATGGAGGGGACTGTACTTCATTGGCTGTAAATCGCTTTGGGATGTCCTGGGGCCTTGAAATGTGCTTTATAAAGGCAGCTTCTCTCTTTGTTTTATCATAATGATGAAGGAATTGCAGGTGTACCCACAATTTGTCCCGCTGTACGTTCAGTCTGACTTTTTGTCTTCACATGTTAGAAAAAGACTACATTCAGGGCTGTTTTTTTCAGTTGTCACTTTTTCGGGGCTGTCTCAGCTTTTTTTGAAGCAGTTGGTCAGCTTTTGCTAGCTTGACTAAAGCGGGAGAGAGGAATTAATGGGAGAGGTGAATGGAAAAAAAACCACTCTCGGCTATGTAATCTGGAGTGGGAACCTTTGGTGGGCTTTATCTCCTTTTCTAGCCTGGAGAGACAGAAGCAAGATATAGTGCCCCTAAAACTGCCTCGCTTGAGACCAGCCAACTCAGCACACATTAGGGAATGAAACCTCCAGCCTTCCTGCAATGGTTTAAATGCTCTGTGAGTGAATAATTGAGTTAAGAAGAGTCAATGCATTGTGAGGACATGGTTTTACAATTATCCAGAAACTGCTGACTGCATTTGTCTCTGCGAGACTCAAACTACTTGCCTGAGAATGGATTTTAATTTAACCCCAAACTACTGTAGGATTGATAAGATAACTGCAATCCAATATTGCTGGACCTCATGTACTGAAAAAGGGCAGTCTGTGACTCATGGTGTGATACACAACACCCATACAAACACATACCTTAACCAAAAATTTGAAAAACAACACAAGGCTGCCACTGTCTGATCTACATGTTCTTCCCTTGGAGAACAGTGTGATTAATAACCGCGACGGGAATACTTCTTCCACGGCCGTAACCGTCTTTATAGCAGTTGATAGAGAGGTTAGGTCCTATGGGGTGGGAGGATTTTATGGGATCTCACAAACCATACAACTGTTTGGAGTGGGGTTTGAACCCTGAATTGTCCAACTCAAAGGCAGGAATGTTACCACTAAGCCAAAGGTTTGATCTTACACAGCTGTTAACAACACTGGAATGTGAAGCTGCTCAAATGTCTTCTGTGCTGGTGCAAACAATACTGAATGGTCTGGGACTGTAAACACAAAGTCACTTCATTTACACAAGAGTTGAGTCACGCCACATCGTGCACTTTTCTATTTTTGCTGTATCTTCTGGTTACCGACCCTCCTGCCAGTGGAAACAGTTTCTCATTATTTACTCTTATCAAAACCCCTCATAATTTTGAACAACTCAATTGGGCCAGAATTTGCTATCAAAATTGACAGAGGATTATATATCTATACTAGCTGGAGTGCCCGGCGGTGCCGCGGCTTTTTTGAGGGCATGTTGTTGTTGGAAGAGAGAGAGCGACTGGGGGGGAGAGAGAGAGCGACTGGGGGGAAGAGAGAGAGCGACTGGGGGGAAGAGAGAGAGCGACTGGGGGAAGGGGGGAAGGGAAGGGGGAGAGAAAGGGGGAGGGGTGGAGGGGGAGAAGGGGGGAGGGGGGTGTGTGGGGGGAAAAGTGGGGGTGTGTGGGGGGAAAAGGGGGGTGGGAAGGGTGTGGTGGGGGAAGGAGGGGGGAGCCAGCAGACCCTCTCCCCTCTGCCGGCGATGGCTCCGCGGAGCTCCGTGCCGCCCCACGCACTGACATGGCCCAGCCGAGTGCAGCGCCCCGGTCAGTCCGAGCTCCGCCCTCCCGAGCCCCGCCTCCCGCCCTCCCGAGTCCCAGCTTCAAGACCGCCGATTGCGGCTGGGCCTGCGCTGGAGCCAAGCCGCGGGAATGGGCGTGAGCCGGCTTGAGGCTGTGAGAGAGGGCCGGGCGTGGTTGCCGGGGTAACCCTTCCCCCCCCTTCCCGCTCTCCCGAGCACCGGCCTCCCAAGCCCCGCCCTCCCGAGCACCGGCCCCCCGCCCGAGCCACGGGGGGGAAGGAGAGAGAGAGCCGCCGCTCCTCCGGTCAATGTGTTGCAGGCCGACCCCTGATGAGCGCCCGATCAGCTGAGCCCGAGCCCCGCGGTGACCGCAACTCACCTCCCGCTAGGCTCCCTCCCGCCCTGCCTGCCTTTACCAAAATGGCGGCGATGGCTACGCTCAGCCCAGTCCCGCGCCGCTAGCCTTTACAAAGATGGCGGTGATCGCGGGGCGGGCCCAGCGGGAGGGGCGGTGCCTAGCTCGGGCGTGGCTGGGCAACAGAGGCCCAGGCTTCCAGGCCTGCAAAAACGGTGAAAGGTAGGAAAATTATAGAGGTTAGAGAAAAGATGTACAAATTAATTAACTTTTTTAAAAAACAATTTGTGTTTTAAAAGCAACTTTTTTTTTTGCTGGAAATCTAGATTTGAAAAGAAACGCAGAAAGTGGGAAAAAAAAATAAACTTACGAATCAAGATGGCTGACACCTCAGTTCAGAATGATAAGGCCCGCCCATACACGCACCGATTGGTCAACCGTCAGGTCACTGAACTGTAGGATTGGTCAATCGTCACATCACTCAACTCTAGGATGGCCCGCCCACACACGCAATGAACCCGCCCCCACTCAAAGCTAATGAGCGGATAATGAGTGGAATTTTGAACGTTTTTTGGATACCGTCGGCACAATTTTCGTCCGACCAAAAAGTAAATACACCTATGAGAGTCCCCTAATGATAAGCTTTCTTTTGATATAACATATGTGTAGGTACGCTCTATAACTTTTGATTGTATAGCCGGACAGAGAGACAGAGAGACTGAAAGACAGAGAGACAGAGAGACATACTGTTTTATATATATCTATATATTTTAAATAGCCCTCACTAGATCTGCTACTCTGCATGTCCTTTGGCCTTCAATCATGGCTGTGGGAAGTTGCTTGAGCGCTGGTCCCTCTCTTTTTTTCCTTCAAGTGCTAGCTTGGCTCTCTCCCGCTTTAGTCATGCGTACCAACCTGCATAGGAAAGTTGTGGGTTCGAACCTCCCTCCAGAATTTTGAGCATGTGATCCAGGCTGGCACGCCAGCGCCATACTGAGGGAGTGCTGCACTGTCGGAAGGGTCGTCTCTTCAGGTGGGACATTAAACCTATCAGATGGTTTGGGTAGGTGTTAAAGAGCCCACGGCACTATCTGCAAATAGAGCAGCGCAGTTCGCCTGATGTCCCAGCCAACACACCTCCCTCAACCAACACCACCAAAGATAAATTAACTGGCCATTCATCTCATGTGCTGGCTGTGGGATCTTGCTGTGTACACAATGGCTGCTACCAGGATTAGCTACAAAACAATAAGTGACTGCACTTTGAAGTAAATTATTGTCCTCTACAGTAGCAGAGAAGGTTCAGGGGAGATTTGTTGGGCCAGAATTTGCTGTAGGAGGACATCTAACAGTGTCTGCCATTAGTTTGACTTGCCCCCGCACCCTTCAGCCAGAGAGGTTGACTGGTAGTCATTCAAACTGATCACATTGATAAAAGGGTACCTATGCTTGTAATGACAAGAATTAACTTTCTGTGGTGAGTTTAATGAGCAAATCCAGCAAATTCCTAAAATAACTGGGAGGTGAAGGGTGAGATGCCATTTTCACGCATCTGCCCCTTGCCTGAGGTTGCTGTAGCATTTACACATAAATAAAGGCAAGCGCCATTAGCCTCGCCGTTATTTTGACAACAGATTCTGGCCCAATTGAGTTGTTCAAAATTATGAAGGGTTTTGATAAAAGTAAATAAGGAGAAACTGTTTCCACTGGCAGGAGGGTTGGTAACCAGAGGACACAGATTTAAGATAATTGGCAAAAGTACCAGAGGAGAGATGAGGTTTTTTTACGCAGCGAGTTGATATGATCTGGAATGCACTGCCTGAAAGGGTGGTGGAAACAGATTCAATAGTAACTTTCAAAGAGAACTGCATATATACATGAAAAGGAAACATTTAAAGGATATGGGGAAAGAACAGGGGCATGGGATTAATTGGGAGCTATTTCAAAGAGCTGGCACAGACACGATGGGCTGAATGGCCTCCTTCTGTGCTGTGTGATCTATGAATCTAGTAGTATTTAGTATGTTTTTTTTTGTCTTATACTCCTTGAAGCACCTTGGGACATTTTAGTACGTTATAGGCCCTATATAAATACAAGTTGTTGTTGTTGTAACTCTCCCATTGAATCCCATCCCTTGTACCCGAACTCTCCCATTGAATCCCAACCCTCGTACCCCAACTCTCCCATTGAATCCCATCCCTTGTACCCGAACTCTCCCATTGAATCCCATCCCTCGTACCCCAACTCTCCCACTGAATCCCATCCCATCCCTCATACCCCAACTCTCCCACTGAATCCCATCCCATCCCTCGTACCCCAACTCTCCCAGTGAATCCCATCCCTCATACCCCAACTCTCCCATTGAATCCCATCCCTCGTACCCCAACTCTCCCAGTGAATCCCATCACTCGTACCCCAACTCTCCCATTGAATCTCATCCCTCGTACCCCAACTTTCCCACTGAATTCCATCCCTCATACCCCAACTCTCTTACTGAATCTCATCCCTCGTACCCCAACTCTCCCATTGAATCCCATCCCTCATACCCCAACGCTACCATTGAATCCCATCCCTCATACCCCAACTCTCCCATTGAATCTCATCCTTCGTACCCCAACTTTCCCACTGAATCCCATCCCTTGTACCCCAACTCTCTTACTGAATCTTATCCCTCGTACCCCAACTCTCCCATAGAACCCCATCCCTCATACCCCAACTCTACCATTGAATCCCATCCCTCATACCCCAACTCTCCCATTGAATCCCATCCGTCGTACCCCAACTCTACCATTGAATCCCATCCCTCGTACCCCAACTCTACCATTGAATCCCATCCCTCATACCCCAACTCTCCCATTGAATCCCATCCCTCATACCCCAACTCTCTTACTGAATCTCATACCTCTAGTACCCCAACGAATCCCATCCCTCCAGTACCCTAACTCTCCTATTGCATCTCATCCCTCCAGTACTCTAACTCTGCCATGGAATACTATCCCTCTCTTACCCTAACCCTCCCATCACAGCATGTAACTAAGTTATGAATATTTTTTTGTATCTACAAATTTGTGTTGGCAGATTATTTCAGACATTTCTCACTCTTTGAGTAAAGAAGCTCGACCTGGCAATCTGCCTCAAGTTTCACGACCTTCCACAGAGAATGAGTGCACATGTGAAGTGGTGCAGGGCGGCTGACAATGTAGGGGATGCAGCACAGATTCACCAGAACAATACCAGGGTTTAAAAAGTTAAATTATGAGAACAAGTTGCATAAACTTGGCTTGTATTCCCTTGAGTTTCGAAGGTTCAGGGGTGATCCCTTTCAAATCTGTCATCATCACCCCCTCCTCATAAAACCCAACCTTGATGCGTCTGTCTTTGCAAATCTACTGCCCTATCTCCAACCTCTCATTCTCCTCCAAATTCCTTCAACGTGTTGTTGCCTCCCAAATCCGTGCCCATCTCTCCCGCAACTCCATGTTTGAACCTCTCCATAGTGCTGAAATGGCCCTTATCAAAGTCACAAATGACATCCATGGTGCACTATACCTCCTCATCCTTCTTGACCTGTCTGCAGCCTTTGACACAGTTGACCACACCATTCTCCTCCAATGCTGCTACTTCATCGTCCAGCTGAGTGGGACTATCCTCGCCTGGTTCCACTGTTATCTATCCAGTCACAGCCAGAGAATCTCCTGCAATGACTTCTCTTCCCACTCCCACACCATTACCTCTGGAGTCCCCCAAGGATCTATCCTTGGCCCCTACATATTTTTCATCAACATTCTGCCCCACGGTGACATCATCTGAAAACATGACGTCAGGTTCCTCCTCAAAAAAACAAACCTTGAACCCTCCGTCCTTACAAACTACCGCCCCATCTCCAAACTCCCTTTCCTCTCCAAAGTCCTTGAACGCTTTGCAGAACACCTCCGTTCAGTCCGTAAGGATGACTCCGACCTTCCGGTCGCTTGTCACTTTAATTCTCCCCTCCACTCCCACTCTGACCTCTCTGTCCTTGGCCTCTTACAATGTTCCAATGAAGCTCAACGTAAACTCGAGGAACAGCACCTCATCTTTCAATTAAGCACTTTACAGCCTTCTGGACTCAACATTGAGTTCAACAATTTCAGACTCTAAACCCCCCCATTTTTTCAGGCAGCAGCTGTTGATGATTCTGCCATCCCCATTTGCAACATTTAATCTCTCCTGCCTTCTATCCTAGCACAGACTGTCCCGTTAGTTCCTTCCTCCCCTCGCCCCACCTTTTCCTGCCTCTACACCTGCTTAAAACCTGTTACATCTCCAACTTTTACCAGTTCTGACGAAGGGTCACAGACCTGAAACGTTAACTCTGCTTCTCTCTCCACGGATGCTGCCTGGCCTGCTGAGTGTTTCCAGCATTTTCTGTTGTTATTTCAGATTTCCAGCATCCGCAGTATTTTGTTATTGTATTTGTGTCCTTGAACGTGTTGTCGCCTCCCAAATCCATGCCCATCTTTCCCGCAATTCCATGTTTGAATCCCTCCAATCAGGTTTCCGCCCTTTCCATAGTACCGAAATGGTTCTCATCAAAGTCACAAATGACATCCTTTGTGACTGAGACAAAGGTAAACTATCCATCCTCGTCCTTCTTGACTTGTCTGCAGCCATTGACATGGTTGACCACTCCATCCTTCTCCAACGCCTCACCACCATCGTCCAGCTGGGTGGGACTGCACTCGCCTGGTTCCATTTTTATCTATCTAATAATCGTAACCAGAGAATCACCTGCAACGGCTTCTCTTCCCACTCCCGCATCATTACCTCTGGTGTCCCCCAAGGATCTATCCATGGCCCCCTCCTATTTCTCATCTACATGTTGCCCCTTGGTGACATCATCCAAAAACACAGCATCAGTTTCCACATGTACGCTGACGACACCCAGCTCTACCTCACTACCTCTTCTCTCGACCCCTCCACAGTGTCTAAATTGTCAGACTGCTTGTCCGACATACAGTTCTGGATGAGCAAAAATTTTCTCCAAATAAATATTGGGAAGACTGAAGCCATTGTTTTTGGTCCCCACCACAAACTCCGTTCCCTAGCCACTGACTCCATCCCTCTCCCTAACATCTGTCTGAGGCTGAACCACACTGTTCGCAACCTTGGTGTCATATTTGACCCTGAAATGAGCTTCCAACCACATATCCACAGCATAACAAAGACCGCCTACTTCCACCTCCATAACATCACCCATCTCCGCCCTTGCCTCAGCTTATCCGCTGCTGAAACCCTCATCCATGCCTTTGTTACCTCTAGATTTGACTATTCCAACGCACTCCTGGCTGGCCTCCCATATTCCATCCTACGTAAACTTGAGGTCATCCAAAACTCAGCTGCCCATGTCCTAACTCGTGCCAAGTCACGTTCACCCATCACCCCTGTGCTCGCTGACCTACACTAGCTGCCGGTTAAGCAGCGCCTCAATTTCAAAATTCTCATCCTTGGTTTCAAATCCCTCCATGGCCTCGCCCCTTCCTATCTCTGTAATCTCCTTCAGCCCCACAACCCCCTTGAGATATCTGCGCTCCTCTAATTCTGCCCTCTTGAGCATCCCTGATTATAATCACTCAACCCTTGGCGGCCATGCCTTCTGTTGCCTAGGCCCTAAGCTCTGGAATTCCCTGCCTAAGCCTCTCCGCCTTGCTACCTCTCTTTCCTCCTTTAAGACGCCCCTTAAAACCTACCTCTTTGACCAAGCTTTTGGTCACCTGCCCTAATTTATCCTTATGTGGATTGGTGTCAATTTCTTTTGTCTTAAAATACTCCTGTGCAGCACCTTGGGTTGTTTTACTACGTTAAAGGCGCTATATAAATACACGTTGTTGTTGTTCCACATGTACGCTGACAGCAACCAGCTCAGCCACCCTACCACCTCTCCTGACCCCTCCACTGCATCTGTGTTGTCAGGTTACGTGTCTGACATCCAGTACTGGATGAACTGCAATTTTCTCCAATTAATCATTAGGAAGACCAAAGCCACTGTGATAGGAAGTGGAACTATAGGACAGTATGATAAACAAGTTGGCATCTGGTGTTTTTCAAGAAAATATCTCATTTCTGGGGGTCTTGTTCACAACATGTCATGCCATAATGAATCAGCAACAACTGTGTTCATGAGAGACAGCCTATAAAGATCTTAAGCTTTCCTTCACAAGTTGTAGAGAGAAACGGGATCGAAAGGACTGACAAAGGTTACTGTCTACCCGAGGAAATGCGGTAATATAGTTTATTTCTCAGAACGTCTAATGCTCATTGTGTGTGTCTGGACTTGGTCAAACACAATAAAATGAGTATGTTGCAAACTATATTTGATGTCGGATTCTAACTGCTTACACTCTGTTCCTGCACTCCCTTTAAAATTGTACCCTTTAGATATATTGTCTTTCCTCACTGTTCCTACCAAAATGTATCGCTTCACATTTCTCTACATTAAATTTCATCTGCCATATACCGGTCCATTTTACCAGTCTGTCTATGTCATCCTGAAGTCTGTTACTATCCTCCTTATTGACAAATGACATCACACTGAACTGTGAACTCTTTGAGTGTGCCAGAGTGCTCATCCTGTCTAATACTTGGGTTGGGGTTGGGGGTGGCGGGGGGGAGGGGGGAGGGAGGAGGGATGATGAGTTACCACAGGGAAAGATTCCATGAAGGAAACATTTGGAGAAATTATCCCTCAGCTGCAGGATGTCAATCTAATAGTACAATCTGCTCAATCCTGACCAGGATGGGATTTCAACACGTGACAAGCTCGAGGTCCTTGCAAAAGCTGGAATCAGGAGATGCTTTAGTTGTGTTCAAAAGAGGGTACCACTGCTGCCGGCTTCTGATGCATCAGTCTCACACAGCTGGTGGTGAGCCCAGAACAAATTTGCCGGATTGGCTACGGTTAACCACAAATACATAGCTTAAAAAAACATGGGCTCCATTGGTATTGGCCAAGCCTGAGTTTAGGAGAGATTCAGGAAACCCTTGCTCAGTCTGAGGCCAGCTGGCCCATCCAGCCTGCCCCACACTCATGAAACTTGAAGCATCATGATAAGACACTTCCTACCCCGGCCGCTCCTCGCACACACGTCCCACGCAGCCTGCTCCTGGCACACGTGTCCTGCGCAGCCCGCTCCTCGCACACACGTCCCACGCAGCCCGCTCCTCGCACACACGTCCCACGCAGCCCGCTGCTCGCACACACGTCCCACGCAGCCCGCTCCTTGCACACGTGTCCCACGCAGCCCGCTCCTCGCACACATGTCCCGTGCAGCCAGCTCCTCGCACACGTGTCCCGTGCAGCCCGCTGCTTGCACATGTGTCCCACGCAGCCAGCTCCTCGCACACACGTCCTGCGCAGCCTGTTGCAACGGCAAAATCAACTTGCCGAAATTTGGATTTCGTACATTATCCACACGACAGGAGCCAGTGACACCGATATACATTAAACCACATTTAAAGTCATCACTCAAGGGCAATATTGTATCATCTCCACCTATACTACATCCTGAGATCCAGATCTTAAGCAGACATTTACCCAACTGTTCTATAGAGTAGTTGATGACACCAGGTTGATTATTTTTGAATGGAATCTATTCCACAGATCTAGAACTCAGCAGCAACTCAAATCTTGTTATCTCTAATTCTGTTTGAAGATTTTAAATTTTACTCGTATTCGCTAGTCCTCCAATAATGATTGCTAGATAACCTGCGTAAATTCAGATTATCCATTCCTCTCAGCGATGTAAAGACCCGAATCATGTCATCTTTTTAATGTGGAAAAGGAGCCCAATTCTATGAGTGTCTCCACATGAATCAGAGGCATGAATGTCAAGAGCTGCAGGCAGGAGTGCAAATGCGGCCTCACCAGTGAACGATACAGGGTTAAAATACTAAGGTCATCAGTGCTTAATTAGAGCTTCTGCCACGGAATGGAGACCCACTCATTCTACATGGCTTTCCAACTATCCGCACCTGCCATTCCTTAGCTCATTCACTTAATCGGTCCAGTTCCCTGTAAATACTGTTAATCTCTCTGATACTTCTGGCGATAAGCTTGGTGTGTTACCAAGTGTTGTAATATGACTAGGGGAACTCTTGTCCATATTACAACAATGACTTCAAAAGTTCTTCATTGGCTGTGAAGTGCTTTGGAACGTACTGAGGTTGTAAAAGGCTCTATATAAATGCAATTTCTTTCTTTTATTTTATTTTTCTTTCTTCCCCACAGAATTTCAGGCTTTACAGATCCCAGCCAAATCCCAGTATCACTATCCACTTAGATAGAGTTTTCTGTTCATAAACTCACAAAATCTTTCCCCCTTTTTTTCTGGGAGAGTGTTCCTTTTTCTTATTATTACTGATAAGCTAAAGTGAAAGGCCAAGTCCCACAGTGCAGGATAGAAAGATTGAAAAGAGTGAAAGGGAAGTCAAGACATTGTATGCCTTTAGCTACAGGCCTCCCCACAGTTACCACCAATGTGGCTCTTTAACTGTCCAAGAGGAGGGTGCACCAGTGAAGAGCCCCGCCTGCTGGTCTGGCAGAATACTTACACCTCAGTCGAGCAGTTGGTGGGGAACGGTGTGGCGGTGAATGTTTCTCCTCCCCAGCCCAAGGATGCCCAGTGCTAACAGGGAAGAGGCCAATGAAAGCTGGGGCTGTGCTCTGTCTGGCTCAGGATCAAACTTGGACAGTGTATTTCCCGCCTGAGCCTCCATTTCTCCTTATCCAGGAGGAACGTTTCCCAGCTTTCAATTTTAAAATCTGGATTTTGCTTGTGGGGGGAAAAAACCTCATTAACTGCAGAGAGGAGGTGGGGAGGCAAACAGAAAGGAGTGATATCGGGAAGAAATGGCGTGAGTTAATAGTAATCTCTCATTGTGCCTGTGGGAGCAAAACAGTTACTGTCACCAACTAGCGTGACTAATGCTCGTTGGTTTATTTTCCTGAAGGTTGCTGGAGATGAGTGTGCATCTGTAGGTCCGACTTTGATTAGCTGTGACAGGGTGTCACTGACTGGATGAGCATTGTACAATCCGGAGCTCTGACTGGTTAGACAACACTTTAAAGTATTACCTCTGTTACTTGCATTCCTCACAAATAAACGATCCTGTTTTCATTTCTGAATATAATTCCATTTCCAATCTGCCCAGACCTGCTTCGGTGGCTATCAATGCTGCTTTGCTTGAATGCTAACTGTTTGAGAAATTCAACTAATTATAAAAATGCTCGCTGTTAAATCTCCTGAGGACAATGACTCACATTGGGGTACAGTTCTACAGGCATTGACAACTCTGCTACCTGACCCAAGTGTCAGCCGTGGCTCAGTGGGCAGCACTCTTGCATCTGAGTCAGAAGGTTATGGGTTCAAGTCCCACTCCATAGAAACTTGAGCACAAAAATCTAGGTGGACCCTGCAGTGCTGAGCGAGGCATCATCTTTTGGATGAGATGTTAAACTGATTATCTGGTCATGATCACATTGCTGTTTGTGGGAGCTTGCTATGAGCAATTGCCTGCCACGTTTCCTACATTACAACTGTGAATGTACTTCATTGGCTGTGAAGTGGGTGCGTGGAGTCCACATATACTGCTCCACAAAAATTGTGTCTAATCAGTGCAAAACCTGCAGGTGTCTGTTTTAGCACTTCCAGGCCAGTTTAAATTATGGTAATCAGCAATTAGGAAAAGAAAGAAAAGACTTGCATTTATATAGCGCCTTTCACGACCTCAGGACGTCCCAAAGCGCTTCAGTCAATGAAGTACTTTTTGAAGTGTAGTCACTGTTGTAATGTAGGAAACACAGCAGCCAATTTGCGCACAGGTTGGCCAGGACACTGGAGATAACTCCCCTGCTGTTCTTAAAAATAGTGTCTGGGGATCTTTTACGTCCACCTCGGTTTAACGTCTCATCCAAAAAACAGCACCTCTGACAGTGCAGCACTCCCTCAGCACTGCACTGGACTGTCAGCCTAGATTTTTGTGCTCAAGTCTCTGGAGTGGGACTTGAACCCACAACCTTCTGACTCAGAGACAACAGTGCTACCCACTGAGCCACAGCTGACCAAAGTTGGGCACTAAATCTGGACTTTCAAACAGGCGTGTCTTTATTAGCACAGCACCCATTCAGCAGCCTTTCACTAACCAACCCCCTAACAGTTTTTAAGCACGAGCAGAGCCAGGGAAAAGACGGCGGAAAAGAACAAAATGGAGAGGCCTGTGATAGGGTGGAAGGCAGGAGTGATTAAATGACAATGGGATGGTGGGGCAAGGCAAAAGAAGGTAATAATGGGACAAGTATAGAAACAAAAGATGGTCCAGAGGAGGTGTAAATGGTTACTATAGTAATCTGGGATGTAATGTTTAAGTTATCCACCAGATGGAGCCAAATACTAAGGGATCACATTCACCAGTTTTTAAGGTAATGGGTCATGTACTCAATGTCCTGGTGCACCAGTTATTAAGGTAATGTGGCATTGCATTATGGGTATGACTCAGAGGTGAATCCTCCATCTTGCATCGTGCAGTTAGAAATGTGTTTTGCCTGCAGCCTGTAAGAGCTATGTCTCTCTGCTACACCGGGTAATTAAACAGTTGGGTTTTGTTCCTTAAGATCTCGCTCATCTCAGTTTCGGACCTTACCACTCGGATATCACAGTTACAGTGGAATAGCCGAGGGGGAGGGAAGCATGGAAAATGTGGCAAAGCGGAGAAGGCTTCCGTGGCCCGGGAATGCGGCGGAGGAAAGGTGGGTAGGCCTCAGGGGTAAAAGTTTCTCTTTTATGGAGGGATCACTCTGAAGGATCGCAGGCCACCACCCTTTCGGGTTGAAGGGGGTTGAAGAGAGAAGCTTGAAGTTTGCGACAGTAATGAAAGATTGAGGGAGCTGTAATGTCTCACTGTTTTTTTGCGCTTCTGAGAACAGGACAATGCCACGACAGGGGAACCTTGGTGTAACATATATGTTCAAATTGCTACCGCTCAGCTAGACTGTAGCTCCCATGGGGTTAAATTCACAGGAAAGCAGGGCTGGCAGGTGTGATTTAGCTTTCAGACCGGGGGTACATAGAAGATAGGAGCAGTAGTAGGCCATTCGGCCCCTCGAGCCTGCTCCACCATTCAATGCGATCATGGCTGATCATCCAAACTCAGTATCCTGTCCCTGCCTTCTCCCCCTATTCCTTGATCCCTTTAGCCTTAAGAAATATATCTAACTCCTTCTTGAATATATTTAATGAATTGGCGTCAACTGCCTTCTGTGGTAGAGAATTCCACAGGTTCACCACTCTCTGGGTGAAGAAATTCCTCCTCATCTCTGTCCTAAATGGCTTACCCCTTATCTTTAGACTGTGACCCCTGGTCTGGACTCCCCGGCCATCGGGAACATCCTTCCAGCATCTAGTCTGTCTAGTCCTGTCATAATTTTATAAGTTTCAATGAGATCCCCTCTCATTCTTCTAAACTCCAGCGAGTATAAGCCCAATCGACCCAATCTCTCCTCATACGTCATTCCTGCCATCCCAGGTATCAGTCTGGTGAATCTTCGCTGCACTCCCTCCATGGCAAGAACATCCTTCCTCAGATAAGGCGACCAAAACTGCACACAATACTCAAGGTGTGGTCTCACCAAGGCCCTGTACAACTACAGCAAGACATCCTTGTTCCTGTACTCGAATCCTCTCGCTACGAAGGCCAACATACCATTTGCCTTCTTAACCGCCTGCTGCACCTGCACGTTTACCTTCAGCGACTGGTGCACAAGCACACCCATGTCTCGTTGCACTTCCCCTTCTCCCAATCTATTGCCGTTCAGATAATAATCTGCCTTCCTGTTTTTGCCACCAAAGTGGATAACCTCGCATTTATCCACATTATACTGCATCTGCCATACATCTGCCCAATCACCCAACCTGTCCAAATCATACTGGAGTTTCTCGGCATCCTCCTCACAGCACACACGCCCACCTAGCTTTGTGTCGTCTGCAAACTTGGAGATATTATATCTAGTTCCCTCGTCTAGATCATTAATATATATTGTGAATAGCTGGGGTCCTAGCACCGATCCCTGCGGTACCCCACTAGTCACTGCCTGCCACTCGGAAAAAGAGCCGTTTATTCCAACACTTTGCTTCCTGTCTGCCAGCCAGTTCTTTATCCAAGTCAGTACCTTGCCCCCAATCCCATGTGCCTGAACTTTACATGCTAATCTCTTATGCGGGACCTTATCAAAAGCCTTCTGAAAGTCCAAATACACCACATCCACTGGTTCTCCCTTATCTATTCTACCAGTTACATCCTCAAAAAATTCCAGTACATTAGTCAAGCACGATTTACCTTTTGTAAATCCATGTTGACTTTGTCCAATCCTGTCACTGTTTTCTAAGTGCTCTGCTATTACATCTTTTATAATGGACTCTAGCATTTTCCCCACTACCGATGTCAGGCTTACCGGTCTATAATTCCCCGCTTTTTCTCTACCACCTTTTTTGAATAGTGGGGTAACATTAGCTACCCTCCAATCCATGGGAAATGTTCCAGAATCTATAGAATTTTGGAAGATGACCAGCAATGCATCTACTGCAGGAAACTTTGTGCTATCCGGCACCGACGGGACCGAGCTGTTGTCATCCCATCAAAACTGCCGGACAAACCAGCGCTAATGTTGAAACATACGGAGAATTTGAGTTCCGTATCTGGCAACAAACCCTGTTGCTTAGCAACAGCTTCTAAACAGTCGGCCGTACCTTGCAAGCGTCTCTGTAGCTTAGCAACAGCTTCAGCGAGACCTTGCAGAGCCTGACTGATGGAAAAAAAAGCAACGAAAAGCAACGAAAAGAAAAAAAACCTAACGAAACGGCTCCTGATTTTTGCCAGTGGCTTGAGCATTCCAGACAGTTAACCTCCGGATAAACCAAAGTTTCCTGTATTTCTAGGGCCACTTCCTTAAGTACCCTAGGATGTAGATTATCAGGCCCTGGGGATTTATCGGCCTTCAATCCCGTCAATTTCGTTGACACCATTTCCCTACAAATACTGATTTCATTCAGTTCCTCCCTCTCATTAGACCCTATGTTCCCCGACATCTCTGGGAGGTTATTTGTGTCCTCCTTTGTGAAGACGGAACCAAAGTATATGTATTTAAATCAGAACATTTCACACCTAATCTGAGCCGTCTTTTGTCTCCACTAGTCCGATCACCATCTCGTCTCGTTTTGAATACCTCTTAATGTCTCTTCACTTCTTTTGTTCTCTCGCAGCCCTGCCTTTCGATCTATTTCATTTCCTTTCCAGTTTTGAAGAAGGGTTAGACCCGAAACGTCGACTCTAATTTCTCTCCACAGATGTTGCCTGGCCTGCTGAGTTTTTCCAGCATTTTCTGTTGTTATTATTTATTTAATTGGTCTGCCGTTTCTTTGCTCCCCATTAGAAATTCCCCTGATTCTGACTGCTAGGGACCTACGCTTGACTTCACCAATCTTTATCTCTTCACATATCTATAGAAGCTTTTACAGTCAGTTTTTATGTTCCCTGCAAGCTTACTCTCATGAATGGAGCAGCGGCCTGCAGATGCGGAAAGGTAGTTTAACATTCCAATATTTGTTTGCACGCATTGCTCCTGTGACAACTCTGTTCATCTGAATTCCCCCCCCCCCCCGGGGTCACCGCCAAATTAGGGCAGTGGATTCCACTCTTGGAGCTGGGGGGCAGCCAGTTGCACTAAAAGCGGCCAAAGGGCTGTGAGCAGGATGGAATATAAGGTCCATAATCTCAGTTACAACCAGAGTGCGCCACTGGGAGAGGCCTGGGCCCAGGGGCCACAATCTCAGCCAATGACTGAGACAGAGACAATGTATTTGACAAAAGGTAGCGTCTTTAGTAACACAAAAAGAATACAATCGGCCATTTCATAATAAAGTGGTTTAACAAACAATCAGAAGCTACTCAATTCGCTGTATAATTCATGAGTCACCTGAAAGCTCTTAAGTAAGATTTTGCTTTTCTTTTGCCTCGCGGTTTTGTCTCACTTTATAATTCAGCCTTGTATCTTTGTCTGAACTAATCTCCTCTCTCAGAGCTCAATCAGGGCTGTGCCGAACACCTGGCTCGCTTAAAAATACCACAACAACACACGGGAGGTCATGCCAGGAGAAGGGCTGACGTGTTGAATGCAGCCTCTGGCCGTTTGATGCTGATTGCTGGCTCCACACTGCTGAGATGGGGGCGGGGTGCTGTGTAGCCGGGCCTGTCTCTCTTCAGAGCCACTGAAAGGCCTCTGTGGAAACCTTCAAAGGAAACGGTGTCTTGTGCTCAAGCAGCACCTGTGACTCTCTTTTGAACTGACAGGACGTCACAGAGAGGTGCAGTTAATAGATCCACGAGTCACACTCCAGGCCGGCCCTGACTCGACAGTCACGGCTCTGCTCTTGTATCTTGTAAAACCCGTGTAGAAACAAGAGTCTCTGCGAGTGCCTGATTTGCAGCTTGTGCTCACCTTCAAGTACATTTCCGCACTCATCCCTGCCACGCCCTACGGTTTCCTGCACTTTCACTAGTTTTACAGGCAAGCAGCAGCCCCAACCTCATCCTCACCCCAGCCACTTTTCATGTGAGCCGAGCGCATGATGTTCAACCATTGGATGAACGGTGGCATAGTGGTTAGCACTGTTGCCTCACAGCGCCAGGGACCCGGGTTCGAATCCGGCCTCGGGCGACTGTCTGTGTGGAGTTTGCACATTCTCCCCGTGTTTGCGTGGGTTTCCTCCGAGTGCTCCGGTTTCCTCCCACAGTCCAAAGATGTGCAGGTTAGGTTGATTGGCTATGATAAATTGACCCTTAGTGTTAGGGGGATTAAATACGTGGGGTTACAGGATAGGGTGGGATATGTGTAGGGGTTACGGGGATCGGGTGGGATATGTGTCGGTGCAGGCTCGATGGGCCGAAATGGCCTCTATCTGCACTGTGGGGTTTCTGTGATTCTGTGATTCTGTGATTCTGTGAATTGCAGCTTTATCCTTACCCCCCCCCGTACAGACACACCTGCCAGCAGGAGTCGCTGACCAGTGGTCAGCAGCGGGAATCTTGGCTGCATTATTCTTCCAATGCGTCCCCTCCCTCGCACCTCCCCTCCCACCCCCATCCCCACCGCCTCGCCCACCCCCACACCCCCTCCAATCCCCCACCGCCTCTCCAACCCCCACCCCCTCACACCCCCCACCCCCTCCCCACCGCCCCTCCCATCCCCACTGCCCCTCACACCTCCCACTCCCTCCACCTCCCTCACACCTCCCACTCCCTCCACCCCTCTCACACCTCCCACACCCTCTCCCGCCCCCCCACATAACCCACACCTCCCACCACCCCTCACACCCCCCCTCCCACACCCCCCACCACCCCTCACACCTCCCACTCCTTCTCCCGCACCCCCATCCCCTCCCACACCCCGCACCACCCCTCACACCTCCCACTCCTTCTCCCGCCCCTCGCACTCCCACCCCCTCCCACAGCCCCCACCACCCCTCACTCCTCCCACCCCCCTCACACCCCCCACCCTCCCTCACACCTCCCTCTCCCACCCCCAACCGTCCCCCACCCCTCACCCCCTCCCACACCCCTCACACCCCCCACCCCCCTCATCGCCAAAGATCAGGCCATCTTAGACTGGGTATTATGTAACGAGAAAGGATTAATTAGCAATCTTGTTGTACGAGGCCCCTTGGGTCAGAGCGATCATAATATGATTGAATTCTTCATTAAGATGGAGAATGAAGTAGTTGACTCAGAGACTAGGGTCCTCAATTTAAATAAAGGAAACTACGATGGTCTGAGGAACGAGTTGGGTAGGATTGATTGGGGAATGGCACTCAAAGGGTTGACGGTGGATAGGCAATGGCAAACATTCAAAGACCGAATGGATGAGCTGCAGAATTTGTTCATCCCAGTTTGGCGTAAAAATAAAACAAAAAAGGTGACTCAACCGTGGCTAACAAGGGAAATTAGGGATAGCATAAGATCCAAGGAGAGGACATATAAATTGGCCAGAAAAAGCAATAATCCTGAGGATTGGGAGCAGTTTAGGATTCAACAAAGGAGCACAAAGGGATTAATTAAGAAAGGGAAAATAGAATATGAGAGTAAGCTTGCAGGGAACATAAAAACTGACTGTAAAAGCTTTTATAGATATGTGAAGAGAAAAAGATTGGTGACGTCAAGCGTAGGTCCCTTGCAGTCAGAATCAGGGGAATTTATAATGGGGAACAAAGAAATGGCAGACCAACTAAATACATATTTTGGTTCTGTCTTCACAAAGGAGGACACAAATAACCTCCCAGAGATGCCGAGGAACATAGGGTCTGATGAAAGGGAGGAACTGAAAGAAATCAGTATTTGTAAGGAAATGGTGTTAAGGAAATTGATGGGATTGAAGGCCGATAAATCCCCAGGGCCTGATAATCTACATCCTAGGGTACTTAAGGAAGTGGCCCTAGAAATAGTAGATGCATTGCTGGTCATCTTCCAGAACTCGATAGACTCTGGAACAGTACCCATGGATTGGAGGGTAGCTAATGTTACCCCACTATTCAAAAAAGGTGGTAGAGAAAAAGCAGGGAATTATAGACCGGTAAGCCTGACATTGGTAGTGGGGAAAATGCTAGAGTCCATTATAAAAGATGTAATAGCAGAGCACTTGGAAAGCAGTGACAGGATCGGACAAAGTCAACATGGATTTACAAAAGGTAAATCATGCTTGACTAATCTACTGGAATTTTTTGAGGATGCAACTGGTAAAATAGATAAGGGAGAACCAGTGGATGTGGTGTATTTGGACTTTCAGAAGGCTTTCGATAAGGTCCCGCATAAGAGATTAGCGTGCAAAATTAAGGCACATGGGATTGGGGGCAAGGTATTGACTTGGATAGAGAACTGGTTGGCGGACAGAAAGCAAAGAGTTGGAATAAACGGGTCGTTTTCCGAATGGCAGGCAGTGACTAGTGGGGTACCGCAAGGATCGGTCCTAGGACCCCAGCTGTTCACAATATATATTGATGATCTGGACGAGGGAATTGGATGTAATATCTCCAAATTTGCAGATGACACAAAGCTGGGTGGGAGGGTATGCTGTGAGGAGGATGTCGTGAAACTCAAGTACGATTTGGACAGGTTGGGTGATTGGGCAGATGTATGGCAAATGCACTATAATGTGGATAAATGTGAGGTTATCCACTTTGGTGGCAAAAACAGGAAGGCAGATTATTATTTGAATGGCAATAGATTGGGAGAAGGGGAAGTGCAAAGAGACCTGGGTGTTCTTGCGCACCAGTCGCTGAAGGTAAGCATGCAGGTGCAGTAGGCGGTTAAGAAGGCAAATGGTATGTTGGCCTTCGTAGCAAGAGGTTTCGAGTACAGGAACAAGGATGTCTTGCTACAGTTGTACAGGGCCTTGGTGAGACCGCACCTTGAGTATTGTGTGCAGTTTTGGTCGCCTTACCTGAGGAAGGACGTTCTTGCCATGGAAGGAGTGCAGCGAAGATTCACCAGGCTGATACCTGGGATGGCAGGAATGACATATGAGGAGAGATTGTGTCGATTGGGCTTATACTCACTGGAGTTTAGAAGATTGAGAGGGGATCTCATCGAAACCTATAAAATTCTGTCAGGCCTGGACAGACTAGATGCAGGAAGGATGTTTCTGATGGCCGGGGAGTCCAGAACCAGGGGTCATAGTCTAAGGATAAGGGGTAAGCCATTTAGGACTGAAATGAGGAGGAATTTCTTCACCCAGAGAGTGGTGAACCTGTGGAATTCTCTGCCACAGAGGGCGGTGGAGGCCAGTTCATTAAATATATTCAAGAAAGAGTTGGATATATTTCTTAAGGCTAAAGGGATCAAGGGATATGGGGAGAAGGCAGGGACAGGGTACTGAATTTGGATGATCAGCCATGATCTCATTGAATGGCGGAGCAGGCTCGAAGGGCCGAATGGCCTACTCCTGCTCCTATCTTCTATGTTTCTATGTTTCTCCCACCGCCCCTCACACCCAACCCCCCTCACACCTCCCACTCCCTCTCCCACCCCCCACTCCCTCACACCCCCCACTCCCTCACACCCCCCACCCACCTCCCACATGCCCCACCCCCCTCACACCTCCCACACCCTCTCCCACCCGCCCACCCCCTCCCACTACCCCTCCCACCTCACACCCTCCCACCCCCCCCACACCCTCCCACACCCCCCACCCCCTCCCACACCCTCACACCTCCCACCCCCTCCCACACCCCCCACCCCTCCCACTACCCCTCCCACCTCACACCCTCCCACACCCCCCACCCCCCCACCTCCCATCCCCCACTGCCCCTCACACCCTCCCACCCCCCCACGGCCACTCCTCCGTGATGTCTTCTACAGTAGAATAGCCTGCCAACAGTCAGTGTCATGGCTCACAGTGAGTATTGTGCACGGGGATGTAGTACCAGAGGTCTAAGAATGCCTGTGGAACTGCAATCGTGCATAAATCACTGCGCTGAGGGAGGTGGGGAGAAAATGGCGGCCAGCTGTAAAGAATCTAATTTTCCCTTTTGGTTACATGTTCAAATTCTGCTGGTTGTTGAATTCCTCTCTGAAGGACTTGGAGGGTGTCAGGAATTGATCATCTGTGTGAGATGTGAGATCGTTAACACTCAGAAATAGATACATATATAGCAGGGGGTCGTGCTGTCTAACCACTTAAACTGGCAATTAAGAATAATGTTTAAATTATAAGAAAGAGATGGTCAGATCTCCCATTAAAGACAAGGTTAAACCTTCGTTTAGCTGATCAGGCAGGAGTGTCAGGATGAGCCAGGTCAACTGGTACAAGTACAGCTCGAGAAACCCTCGAAGAAAGATATTGATATCATTCCCGAGATACTTTTAACGTCACTTTATCACAGAGGAACAGGATGAGGCACTTCAGCCCCTCGAGCCTGGTCCCCCATTCAATTAGATCATGACTGATCTGTACCACAACTCCATTTACCCACCTTTGATTCATATCCTTTGATACTCTTGTGGCGACACGCCACCACTGGACATAATCCGCTCACGGCGGCACAGACAGTCTAAGCAGAAGCCCCCAGCCGGGGGCCCTTTCCTCCAGCAACTTGTTTCCCGCAGGGACAGGCTGCCGGGAGCACTTCCTGTCTGGGAAGTATTTAAGTGGATGTGCGGGCTTTTCTAGTTCCTGTTTGCCATGTGGTCAGAATAAAGCAGTTGTGTTTTCAATAGCTCTGTCTCGACTCCCACGTTTGCCGCGGTATCTCAACACTTTTATCTAACAAAAATCTATCGATCTCAGTCTTGAAAGCTCCAACTGACCCCCAGCATCAATAGCCTTTTGCGGCAGAGAGCTCCACGTTTCTACGACTATGAAACAGTGATTCCTCAATTCACTACACAATGGCCTAGCCCTAATTTTAAGCATAGGCCCCCTTGTTCCAGAATCCTCCAGCAGAGACACCACTGCTCACACGGCCCACTCTTTGCGCGTCGCTCCTCACACACACACTCTCCTCACACACTCCTCACACACACACACACACACACACATACACGCTCCTCACACACACACACTCCACACACACACTCTCCACACACACACACACACTCCTCACACACACTCCTCACACACACACTCCACACACACTCCTCACACACACACTCTCCTCACACACACTCCACACACACTCCTCACACACACACACTCCTCACACACACACTCTCCTCACACACACACTCCACACACACTCCTCACACACACACTCTCCTCACACACACACTCCACACACACACTCCTCACACACACTCTCCTCACACACACACTCCACACACACTCCTCACACACACACTCTCCTCACACACACACTCCACACACACTCCTCACACACACACTCCTCACACACACACACTCCTCACACACTCTCCTCACACACACACTCCACACACACACACACACTCTCCTCACACACACACTCCTCACACACACACACTCCTCACACACACACACTCCTCACACACACACACTCCACACACACACTCTCCTCACACACACACTCTCCACACACACTCTCCACACACACTCCTCACACACATACACGCTCCTCACACACACACTCCTCACACACACACTCTCCACACACACTCCTCACACACATACACGCTCCTCACACACACACTCCTCACACACACACTCCACACACACATACACACTCCTCACACACACACTCCACACACACATACACACTCCTCACACACACACTCCACACACACATACACACTCCTCACACACACTCCACACACACATACACACTCCTCACACACACACGCTACTCACACACACACACGCTCCTCACACACACACACACTCCTCACACACACACACTCCTCACACACACTCCTCACACACACACGCTCCTCACACACACGCTCCACAAACACACACTCCTCACACACACACGCTCCACAAACACACACTCCTCACACACACACATTCCTCACACACACACACACTCCTCACACACACACACTCCTCACATACACACTCCTCACACACACACGCTCCACACAGACACTCCTCACACACACACACATTGCTCACGCACACACACGCTCCTCCCACACACAAACACACACATGCTCCTCACACACACACGCTCCGCACACACACACTCTCCTCACACACACACACGCTCCTCACACACAAACGCTCTTCACACACAGACTCTCCTCAGACACACACGCTCCTCACATACACACGCTCCTCACACACACGCTCCTCACACACATGCTCCTCACACACACACACACGCTCCTCACACACACACACTGACATACGAATACTACTGGGCACTTGGTCTAAGCGTTAAACAAAGCTTTAAACTGTTTTACAACATGGAGGTCTAGTTGTGTCCTTCACTAGTTCCTGTTAAGAATGTCCTGCGTAAGCTGGGCCCGTGCCCGAGTAGTTATACGCTCCCTGGACAGCGTCACCCGTAGGCAGCTCAGTATTATTTCATATAAATCTTTCTTTCATGAATGGCTGATTCATGTCACACACGCTCCTCACACACACACGCTCCTCACACACACACGCTTCTCACACACACTCGCTCCTCAAACACACGCTCCTCACACACACTCGCTCCACAAACACACGCTCCTCACACACACACACTCCTCACACACACGCTCCACACACACACACGCTCCTCACACACACACGCTCCACACACAGACACGCTCCACGCACAGACACGCTCCTCACACACACACTCGCTCCTCACACACACACTCGCTCTTCACACACACACACACAAACTCCTCACACACACACGCTCCTCACACACATACAGTCCTCACACACACACTCCTCACACACACACACGTTCCTCACACACACGCTCCTCCCACACACTCGCTCCTCACATACACACGCTCCTCACACACAGACGCTCCTCACACACACACACGCTCCTCACACACACACTCCTCACACACACACACGCTCCTCACACACACACACTCCTCACACACACACACACTCCTCACGCAGACTCCTCATACACACACTCCCCACACACACCCTCCTCACACACACACACTCCTCACACACACACTCCTCACACACACACACCTCACACACACATTCCTCACACACTCACGCTCCTCACACACTCACGCTCCTCACACACATGCTCCTCACACACACGCTCCTCACACACACGCTCCTCACACACACACGGTCCTAACACACACATGCTCCTCACACACACAAGCTCCTCACACACACACACACACACTCCTCACGCACAGACTCCTTACACACACACTCCCCACACACACACTCCTCACACACACACTCCCCACACACACACTCCTCACGCACAGACTCCTCACACACACACTCCTCACACACACACTCCTCACACACTCGCTCCACAAACACACGCTCCTCACACACACACTCCTCACACACACGCACTCCTCACACACACATTCCTCACACACACACACTCCTCACATACACACTCCTCACACACACACGCTCCTCACACACACACTCCTCACACACACACTCCTCACACTCACGCTCCTCACACACACGCTCCTCACACACACACTCCTCACACACACACACTCCTCACATACACACTCCTCACACACACACGCTCCACACAGACACATTGCTCACGCACACACATGCTCCTCACACACACACGCTCCGCACACACACACTCTCCTCACACATGCACACGCTCCTCACACACAAACGCTCCTCACACACAGACTCTCCTCACACACACACGCTCCTCACATACACACACTCCTCACACACATGCTCCTCACACACACACACACGCTCCTCACACACACACACTGACATACGAATACTACTAGGCACTTGGTCTAAGCGTTAAACAAAGCTTTAAACTGTTTTACAACATGGAGGTCTAGTTGTGTCCTTCACTAGTTCCTGTTAAGAATGTCCTGCGTAAGTTGGGCCCGTGCCCGAGTAGTTATACTCTCCCTGGACAGCGCCACCCATAGGCAGCTCAGTATTATTTCATATAAATCTTTCTTTCATGAATGACTGATTCGTGTCACACATGCTCCTCACACACACGCTCCTCACACACACACGCTTCTCACACACACTCGCTCCTCAAACACACGCTCCTCACACACACTCGCTCCACAAACACACGCTCCTCACACACACACACTCCTCACACACACACGCTCCACACACACACACGCTCCTCACACACACACGCTCCACACACAGACACGCTCCACGCGCAGACAGGCTCCTCACACACACACTCGCTCCTCACACACACACTCGCTCTTCACACACACACACACTCCTCACACACACACGCTCCTCACACACATACAGTCCTCACACACACACTCCTCACACACACACACGTTCCTCACACACACGCTCCTCCCACACACTCGCTCCTCACATACACACGCTCCTCACACACACACGCTCCTCACACACACACACACGCTCCTCACACACACACGCTCCTCACACACACACACGCTCCTCACACACACACGCTCCTCACACACACACACACTCCTCACACACACACGCTCCTCACACACACGCTCCTCACACACACACGCTCCTCACACACACACACACGCTCCTCACACACACACGCTCCTCACACACACACACGCTCCTCACACACACACGCTCCTCACACACACACACACTCCTCACACACACACACTCCTCACACACACACACACTCCTCACACACACACACTCCTCACACACTCACGCTCCTCACACACTCACGCTCCTCACACACTCACGCTCCTCACACACACTCCACAAACACACGCTCCTCACACACACACACTCGTCACACACACTCCTCACACACACACAAGCTCCTCACATACACACTCCTTACGCACACACATGCTTCTCACACACACACACGTTCCTCACACACACGCTCCTCACACACACACGCTCCTCACACACACACACGCTCCTCACGCACAGACTCCTCACACACACACACTCCTCACTCACACACACGCTCCTCACACACACACGCTCCTCACACACACACGCTCCTCACACACACGCTCCTCACACACTCGCTTCTCACACGTGCTTCACACACTCGTTCCTCACACACACACTCGTTCCTCACACACTCGCTCCTCACACACACTCGCTCCTCAAACACACACATGATCCTCACACACACACGCTACTCACACACACTCGCTCCTCACACACACGCTCCTCACACACTCGCTTCTCACACGTGCTTCACACACTCGTTCCTCACACACACACTCGTTCCTCACACACTCGCTCCTCACACACACTCACTCCTCAAACACACACATGATCCTCACACACACTCGCTCCTCACACACTCACGTTCCTCACACACACACGCTCCTCACACATACACTCGCTCCTCACACACACACACGCTCCTCACACACACACACTCCTCACACACACACACACTCCTCACACACACACACTCCTCACACACACACACACACCTCACACACACACACTCCTCACACACACACACACTCCTCACACACACACACACCTCACACACACACACACTCCTCACACACACACACACCTCACACACACACACACACTCCTCACACACACACACTCCTCACACACACACACACTCCTCACACACACACACTCCTCACACACACACACACTCCTCACACACACACACACCTCACACACACACACACACACCTCACACACACACACACTCCTCACACACACACACTCCTCACACACACACACTCCTCACACACACACACTCCTCACACACACACACACACCTCACACACACACACTCCTCACACACACACACGCGCTCCTCACACACACACACACTCCTCACATACACGCTCCTCATGCACACACATGCTACTCACACACACACACGCTCCTCACACACACACACGCTCCTCACACGCACACTCGCTCCTCACACACTCGCTCCTCACACACAGACGCTCCTCACACACACACATGCTCCTCACACACACACGCGCTCCTCACACACACACGCTCCTCACACACACACACGCTCCTCACACGCACACTCGCTCCTCACACACTCGCTCCTCACACACAGACGCTCCTCACACACACACACGCTCCTCACACACACACACGCTCCTCACACACACACTCCTCATGCACACACATGCTCCTCACACACACACACGCTCCTCACACACACACACGCTCCTCACACGCACACTCGCTCCTCACACACTCGCTCCTCACACACGCTCCTCACACACACACACGCTCCTCACACACACACTCGCTCCTCACACACGCTCCTCACACACCCACACACTCCTCACACACACACTCCTCACACACACACTCCTCACACACACACTCCTCACACACGCACACACTCCTCACACACATGCTCCTCACACACACGTTCCTCAAGCACACACACACTCTTCTCACACACATACGCTCCTCACAAACACACACACTCCTCACACACTCACACTCCTCACACACTCACGTTCCTCACACACTCAAGCTCCTCACACACAGGCTCCTCACACACAGGCTCCTCACACACACGCACCTCACACACACACTCCAGACACACACTCCTCACACACACACTCGTCACACAGACACTCCTCATACACACACACTCCTCACACACACACACTCCTCACGCACACACACACTCCACACACACAGTCCTCACACACACACTCCTCACGCACACACACACTCCACACACACAGTCCTCACACACACACTCCTCACGCACACACACACTCCACACACACAGTCCTCACACACACACTCCTCACACACGCACACACTCCTCACACACACACTCCTCACACACACACACACCACTCCTGTGAAGTGCCTTGGGACATTTTATGATGGTAAAGACGCTATGGAAATGCAAAAATAACAACAGAAAATGCTGGAAACACTCAGCAGGTCAAGCAGCATCGTGGAGAGAGAAACAGAGTTAACATTTCAGGTCAATGACCCTTCGTCAGAACTGCTGTAACAGATACAGAGCAAAGCTCCCTCTACACTGCCCCATCAAACACTCCCAGGGCAGGTACAGCACGGGTTAGATACAGAGTAAAGCTAGCTCTACACTGTCCCATCAAACACTCCCAGGGCAGGCACAGCACAGGTTAGATACAGAGTAAAGCTCCCTCTACACTGTCCCATCAAACACTCCCAGGGCAGGCACAGCACAGGTTAGATACAGAGTGAAGCTCCCTCTACACTGTCCCATCAAACACTCCCAGGGCAGGTACAGAATGGGTTAGATACAGAGTAAAGCTCCCTCTACACTGTCCCATCAAACACTCCCAGGGCAGGCACAGCACAGGTTAGATACAGAGTAAATCTCCCTCTACACTGTCCCATCAAAGACTCCCAGGGCAGGTACAGCATGGGTTAGATACAGAGTAAAGCTCCCTCTACACTGTCCCATCAAACACTCTCAGGGCAGGCACAGCACAGGTTAGGTACAAAGTAAAGCTCCCTCTACACTGTCCCATCAAACACTCCCAGGGCAGGCACAGCACAGGTTAGATACAGAGTAAATCTCCCTCTACACTGTCCCATCAAACACTCCTAGGTCAGGTACAGCACAGGTTAGATACAGAGTAAATCTCCCTCTACACTGTCCCATCAAACACTCCTAGGTCAGGTACAGCACGGGTTAGATACAGAGTAAATCTTGCTCTACACCGTCCCATCAAACACTCCCAGGTCAGGTACAGCACAGGTTCGATACAGAGTAAAGCTCCCTCTACACTGTCCCATCAAACACTCCCAGAGCAGGTACAGCACGGGTTAGATACAGAGTAAATCTTGCTCTACACTGTCCCATCAAACACTCCCAGGTCAGGTACAGCACAGGTTAGATACAGAGTAAAGCTCCCTCTACACTGTCCCATCAAACACTCCCAGGTCAGGTACAGCACGGGTTAGATACAGAGTAAAGCTCCCTCTACACTGTCCCATCAAACACTCCCAGAGCAGGTACAGCACGGGTTAGATACAGAGTAAATCTTGCTCTACACTGTCCCATCAAACACTCCCAGGTCAGGTACAGCACAGGTTAGATACAGAGTAAAGCTCCCTCTACACTGTCCCATCAAACACTCCCAGGTCAGGTACAGCACGGGTTAGATACAGAGTAAAGCTCCCTCTACACTGTCCCATCAAACACTCCTAGGTCAGGTACAGCACGGGTTAGATACAGAGTAAAGCTCCCTCTGCACTGTCCCATCAAACACTCCCAGGTCAGGTACAGCACAGGTTAGATACAGAGTAAAGCTCCCTCTACACTGTCCCATCAAACACTCCCAGGTCAGGTACAGCACGGGTTAGATACAGAGTAAAGCTCCCTCTACACTGTCCCATCAAACACTCCTAGGTCAGGTACAGCACGGGTTAGATACAGAGTAAAGCTCCCTCTGCACTGTCCCATCAAACACTCCCAGGTCAGGTACAGCACAGGTTAGATACAGAGTAAAGCTCCCTCTACACTGTCCCATCAAACACTCCCAGGGCAGGTACAGCACGGGTTAGTTACAGAGTAAAGCTCCCTCTACACTGTCCCATCAAACACTCCCAGGGCAGGTACAGCACATTTTAGATACAGAGTGCAGCTCCCTCTACACTGTCCCATCAAACACTCCCAGGGCGGGTACTGCACAGGTTAGATACAGAGTAAAACTCCCTCTACACTGTCCCATCAAACACTCCCAGGGCAGGTACAGCACAGGTTAGATACAGAGTAAAGCTCCCTCTACACTGTCCCATCAAACAGTCCCAGGGCAGGTACAGCACAGGTTAGATACAGAGTAAAGCTCCCTCTACACTGTCCCATCAAACACTCCCAGGGCAGGTACAGCACAGGTTAGATACAGAGTAAAGCTCCCTCTACACTGTCCCATCAAACACTCTCAGGGCAGGTACAGCACGGGTTAGATACAGAGTAAAGCTCCCTCTACACTGTCCCATCAAACACTCCCAGGGCAGGTACAGCATGGGTTAGATAGAGAGTAAAGCTCCCTCTACACTGTCCCATCAAACACTCCCAGGGCAGGTACAGCATGAGTTAGATACAGAGTAAAGCTCCCTCTACACTGTCCCATCAAACACTCCCAGGGCAGGCACAGCACAGGTTAGATACAGAGTAAATCTCCCTCTACACTGTCCCATCAAACACTCCTAGGTCAGGTACAGCACGGGTTAGATACAGAGTAAAGCTCCCTCTACACTGTCCCATCAAACACTCCCAGGGCAGGTACAGCACGGGTTAGATACAGAGTAAAGCTCCCTCTACACTGCCCCATCAAACACTCCCAGGGCAGGTACAGCACGGGTTTGATACAGAGTAAAGCTCCCTCTACACTGCCCCATCAAACACTCCCAGGGCAGGTACAGCACGGGTTAGATACAGAGTAAAGCTCCCTCTACACTGCCCCATCAAACACTCCCAGGGCAGGTACAGCACGGGTTTGATACAGAGTAAAGCTCCCTCTACACTGCCCCATCAAACACTCCCAGGGCAGGTACAGCACGGGTTAGATACAGAGTAAAGCTCCCTCTACACTGCCCCATCAAACACTCCCAGGGCAGGTACAGCACGGGTTAGATACAGAGTAAAGCTCCCTCTACACTGCCCCATCAAACACTCCCAGGGCAGGTACAGCACGGGTTAGATACAGAGTAAAGCTCCCTCTACACTGCCCCATCAAACACTCCCAGGGCAGGTACTGCATGGGTTAGCTACGGAGTAAAGCTCCCTCTACACTGCCCCATCAAACACTCCCAGGGCAGGTACAGCACGAGTTAGATACAGAGTAAATCTCCCTCTACACTGTCCCATCAAACAATCCCAGGGCAGGTACACCACGGGTTAGATACAGAGTAAATCTCCCTCTACACTGTCCCATCAAACACTCCCAGGGCAGGTACAGCACGGGTTAGATACAGAGTAAAGCTCCCTCTGCACTGTCCCATCAAACACTCCCAGGTCAGGTACAGCACAGGTTAGATACAGAGTAAAGCTCCCTCTACACTGTCCCATCAAACACTCCCAGGGCAGGTACAGCACGGGTTAGTTACAGAGTAAAGCTCCCTCTACACTGTCCCATCAAACACTCCCAGGGCAGGTACAGCACATTTTAGATACAGAGTGCAGCTCCCTCTACACTGTCCCATCAAACACTCCCAGGGCGGGTACTGCACAGGTTAGATACAGAGTAAAACTCCCTCTACACTGTCCCATCAAACACTCCCAGGGCAGGTACAGCACAGGTTAGATACAGAGTAAATCTCCCTCTACACTGTCCCATCAAACAGTCCCAGGGCAGGTACAGCACAGGTTAGATACAGAGTAAAGCTCCCTCTACACTGTCCCATCAAACACTCCCAGGGCAGGTACAGCACAGGTTAGATACAGAGTAAAGCTCCCTCTACACTGTCCCATCAAACACTCTCAGGGCAGGTACAGCACGGGTTAGATACAGAGTAAAGCTCCCTCTACACTGCCCCATCAAACACTCCCAGGGCAGGTACAGCACGGGTTTGATACAGAGTAAAGCTCCCTCTACACTGCCCCATCAAACACTCCCAGGGCAGGTACAGCACGGGTTAGATACAGAGTAAAGCTCCCTCTACACTGCCCCATCAAACACTCCCAGGGCAGGTACAGCACGGGTTTGATACAGAGTAAAGCTCCCTCTACACTGCCCCATCAAACACTCCCAGGGCAGGTACAGCACGGGTTAGATACAGAGTAAAGCTCCCTCTACACTGCCCCATCAAACACTCCCAGGGCAGGTACAGCACGGGTTAGATACAGAGTAAAGCTCCCTCTACACTGCCCCATCAAACACTCCCAGGGCAGGTACAGCACGGGTTAGATACAGAGTAAAGCTCCCTCTACACTGCCCCATCAAACACTCCCAGGGCAGGTACTGCATGGGTTAGCTACGGAGTAAAGCTCCCTCTACACTGCCCCATCAAACACTCCCAGGGCAGGTACAGCACGGGTTAGATACAGAGTAAATCTCCCTCTACACTGTCCCATCAAACAATCCCAGGGCAGGTACACCACGGGTTAGATACAGAGTAAATCTCCCTCTACACTGTCCCATCAAACACTCCCAGGGCAGGTACTGCATGGGTTAGCTACAGAGTAAATCTTGCTCTACACTGTCCCATCAAACACTCCCAGGGCAGGTACAGCACGGGTTAGATACAGAGTAAAGCTACCTCTACACTGCGCCATCAAAAACTCCTAGGTCAGGTACAGCACGGGTTAGATACAGAGTGAAGCTCCCTCTACACTGTCCCATCAAAAACTCCTAGGTCAGGTACAGCACGGGTTAGATACAGTGTGAAGCTCCCTCTACACTGTCCCATCAAACACTCCCAGGGCAGGTACAGCACAAGTTAGATACAGAGTAAATCTTGCTCTACACTGTCCCATCAAACACTCCCAGGGCAGGTACAGCACGGGTTAGATACGGAGTAAAGCTCCCTCTACACTGCCCCATCAAACACTCCTAGGTCAGGTACAGCACGGGTTAGATACAGAGTAAAGCTCCCTCTACACTGCCCCATCAAACACTCCCAGGGCAGGTACAGCACGGGTTAGATACGGAGTAAAGCTCCCTCTACACTGCCCCATCAAACACTCCTAGGTCAGGTACAGCACGGGTTAGATACAGAGTGACGCTCCCTCTATACTGTCCCATCAAACACTCCCAGGGCAGGTACAGCACAGGTTAGATACAGAGTGAAGCTCCCTCTACACTGTCCCATCAAACACTCCCAGGGCAGGTACAGCATGGGTTAGATACAGAGTAAAGCTCCCTCTACACTGTCCCATCAAACACTCCCAGGCCAGAGGTTGAACATTTGCTGGAAATTCCAGCTGAATAACGGGTAGCTTGCTTTTACTGTGGTTTCATGTCCTACAGAGCCTGAGTTGAGAGTGTGGGGTAAATCTAGTGAGGGCCTGCAGGCTGGAGTGGAGCTGAGAGACAGGAGTGTTCCTGGGACTAGGGACAGGGTCACTGGCAAGGCTTGGAAGCTAAGCAGAGCCAGGCCTGGTTAGTACCTTGAGGGGTGACCATCAGGGAAGACCAGGTGCAGAAGGTCACGGAAGGAGCCCCGAGGAGGGGCGGTTGGTGAGAAGGTCACGGAAGGAGGAGCGGCTGGTGAGCAGGCCCGGGCGTTAGGCTGAAGATTGTCGGACAGGAGGAATGGTGGAAATGGAATGGCGGCGTGCACTGACGCAGTGGCTTTGCTTCTCCCAGTCATGGGCGCTTGCAAGATCACATTTTGTTGTTCATGTACTTGTGCAATGACAATAAAGTTGAATTATTATTATAAGACCTGATTCTACACTGGGAGCGGAGCCTCACTGAATGTATCCTTATATTTTGCAGCTAGCACAGAAAGGAGACCTTCAAACCATGTGCAGACTGGACCTGTCCCCTGAGGTGACTGGACAGTGTAGTAAGCCCCTGCCCGCCCTGTCCTGTACATTTGAACTGTCCCAAGCTTTGAGCCCAAAGCTCTTTTACGATGTAACAAGCACCATTTGTACTGGCTGTGTCCAGATCAAAACCCTTGAAGGGAACCAGTAAAAAGATGCGCAACTGAACCTTGCTGCATTAACTCTGTCTGTGCTCTTTGGAAACTCCCTGGAGAACTATTCCAGAGGCTTGAGCAGTGGGTGGCAGCTCTCATCATTTGTGCAAGTTACACATTGTAACAGAGAGCTGAGAGTGTGTAACAGAGTGTTGTGAGTGTGTAATAGAGAACTGTGAGTGTGTAACAGTGTTCTAAGTGTGTAACAGGCAGCATTACACAAGGAAACAACTGGCCTCGAATGAAAGGTGAGGGGACGTGTAGGGAATGACAGACGTAACTCTGCCTCTGACCAGCCTGTGGCACAGCAGACTGAAGCCCCAGCACCTTGTGCCCCTGACAAGCCACTGTGAGTTTGTCTTAACTTAGACTCAGTATCCGTCTGCGCACAAAAGTATTTGCACGTCTTAAATCTCTTCCGGCTATCTTACATAAAATTCCCAAAGAAAAGTTATCTTCCATCCATCCCATTTTCCACAATGAAAAAATCCTGACTGAGCCTTGGTGTAGAAACCATGTTAAACACAGCAATATCAACCAGCTCGGTTCCCCACAGCCTGTTCCCTTTCATCCACAGCCAGCCAGCTCAGGGAGACCTGATAGAGCTGGGAACATTATTCGCTACTACCACCATGTGGTCGGATGTGTTCTTGCACCCAGTGCTTCTACAGTGAGTTCACAGATACATGAAAGCAAGACTTACATTTATATAGCGCCTTTCACAACCTCAGGACGTCCTAAAGCAGTTTACAACCAACAAAGTACTTTTGAAATGTAGTCACTGTTGTAATGTAGAAAACACAGCAGCCAATTTGCGCACAGCAAGCTCCCACAAACAGTGATGTGATAATGACCAGATAATCAATTTTTTAGTAATGTTGAGTTCTGACGAAAGGTCATCGACCTGAAACATTAACTCTGTTTCTCTCTCCACGGATGCTGCCTGACCTGCTGAGTTTCTCCAGCATTTTCTGTTTTTATTTCAGATTTCCAGCATCTGCAGTATTTTCATTTTGTATTTTTTAGCAATGTTGGTTGAACATAAGAACATAAGAACTAGGAGCAGGAGCAGGTCATACTCTGCCTGCTCCGCCAGTCAATCAGATCATGGCTGATCTTCTACCTCAACTCCACTTTCCCACCTGAGGGATAGATATTGGCCAGGATGCTGGGGAGAACTTCCCTGCTCTTCTTTGGAATAGTGCCACGGGATCTTTTACACCCAGCTGAGAGGGCAGACAGGGCTTTGGGACTCTGAACCCATGACCTTCTAACTCAGGAGTGAGAGTACTACCGACTGAGACACAGCCGACACCAGAATGGAGCCCTTGGCCTGACACTGGGTCAGCCCTTCCCTCCCATCCCAGCTTCCCTGTACATCCCTTGGGCCCCATTGACTGAGTGACACTGGTGGAGTGCTGGACACCAGTGAAGTCACCTGAGACAAAGACAGGATCAAACAACACTGCAGTATCTGTGGCTCAGTGGGCAGCACTCTCACTTCTGAGTCAGAAGGTTGTGGGTTCAAGCCCCACTCCAGGGTCTTGAGCACAAAATCTAGACTAACACTCCGGTGCAGTGCTGAGGGAGCGCTGCACTGTCGGCAGGTGCTGTTATTCTGATGAGACGTCAAGCCGAGACCATGTAAGGAGGCTGGTCTTCTCAGAGACGTTAAGCCCACATGGAATACAACAAATACCACAGTGCCCTTCCCATTACATGAAGTATTCTGTCTGCCTATAGCAGTGCTTTGATTTTGTGCCACTCTCTAATTGCGAGGCCAGCTAGGCCATTGCACCAGCCTCACTGGGTGGACATCACTCATCGACTCCCTCTTCCATCTGCCTTCCCCTGTGGACTGCTCCGTGCCTCCTTCCGACAGTCCAGCCACAATCAGGAACTCTCTAGGCTGTGAACTGAGAGGGGAAAAACTCTTGAGCCTCCTCAGTTTTCCCAGTAGGTTGTCTCCCATTTTATATTCTCCACCACTTGGAAGGGCAGGACAAGCTGGAGCGAGGCTTCATCACAATCAGCTTCAGGACCGTTCGATAATCACGGCAAGGAATGCTGAGCAACTGTTGGCTTTCTTTGAACCACACATGGGATTCTGGGAAACCTGGAGGATAATGCGGAATTGTGGAAAATAGCTCCATGAAAAGCATAGGTTTCTCGTAGACAGGCACCACAAATAATACAATACTGTCCATCCCATTTGGTTAGCTTGCAAGTTAACGATGAGTAACTTTGATTGTGAAACCAGTCAAGTAACATTAGAAATCTTTCATTAATGGAACACGAATGCTGGTTTATGGCCCTAGCCTGTGGCTTAAGTGCTGTGGATGTTAACAAAATATAAACACAGCCAGGGTGTCTTGATCTCATGAAACTTGACCACACAGAACTTCTGACAGATGTCAATCAACTTTGATTTTGGGAGGAACTCACAAGATCTTGTTAACCCTTCTTAAGGTTTGAACCTGGAAGAAAAGGGGTTTGTCAGTGAAATTTAGGATATAAATTGAGTAATCCCTTTGTCCCAGGAAGGAGCCAGAAGTGACAAGTCAAGATTTGGCAGGAGTCAGCAGAAACCAAAGGCCTATTCTCCACACAAGAACCTGGTCAGTTGGACAAGGAACAAGCTGAAACAGGCCAAATTCAGGCTGCAAAGTAATTCAGTATGAAGATCTTAAGAGCTGAAGTTGTATTCCCTCGAGTATAGAAGAATGAGGACTGATCTGATCAAAGTGAAAAGGATTTAATAGGGTGGAAAAGAGAAACAATTTCCTCTGGTGGGGGATTCAAGAATGAGGAGCTAAAATCTTCAAATTGGATCCAGACCATTTAGGAGGGAAATCAGAAAGCACTTTTTCACACAAAGTGTAGTGGAAATCTGAAACTTTCTCCCCCAAAAGGGTGTGGATGCTGGGGGACAATTGGAACTTTCAAGACTGAGGTCGATAGATTTTTGTTGGGTAAGGGTATCAAGCGATGTGGACCAAAAGCGGGAAAATGAAGTTGTGGTGCAGATCAGCCATGATGTGATTGAATGGCGGAGCAGGCTCGAGGGGCTGAATGGCCTACTCCTGCTCCTATGGTCCTAAGGTTTAAGGTTGATAGAGATTCTGTATTAAACTGACAGAAGTAAAGCTTGTAGCATGCATCGACACGGTACTTAATCTCATGCCTCCCTTCTCAATGTGAGGCCGAGGCACAACAACACAAATGCAACAGCCCTCGCCAGGCAGGAAGTGAGGACAACAAGGACGCAAGGTGGTGACACAAATGGCGACTCACCACAGGCCTTGCCGAGGGGAACACAGAACATCCAGATAGAAACTGGACAAGCGCAAGCAAGCACTGAAGGCCCAGGTGAAAGGTTGAGCCAGACAGCTACCGTGGACAGGATTGTTAACAGCTCGATGTCAAAGTGCACTGGTGATAAATAGATCAAAGACTCCTTTGGTTTTATAACCTCCGCTTAAATTCCTAATACATCTACTTTTGTTAAAAATCTGTGTTATGTAGTATTGACTATAAACTCACAGCCAAATTGATTAGCCGTTTCAAAATCAATGTTTAATGAAATGCTGACTCTGCCAATAGATTGAGGCTTTATCAGAAGAAATTATGACTGGGTTAATATAGATGTGTATTATATTTAGTATAGTTGCAGCATCAGTGACTCTAACAAGCGGCAATTGGCTCATTTCACTCGGGTTATACGGTGCAATGTCAATTGGCTTGGGGCTTTACCATTAAATGACTCTGGACTGGAATCTCAGGCGGATCAGAGCAAGCTGAGGCAGCATTTTATAAACTTTACATGGTAGAAATCCAATCTAATCGGGATTACAAAAGTGAGGAAGTGATGCTTCAGTTGTATAGAGCATTGGCCAGACCCCATCAGGAGCACTGCCTTCCGCTCCAGGCACCGCAGCTCAGGGAGGGTGTTCTGGCCTTGGAGGGGGTGCAGCGCAGATTCACCAGAATGACGCCGAGGTTTACAGGATTAAGTTATGAGGACAGGTTGCATAGACTTGGCTTGTATTCCCTTGAGTTTAGAAGATTGAGGAGTGATCTGATCGAGGAGTGTAAAATGTTAAAAGGTTTCGATAGAGTAGACAGAGGGAAACTATTTCCTCTGATGGGCAAATCAAGAACAAGGGGACATCAACTTAACATTAGAGTTAGAACATTTAGGAGGAAAATCAGGAAGTAAAAATTTGGAATTCTCTCCCCGAAAAGGCTGTGGATGCTTTTGGAGCTTTCAAGACTTAGATCGACAGATTTTTGTTAGGTAAGTGTTGTGGTAAACCACTGTATTGTATATTGCCACCTCTGGGTGGCGCTGTGTATGGAGGCATGCCTCAGCTGACTCCACCCACCACTGTGTGGGTTTCGTTCAGACTTGTTCAGTCACTCACGAAGAAGCATGGTCTCTTCTTAGCTAATAAAAGCCTTATTCATCTCTTCTTTCGACTCATCATCTCTTCTTCGACTCATCACCTTTTATGAAGTAATTGATAAGCGTATCAATTTTATTTTATATACTTGATGGCTCACCTGGGCGTTCAAAATTTTCAGTTTGTGATCCTCCTCTGTAACCTGTGAGATTGCGAGGAAGGATTCAAAGCAGCTCAGCCAGTGTTCAAACTTGGCTGATGCACCCACATCTTGAGGGTCGAGGTCCAGGCGTGGTGGTCTGAGGGCTCTCAGCAATGTCTGCTGTATCCGTTGCTGTTGTTGCTCCTCAGGTGTCGCCATTTAACTTTTAGCTAATCCGGGACTCTAATACGTACGTGGCGGCCCTCGAGCTACTAAAAGGGCAATATACGCGCCCAGTGAACACAATTTACGCCCGACACCTCTTGGGATCCCGCAGGCAGCAACCGGGAGAATCGGTAGGGGCATTTGCACGGGCGCTACTGGCACTCTGCAGAGACTGCGATTGTAAAGCGGTAACGGCTGTGGAGCACGCGCAGGGACTCGCCTGTGATGCCTTCGTCAGGGGCCTCCAGTCAGACCACACCCGGCAGAGACTGCTAGAAAGCAAGGAACCCGACCTGAAGACGGCCATTGCCCTTGCGCTCTCGTTAGAGGAGGCCCACCGAAACCTCGAGGCATACCCCCGTAACGGCGCCGAGACATGGCAATCGAAACCGTGGGACACGGGACCGCCGCCCCCGGCACCAACCGCTGCAGCGACCCAACCGAGACAGCAGCCTCCGGTAAGAACTGCTTCGATGCCCAGTAACCAGGCCCAAAAATGCTATTTCTGTGGCCAGTTAAAACATCCCAGAGCGCACTGCCCAGCTAAGACAGCTACCTGCTCGGGCTGCGGGAAGAAAGGCCATTACGCTAACGCCTGCAAGGGGAAGCCAGCCAGCAGCGCAGCATGCGGGCCGTGGGAGCAGCCATCTTATCTGCCATTTTGTGTACCCCCGGCCGCATGGCATCCGCCGCCATCGTATCCAACGCACTCAACCGCCATTTCGTCACCGGAACCGACCACCGTCTCGGCGGATGACTATAGTGACTCACTAAGCCACATACTGGCCTCCGTGACGCTGGATCAAGCCCTCCCTCACCATCTATCCAGCTCCATGATGGATATCGCGGTAAACGGCCGCGCCACCAGTTGCCTGATCGACAGCGGGAGCACAGAGAGTTTCGTCCACCCCGACACGGTACGTAGCCACTCCCTCACGATTCTGCCAACGCACCATCGCATTTCTATGGCGTCCAAGTCCCAGTCAATGGACATCAGCGGCTACTGTGTGGTGACCCTGTCAGTAGGGGGCACTGAATATCAAAAATTTAAACTGCTAGTCCTGCCCCGTCTTTGCGCTGCCGTCCTGCTAGGGTTGGATTTTCAGTGCCACCTTAAGAGTGTCACACTAGCATACGGTGGACCCCTCCCCCCACTCACAGTCTGCAACCAACAACTTTTAAATCGCCCGCTGCAAACCACCTGCAGCCTTTCCACATTAAAAGTCCCCCCCCCTCCCCTGTTCGCTAACCTCACCCGCGACTGTAAACCCATCGCTACCAAAAGCAGGCGGTACAGTGCCGGGGACAGAGCTTTTATCAGCTCCGAGGTGGAGCGGCTCTTGAAGGAGGGCATTATCGAAGGTAGCACTAGCCCCTGGCGAGCCCAGGTTGTAGTCGTTAAAACCACTGCAAAACGCCGCATGGTAATCGACTACAGCCAAACCATAAACCGGTACACCCAGCTGGACGCGTACCCCCTCCCTCGCATATCTGATATGGTCAATCAGATTGCGCAATACAAAGTATTCTCCACCATCGACCTTAAGTCAGCGTACCACCAGCTGCCCATCCGCCATGAGGACCGCCAGTATACTGCCTTCGAGGCAAACGGCCGCCTCTACCACTTCCTTAGGGTCCCCTTCGGCGTCACCAACGGGGTTTCGGTCTTCCAAAGGGAGATGGACCGAATGGTTGACCAGAACGCGCTGCGGGCAACCTTCCCCTATTTGGATAACGTCACCATCTGCGGCCACGACCAGCAGGACCACGACGTTAATCTAGCAAATTTCCTCCGTACGGCCCAACGGCTGAACCTAACGTACAATAAGGAAAAATGTATGTTTCACACCAAGCGCCTGGCCATCCTCGGCTGCGTGGTGGAGAACGGAGTCATCGGGCCCGACCCCGACAGAATGCGCCCCCTAATGGAGCTACCCCTTCCCCACTGCCAAAAAGCACTGAAGAGATGCCTGGGGTTTTTCTCCTACTACGCCCAGTGGGTGCCCCTCTATGCAGACAAAGCCAGGCCCCTCATCAAAGCCACCTCCTTCCCCCTGACACCAGAGGCGTGTGCAGCCTTCACTCTTATCAAGAACGATATCGCGAAGGCCGCAATGCACGCGGTGGATGAGTCCATCCCCTTCCAAGTGGAGAGCGATGCCTCCGACTTCGCCCTAGCCGCGACCCTTAACCAGGTGGGCAGACCCGTGGCCTTTTTCTCAAGGACCCTCCAGGGCCCCGAGACGAGACACTCCTCCGTCGAAAAGGAGGCCCAGGCTATTGTAGAAGCGGTGCGTCACTGGAGGCATTACCTGGCCGGGAAACAATTTACCCTGCTCACTGACCAGCGTTCAGTAGCTTTTATGTTTAATAATAAGCAGAGGGGTAAAATCAAGAACGACAAGATCTTGAGGTGGAGAATCGAACTCTCCACCTACAATTATGATATCTTGTATCGGCCAGGGAAACTCAATGAGCCCCCAGATGCCCTATCACGTGGTACATGCGCCAACGCGCAGAGTGATAGGCTGCAGTCCCTCCACAATGACCTCTGCCACCCGGGGGTCACCAGGTTTTTCCATTTTATCAAATCCCGTAACCTGCCCTACTCCATCGAGGAGGTCAGGACCATGACCAAGAGCTGCCAAATCTGCGCCGAGTGCAAACCGCACTTCTATAGGCCGGACAGAGCAAGCCTGATCAAGGCCACCCGCCCCTTCGAACGCCTGAGCGTCGATTTTAAAGGGCCCCTCCCCTCCGCTGACCGCAATGTGTACTTCCTCAACATAGTTGATGAGTACTCCCGTTTCCCCTTTGCCATCCCTTGCCCAGACATGACCAGTACCACGGTCATCAAGTGTCTGAATGACATCTTCGCTCTGTTCGGGTTCCCCAGCTATATACATAGCGACAGGGGCTCATCGTTCATGAGCGACGAACTTCGGCAGTACCTGCTAACAAGAGGTATCGCCACGAGCAGGACCACCAGTTACAACCCCCGGGGGAACGGCCAGGTGGAAAGGGAGAACGCGACGGTTTGGAAGGCAGTCCTCTTAGCACTAAAATCTAAGGGCCTTCCGACCTCCCGCTGGCAGGAGGTCCTCCCTGCAGCGCTTCACTCCATTCGGTCACTGCTTTGTACTGCCACTAATGCGACCCCTCATGAGAAAATGTTCGTTTTCCCCCGGAAGTCTACATCGGGAACCTCGCTACCGGCATGGTTGACTTCTCCTGGGCCCGTCCTACTGCGGAGGCACGTGAGGACGCATAAAACGGACCCCCTGGTCGAGCGGGTGCACCTCCTACACGCCAACCCCCAGTATGCCTGGGTGACATACCCAGACGGGCGGGAGGACACGGTCTCCATACGAGATCTCGCACCCTCGGGTACCCCTGAATTACCACCGTTATCCCCCTTACCACCGTTATCCCCCTTACCACTGTTATCCCCCACCACCCCTCCCAACCCAACCCCTGCAGACGGCATGCCAAAGCCCCAGGAATCTTCGCCAACCACCCAGACACCAGACCCGACGTCGGATGCTGCAACACCACCGCCGCCACCACGACGATCAGGACGTCAGACAAGGCCTCCTGATAGACTTAACTTGTAGTACCCTTCACCCTGCCGGACTTCACATTAAACAAGGGGTGAATGTGGTAAACCACTGTATTGTATATTGCCACCTCTGGGTGGCGCTGTGTATGGAGGCATGCCTCAGCTGACTCCACCCACCACTGTGTGGGTTTCGTTCAGACTTGTTCAGTCACTCACGAAGAAGCATGGTCTCTTCTTAGCTAATAAAAGCCTTATTCATCTCTTCTTTCGACTCATCATCTCTTCTTCGACTCATCACCTTTTATGAAGTAATTGATAAGCGTATCAAGTGTATCAAAGGATATGGAGATAAGTTCGGTAAATGGAGTTGAGATACCGATCAACTATGATCTAATTGAATAACAGAGCAGGCTCGAGGGGCTGAATGGGCTACTCCTGTTCCTATGTATATACTTGGGAGAAGAAAGGACAAAGGTTGATCCAATCGCTCTGACATATTCAGACCGAATTCCTGAAGTACTAACAGTATGACCAGAGGCAGTGAGAGCGGAGCGACAGCGGAGCGAGATAAAGAGCGAGGCGATAGAGCAGGCCCAAGACCAGAGGCAGCGAGATCGGAGCGGGATAAAGAGCGAGGCGATAGAGCAGGCCCAAGACCAGAGGCAGCGAGAGCGGAGCGGGATAAAGAGCGAGGCGATAGAGCAGGCCCAAGACCAGAGGCAGCGAGATCGGAGCGGGATAAAGAGCGAGGCGATAGAGCAGGCCCAAGACCAGAGGCAGCGAGAGCGGAGCGGGATAAAGAGCGAGGCGATAGAGCAGGCCCAAGACTAGAGGTAGCGAGAGCGGAGCGGGATAAAGAGCGAGGCGATAGAGCAGGCCCAAGACCAGAGGCAGCGAGAGCGGAGCGAGATAAAGAGCGAGGCGGCAGAGCAGGCCCAAGACCAAAGGCAGCGAGAGCGGAGCGGGATAAAGAGCGAGGCGGCAGAGCAGGCCCGAGACCAAAGGCAGCGAGAGCAGAGCGAGATAAAGAGCGAGGCGGCAGAGCAGGCCCAAGACCAAAGGCAGCGAGAGCGGAGCGGGATAAAGTGCGAGGCGGTAGAGCAGGCCCGAGACCAAAGGCAGCGAGAGCGGAGCGGGATAAAGTGCGAGGCGGCAGAGCAGGCCCAAGACCAAAGGCAGCGAGAGCGGAGCGGGATAAAGAGCGAGGCGGCAGAGCAGGCCCAAGACCAAAGGCAGCGAGAGCGGAGCGGGATAAAGAGCGAGGCGGCAGAGCAGGCCCAAGACCAGAGGCAGCGAGAGCGGAGCGGGATAAAGAGCGAGGCGGCAGAGCAGGCCCAAGACCAGAGGCAGCGAGAGTGGAGCGGGATAAAGAGCGAGGCGGCAGAGCAGGCCCAAGACCAAAGGCAGCGAGAGCGGAGCAGGATAAAGAGCGAGGCGGCAGAGCAGGCCCAAGACCAGAGGCAGCGAGAGCGGAGCAGGATAAAGAGCGAGGCGGCAGAGCAGGCCCAAGACCAGAGGCAGCGAGAGCGGAGCGGGATAAAGAGCGAGGCGGCAGAGCAGGCCCGAGACCAGAGGCAGCGAGAGCAGAGCGAGATAAAGAGCGAGGCGGCAGAGCAGGCCCAAGACCAGAGGCAGCGAGAGTGGAGCGGGATAAAGAGCGAGGCGGCAGAGCAGGCCCAAGGCCAGAGGCAGCGAGAGCGGAGCGAGATAAAGAGCGAGGCGATAGAGCAGGCCCAAGACCAGAGGCAGCGAGAGTGGAGCGGGATAAAGAGCGAGGCGGCAGAGTAGGCCCAAGACCAGAGGCAGCGAGAGCGGAGCGAGATAAAGAGCGAGGCGATAGAGCAGGCCCAAGACCAGAGGCAGCGAGAGCGGAGCGGGATAAAGAGCGAGGCGGCAGAGCAGGCCCAAGACCAGAGGCAGCGAGAGCGGAGCAGGATAAAGAGCGAGGCAGCAGAGCAGGCCCAAGACCAGAGGCAGCGAGAGCGGAGCAGGATAAAGAGCGAGGCGGCAGAGGAGGCCCAAGACCAGAGGCAGCGAGAGCGGAGCGGGATAAAGAGCGAGGCGGCAGAGCAGGCCCAAGACCAGAGGCAGCGAGAGCGGAGCGGGATAAAGAGCGAGGCGGCAGAGGAGGCCCAAGACCAGAGGCAGCGAGATCGGAGCGGGATAAAGAGCGAGGCGGCAGAGGAGGCCCAAGACCAGAGGCAGCGAGAGCGGAGCGGGATAAAGAGCGAGGCGGCAGAGCAGGCCCAAGACCAGAGGCAGCGAGAGCGGAGCGGGATAAAGAGCGAGGCGGCAGAGGAGGCCCAAGACCAGAGGCAGCGAGATCGGAGCGGGATAAAGAGCGAGGCGGCAGAGCAGGCCCGAGACCAGAGGCAGCGAGAGCGGAGCGGGATAAAGAGCGAGGCGGTAGAGCAGGCCCAAGACCAGAGGCAGCGAGAGCGGAGCGGGATAAAGAGCAAGGCGATAGAGCAGGCCCAAGACCAGAGGCAGCGAGAGAGGAGCGGGATACAGATCGAGGCGGCAGAGCAGGCCCAAGACCAGAGGCAGCGAGAGCAAAGTGGGATAAAGAGCGAGGCGGCAAAGCAGGCCCAAGACCAGAGGCAGCGAGAGCGGAGCGTGATAAAGAGCAAGGCGATAGAGCAGGCCCAAGACCAGAGGCAGCGAGAGTGGAGCGGGATAAAGAGCGAGGCGGCAGAGCAGGCCCGAGACCAGAGGCAGCGAGAGCGGAGCGGGATAAAGAGCGAGGCGGTAGAGCAGGCCCAAGACCAAAGGCAGCGAGAGCGGAGCGGGATAAAGAGCGAGGCGGTAGAGCAGGCCCAAGACCAGAAGCAGCGAGAGCGGAGCGGGATAAAGAGCGAGGCGGCAGAGCAGGCCCGAGACCAGAGGCAGCGAGAGCAGAGCGGGATAACGAGCGAGGCGGTAGAGCAGGCCCAAGACCAGAGGCAGCGAGAGCGGAGCGGGATAAAGAGCGAGGCGGCAGAGCAGGCCCAAGACCAGAGGCAGCGAGAGCGGAGCAGGATAAAGAGAGAGGCGGTAGAGCAGGCCCAAGACCAGAGGCAGCGAGAGCGGAGCGGGATAAAGAGCGAGGCGGTAGAGCAGGCCCGAGACCAGAGGCAGCGAGAGCGGAGCAGGATAAAGAGCGAGGCGGCAGAGCTGGCCCAAGGCCAGAGGCAGCGAGAGCGGAGCGGGATAAAGAGCGAGGCGGTAGAGCAGGCCCAAGACTAGAGGCAGCGAGAGCGGAGCGGGATAAAGAGCGAGGCGGCAGAGCAGGCCCAAGACCAGAGGCAGCGAGAGCAGAGCGGGATAAAGAGCGAGGCGGCAGAGCAGGCCCAAGACCAGAGGCAGCGAGAGCGGAGCGGGATAAAGAGCGAGGCGGCAGAGCAGGCCCAAGACCAGAGGCAGCGAGAGCGGAGCGGGATAAAGAGCGAGGCGGTAGAGCAGGCCCAAGACCAGAGGCAGCGAGAGCGGAGCGGGATAAAGAGCGAGGCGGCAGAGCAGGCCCAAGACCAGAGGCAGCGAGAGTGGAGCGGGATAAAGAGCGAGGCGGTAGAGCAGGCCCGAGACCAAAGGCAGCGGGAGCAGAGCGGGATAAAGAGAGAGGCGGCAGAGCAGGCCCGAGACCAGAGGCAGCGAGAGCGGAGCGGGATAAAGAGCGAGGCGGTAGAGCAGGCCCAAGACCAGAGGCAGCGAGAGCGGAGCGTGATAAAGAGCGAGGCGATAGAGCAGGCCCAAGACCAGAGGCAGCGAGAGAGGAGCGGGATACAGATCGAGGCGGCAGAGCAGGCCCAAGACCAGAGGCAGCGAGAGCAGAGCGGGATAAAGAGCGAGGCGGTAGAGCAGGCCCAAGACCAGAAGCAGCGAGAGCGGAGCGGGATAAAGAGCGAGGCGGCAGAGCAGGCCCAAGACCAGAAGCAGCGAGAGCGGAGCGGGATAAAGAGCGAGGCGGTAGAGCAGGCCCAAGACCAGAGGCAGCGAGAGCGGAGCGGGATAAAGAGCGAGGCGGCAGAGCAGGCCCAAGACCAGAGGCAGCGAGAGCGGAGCAGGATAAAGAGAGAGGCGGTAGAGCAGGCCCGAGACCAGAGGCAGCGAGAGCAGAGCGAGATAAAGAGCGAGGCGGTAGAGCAGGCCCAAGACTAGAGGCAGCGAGAGCGGAGCGGGATAAAGAGCGAGGCGGCAGAGCTGGCCCAAGACCAGAGGCAGCGAGAGCGGAGCGGGATAAAGAGCGAGGCAGCAGAGCAGGCCCAAGACCAGAGGCAGCGAGAGCGGAGCGGGATAAAGAGCGAGGCGGCAGAGCAGGCCCAAGACCAGAGGCAGCGAGAGCGGAGCGGGATAAAGAGCGAGGCGGCAGAGCAGGCCCGAGACCAGAGGCAGCGAGAGCAACTCAACACAGACAGAATTGGAAAGAGTGACGTCAGAGTAAAAATACCTAAAATGATGTCAGCACAAGGGAAGGAGCTGATTGGTGAGTAGCTGGTGAGTGTTTTTTTTTAAGTCTTGAGTTTATTTCTGTTAAGTTAGTTAATAGTCTATTAAATAGAGGCATGGCAGGGCACCTCAGTTCTGTGGAATGCACATTCTGTGCCATGTGGGGACTCCAGTATGCTACCCATGTCCTGGACAACCACATGTGCAGGAAGTATCATCAGCTGGAGGTGCTCAAGCTCCAGGTTTCGGAGCTTGAGTAGCAGCTGGTGTCATTGGCATCCGTGAGCCTTAGAGCTACATAGATAGCACAGTTCAGGAGGTGGTCACTCCGCAGCTTAAGAGTATACAGACAGAGAGGAGGATGGGGCAGCTAGTGCAGGAGTCCCCTGAGTGCATCTCGCTCTCTAACTGGTACTACTGGTGAAGGCGATGGTGTTGAGATACCGCGGCAAACGTGGGAGTCGAGACCAGAGCTAGTAAACAGAACAGCTTTTTATTTCAGCCTCATGGCAAAACAGGAACTGGAAGAGCCCGCGCCTGACTTAAATACTCCCCAGACAGGAAGTGCTCCCGGCAGCCTGTCCCTGTGGGAAACAAGTTGCTGGAGGAAAGGGCCCCCGGTTGGGGGCGTCTGCTTAAACTGTCCGTACCGCCGTGAGCGGATTGTGTCCAGTGGTGGCGTGTCGCCACAGAGCTCCCCCCAGAATCCGCTTAGGAGGAGTGGACGAGTCGTGATGGTGGTCTGATGGTTCTGCCGCAGCGGCTCTGCGTGATCGCCGGTCTAGTTGGCGGGGCCTGGCGGTTCGCCGCCGGCTGTGCTGGCTTGCTGGCAGGACGGCCTCTAGTTGGAAGCCGGGCCACGGGGACCTGTTCCCCTGGTTCTGTGTGTGCTGGTTTGAGCCGGTCGATGGAGACTGTCTCGACCCTGTCGCCGAGTCGCAGATTGAAGACCTTGTCCCCGGTTTGTAGTACTTCGTACGGTCCGTCGTACGGGGGTCGCAGGGGTCCGCGGTGCGCGTCGTGTCGCACGAAGACGAAGCGCGCCTGCTGTAAATTTGGCGGAACGTGAGGTGCGAGTTCGCCGTGTCGGTTGACCGGAAGTGGGGCAAACTGCTGAGCGGAAGAGAAAAAGTTGAGCCGCTGCTGGTCGGCCGACCAAGGCGTGGTAGCCTCCGGAAGGAATTTACCTGGGACGCGCAGCGGTTGTCCGTAGACTAACTCTGCTGCCGAGGGCTGGAGGTCTTCTTTGACCGCGGTGCGTAGGCCTAGTAGTACCCACGGTAGGCGGTCAGTCCAGGTACTGTCCTGCAGGCCGGCGCGGAGTGAGGCCTTGAGTGACCGGTGGAAGCGTTCACAAAGCCCGTTGGCCTGCGGGTGGTACGCCGTGGTTCGGTGGAGCGTCACACCGAGGTTGCGTGCTGTGGCCGTCCAGAGTTCGGAGGTGAACTGGGCGCCTCTGTCGGAGGTTATGTTGGCCGGTACGCCGAACCTCGCTACCCAGGTGTTAACGAACGCCCTGGCGATGTCGGCTGTGGTGGTGGAGGTCAGCGGCACTGCCTCAGGCCAGCGTGTGTAGCGGTCGACCATCGTGAGGAGATAAGTCTGGCCTTGCGATGGCGGCAGGGGCCCGACGATGTCGACATGTACGTGGTCGAAGCGGCGGCTGGGTACCTCGAAGTCTCCCAGGGGTGCTTTTGTATGCCGTTGTACCTTAGCCCGTTGGCAGGCGAGGCAGGAGGTGGCCCAAGTCCGAACATCTCTGCTGAGGCCGCGCCAGACGAAACGCTGGGAGAGGAGTTTGACGGACGCGTGGGAACCCGGGTGGGAGAGCCCGTGGAGCGCGTCGAAGACGTGGCGGCACCAGGTTTCAGGGACGACCGGCCTGGGTTGGCTGAGTGTGATGTCGCAAGTAACTGCCGTGGCTTCGGGCCCGTGCGCGACCTTGGCTAGGCGTAGCCCTGGCAGGCTGGTAGCCGCCGAGAGGAGGTCTGGGTCCGTGAGCTGGGCCGCTGCTAGTTGCGCGTAGTCGACCGCGAGGTGATTCGCGCAGATGGTGGGACGGGAAAGGCAGTCGGCGACAACGTTGTCTCTACCGGAGACGTGCTGGATGTCCGTGGTAAACTCGGACACGGCCGCGAGCTGGCGTTGCTGCCGAGCGGACCAGGGTTCGGTGTGCTTGGCCATCGCGTATGTGAGTGGCTTGTGGTCCACGTACACGGTGAAGGGGCGGCCTTCCAGGAGGAACCTGAAATGGCGGACTGACAGGTGGAGCGCGAGAAGCTCGCGGTCGAAAGTGGAGTATTTGACCTCCGGGGGGCGCAGTTGGTGGCTGTAGAAGGCAAGTGGCTGCCACGCGCCATTAACCCACTGCTCGAACACGGCCCCGACCGCGTGGTCGGAGGCGTCGGTGGTGAGCGCGACCCGGGTGTCGGCCCTCGGGTGCGCGAGCAGAGTGGCGTCGGCGAGCGCGTTTTTGGTGGCATCGAAGGCGGCTGACGTGTCAGTGGTCCAGGCTACGGCCATCTTGCCGGATTTACCTCGGAGGGAGTCGTATAGGGGCTTCATGAGGGCTGCAGCTCTGGGGATGAACCTGTTGTAGAAGTTCACCATCCCGAGGAACTCCTGGAGGCCCTTGATGGTTGTGGGGCGGGGGAACTGCTGGACGGCCTGCACCTTGTTGGGCAGGGGGACGGCCCCAGCAGGGGTGATGTGGTGACCGAGAAAATCGATCTCGGTTTGGCCGAATTGGCACTTCGCCGGGCTGAGGATGAGCCCGTGTTGGGCTAGGCGCCCGAACAGGACGCGAAGGTGTTCGAGGTGTTCCTGTTTGGAGGAGCTGGCCACGAGAATGTCGTCTAGATAGACGAATAGGAAGTTCAGGTCCCGCAGGACCGAGTCCATAAGGCGCTGGAAAGCCCGGGCTGCATTCTTGAGGCCGAAGGGCATCCTCAGGAACTCGAACAGACCGAATGGGGTGATGACGGCCGTTTTGGGGATGTCCGCGGGGTGTACGGGGACTTGGTGGTAACCGCGCACCAGGTCGACTTTGGAAAAGACGGTTCGTCCGGCCAGTCGGGCCGAGAAGTCCTGGATGTGAGGCACCGGGTATCGGTCGGGGGTGGTGGCGTCGTTAAGGCGGCGGTAGTCCCCACAAGGGCGCCAGCCTCCGCCGGGCTTAGGGGCGATGTGGAGGGGCGAGGCCCAGGGGCTGCTGGAGCGGCGGATGATGCCGAGTTGTTCCATGGTGGTGAACTCGGCCCGCGCGATTTCCAGCTTGGCCGGGTTGAGCCTGCGGGCGTGGGCAGAAACTGGAGGGCCGGTGGTGGGGATATAGTGCTCCACCCCGTGTTTGGTGGCTTTGGCCGAAAAGGTCGGGTTGGTGAGGGCGGGAAACTCGGCTAGGAGTGCCGAGTAGTCGTCCACGGCCCTGGCGAGGCAGTAGGTCGTCAGGCCGGCCGAACGGTCCGGGGTAAAGGCGCCGGGGATGGTGGCCATAGTGTTGGCGTCGACGAGGCAGTGCCTCGGAATGTCGACAAGGAGGCCGTGGGCGCGTAGGAAGTCAGCGCCGATGAGTGGGCAGAGGACCTCGGCGGTGAGGAACTCCCAGCGGTAGCGGCGGCCCGCGAGGTCAAGCGTGACCATGCGGGTGCCATATGTGCGGATGTCCGAGCCATTGGCGGCGGCCAGCGTGATACCTCGTGTGCCGCGTTGGATTTCGAGGGCGGAGGCGGGGGTGATGCTGTGCTGGGCCCCTGTGTCGCACAGAAATCGGCGGTTGGTTCTGTCGTCAGTGACGTACAGTAGAGGCCCCTTTTGCCCCATGGCCATCGCGGGGGCCGGTGCGGGGGGGGAATTGAAGGTACACGGTGGCGTGCAGCATTGGGCCTCAGTGCCAAAACGGGTGTGGTAGTAACAGTGGCCCGGAGTGGTAGGGCGGGCGGGCCTGGTGGGCCGGGGAGACCGCGTGGCCGTTGCCGCGAGGTCGGGCGTGACGTCGCGCGCGGACTGTGCAGAGAGCAGCCGGTCGGCCTTTCCTGCTATGTCATTCAGGTCCGTGGAGCCGGACTCCACAATGAGCGGGCGGATGCTGGCGGGAAGCTGCCGAATGAAAAGCATGCGAAAGAGGGCGCCGGGGGGCTTGTCGTCCGCGAGGGACAGCATGTGGGAAAGCAGGTCTGATGGTGAAGCGTCACCGAGACCGGGGAGGTCAAGGAGTTGGCAGTGGCGCTGGTAAGAGGACGTTTGAAATTTTTTAAGGAGCGCAGCCTTCAGATGTTCGTACTTGCCAGTCTGTGGTGGGTCCTGCAGCGCTGCCCAAACTTTGGGGACGGTAGCGTACGTGAGCGAGGAGATGAGGTAGTCATACTTCGTGGTGTCGCCTGTGATGCCTTTCAGCCGGAATCTGGACTCGGCTTGAACGAACCAAGCTTCGGCCAAGTTTTCCCAAAAGTCTGGTAATTTAACCGTGACTGCGTTTGTATCCGCCATGCTAGCTTAGGATTCGTCCTGAGCGTCGGGGTCACCAGTGTTGAGATACCGCGGCAAACGTGGGAGTCGAGACCAGAGCTAGTAAACAGAACAGCTTTTTATTTCAGCCTCATGGCAAAACAGGAACTGGAAGAGCCCGCGCCTGACTTAAATACTCCCCAGACAGGAAGTGCTCCCGGCAGCCTGTCCCTGTGGGAAACAAGTTGCTGGAGGAAAGGGCCCCCGGTTGGGGGCGTCTGCTTAAACTGTCCGTACCGCCATGAGCGGATTGTGTCCAGTGGTGGCGTGTCGCCACAATGGTTCCTTTGGGGAGTATAGCCAGAGCCAAGTCCATGGCACCACGGGTGGCTCAGCAATACTGGGGCGGAGAAAGATCAGGAATGTAATAGTGATAGGAGATTCGATAGTTAGGGGAACAGACAGGCGTTTCTGCGGCCACAGACATGATTCCAGGATGGCATGTTGCCTCCCTGGTGCCAGGGTCAAGGATGTCACTGAGCGGCTGCAGAACATTCTGAGGGGGGAGGGTGAACAGCCTGAGGTCGTGGTCCATATTGGTACCAATGACATAGGTAGAAAGAGGGATGAGGTCCTGCAGGCAGATTTTAGGGAGCTAGGAAATAAATTAATAAGCTGGACCTCAAAGCTAGTAATCTCTGGATTACTCCCGGTGCCACACGCTAGTGAGTACAGGAATAGGAGGATAGAACAGATGAATGCGTGGCTGGAGAGATGGTGAAGGAGGGAGGGCTTTAGATTCGTGGGACATTGGGACTGGTTCTGGGGGAGGTGGACCTGTACAGGCTGGACGGGTTGCACCTCAACAGAGCCGGGACCAATATCCTCATGGGGGGGGCGGAGTTTGCTAGTGCTGTTGGGGGGGGGATTTAAACTAATTTGGCAGGGGGATGGGCACCAGGATGTAGCATTAGAAAGGAGAAACAAGGTGCACAAAGGATTGGGAGAGACAGATAGCACTAGAGTAAGAAATAGTACGGTATTAGGTAAGAGAGAATACAAGAAGGTCTAAGATAGGTTTACAGTGCGTGTGTGTAAATGCATGAAGTGTGGTAAATAAGGTTGGTGAGCTGCAGGCGCAAATAGAGACATGGGAATATGATGTCATGGCGATAACGGAGACCTGGCTCATAAAAGGGCAGGATTGGGTACTAAATATTCCTGGATATAAGGTGTTCAGGAAAGATAGGGAAGGAAAGAAAGGAGGTAGGGTGGCAGTATTGATTAAGGAGAATATTACAGTGCTGGAAAGAGAGGGCATCCTGGAGGGGTCAAGAACAGAATCTATTTGGTTAGAGTTGAGAAACAATAGATGTGTCATTACACTACTAGGTGTACTCTATAGGCCACCTACTAGTGGGAAGTGTCAGTGGAGGAATATTTAGGAAACAGTGATCATAGTATCACAAGGTTTAGATTAGCTGTGGTAAAGGACAAGGAGCAATAGGGAGTAAAAATCCTTAATTGGAGGAAAGCCAATTTCAGTGGGTTGAGAACGGATCTGGCCCGGGTAAACTGGAATCAAAGATTGGCAGGCAAAACTGTAATCAAACAATGGGCTGCCATTAAAGAGGAGATGGTTCGGGTACAGTCGAGGTACATTCCCACAAGGGGGAAAGGTAGGGCAACTAAAGTCAGAGCTCCCTGGATGACGAAAGAGATAGAGAGTAAGATGAAGCAGAAAAAGCGGGGCGTATGACAGATGGCAGGTTGAGAATACAAATGAGAACAAGGCTGAATATAGAAAGTTCAGAGGGGAAGTGAAAAAGGAAATAAGGGGCAAAGAGAGAGTAGAAGAATAGATTGGCGGCTAACATAAAAGGGAATCCAAAGTCTTCTATAGGCACATAAATAGTAACGAGTAGACGGGTAGTAAAAAGAGGGGTGGGGCCGATCAGGGACCAAAAAGGAGACCTACACATGGAGGCAGAGGGCGTGGCTGAGGTACTAAATGAGTGCTCTGCATCCGTCATCACCAAGGAAGAAGATGCTGCCAAAGTCATAGAGAAAGAGGAGGTAGTTGAGATACTGGATGGGCTAAAAATTGATAAAGAGAAGGTACTTGAAAGGCTGGCTGTACTTAAAGTAGATAAGTCACCAGGACTGAATGGGATGCATCCGAGGATGCTGAGGGAAGTAAAGATGGAAATTGCAGAGGTACTGGTCATAATCTTCCAATCCTCCTTAGATACGGGGCTGGTGCCAGAGGACCGGAGAATTGCAAATGTTACACCATTGTTCAAAAAAGGGTGTAAGGATAAACCCAGCAACTACAGGCCAGTCAGTTTAACCTCGGTGGTGGGAATGCCTTTAGAAATGATAATCCGGGACAAAATTAACAGTCACTTGGTTTAATTAAGGAAAGCCAGCATGGATTGTTAAAGGCAAATCATGTTTAACTAACTTGATTGAGTTTTTTGATGAGGTAACAAAGAGGGTTGATGAGGGCAATGCGGTTGATGTGGTGTACATGGACCTCCAAAAGGCGTTTGACAAAGTGCCACATAATAGGCTTGCCAGCAAAGTTGAACCCCATGGAATAAAAGGGACAGTGGCAGCATGGATATGAAATTGGTTAAGTGACAGGAAACAGAGAGTAGTGAACGGTTGTTTTTCGGACTGGAGGAAGGTATACACTGGTGTTCCCCAGGGGTCGGTACTAGGACCACTGCTTCTCTTGATATATATTAATGACTTGGACTTGGGTGTACAGGGCACAATTTCAAAATTTGCAGATAAAACAAAACTTGGAAGTATAATGAACAGTGAGGAGGAGAGTGATAGACTTCAGGAAGAAATAGACAGGCTGGTGAAATTGACAGATACGTGGCAGATGAAATTGAACGCAGAAAAATTCAAAGTGTTACTTTTTGGTAGGAAGAATGAGGAGAGGCAATATAAACTAAATGGTATAATTCTAAAGGGGGTGCATGAACAGGGAGACCTGGGGGTATATGAGCACAAATCATTGAAGGTGGCAGGGCAGGTTGAGAAATCAGTTAAAAAAGCATACGGGATCCTCGGCTTCATAAACAGAGGCATAGAGAGAAAAGCAATTGGAGTATTGTGTCCAATTCTGGGCACCGCACTTTAGAAAGGATGTGAAGGCCTTCGAGAGGGTGCAGAAAAGATTTACAAGAATGGTTCCAGGGATGAGGGACTTCAGTTATGTAGATAGACTGGAGAAGCTGGGGTTGTTCTCCATGGAGCAGAGAACATTGAGAGGAGATTTGATAGAGGTGTTCAACATCATGAGGGGCCTGGACAGAGTAGATAGAGAGCAACTGTTCCCATTGGCGGAAGGGTTGAGAACCAGAGAACACAAATTTAAGGTGACTGGCAGAAGAACCAAAGGTGACATGGTTAGGATCCAGAATGCTCTGCCTGAAAGGGTGGTGAAAGATTCAATCGTGGCCTTCAAAAAGGAATTGGATAAGTACCTGAAGGAAAAGGAATTGCAGGGCTACGGGGAAAGGGCGGGGGCGTGGGACTAGCTGAAGTGCTCTTGCAGAGATCCGGCACAGGCTTAACGGGTCGAATGGCTTCCTTCTGTGCTGTAACCATTCTATGATTCTATGCACAGGACATGTCCTACATCTGCTCACAGCTTACATAGGATTCATGTGGGTGCGCCTGGACCTCTTTGACCAGTCCTTTCCCCCACTCTCTCACCAGCATAGACTGGAGCTCCACCTGGTGTCTTGGGACCTAAACTTACCCGACTGAGTCAAGCAACTGAGCGCCAGAGATCAAACCACAGGCCTGAGCTCATCCTGCTCAGAGAAATTACTTCTACTGCCAGCCAGCCGCACCTGTAACTCTCTGCAGGAGAGTCAAATGTTCAAAAAGTCTTTGGCGTCTGTTCCGAGGACCATTGCCAATGATGCTGTCAACCAACGGCAGAAGGCTTTCCTTACATATTCCCACCCTCCCTGTAGGGAAACACTGACTTTTGATTGGCACTTCCTCAGAGTGATGCTGCTGAGATTGGGACCTCAGTTCAACCTCCACCTCATCACTCCATGGGCCTTTATGCTAGTGATCCAACTCATGGAGGGGGCATTTTAACCCCCAGGATGGGCAACAAAGGGACGAGGGGGGCGATTCAATTCTGTAAAATCTGAAACCTGACCCCAACCCGCCGTGAACCCATCTACTTCCGATTTAACCAGGGCGGGTTGGCAGGCGTGAGAGTAACCTGCTCTCGAGAGGCGGGTCGGTAATTCTAACTTGTTTCTGAGGCTGCGGGCCTCAGATTTTAACACAATTTTACATTTTACGCCGCCAGCACGGGTTTCCGGGGGCTCGGGAAACCCGGCAGCTAAAGGGAGGCGAGAATGGCTGGCAAATGCTTTCCCAGCATTGCTTGTTGGTCAGGAGGAGCAGGAGTGCATCCTCCCACCCCCGACCTCCCCCAAGCAAACCTGCCACGATTTGGACAAACTTCCCGCGGTTTGCCGATGCCCCCACGATCTCCCCATCCCTGCAATCGCCCCGTCCCCGGGATCTCTCTCTTCCTCCTCTCCGCTCCCTGGCTGCGACCTGCCAACGCTGGCCTTCCTGCCCAACAGTCAGCCAGCCTCTCAATCGGCTGCCGGCCGGGAAATGGAGATAGAAAGTTCAATTGAGGTCCTGCCATTAAATCGGGCAGGACCTCTGCATTTCTGGGTTTCCTGACCACTAAAAATCTCCCCCCACCCCCCCAACCCCTCGTCTCGCCGGGGCCATTGTATCAACAATCTCATTCTCTCCACTGTGTGACTTTTCTTTTCATATTAGATCCATTTATTCTGATGATGACTGAAGAGAGAACTTTCCGGAGCAGGGGCAGACGAATCAAACCGTGAATGTGGTTGAGGCCTAAAGTGGTAACCAACGGAACCAGTGAACAAAAAGGTAGGAACGTGGTCCTTCCTCACCAGCTGCTTCTCAGTCACCCCCTCAAATACTGAGCAGTGGACTCACTGACGTCATTAAAAGAGCAGAATTACTGCAACACTGCCCATCAAAATACTGAGGAAAAGCAAAAAGCGGACATATCTGAAAGAGGAACATGGGAATCTTATGTTCAAAATATAGAAGAATAAAATCAAATGGAAGACGCGTAAAATGAAGGCAATTAGTATAACATTCCTGGACAATATTTATCTGGTCATTATCACATTGCTGTTTGTGGGACCTTGCTGTGCGCAAATTGGCTGCCGTGTTTCCCACATTACAACAGAGACTACACTTCAAAAGTACTTCATTGGCTGTAAAACACTTTGGGACGTCCTGAGATTGGTGAAAGATGTAAATGCAAGTCCTTCTTTTCTTTCTATTTATCTCTGTGTATGGGATCTTGATGTGGCTCAGTGGGCAGCACTCTCACCTCTGAGTCAGAAGATTGTGGGTTCAAGTCCCACTCCAAAGACTAGAGCACATAAAGCTGGGCTGAAGGAGTGCTGCACTGTCGGAGGTGCCGTCTTTCGGATGAGACGTTAAGCTGAGGCCCCGTCTGCCCTCTCAGGTGGACGTAAAAGATCTAATGGCGCTATTTCGAAGAACAGCAGCAGAGTTATCCCCGGTGTCCTGGCTAATATTTATCTTTCAATCAACATTACTAAAAAAATAGATTATCTGGTCATTATCACATTGCTTTTTGTGGGAGCTTGCTGTGTGCAAATTGGCTGCTGCGTTTCCTACATTACAACAGTGACTACACTTCAAAAAGTACCTCATTGGCTGTAAAGTGCTTTGGGACGTCTGGTGGTCATGAAAGGCGCTACATAAATGCATGTCTTTCTTTTCTTTCTTATCTAAAAAGTCTTTGTGCTTTGCTTATATCACAACAGTGCCTGCAGTTCAAAGTAATTTATAGTATCTGAAGCACATTCAGACATTTGAGAGACACGATACGGTGCTATATAAAGTTCTTAGCACTGGTGGAGTAAATGATGCCAAATCTCAGTTACATGAGATAGGGCTCGGCCACTAACAGCAGACAGTGGGACCCGCACTGCACTATCCCGACTCATGGCTCAAGTGGTCATTCTCTACCTGTGTGTCAGGGGTTGGGTGGGGGGGCGGTGGAGGGCAGTGGCCATCTTTTACCCAGTGTGGGGATAATTTCCAAAACCCACACCGTGCATGCAAACCCAGTCTGCTCCCCGCACAATGTTTTTACAGTGTAGTTCTGTAAATCCGTTAGTTACTGAGCCGGCACCCCCTGGAATCAGACTCGATGGTGGGTGCTGTAGGGGTCGGGGAAGGGCGAGGAGGCTGTAGTGTATGTACCTTTAAGGGGAGAACTACTTTTTACAGCTCCTGTATACTGTAGTACCGGCAGTGACCACACCTGTATATAACCCTGAGTAGGGATCTGTACTGTTTAGTTTTAGAGCAACCCTCATCCAGTAAGCACCTGTTGATTGTTCTCTGCAGGCTCTGTCGATTATTTGAAGGACACACTACCTAAAGATTCACGGATTTAACATTGGCGACGAGGCGACTCGAACCTACCTGCAACTCTGCAGAAGAAGGCCGATTCCATCAGTGCGGGCATCGACCATCCTGAGAGGACTTGAGCAGGTAGAGGAGGCTGTGGAGAGCTGGGCTTGGTTCTCCAGCCGCGACGATCCAGCGCAGCGGGCTGGCAGCAGGTACGGCGCAGACCCTTCCCGGACGGCGGCGGCGGGAGCCGACCAACGGCACAGAAAAAGGCCGAGCAGCGTCGACGGGTAAGAGAGAGGGTAAAGCGCACAGGGCGCAGCCGTGGTTGAAGACCAAGCGGTGTCAAGGAGGGAGGGTAAAGCGCACAGGGTGCAGCCGGGGTTGAGGACCGAGCGGCGTCAATGAGAGAGGCGCGCAGGAAAACGCGCAGAGCGCGGCCGGTGTTCAAGGGCTGAGCAGCGTCCGCGGGGGAAGAAAGGAAGCGCGGGAGACGCCATTTGAGCCACAGTGGAGAAGAAGGGAGAGCACGGGAAGACGCCATTTTGAGCCACAGTGGAGAAGAAGGGAGAGCGCGGGAGACGCCACTTTTAGCCAACCTAACCACACCCAGGGATGCCGAAGAGTGGCAGTGTCACAGCGTTTGACAATGAAGTCGAAGATTGGGTGACAGATATAGAACGCATAGAAGTGTACTGCAAGGCGAATGAAGTGCCAGATGCCAGGAAAGCACTGGTATTGTTGAATTCCATGGGTGCAAAAACGTACGGCTTACTGCGAAACCTAGTAACCCCAGAGAAGCCAGTGGAAAAGGATTTTGAAAGCAGAGTGGCAATCCGACAGGATCACTTAAACCCCACACCGCTGCTGATAACAGAAAGATTTAAGTTCCACAAAAGGAACCAGCATAAAGACGAAAGTAATGCTGAGTATTTAACGGAACTGCGCAAGCTATCGAAACACTGCCAGTTTGGAACGGGATTAGCAGATACTTTAAGGGACAAGTTTGTGTGTGGGCTTCAAAGTGAAGGAACCCAGAAATGGCTTCTATCAGAAAAGGATCTTACACTGGACAAGGCTTTCAGCATGGCAGTATCACACGAAGCAGCCGCATGGGGCGCTGCAGAGATACAACGGAGACCGCAAGAATATGGCACAAATGAAATGTCATATGGAGCAGGGAAGTGTTATCGCTGCGGCAGAACAACACATGACCATAAGGATTGTTGGTTCAAGGACCAAGTGTGCAGACAGTGTGGAGAAGTAGGACACATAGCAAGAGTCTGCAGGTCGGGAAAGAAAACCAGCAGCAAGAAATCTCCACAGGAGAAGTACAAAAAGGTACATAAGGTGACGGAGAGTAGTTCAGACGAACAGAAAAGTGATACAGACTCCGGAAGCAAGGAGCTGGGTTGTCTGAAACTACATAATGTAATCAAAATGGAGGATCACCAAACTATCTGGGTCACGCTCAAGATAGACGGAGTCCAAGTGAAAATGGAATTGGACACAGGATCAGCCCTAACAGTCATAAACCGAAGGGACCACAAGCGGCTATTCTCACATATACCCTTGAGAGATACAGAGATTGTCTTGAAGACGTACACGGGGCAAAAAGTCTACCCCAAAGGAAAAATAAGGGTGAACGTGATCTACAACGGCAAGGAAACTCCAAAAATGGACCTATATGTATTGCCAGATGGAGGACCACCACTACTAGGACGTGAATGGATCCGGAAGATACAGCTAGATTGGCATGCCATACAAGCACTGACGGTAGATGCCAAAAAGGATGACGACGTCACACCTGGACGACTGTCAAAAATGCTAACTGACGCACAAGAAGTGTTCCAGGAGGGACTCAGAACACTAAAAGGCATAACAGCGACGATCAAAATAGAGGAAAATGCAAGCCCAAAGTTTTTTAAGGCCAGACCGGTGCCTTATGTGATCCGCCCAGCCGTCGAAGCAGAGCTGGAAGGTTTGGAACGTTCTGGAGTACTGTCCAAAGTGGACTGGAGCGAGTGGGCTACACCCATCGTTCCTGTAATGAAGAGGTCGTTGAGTAATACGCCTGGGGAACCAAAGAAGATTTGCATCTGTGGGGACTTTAAGGTGACAGTAAACCCAGTCCTTCACACGGTACAATATCCGCTTCCGCGGATTGAAGATATTTTCGCCTCGCTATCTGGAGGAAAACGCTTCACTAAGATTGATCTGGCCCAGGCGTACCTTCAAATGGAGGTAGAAGAAGCCTCGAAACAGTACCTCACGATCAACACTCATAAAGGTCTCTACCAATACAACCGGCTGGTGTTCGGGGTAGCATCAGCTCCAGCTATTTGGCAAAGGGCAATGGATCAAGTCCTGCAAGGGATTCCAGGGACCCAGTGTTATTTGGACGACATCCTGGTCACGGGCGAAAATGACAGTGATCACCTCGCCAACCTGGAGCAGGTGCTCACTAGATTGAAGGAATATGGGCTCCGAGCTAATCGCCACAAATGCGAGTTTTTCCAGAAGCAGATCTCGTATTGTGGCCACATTATTGATGAAGAGGGGTTACATAAGTCCCCTGAAAAGATTGAGGCAGTAGTCAAGGCTCCAGCACCGGAAAATGTGTCACAACTGAGGTTGTTCCTCGGGCTGGTAAACTACTACCATAAGTTCTTGCCGAATTTGTCTACAATACTACACCCACTGAACACCCTACTGCAAACGGGGGTACCATGGAAGTGGAATGACGAATGTAAATGAGCTTTCCAGAAGTGCAAAGAATTGATCACATCAAAAGAGGTGTTGGCTCATTTCAACCCAGCACTACCAATTCGGTTGGCGTGTGATGCATCACCCTATGGCATTGGAGCGGTGCTGTCGCACAAATTCCCGGACGGCTCGGAGAGGCCAGTAGCCTTTGCGTCTCGGTCACTAACCTCAGCCGAGCGTAACTACGCCCAGATTGACAGGGAGGCCCTCAGCCTAGTGTGGGGAGTGAAAAAGTTCAACCACTATCTGCATGGGCAGAAGTTCACCTTGCTGACCGACCACCAACCACTTGTCTCCATCTTTAATCCAAAGAAGGGCGTTCCGGTGATGACTGCGCAACGGCTACAAAGATGGTCCCTTTTTCTAGGGACGAACCATTATGAAATAGAGTATAAGGGCACGAAACAGCATGGAAACGCTGATGGGCTATCACGCCTGCCACTGCCTACTGTGGAGGAAGCACCAGCAGTGGACCCTGTCGAAATATTTTATTCGACTGTAATTGAACACTTGCCAGTAACTAACGTGGATATAGAGGAGACCCGAAATGACCCGACACTGTCTCGGGTACATGACTTGACGGTGAAGGGATGGCCAACACATGGCGACTCACTGTTGCCAGCATTCTCATCCAGAAGAGAACAGCTGTCAGTATGCCAGGGGACCTTGATGTGTGGATCCCGAGTGGTAATTCCACCCAAGTTAAGGGAGAGAGTGCTCAATGAGCTTCACGAAGGCCATCTGGGAGGGGTGAAAATGAAAAGCCTTGCTAGGGCTTATGTGTGGTGGCTGGGGATCGATCAGCAAATCGAGGACCTGACAAAGAGCTGCTCAGGATGCCAGAAGGTCCAAAATGCACCACCACATGCCCCTCTACACCCATGGGAGTGGCCCTCCTCTCCATGGCAACGGGCGCTTATTGATTTTACTGGTCCATTCATGGACTCAATGTTTTTAATAGCCGTGGATGCGCACTCGAAATGGCCTGAGGTGATCAAAATGTCTTCCACCACCACGGAGAAAACGATTGCAGTCCTTCGGACCATATTTGCCAGGAACGGCTTGCCAGAGCAGATTTGCTCTGATAACGGACCACAGTTTGTGTCCGAAGAGTTTCGGAAATTTATGAAAAGGAATGGGGTAAGGCATTACACATCCGCCCCGTATCATCCAGCCACAAATGGATTGGCTGAGAGGTTCGTACAAACCTTTAAAAAGGCAGTAAGGGCCATGTGCGATGACGACATTCCACTGCAGCATAAGGTGGACAATTTCCTGTTAGCCTACAGGACTGCGACACATGCAGTCACCAACCAGACCCCGGCCATGATGTTCTTTAACCGAAGGTTGAGATCTCGTCTGGATTTGCTCAGACCAAATGTACGAAGAGATGTTGAGAATAAGCAATTCCAGCACATCAATGAGAAGCCGACAAGGAGCTTCAATGTAGGTAGTCTTGGCCCGCGACTACCGAACAGAGAAATGGCAACCAGGAACGATATGCACACGGCAGGGGCCACTAATGTACACAGTGGGTGTTGGGGAGAACATTGTGAGACGCCATGTCGACCAGATCCTAGCGTCACAGGAACGAGTCAACCCCATGTCTCGCGTACCTGGTAATGAACCCGACATACAGGTAGCATCTACCCCAGAAACAGTAGTATCGGAAGCTGATGAACCAACCGACGACAGGGGGCCAGAATCGCCTCCTCACCAAGAGCAAGACACTCAGGAAAGGCGCTATCCAGAAAGGATCAGGAAGCCGCCCCAAAGGCTGAATTTATAAATGGACTATTTTCAGTTAATGTTGCATGTTAAAAGTGTTAATTGTTAAATGAATGTTATGGTACTGTTAATCTAAAAGAGGAGGTATTGTAGTGTATGTACCTTTAAGGGGAGAGCTACTTTTTACAGCTCCTGTATACTGTAGTACCGGCAGTGACCACACCTGTATATAACCCTGAGTAGGGATCTGTACTGTTTAGTTTTAGAGCAACCCTCATCCAGTAAACACCTGTTGATTGTTCTCTGCAGTCTCTGTCGATTATTTGAAGGACACACTACCTAAAGATTCACAGATTTAACAGAGGCGGTGTCACCTCAGGCTCCTTGCTAATGGAGGGGGACAATGCAGTGAGTGCTGAAGAATCGAGAACATTCTTTAAGATGTGATGGTTTAGTACGTGAATTGTGTACGTATTGTGGAGGAAATGGAGCGGTCGGTGCAGGCAGGAACGCAGCAGCGGTCTTCCACTGGGATCCCACTGTGGTCCCAAGCACAATCACTGCGTGTCTCTTCACTCCTCTCATGAAGCTCTGGCTGTGCGGCTGTTGGTTTTGCTGCTACATTACCTCACTCTAGTGCTCATTCTGTATGTGTGTGAAGTCTGGACAGTAAATGCTAGTTCTTCTTACACACAGGCACTTCACAGCCGAGCCCAATCCTGTCCTCACTCAGTGCACACACACATATGTACAGGCACACACAAATACACACTCACATGTACACACACTCACACACATAGACTCACGTGCATGCATACACACTCATGCACACTCACACACACACTCAGACATATGTATGTACACACTCACATACACCCACACACACACTCAGACATATGTACGTACACTCACACCACATGGCCGAATGACAAAAGAGGTTTGGAATGCAGCTTTCTGTGTCTGGAAGTAAGGTTCAATGAAGACAAAGGACATTGCTTTGTTTATAAAGCAATTGAATGCTATTAGCATTTGTTTGTATATCGAGTGGATACACCTAAACTGCAGAAGAGACTCTTTGTATCTTGAATGGGTTTCCAATCACCCAGTACTGGACTATAGAGCAGATGTATCTCCCTTTTGTTTCAGCACAGGGAGCTCTGAAAATCACATGAACTCAATCTAACCACTTTGAGTTAGCCTATCACAGCTTTGGGGTTAATTTTGCACACAGCCCTTGCAAGGCAGGATGTGAGGGGCTCACCAGGTATAAAAAAAAGGGCTGAGCAGCCAGCTCGCCCTCTTGACTCTTGACTCTCTTGACTTCCTGGTACCATAGGTGAGCTCTCTCTCTCTCTCTCTCTCTCTTCGCTGGACCACATGTCGGCAGAGTTTCTGACTCCACACAAGGCAACCTAGCAGGAGTTAAGGGGGGATGGTGATTTAAGGGAATTGCTAAGATTGTTTAAATACATTGTAGCCATTGTATCCCTCGTTTTTGCCGTGTGTACCCTCTTGATATATAGTTTTACAATTTTACTGTGTTCGTGTGGGATAGTTTGATATTGTGATTGTAGTTTCTTTTAGTTAATAAAGCTTGATTTTTTTCTCTCATCCAAACCACGTGTTCTGTTTTAATATCATTAATTATAAGTTCCTCCACTCAGAACTAAAGGAGGGGTAGCGATTAGAAACCGCTGTTTTAAAATTGGTTTTATTGGAATTGGTCTGATGTGCAGGCAAAGGCTGCAAGACCAGGAAAATTGCTTTAAACCAGTTTAAACGAAGCCCCCGCAATCCTTACATGTGTACGTACACACTCACACACACACACTCAGACATATGTACGCACACACTCACATACATTCACACACACAAACTCAGACATATGTACGTACACACTCACACACACACACACACACTCAGACATATGTACGTACACACACACACACACTCAGACATATGTACGTACACACACACACACACACTCAGACATATGTATGCACACACTCACACACACACTCAGACATATGTACGTACACACTCACACACACACACACACTCAGACATATGTACGTACACACTCACACACACACTCAGACATATGTACGTACACACTCACACACACACACACACCCAGACATATGTATGCACACACTCACACACACACTCAGACATATGTACGTACACACTCACACACACACACACTCAGACATATGTACGTACACACTCACACACACACTCAGACATATGTACGTACACACTCACACACACACACACACACACTCAGACATATGTACGTACACACTCACACACACACACACTCAGGCATATGTACGTACACACACACACACACTCAGACATATGTATGCACACACTCACACACACACACTCAGACATATGTACGTACACACTCACACACACACACACTCAGACATATGTACGTACACACACACACACACACACACTCAGACATATGTACGTACACACTCACACACACACACACACACTCTCAGACATATGTACGTACACACTCACACACACACACACACACTCAGACATATGTACGTACACACTCACACACACACACACACACTCAGACATATGTACGTACACTCACACACACACACACACACACTCAGACATATGTACGTACACACACACACACACACACACTCAGACATATGTACGTACACACTCACACACACACACACTCAGACATATGTATGCACACACTCACATACACTCACACACACACACACAGACTTATGTACGTACACAGTCACACACGCACTCACATATACACACTCACACATACACACAATATCACTGGAGAGTGATTAGGTGTAAGAACCCTGGCTAATTCTTCCTTCTCCCGAGCCCAGCACACCGACTCCCCGCTGCTAACCCGACCAAGATTAGCCGAAGGGACACGGGCTACCGATTAACCTGGGCCATTCTCAGTCTGCACTCGGGAGCAAGGCAAGAGATTTGAAGACAAGTTCCTTATAGTCACCTGCGACAGCCAGGTAGTGTGAGAGGGGTTAAAATAAATCCTTCCCACTCAGGCTGCTCATGAAATTAACTGCGGATCAAGCACTTGACAAGATACTTGGCTCCTGTTCTCTGCTAGCATTCCAATGCATCTGAAGGGTGATCAGCTGCTGAGGAGTAGACAGACTGTCTGCTACTGTGTGTCAACTCATACCTTTGTTTGCCAGTGCTTCGGCCATCTCCACGGCAACACCAAGATCCAGTGGCACGAATCAGCGCTGCATTTTCCTGCTGACCGGTTTCGATTTCCCAGCCCCACCGAAACATCCCAACACTGCCCGCTGGAGGCTTCTCTCCTCCTGACCGTGGCGGTTCTTTCTTGGGTTTGGTTCCCGGGACAACCACCGCTGCCATCCCAAGTGGCCAATCTCCATACCCGAGCCTAGACAGCAATCGCTAGCAGGCTATTCGGCCCCTGCAAGGCATCACAACCGAACCCGACCCTGTCCTCAATCGGCAACCGCAGGCACGCACGCACAGAGTTCACAGCACATCAGATGCTGCAATCTTAGCTTCATTCGCCTCCTTAACCGAGGGGCATTGAGGTAAACAGTAGGGCTCCAGCTCACAGTAGGGATGCCAACCCTCCAGGATTGTCCTGGTGTCTCCAGGAACTACAAATGAATCTCCGGGACACGGCTGCGAGCAACCCAGGAGAATAATCATAGGGGTGTTTATAAAGTGTTTTTTTCCATTTTATTCGAACACTTATTAGCTATTAAAATATCAGAGATGGGTAAAAATAAGACTTTTTTTTTAAAGAAAAGGTGGTTGGAGTCGGGAGGTCATTTGATGTAACCTCTAGGAACACACCCAAGCAGAGTTGGCAACCCTACATGCCAGGTTGGCTGAGATCAGCGAACCCACTTCAAACTGGGCAGGGACGGACCTTGAGTCCATCCTGCTCTGTAGGGCTCAGTACTGCACGGGGAGGGGCACTCATTCGCCCAGCCATTATGTCTCAGTTCTGAAACAAACGAGGGAGAAGGCCGGTTTCTGTGTGCCACTTCCGATGTCCCCAACCACAAAGGTCAGCTGTTCCTTTGCCACTGTGCTTGTAGAGCTGGGAGAGTCAGCAAGACAGTGCCCAGGGTCAACACAACATGGTCAAGTCCACCTCGGCTGCTATGGGGAAGGCTGCATTATCACTTTGGCATCAGGTCTGACTGGCTCGCAGTTATAACATTCTCTCTGTTACACCCCTTTCACAGTATAAGGCTCTGTCATTAAACTCTCTCTGTTATACCGCACTCTCAGTATAAGGCTCTGTTATTACATTCTCTCTGTTATACCCCACTCTCAGTATAAGGCTCTGTTATTACACTCTCTCTGTTATACCCCACTCTCAGTATAAGGCTCTGTCATTAAACTCCCTCTGTTATACCCCACTCTCAGTATAAGGCTCTGTTATTACACTCTCGCTGTTATACCCCACTCTCAGCTCTGTTATTACACTCTCTCTGTTATACCCCACTCTCAGTATAAGGCTCTGTTATTACACTCTCTCTGTTATACCCCACTCTCAGTATAAGGCTCTGTTATTACACTCTCTCTGTTATACCGCACCCTCAGTATAAGGCTCTGTTATTACACTCTCTCTGTTATACCCCACTCTCAATATAAGGCTCTGTTATTACACTCTCTCTGTTATACCCCACTCTCAGTATAAGGCTCTGTTATTACACTCTGTTATTCCCCACTCTCAGTATAAGGCTCTGTTATTACACTCTCGCTGTTATACCCCACTCTCAGTATAAGGCTCTGTTATTACACTCTCTCTGTTATACCCCACTCTCAGTATAAGGCTCTGTTATTACACTCTCGCTGTTATACCCCACTCTCAGTATAAGGCTCTGTTATTACACTCTCTCTGTTATACCCCACTCTCAGTATAAGGCTCTGTTATTACACGTTCTCTGTTATAGCGCACTCTCTGTATAAGGCTCTGTTATTACACTCTCTCTGTTATACCCCACTCTCAGTATGAGGCTCTGTTATTACACTCTGTTATTCCCCACTCTCAGTATAAGGCTCTGTTATTACACTCTCTCTGTTATACCGCACTCTCAGTATAAGGCTCTGTTATTACACGTTCTCTGTTATACCCCACTCTCAGTATAAGGCTCTGTTATTACACTCTCTCTGTTTTACCCCACTCTCAGTATAAGGCTCTGTTATTACACTCTCTCTGTTTTACCCCACTCTCAGTATAAGGCACTGTTATTACACTCTCTCGGTTATACCCCACTCTCAGTATAAGGCTCTGTTATTACACGTTCTCTGTTATACCGCACTCTCAGTATAAGACTCTGTTATTACACTCTCTCTGTTATACCCCACTCACAGTATAGGCTCTGTTATTACACTCTCTCTGTTATACCCCACTCTCAGTATAAGGCTCTGTTATTACACTCTCTCTTTTATACCCCACTCTCAGTATAAGGCTCTGTTATTACACTCTCTCTTTTATACCCCACTCTCAGTATAAGGCTCTGTTATTACACTCTCTCTTTTATACCCCACTCTCAGTATAAGGCTCTGTTATTACATTCTCTCTTTTATACCCCACTCTCAGTATAAGGCTCTGTTATTACACTCTCTGGGGGAGAAATTCGGTATCGCCCCGTTTGTGGTGCTAGTATTGGCGGTGCACAAAGTTTAGCGCCAGGCGCAATTTATCGCCACCTCCAGCGATATTGGGTACCTGCGCCCCTGAAGGCGATTGCGGCGCTAAATCAGGCGCTGCACGACAGTCTTAATGCGCTAACCTGGCGGTGCGACGCAATATCTCCGCGGGCGGGCGCAGCGCAGGTGCTGTCAATTATCGAGTGCAGCCAGACACGCTGGTGCCGGACAGCTCTTAAAGGGGCGGATCGATCATCATCTCCAGCCACACCCTGCGCATCGTAGGCCTCAAACTCGGCGGTAACCTACATGTGGCGTCAACAACTGCCTGATCATGAAGAGGGCCAGGGAGAGAGCGCAGCGCTTCAGCGAGGGGGCATTGGATGCTCTGGTTGGCGCGGTGGAGCGCAGGCGATCTGTACTCTACCCAGAGAATGGCAGGCAGCCTCAGCACAGCGACTATCACAGAGCTTGGAGGGAGGTTTCCAACAGAGTCACCTCCAGCAGCATGGTTCCCAGGACTCCTGTGCAATGCAGGAAGAAGTTCAACGACCTCACTTGGGTCGTCAGGGTGAGTGCCTTTTTCAGAATCATCTTCATCCCTCCATCTGGACCTCACTTTATGGCCAGAGGGTGTGCAAAGCCCCAATGGTCAGCTGTCATCCAGCACCCATGGCCCTTTCTGGAAACACACACGCACATTCAGCTCTGTGCATAATGTAAGGGCTAATCGACCATGGGAGGCATGTCATCCCAGATCAGGGCAGCATAATGTAAAGGCTAATCGACCATGGGAGGCATGTCATCCCAGATCAGGGCAGCATAATGTAAGGGCTAATCGACCATGGGAGGCATGTCATCCCAGATCAGGGCAGCATAATGTAAGGGCTAATCGACCATGGGAGGCATGTCATCCCAGATCAGGGCAGCATAATGTAAGGGCTAATCGACCATGGGAGGCATGTCATCCCAGATCAGGGCTGCAGGTTTCCTCACACCCCGTCCTTTCTCTTGCAGGCCAAGCTGGCCCAAAATAGAAGGCAACAGCATCGGACCGGAGGAGGCTGGCCTCACCTGCAGACCCTCACAGACCTGGAGGAGGGAGTCCATCGGATTGTGGCAAGCCGGATGATTGGCCCCGTCGCCTCTGGAGATGCCGACCCCATTGTGGACTGCAATGGTAAGGTCATCACCTTTTTGACCTCTCTCCTTCCACTTGTTCCCCACACCAGCATGCTTTTTCACTCTCGAGCCAACCCAGAGCATTGCAGCACTCATGCATCCCTTGCTGATACCCTGTCCTTTCGCTAAAGCCACTCTTGAACCTCCCTGCTTTCAGATACTGCATCACCAGCTCGGGAGGCGGACCCTCAAGCTGCCAGTGCGAGTGACTCTGGAGGCGACGAGGAGGAGGAAGCTGGACCATCCGTGCCACCCTCAGGCGAGCCAGCTCATGTCCAGACTGGGGAGACGCCTTCCCTGGAGGGGAGCGGGGGGGAATGGTCTGAGGAGGATGCAGCTCCAGGACCCAGCGGCCTGCAGCAACGCGAGGGGGGTAGGGAAGCTCGGGGGCACCGTCTCCCCAGAGGGCGAGTCGGGCCGCGAGTGCTGCTGCACAGAGCGCAGAAGAGGTGCGTGCCCTCGCAGAAGTGAGCGCCCAGGCTGGGCTGAGGCACACTGAGCTCATGGCTGCAGTGGCAAGGATGCCCGACTCCATTGAGACACTGGCAAGAAGTGTCCAGGACTTCGGCGCAGCACAGGCAAGGAGTGTGCAGGACTTCGGCGCAGCACTGGCAAGGATTGTCTAGGACTTCGGCAAAGCACTGGCACCTGCCACGCAAGTGCTGAGTGCTGCCACGCAGTCAGTGGCTGGTCTTATGCAGACGCAGATTGAGGCCACGCGAGCACTGACTGCTGACACCCTCGCTGGATCGGGCAGGATTCCCTGGGGCCCTCGCGAGTATCAGCTGTCGGTGGTCACAGACCATCTGCACATTAAAAGAATGGAACCCATTTCGGTTGCGGAAATCCTCCGCATTCTCTAGAGCCGCCCGCAAAGCCACATGCATGCAGTCAATGGCGCCCTGCACCATGGGAAAGCCCGCTATCCTTGCGAAGCCCTCTGCGTGCTCTTGCTGCTTGTCCGGGGTCATTGGGAAGGAGATGTACTGCCGTCTCCTTTTAAAGAGGGCGTTAGTCACTTGATGGATGCAGCAATGCACCGCGAACTGTGAGATGTTGGCAATGTCCCCAGCAGCGGCCTGAAAGGAGCCGCTGGCATAGAAGTTTAGAGCCACAGTGATCTTCACAGCCACCGACAGAGATGTCCTGCACCTTAGTTGAGGCTGCAGATCTGGCTGAAGCAGGTGGCAGAGCTCAGTGACCACCTCCTTACTGAAGCGCAGCCTTCGAAACACTGCTCCTCCAACATGTTGATATACGAAAACTGTTGGCGGAAAACCCTGGCAGTGTAAGGTCTCGTGTGCCGACGTCTGTTGGCCCTCCTCCGTCTGGCCATGCCTGCCACTCTATCCCTGCATCTCTGTGCCCTGTCAATATGATTGAGAAGGACGACGTTCCCATCCAATGCAGCCCCCATAGTAAGTGCGCACTGAAAGTTATGCCAGTTAAGAAGCTTACCAACTGCAAAGTTATGTTCAGAAGGCTAAAGTTCCTCAGCCAGCGCTGGCTCACTGCAGAAATGGTTCTCCGTTTGTCTCTGAGCAACTCTCTCTCTCACAGAAGGTGTGGTCCAAAAGTGGCTACCACAAATAATCCAGGAAGAGTCCCCTTTAAATAGTGCCCCCCCAGCCCGACAGCGACTGGGAAACGTTCCAGGTAACCTGTTGTTGGTAGCGACAGGCGGAATGGAGGGGGGCGCCACACAATTTCCGGTCCGGGACGCCCCAAGGGCGTTGCACACTGAAATGACGTCATGATCTGCATGCGCCGGTGAGCGGGCGCTACGGTTTAGCCCCGGTGCTAAATGTCCGCTCAATTTGGGAAGAGGTGCAGGGTTCGCTGCGCCCGGGCGCTAGTTGATTAGCGCCCCACTTCTCGACCTCTTTAGGTGCTAATGGGTGGCGCAACCAAACAAATTTTTCCCCGTCTATTTTATACCCCACTCTCAGTAGAAGGCTCTGTTATTACACTCTCTCTGTTTTACCCCACTCTCAGTATAAGGCTCTGTTATTACACTCTCTCTGTTATACCCCACTCTCAGTATAAGGCTCTGTTATTACACTCTCTCTGTTTTACCCCACTCTCAGTATAAGGCTCTGTTATTACACTCTCTCTGTTTTACCCCACTCTCAGTATAAGGCTCTGTTATTACACTCTCTCTGTTATACCCCACTCTCAGTATAAGGCTCTGTTATTACACTCTCTCTGTTATACCCCACTCTCAGTATAAGGCTCTGTTATTACACGTTCTCTGTTATACCGCACTCTCAGTATAAGACTCTGTTATTACACTCTCTCTGTTTTACCCCACTCTCAGTATAAGGCTCTGTTATTACACTCTCTCTGTTATACCCCACTCTCAGTATAAAGCCCTGTTATTACACTCTCTCTGTTATACCCCACTCTCAGTATAAGGCTCTGCTAATACACTCTCTCTGTTATACCCCACTCACAGTAGAAGGCTCTGTTATTACACTCTCTCTGTTATACCCCACTCTCAGTATAAGGCCCTGTTATTACACTCTCTCTATTATACCCCACTCTCAGTATAAGGCTCTGTTATTACACTCTCTCTGTTATACCCCACTCTCAGTATAAGGCTCTGTTATTACACTCTCTCTGTTATACCCCACTCTCAGTATAAGGCCCTGTTATTACACTCTCTCTGTTACACCCCACTCACAGTATAAGGCTCTGTTATTACACTCTCTCTGTTATACCCCACTCTCAGTATAAGGCTCTGTTATTACACTCTCTCTGTTATACCCCACTCTCAGTATAAGGCTCTGTTATTACACTCTCTCTGTTATACCCCACTCACAGTATAAGGCCCTGTTATTACACTCACTCTGTTATACCCCACTCTCAGTATAAGGCTCTGTTATTACACTCTCTCTGTTATACCCCACTCTCAGTTTAAGGCTCTGTTATTACAATCTCTCTGTTATACCCCACTCTCAGTATAAGGCTCTGTTATTGCACTCTCTCTGTTATACCCCACTCTCAGTATAAGGCTCTGTTATTACACTCTGTGTTATACCCCACTCTCAGTATAAGGCTCTGTTATTACACTCTCTCTGTTATACCCCACTCTCAGTATAAGGTTCTGTTATTACACTCTCTCTGTTATACCCCACTCTCAGTATAAGGCTCTGTTATTACACTCTGTGTTATACCCCACTCTCAGTATAAGGCTCTGTTATTACACTCTCTCTGTTATACCCCACTCTCAGTATAAGGTTCTGTTATTACACTCTCTCTGTTATACCCCACTCTCAGTATAAGGCTCTGTTATTACACTCTCTCTGTTATACCCCACTCTCAGTATAAGGCTCTGTTATTACACGTTCTCTGTTATACCCCACTCTCAGTATAAGGCTCTGTTATTACACTCTCTCTGTTATACCTCACTCTCAGTATAAGGCTCTGTTATTACACTCTCTCTGTTATACCCCACTCACAGTATAAGGCTCTGTTATTACACTCTCTCTGTTATACCCCACTCTCAGTATAAGGCTCTGTTATTACACTCTCTCTGTTATACCCCACTCTCAGTATAAGGCTCTGTTATTACACTCTGTGTTATACCCCACTCTCAGTATAAGGCTCTGTTATTACACTCTCTCTGTTATACCCCACTCTCAGTATAAGGCTCTGTTATTACACTCTCTCTGTTATACCCCACTCTCAGTATAAGGCTCTGTTATTACACTCTGTGTTATACCCCACTCTCAGTATAAGGCTCTGTTATTACACTCTCTCTGTTATACCCCACTCTCAGTATAAGGCTCTGTTATTACACTCTCTCTGTTATACCCCACTCTCAGTATAAGGCTCTGTTATTACACTCTCTCTGTTATACCCCACTCTCAGTATAAGGCTCTGTTATTACACTCTGTGTTATACCCCACTCTCAGTATAAGGCTCTGTTATTACACTCTCTCTGTTATACCCCACTCTCAGTATAAGGCTCTGTTATTACACTCTCTCTGTTATACCCCACTCTCAGTATAAGGCTCTGTTATTACACTCTCTCTGTTATACCCCACTCTCAGTATAAGGCTCTGTTATTACACTCTGTGTTATACCCCACTCTCAGTATAAGGCTCTGTTATTACACTCTCTCTGTTATACCCCACTCTCAGTATAAGGCTCTGTTATTACACTCTCTCTGTTATACCCCACTCTCAGTATAAGGCTCTGTTATTACACTCTCTCTGTTATACCCCACTCTCAGTATAAGGCTCTGTTATTACACTCTCTCTGTTATACCCCACTCTCAGTATAAGGCTCAGTCATTCTCTTCTCCAAGGGGCACCTATCAAGTGAACTGCTTTGTCCTGGATGGTGTCAAGCTCGCGAGTGTTTTTGTAGCTGCATCCATCCAGGTGAGTGTGGCTATTCTATCACACTCCTGACTTCAGCCTGGTAGGAGATGGAGAGGCTTCCAGGTGTCGGGAGGTGAGCCGCCCATCACAGAATACCAGCCTCTCCCCTGTTCTTGTAGCAATGGTGCTGATTTGGCTGGCCCTGTTCAGCTGCTAATCAACGGTGACCCCTCCAGGATGTTGATGGTGAAGGTCTCAGCAATTGTTATGAGTGCCAGCCATGGCTCAGTTGGTAGCACCCTCACCTCTGAGTCAGAATGTTGTGTGGTCCAGTCCCACTCCAGGGACGTGAGCACAAAAATCTCGGCTGACACTCCAGTGCAGTGCTGAGGGAGTGCTGCACTGTCGGAGGTCGAAAGACATTAAGCCGAGGTCCAATCTGCGCTCCCAGGTGGACGCAAAAGATCCCATGACACTATTTCGAAGAAAAGCAGGGGAGTTGTCCCCGGCATCCTGGTCAATATTTATTCCTCAATCAACATCACTAAAAACAGATTATCTGGTCATTATCACATTGCTGTTTGTGGGAGCTTGCTGTGCATAAATTGGCTGCTGCATTTCCCACATTACAACAGTGACTACACTTCAAAAAGGACTTCAGTGGCTGTAAAGCGCTTTGGGACATCCGGTGGTCGTGAAAGGCGCTCTATAAATGCCAGTCTTTCTTTCTTTCTCTCTCTATCTGTTACCCTATCTTCATTATATACCTTAAGTTATAACATTTTCTCTGTCACACCTGTAGTCTCCTTACATGTATCCCTGCTAACTGTTTGGACTGCACTGATGACAGGAGTTGATGTTGGGAACGGAATATTGACTACGATTGGTAGGAGTCTCTCAGAGCAGATCCAGGTTTTCAGAGATCACACTCCTTCTAACAGCAGAGGGCAGCATCGGATAGTTCAAAGCTCTGAACTGGTATTACATGTAGAACAGCTCAATTCATAGAATTATTGAATGATTACTGCACGGAAGACGGCCGGCTCTCTGCAAGAGCACTTCAGCTAGTCCCACTCCCCTGCCCTTTCCCTGTAGCCCTGCAAATTTATTTCCTTCAGGTATTTATCCAACTCCCTTTTGAAAGCTGTGATTGAGTCTGCCTCCATCACTCTTTCAGGCAGTGCATTCCAGATCATAACTACTCGCTGCGTAACAAAGTTTTTTCTTACCTCGCCTTTGGTTCCTTTGCCAATCACCTTAAATCTGTGTCCTCTGGTTCTCGACCCTTCTGCCAATGGGAACAGTTTCTCTCTATCTACTCTGTCCAGACCCCTCACGATTTTGAATACCTCTACCAAATCTCCTCTAAATCTTCTCTGCTCCAAGGAGAACAACCCCAGCTTCTCCAGTCTATCAACGTAACTGAAGTCCCTCATTCCTGGAATCATTTTCATAAATCTTTTCTGCATCCTCTCTAAGGCCTTCACATCCTTCCTAAAGTGCGGTGCGCAGAATTGGACACAATACTCCAGTGGTGGCCGAACCAGTGTCTTATAAAGGTTCATTGTTAGAATAACATTTTGCTGGGAAAGACACAAACAACAAATTCGCTGACTGGGACTAATTGAATCACTGCACAATGAGACATGCCACGCTTACGCATGGCTGGAACAAAGTTCATCTCGTGTCCTGTTATCACAGTCCCAAGAACTAACAAGGTTCACTGGTATCCTATTATCGAACTAATCACATTCCGCCGGTGACGCGGACGGAACAAGACGAAACGAAGACCCTTCGCAATCACTGAGGACTAACAAGGTTCACTGGTATCCTATTATCGAACTAATCACATTCCGCCGGTGACGCGGATGGCACAAGACGGAACAAAGACCTTTCGCAATCACTGAAGAGGCAGAATTGGCAACACGAGTGTGTAAACTCCTGACTGGAGGAAAATAACGATATGCGCTAATAGACGAATTGATTGGATAAATGTAAATGATCTAAAACCAGCTTCCTGGAATTGTATATAAGCTCGGCACGTACTACAATCGAGGAGAAGGTGCTCTCGCAGACCGCGTGGTTGCAGACGCTTCTCCCAGAGCTCTGTCATTTAATAAAGTTGTCTCTCTTACTCAAAGTCTAGTTTCCGAGGAATCATTTTTCCTACAACAAATTGGCGCTGCGAGCAGGGTGCCACGGAGCTGAACAGTCGTTCGAATCAGTGACCAGGGTGAGTAGTCAGATTTTTGACCGCCCATAAATCAGAGACACTCGACAAGGTGACTGAACGGCGAAGCGGCACCAAAACGAATCTGGAACACAGACTGAGTGGGTAAGAGACACTACTTGATTTGTATTTGTGTATTTGTATTTGTGTATTTGTATTTGTGTAATAGTAACTAAGAAAAACCTCGGACCAGGAGGACACTTGTCTCAGACACCTAGCCTCAGGCCGGTTGTTAAGAGGGCAAATGCCCCACGCGAAGGCCAGGACCATGAAGTAGGTGCCGAGACTCCAAGGTGTTCTAAAGTCGTGATACTAATCGAGTATGGTTAACATTTTTCTGCATTATATCATGTTGCTAAGTGAACTAGGAGATTATTAGTGTCGGTGTTGTAGGACCCTGATCAGGTAAACAGACACTGGGGAGGGGTAGAAACCCCGTCCAACAAGCAAGCGTTACATGTCCGGGCAGTTTTGAGAGAAAGACAAACCCGGACCTCTGAGAACGCTGGCATAGAGTGCGACAAGAAGCTCGGGTATTCTCGGAAGGAAAGAATAGGGGGGCTCTCTAAGGAACAGATCTCCAGACACGAAGGAACGATCAGTGAAGCAGCGGCGATGTCAGGTGAGGAAGTTAAGAGGGGACCTTTGGGCTCCCTCACATATTCTTATATGACAAACCGACAGTCGTTAATTAAGAAGATGCAGAAAGACGGTTAGGATGTGTCACAGACTTTAGAACTCCAGAGAAGCTGGTTGACTAAACAGACAAAGGATAAAACCAAGAAGGCAGGAGTGTTATTAGTACACCAACTAGCAGGACTCATTGAACAAGTAAACGTAATAAAGAAAGTTGCACAAGACAAAGTACAGATGGTTACGGAACTAGAGACAAAGGCGAAATGTCAAGCAAAGATTATAAAGGAATTAGAGTGTAAGGTATACGAGGGGGGGCGAATGGGGACCTGTCCAGACATCACCTCCCTTCCCCCATATTACAGTGCAGAACCAACAGCCCCTGCAGGTGAGGAGGACGTTGAAATAGTCGAGATGGCTCCTGTGAGTCGGGGCGGGACATTGGCTAATCCCACCGCCAGTACCCAATAAAGGCGGTGGCCAGGAAGGCAGTCGTGGACATAGTGAAGGGGCTAGTAGAAAGGGGTATCCTGAGGGAAACCACGAGCACTACTAATTCCCCCACATGGTCAGTAGAGAAACCTGATGGGAGCTATAGGTTGACTATAGACTATACGGCCCTCAACAAGGTCACTCCTAAATTACACCCCATCATTGCCAGCCCCTCAACAATTTTGAATGGGCTATCCCCTGAACAGAAGATATTCACCGTTTTAGACATAGCTAACGGATTCTGGGCACTCCCATTAGATCTGGAATCACAAGAGAAATTTGCATTCACAGTAGGGGATAAACAATATACGTGGACCCGATTGCCACACCGCATCATGAGTGATATCCTAAAACAGATAGAAGTACCTAAAGGAAGCACTATTTTGCAGTACGTCGACGACATACTAATAGCCTCGGAAACGAAGGCAGACCATCTGGCAACCCTATATTTAGTACTAAGGGCCCTAGAGACGGCTGGTCTCAAGGTAAGCCCTAAAAAAGCACAGATAGGAAAAACTCAGGTCCTATACCTGGGACATCTAATCTCCCAAGGACTTAAAGAAATGCCACAGGACAGGAAACACGCTGTCCAGGGCATGCCGAGACCCGTAACTGTACGCGGAGTCAGGAAGGTACTGGGGCTCTTTAATTACAGTAGAAAATTAGCAGAACCTATACAAAGATTAGTGAAAGGGGGTAAACCCGCGTTGGAACTGATAGATTGGGGACCGGAACAAGAGGAAGCTTACACTCAACTAAAGTCTGAGCTAGTATCAGCCCCAGGGCTAGGACTGCCAGATATGAGTAAGGACTTCCACATACATTGCAACAATGAAGAAGGGTTTTACACAGCAGTAGTTACACAGGATCATGGGGATAAAAGAAGGCCCGTCGCCTACTATTCCACAGCGGAGGGACTGGTAGTCACAGGGCTCTCCCGGTGCATAGCTGCATTGGATTGTGCGGCTTGGGCAGTAAAGGTTAGTGAGCCGATAGTATGGGAATTAAACATACCAGGTTATTTAACAATCAGGAAGGACAGGCAGGAAGGGAGAGGAGGTGGGGTGGCTATGTTAATAAAGGAAGGAATCACTATAATACAGAGAAATGATATTGGGTCAAAGGAGCACGATAGTGAAACAGTTTGGGTGGAGGTAAGGAATACCTCCAGTTTGGGTGGAGGTAAGGAATAATAAGGGGAAAAAAACACTAGTGGGTGTAGTCTATAGGCCTCCGAACAGTTGCAACTCTGTTGGACGGAGTATTAATCCGGAAATAGTTGAGGCTTGTAATAAGGGAACAGCTATAATTATGGGGGATTTTAATTATCATATTAACTGGACAAATCAAATTGGGCAGAGCAGCCTTGAGGAAGAGTTCATTGAGTGTATTAGGGATGGGTTTCTTGAGCAGTATGTAACTGAACCGACCAGGGGGCAAGCAACCTTAGATTTGGTCCTGTGTAATGAGACAGGATTAATTAAAAATGTCCTAGTAAAGGATCCCCTTGGAATGAGTGACCATAACATGGTTGAGTTCCATATTCAATTAGAGGGTGAGAAGGTTGGATCTCAAACAAGCGTGCTGAGCTTGAATAAAGGAGACTATGAAGGTATGAGAGCGGAATTAATGAGAGTGGACTGGGAAAATAGATTAAAGGGTAAGACGGTACATGACCAGTGGTGTACATTTAAGGAGTTATTTTACAACTTCCAAAAAAAATATATTCCACTGAGGAAAAAAGGGTGTAAAAGAAAAGATAGCCATCCGTGGCTAAGTAAAGTAATTAAGGATAGTATCCGACTAAAAACAAGGGCATATAAGGTAGCCAAATCTAGTGGGAGGATGGAAGATTGGGAAGTCTTTAAAAGACAGCAAAAAATAACAAAAAGATTGATTAAGAAAGGGAAGATAGATTATGAAAGTAAATTAGCAAAAAATATAAAAACAGACAGTAAAAGTTTCTATAGTTATATAAAAAGAAAAAGGGTGGCTAAAGTAAATGTTGGTCCCTTAGAGGATGAGACCGGGAAATTAATGGTGGGAAACATGGAGATGGCAAAAACACTGAACAATTATTTTGTATCAGTCTTTACAGTAGAGGACACTAAGAATATCCCAACACTGGACAAACAGGGGGCTCTAGGGGGGGAGGAACTAAATACAATTAAAATCACTAAGGAAGTGGTACTTGGTAAAATAATGGGACTCAAGGCGGATAAATCCCCTGGACCTGATGGCTTGCATCCCAGGGTCTTGAGGGAAGTAGCGGTAGAGATTGTGGATGCATTGGTAATAATTTTCCAAAACTCACTGGACTCAGCAAAGGTCCCGGCAGATTGGAAAACTGCTAATGTAACACCATTATTTAAAAAGGGTAGTAGGCAGAAGGCTGGAAACTATAGACCTGTTAGCCTAACATCTGTGGTTGGTAAAATGTTAGAGTCCATTATTAAGGAGACAGTAACGGGACATTTGGATAAACACAATTTAATAGGGCAAACTCAGCATGGTTTCATGAAGGGGAAGTCATGTTTAACAAATTTGCTTGAGTTTTTTGAGGAAGTAACATACAGGGTGGATAAAGGGGAACCAGTGGACGTAGTGTATTTAGACTTCCAAAAGGCATTTGACAAGGTGCCACACAAAAGATTATTGCTCAAGATAAAAAATCACGGGATTGGGGGTAATATTCTGGCATGGGTGGAGGATTGGCTCTCTAACAGAAAGCAGAGAGTTGGGATAAATGGTTCGTTCTCAGATTGGCAACCAGTAACTAGTGGTGTTCCGCAGGGGTCAGTGCTGGGTCCCCAACTCTTTACAATCTATATTAACGATTTGGAGGAGGGGACCGAGTGTAACATATCAAAGTTTGCAGATGATACAAAGATGGGACGGAAAGTAGTGAGTGAGGAGGACATAAAAAACCTGCAAAGGGACATAGACAGGCTAAGTAAGTGGGCAGAGATTTGGCAGATGGAATACAATACTGGAAAGTGTGAAGTTATGCACTTTGGCAGGAAAAATCATAGAGCAAGTTATTATCTTAATGGCAAGAAACTGGAAAGTACTGTAGTACAAAGGGATCTGGGGGTCCTGGTGCACGAAACTCAAAAAGTTAGTATGCAGGTGCAGCAAGTGATCAAGAAGGCCAATGGAATGTTGGCTTTTATTGCTAGGGGGTTGGAATATAAAAACAGGGAGGTATTGCTGCAGTTGTACAAGGTATTGGTGAGGCCGCACCTGGAATACTGCATACAGTTTTGGTGTCCATACTTAAGAAAAGACATACTTGCTCTCGAGTCAGTACAAAGAAGGTTCACTCGGTTAATCCCAGGGATGAGGGGGTGGTCATATGAGGAGAGGTTGAGTAGATTGGGACTCTACTCATTGGAGTTCAGAAGAATGAGAGGCGATCTTATTGAAACATATAAGATTGTGAAGGGGCTTGATCGGGTGGATGCGGTGAGGATGTTCCCAATGATGGGTGAAACTAGAACTAGGGGGCATAATCTTAAAATAAGGGGCTGCTCATTCAAAACTGAGATGAGGAGAAACTTCTTCACTCAGAGGGTGGTAGGTTTGTGGAATTTGCTGCCCCAGAAAGCTGTGGAAGCTACATCATTAAATAAATTTAAAACAGAAATAGATAGTTTCCTAGAAGTAAAGGGAATAAAGGGTTACGGGGAGCGGGCAGGAAATTGGACATGAGTCTGGGTTCGGAATGGTCATGGCCCTGTGGGTAGTGGAGCGGGCCCAGGGGCCGTGTAGCCTTGTTCTGCTCCTACTGTGTTCTAATTCTGTTAGATTTCAGGAGATGGTTTTATTCCTGTTCCTGGCTGGGGTGGAGATCGCCTTTACAGAAGGTAAGTACTGTAGAAAATATAGGGACAGAGTGATCTCCTGGAAGAATTTCGATCGCCTAGATGGGTCGGAGAGGAATTTCCCAGATTTTTTTCTCCCAAATTGGCCATTGGGTCTTTATCTGGTTTTTCGCCTCTCCCGGGAGATCACATGGGTTCGGGTGGATGCAGAGTGATAGAAGATTTGAGGTTAGGATCAGATCAGCCATGATCTTATTGAATGGTGGAGCGGGCTCGAGGGGCCGATTGGCCTACTCCTGCTCCTATTTCTTATGTTCTTCTTATGTAGTAATGACAGGAAACATTATGTTGCACACTAAACACACTCTGGTAGAGATGCTGAATACCAGGAAATTAAGATCCGTCTCGAACATGAGACGTGCCAAGTGGGAGGCCGTCCTCCTCCCTCCGAGTAAAGCAGTGACCATTGTTAGAGACACGGGGGAGAACCCGGCAGAAGGAATACTGGGAACTGGGGAGCCCCACAACTGTGGGGACGTAGATATGAACCTGGAAGAAGATAGGATAAAAGACACCCCTTTAGCGACAGCGGAAGAGACGTTGTAAGTAGATGGTTCACGCAAGTATATAGATGGGCTGCCCCGAACGGGGTGGGCGGTGGTTAATGGCGAATTAAAAACCGTAGAGTCAGGACGGATTGATGGAGGCCTATCGGCCGAAGTGGCAGAGCTAGTGGCTCTCACCAGGGCACTAGAGTGGTCAGAGAATAAAATCATGAACATTTACACAGATAGTAGGTGTGCCTTTGGGGTGGTCCACGATTATATGACTGTATGGTGGTGGAAGGGGATGGGAAGAGATATCGCGAGATACTGCCATCGATGTATCACCTGTGCGCAGTATAACCCCGGGCGACCCATAAAGGTCAAAATGGGACATCAACCAAGGCCGCGAGGGCCCTGGGAGCACATACAAATAGACTTCACAGGTCCCCTTCCACCGTCACACGGCAAAAGATACTGCCTCGTGGTCATAGATCAATTCACCCGCTGGGTAGAGGCTTTCCCCATGCGAAATTGCACCGCTTTGACGGTTGCCAGAGTCTTAGCTGAAGAAGTAATCCCCAGGTGGGGAATACCAATTCACATGGACTCTGATCAAGGTACCCACTTTAACGGGAGTGTCATAAAAACGGTATGCCAATTAATGGGAATTAAACAAAAATTCCACATCCCATACCACCCTCAAAGTTCGGGCATGGTGGAACGAATGAACCGAACCCTTAAAAATGCATTGGCAAAGGCAATGCAGACGTCAAGGAAAACCTGGACTGAAGTATTGCCCATTATCCTAATGAAGCTGCGAGCCACTGAAAACCGAACAACAGGCTTGACCCCTTATGAATTGATGACAGGAAGGGCGATGCAATTGCCAGAAGGCATCATAACAGGTGGGTGTTGTGTATGTAACCTGTTCCACCTTAAGAGAGCTTAAGCCTGTTCCACCTTAAGAGATGTACTACTTTCTCAGGCTGCTGTAGACGTAATACCGGGGGTGAACACACCGGTATATAAGCACTGTGCAGTAATCTTGTATTCAGTATAGTCCCTACCTCCAACCAGTAAAGACCTGTTTTTATTGTTACTCATTAGTCTGTGTCTTAATTAACTAAATAATTCACAGACTTAACACTGGCGACGAGTCAGGTTCTTACCCTGCGGCAGTTATTCCACGGCAGTTGAAGAGAGGTTTCAAACCACACCACCCCACTGGAAGCGACAGGCATTAGGACCCTGAAGCCTCCATCAGCTTGTGAACCGGAGTAGAAGACAGGGCTGGGGAAGACACAGGTACAGGGCGATAGCGATCGGCAGATAAGGGCTGGGCCGCTTTGAAGTGAGGGGCGCAGCCGGGCCATCGATCGCAACCACCGATAAGGGCCGCACTCGGGCTGAAAGGGCAGCGGCTGCAGAAATTGAAGGCGCGAGAGCCGCGGTGCACAGCGCGGGCCATTGATCGCGATCGGGAGATAAGGGCTTTGGAGTGCGAGGCGCAGCCGGGCCATCGATCGCAAGCACTGATAAGGGCCGGGCCGCTTTCAAGTGCGAGGCGCAACCGGGCCATCGATCGCATCCGCTGATAAGGGCCGCACTCGGGCGATCGCGGCGAAGATAAGGGCCGCACTCGGGGGCTGAAGGGAGACGGCGTCGGGGGACGGGTGAAGACCGCCAAGCGCGGGAAAACCGCCATTTTGTGGGCGGAGGACGACGGCAAGAGCGGGAAGCCGCCATCTTTGATAACAAGTAAAGAAAATAAAATCTGAGAAATTGCAAATCTACAATGCCTAAACACGGGAATATTAGCACCTTTGATAGTGACCTCGAAGATTGGGCCGTATATGTTGAAAGAGTAAAAAATTATTGTAAGGCCAATAAAATTCGTGACCAAGATAAAGCTCTAACATTATTAAATTTAATGGGTGCGAAGACATACGGGCAATTGAAACACCTGTTATCACCAGATGAACCGGCGGATAAGACGTTCGATGAGATTGTTACTGTCCTGAAAGATCATCTAAACCCCACGCCGCTGATGCTAGCGGAACGATTTAAATTTTATGACAGAAGGCAGCTACAGCATGAAAGCAATGCTGAATATTTGCTGGAATTGCGTAAATTAGCGAAATATTGCCAGTTTGGAACGGGACTGACAGATGCACTACGAGACAAATTTGTGTGTGGTTTATTTAAACAGGATACACAAAAGCGACTGCTCGAGGAGAATGAGCTGACGCTTGAGAAGGCGGTCACTATGGCAGCAGCACACGAAGCCGCAGCGAGAGGCACGGCAGTAATGCAGCTACGGTCACCGGAGCTCAGTGCACACAAATTGGGTGTGAGTTCTGGCAAATGTTATCGTTGTGGAAAGACAACGCATGATCAGAACCAGTGTTGGTTTAAAAACCAAGAATGTAGAACTTGTGGTAGGCTTGGACACATAGCTAGAGTATGCAGGTCAGGGAAGAAGACCAGCAACAAGAAGTCACCGCAAGGAAAATACGCAAAAGTACACAAGGTGGCCGAACAGGAGTCCGATTCAGACGCTAGCAGTAATGAACTGGCTGGCTTAAGCAGTATTGAACTGGCTAGCTTAAGGGTACTCAACGTTGGTAAGGGTGCAGACCTCCAGACAATTTGGGTTACTCTTCAGATAGAAGGAGTCCAAGTAAAAATGGAATTGGACACTGGATCGGCATTGTCGGTCATGAATAAGAAAGATTACAGAAGGTTATTCCAACATATTCCCCTACAGGATACGGAGATTATATTGACAACCTACACGGGGCAGAGAGTGTACCCCATCGGGACAATAAAGGTTGCAGTGGCCAACAAGGGCGAAGGAAGTCAAATAATGGACTTATATGTGCTACCGGAGGGAGGTCCACCACTACTAGGCCGGGAGTGGTTTAGAAACATAAATATGGACTGGCATTCGCTAAAAGCCATAAAGAGTGAGAACTCGGTGCAGATAATCAGCCCAGACTCTAGAACTGATGATGGTAAGACCAACCCATGTGCAAAAGACAAAGTTTCAGCACAGAATTCCACTGAGCAACAACAACATAGTTTAACAGAGAATTCTGAGTCTGTCAAGTCTACTGATATGCACATTTTTGAGGGACACTGGGCTCGAACTCAACTCCATTTCAAACTACAACAGCAATTAGAACAAATGATTCGCCGTTTTGAGCAAGAGATGAATGAAATAAAAAAGTTCTTTGTTACAGAGTGGGAGAATCTGGAAAGGCAACAGAAGCAACTGATGGAGAAAATGGAGCAGGAGCACACCAACCATCTGCGCGAGGAGGCCGAACGAATCAAAGCTGATTCAGGTTCTGAAGGTGCGTGCCATAATCTGGTGTCAGAAGAGTTAACGGTCAGCCAACTCCTTCATATGCTGAGGGACAAGACTCTGAAATGGGAAAAACTTGAACACGAGCTGCGATCTTCAAAGGAAAAGGGTTCGGAGCTCTCAAAAGTCATTGAGATGGCTGATGTGACGACACAGACTGAAACGACTGCAACAGAGCAGCCATTGGATGCCAAAAGTACGCTGACTCACGTCAATGTAGAACAACAGACCGCTGAAACAGCTGCTCCGGTAGAGGGATTGCATAGTCCGATCAATCAATCTCCAAAGGAAGTTGAAGTATTAAAATCACAAATGAGGTCACTAGTAAACGACTTGCTGAAAGCCCAGAAAAAGCTGGATGCAGAGGTACACATGAAGAAGTCTCTTCAGGAAAGATGTCTGGATTTGGAACAAGAGCTGGCTAACGTCCAGCTGGGTATGGAGGAAATAGACGACCCTCTCACTGGTCTAGCTCAGGACGACACCGAATATTACCATGACCTGGTGGACGACACCGAATATTACGATGTCCTGTCCTGCCCGGCTTGTAACTTCGACTCCCAAAGTGCAGAAATCATGGAGGAGCACCAAAAGTCTACGGAACATCGGGAGAAGCTGGCTCTACGACAGAAACAGGAGGAAGAGAAGGAGGAACTGCGCATGCAGCTGGCAGCTGTGGCAGCTGACAATGGAGCCCAGAGAGTCTCCAAGAAGCAGAAAAGGAAAAGTAAAAACAGAAGATGACCCATCTGAACCATTATCACCTCTACCAGATCACACACGTGGTCCCTCCGAACGGAGCCAAATCAGTTCGGAAGTTCAAGCTGTTAAATCCATGGAAGGACTATTGAATGAGTCACTCCAGCAACGTGAACCGACTACACCACAGAGACTGAATCTGTGAACTATTTTCCGCAGAGATTGAATCTGTGAACTGTTTTCCGCAGAGACTGAATCTGTGATCTGTTTTGACATGAAGTTATCTATGTATCTATGTTATTCTGTTATGTAAACCTGAAGTTATATATGTATATATGTTATTACGTTATGTTAAATGGGGGGGATGACTATAAAGCTAAGAAGGGAGGAGTGTTGTGTATGTAACCTGTTCCACCTTAAGAGAGCTTAAGCCTGTTCCACCTTAAGAGATGTACTACTTTCTCAGGCTGCTGTAGACGTAATACCGGGGGTGAACACACCGGTATATAAGCACTGTGCAGTAATCTTGTATTCAGTATAGTCCCTACCTCCAACCAGTAAAGACCTGTTTTTATTGTTACTCATTAGTCTGTGTCTTAATTAACTAAATAATTCACAGACTTAACAGTGGGGCCGATGTAGGCCCTTTAAAAGATAGACTAAAACGATACGTTCTGGAACTTAGCACTCAATTAAAGGAGATGCGAAAGAATGTCCGTGATAATCAGGAGGACAAGGATCGGGCACAAGAGCTCACAATGACGGCTTATGTTCCCTCAGCGGGTAGTAAAGTCATGGTGAAAACTCTGCCCAGCAAACCAGGGTTCGCCCCAAAATGGAGTGGGCCATATGAAATCATAATCAGTGGGGATACCTGTGCCTGTCTAGACATAAGGGGTAAAGGAGTATGGAAGCATTGGACACAATTGAAAGTATATAAAGACGACTGACTGGCTACCTTCTGAATCTGTTTTACAGGTGATCTGCATACCCTTTGTCATAAAATTCCTGTAAAGACTGGACTGTAGTGATATATTAATCATGTTTAGAGTATTATGGGTAATGGCATTATTTTATATTGTCACGGGAAGCGCGGTACCCCAGTTACGTAAAGAGAGAGGATTGCATGTAAATACCTTTCTGTATATGTCATATGTCTATGCGAAAAAAAATGGGCCAAAGCTCCTGCTGGGTGTGCGCCCATGTGCCCACCCATATGGGGGGAGGAATCCCATTAAGGCCTATCCCCTTTAAGGTAGAGGAGATGGTAGGGTGGTTATTATACTCTAATACCACCTGGAATAAGGAGGATACCATACAAACCCAAAATAGCTTGAATCCAGGTCAGCTGGAACATGAGTGGAAACAGGCAGGGTATAACCCCACGAACTTTAAAGGATAGTTTCATCCCCAGTACGATAATCGAAGGTATCCAGAAGAGCTATTAGTCAGCACAGGGGGAAAACTAAACAATGCAGAGGGGGAAATCTGCTTGGTAAACTATGACAAGACAGGGTTAGTGGTTGGATGGAGTAAGTGCAAGTATAATTACACTTTAACCAAAACCAGTACTAAACCACCAGGTGCCCTAGAATGGCCCTACGTGGGAACGTTTAATTTATCCGAAGTGCTAAACCGGACTAGCAATCTACCCTGGAGGGGAATACCTGGGATCATGTACCAACTTTGGAACAAATTTGAGGCCTATAATAATACCTATTTCATTTGCGGATATAAGGCGTATCCATGGCTTCCACGAACCTGGACTGGGTCATGCTATATAGGATACGTAGTACCATACAGCCATCATTTATCCTCCCTAACCCACCACTATGGGTACCAGTCGTTATGGCAACCAGCCAAGCGTGTTAAGAGAGCTATTACGGAAACCGAAAGATTCTGGGCTATAGCATTCCCCTGGTAGGGAACAGGAAAAATAGCAAGGGAATCCATAAACATGGCAGCAGTGCTCGAACAAATAGCCAACGATACGGCTGAGTCCCTGAGAGAAATGAGTGCAGAAATGGTGGCGATCCGGACCACCGCCTTACAGAATAGGATGGCCCTAGATTATCTGTTGGCGGCGCAAGGAGGCACCTGTGCCCTGATCGGGACAGACTGCTGTACATATGTCCCAGATAGCTCTGAGAATATCACGAGCCTAGCAAATCATATCCAAGAAGAAATAAAGAAGCTCCATTAACCCACAAGCACAGGGTGGCTTGATTGGTTGCTAGGGAAAACCAGGTGGGGAGCGTGGATGATGCAAGGGATAATAATAATAGTTGTAATTTGTATGTTGATGTGTTGTGCGCTGAGCCTTATAAAGTTGTGTTGCCAAACTGCTATGAAAACCGTGATGCCGATCGCCTCTATCGAGGAGGAACACACCAACCTGCTACCAAGGGACGAAGAACACCAATATGACACTATCGAAGGAGCAACCGAACCCCCGGACATAAGCCAGTGGCTGTAAGCACCGACGAAAGGGGGACCGAGGATGGTCATCTGGGAGCAAATGAATCGTGCTCCAGGACCAAGAGGAGGGACTGTTAGAATAAAATTTTGCTGGGAAAGACACAAACAACAAATTCGCTGACTGGGACTAATTGAATCACTGCACAATGAGACATGCCACGCTTACGCATGGCTGGAACAAAGTTCATCTTGTGTCCTGTTATCACAGTCCCAAGAACTAACAAGGTTCACTGGTATCCTATTATTGAACTAATCACATTCCGCCGGTGACGCGGACGGAACAAGACGAAACGAAGACCCTTCGCAATCACTGAGGACTAACAAGGTTCACTGGTATCCTATTATCGAACTAATCACATTCCGCCGGTGACGCGGACGGCACAAGACGGAACAAAGACCTTTCGCAATCACTGAAGAGGCAGAATTGGCAACACGAGTGTGTAAACTCCTGACTGGAGGAAAATAACGATATGCGCTAATAAACGAATTGATTGGATGAATGTAAATGATCTAAAACCAGCTTCTTGGAATTGTATATAAGCTCGGCACGTACTACAATCGAGGAGAAGGTGCTCTCGCAGACCGCGTGGTTGCAGACGCTTCTCCCAGAGCTCTGTCATTTAATAAAGTTGTCTCTCTTACTCAAAGTCTAGTTTCCGAGGAATCATTTTTCCTACAACATCATCATAACTTCCTTGCTTTTGTACTCTATGCCTCTACTTATAAAGCCCAGGATCCAGTATGCTTTTTTAACCACTTTCTCAACCTGCCCTGCCAACTTCAATGATTTGTGCACATATACCCTCAGGTCTCTCTGTTCGTGCACTCCCTTTAGAATTGTACCATTTAGTTAATATGTCTTCTCCTCATTCTTTCTACCAAAATGTATCACTTCACACTTTTCTGCGTTAAATTTCATCTGCCACGAGTCCGCCCATTTCACCAGCCTGTCAATTTCTTCTTGAAGTCTATCACTCTCCTCCTCACTGTTCACTATACTTCCAAGTTTTGTGTCATCTGCAAATTTTGAAATTGTGCCCTGTATACTCACATCCAAGTCATTAACACATATCAAGAAAAGCAGTGGTCCTAGAACTGACCCCTGGGTAACACCAGTGTATATCTTCCTCCAGTCCGAAAAACAACCGTTCACCACTACTCTCTGTTTCCTATCACTTAGTCAATTCCGTATCCATGCTGCCACTGTCCCTTTTATTCCATGGGCTTCAACTTTGCTGGCAAGCCGATTATGTGGCACTTTGTCGAACGTCTTTTGGAAATCCATGTACACCACAGCAACTGCATTGCTCTCATCAACCCTCTCTGTTACCTCATCAAAGAACTCAATCAAGTTAGTTAAACACGATTTGCCTTTAACAAATCTGTGCTGGCTTTCCTTAATTAATCCACACCTATCCAAGTACATGCTAATTTTGTCCCCGATTACTGTTTCTAAAAGCTTCCCCACTACCGAGGTCAAACTGACTGGCCTGTAGTTGCTGGGTTTATCTTTACACCCTTTTTTGAACAAGGGTGTAACATTTGCAATTCTCCAGTCCTCTGGCACCAGCCCGTATCCAAGGAAGATTGGAATATTATGGCCAGTTCATCCGCAATTTCAACCCTCAATTCCCTCAGCATGCCATCCGCTCCTGGTGATTTATCTACTTTAAGTACAGTCAGCGTTTCTAGTACCTCCTCTTTATCAATTTTTATCCTATCAAGTATCTCCACTGCCTCCTCCTTCACTATGTCTATGGCAGCATCCTTTTCCTTTCCATTTTTCTTAGTGGATTCTTCATAATAGAATCTAATATTTGACTTTGTTAAATTTTCAGGTGTGACTGGAACAGGCCTGAGTTTGATATTTGTGTTACCCTGACACCCTGGCAAACTGTTTCAAAAGTATTTGGAGTTCCATTGAGAGAGAGAGAGAGAGAGTGTGAGAGAGTGTCAGAGAGAGCGAGTGCAACCAAGACTGTAACTGAGGAGAAGGAGACAGACAATGAGAGATGGAATGAATGGAACAGTTTCAAAATAAACACAGACACTGAGAGTGAGAAACAAAGATGAGAGTAACAGACTGAGACAGGGTTTGCGAGTGAGAGACACAGACTGAGAGGACCAGTCTGAACCAGAGACCAGAATTAATAGAGAGGCAGTGACTATAAGAAACAGACTGAGATGGGGTAAGTGGGAGACAGTGAGAGTGAGAGACAGAGACTGAAACACTAAAACATTGAGAGCAACAGGCGAAACGAAAGAGGCACACACAGGTAAATTGAGAGCGAGCTGCATTGAGAGAGAGGCAACAACATCTTGCATTTATAAAGCTTCTTTAATGTAAGGAGAATGTCCGACAGCACTTCACAAAGGCATGAGGAAAAACAGAGGCCGAGTCAAAGAAGGCGATATGGGGAGGGGTGAGCAAAAGCCTGGTCAAAGAGGTGGTCTTCAGGAGTGTCTTAAAGGAGATGGAGGCAGAGAGCCTGAGGGGTTTAGAGAGGGAAGTCCAGAGCATGGGGCCTAGGTAAAGGCTCTCAAGAGACTGGAATCAGAGGAATGGAGTGATCGTGGGGGGGTGGCGTTGGTTGTAGGGTTTACAGAGATATGGAGGGCGAGGCCCTGGAGGGATTTAAACATGAGAGGATGAGAACTTTAAATGTCAGACCTTGGGGCACCAGGAGCCAATGTCTGTCAGCAAAGCAATCTGACCAGGATTGAGAAAGACATTAAATGCTGGTTATATATATCGCCAGCTGCAGAATTGATTGAAACAGATGGAGAAAGATGGAAAGCAAAGTAGATAAAACGCTAAAAACTCCATTTTCACCTCTCTTGCAGGATGTGTTTCAAGAAACGATAAAAGAAAAATACTGAGGCAAAGCGTTAAATTGGAGCAAAGTGCCGGGCAACTAAAACAGCAACAACTATAAGTTAATAACATTAAAAGAGCAGACAAGTTCTCCTCCCAGTCACACACCATCCTGACTTGGACATATATCGCCGTTCCTTCATTGTTTCTGGGTTAAAATCTTGGAAGTCCCTCTCTAACAGTACTGTGGGAGTACCTCCACCTCACGGACTGCAGCAGTTCAAAAATAAGGCCCAATATCACCTTCTCAAGGGCAATTGGGGAAGGGCAATAAATGCCAGCCTTGTCAGCGACGCCCACATCAAGAATGAATAAAACAAAAGAATTTCAGATGTTCAAAAATATGCAACAACCTCTCCCCCTCGTGTTGTCTCTTTTATTCCCCCTTTTCAAATAATTCTCCACTGAGGAACCTTCAAAAATCTGTCAGAATGAGAGGCTGAAAACTAATTCCTCATACGTTGCAGGAAAGGATGCCCCGGAGCATGGTACATCGGCGAGACCATGCAGACACTGCGACAACGGATGAACGGACACCGCGCAACAATCGCCAGGCAGGTGTGATCCCTCCCAGTCGGGGAACACTTCAGCAGTCAAGGACATTCAGCCTCCGATCTTCGGGTAAGCATTCTCCAAGGCGGCCTTCGAGACACACGACAACGCAAAATCGTAGAGCAGAAACTGATAGCCAAGTTCCGCACTCATGAGGACGGCCTCAACCGGGATCTTGGATTCATGTCACGCTACATGTAACCCCACCTGACGTAGGGTCACCCAGACTCGAGTCATCGTTGGCTTGTTCTCTCTACATAGATGCGGCTGGACCTGCTGTGATTTCCAGCAAAAAAAATGTTTTTTTGTGTTTTTTGTTTTTCATACAGACCCCAGCATCTGCAACATTTGACCCCTTGTGACCCCACCTCATTGTTCTTTGATGTAATGTTTTCCTGACTGACCTGTTTGGACACCATTCACACCTTTGATTGCTGTGATTATCTCTCTGCCGAGGTGTGATAAATGGCAGTTAGAAAGATTACCTGTAATCATCTGGTATTATTCTCTGACTATATAAGCTGTGTCTTTATGCATCTCTCCAATTCACCTGACGAAGGAGCAGCGCTCCAAAAGCTTGTGATTTCAAATAAAACTGTTGGACTATAACCTGGTGTTGTGTGACTTCTTACATTTGAAAACTAAAGAGAGAGAAAACCCCACATAGAGTGAGAGAGAGAGAGAAATAGAGAGAAAATACTATAGAGAGAGAGAAAAAGAAATCGAGTGAGAGAATTATCGAATAATACAGCACAGAAGGAGGCCATTCGGCCCATCGTGCCCATGCCGGCTCTTTGAAAGAGCTAGCCAATTCATCCCACTCCCCCGCTCTTTCCCCATAGCATGAGAGAAAAGGAGAGAGTGACAGTGAGAAACAGAGAGAGAAACGGAGAGAGTGAGAGAGAGAAACGGAAAGAGAGAAACGGAGAGAGGGAGAAAGAAATGGAGACAGTGCGAGAGAAATGGATAGAGTGAGAGAAATGGAGAGAGAGAGAGAAACAGAGAGGGAGACAAACGGAGAGAGTGAGAGTGAGAAATGGAGAGAGTGAGAGACAGAGAGAGTGAGTGAGAGAGAAACAGAGACAGTGAGAGAGGGAAATGGATAGAGTGATAGAAACGGAGAGAGAGAAAGAAATGGATAGGGTGAGAGACAGAAACCAGAGAGAAAGTGATTTTAAAAAACCATACAGAGAGCGAGAGAGAGAAGCACACAACAGAATGAGAGAGAGATACAGAGAAAGAGAGAGTCCGAGAGGGAGACAGACAGACAGAGAAAGAAAAAGCAGCACACGTACAGAAACACAATTCCTGGTTACAGGTGTTCCCAAGAGCAGACCACAAATGTATGCCACACTTTTTAAAAAGTAGAAACCCAGCCTCGAGCAAACCTTCAAACAGAATTCTAGCTCATAAACATTTTATATAATGACACGCCAATATATTCTGTATTAGCTTGGCTCAGTGTTAGGAATCTCACCTCTGGGTCATAAGGTTGTGATTCAGGATCTAAATCACACAATCTAAGGGAACATGGTCACATGTAAAGAGGACATTGGGCAGACAGATGTCGGACAAATGTACATAAGGGGAGAAAGGATAAGGAGAGGAAATATACACTGAATGGCAAAACTTTAAACGGAGTAGAGGAGCAGAGAGACTTGGGATTTCAGATACATAAATCTTGGAAAGTGGGAGGACAAGTTAATAAAGTTGTTAAAAAAACAAAGCAGAGGGGGGATCCCCTGTTTTATAAATAGGGAAATCGAGAACAAAAGCAGAGGCAAAGGTAAACTTATTCAAAACATTGGTTAGGTTGCAGTTAGAATACTGTGTCCAATTTTGGGTGCCTGACTTTAGGAAGGTTGTCAAGGCGATGGAGAGGGTACAGAAGAGATTCACTAAATGTCTGGGAAAGGGAATAAGTGGATAGCTCTTTCAGAGAGCTGGCACAGGCGTGATGGGCCGAATGGCCTCCTTCTATGATTCTATGTCATGCTCCAGTACTGAGGGAGTGCTGCACTGTCAGAGGTGCCATGCTATGGAGAATGTAACTGCCCATTCCAGTGGATGTTAAAGACCCGCAGCAATATCTGAGCAAAAGCAGGAAGTTCTCCCTTGTGTCCTGGCCTACAAATCCCTCAACCAACACCACCAAAAACTAAACACAGAATAACTGGCCATTGACCTCATCTGGAGGACCTTGAAGTGGGCAAAATGGCTGCCGCGATTGCCTACATAACATCAGTGACTGTACATCATTGTTTGCGGTGTGGCGACACGCCACCACTGGACATAATCCGCTCACGGCGGCACAGACAGTCTAAGCAGAAGCCCCCAGCCGGGGGCCCTTTCCTCCAGCAACTTGTTTCCCGCAGGGACAGGCTGCCAGGAGCACTTCCTGTCTGGGAAGTATTTAAGTGGATGCGCGGGCTTTTCTAGTTCCTGTTTGTCATGTGGTTGGAATAAAGCAGTTGTGTTTCCAATAGCTCTGGTCTCGACTCCCACGTTTGCCGCGGTATCTCAACACTGGTGACCCCGTGATCTCAACAGCGGCATGCTTTGGGATGTGATAAGGCGCTATATAAATACAAGTCTTTCATACACTCGGATACAGCATCGAGGGGGTCCAGCTGTGCCCCTGATGTTACCATTCCCGCAACCAGTGGGTGAAACGGATACTTTTTATTTTCCTGTTTTTCTGAAGTTTTAAAACAAATTTCATGTGAGTTTAATTGATTGCAGTGGATTTAAATTCTCTCAAACACTTCACACAAAGACCCAAAGTCTAAAGAATGCGCAGCACTTTATAAAGCAATGAAAAACATACTGCAGATGTCTTTCTGTATAAGAATTAGACATTGCATGAATCCAAAACAGGTTTGAGTGGATATCCAAGTTCCGATACCCAGAACGCGGACTTCCAACCAGTTTATTCTTTTTCCCAAATAACAACAGAAAATGCTGGAAAAACTCAGCAGGCCAGGCAACATCCGTGGAGAGAGAAACAGAGTTAACGTTTCAGGTCGAAACCCTTCTTCAGAACTGAGAAAAAAGCAGGAAATGAGAAAGAATGAAAAGCAGGTTAGGGGGCTGGGAAATGGGGGAGGGGATGAAAGAACAAAAGGGAAGGTCTGAGATGTGAAGAGACATTAAGAGATATTCAAAGTGAGATGAGATGGTAATAGGACAGGCTCTAGATGAAGTGTGAAATGCGCTGGCAGAATGAAAGACAGCTGCCATGTGGGAGAGAAAAAAAAAGAAAAGGCACAAATCAAAAGTGTGGATAAAAAATATATAAAAATATAAAAGGGGCCTCCAATTTCCACCCTTCCCTCACCTTCACATGGTCCATCTTCGACTCTTCCCTTCCCTTCCTCGACTTCTCCGTCTCCATCTCTGGGGATAGGTTATTGACCAACATTCACTACAAGCCCACTGACCCCCACAGCTACCTGGACTACACTTCCTCCCACCCCGCCTCCTGTAAGGACTCTATTCCATTCTCCCAGTTTCTCTGTCTCCGCCACATCTGCTCCGACGATGCCACCTTCCACACCAGTGCTTCCGACATGTCTTCCTTTTTCCTCAACCGAGGATTCCCCTCTACCGTGGTTGACACGGCCCTCTACCGTGGTTGACACGGCTCTCGACCGTGTCTGTTCTATCTCCCGCACTTCTGCTCTCACCCCTGCCCCTCCCTCCCGGAACCACGATAGAGTTCCCCTTGTCCTCACCTTTCACCCCACCAGCCTCCACATTCAACGGATCATCCTCCGCCATTTCCGCCACCTCCAACATGATCCCACCACCAAACGCATCTTCCCCTCCCCTCCCCTTTCAGCATTCCGTAGGGACTGCTCCGTCCGAGACACCCTAGTCCACTCCTCTATCACCCCAAGCACCCCTTCCCCTTCGCCCGGCACCTTCCCGTGCAAGCGGAGGAGATGTAACACCTGCCCTTATACCTCCCCCCTTCCCACTGTCCAGGGCCCCAAACACCCCTTCCAGGTGAAACAGCGATTTACTTGTACTTCTTGCAATCTAGTATACTGTATTCGCTGCTCACGATGTGGTCTCCTCTACATTGGGGAGACCAAACGCAGATTGGGTGACCGCTTTGTGGAACACCTCTGTTCAGTCCGTTAAGGGTGACCCCGAGCTTCCGGTCGCCTGTCATTTCAATTCACCGCTCCATTCCCACTCAGACCTCACCGTCTGCGACCTCTTGCATTGTTCCACGGACGCTCAGCGTAAGCTCGAAGAACAGCACCTCATCTTCCGATTAGGTACTTTATAGCCTTCAGGACTCAATATCGAGTTCAACAATTTCAGATCATAACCTCGGCCCCTATTACATTTTTATATATTTTTTATCCACACTTTTGTTTTGTGCCTTTTCCTTTTTTTTCTCTCCCACATGGCAGCTGTCTCTCATTCTGCCAGCGCATTTCACACTTCATCTGGAGCCATCCTTTGTCTCTTTACCTGTCCTATTACCATCTTGTCTCGCCTTGAATATCTCTTAATGTCTCTTCACCTCTCAGACCTTCCCTTTTGTTCTTTCATCCCCTCCCCCATTTGCCAGCCCACTAACCTGCTTTTCAATCTGTCTCATTTCCTGTTTTTTTCTCAGTTCTGAAGAAGGGTTTCGGCCTGAAACATTAACTGTTTCTTTCTCCACAGATGTTGTCTGGCCTGCTGAGTTTTTCCAGCTTTTTCTGTTGTTATTTCGGATTTCCAGCATCCGCAGTATTTTGCTATCTTATTCTTTTTTCCAATTTGCTCTTGTCCTCACCTTTCTGCCCTCTCAAGTAGACATAAAAGATCCCATTGCACTATTCGAAAAAGAGCAGGGGAGTTCTTCCCTGTACCCTGGCCAATGTTTATCCCTCAGCCAGCATCACTAAAACAGGTTACCTGGTCATTATCACCTTGCTGTTTGTGACACCTTGCTGTGTGCAAATTGGCTGCCGCATTTCCTACACTTTAAAAGTCAACCATTCATCCATCCCACCCAGAGTCCTAAATGGCCCAGCTCTAATTTTAAAATTATGCCCGTGTTCTGATTCTCCCACCAGAGGAAATAATTATCTGGAATGATTCTATCGAATCCCTTAACCATATAAACACCTCGATTAGACCACTCCTCAACCTTCTAAACTCAAAGGAATATAAGCCAGTTTCTGCAACCTGTCCTCATAGTTTAACCCTTTCAGCCCTGGTGTCATTCTCCGTTGCACCATCTCCAAAGTCAATATATCCCTCCTGAGGTTCGGTGCCCAAAGCTGAACGCAGTGCTCCAGATGGGGTCTGTCCAGGGCTCTACACAACTGAAGCATCACTTCCTCACTGCTGTATTCAGCCCCCTTGGGATAAAGGCAAACAATCCATTAGCCGTATCGATTATTGTGAGAAGTCACAACACCAGGTTATAGTCCAACAGCTTTATTTGAAATCACAAGCTTTCGGAGCGCTGCTCCTTCGTCAGGTGAAGTCTTCCGATTAGGCACTTTACAGCCTTCAGGACTCAATATCGAGTTCAACAATTTCAGATCATAACCTCGGCCCCTATTATATTTTTATATATTTTTTATCCACACTTTTGTTTTGTGCCTTTTCCTTTTTTTTCTCTCCCACATAAAGCTGTTGGACTATAACCTGGTGTTGTGTGATTTCTTACATTTGTCCACCCCAGTCCAACACCGGCATCTCCACACCATGGCTACTTTTCAATTATTGGCATGGCTGCTGCACTGTCAGATGGGGCGTTAAATCAAGACCCCCATCTCAGGTGCACATAGAGGTTCCCATGACACTATTTCAAAGAAGAGCAGAGGAGCTCCCCCTGGTGTCCTGGTCAATATTTATCCCTCAAACAACATATTAAAACAGGTGATCTGGCCATTATCACCTGGCTGTTTGCGGGACCTTGCTGTGCGCAAATTGGCTGCTGCATTTCCTACATTACAACAGTGACTCCACTTCAAACAATACTTAATTGGCTGTAAAGCGCACTGGGACAACCTGAAGTCGTGAAAGGCGCTATATAAATGCAAGTTCTTTCTTGCAGGAGAGGACTTTGGAAAATCTCAGCAGACCATTGGATTTTTCAGAGCCCAACGGTTAGTGGAGGTGTGGGGGAGTTGCTGGATATCCATCAGGACCGGAAACCCAGGCAGAGATTTTTCCCTCCCCAGTCCAGTCGCCAACAGTAGGGTCCAATTACCCAACATGGCACTGACACAGCACAGCGCTAGTGTCCAATGTGAGGCTCGCTGGTGCGTAAGGCTCACCATGCTGAGAGGCGCATTTACCCACTCAGCCAGCGGAGCTCCCTTCAGGCTTATTTAAAGACAGAAAAACAGGTGAACCTACGGATGGAGATTGCACGTGCCCTTCCCCCGCTCACACACAGTAAAGCGCGGCCTTGTTTTTGTGTAACAGAGTCAGACAAGGAAAGATTTCAGTCTCAAATCAGCTAGTTCGTATGCGAACCATTGCCAGTGGGTCAGAAGGGTCATCTTAAGCTGCCCATCTGCTTTCTCCCTCTTTTATGTAAACATATATACACATTTATAAAATTATATATATCTATTATATATGTATGTATGTATACACACAAAGATACACACATGATTTTTTTTTATATATACACAAATTATAAAATATATATATATCATATATGTATATATACACACAAACATACATACATACACATACACGATATATATATATATGTGTGTATATATACACACATACACATTTTGTATATATTATATGTATAAATATAAATTCCCACTTAATTGACCCCCTGACCTAGATTGATTAATTTGCTAGTTTTGGGGCTCGGCAGTTTAAAGCTCTCCGGGTCTGCTGGGAATAAGCTGGCAGCTGGCCAGTGTGGTTGACGAGACTGGTTTGTGGAAGTTAAGAGACCCTCATTTCCTGTCCTCAGGGCTCAGTTCAGAGCTAATGCCCCAGAGACAGCCCCAGAGAGCGGGCGGGCCGAGTCTCACAGCCTCCTGCACCACTTTGTCTCCTCTGCGCAATATTTCCAATCACCGAGCCGAGCTGTTGGGCTTTTTTTTTGTTCTCTCTCTGTGTCTAGAAATGACATTTTTTACCCATTCTCCAGACTGAAGCACTGGTTGGCAGCGAACAGAAGAGGGATCGAGCCCAAGACTGTTTGTTCTGTATGAAACTGGAGTTTGCTTTCAGTCTGTGAACCACACACTCAGCAGCAGGCTATCGCACCATTCTTCCTATGTTCGCCGAGACACTGTGTGCTGGCAGGCTATTCGGTCATGGGGGGTGTGGGGGGGGGCGGGAGGAGCTCCTGTACCTCTCCCTTCCCCGACATCCATACAGAAGGAGTCACTAGATGACGCTCAGGAATGGGAACCCTGGCTGATATTTTCCCCAGCCCCCTCTCTTCCTGACCCCAGGCATAGTAACCCCAAAATGATACCGGAGGATTAGAGGATTAAATTATGAGGACAGAGGATTGAGGGGTGATCTGATCGAGGTGGTTAAAATGATAAAAGGATTCAGTAGGGTAGATAAAGAGAAGCTATTTCCTCTGGTGGAGGAATCCAGAACAAGAGGGCATAACCTTAAAATTAGAGCTGGGCCGTGCAGGAGTGAAATCAGGAAGCACTTTTTCACACAAAGGGTAGTGGAAATCTTTAACACTCTCCCCAAAAAGGCTGTTGATGTTGAGGGACAATTGGAGCTTTCAAGAGTGAGATCGAGAGATTTTTGTTGGGTAAGGGTGTCAAGCGATATGGAAACAAGGCAGGTAAATGGATCAGCCAGGATCTAATTGAATAGTGGAACAGGCTCGAGGGACTGAATGGCCAACTCCTGTTCCTAATGTTTCCAAGTGCCACTTCCAAACTGCCCCACTCCCTCCCCTCCTCCCACACCTCATCAGCTGAGTCCAACTCACCCAGAGCAGGATCTGGGATCGAACTTGAAGTCTTCTGCTTTGAATGGCTCAGTGGTAAATAAACCTTCATACAGGACCACTGGAAACTGGCGGTGGGTACAATAGCAGGGAGAAATTTTGCACGGAGTCTATTTGAAGTGTAAAAACCATCCTGTAGTAGAATTCTAGATTCTGTCCTTCCAAACGTAGTGGTAACCTTAAGCTGTTTTGTAGGGCCAGTACAGGGCGCGGGAACAACTTGAGCTGATTAATTAAGCATATTGTACAGGAATTTATATAAGCCTCGAAGCAACAATGAATAGTAAAATATGTATTCCAGAGGCTTGAGTATATAATCTAGGCTGACACCTCAGTGCGGTACTGATGGAGTGCTGCACTTTCGGAGGTGCCGTCTTTCAGATGTGACGTTAAACCGAGGTCTCATTTGCCCCCTCAGGTGGCCGGAAAAGATCCCATGGCGATATTTTTAACAAGAGCAGGTGAGTTCTCCCCAGTGTGTTGGCCTATATCTCTTAACCAACATGACTAAAGCAGATTATCTGGTTATTTATCGAATTTCTGGAAGCTTGCTGTGAGCAATTTGGTTGCCGCATTTCCTATATTACAACAGTGGCTACACTTCAAAAGTACTTCATTGGCTGTGAAACGTTTTGGGATGTCCTGAGGTTTTGAAAGGCGCTATAGAAATGCAAGTCTTTCTTTTTCTTTTATTTTGCTAAACAGTAGAGAGGGACAATGGCTCCAGGTGAAATGTCTCATTAACCCTGAATGGCACTCCCGCAGTGACCCGCACACAGTGTAAATTGCTGGTTCCATGATGTCCAGTTGGATCCTCCCATAGAATGCACTGATCTGGATGAGTAAAGTGGCAGAAGTAAACATCCGAGAGGGAAAGAAATAGAACCCATCAGGAATATCACACCCAAAACCTCAACTTCTCTTATCTCTTTAAGATGCTGTGGTGCACTTGTTCATATTTCCAACTTTCTTTTCATCTCACGTGTGGGCTGCCCTGTTTCACACACCCTGTAATGTCTCAGGTTATAAAGGAACTGACAGCCGTGGAGTATTAATGGAATAACAAGAGGTCCGGACCTCTCGCACTTCCCTCCAGTACTCTGGCTGTCCATCTCAGATCTGCAACCAGACTGAAAAATACAGGAATTCCTGCACTTATGGCGTCCGTTCTCCCATTTCCGAGCTTTTTCCTGGTGTTTTGTTGCTTTGTGTGCGCAGGAAACCACACAGGAAAATTAAATCAAAAATGCAGGTAAAAGGATGTGATAGAGAGAGAGGCTGGTGAGGGTTTGGATATACTGTTTGGCCCCATGCATTGTTAACATCTGACTCTCACCTATAGCTACACAACACAGTAAGTCCCTCTTAACTTCATAATAAGTCACTCTTAATCCAGCTGCAGGTCTGCGGCTGTTTGGGAGTGTTTGATGGGACAGTGCAGAGGGAGCTTTAATCTGTATCTAACACGTGCTGTACCTGCTCTGGGAGTGTTTGATGGGACAGTGTAGAGGGAGCTTTACTCTGTATCTAACCCGTACTGTACCTGCCCTGGGCGTGTTTGATGGGACAGTGTAGAGGGAGCTTTACGCTGTATCTAACCCGTGCTGTACCTGCCCTGGGAGTGTTTGATGGGACAGTGTAGAGGGAGCTTTACTCTTTATCTAACGCGTGCTGTACCTGCCCTGGGATTGTTTGATGGGACAGTGTAGAGGGAGATTTACTCTGTATCTAACCCATGCTGTACCTGCCCTGGGAGTGTTTGATGGGGCAGTGTAGAGGGAGCTTTACTCTGTATCTAACCCATGCTGTACCTGCCCTGGGAGTGTTTGATGGGGCAGTGTAGAGGGAGCTTTACTCTGTATCTAACCCATGCTGTACCTGCCCTGGGAGTGTTTGATGGGGCAGTGTAGAGGGAGCTTTACTCTGTATCTAACCCGTGCTGTACCTGCCCTGGGAGTGTTTGATGGGACAGTGTAGAGGGAGCTTTACTCTGTATCTAACCCATGCTGTACCTGCCCTGGGAGTGTTTGATGGGGCAGTGTAGAGGGAGCTTTACTCTGTATCTAACCCGTGCTGTACCTGCCCTGGGAGTGTTTGATGGGGCAGTGTAGAGGGAGCTTTACTCTGTATCTAACCCATGCTGTACCTGCCCTGGGAGTGTTTGATGGGGCAGTGTAGAGGGAGCTTTACTCTGTATCTAACCCATGCTGTACCTGCCCTGGGAGTGTTTGATGGGACAGTGTAGAGGGAGATTTACTCTTTATCTAACCCATGCTGTACCTGCCCTGGGAGTGTTTGATGGGGCAGTGTAGAGGGAGCTTTACGCTGTATCTAACCCGTGCTGTACCTGCCCTGGGAGTGTTTGATGGGGCAGTGTAGAGGGAGCTTTATTCTGTATCTAACCCGTGCTGTACCTGCCCTGGGAGTGTTTGATGGGGCAGTGTAGAGGGAGCTTTACTCTTTATCTAACGCGTGCTGTACCTGCCCTGGGAGTGATTGATGGGACAGTGTAGAGGGAGCTTTACTCTGTATCCAACCTGTGCTGTACCTGCCCTGGGAGTGTTTGATGGGACAGTGTAGAGGGAGCTTTACTCTGTATCTAACTCGTGCTGTACCTGCCCTGGGAGTGATCAGTGCTCACACGGGGTGTCTAAGAAGAGTTCCATTCTCCAGCACTCACACTCTTTGCGTTGATGACCCACAAACACCCTTGACCCCCCCTCCGCCCAAGATTTTTCTATCTGCCTCTGCAGTAGCAACAGAGAGAGCTTCACTCTACCCTCTGTACCGACATTAAAATCCAGAGCAGCTCTGGTCCCCCTCCTGCTTCTCAATCCGTTTTTACTAGTTGAAAAGTATTCCCAACTTGCCATGGTTTTCTCACCTTTTTGTAATAATCAAATGACAAAAAAAAACCTTTTAACGTGAAATCTTTTTGTCCTCTTGGGTTTAAGCTGATAAAGCAATTCCTGCATTCAGTGTTTTTTTTAAAAAAAACAAGACATCACATTCCTGAGAGGAAATGAGGGTCAAGCTCCAGGGAACCATGGCAACAGACAATTGAGACAAACTCGCGTTCTGACAGACAATGGACAGACTGGGCGATCGGATGAAAGTTGCCTTTTTTTTGTACAGGATCTCCATAGTGAACCTAACAATATCTGTTTTCAGCCTTTCAGGAATGGAGAGTAAACACTGCTCCTTTACTCTGCTCTTCCTACTCTGTGGCTCCAAGTTCCCACAGGAACCAACTGACCGTGACCACACCCAGCTCTGGTATCGGGGTCTTGCCTTTCCAGTCTCTTGCCCTGCAGCAAAAAGGGGGTGGGGGGGGTGGTGGGTCTCAATTCTCAGCACCCCCTTCTTATGAAGTGGGCATCTCAGCGTCTCAGTATTTCGAACCCAAACAGCACTCCCATTCCTATCTCACTCTGGGTGCGAGGGAATCTGACTCCATTGGAAAGTCCCTACCTGCCATCGGCATAAAGAGGGAGTCTCAATACAGTTCGTAAAGAGGAACAATCATCACTCAGAAACCCATCCACCACACCCCATGTGAAAAGAAGGTCATGTCCCTCAGGATTCGCCCCTCCCCCTCTCCCCGTGCTCAGATCACCATTAATAGCATCAGTGGAGATACAGGACAAGATTTTATTCTCAGCAGTGAGGCTCCTGTGTGATTTTGTTTTTTTTAAAAATCTAACCATATTCCAACTCACAATGCAGCAGTGGATCATTATTTGTACTCCTTCATAGAGAATCATAGAATGATGCAGCACAGAAGGAGGCCATTCTGCCCTGTGTGTCTATGCCAGCTATTTGAAAGAGCTGTTCAATTAGTCCCATTCCTCTGCCCTTCACCCATTGCCCAGCAATTTTTTTTTCTTTTCAAGTATATATCCAATTCCCTTTTGGAAGTTATTATTGAATTTACTTCCACCACCCTTTCAGGCAGTGCATTCCAGATCATAACCACTCACTGCGTTAAAAAATTTCTCCTCATGTCGCCCCTGGTTCCTTTGCCAATCACCTTAAATCTGTGCCCTCTGGTTACCGAAGCTCCTGCCACTAGAAACAGTTTCTCCTTATTTACTCAAGGATAATCAACACTCGCAACAGACTTTGTGTAGGGTGGCAGAGTCAAAACACCTTGGAATCATGTACTGGGATAGTTGGGTGTTGTGATGGAGGGACCGTTAAAAACATTCTCAAAGCATGATCTTTTCAATCAAGCCATCGGTCACCTCTTTGAATCTCTCCTTCCCTGGTGCGGTGTCCACTTGAGCCTGCTCCACCATTCAATTAGGTCATGGCTGATCTGCACCTCAACTTCCTTTACCTATCTTAGCTCCATACCCCTTAATTCCCCTATCTACATCCATTTGTAAAGCGCCTTGGGACTTTAGTATAAATTGCTCCGAATGGACCAACTAGAGGAGCCAAATGGCCTTCCTCATTCATCTTCATCTTTTGATGCTGTCTGCTATCTGACTCCCAGCACTGTATTTATTTAGGGGGGGTGCAGTTCTCAGTCCATCCAGTAGGTGGCATATGGCATAGTCAGTCAGGGATCACATAGAAACCATAGGAACAGGAGTCGGCCATTCAGCCCCTCGAGCCTGCTCTGCCATTCAATTAAATCATGCACCACAACTCCATTTACTCCCGTTACTCCATATCACTTGATAACCTTAGTTAATAAAAATCTATCGCTCTGAGTTTTGAAAGCTCCAATTGTCCCCCAGCATTCACAGCCATTTGGGGGAGAGAGTTCCAGATTTCCACTGCCTTTTGTGTGAAAAAGTGCTTCCTGATATCCCTCCGAAATGGCCTGGCTCTAATTTTAGGAGTATGTCCTCTTGTTCTTTATTCTCCACCAGAGAAGATATTTTCTTTGTATCTACCCAAATCAAATCCTTTTCAACACTTTGGGGGAGAAATTCAGTTGCTTGCACCACCCGTTAGCGCCTTAAGAGGGCGATAAGTGGGGTGCGAGGCGGCTAGCGCCCGGGCGCGGCGAGACCTGCGCCTCTCGCGAAATTGAGCGGACATTTAGCGGCGGCGCAAAACTGCAATGCCCGCTCAGCTGCGCGCGCAGATCCTGACGTCATTTCATGGTGCAACGCCCTTGGGGCGCCCCGAACCGGAAATTCAGCGGCGCCCCCCTCCTTTCCGCCTGGCGCTCCCAGCGACTGGTTGACTGGAACGGTTCCCAGTCGCTGTGGGGCTGGGGGGGCGCTATTTAAAGGGGGCTCTTCCTGGCTTCTTTGTGGTAGCCATTTTTGGACCAGTCCTTCTGTGAGAGAGAGAGATTTGCAGAGAGACAAAGGGAGAGAGCTTTCTGCATTGACTCAGCGCTCGCAGAGGTACTTCTGGCTTCGGCCCAGAACTTTGTAGTTGGTTTGCTTTTTCACTGGCATAACCTTGAGTGGCCACATACTATGGGAGCTGCAATGGGTGGAAACGTTGGGCTTCTCCATTACATTGAGATGGCTCAGAGACGCCGAGAGAGAGTGCCAATCATGGCCAGATGGAGGAGGGCCAACAGGCGTCAGCACTCGAGACCTTACCCTCCCAGGGTATTCCGCCAACAGTTCTCATACCTCAACATGTCTGAGGAGCAGTGTTTTCGGAGGCTGCGATTCAGCAGGGAGGTGGTCACTGAGCTCTGCCACCTGCTTCAGCCAGATCTGCAGCCTCAACTGAGGAGCAGGACGTCTCTGTCGGTGGCAGTGAAGGTGACAGTGGCTCTCAACTTCTATGCCACCGGCTCCTTCCAATCCGCTACTGGGGACATTGCCAATATCTCCCAGTTCGCCGTGCATTGCTGCATCCATCAAGTCACGAATGCCCTCTTTAAAAGGAGACGTCAGTACATCTCCTTCCCCATGACCCTGGACAAGCAGCAAGAGCGCGCAATGGGATTTGCAAGAATAGTGGGCTTCCCCATGGTCCAGGGCACCATTGACTGCATGCATGTGGCTTTGCGGGCATCGCAAGAGAATGCCGAGGATTACCGCAACTGGAAGGGGTTCCATTCGTTGAACGTCCAGTTGGTGTGTGACCACAGACAGCTGATACTCGCTGTCAATGCCCGCTTTCCAGGCAGCAGCCACGACACCTTCATCCTGCGCTAGACTTCTGTGGCAGACCTTTTCGAAGCCCCGGCTCACCCAGGAGGCTGGCTTCTCGGGGACAAGGACTATCCTCTGTGCACCTGGCTGATGACCCCGCTCCGTGCGCCCAGCACCCCTGCTGAAGAACGATACAATGAGAGCCATCAAGCGACCAGGAACATCATTGAGCACACAATCGGCGTGCTCAAGCAATGGTTCCGCTGTCTGGACCATTCCGGGGGAGCCCTTCAGTACTCACCTGAGCAAGTCTCCCATTTCGTTGTAGTGTGCTGCATGTTGCATAACCTGGCAATCCTCAGGACTCAGCCACTGCCACCAGACATTGGAGCACCAGCAGAGGAGGAGGAGGAGGAGGAGGAGGAGGAGGAGGACCAAGACGGGAGGGAGGCACAAAGTGCAAGGGCCGTCCGTCAGCGGCTTATTGCAAGTCGGTTCTAGGCCCCCTCTGAGGGAATGGCTTGTGCCATTGAAAGAACATGAATGGAACCGTTCCGCAACCCCTAAGCCGGTCAAGGCAACAAATAGTTCAAAGAGCAAACATGCACATTCTGAATAAAGACACTTCTTTATTTAACAAACTGTGTGCCCTTCCCGCATGACAAAGTAATAGAAAGAAACCCCAAAAAAAGCAGTCAGACACATAACTGGCTCTCATAACCTGGAGACAATGAACAAAAGAGTAACAAAAAAATGACCACGATCCTCGGCCTTCAATAAAAAAATTAACAGCATTTTGCAGCACCTCCTACTTTTTGCCCTTCAAGGGTGATCTGCTTCGCTTGCGAGATTGGCCCCTTCCCACCCTGCAGCTCCTCCGCAATGGGACCCCAGTGGCTGCAGCAAGGCTGGGGGAAGGCTGCTGAGTGTCAGAAACTGAGTCGGCAGACGCCCTTGAGGTACGGCCTGGACCAGCTCTGGGCCTGGAGGGCCCGGCTGCTGACTGCTCCAACTCTGCATGGGCGGCAGCAGTCTGTCCTACAGGTGGTAGCAGCTGCAGTGGAGAAGTGACACTGTTGGCAGCAGGAATGCTGCCATCCTGACAGAGGACAGCCACTCCCTGGTGGGACGACACACTGGCACTCCCACAGGGCAGCACTGCAGCATGCGGAGCAATCTGCTGAAGCACAGACTGCTGGCCTGCTGCAGCACGGCGAGGGCCCCGGCGATTCGTGTTCGATCCAGCGAGGGTGGCAGCAGTCAATGCTCGTGTGGCCTCAATCTGCGTCTGTATCAGACCAGCTACTGACTGCATTGCACCACTAAGCACTTGCGTGGAAGCCGCCTGTGCTGCCTGTGCTGCCTGTGCTGCATCGAAGTCCTGCAGACTCCTTGCCAGTGCTGTGCCGAAGTCCTGGACACTCCTTGGCAGTGACTCAATGGATTCGGGCAACCTTGCCACTGCAGCCATGAGCTCAGTGTGCCTGTGCTCCGCCTGGGCACTCATTTCAGCGAGGAGCCGCACCTCTTCTGCGCTCACTGTAGCAGGACTCGAGGCCAGACTCTCCCTCTGGGGAGAAGGCCGCCGAGCTTCCCGACCCCCCCCGCGTTGCTGCAGCCCGCTAGGCCCCGGAGCTTCACCCTCCTCAGACCATTCCCCCCTGCTCCCCTCCAGGGATGACGTGTCCCCATTATGGCCATGGGCTGCCTCGGCTGAGGGTGGCACTGATGGTCCGGCTTCCTCATCCTCCTCGCCTTCAGAGTCACTCACAGTGGTAGCTTGAGGGCCCACCTCCTCACCTGGCGAATCAGCATCTGAAAGCAGGAGGTACAAGAGTTGCTTTAGCATGAGGATAGGGCGGCAGCGAGGGAGGCATCAGTGCTGCAATGCACTGTATTGGTTCGATAGTGGCAAAGGATGCTGGTGTGAGGCACAAGTGGAAGGAGAGAGGTCAAAAAGGTGATGACTTTACCATTGCTGTCCAGAATGGGGTCGGCATCTCCAGTGGCGACGGGGCCAATCATCCGGCCTGCCATAATCCGCTGGACTCGCTGCTCCAGATCGCTGAGGACTTGAAGCTGAGGCCGGCCTCCCCCGGTCCGTTGCTGCTGCCTCCTGTTAGGGGCCAGCTTGCCTTGCAAGAGAAAGGACGGGCTCTGAGTACAGTGTGAAGCCCTGATCTTGGCTGCACTGCCTCCCATGGTCGAATAGCCCTTACAGTGTGAAGCCCTGATCTTGGCTGCACTGCCTCCCATGGCCGAATAGCCCTTACAGTGTGAAGCCCTGATCTTGGCTGCACTGCCTCCCATGGTCAAATAGCCCTTACAGTGTGAAGCCCTGATCTTGGCTGCACTGCCTCCCATGGTCGATTAGCCCTTACAGTGTGTAAAGTGCTGAGTGTGCCTGTGAGTTTCATAAAAGGCCCATAGGTGTTGGATGAGGGCTGGGCATTGGGGCTTTCAGGACCCTTTGACCATAAAGTGAGGTGGACATGCAGGGATGAAGAGGATACCGCGCCAACCAGAACCTGCAAGGCCCCCTCACTGAACTGCTGCGCTCGCTCCCTGGCCCTCTCCATGGGCCTAGGTGTTAGAATGTGGCAGCAGGTCTGTCCAGGCCGAGAATCAGGGCTCCGATGCGCAGGGTGTGGCTGCAATCCAAGATCGAACCTCCCTTTTAAGAGCTGACCGGCGCCAGCGTGTCTGCGTGCAATCGCTAGCTGGCCGCACCTGCGCTGCACCCGCCCTCGGTGGTAGCGCCTCGCTTCTCCGGCTTAGTGCCTTAAGACAGCCTGTTTTAGCGCTCCAAGCACCTCCTGGGGCGAAGCAGGTCAATTTAGCAGTAGGTGGCGATAATTTGCGCCGGGCGTTAAATTTCGCGCCCGCTCGAGTATTATGCCCCAAACGTGGCGATACTGAATTTCTCCCCCTTTGATCAGATCACCCCTCAATTTTCTATACTCAAGGGAACACAAGCCAAGTTTATACAACCTATACACAGAATTTAATCCTCTAAGACCTTGTATCATTCTGGTGAATTTCTGCTGCACCCCTTCCAAGGCCAATATATCCTTCCTATGTGCCTGTGACCATGGTAAACTATCCCTCCTCATCCTTCTCGACCTGTCTGCAGCCTTTGACACAGTTGACCACACCATCCCCCTCCAGCGCCTCTCCTCCGTCGTTCAGTTGGGTGGGACTGCCCTCGCCTGGTTCCATTCTTAGTTACCTAATCGTAGCCAGAGAATCACCTGCAATGGCTTCTCTTCCCACTCCCACACCGTAACCTCTGGAGTCCCCCAAGGATCTATCGTTGACCCCCTCGTATTTCTCATCTACATGCTGCCACTTGGTGACATCATCCGAAAACACGTCAGGTTCTACATAAACGCTGATGAAACCCAGCTCTACCTTACCACCACCTCTCTCGACCATTCACAACCTCAGTGTTGTATTTGACACTGAGATGAGCCTCCGACCACATATCTGCTCCATGACCAAGACCGCCTACTTCCATCTACGCAACATCGCCTGTCTCCGCCCCTGCCTCAGCCCATCCACTGTTGAAGCCCTCATCCATGCCTCTGTTACTCTGTTACCTCCAGACTTGACTATTCCAATGCTCTCCTGGCCGGTCTCGCACATTCCACCCTCCATATACTTGAGCTCATCCAAAACTCTGCTGCCCGTGTCCTAACTCGCACCAATTCACAGCAGTACTCCAGGCTGGATCTGACCAAGGCTCTATTATAAAATCTCATAGAAAATGGAATTTGCCTTTGTATTTTGCCTCTAATTTCTCCCCTTAGGTGTCAGCCTTGGCTCAGAGGAAGCATTCAGCATAGGCTGAATGGCCTACTCCTGCTCCTATGGTTTCTATGTGTTTTGCTCCAGGAGTCAGGCAGCTTTGGTGCTTCTCTCTGAGGACTGAGCCTCACCTCCCTGAAGCTGGGCCTCAGTGGTGGGATGTGGGAGTCGGTGAATTGAATTAGGTTTAGTTTAGGTTTTATTTATTATTTTTAGAACTTGCTGTGTATTGTAAAAAGTCATGAAGTTGTATGAAAACTTTAGTTAGAAGTTACTTATATCGATGATGTTTTTGTTGAATCAGTGGTATTTACTTGGCGTTTCTCATTGCGATCAATACCACAGGAGTCATTTTTATTTAAATATTACTAATCCTTAAATCTTTCTATTCTTTTGTGTTCTTACTTTGATTTACAAATGATGTTATTCATCTCACTATAAAACAAAAAGTCAAATATTTTATTCGGGGCCTGGTGATACTGAGACACTTAACTAAGGTAAATACAAGGCCCAGAAATTCGGGTCGGAGGCTTCCTGCGGGTGCAAGCCTCCGACCTGCACTTACCTAGCGCGCCGGCCGTTGAGCTGTGGGCCCACGTGGGATTCTGATCCTGGGCCTCCTCCAACTGCCGGCGTGCAGTGCTTGCGTATCCCAGGGGCGCAGTTAGTTCGATGCGTCCCCTGGGATCACGTGGGCCATGGAGAGCCAATGGTAGCAGGGAAATGCCCATTCATAAAATTGACAAGAAGAGCTGTCAAACCTATAAATACTATAAGCCCCAAAACATCACTAAAACTTCAAATACATTTTTTTTTAAAAACATCACATTTTAAAAATAACTATAAATTACATAAAATAACTATTTTAAACAATAATTTAAATTTTTGAAAAAATTAATTACATTTTCTTACAAGGGCTAAAAATAAACTTACCTTTCTTTAAAGTATTTAAAAATAATAAATCTGTGGAAAAAATGTTTTAATTTTAATTAATTCACCACTTACCTTGTTAAAAGCAGGCCTTGCGCCTGCTTTTTAAAAGTGTAACTGCTGGAGACTTACCCTCCCGGAGAACCCTGCAAAAAAAACGTAAGTTCGATGCGCACGCGCTGCCTCTCCTGCGCACGCGTTCGACCTCTGAACCCCTTCCTTTAAGGGAACTGAAGTTCCGGTTTCCCGCGCATGCGCAGTGCATGCACGAAACCGACACTTCCGTTGGGCCTACGGGTGAGTACCCCGTGCGTACTCACCCGTGGAGACCCGAATTTCTGGGCCAATAACATTTGCAAACAGTGGGCAAATGTCACGTGACCAAATGTCAAGTGATTAAGCATCAAATGAGTGGTGTCATGTGATTGAATATCTCCAGGAATACGTGAAACCAGAGTTGGCAACCCTAAGAGTGAAGGGATGTGATAGCACAGAATTGGGTGAAGAGTGAACTCTTAGCCAAAACCCTTTGAACTGTGGAGCTCAGAGGATGGTTCAAGACATGTGGAGTATTGATCTCCATCCACCAAAATAGGGTCTCCAGTGACATGACTTCATGCAGTCTCACCCGACATGCACATTCCCTATCTATGCAACCTGTTGAATCCGTGATTCTTAAAGTATGATGTTTTCCAATAACTACACGGAGGCTGTAACTTAACAATCAACAGGTATTTACTGGAGGAGGGTAGTCTCAAGACTGACAGTACAGAGGCATGCTCAAGGCTTATATACAGGTGTGGTCACTGCCGGTATTACAGTATACAGGAGCTGTAAAAGTAGTTCTCTCTTAAAGGTACATACACTACACAACCCATATCAACAGTCATCATGGTTCAGAAACTTGCTACAGTGAGAGATGTTTGGGCCAAGGTGGACCCAACACCAAGCCCTTCCATTCCCTACCTTCTCCTCTCATATAGAGCTATGGTCACATTCGTTGCTACAATCACACTTTCCAGTCTTTCTTAGCAGAATTTTCTGGAATGAACTGCTTCAGTTTTTGTGCTTTGAAAATACCAAATTGCAACGTCAAAACTAGTGGATTATACGAGGATGTAGGGAGACAGCTGAGGACAGATAAACCAACACATTCCTGGTGGTGATATGAGCATGTACAGGCTCACCGCATTCCTCGGCCTGCTATTTTAATAAAAGCATGAATCTATCGGATAGAGCACATGGTAAGGTCATATTTGGGTCAGTGCACCTTGGTCAACAAAAGAGGTGCGAGATAGTATAAAACTAAAAGAAAGGGCTTAAACAAATGCAAAGAATAGTGGATATCCTGCAGGCCGGGAGAGATATAATGAACAACAAAGGAATAGAAAGAAAGTAGCTCGAGTCACAAAAAGGGAATATAAGAAACACTTGTGGGGGTATCAAGGACAGCACTAAAAGTTTCTACAAGTATATTAAGGGAAAGATGGTGGCTAAGGGTAAAGACAGACGCAGGTGATATTGTAATTGAAAATAAGGAAATGACAGACTTGCTAAATAACTACTTTGAATGACTTTCACAGTAGGAGAAGCGGATAAAGTACTCAAGATATGAGGTAAACTAAAAATAAATCGAGGGGAGGAACTTACTAGATTTAATATAATTAAAAACTGGTAATGGAGAAAATAATGAGGCTGAAGATTGGCAAATCTCCAGGACCCAATGGTTTCTACCCCAGGGTATTAAAAGAAGTAGGTGAGGAAACTGTAGGGCCTAGAAATTCGGTGGCGCCCCATTTGGGGCGCCAGTCTCACCAGGGCGCCAGAAGTACCGCCCCGGAAGGAGTCGCGAGTGCCTGCCGGAAATTCAGTTTGAGCGCCCCAGACGGAAGCGCGGCGCTACTCGAGGCGCCCCGCATCCGTCTTGGGGCGCTGCAACTGAAGTAAAGGGGAGGGGCCTGCTGCAGCGCGATCTAAGATCGCGAGTGCCGGCAAAAGAGCCCGGCACCGAGGAGAAGTGCCGGGCTCTTGGGAGACAGCCGGCACAACGCGGGGGGGGGGGGGGAGGGCTCAGGAGGCCGGGGATGGCTGCGCAAAGAGGTGCTGGAAGGCGGCCAGCAAAAAAAATGGCCGCCCCGCACCTCAGCGCCTCTACCGCCGCAGGTAGGCCCCCCTGAACCGGTCGCAAATTGCGACCGGCGTTACAGCAGGGGGCGCTACCAAATTTTGCGGTCGGGACGGTAGCGGGGCGCTGCGCACACCGATGACGTCATCGGTGGCGGCGCAGTGCTAACGGCTAGCGACGCCATTAGCAACCCGCTAAATTTCACGGAAGGCGTGGCCAGTGGCGCTAAACCCACTAAGTGCCCTCTTTGGGCGCTAACTGGTGGCGCAGCCCACCGAATTTCTAGGCCTAGATGTTTAATCATGGTCTTCCAAAACTGTCTTGATTCAGGAATTGTCCCGTTGGATTGGAAAACTGCCAATGTCACTCCATTATTTAAGAAGGGTGGGAGAGAGAAACCAGGAACTTATCGGCCTATTAGTCTAACGTCAGTTGTGGGGAAGTCACTAGATTCAGTTATTAGGGACAGAGTGGCTGAACACTTGGACAAATATGAACTGATCAGACAGAGTCAGCATGGATTTGTAAAGGGCAAGTCATGTCTAAAGAACTTAGTTGATTTTTCTGAGGAGGTAACTAACCTGGTAGATGAGGGAGTGTCAATGGATGTTTTTTATATGGAAATTGTAGATATTTTAGTCATGACCTTCCAAAGTTTTCTTGATTCAGGAATTGGCCCCTTGGATTGGAAAACTGCCAATGTCACTCCATTATTTAAGAAGGGTAGGAGAGAGAAACCAGGAAATTATAGGCCTATTAGCATTCAGTAAGAATCCACACAAGATGAAAGCATATGGAATTGGAGGCAGCCTATTGATGTGGGTAGGGAATTGGTTAGGAGGTTGGAGACAGTAGGGATAATGAGTATGTCCTCCAATTGGCAAGATGTGACCAGTGGTGGCCCCCATAGATCGGTACTGGGGCCTCAGCTTGTCTCTATATTTATAAATGACTTTGATGAGGGAATAGAGAGTATATCCAAGTTTGCTGACAACACCAAGTTAGGACGTACAGTGGCCCCAATATTTACCTGCGGCCATGAAGCGAGCGGGTGGAGGATTTCCAAACAGGAAATCAGGAAGTATGAGTTTCCCTGACATCTGCTGACATTTTGAGGTAGCTTTCCCACCCAACAGCCAGCCTGATTGACAGGCTTGCCTGTTCGGCGGGAAATCAGCTGGGAAATGGATAGCGGGTAAGTAGGAAATCAGGGGCGGGGGGTGGTCCACGATCAGGGGAGGGTGCCAGTGATCGGGTTGGTGGAGGGAGTCAGAGATCAGGGAACGGGCAGTAAGAGATCGGGGGGAGGGTGGGGGAGTCGGAGAACGAGTGTGAAAGGAGACAGCGATCCGGGGGGGGGGACGAGTCGGAGAGGGGGAGGTGGGAGTCAGAGATCGGGGGGGTGAAGGGAGTCAGAGATCTGGGAGGGGGGAGTCAGAGATTGGGGGGGGTGAAGGGAGTCAGAGATCAGGGAGCGGCGGGGGGAGTCAGAATTGGGATGGGGTAGGCTACGTAAACAGGTTTGCTTGGGGGGGCTGGAGGGAAACACTCCTTTTACCTGCTGAGATTCCCATGGCCCAGGAAACCCGGACTCCTTAGGTAAAAAATAAAAATTCTGTTCAAATGGAGGCATGCAACTTCCTTAAAAGCTGTTAGCAACCGACCTGCCTCCTGAGAGTGGATTACATAGAAACATAGAAGATAGGAGCAGGAGTAGGCCATTCGGCCCCTCGAGCCTGCTCCGCCATTCAATGAGATCATGGCTGATCATCCAAATTCAGTACCCTGTTCCTGCCTTCTCTCCATATCCCTTGATCCCTTTAGCCTTAAGAAATATATCCAACTCCTTCTTGAATATATTTAATGAATTGGCCTCTACTGCCTTCTTTGGCAGAGAATTCCACAGGTTCACCACTCTCTGGGTGAAGAAATTCTTCCTCATCTCTGTCCTAAATGGCTTACCCCTTATCCTTAGACTGTGACCCCTGGTTCTGGACACCTGACCATCGGGAACATCCTTTCAGCATCTAGTCTGTCTAGTCCTGTTAGAATATTATAAGTTTCGATGAGATCCCCTCTCATTCTCCTAAACTCCAGCGAGTACAAGCCCAATCGACCCAATCTCTCCTCGTACGTCATTCCTGCCATCCCAGGTATCAGCCTGGTGAATCTTCGCTGCACTCCTTCCATGGCAAGAACATCCTTCCTCAGGTAAGGCGACCAAAACTGCACACAATACTCAAGGTGCGGTCTCACCAAGGCCCTGTACAACTGCAGCAAGACATCCTTGTTCCTGTACTCAAACCCTCTCGCTACGAAGGCCAACATGCCATTTGCCTTCTTAACCGCCTGCTGCACCTGCATGCTTACTTTCAGCGACTGGTGCACAAGGACGCCCAGGTCTCGTTGCACTTCCCCTTTTCCCAATCTATTGCCATTTAGATAATAATCTGCCTTCCTGTTTTTGACACCAAAGTGGATAACCTCGCATTTATCCACGTTATATTGCATCTGCCATGCTTCTGCCCAATCACCCAACCTGTCCAAATCATACTGGAGTTTCTCGGCATCCTCCTCACAGCACACACGCCCACCCAGCTTTGTGTCGTCTGCAAACTTGGAGATATTACATCTAGTTCCCTCGTCCAGATCATTAATATATATTGTGAATAGCTGGGGTCCAAGGACCAATCCCTGCGGTACCCCACTAGTCACTGCCTGCCACTCGGAAAAAGAGCCGTTTATTCCAACTCTTTGCTTTCTGTCTGCCAACCAGTTCTCTATCCAAGTCAATACCTTGCCCCCAATCCCATGTGCCTTAATTTTACACGCTAATCTCTTATGCGGGACCTTATCGAAAGCCTTTTGAAAATCCAAATACACCACATCCACTGGTTCTCCCTTATCTATTTTACCAGTTACATCTTTAAAAAATTCCAGTAGATTAGTCAAGCACGATTTACCTTTTGTAAAGCCATGTTGACTTTGTCCGATCCGGTCACTTTTTTCCAAGTGCTCTGCTATTACATCTTTTATAATGGACTCTAGCATTTTCCCCACTACCGATGTCAGGCTTACCGGTCTGTAATTCCCCATTTTCTCTCTACGACCCTTTTTGAACAGTGGGGTAACATTAGCTACCCGCCAATCCATGGGTACTGTTCCAGAGTCTATCGAATTTTGGAAGATGACCAGCAATACATCTACTATTTCTAGGGCCACTTCCTTAAGTACCCTAGGATGTAGATTATCAGGCCCAGGGGATTTATCGGCCTTCAATCCCATCAATTTCCCTAACACCATTTCCCTACAAATACTGATTTCTATCAGTTCCTCCCTTCCATTAGACCCTATGTTCCCCAATATCTTTGGGAGGTTATTTGTGTCATCCTTTGTGAAGACAGAACCAAAGTATGTATTTAATTGGTCTGCCATTTCTTTGTTCCCCATTATAAATTCCCCTGATTCTGACTGCAGGGGACCTACGCTTGACTTCACCAATCTTTTTCTTTTCACATATCTATAAAAAAGATTGGTTGCCCACTGCCCCTGACCTGCCTCCTGAGAGTGGATTGGTCGCTCACCGTCCCTGACCTGCCTCCTGAGAGCGGATTGGTCGCCCACTGCCCCCGACCTGCCTCCTGAGAGCGGATTGGTCGCCCACTGCCCCTGACCTGCCTCCTGAGAGTGGATTGGTCGCCAGCCCCCTCGACCTGCCTCCTGAGAGCGGATTGGTCATCTGTCCCCTGACCTGCCACCTGAGAGCAGATTGGTTGCCTGCTCCCTTGACCTGCCTCCTGAGAGCAAATTTGTTAAGTCTGTGTGTTATAGTGATAATTACTACACAGACTACAAGAGTAAATTCAACAGGTCTTTACTGGTTGGAGGTAGGGACTATACTGAATACAATATTACTACACAGTGCTTATATACCGGTGTGGTTACCACCGGTATTACGTATACAGCAGCCAGAGAAAGTAGTACATCTCTTAAGGTGGAACAGGCTTAAGTTCTCTTAAGGTGGAACAGGTTACATACACCACAATCCTCCCTTTTTAGCTTAACAGTCATATCCCCATTTAACATAACATAATAACATATATACATATATAACTTCAGGTATAACAGTTCAAATGTTCAGTCTCTCAGGAGGCTTTCTGATGCGGCTTGGACAACGCCTCTCAGTAGTCTCTGATTCTTGTTGTTGAGGTGCCTCCTCTATTTGGTTTCCAATATATTGGGTGTCATCATCATCAAGTACATTCCCTGCCGAGGTAGATGCTTCAGGTTCATTAACGTCTTCCACAGTTGTCTCTGTCACAACCATGGGTTCGACCCTTGCTCTCGACTCTACCAGTTGATCCGCATGACGCCTTATCACATTATGACCAATATCTACTGTGTACATCAGAGGTTCTTGTCTGGCCCGAATTGTTCCGGACTGCCATTTTTCGTTTCCATAGCCCCTTGCCAACACTGGTTGTCCTACGTCGAAAGTTCGAGTGGTCTTGTTGTTAATATGCCGAAACTGTTTGTTTTCCACTTCCCTCGCACATTTGGTTTTAACAAGTCCAACTTGGACCGCAACCTCCTGTTATAAAACATCATGGCAGGACTTTGGTTAGTCACTGCATGATCGGCGTTTCGATATGACATCAGGAACTTGTCGACCTTGTGTTGCAGCGGAATCTGATCATCGTTCATGGCCTTAATTGCCTTTTTGAATGTCTGGACAAATCTTTCAGCCAACCCGTTTGTCGCCGGATGATATGGGGCAGAGGTATAATGTTTTACTCCATTCTTCTTTAAGAATTGTCGGAATTCTTCCGATACAAACTGTGGTCCGTTGTCCGAACAGATCTGTTCTGGCAATCCGTTCCTTGCGAATATTGTCCTTAACACCGCAATTGTCTTTTCTGAAGTAGTGGTATTCATCTTGATGACTTCTGGCCATTTGGAATGTGCGTCCACCGCGATTAGGAACATGGAGTCCATGAATGGACCAGCAAAGTCAATGTGTACGCGTTGCCATGGGGCTGAAGGCCATTCCCATGGGTGTAGCGGTGCTATCGGAGGTGCATTTTGCACTTTTTGGCACCCAGCGCAGCTTTTCGTTAACTCCTCAATCTGTTGGTCAATACCCGGCCACCATACATAAGCCCTAGCAAGACTTTTCATTTTAACTCCCCCCAGATGACCTTCATGCAGTTCGTTTAAAACTCTTTCCCTTAACTTGGGAGGAATAATCACTCTTGTCCCGTACATCAAGGTACCATGGCAGACGGACAGCTGGTCTCGCCTTGCCGAAAATGCCGGTAACAGAGGATCACCCCATGTTGGCCATCCTTTCACTGTCACCTCGTAGACTCTGGACAGTGTTGGGTCGTTCCTGGTTTGTCTTTCAATACTTGCATTGGTGACTGGTAAACACTCGATGATGGTCGAATGAAATAACTCAACAGGGTCAACTTTCGTCGTGTCTTCTTCTTCAGGTAGTGGCAGGCGCGACAGCCCATCAGCATTGCCATGCTGTTTCGTACCTTTGAATTCTATTTGATATTGATGTGCCCCTAGGAAAAGAGACCATCTCTGGAGACGCTGCGCTGTCATCACCGAAACACCCTTCTTAGGGTTAAAAATGGATACCAACGGTTGATGGTCTGTCAGAAGTGTGAATTTTTGGCCCTGCAGGTAATGATTAAACTTCTTCACTCCCCATAAAAGGCTAAGAGCCTCCCTATCGATCTGCGCATAGTTGCGCTCAGCGGAGGTCAATGATCTGGATGCAAACGCGACTGGCCTTTCCGTGCCATTTGGCAACTTGTGTGAGAGTACTGCCCCAATACCATATGGAGAAGCATCACAAGCCAACCGAATAGGCAGTGTCGGGTTGAAGTGAGCCAACACTTCCTCTGAGGTGATCAATTCTTTGCTTTTGCGAAATGCCTTCTTACAGTTTTCGCCCCATTCCCATGGTACCCCTTTCTGTAAAAGAGCGTTTAACGGGTGCAGTACCGTGGATAGATTTGGCAGAAATTTATGGTAATAGTTAATTAATCCTAGAAACGACCTCAACTGAGAGACATTCTCCGGAGCGGGAGCCTTTACAACTGCCTCAATCTTGTCAGGAGACTTATGAAGCCCCTCCCGGTCAATGACATGGCCACAGTACGAGATCCGCTTCTGGAAGAACTCACATTTCTGCCGATTTACTCTAAGTCCATACTCTTTCAGTCTGTTGCGCACCAGTTCCAAGTTTGCGAGATGTTGTTCATCACCATCACCTGTGATCAGAATATCGTCCGGGTAACATTGTGTGCCTGGAATTCCCTGTAATACCTGCTCCATGGCCCTCTGCCAAATTGCTGGAGCCGATGCCACTCCAAAAACCAGCCTATTGTACCGGTGCAACCCTCGATGCGTGTTGATCGTGAGGTATTGGCGTGACTCTTCCTCAACCTCCATCTGCAAGTACGCCTGCGCCAGGTCTATCTTGGTGAAGTGTTTCCCGCCAGACAATGAAGCGAAAATATCCTCAATCCGTGGAAGCGGATACTGCACCGTGTGAAGCACCGGATTAACGGTGATTTTGAAATCTCCACAGATGCGAACCTTCCCTGGATCTCCTGGCTTGTTGCTCGCAGGACGTTTCATAACGGGAACAATGGGCGTAGCCCACTCACTCCAATCTACCTTAGACAGTACACCTGAACGTTCTAGTGCTTCCAGTTCCGCTTCAACAGTAGGTCGTATTCCATAGGGTACCGGTCTGGCGTTAAAGAATTTTGGTTGTGCATGTTCATCAATCTTGATGTTTGCCGTAATTCCTCTCAGTGTTCCCAGTCCCTGCTGGAACACCTCTTTAGCATCATCCAATATTCTGGACAATCGTTTAGGTTTGACATCTGTTTCCCCGGAATCTACCGTTAGTGCCTTCAAGGAGTGCCAGTCCATATTCATTTTCCTAATCCACTCCCGTCCTAGTAGTGGTGGACCTCCTTCAGGTAGCACATATAAGTCCATTACTTGGCTTTCTTCGCCCTTGTGGACCACTTCTACCTCTATTTTTCCGATGGGGTACACTCTTTGCCCCGTGTATGTTTTCAATATAATCTCTGTATCCTGTAGGGGAATATGTTGGAATAACCTTCTGTAATCTTTCTTATTCATGACCGTCAATGCCGATCCAGTGTCCAATTCCATTTTTACTTGGACTCCTGCTACCTGAAGAGTGACCCAAATTGTCTGGAGATCTGCATCCTTACCAACGTTGTGTACTCTTAAGCTATCCAGTTCATTACTGCTAGCGTCTGAATCTGACTTCTGTTCGGTCAAACTGTTCTTTGTCACCTTGTGTACCTTTGCGTATTTTCCTTGCGGTGACTTTTTGTTGCTGGTCTTCTTTCCTGACCGGCATACTTTAGCTATGTGGCCAAGCCTGCCACACGTTCTGCATTCTTGGTTTTTAAACCAACACTGGTTCTGATCGTGCGTTGTCTTTCCACAACGATAACATTTGACAGAACTCAAACCCAATTTGTTTGTACCGAGTTCCGGTGACCGTAGCTGCATTACTGCCGTGCCTCTCGCTGCGGCTTCGTGTGCTGCTGCCATAGTGACCGCCTTCTCAAGCGTCAGCTCATTTTCCTCGAGCAGTCGCTTTTGTGTATCCTGTTTAAATAAACCACACACAAATTTATCTCGTAGTGCCTCTGTCAGTCCCGTTCCAAACTGACAATATTTTGCTAGCTTACGTAATTCCATCAAATATTCAGCATTGCTTTCATTCTGCAGCTGCCTTCTGTCGTAAAATTTAAATCGTTCCGCTAGCATCAGCGGCGTGGGGTTTAGATGATTTTTCAGGACAGTAACAATCTCCTCGAACGTCTTATCCGCCGGTTCATCTGGTGATACAAGGTGTTTCAATTGCCCGTATGTCTTCGCACCCATTAAATTTAATAATGTTGGTGCTTTATCTGCATCAGGAATTTTATTTGCCTTACAATAATTTTGTATGCGTTCTACATACATGGCCCAATCTTTGATGTCACTATCAAAGGTATTAATGTTCCCATGTTTAGGCATCGTTGCAATTTATTGTATTTTTATGTTATCCAAGATGGCGGCTTCTCGCTCTTGTCGTCGTCCTCCACCCACAAAATGGCGGTTTTCCCACGCTTGGCGGTCTTCAACCGTCCCCCGACGCTGTCTCCGCTTCACCGCGGCTCTCACGCCTTCAGTTTCCCCAGACGCTGCGCCTTTTAGCCCGAATGCGGCCCTTATCTCCGGTCACGATCGATGTCCCCGCACTGCGCCTCTCGCTCGAAAGCGGCCCGGCCCTTATCTCCGGTCGCGATCGATCTCACCGCCCTTATTCCTCCGTCTTCCCAGCCCCGTCTGTACAGCCAACGCGGTTGACTTTCTGTCGCGTCGCTGCCCGGCTTACCCACCACCGAGGTAGAAAGAAGAAGCTGACAGTCGCTGATGGAGGCTTCGAGGTCAGGATGTCTTCTGCACTCCGGTTTCTCGATGCCTGCCGCTCGACGTGTCTTCCAGTAGGGTGATGAGGGTGGAAACCTCTCTTCGACGTCCTGTCTGTGGACGAAGCCGCCGTGGAAATAACTGCCGCAGGGTAAGAATCAGACTCGTCGCCACTGTTAAGTCTGTGTGTTATAGTGATAATTACTACACAGACTACAAGAGTAAATTCAACAGGTCTTTACTGGTTGGAGGTAGGGACTATACTGAATACAATATTACTACACAGTGCTTATATACCGGTGTGGTCACCACCGGTATTACGTATACAGCAGCCAGAGAAAGTAGTACATCTCTTAAGGTGGAACAGGCTTAAGTTCTCTTAAGGTGGAACAGGTTACATACACCACAGAATTGGTTGCACACTGCCCCGACCTGCCTCCTGAGAGCGGATTGGTTGCCCACTGCCCCTGACCTGCCTCCTGAGAGTGGATTGGTCACCTTCCCCCTCGACCTGCCTCCTGAGAGCGGATTGGTTGCCCACCGCCCCTGACCTGCCTCCTGAGAACGGATTGGTTGCCCACCGCCCCTGACCTGCCTCCTGAGAGCGGAATGGTTGCCTGCCTCCTCGACCTGCCTCCTGAGAGCGGATTGGTCGCCTGCCTCCTCGACCTGCCTCCTGAGACCAAATTGGTCGCCTGCCTCCTCGACCTGCCTCCTGAGAGCGGATTGGTCACCTCCTTTCCACCGACCTTCCTGAGAGCAGATTGGTCGCCTCCCCTCCACCGACCCTGCCTTCTGAGAGCGGATTGGTCACCGGGGTCAGTGCACACTACACGGTGAGCTCACACCGGGTCAGTGCGCACAACAGGGTGAGCTCACACCGGCTCAGTGCACACTACAAGGTGAGCTCACATCGGGTCAGTGCGCACTACAGGGTGAGCTCACACCGGGTCAGTGCACACTACAGGGTGAGCTCACACCGGGTCAGTGCGCACTACAGGGTGAGCTCACACCGCCTCAGTGCGCACTACAGGGTGAGCTCACACCGGGTCAGTGCTCACTACAGGGTGAGCTCACACCGGGGTCAGTGCACACTACAGGGTGAGCTCACACCGGGTCACACTATAGGGTGAGCTCACACCGGGGTCAGTGCACACTGCAGGGTGAGCTCACACCGGGCCAGTGCACGCGACAGGGTGAGCTCACACCGGGTCAGTGCACACTACAGGGTGAGCTCACACCGGGTCAGTGCGCACTACAGGGTGAGCTCACACCGGGTCAGTGCACACTACAGGGTGAGCTCACACCGGGTCAGTGCACACTACAGGGTGAGCTCACACCGGGGTCAGTGCACACTACACGGTGAGCTCACACCGGGTCAGTGCGCACAACAGGGTGAGCTCACACCGGCTCAGTGCACACTACAAGGTGAGCTCACATCGGGTCAGTGCGCACTACAGGGTGAGCTCACACCGGGTCAGTGCACACTACAGGGTGAGCTCACACCGGGTCAGTGCTCACTACAGGGTGAGCTCACACCGGGGTCAGTGCACACTACAGGGTGAGCTCACACCGGGTCACACTATAGGGTGAGCTCACACCGGGGTCAGTGCACACTGCAGGGTGAGCTCACACCGGGTCAGTGCACACGACAGGGTGAGCTCACACCGGGTCAGCGCACTACAGGGAGAGCTCACACCGGGTCAGTGCGCACTACAGGGTGAGCTCACACCGGGTCAGTGCGCACTACAGGGAGAGCTCACACCGGGTCAGTGCGCACTACAGGGTGAGCTCACACCGGGTCAGTGCGCACTACAGGGTGAGCTCAAACCGGGGTCAGTGCGCACTACAGGGTGAGCTCACACCGGGTCATTGCGCACTACAGGGTGAGCTCACACCGGGGTCAGTGCGCACTGCAGGGTGAGCTCACACCAGGTCAGTGCGCACTACAGGGTGAGCTCAAACCGGGGTCAGTGCGCACTACAGGGTGAGCTCTCACCGGGTCATTGCGCACTACAGGGTGAGCTCACACCAGCTTCAGTGCACACTACAGGGTGAGCTCACAACGGGGTCAGTGCACACTACAGGGTGAGCTCACACCGGGGTCAGTGCTCACTACAGGGTGAGCTCACACCGGGTCAGTGCGCACTACCGGGTGAGCTCACACCGGGGTCAGTCCACACGACAGGGTGGGCTCACACCGGTTCAGTGCGCACTACAGGGTGAGCTCACACCGGGGTCAGTGCGCACTACAGGGTGAGCTCACACCGGGTCAGTGCGCACCACAGGGTGAGCTCACACCGGGTCAGTGCGCACTACAGGGTGAGCTCACACCGGGTCAGTGCACACTACAGGGTGAGCTCACACCGAGGTCAGATCACACTACAGGGTGAGCTCACACCGGGTCAGTGTGCACTTCAGGGTGAGCTCACACCGGGTGAGTGCGCACTACAGGGTGAGCTCACACCGGGGCCAGTGCACACTACACGGTGAGCTCACACCGGTTCACACTACAGGTGAGCTCACACCGGGGTCAGTGCACAAGACAGGGTGAGCTCACACCGGGTCACACTACAGGGTGAGCTCACACCGGGGTCAGTGCACACTGCAGGGTGAGCTCACACCGGGTTCAGGGCACACTACAGGGTGAGCTCACACCGGGTCAGTGCACACTGCAGGGTGAGATCACACCGGGTCAGTGCACACTACAGTGTGAGCTCACACCGGGTCAGTGCGCCCTACAGGGTGAGCTCACACTGGGTCAGTGCCCACTACAGGGTGAGCTCACACCGGGTCAGTGCGCACTACAGGGTAAGCTCACACCGGGTCAGTGCGCACAACAGGGTGAGCTCACACCGGGTCAGTGCACAATACAGGGTGAGCTCACACGGGGGTCAGTGCACACTACAGGGTGAGCTCACACCGGGGTCAGTGCACACTACAGGGTGAGCTCACACCGGGTCAGTGCAAACTCCAGGGTGAGCTCACACCGGGGCAGTGCACACTACAGGGTGAGCTCACACCGGGTCAGTGCGCACTACAGGGTGAGCTCACACCGGGTCAGTGCGCACTACAGGGTGCGCTCACACCGGGTCAGTGCACACAACAGGGTGAGCTCACACCGGGTCACCGCACACTACAGGGTGAGCTCACACTGGGTCAGTGCACGCTACAGGGTGAGCTCACACCGGGGTCAGTGCACAGTACAGAGTGAGCTCACACCGGGGTCAGTGCGCACGACAGGGTGAGCTCACACCGGGTCAGTGCACACTACAGGGTGAGCTCACACCGGGTCAGTGCGCACTACAGTGTGAGCTCACACCGGGGTCAGTGCACACTACAGGGAGCGCTCACACCGGGTCACACTACAGGGTGAGCTCACACTGGGTCAGTGTGCACAACAGGGTGAGTTCACACCGGGTCAGTGCGCTCTACAGGTTGAGCTCACACCGGGTCAGTGCGCACGACAGGGTGAGCTCAAACCGGGGTCAGTGCGCACTACAGGGTGAGCTCACACCGGGTCAGTGCGCACTACAGGGTGAGCTCACACCGTGTCATTGCGCACGACAGGGTGAGCTCACACCGGGGTCAGTGCACACTGCAGGGTAAGCTCACACCGGGTCAGTGCACACTACAGGGTGAGCTCACACTGTGTCAGTGCGTACTACAGGGTGAGCTCACACCGGGGTCAGTGCACACTACAGGGTGAGCTCACACCAGGCCAGTGCACAATAAAGGGTGAGCTCACACCGGGTCAGTGCACACTACAGGGTGAGCTCACACCGGGTCAGTGCACACTACAGGGTGAGCTCACACCGGGTCAGTGCACCCTACAGGGTGAGCTCACACTGGGTCAGTGCCCACTACAGGGTGAGCTCACACCGGGTCAGTGCGCATTACAGGGTAAGCTCACACCGGGTCAGTGCGCACAACAGGGTGAGCTCACACCGGGTCAGTGCACACTACAGGGTGAGCTCACACCGGGTCAGTGCACAATACAGGGTGAGCTCACACGGGGGTCAGTGCACACTACAGGGTGAGCTCACACCGGGGTCAGTGCACACTACAGGGTGAGCTCACACCGGGTCAGTGCAAACTACAGCGTGAGCTCACACCGGGGCAGTGCACACTACAGGGTGAGCTCACACCGGGTCAGTGCGCACTACAGGGTGAGCTCACACCGGGTCAGTGCGCACTACAGGGTGCGCTCACACCGGGTCAGTGCACACAACAGGGTGAGCTCACACCGGGCCACTGCACACTACAGGGTGAGCTCACAGTGGGTCAGTGCATGCTACAGGGTGAGCTCACACCGGGGTCAGTGCACAGTACAGAGTGAGCTCACACCGGGGTCAGTGCGCACTACAGGGTGAGCTCACACCGGGTCAGTGCACACTACAGGGTGAGCTCACACCGGGTCAGTGCGCACTACAGTGTGAGCTCACACCGGGGTCAGTGCACACTACAGGGTGAGCTCACACCCGGGTCAGTGCACACTACAGGGAGAGCTCACACCGGGTCACACTACAGGGTGAGCTCACACTGGGTCAGTGTGCACAACAGGGTGAGTTCACACCGGGTCAGTGCGCACTACAGGTTGAGCTCACACCGGGTCAGTGCGCACTACAGGGTGAGCTCAAACCGGGGTCAGTGCGCACTACAGGGTGAGCTCACACCGGGTCAGTGCGCACTACAGGGTGAGCTCACACCGTGTCATTGCGCACTACAGGGTGAGCTCACACCGGGGTCAGTGCACACTGCAGGGTAAGCTCACACCGGGTCAGTGCACACTACAGGGTGAGCTCACCCTGTGTCAGTGCGTACTACAGGGTGAGCTCACACCGGGGTCAGTGCACACTACAGGGTGAGCTCACACCAGGCCAGTGCACAATAAAGGGTGAGCTCACACCGGGTCAGTGCACACTACAGGGTGAGCTCACACCGGGTCAGTGCACACTACAGGGTGAGCTCACACCGGGTCAGTGCGCACTACTGCGTGAGCTCACACCGGGTCAGTGCACACTAAAGGGTGAGCTCACACTGGGACAGTGCACACTACAGGGTGAGCTCACACCAGGGTCAGTGCACACTACAGGGTGAGCTCACACCGGGTCAGTGCGCACAACAGGTTGAGCTCACAGTGGCTCAGTGCACACTACAAGATGAGCTCACATCGGGTCAGTGCGCACAACAGGGTGAGCTCACACCGGGTCAGTGCACGCTACAGGGTGACATCACACCGGGTCAGTGCACACTACAGGGTGAGCTCGCACCGGGGTCAGTGCGCACTACAGGGTGAGCTCACACCAGGTCAGTGCGCACTACAGGGTGAGCTCACACCAGGTCAGTGCGCACTACAGGGTGTGCTCACACCGGGGTCAGTGCACACTACAGGGTGAGCTCACATCGGGTCAGTGCACACTACAGGGTGAGCTCACACCGGAGTCAGGCGAGCTCACACCGGGTCAGTGTGCACTACAGGGTGAGCTCACACCGTGTCAGTGCACACTACAGGATGAGCTCACACCGGGGTCAGTGCGCACTACAGGGTGAGCTCAGACCGGGGTCAGTGCACACTACAGGGTGAGCTCACACTGGGTCAGTGCGCACTACAGGGTGAGCTCACACCGGAGTCAGTGCACACTACAGGGTGAGCTCATATCAGGTCAGTGCACACTACAGGGTGAGCTCACACCGGGTCAGTGCACACTACAGGGTGAGCTCACACCGGGTCAGTGCGCACTACAGGGTGAGCTCACACCGGGTCAGTGCGCACTACAGGTTGAGCTCACACCGGGGTCAGTGCGCACTACAGGGTCAGTGTGCACTGCAGGGTGAGCTCACACCGGGGTCAGTGCGCACTACATGGTGAGCTCACACCGGGTCAGTGCGCACTACCGGGTGAGCTCACACCGGGGTCAGTGCACACTACAGGGTGAGCTCACACCGGGGTCAGTGCACACTACAGGGGGAGCTCACATCGGGTCAGTGCACACTACAGGGTGAGCTCACACCGGGGCCAGTGCACACTACAGGGTGAGCTCACACCGGTTCACACTACAGGTGAGCTCACACCGGGGTCAGTGCACACTACAGGGTGAGCTCACACCGTGTCAGTGCACACTACAGGGTGAGATCACACCGGGTCAGTGAAAACTACAGGGTGAGCTCACACCGGGTCAGTGCACACTACAGGGTGAGCTCACACCGGGTCAGTGCGCACTACAGGGTGAGCTCACACTGGGTCAGTGCGCACTACAGGGTGAGCTCACACCATGTCAGTGCACACTACAGGGTGAGCTCACACCGGGTCAGTGCACACTACAGGGTGAGCTCACACTGGGTCAGTGCACACTACAGGGTGAGCTCACACCGGGGTCAGTGCGCACTACAGGGTGAGCTCACACTGGGTCAGTGCACACTACAGGGTGAGCTCACACCGGGTCAGTGCGCACTAGAGGGTGAGCTCACACCGGGTCAGTGCACAGTACAGAGTGAACTCACACCGGGGTCAGTGCGCACTACAAGGTGAGCTCACACCGGGTCAATGCACACTACAGGGTGAGCTCACACCGGGTCAGTGCGCACTACAGTGTGAGCTCACACCGGGGTCAGTGCACACTACAGAGTGAGCTCACACCGAGTCACACTACAGGGTGAGCTCACAATGGGTCAGTGTGCACTATAGGGTGAGCTCACACAGGGTCAGTGCGCACTACAGGATGAGCTCACACTGGGCCAGTGCACACTGCAGGGTGAGCTCACACTGGGTCATTGCACACTACAGGGTGAGCTCACACCGGGGTCAGTGCACACTACAGGGTGAGCTCACACCGGGTCAGTGCGCACTACAGGGTGAGCTCAAACCGGGGTCAGTGCGCACTACAGGGTGAGCTCACACCGGGTCATTGCGCACTACAGGGTGAGCTCACACCGGGGTCAGTGCGCACTGCAGGGTGAGCTCACACCGGGTCAGTGCGCACTACAGGGTGAGCTCAAACCGGGGTCAGTGCGCACTACAGGGTAAGCTCACACCGGGTCATTGCGCACTACAGGGTGAGCTCACACCGGGTTCAGTGCGCACTACAGGGTGAGCTCACACCGGGTCAGTGCACACTACAGCGTGAGCTCACACCGAGGTCAGATCACACGACAGGGTGAGCTCACACCGGGTCAGTGCGCACTACAGGGTGAGCTCACACCGGGGTCAGTGAATAGTACAGAGTGAGCTCACACCAGGGTCAGTGCGCACTACAGGGTGAGCTCACACCGGGTCAGTGCGCACTACAGTGTGAGCTCACACCGGGGTCAGTGCACACTACAGGGTGAGCTCACACCGAGTCACACTACAGGGTGAGCTCACAATGGGTCAGTGTGCACTACAGGGTGAGCTCACACAGGGTCAGTGCGCACTACAGGATGAGCTCACACTGGGCCAGTGCACACTGCAGGGTGAGCTCACACTGGGTCATTGCACACTACAGGGTGAGCTCACACCGGGGTCAGTGCACACTACAGGGTGAGCTCACACCGGGTCAGTGCGCACTACAGGGTGAGCTCAAACCGGGGTCAGTGCGCACTACAGGGTGAGCTCACACTGGGTCAGTGCCCACTACAGGGTGAGCTCACACCGGGTCAGTGCGCATTACAGGGTAAGCTCACACCGGGTCAGTGCACACTACAGGGTGAGCTCACACCGGGTCAGTGCGCACTGCTGTGTGAGCTCACACCGGGGTCAGTGCACACTACAGGGTGAGCTCACACCCGGGTCAGTGCACACTACAGGGTGAGCTCACACCGGGTCACACTACAGGGTGAGCTCACAATGGGTCAGTGCGCACTACAGGGTGAGCTCACACCGCGTCAGTGCACACTACAGGGTGAGCTCACACTGGACCAGTGCACACTGCAGGGTGAGCTCACACTGGGTTTTTCCCCCTACAGGGTGAGCTCACACCGGGGTCAGTGCACACTACAGGGTGAGCTCACACCGGGTCTGTGCGCACTACAGGGTGAGCTCAAACCGGGGTCAGCGCGCACTACAGGGTGAGCTCACACCGGGTCATTGCGCACTACAGGGTGAGCTCACACCGGGGTCAGTGCGCACTGCAGGGTGAGCTCACACCGGGTCAGTGCGCACGACAGGGTGAGCTCAAACCGGGGTCAGTGCGCACTACAGGGTGAGCTCACACCGGGTCATTGCGCACTACAGGGTGAGCTCACACCGGGTCAGTGCACACTACAGGGTGAGCTCACAACGGGGTCAGTGCATACTACAGGGTGAGCTCCCACCTGGGTCATTGCACACTACAGGGTGAGCTCATACTGGGGTCAGCGCACACTACAGGGTGAGCTCACACCGGGTCAGTGCACACTACAGGGTGAGCTCACAATAATACAATACAATACAAATCGCTTTATTGGCATGATAAGGTACATCTTATGTTGCCAAAGCATCAAAATACATTTATGGTTGAACACATAAACGCGGTTCCATTCATACAGTGTATAAACAGGTATATCCCTGAGTTTATAAATATATTTTCGCCTTGTTTATATATACTCTTGTCTTAGTTTACTGGTTGTCCCTCTGTTCATGGCAAGCTGTAACATAGTGTGCCGCCAGTGTTACACAGCTTCTCTCCTCCCCCAGTAGGAATGGGAGTTTTTGGTTGCGCACTACAGGGTGAGCTCACACTGGGGCCAGTGCACACTACAGGGTGAGCTCACACCGGTTCACACTACAGGTGAGCTCACACCGGGGTCAGTGCACACTACAGGGTGAGCTCACACCGGGTCAGTGCACACTACAGGGTGAGCTCACACCGGGTCAGTGCGCACTACAGGGTGAGCTCACACCGGGTCAGTGCACACTACAGGGTGAGCTCACACCGGGTCAGTGCACACTACAGGGTGAGCTCACACTGGGTCAGTGCACACTACAGGGTGAGCTCACACCGGGGTCAGTGCACACTAACGGGTGAGCTCACACCGGGTCAGTGCACACTACAGGGTGAGCTCACACCGGGGTCAGTGCATAGTACAGAGTGAGCTCACACCGGGGTCAGTGCGCAATACAGGGTGAGCTCACTCCGGGGTCAGTGCACAGTACAGAGTGAACTCACACCGGGGTCAGTGCGCACTACAAGGTGAGCTCACACCGGTTCAGTGCACACTACAGGGTGAGCTCACACCGGGTCACACTACAGGGTGAGCTCACAATGGGCCAGTGTGCACTACAGGGTGAGCTCACACCGGGTCAGTGCGCACTACAGGGTGAGCTCACACCGCGTCAGTGCACACTACAGGGTGAGCTCACACTGGGCCAGTGCACACTGCAGGGTGAGCTCACACTGGGTTTTTCCCCCTACAGGGTGAGCTCACACCGGGGTCAGTGCACACTACAGGGTGAGCTCACACCGGGTCTGTGCGCACTACAGGGTGAGCTCAAACCGGGGTCAGCGCGCACTACAGGGTGAGCTCACACCGGGTCATTGCGCACTACAGGGTGAGCTCACACCGGGGTCAGTGCGCACTGCAGGGTGAGCTCACACCGGGTCAGTGCGCACGACAGGGTGAGCTCAAACCGGGGTCAGTGCGCACTACAGGGTGAGCTCACACCGGGTCATTGCGCACTACAGGGTGAGCTCACACCGGGTCAGTGCACACTACAGGGTGAGCTCACAACGGGGTCAGTGCATACTACAGGGTGAGCTCCCACCTGGGTCATTGCACACTACAGGGTGAGCTCATACTGGGGTCAGCGCACACTACAGGGTGAGCTCACACCGGGTCAGTGCACACTACAGGGTGAGCTCACAATAATACAATACAATACAAATCGCTTTATTGGCATGATAAGGTACATCTTATGTTGCCAAAGCATCAAAATACATTTATGGTTGAACACATAAACGCGGTTCCATTCATACAGTGTATAAACAGGTATATCCCTGAGTTTATAAATATATTTTCGCCTTGTTTATATATACTCTTGTCTTAGTTTACTGGTTGTCCCTCTGTTCATGGCAAGCTGTAACATAGTGTGCCGCCAGTGTTACACAGCTTCTCTCCTCCCCCAGTAGGAATGGGAGTTTTTGGTTGCGCACTACAGGGTGAGCTCACACTGGGGCCAGTGCACACTACAGGGTGAGCTCACACCGGTTCACACTACAGGTGAGCTCACACCGGGGTCAGTGCACACTACAGGGTGAGCTCACACCGGGTCAGTGCACACTACAGGGTGAGCTCACACCGGGTCAGTGCGCACTACAGGGTGAGCTCACACCGGGTCAGTGCACACTACAGGGTGAGCTCACACCGGGTCAGTGCACACTACAGGGTGAGCTCACACTGGGTCAGTGCACACTACAGGGTGAGCTCACACCGGGGTCAGTGCACACTAACGGGTGAGCTCACACCGGGTCAGTGCACACTACAGGGTGAGCTCACACCAGGGTCAGTGCATAGTACAGAGTGAGCTCACACCGGGGTCAGTGCGCAATACAGGGTGAGCTCACTCCGGGGTCAGTGCACAGTACAGAGTGAACTCACACCGGGGTCAGTGCGCACTACAAGGTGAGCTCACACCGGTTCAGTGCACACTACAGGGTGAGCTCACACCGGGTCACACTACAGGGTGAGCTCACAATGGGCCAGTGTGCACTACAGGGTGAGCTCACACCGGGTCAGTGCGCACTACAGGGTGAGCTCACACTGGGTCAGTGCACACTACAGGGTGAGCTCACACCGTGTCAGTGCACACTACAGGGTGAGATCACACCGGGTCAGTGCAAACTACAGGGTGAGCTCACTCCGGGTCAGTGCACACTACAGGGTGAGCTCACACCGGGTCAGTGCGCACTACAGGGTGAGCTCACACTGGGTCAGTGCGCACTACAAGGTGAGCTCACACCGGGTCAGTGCACACTACAGAGTGAGCTCACACCGGGGTCACTGCACACTACAGGGTGAGCTCACACCGGGTCAGTGCACACTACTGGGTGAGCTCACACCGGGGTCAGTGCACACTACAGGGTGAGCTCACACCGGGGTCAGTGCGCAATAGAGAGTGAGCTCACACCAGGTCAGTGCGCACTACAGGGTGAGTTCACACCGGGTCAGTGCGCACTACAGGGTGAGCTCACACCGGGGTCAGTGCGCACTACAGGGTGAGCTCACACCGGGTCACTGCACACTACAGGATGAGGTCACACCGGGGTCAGTTCACACTACAGTGTGAGCTCACACCGGGTCAGCGCGCACTACAGGGTGAGCTCACACTGGGTCAGTGCACACTACAGGGTGAGCTCACACCGAGGTCAGATCGCACTACAGGGTGAGCTCACACCGGGTCAGTGCGCACTTCAGGGCGAGCTCACACCAGGTGAGTGCGCACTACAGGGTAAGCTCACACCGGGGCCAGTGCACACTACAGGGTGAGCTCACACCGGTTCACACTACAGGTGAGCTCACACCGGGGTCAGTGCATACTACAGGGTGAGCTCACACAGTGTCAGTGCACACTACAGGGTGAGATCACACCGGGTCAGTGCAAACTACAGGGTGAGCTCACACCGGGTCAGTGCACACTACAGGGTGAGCTCACACCGGGTCAGTGCGCACTACAGGGTGAGCTCACACTGGGTCAGTGCGCACTTTAGGGTGAGCTCACACCGGGTCAGTGCACACTACAGGGTGAGCTCACACCGGGTCAGTGCACACTACAGGGTCAGCTCACACTGGGTCAGTGCACACTACAGGGTGAGCTCACACCGGGGTCAGTGCACACTTACGGGTGAGCTCACACCGGGTCAGTGCACACTACAGGGTGAGCTCACACCGGGGTCAGTGCATAGTACAGAGTGAACTCACACCGGGGTCAGTGCGCACTACAAGGTGAGCTCACACCGGGTCAGTGCACACTACAGGGTGAGCTCACACCGGGGTCAGTGCATAGTACAGAGTGAACTCACACCGGGGTCAGTGCGCACTACAAGGTGAGCTCACACCGGTTCAGTGCGCACTGCAGTGTGAGCTCACACCGGGGTCAGTGCACACTACAGGGTGAGCGCACACACGGGTCAGTGCACACTACAGGGTGAGCTCACACCGGGTCACACTACAGGGTGAGCTCACAATGGGTCAGTGTGCACTACAGGGTGAGCTCACACCGGGTCAGTGCGCACTACAGGGTGAGCTCACACTGGGCCAGTGCACACTGCAGGGTGAGCTCACACCGGGTCAGTGCGCACTACAGGGTGAGCTCACACCGGGGTCATTGCGCACTACAGGGTGAGCTCACACCAGGTTCAGTGCACACTACAGGGTGAGCTCACACCTGGGTCAGTGCACACTACAGGGTGAGCTCACACTGGGGTCAGCGCACACTACAGGGTGAGCTCACACCGGGTCAGCGCACAGTACAGGGTGAGCTCACACCAGGTCACACTACAGAGTGAGCTCACACCGGGGTCACTGCACACTACAGTGTGAACTCACACCGGGTCACACTACAGGGTGAGCTCACACCAGTTCACACTACAGGGTGAGCTCACACCGGGTCAGTGCGCACTACAGGGTGAGCTCACACCGGGTCAGTGCACACTACAGGGTGAGCTCACACCGGGGTCAGTTCACACTACAGTGTGAGCTCACACCGGGTCAGCGCGCACTACAGGGTGAGCTCACACCGGGTCAGTGCACACTACAGGGTGAGCTCACACCGGGTCAGTGCACACTAGAGGGTGAGCTCACACCGGGGTCAGTGCACACTGCAGGGTGAGCTGACACCGGGTCAGTGCACACTACAGGGTGAGCTCACACCGGGGTCAGTGCACACTACAGGGTGAGCTCACACCGGGTCAGTGCACACTACAGAGTGAGCTCACACCGGGTCAGTGCACACTACATGGTGAGCTCACACCGGGGTCAGTGCACACTGCAGGGTGAGCTCACACCGTGTCAGTGCACACTACAGAGTGAGCTCACACCGGGTCAGTGCACACTGCAGGGTGAGCTCACACCGGGTCAGTGCACACTGCACGGTGAGCTCACACCGGGTCAGTGCACACTACAGAGTGAGCTCACACCGGGTCAGTGCACACTACAGAGTGAGCTCACACCGGGGTCAGTGCACACTGCAGGGTGAGCTCACACCGGGTCAGTGCACACTACAGTGTGAGCTCACACCGGGTCAGTGCACACTACAGAGTGAGCTCACACCGGGGTCAGTGCACACTGCAGGGTGAGCTCACACCGGGTCAGTGCACTCTACAGGGTGAGCTCACACTGATGCTCATCGTGAATGCGAATGAATGATGTACAACACCAGCAGACAAGTCTCATCAGAAGCACAACGTTGGAAATTGTCCATCCCTCATAGGGAAGATGAAGAGGCCCCTCACCTCTTGAAGCCCCCTCCTTGAAGCTCATGTACAATCTCAGGGGGGTTGATCCCACTGATTACAGGTGACGCAATGGGTCTGATAATGTTCCCGTGCTGTTCCTTACGCTTGCAGGTTCATGATCTGACCTCACACAGTAATGCAAGGCCACCACATTTAAATATTTAACTGGTGCTCCCAATGCACAGGGGGCTGCGTCCATTGCACTCAAAGTGCTGGGGCCATTTGCTAAATTACACTAAAACTGATTGCCCCATCATTATTCAGCAAGAGCTCCTCATCAACACAAACTGCAATCAACGTTTGAAAGGAACATGAATGGTCGAATCATTTCGAAGAGGCAACAACAAAATTAATCCTTCAGGCCAGTTTTGGAACAAAGCCAAAGAAGGCTTTGGTAAAGAGATCCTTTACTATGAGAAGCAGATTGGCTGCAGTGGATTCACACAAACACTGTGCTCATGTCAGATATTGCTTCCTTGTTTTGGCTGCCAGCATAATACGGTGCACATGTGGCAGATTACCTCTCCCTGGAAACCCCTTCACACTCACTGAGTTAGCCCGTCTCAGTCTTGGCGAGGGACAGAGCCACGTGGCCTTAATGCCCCCTCGTTTAGGGAGATACGTCAGCCAGTGTTCCCACTCCTGATCGCTGTCCAGCTGGGAAATGTGCGCATGTGAGCATTAGAACAATATCCGAGGGGTTTGGTGGTTTATATATAGAATAACTAGCTGAAGTGCCCGGCGGTGCCGAGGCTTTTTCGAGGGCATGTTGTTGTTGGAAGAGAGAGAGAGAGCGACTGAGGGGAAGAGAGAGAGCGACTGGGGGGTAGAGAGAGAGCGACTGGGGGGAAGAGAGAGAGCGACTGGGGGGAGAGAGAGAGCGACTGGGGGAAGAGGGGGGGAAGAAGGGGAGGGGGAAGAGGGGGGGAAGGGGAGGGGAAGGGGGAAGGGGAGGGGGGGAAGGGGAGGGGGAAGGGGAGGGGGAGGGGGGAAGGGGAGGGGAAGGGGGGAAAGCGGGGAGGGGAGGGGAAGGGGAGGGGGAAGGGGAGGGGGGAGGGGGAAGGGGAGGGGAGGGGGGGAAGGGGAGGGGGGAAGGTGTGGGGAGGGGGAGGGGGGAGGGAGGGGGTAGGGGAGGGGGGAGGGAGCGTGTATGGGAGGGGGGGGAGGGAGGGGGTAGGGGAGGGGGGGGAGGGAGGGGGTGGGGGGGGGAGGGGGAAGGGGACGGGAGGAGGGGGAGGGGGGAGGGGAGGGGGACGGGAGGGGGGAGGGAAGGGGGAGAGTCCCCGAGCCCCGCCCCCCCCATCTCCCGAGCCCCGCCCCCCCCATCTCCCGAGCACCGCCCCCCCCGATATCCCGAGCCGCGCCCCCCCCGATCTCCCGAGCCCCGCCCCCCCATCTCCCGAGCTCCGCCCCCCCGATCTCAGGAGCACGGCCCCCCCTCCGCCCCCGATCACCCGAGCCCTGCCCCCACGGAGCCCCGATCTCCCGAGCCCCGCCCCCGATCTCCCGAGCCCCGCCCCCCCGATCTGCGGAGCCCCGACCCGCGAGCCCCGCCCCCCCGAGCCCCGCCCCCCCGATCTCCGTAGCCCCCCCCCCCCGATCTCCGGAGCCCCGCACCCCCTGAGGGTCGCCCCCCCCGATCTCCCGAGCCCCACCCGCCCCGATCTGTAGTCCGGGACCGCGATCTCCCGATGTCCCGCCCCGCGAACTCCCGATGTCCCGCCCCCCCGATCTCCCGCCCCCCGATCTCCCGATGTCCCGCCCCCCGCCCTCCCGAGCAGCGGCGTCCCACTTTCCGGAGCCCCGCCCTCCCGCGCTCCGGAGCCCCCGCCCTCCAGATCGCCGATTGCGGCTGAGAGACCCGCCCCCCCGCCCGAGCCGAGCGTGGAACAGAGAGACGGCGCGTCTCAGCTGCTCCTGCTGCGCGCGCACCCTGACCCTCGTGGCTGACGCCGTTGCCCCGGGTAACGTGACGGGGGGGGGGGCGGGCGGGGGGGATGAGGAGCTTAGCAGAAGCCCTAGCTCGGGCCTGGCTGGGCAAGAAAGTCCCAGGCTTTCAGGCCTAACAAAAAAACGGGGAAAGGTAGGAAAAAGAATGTTCAGGTTAGAAAAAATATTTACAAATGAATGAAGTTTTTTTTAAAACAATTTAATAAATTCAATTTTATTTTGCTGGAAATGTATAGTTGAAAAGAAAGACGCAGAAAGCAGGAAAAAGAATGGAAGCAAGATGGCGGCCACTCACCTTGGTTCAGAAGGATAAGGCCCGCCCACACACGCATCGATTGGTCGACCGTCAGGTCACCGAAGCGTAGGATTGGTCAATGGTCTTGTCACTCGACTGTAGGAAGGCCTGGCGTACGATTGGTGGACCTCGAGGTCACTCTGTCGCTAATGAGCGGATAATGAGATGCTAATGAGCGGAATGTTGAAGGTTTTTCGGATACCGCGGGCGCGATTTTAGCCCGGCCGAAACGTAAATACGCTTAAGACCGTTTTGGAAAGGTAAGCTTTCTTTCGACGTAACGCACGCGTAGGTACGCCCTGTAACTTTCGAGCGCATAGCCCGACAGACGCACACGTGATGACAGACAGACAGAATGCCAGACAGACAGACAGACAGAAGGACAGAAGCATCGCTTTATATGTATAGAGATAGATGGATACCCAGGAGTGAGTTACAGGCTGGAATCTAATCGAGGGGTTCGGATGATTTATGTAGAATAATGGATACCCTGTAGTGAGTTACAGGCTGGAATCAAATTAATCGGGACTTGGTGCGAGTTAGGACACGGGCAGCTGAGTTTTGGATGACCACAAGTTTACGGAGGGTAGCAGGTAGAGGCCGGCCAGGAGTGCATTGGAATAGTCAAGTCTAGAGGTCACAAAGGCATGGGTGAGGGTTTCAGCAGCAGATGAGCTGAGGCGAGGGCAGAGTCGAGCAATGTTCCAGAGGTGGAAATAGGCGGTCTTAGTTATGCCGCGGATGAGTGGTCGGAAGCTCATTTCAGGATCAAATATGACACCAAGGATGCAAACAGTCTGGTGCATCCTCAGACAGATGTTAGGGACAGGGATGGAGTCAGTGGCTCGGGAACGGAGTTCGTGGCGGGGACTGAAGACAATGGCTTTGGTCTTCCCAATATTTAGTTGAAGGAAATTTCTGCTCATCCAGAACTGGTTGTCGGACAAGCGGTCTGACAATTTAGAGACAGTGGAGGGGTTGAGAGAGGTGGTGGTGAGGTAAAGCTGGGTGTCGTCAACGTACATGTGGAAATTGACAATGTGGGCGCGATCTTGCCAGCCCTGGGGAGGCGGGTATGGAGGCGGGACTGCTGGGAAAATGGCAGAATCTGGGGGCGGGTGCTCAACCCACTCCCAACCTGCCTCTGTGCCATCTTGACAGGAGGTGGGTAGCCGACCCGTGCCGGGTACAGTCACCTTGGAGGCGGGAAGGGGATTCGTGCCACTTATCTGCCTGTTAACAGATGGTTAACAGGCAGATAAGAGGATTATTCCCATTGTACCCACACAAGTGCGGGCTTCATGAAGGCTCCAAACCCCGCCAGGGTCACCGAAGCGAGCAGTGGCCCTCTGGGTGTCTGGTGGGGGGGGAATGGGCAATCGGTGTCTGGGCGGGGGGGAATGGGCAATCGGTGTCTGGGGGGGAAATGGGCAATCGGTGTCTGGGGGGGAATGAGCAATCGGTGTCTGGGGGGGAATGGGCAATCGGTGTCTGGGGGGGAATGGGCAATCGGTGTCTGCGGGGGAATGAGCAATCGGTGACTGGGGGGGAATGGGCAATCGGTGTCTGGGGGGGGAATGGGCAATCGGTGTCTGGGGGGGAATGGGCAATCGGTGTCTGGGGGGGAATGAGCAATCGGTGTCTGGGGGGGAATGGGCAATTGGTGTCTGGGGGGGAATGGGCAATCGGTGTCTGGGGGGGAATGGGCAATCGGTGTCTGGGGGGGAATGGGCAATCGGTGTCTGGGGGGGAATGAGCAATCGGTGTCTGGGGGGGAATGGGCAATCGGTGTCTGGGGGGGGGAAATGGGCAATTGGTGTCTCGGGGGGAATGGGCAATCGGTGTCTGGGGGGGGAATGGGCAATCGGTGTCTGGGGGGGAATGGGCAATCGGTGTCTGGGGGGGGGAATGGGCAATCGGTGTCTGGGGGGAATGGGCAATCGGTGTCTGGGGGGAATGGGCAATCGGTGTCTGGGGGGGGGAATGGGCAATCGGTGTCTGGGGGGGAATGGGCAATCGGTGTCTGGGGGGGGAATGGGCAATCGGTGTCTGGGGGGGAATGGGCAATCGGTGTCTGGGGGGGAATGGGCAATCGGTGTCTGGGGGGATGGGCAATCAGTGTCTGCGGGGGAATGAGCAAACGGTGTCTGGGGGGGAATGGGCAATCGGTGTCTGGGGGGGAATGGGCAATCGGTGTCTGGGGGGGAATGGGCAATCGGTGTCTGGGGGGGAATGGGCAATCGGTGTCTGGGGGGGAATGGGCAATCGGTGTCTGGGGGGGGGAAATGGGCAATCGGTGTCTGGGGGGGAATGGGCAATCGGTGTCTGGGGGGGGAATGGGCAATCGGTGTCTGGGGGGGAATGGGCAATCGGTGTCTGGGGGGGAATGAGCAATCGGTGTCTGGGGGGGAATGGGCAATCGGTGTCTGCGGGGGAATGAGCAATCGGTGTCTGGGGGGGGAATGGGCAATCGGTGGCTGGAGGGGGGGAATGGGCAATCGGTGCCTCGGGGGAATGGGCAATCGGTGTCTGGGGGGAATGGGCAATCGGTGTCTGGGGGGGGAATGGGCAATCGGAGTCTGGGGGGAATGGGCAATCGGTGTCTGGGGGGGGAATGGGCAATCGGTGTCTGGGGGGGGGGAATGGGCAATCGGTGTCTGGGGGGGAATGGGCAATCGGTGTCTGGGGGGGATGGGCAATCAGTGTCTGCGGGGGAATGAGCAATCGGTGTCTGGGGGGGAATGGGCAATCGGTGTCTGGGGGGGAATGGGCAATCGGTGTCTGGGGGGGAATGGGCAATCGGTGTCTGGGGGGGAATGGGCAATCGGTGTCTGGGGGGGGAATGGGCAATCGGTGTCTGGGGGGGATGGGCAATCGGTGACTGCGAGGGAATGAGCAATCGGTGTCTGGGGGGGAATGAGCAATCGGTGTCTGGGGGGGAATGAGCAATCGGTGTCTGGGGGGGAATGGGCAATCGGTGTCTGGGGGGGAATGGGCAATCGGTGTCTGGGGGGAATGGGCAATCGGTGTCTGGGGGGAATGGGCAATCGGTGTCTAGGGGGGAATGGGCAATCGGTGTCTGGGGGGGATGGGCAATCGGTGTCTGGGGGCGGATGGGCAATCGGTGTCTGGGGGGAATGGGCAATCGGTGTCTGGGGGGAATGGGCAATCGGTGTCTGGGGGGAATGGGCAATCGGTGTCTGGGGGAATGGCAATCGGTGTCTGGGGGGGAATGGGCAATCGGTGTCTGGGGGGGGATGGGCAATCAGTGTCTGGGGGGGGATGGGCAATCGGTGTCTGGGGGAATGGGCAATCGGTGTCTGGGGGGGAATGGGCAATCGGTGTCTGGGGGAATGGGCAATCGGTGTCTGGGGGGAATGGGGAATCGGTGTCTGGGGGGAATGGGCAATCGGTGTCTGGGGGGAATGGGCAATCGGTGTCTGGGGGGGAAGTGGGCAATTGGTGTGGGGGGGGGGAATGAGCAATTGGTGTCTGGGGGGGATGGGCAATCGGTGTCTGGGGGGGATGGGCAATCGGTGTCTGGGGGGGAATGGGCAATCGGTGTCTGGGGGGGAATGGGCAATCGGTGTCTGGGGGGAATGGGCAATCGGTGTCTGGGGGGATGGGCAATCGGTGTCTGGGGGGGATGGGCAATCGGTGTCGGGGGGGATGGGCAATCGGTGTCTGGGGGGGAATGAGCAATCGGTGTCTGGGGGGGAATGGGCAATCGGTGTCTGGGGGGGGAATGGGCAATCGGTGTCTGGGGGAATGGGCAATCGGTGTCTGGGGGGAATGGGGAATCGGTGTCTGGGGGGAATGGGCAATCGGTGTCTGGGGGGAATGGGCAATCGGTGTCTGGGGGGGAAGTGGGCAATCGGTGTGGGGGGGGGAATGAGCAATTGGTGTCTGGGGGGGATGGGCAATCGGTGTCTGGGGGGGATGGGCAATCGGTGTCTGGGGGGGAATGGGCAATCGGTGTCTGGGGGGGAATGGGCAATCGGTGTCTGGGGGGAATGGGCAATCGGTGTCTGGGGGGATGGGCAATCGGTGTCTGGGGGGGATGGGCAATCGGTGTCGGGGGGGATGGGCAATCGGTGTCTGGGGGGGAATGAGCAATCGGTGCCTGGGGGGGAATGGGCAATCGGTGTCTGGGGGGGGAATGGGCAATCGGTGTCTGGGGGGGATGGGCAATCGGTGACTGCGGGGGAATGAGCAATCGGTGTCTGGGGGGGGGAATGGGCAATCGGTGTCTGGGGGGTGGAATGGGCAATCGGTGTCTGGGGGGGAATGGGCAATCGGTGTCTGGGGGGGATGGGCAATCAGTGTCTGCGGGGGAATGAGCAATCGGTGTCTGGGGGGGAATGGGCAATCGGTGTCTGGGGGGGAATGAGCAATCGGTGTCTGGGGGGGAATGAGCAATCGGTGTCTGGGGGGGAATGGGCAATCGGTGTCTGGGGGGGAATGGGCAATCGGTGTCTGGGGGGAATGGGCAATCGGTGTCTGGGGGGAATGGGCAATCGGTGTCTAGGGGGGAATGGGCAATCGGTGTCTGGGGGGGGATGGGCATTCGGTGTCTGGGGGCGGATGGGCAATCGGTGTCTGGGGGGAATGGGCAATCGGTGTCTGGGGGGAATGGGCAATCGGTGTCTGGGGGGAATGGGCAATTGGTGTCTGGGGGAATGGCAATCGGTGTCTGGGGGGGAATGGGCAATCGGTGTCTGGGGGGGGATGGGCAATCAGTGTCTGGGGGGGGATGGGCAATCGGTGTCTGGGGGGAATGGACAATCGGTGTCTGGGGGGGATGGGCAATCGGTGTCTGGGGGGGATGGGCAATCGGTGTCTGGGGGAATGGGCAATCGGTGTCTGGGGGGAATGGGCAATCGGTGTCTGGGGGAATGGGCAATCGGTGTCTGGGGGGAATGGGCAATCGGTGTCTGGGGGGAATGGGCAATCGGTGTCTGGGGGGAATGGGCAATCGGTGTCTGGGGGGGAAGTGGGCAATCGGTGTGGGGGGGGAATGAGCAATTGGTGTCTGGGGGGGATGGGCAATCGGTGTCTGGGGGGGATGGGCAATCGGTGTCTGGGGGGGAATGGGCAATCGGTGTCTGGGGGGGAATGGGCAATCGGTGTCTGGGGGGAATGGGCAATCGGTGTCTGGGGGGATGGGCAATCGGTGTCTGGGGGGGATGGGCAATCGGTGTCAGGGGGGGATGGGCAATCGGTGTCTGGGGGGGATGGGCAATCGGTGTCGGGGGGGATGGGCAATCGGTGTCTGGGGGGGAATGAGCAATCGGTGTCTGGGGGGTAATGGGCAATCGGTGTCTGGGGGGGGGAATGGGCAATCGGTGTCTGGGGGGGATGGGCAATCGGTGACTGCGGGGGAATGAGCAATCGGTGTCTGGGGGGGAATGAGCAATCGGTGTCTGGGGGGGAATGGGCAATCGGTGTCTGGGGGGGGGTAATGGGCAATCGGTGTCTGGGGAGGAATGGGCAATCAGTGTCTGGGGGGAATGGGCAATCGGTGTCTGGGGGGAATGGGCAATCGGTGTCTGGGGGGAATGGGAAATCGGTGTATGGGGGGAATGGGCAATCGGTGTCTGAGGGGAATGGGCAATCGGTGTCTGGGGGGAATGGGCAATCGGCGTCTGGGGGGAATGCTCAATCGGTGTCGGGGGGGAATGGGCAATCGGTGTCTGCGGCGGGAATGGGCAATCGGTGTCTGGGGGGGAATGGGCAATCGGTGTCTGGGGAGAATGGGCAATCGGTGTCTGGGGAGGATGGGCAATCGGTGTCTGGGGGGGATGGGCAATCGGTGTCAAGGGGGGATGGGCAATCGGTGTCGGGGGGGATGGGCAATCGGTGTCTGGGGGGGATGCTGATCGGTGTCTGGGGGGGATGGGCAATCGGTGTCTGGGGGGGAATGGGCAATCGGTGTCTGGGGGGGAATGAGCAATCGGTGTCTGGGGGGGGAATGGGCAATCGGTGTCTGGGGGGGAAATGGGCAATCGGTGTCTGGGGGGAATGGGCAATCGGTGTCTGGGGGGGAATGGGCAATCGGTGTCTGGGGGGGAATGGGCAATCGGTGTCTGGGGGGAATGGGCAATCGGTGTCTGGGGGGATGGGCAATCGGTGTCTGGGGGGGATGGGCAATCGGTGTCAGGGGGGGATGGGCAATCGGTGTCTGGGGGGGATGGGCAATCGGTGTCGGGGGGGATGGGCAATCGGTGTCTGGGGGGGAATGAGCAATCGGTGTCTGGGGGGGAATGGGCAATCGGTGTCTGGGGGGGGGAATGGGCAATCGGTGTCTGGGGGGATGGGCAATCGGTGACTGCGGGGGAATGAGCAATCGGTGTCTGGGGGGGAATGAGCCATCGGTGTCTGGGGGGGAATGAGCAATCGGTGTCTGGGGGGGAATGGGCAATCGGTGTCTGGGGGGGGGAATGGGCAATCGGTGTCTGGGGAGGAATGGGCAATCAGTGTCTGGGGGGAATGGGCAATCGGTGTCTGGGGGGAATGGGCAATCGGTGTCTGGGGGGAATGGGAAATCGGTGTATGGGGGGAATGGGCAATCGGTGTCTGAGGGGAATGGGCAATCGGTGTCTGGGGGGAATGGGCAATCGGCGTCTGGGGGGAATGCTCAATCGGTGTCGGGGGGGAATGGGCAATCGGTGTCTGCGGGGGGAATGGGCAATCGGTGTCTGGGGGGGAATGGGCAATCGGTGTCTGGGGAGAATGGGCAATCGGTGTCTGGGGAGGATGGGCAATCGGTGTCTGGGGGGGATGGGCAATCGGTGTCAAGGGGGGATGGGCAATCGGTGTCGGGGGGGATGGGCAATCGGTGTCTGGGGGGGATGCTGATCGGTGTCTGGGGGGGATGGGCAATCGGTGTCTGGGGGGGATGGGCAATCGGTGTCTGGGGGGAATGGGCAATCGGTGTCTGGGGGGGAATGAGCAATAGGTGTCTGGGGGGGGAATGGGCAATCGGTGTCTGGGGGGGAAATGGGCAATCGGTGTCTGGGGGGAATGGGCAATCGGTGTCTGGGGGGGATGGGCAATCGGTGTCTGGGGGGAATGGGCAATCGGAGTCTGGGGGGAATGGGCAATCGGTGTCTGGGGGGAATGGGCAATCGGTGTCTGGGGGGAATGGGCAATCGGTGTCAGGGAGGAATGGGCAATCGGTGTCTGGGGGGAATGGGCAATCAGTGTCTGGGGGGGAATGGGCAATCGGTGTCGGGGGGTTGGGCAATCGGTGTCTGGGGGGAATGGGCAATTGGTGTCTGTGGGGAATGGGCAATCGGTGTCGGGGTGGTGGGCAATCAGTGTCTGGGGGGAATGGGCAGTCGGTGTCTGGGGGGGAATGGGCAATCGGTGTCTGGGGGGGAATGGGCAATCGGTGTCTGGGGGAATGGGCAATCGGTGTCTGGGGGGGAATGGGCAATCGGGTTCTGGGGGGAATCGGCAATGGGTGTCTGGGGGGGATGGGCAATCGGAGCTGGGGGGGATGGGCAATCGGTGTCTGGGGGGGATGGGCAATTGGTGTCTGGGGGGATGGGCAATCGGTGTGGGGGGAAATGGGCAATCGGTGTCTGTGGGGAATGGGCAATCGGTGTCTGGGGGGAATGGGCAATCGGTGTCTGGGGGATGAGCAATCGGTGTCTGTGGGGAATGGGCAATCGGTGTCTGGGGGGATGGGCAATCGGTGTCTGGGGGGAATGGGCAATCGGTGTCTGGGGGGAATGGGCAATTGGTGTCTGGGGGGAATGGGCAATCGGTGTCTGGGGGATCAGCAATCGGTGTCTGTGGGGAATGGGCAATCGGTGTCTGGGGGATGAGCAATCGGTGTCTGGGGGGGATGGGCAATCGGTGTCTGGGGGGGGTGGGCAATCGGTGTCGGGGGGGGATGGGCAATCGGTGTCGGGGGGGGACTGGGCAATTGGTGTCTGTGGGGAATGTGCAATCGGTGTCTGGGGGATGAGCAATCGGTGTCTGGGGGGAATGGGCCATCGGTGTCTGGGGGGAATGGGCAATCGGTGTCGGGGGGAATGGGCAATCGGTGTCTGGGGGGAATGGGCAATCGGTGTCTGGGGGGAATGGGCAATCGGTGTGTGGGGGGAATGGGCAATCGGTGTCTGGGGGGGAATGGGCAATCGGTGTCTGGGGGGGAATGGGCAATCGGTGTCTGGGGGGAATGGGCAATCGGTGTCTGGGGGGGATGAGCAATCAGTGTCTGGGGGGAAATGGGCAATCGGTGTCTGGGGGATGAGCAATCGGTGTCGGGAGGGTGGGCAATCATGTCTGGGGGGGAATGGGCAATCGGTGTCTGGGGGGGGAATGGGCAATCGGTGTCTGGTGGGAATGGGCAATCGGTGTCTGGGGGGAATGGGCAATCGGTGTCTGGGGGGGAATGGGCAATCGGTGTCTGGGGGGAATGGGCAATCGGTGTCTGGGGGGAATGGGCAATCGGTGTCTGGGGGGGATGGGCAATCGGTGTCTGGGGGGGGATGGGCAATCGGTGTCTGGGGGGGGATGGGCAATCGGTGTCTGGGGGGAATGGGCAATCGGTGTCTGGGGGAATGGGCAATCGGTGTCTGGGGGGAATGGGCAATCGGTGTCTGGGGAGGATGGGCAATCGGTGTCTGGGGGGGAATGGGCAATCGGTGTCTGGGGGGGGATGGGCAATCAGTGTCTGGGGGGGATGGGCAATCGGTGTCTGGGGGAATGGGCAATCGGTGTCTGGGGGGGATGGGCCATCGGTGTCTGGGGGGGATGGGCAATCGGTGTCTGGGGGAATGGGCAATCGGTGTCTGGGGGGGAATGGGCAATCGGTGTCTGGGGGAATGGGCAATCGGTGTCTGGGAGGAATGGGCAATCGGTGTCTGGGGAGAATGGGCAATCGGTGTCTGGGGGGAATGGGCAATCGGTGTCTGGGGGGGAAGTGGGCAATCGGTGTCTGGGGGGGAATGAGCAATTGGTGTCTGGGGGGGATGGGCAATCGGTGTCTGGGGGGGATGGGCAATCGGTGTCTGGGGGGGAATTGGCAATCGGTGTCTGGGGGGGAATGCGCAATCGTTGTCTGGGGGGAATGGGCAATCGGTGTCTGGGGGGAATGGGCAATCGGTGTCTGGGGGGATGGGCAATCGGTGTCTGGGGGGGATGGGCAATCGGTGTCAGGGGGGGATGGGCAATCGGTGTCTGGGGGGGATGGGCAATCGGTGTCGGGGGGGATGGGCAATCGGTGTCTGGGGGGGAATGAGCAATCGGTGTCTGGGGGGAATGGGCAATCGATATCTGGGGGGGGGAATGGGCAATCGGTGTCTGGGGGGGATGGGCAATCGGTGACTGCGGGGGGATGAGCAATCGGTGTCTGGGGGGGAATGAGCAATCGGTGTCTGGGGGGGAATGAGCAATCGGTGTCTGGGGGGGAATGGGCAATCGGTGTCTGGGGGGGGAATGGGCAATCGGTGTCTGGGGGGGAATGGGCAATCAGTGTCTGGGGGGAATGGGCAATCGGTGTCTGGGGGGAATGGGCAATCGGTGTCTGGGGGGAATGGGCAATCGGTGTCTGGGGGGAATGGGCAATCGGTGTCTGAGGGGAATGGGCAATCGGTGTCTGGGGGGGAATGGGCAATCGGCGTCTGGGGGGAATGGTCAATCGGTGTCGGGGGGGGAATGGGCAATTGGTGTCTGCGGGGGGAATGGGCAATCGGTGTCTGGGGGAGAATGGGCAATCGGTGTCTGGGGGGAATGGGCAATCGGTGTCTGGGGGGGATGGGCAATCGGTGTCTGGGGGGGATGGGCAATCGGTGTCAAGGGGGGATGGGCAATTGGTGTCGGGGGGGATGGGCAATCGGTGTCTGGGGGGGATGGTAATCGGTGTCTGGGGGGGATGGGCAATCGGTGCCTGGGGGGGAATGGGCAATCGGTGTCTGGGGGGGATGGGCAATCGGTGTCTGGGGGGAATGGGCAATCGGTGTCTGGGGGGAATGGGCAATCGGTGTCTGGGGGGGATGGGCAATCGGTGTCTGGGGGGGATGGGCAATCGGTGTCTGGGGGAATGGGCAATCGGTGTCTGGGGGGGAATGGGCAATCGGTGTCTGGGGGAATGGGCAATCGGTGTCTGGGGGGAATGGGCAATCGGTGTCTGGGGGGAATGGGCAATCGGTGTCTGGGGGGAATGGGCAATCGGTGTCTGGGGGAGAAGTGGGCAATCGGTGTCTGGGGGGGAATGAGCAATTGGTGTCTGGGGGGGATGGGCAATCGGTGTCTGGGGGGGATGGGCAATCGGTGTCTGGGGGGGAATTGGCAATCGGTGTCTGGGGGGAATGCGCAATCGGTGTCTTGGGGGAATGGGCAATCGGTGTCTGGGGGGATGGGCAATCGGTGTCTGGGGGGGATGGGCAATCGGTGTCAGGGGGGGATGGGCAATCGGTGTCTGGGGGGGATGGGCAATCGGTGTCGGGGGGGATGGGCAATCGGTGTCTGGGGGGGAATGAGCAATCGGTGTCTGGGGGGGAATGGGCAATCGATGTCTGGGGGGGGAATGGGCAATCGGTGTCTGGGGGGGATGGGCAATCGGTGACTGCGGGGGGATGAGCAATCGGTGTCTGGGGGGGAATGAGCAATCGGTGTCTGGGGGGGAATGAGCAATCGGTGTCTGGGGGGGGAATGGGCAATCGGTGTCTGGGGGGGGAATGGGCAATCGGTGTCTGGGGGGGAATGGGCAATCAGTGTCTGGGGGGAATGGGCAATCGGTGTCTGGGGGGAATGGGCAATCGGTGTCTGGGGGGAATGGGCAATCGGTGTCTGGGGGGAATGGGCAATCGGTGTCTGAGGGTAATGGGCAATCGGTGTCTGGGGGATGAGCAATCGGTGTCGGGAGGGTGGGCAATCGTGTCGGGGGGGAATGGGCAATCGGTGTCTGGGGGGGAATGGGCAATCGGTGTCTGGTGGGAATGGGCAATCGGTGTCTGGGGGGAATGGGCAATCGGTGTCTGGGGGGGAATGGGCAATCGGTGTCTGGGGGGAATGGGCAATCGGTGTCTGGGGGGATGGGCAATCGGTGTCTGGGGGGGATGGGCAATCGGTGTCAGGGGGGGATGGGCAATCGGTGTCTGGGGGGGATGGGCAATCGGTGTCGGGGGGGATGGGCAATCGGTGTCTGGGGGGGAATGAGCAATCGGTGTCTGGGGGGAATGGGCAATCGATGTCTGGGGGGGGGAATGGGCAATCGGTGTCTGGGGGGGATGGGAAATCGGTGACTGCGGGGGGATGAGCAATCGGTGTCTGGGGGGGAATGAGCAATCGGTGTCTGGGGGGGAATGAGCAATCGGTGTCTGGGGGGGAATGGGCAATCGGTGTCTGGGGGGGGAATGGGCAATCGGTGTCTGGGGGGGAATGGGCAATCAGTGTGTGGGGGGAATGGGCAATCGGTGTCTGGGGGGAATGGGCAATCGGTGTCTGGGGGGAATGGGCAATCGGTGTCTGGGGGGAATGGGCAATCGGTGTCTGAGGGGAATGGGCAATCGGTGTCTGGGGGGGAATGGGCAATCGGCGTCTGGGGGGAATGGTCAATCGGTGTCGGGGGGGAATGGGCAATCGGTGTCTGCGGGGGGAATGGGCAATCGGTGTCTGGGGGAGAATGGGCAATCGGTGTCTGGGGGGAATGGGCAATCGGTGTCTGGGGGGGATGGGCAATCGGTGTCTGGGGGGGATGGGCAATCGGTGTCAAGGGGGGATGGGCAATCGGTGTCGGGGGGATGGGCAATCGGTGTCTGGGGGGGATGGTAATCGGTGTCTGGGGGGGATGGGCAATCGGTGCCTGGGGGGGAATGGGCAATCGGTGTCTGGGGGGGATGGGCAATTGGTGTCTGGGGGAATGGGCAATCGGTGTCTGGGGGGAATGGGCAATCGGTGTCTGGGGGGGATGGGCAATCGGTGTCTGGGGGGGATGGGCAATCGGTGTCTGGGGGAATGGGCAATCGGTGTCTGGGGGGGAATGGGCAATCGGTGTCTGGGGGAATGGGCAATCGGTGTCTGGGGGGAATGGGCAATCGGTGTCTGGGGGGAATGGGCAATCGGTGTCTGGGGGGAATGGGCAATCGGTGTCTGGGGGGGAAGTGGGCAATCGGTGTCTGGGGGGGAATGAGCAATTGGTGTCTGGGGGGGATGGGCAATCGGTGTCTGGGGGGGATGGGCAATCGGTGTCTGGGGGGGAATTGGCAATCGGTGTCTGGGGGGAATGCGCAATCGGTGTCTTGGGGGAATGGGCAATCGGTGTCTGGGGGGATGGGCAATCGGTGTCTGGGGGGGCTGGGCAATCGGTGTCAGGGGGGGATGGGCAATCGGTGTCTGGGGGGGATGGGCAATCGGTGTCGGGGGGGATGGGCAATCGGTGTCTGGGGGGGAATGAGCAATCGGTGTCTGGGGGGGAATGGGCAATCGATGTCTGGGGGGGGGAATGGGCAATCGGTGTCTGGGGGGGATGGGCAATCGGTGACTGCGGGGGGATGAGCAAACGGTGTCTGGGGGGGAATGAGCAATCGGTGTCTGGGGGGGAATGAGCAATCGGTGTCTGGGGGGGAATGGGCAATCGGTGACTGGGGGGGGGAATGGGCAATCGGTGTCTGGGGGGAATGGGCAATCAGTGTCTGGGGGGAATGGGCAATCGGTGTCTGAGGGGAATGGGCAATCGGTGTCTGGGGGGGAATGGGCAATCGGCGTCTGGGGGGAATGGTCAATCGGTGTCGGGGGGGAATGGGCAATCGGTGTCTGCGGGGGGAATGGGCAATCGGTGTCTGGGGGGGAATGGGCAATCGGTGTCTGGGGGGAATGGGCAATCGGTGTCTGGGGGGGATGGGCAATCGGTGTCTGGGGGGGATGGGCAATCGGTGTCAAGGGGGGATGGGCAATCGGTGTCTGGGGGGGATGGGCAATCGGTGTCTGGGGGGGATGGGCAATCGGTGTCTGGGGGAATGGGCAATCGGTGTCTGGGGGGGAATGGGCAATCGGTGTCTGGGGGAATGGGCAATCGGTGTCTGGGGGGAATGGGCAATCGGTGTCTGGGGGGAATGGGCAATCGGTGTCTGGGGGGAATGGGCAATCGGTGTCTGGGGGGGAAGTGGGCAATCGGTGTGGGGGGGGGAATGAGCAATTGGTGTCTGGGGGGGATGGGCAATCGGTGTCTGGGGGGGATGGGCAATCGGTGTCTGGGGGGGAATGGGCAATCGGTGTCTGGGGGGGAATGGGCAATCGGTGTCTGGGGGGGAATGGGCAATCGGTGTCTGGGGGGAATGGGCAATCGGTGTCTGGGGGGATGGGCAATCGGTGTCTGGGGGGGATGGGCAATCGGTGTCAGGGGGGAATGGGCAATCGGTGTCTGGGGGGGATGGGCAATCGGTGTCGGGGGGGATGGGCAATCGGTGTCTGGGGGGGAATGAGCAATCGGTGTCTGGGGGGGAATGGGCAATCGGTGTCTGGGGGGGAATTGGCAATCGGTGTCTGGGGGGGAATGCGCAATCGGTGTCTGGGGGGAATGGGCAATCGGTGTCTGGGGGGATGGGCAATCGGTGTCTGGGGGGGATGGGCAATCGGTGTCAGGGGGGATGGGCAATCGGTGTCTGGGGGGGATGGGCAATCGGTGTCGGGGGGGATGGGCAATCGGTGTCGGGGGGGAATGGGCAATCGGTGTCTGCGGGGGGAATGGGCAATCGGTGTCTGGGGGGGAATGGGCAATCGGTGTCTGGGGGGAATGGGCAATCGGTGTCTGGGGGGGATGGGCAATCGGTGTCTGGGGGGGGATGGGCAATCGGTGTCAAGGGGGGATGGGCAATCGGTGTCTGGGGGGGATGGGCAATCGGTGTCTGGGGGGGATGGGCAATCGGTGTCTGGGGGAATGGGCAATCGGTGTCTGGGGGGGAATGGGCAATCGGTGTCTGGGGGAATGGGCAATCGGTGTCTGGGGGGAATGGGCAATCGGTGTCTGGGGGGAATGGGCAATCGGTGTCTGGGGGGAATGGGCAATCGGTGTCTGGGGGGGAAGTGGGCAATCGGTGTGGGGGGGGAATGAGCAATTGGTGTCTGGGGGGGATGGGCAATCGGTGTCTGGGGGGGATGGGCAATCGGTGTCTGGGGGATGAGCAATCGGTGTCTGGGGGGGATGGGCAATCGGTGTCTGGGGGGGTGGGCAAGCGGTGTCGGGGGGGGATGGGCAATCGGTGTCGGGGGGGACTGGGCAATTGGTGTCTGTGGGGAATGGGCAATCGGTGTCTGGGGGATGAGCAATCGATGTCTGGGGGGAATGGGCAATCGGTGTCTGGGGGGAATGGGCAATCGGTGTCGGGGGGAATGGGCAATCGGTGTCTGGGGGGAATGGGCAATCGGTGTCTGGGGGGAATGGGCAATCGGTGTCTGGGGGGAATGGGCAATCGGTGTCTGGGGGGGAATGGGCAATCGGTGTCTGGGGGGGAATGAGCAATCAGTGTCTGGGGGGAAATGGGCAATCGGTGTCTGGGGGATGAGCAATCGGTGTCGGGAGGGTGGGCAATCGTGTCTGGGGGGGAATGGGCAATCGGTGTCTGGGGGGGAATGGGCAATCGGTGTCTGGTGGGAATGGGCAATCGGTGTCTGGGGGGAATGGGCAATCGGTGTCTGGGGGGGAATGGGCAATCGGTGTCTGGGGGGAATGGGCAATCGGTGTCTGGGGGGAATGGGCAATCGGTGTCTAGGGGGGAATGGGCAATCGGTGTCTGGGGGGGATGGGCAATCGGTGTCTGGGGGGGATGGGCAATCGGTGTCTGGGGGGAATGGGCAATCGGTGTCTGGGGGAATGGGCAATCGGTGTCTGGGGGGAATGGACAATCGGTGTCTGGGGAGGATGGGCAATCGGTGTCTGGGGGGGAATGGGCAACCGGTGTCTGGGGGGGGATGGGCAATCAGTGTCTGGGGGGGATGGGCAATCGGTGTCTGGGGGGAATGGGCAATCGGTGTCTGGGGGGGATGGGCAATCGGTGTCTGGGGGGGATGGGCAATCGGTGTCTGGGGGAATGGGCAATCGGTGTCTGGGGGGGAATGGGCAATCGGTGTCTGGGGGAATGGGCAATCGGTGTCTGGGGGGAATGGGCAATCGGTGTCTGGGGGGAATGGGCAATCGGTGTCTGGGGGGAATGGGCAATCGGTGTCTGGGGGGGAAGTGGGCAATCGGTGTCTGGGGGGGAATGAGCAATTGGTGTCTGGGGGGGATGGGCAATCGGTGTCTGGGGGGGATGGGCAATCGGTGTCTGGGGGGGAATTGGCAATCGGTGTCTGGGGGGGAATGCGCAATCGGTGTCTGGGGGGAATGGGCAATCGGTGTCTGGGGGGATGGGCAATCGGTGTCTGGGGGGGATGGGCAATCGGTGTCAGGGGGGGATGGGCAATCGGTGTCTGGGGGGGATGGGCAATCGGTGTCGGGGGGGATGGGCAATCGGTGTCTGGGGGGGAATGAGCAATCGGTGTCTGGGGGGGAATGGGCAGTCGATGTCTGGGGGGGGGAATGGGCAATCGGTGTCTGGGGGGGATGGGCAATCGGTGACTGCGGGGGGATGAGCAATCGGTGTCTGGGGGGGAATGAGCAATCGGTGTCTGGGGGGGAATGAGCAATCGGTGTCTGGGGGGGAATGGGCAATCGGTGTCTGGGGGGGGAATGGGCAATCGGTGTCTGGGGGGGAATGGGCAATCAGTGTCTGGGGGGAATGGGCAATCGGTGTCTGGGGGGAATGGGCAATCGGTGTCTGAGGGGAATGGGCAATCGGTGTCTGGGGGGGAATGGGCAATCGGCGTCTGGGGGGAATGGTCAATCGGTGTCGGGGGGAATGGGCAATCGGTGTCTGCGGGGGGAATGGGCAATCGGTGTCTGGGGGAGAATGGGCAATCGGTGTCTGGGGGGAATGGGCAATCGGTGTCTGGGGGGATGGGCAATCGGTGTCTGGGGGGGATGGGCAATCGGTGTCAAGGGGGGATGGGCAATTGGTGTCGGGTGGGATGGGCAATCGGTGTCTGGGGGGGATGGTAATCGGTGTCTGGGGGGGAATGAGCAATTGGTGTCTGGGGGGGATGGGCAATCGGTGTCTGGGGGGGATGGGCAATCGGTGTCTGGGGGGGAATTGGCAATCGGTGTCTGGGGGGATTGCGCAATCGGTGTCTTGGGGGAATGGGCAATCGGTGTCTGGGGGGATGGGCAATCGGTGTCTGGGGGGGATGGGCAATCGGTGTCAGGGGGGGATGGGCAATCGGTGTCTGGGGGGGATGGGCAATCGGTGTCGGGGGGGATGGGGAATCGGTGTCTGGGGGGGAATGAGCAATCGGTGTCTGGGGGGGAATGGGCAATCGATGTCTGGGGGGGGGAATGGGCAATCGGTGTCTGGGGGGGATGGGCAATCGGTGACTGCGGGGGGATGAGCAATCGGTGTCTGGGGGGGAATGAGCAATCGGTGTCTGGGGGGGAATGAGCAATCGGTGTCTGGGGGGGAATGGGCAATCGGTGTCTGGGGGGGGGAATGGGCAATCGGTGTCTGGGTGGAATGGGCAATCAGAGTCTGGGGGGAATGGGCAATCGGTGTCTGGGGGGAATGGGCAATCGGTGTCTGGGGGGAATGGGCAATCGGTGTCTGGGGGGAATGGGCAATCGGTGTCTGAGGGTAATGGGCAATCGGTGTCTGGGGGATGAGCAATCGGTGTCGGGAGGGTGGGCAATCGTGTCTGGGGGGGAATGGGCAATCGGTGTCTGGGGGGGAATGGGCAATCGGTGTCTGGTGGGAATGGGCAATCGGTGTCTGGGGGGAATGGGCAATCGGTGTCTGGGGGGGATGGGCAATCGGTGTCTGGGGGGGGATGGGCAATCGGTGTCTGGGGGGAATGGGCAATCGGTGTCTGGGGGAATGGGCAATCGGTGTCTGGGGGGAATGGGCAAACGGTGTCTGGGGAGGATGGGCAATCGGTGTCTGGGGGGGAATGGGCAATCGGTGTCTGGGGGGGATGGGCAATCAGTGTCTGGGGGGGGATGGGCAATCGATGTCTGGGGGGAATGGGCAATCGGTGTCTGGGGGGGATGGGCAATCGGTGTCTGGGGGGGATGGGCAATCGGTGTCTGGGGGAATGGGCAATCGGTGTCTGGGGGGGAATGGGCAATCGGTGTCTGGGGGAATGGGCAATCGGTGTCTGGGGGGAATGGGCAATCGGTGTCTGGGGGGAATGGGCAATCGGTGTCTGGGGGGAATGGGCAATCGGTGTCTGGGGGGGAAGTGGGCAATCGGTGTCTGGGGGGGAATGAGCAATTGGTGTCTGGGGGGGATGGGCAATCGGTGTCTGGGGGGGATGGGCAATCGGTGTCTGGGGGGGAATTGGCAATCGGTGTCTGGGGGGGAATGCGCAATCGGTGTCTGGGGGGAATGGGCAATCGGTGTCTGGGGGGATGGGCAATCGGTGTCTGGGGGGGATGGGCAATCGGTGTCAGGGGGGGATGGGCAATCGGTGTCTGGGGGGGATGGGCAATCGGTGTCGGGGGGGATGGGCAATCGGTGTCTGGGGGGGAATGAGCAATCGGTGTCTGGGGGGGAATGGGCAATCGATGTCTGGGGGGGGGAATGGGCAATCGGTGTCTGGGGGGGATGGGCAATCGGTGACTGCGGGGGGATGAGCAATCGGTGTCTGGGGGGGAATGAGCAATCGGTGTCTGGGGGGGAATGAGCAATCGGTGTCTGGGGGGGAATGGGCAATCGGTGTCTGGGGGGGGAATGGGCAATCGGTGTCTGGGGGGGAATGGGCAATCAGTGTCTGGGGGGAATGGGCAATCGGTGTCTGGGGGGAATGGGCAATCGGTGTCTGGGGGGAATGGGCAATCGGTGTCTGGGGGGAATGGGCAATCGGTGTCTGAGGGGAATGGGCAATCGGTGTCTGGGGGGGAATGGGCAATTGGCGTCTGGGGGGAATGGTCAATCGGTGTCGGGGGGGAATGGGCAATCGGTGTCTGCGGGGGGAATGGGCAATCGGTGTCTGGGGGAGAATGGGCAATCGGTGTCTGGGGGGAATGGGCAATCGGTGTCTGGGGGGGATGGGCAATCGGTGTCTGGGGGGGAAGGGCAATCGGTGTCAAGGGGGGATGGGCAATCGGTGTCGGGGGGGATGGGCAATCGGTGTCTGGGGGGGATGGTAATCGGTGTCTGGGGGGGATGGGCAATCGGTGCCTGGGGGGGAATGGGCAATCGGTGTCTGGGGGGGATGGGCAATCGGTGTCTGGGGGGAATGGGCAATCGGTGTCTGGGGGGAATGGGCAATCGGTGTCTGGGGGGGATGGGCAATCGGTGTCTGGGGGGGATGGGCAATCGGTGTCTGGGGGAATGGGCAATCGGTGTCTGGGGGGAATGGGCAATCGGTGTCTGGGGGAATGGGCAATCGGTGTCTGGGGGGAATGGGCAATCGGTGTCTGGGGGGAATGGGCAATCGGTGTCTGGGGGGAATGGGCAATCGGTGTCTGGGGGGGAAGTGGGCAATCGGTGTCTGGGGGGGAATGAGCAATTGGTTTCTGGGGGGGATGGGCAATCGGTGTCTGGGGGGGATGGGCAATCGGTGTCTGGGGGGGAATTGGCAATCGGTGTCTGGGGGGAATGCGCAATCGGTGTCTTGGGGGAATGGGCAATCGGTGTCTGGGGGGATGGGCAATCGGTGTCTGGGGGGGATGGGCAATCGGTGTCAGGGGGGGATGGGCAATCGGTGTCTGGGGGGGATGGGCAATCGGTGTCGGGGGGGATGGGCAATCGGTGTCTAGGGGGGAATGAGCAATCGGTGTCTGGGGGGGAATGGGCAATCGATGTCTGGGGGGGGGAATGGGCAATCGGTGTCTGGGGGGGATGGGCAATCGGTGACTGCGGGGGGATGAGCAATCGGTGTCTGGGGGGGAATGAGCAATCGGTGTCTGGGGGGGAATGAGCAATCGGTGTCTGGGGGGGAATGGGCAATCGGTGTCTGGGGGGGGGAATGGGCAATCGGTGTCTGGGGGGGAATGGGCAATCAGTGTCTGGGGGGAATGGGCAATCGGTGTCTGGGGGGAATGGGCAATCGGTGTCTGGGGGGAATGGGCAATCGGTGTCTGGGGGGAATGGGCAATCGGTGTCTGAGGGTAATGGGCAATCGGTGTCTGGGGGATGAGCAATCGGTGTCGGGAGGGTGGGCAATCGTGTCTGGGGGGGAATGGGCAATCGGTGTCTGGGGGGGAATGGGCAATCGGTGTCTGGTGGGAATGGGCAATCGGTGTCTGGGGGGAATGGGCAATCGGTGTCTGGGGGGGAATGGGCAATCGGTGTCTGGGGGGAATGGGCAATCGGTGTCTGGGGGGAATGGGCAATCGGTGTCTAGGGGGAATGGGCAATCGGTGTCTGGGGGGGGATGGGCAATCGGTGTCTGGGGGGGGATGGGCAATCGGTGTCTGGGGGGAATGGGCAATCGGTGTCTGGGGGAATGGGCAATCGGTGTCTGGGGGGAATGGGCAATCGGTGTCTGGGGAGGATGGGCAATCGGTGTCTGGGGGGGAATGGGCAATCGGTGTCTGGGGGGGGATGGGCAATCAGTGTCTGGGGGGGATGGGCAATCGGTGTCTCGGGGGAATGGGCAATCGGTGTCTGGGGGGGATGGGCAATCGGTGTCTGGGGGGGATGGGCAATCGGTGTCTGGGGGAATGGGCAATCGGTGTCTGGGGGGGAATGGGCAATCGGTGTCTGGGGGAATGGGCAATCGGTGTCTGGGGGGAATGGGCAATCGGTGTCTGGGGGGAATGGGCAATCGGTGTCTGGGGGGAATGGGCAATCGGTGTCTGGGGGGGAAGTGGGCAATCGGTGTCTGGGAGGGAATGAGCAATTGGTGTCTGGGGGGGATGGGCAATCGGTGTCTGGGGGGGATGGGCAATCGGTGTCAGGGGGGGATGGGCAATCGGTGTCTGGGGGGGATGGGCAATCGGTGTCGGGGGGGATGGGCAATCGGTGTCTGGGGGGGAATGAGCAATCGGTGTCTGGGGGGGAATGGGCAATCGATGTCTGGGGGGGGAATGGGCAATCGGTGTCTGGGGGGGATGGGCAATCGGTGACTGCGGGGGGATGAGAGATCGGTGTCTGGGGGGGAATGAGCAATCGGTGTCTGGGGGGGAATGAGCAATCGGTGTCTGGGGGGGAATGGGCAATCGGTGTCTGGGGGGGGAATGGGCAATCGGTGTCTGGGGGGGAATGGGCAATCAGTGTCTGGGGGGAATGGGCAATCGGTGTCTGGGGGGAATGGGCAATCGGTGTCTGGGGGGAATGGGCAATCGGTGTCTGGGGGGAATGGGCAATCGGTGTCTGAGGGGAATGGGCAATCGGTGTCTGGGGGGGAATGGGCAATCGGCGTCTGGGGGGAATGGTCAATCGGTGTCGGGGGGGAATGGGCAATCGGTGTCTGCGGGGGGAATGGGCAATCGGTGTCTGGGGGAGAATGGGCAATCGGTGTCTGGGGGGAATGGGCAATCGGTGTCTGGGGGGATGGGCAATCGGTGTCTGGGGGGGATGGGCAATCGGTGTCAAGGGGGGATGGGCAATCGGTGTCGGGGGGGATGGGCAATCGGTGTCTGGGGGGGATGGTAATCGGTGTCTGGGGGGGATGGGCAATCGGTGCCTGGGGGGAATGGGCAATCGGTGTCTGGGGGGGATGGGCAATCGGTGTCTGGGGGGGATGGGCAATCGGTGTCTGGGGGAATGGGCAATCGGTGTCTGGGGGGGAATGGGCAATCGGTGTCTGGGGGAATGGGCAATCGGTGTCTGGGGGGAATGGGCAATCGGTGTCTGGGGGGAATGGGCAATCGGTGTCTGGGGGGAATGGGCAATCGGTGTCTGGGGGGGAAGTGGGCAATCGGTGTCTGGGGGGGAATCAGCAATTGGTGTCTGGGGGGGATGGGCAATCGGTGTCTGGGGGGGATGGGCAATCGGTGTCTGGGGGGGAATTGGCAATCGGTGTCTGGGGGGGAATGCGCAATCGGTGTCTGGGGGGAATGGGCAATCGGTGTCTGGGGGGATGGGCAATCGGTGTCTGGGGGGGATGGGCAATCGGTGTCAGGGGGGGATGGGCAATCGGTGTCTGGGGGGGATGGGCAATCGGTGTCTGGGGGGGAATGAGCAATCGGTGTCTGGGGGGGAATGGGCAATCGATGTCGGGGGGGGGAATGGGCAATCGGTGTCTGGGGGGGATGGGCAATCGGTGACTGCGGGGGGATGAGCAATCGGTGTCTGGGGGGGAATGAGCAATCGGTGTCTGGGGGGGAATGAGCAATCGGTGTCTGGGGGGGAATGGGCAATCGGTGTCTGGGGGGGGGAATGTGCAATCGGTGTCTGGGGGGGAATGGGCAATCAGTGTCTGGGGGGAATGGGCAATCGGTGTCTGGGGGGAATGGGCAATCGGTGTCTGGGGGGAATGGGCAATCGGTGTCTGGGGGGAATGGGCAATCGGTGTCTGAGGGGAATGGGCAATCGGTGTCTGGGGGGGAATGGGCAATCGGCGTCTGGGGGGAATGGTCAATCGGTGTCGGGGGGGAATGGGCAATCGGTGTCTGCGGGGGGAATGGGCAATCGGTGTCTTGGGGGGAATGGGCAATCGGTGTCTGGGGGGAATGGGCAATCGGTGTCTGGGGGGGATGGGCAATCGGTGTCTGGGGGGGATGGGCAATCGGTGTCAAGGGGGGATGGGCAATCGGTGTCGGGGGGGATGGGCAATCGGTGTCTGGGGGGGATGGTAATCGGTGTCTGGGGGGGATGGGCAATCGGTGCCTGGGGGGGAATGGGCAATCGGTGTCTGGGGGGGATGGGCAATCGGTGTCTGGGGGGAATGGGCAATCGGTGTCTGGGGGGGAATGAGCAATCGGTGTCTGGGGGGGGAATGGGCAATCGGTGTCTGGGGGGGAAATGGGCAATCGGTGTCTGGGGGGAATGGGCAATCGGTGTCTGGGGGGGATGGGCAATCGGTGTCTGGGGGGAATGGGCAATCGGAGTCTGGGGGGAATGGGCAATCGGTGTCTGGGGGGAATGTGCAATCGGTGTCTGGGGGGAATGGGCAATCGGTGTCAGGGAGGAATGGGCAATCGGTGTCTGGGGGGAATGGGCAATCAGTGTCCGGGGGGGAGTGGGCAATCGGTGTCGGGGGGTTGGGCAATCGGTGTCTGGGGGGAATGGGCAATTGGTGTCTGTGGGGAATGGGCAATCGGTGTCGGGGTGGTGGGCAATCAGTGTCTGGGGGGAATGGGCAATCGGTGTCTGGGGGGGAATGGGCAATCGGTGTCTGGGGGGGAATGGGCAATCGGTGTCTGGGGGGAATGGGCAATCGGTGTCTGGGGGGGAATGGGCAATCGGATTCTGGGGAGAATCGGCAATGGGTGTCTGGGGGGGATGGGCAATCGGTGGCTGGGGGGGATGGGCAATCGGTGTCTGGGGGGGATGGGCAATTGGTGTCTGGGGGGATGGGCAATCGGTGTCGGGGGGGAATGGGCAATCGGTGTCTGTGGGGAATGGGCAATCGGTGTCTGGGGGGAATGGGCAATCGGTGTCTGGGGGATGAGCAATCGGTGTCTGTGGGGAATGGGCAATCGGTGTCTGGGGGGATGGGCAATCGGTGTCTGGGGGGAATGGGCAATCGGTGTCTGGGGGAATGGGCAATCGGTGTCTGGGGGGAATGGGCAATCGGTGTCTGGGGGATGAGCAATCGGTGTCTGTGGGGAATGGGCAATCGGTGTCTGGGGGATGAGCAATCGGTGTCTCGGGGGGATGGGCAATCGGTGTCTGGGGGGGATGGGCAATCGGTGTCGGGGGGGGATGGGCAATCGGTGTCGGGGGGGACTGGGCAATCGGTGTCTGTGGGGAATGGGCAATCGGTGTCTGGGGGATGAGCAATCGGTGTCTGGGGGGAATGGGCAATCGGTGTCTGGGGGGAATGGGCAATCGGTGTCGGGGGGAATGGGCAATCGGTGTCTGGGGGGAATGGGCAATCGGTGTCTGAGGGGAATGGGCAATCTGTGTCTGGGGGGGAATGGGCAATCGGTGTCTGGGGGGGAATGGGCAATCGGTGTCTGGGGGGAATGGGCAATCGGTGTCTGGGGGGGATGGGCAATCTGTGTCTGGGGGGAAATGGGCAATCGGTGTCTGGGGGATGAGCAATCGGTGTCGGGGGGGTGGGCAATCGGTGTCTGGGGGGGAATGGGCAATCGGTGTCTGGGGGGAATGGGCAATCGGTGTCTGGGGGGAATGGGCAATCGGTGTCTGGGGGGGAATGGGCAATCGGTGTCTGGGGGGAATGGGCAATCGGTGTCTGGGTGGAATGGGCAATCGGTGTCTAGGGGGGAATGGGCAATCGGTGTCTGGGGGGGGATGGGCAATCGGTGTCTGGGGGGGGATCGGCAATCGGTGTCTGGGGGGAATGGGCAATCGGTGTCTGGGGGGAATGGGCAATCGGTGTCTGGGGGGAATGGGCAATCGGTGTCTGGGGGAATGGCAATCGGTGTCTGGGGGGGAATGGGCAATCGGTGTCTGGGGGGGATGGGCAATCGGTGTCTGGGGGGAATGGGCAATCGGTGTCTGGGGGGGATGGGCAATCGGTGTCTGGGGGGGATGGGCAATCGGTGCCTGGGGGAATGGGCAATCGGTGTCTGGGGGGGAATGGGCAATCGGTGTCTGGGGGAATGGGCAATCGGTGTCTGGGGGGAATGGGCAATCGGTGTCTGGGGGGAATGGGCAATCGGTGTCTGGGGGGGAAGTGGGCAATCGGTGTCTGGGGGGGAATGAGCAATTGGTGTCTGAGGGGGATGGGCAATCGGTGTCTGGGGGGGATGGGCAATCGGTGTCTGGGGGGGAATGGGCAATCGGTGTCTGGGGGGGAATGGGCAATCGGTGTCTGGGGGGAATGGGCAATCGGTGTCTGGGGGGATGGGCAATCGGTGTCTGGGGGGGATGGGCAATCGGTGTCGGGGGGGATGGGCAATCGGTGTCTGGGGGGGATGGGCAATCGGTGTCGGGGTGGATGGGCAATCGGTGTCTGTGGGGAATGAGCAATCGGTGTCTGCGGGGGGAATGGGCAATCGGTGTCTGTGGGGAATGGGCAATCGGTGTCTGGGGGGAATGGGCAATCGGTGTCTGGGGGGGAATTGGCAATCGGTGTCTGGGGGGATGGGCAATCGGTGTCTGGGGGAATGGGCAATCGGTGACTGGGGGGGATGGGCAATCGGTGTCAGGGGGATGGGCAATCGGTGTCTGGGGGGGAATGGGCAATCGGTGTCTGGGGGGAATGGGCAATCGGTGTCTGGGGGGAATGGGCAATCGGTGTCGGGGGGAATGGGCAATCGGTGTCTGGGGGGAATGGGCAATCAGTGTCTGGGGGGGAATGTGCAATCGGTGTCGGGGGGGTGGGCAATCGGTGTCTGGGGGGAATGGGCAATTGGTGTCTGTGGGGAATGGGCAATCGGTGTCTGGGGGATGAGCAATCGGTGTCTGTGGGGAATGGGCAATCGGTGTCTGGGGGGATGGGCAATCGGTGTCTGGGGGGAATGGGCAATCGGTGTCTGGGGGGAATGGGCAATCGGTGTCTGGGGGGAATGGGCAATCGGTGTCTGGGGGATGAGCAATCGGTGTCTGTGGGGAATGGGCAATCGGTGTCTGGGGGATGAGCAATCGGTGTCTCGGGGGGATGGGCAATCGGTGTCTGGGGGGGATGGGCAATCGGTGTCGGGGGGGGATGGGCAATCGGTGTCGGGGGGGACTGGGCAATCGGTGTCTGTGGGGAATGGGCAATCGGTGTCTGGGGGATGAGCAATCGGTGTCTGGGGGGAATGGGCAATCGGTGTCTGGGGGGAATGGGCAATCGGTGTCGGGGGGAATGGGCAATCGGTGTCTGGGGGGAATGGGCAATCGGTGTCTGGGGGGAATGGGCAATCGGTGTCTGGGGGGAATGGGCAATCGGTGTCTGGGGGGGAATGGGCAATCGGTGTCTGGGGGGGAATGGGCAATCGGTGTCTGGGGGGAATGGGCAATCGGTGTCTGGGGGGGATGGGCAATCAGTGTCTGGGGGGAAATGGGCAATCGGTGACTGGGGGATGAGCAATCGGTGTCGGGGGGGTGGGCAATCGGTGTCTGGGGGGGAATGGGCAATCGGTGTCTGGGGGGGAATGGGCAATCGGTGTCTGGGGGGAATGGGCAATCGGTGTCTGGGGGGAATGGGCAATCGGTGTCTGGGGGGGAATGGGCAATCGGTGTCTGGGGGGAATGGGCAATCGATATCTGGGTGGAATGGGCAATCGGTGTCTAGGGGGAATGGGCAATCGGTGTCTGGGGGGGGATGGGCAATCGGTGTCTGGGGGGGGATCGGCAATCGGTGTCTGGGGGGAATGGGCAATCGGTGTCTGGGGGGAATGGGCAATCGGTGTCTGGGGGGGAATGTGCAATCGGTGTCGGGGGGGTGGGCAATCGGTGTCTGGGGGGAATGGGCAATTGGTGTCTGTGGGGAATGGGCAATCGGTGTCTGGGGGATGAGCAATCGGTGTCTGTGGGGAATGGGCAATCGGTGTCTGGGGGGATGGGCAATCGGTGTCTGGGGGGAATGGGCAATCGGTGTCTGGGGGGAATGGGCAATCGGTGTCTGGGGGGAATGGGCAATCGGTGTCTGGGGGATGAGCAATCGGTGTCTGTGGGGAATGGGCAATCGGTGTCTGGGGGATGAGCAATCGGTGTCTGGGGGGGATGGGCAATCGGTGTCGGGGGGGACTGGGCAATCGGTGTCTGTGGGGAATGGGCAATCGGTGTCTGGGGAATGAGCAATCGGTGTCTGGGGGGAATGGGCAATCGGTGTCTGGGGGGAATGGGCAATCGGTGTCGGGGGGAATGGGCAATCGGTGTCTGGGGGGAATGGGCAATCGGTGTCTGGGGGGAATGGGCAATCGGTGTCTGGGGGGAATGGGCAATCGGTGTCTGGGGGGGAATGGGCAATCGGTGTCTGGGGGGGAATGGGCAATCGGTGTCTGGGGGGAATGGGCAATCGGTGTCTGGGGGGGATGGGCAATCAGTGTCTGGGGGGAAATGGGCAATCGGTGACTGGGGGATGAGCAATCGGTGTCGGGGGGGTGGGCAATCGGTGTCTGGGGGGGAATGGGCAATCGGTGTCTGGGGGGGAATGGGCAATCGGTGTCTGGGGGGAATGGGCAATCGGTGTCTGGGGGGAATGGGCAATCGGTGTCTGGGGGGGAATGGGCAATCGGTGTCTGGGGGGAATGGGCAATCGATATCTGGGTGGAATGGGCAATCGGTGTCTAGGGGGGAATGGGCAATCGGTGTCTGGGGGGGGATGGGCAATCGGTGTCTGGGGGGGGATCGGCAATCGGTGTCTGGGGGGAATGGGCAATCGGTGTCTGGGGGGAATGGGCAATCGGTGTCTGGGGGGAATGGGCAATCGGTGTCTGGGGGAATGGCAATCGGTGTCTGGGGGGGAATGGGCAATCGGTGTCTGGGGGGGATGGGCAATCGGTGTCTGGGGGGAATGGGCAATCGGTGTCTGGGGGGGATGGGCAATCGGTGTCTGGGGGGGATGGGCAATCGGTGCCTGGGGGAATGGGCAATCGGTGTCTGGGGGGGAATGGGCAATCGGTGTCTGGGGGAATGGGCAATCGGTGTCTGGGGGGATGGGCAATCGGTGTCTGGGGGGGATGGGCAATCGGTGTCAGGGGGGGATGGGCAATCGGTGTCTGGGGGGGATGGGCAATCGGTGTCGGGGGGGATGGGCAATCGGTGTCTGGGGGGGAATGAGCAATCGGTGTCTGGGGGGGAATGGGCAATCGATGTCTGGGGGGGGAATGGGCAATCGGTGTCTGGGGGGGATGGGCAATCGGTGACTGCGGGGGGATGAGCAATCGGTGTCTGGGGGGGAATGAGCAATCGGTGTCTGGGGGGGAATGAGCAATCGGTGTCTGGGGGGGAATGGGCAATCGGTGTCTGGGGGGGGGAATGTGCAATCGGTGTCTGGGGGGGAATGGGCAATCAGTGTCTGGGGGGAATGGGCAATCGGTGTCTGGGGGGAATGGGCAATCGGTGTCTGGGGGGAATGGGCAATCGGTGTCTGGGGGGAATGGGCAATCGGTGTCTGAGGGGAATGGGCAATCGGTGTCTGGGGGGGAATGGGCAATCGGCGTCTGGGGGGAATGGTCAATCGGTGTCGGGGGGGAATGGGCAATCGGTGTCTGCGGGGGGAATGGGCAATCGGTGTCTGGGGGGGAATGGGCAATCGGTGTCTGGGGGGAATGGGCAATCGGTGTCTGGGGGGGATGGGCAATCGGTGTCTGGGGGGGATGGGCAATCGGTGTCAAGGGGGGATGGGCAATCGGTGTCGGGGGGGATGGGCAATCGGTGTCTGGGGGGGATGGTAATCGGTGTCGGGGGGGGATGGGCAATCGGTGCCTGGGGGGGAATGGGCAATCGGTGTCTGGGGGGGATGGGCAATCGGTGTCTGGCGGGAATGGGCAATCGGTGTCTGGGGGGGAATGAGCAATCGGTGTCTGGGGGGGGAATGGGCAATCGGTGTCTGGGGGGGAAATGGGCAATCGGTGTCTGGGGGGAATGGGCAATCGGTGTCTGGGGGGGATGGGCAATCGGTGTCTGGGGGGAATGGGCAATCGGAGTCTGGGGGGAATGGGCAATCGGTGTCTGGGGGGAATGTGCAATCGGTGTCTGGGGGGAATGGGCAATCGGTGTCAGGGAGGAATGGGCAATCGGTGTCTGGGGGGAATGGGCAATCAGTGTCCGGGGGGGAATGGGCAATCGGTGTCGGGGGGTTGGGCAATCGGTGTCTGGGGGGAATGGGCAATTGGTGTCTGTGGGGAATGGGCAATCGGTGTCGGGGTGGTGGGCAATCAGTGTCTGGGGGGAATGGGCAATCGGTGTCTGGGGGGGAATGGGCAATCGGTGTCTGGGGGGGAATGGGCAATCGGTGTCTGGGGGGAATGGGCAATCGGTGTCTGGGGGGGAATGGGCAATCGGATTCTGGGGAGAATCGGCAATGGGTGTCTGGGGGGGATGGGCAATCGGTGGCTGGGGGGGATGGGCAATCGGTGTCTGGGGGGGATGGGCAATTGGTGTCTGGGGGGATGGGCAATCGGTGTCGGGGGGGAATGGGCAATCGGTGTCTGTGGGGAATGGGCAATCGGTGTCTGGGGGGAATGGGCAATCGGTGTCTGGGGGATGAGCAATCGGTGTCTGTGGGGAATGGGCAATCGGTGTCTGGGGGGATGGGCAATCGGTGTCTGGGGGGAATGGGCAATCGGTGTCTGGGGGGAATGGGCAATCGGTGTCTGGGGGGAAATGGCAATCGGTGTCTGGGGGATGAGCAATCGGTGTCTGTGGGGAATGGGCAATCGGTGTCTGGGGGATGGGCAATCGGTGTCTGGGGGGGATGGGCAATTGGTGTCTGGGGGGATGGGCAATCGGTGTCTGGGGGGGATGGGCAATCGGTGTCGGGGGGGGATGGGCAATCGGTGTCGGGGGGGACTGGGCAATCGGTGTCTGTGGGGAATGGGCAATCGGTGTCTGGGGGATGAGCAATCGGTGTCTGGGGGGAATGGGCAATCGGTGTCTGGGGGGAATGGGCAATCGGTGTCGGGGGGAATGGGCAATCGGTGTCTGGGGGGAATGGGCAATCGGTGTCTGGGGGGAATGGGCAATCGGTGTCTGGGGGGAATGGGCAATCGGTGTCTGGGGGGGAATGGGCAATCGGTGTCTGGGGGGGAATGGGCAATCGGTGTCTGGGGGGAATGGGCAATCGGTGTCTGGGGGGGATGGGCAATCTGTGTCTGGGGGGAAATGGGCAATCGGTGTCTGGGGATGAGCAATCGGTGTCGGGGGGGTGGGCAATCGGTGTCTGGGGGGGAATGGGCAATCGGTGTCTGGGGGGGAATGGGCAATCGGTGTCTGGGGGGAATGGGCAATCGGTGTCTGGGGGGAATGGGCAATCGGTGTCTGGGGGGGAATGGGCAATCGGTGTCTGGGGGGAATGGGCAATCGGTGTCTGGGTGGAATGGGCAATCGGTGTCTAGGGGGGAATGGGCAATCGGTGTCTGGGGGGGGATGGGCAATCGGTGTCTGGGGGGGGATCGGCAATCGGTGTCTGGGGGGAATGGGCAATCGGTGTCTGGGGGGAATGGGCAATCGGTGTCTGGGGGGAATGGGCAATCGGTGTCTGGGGGAATGGCAATCGGTGTCTGGGGGGGAATGGGCAATCGGTGTCTGGGGGGGATGGGCAATCGGTGTCTGGGGGGAATGGGCAATCGGTGTCTGGGGGGGATGGGCAATCGGTGTCTGGGGGGGATGGGCAATCGGTGCCTGGGGGAATGGGCAATCGGTGTCTGGGGGGGAATGGGCAATCGGTGTCTGGGGGAATGGGCAATCGGTGTCTGGGGGGAATGGGCAATCGGTGTCTGGGGGGAATGGGCAATCGGTGTCTGGGGGGGAAGTGGGCAATCGGTGTCTGGGGGGGAATGAGCAATTGGTGTCTGAGGGGGATGGGCAATCGGTGTCTGGGGGGGATGGGCAATCGGTGTCTGGGGGGGAATGGGCAATCGGTGTCTGGGGGGGAATGGGCAATCGGTGTCTGGGGGGAATGGGCAATCGGTGTCTGGGGGGATGGGCAATCGGTGTCTGGGGGGGATGGGCAATCGGTGTCGGGGGGGATGGGCAATCGGTGTCTGGGGGGGATGGGCAATCGGTGTCGGGGTGGATGGGCAATCGGTGTCTGTGGGGAATGAGCAATCGGTGTCTGCGGGGGGAATGGGCAATCGGTGTCTGTGGGGAATGGGCAATCGGTGTCTGGGGGGAATGGGCAATCGGTGTCTGGGGGGGAATTGGCAATCGGTGTCTGGGGGGATGGGCAATCGGTGTCTGGGGGAATGGGCAATCGGTGACTGGGGGGGATGGGCAATCGGTGTCAGGGGGATGGGCAATCGGTGTCTGGGGGGGAATGGGCAATCGGTGTCTGGGGGGAATGGGCAATCGGTGTCTGGGGGGAATGGGCAATCGGTGTCGGGGGGAATGGGCAATCGGTGTCTGGGGGGAATGGGCAATCAGTGTCTGGGGGGGAATGTGCAATCGGTGTCGGGGGGGTGGGCAATCGGTGTCTGGGGGGAATGGGCAATTGGTGTCTGTGGGGAATGGGCAATCGGTGTCTGGGGGATGAGCAATCGGTGTCTGTGGGGAATGGGCAATCGGTGTCTGGGGGGATGGGCAATCGGTGTCTGGGGGGAATGGGCAATCGGTGTCTGGGGGAATGGGCAATCGGTGTCTGGGGGGAATGGGCAATCGGTGTCTGGGGGATGAGCAATCGGTGTCTGTGGGGAATGGGCAATCGGTGCCTGGGGGATGAGCAATCGGTGTCTCGGGGGGATGGGCAATCGGTGTCTGGGGGGGATGGGCAATCGGTGTCAGGGGGGGATGGGCAATCGGTGTCGGGGGGGACTGGGCAATCGGTGTCTGTGGGGAATGGGCAATCGGTGTGTGGGGGATGAGCAATCGGTGTCTGGGGGGAATGGGCAATCGGTGTCTGGGGGGAATGGGCAATCGGTGTCGGGGGGAATGGGCAATCGGTGTCTGGGGGGAATGGGCAATCGGTGTCTGGGGGGAATGGGCAATCGGTGTCTGGGGGGAATGGGCAATCGGTGTCTGGGGGGCAATGGGCAATCGGTGTCTGGGGGGGAATGGGCAATCGGTGTCTGGGGGGAATGGGCAATCGGTGTCTGGGGGGGATGGGCAATCAGTGTCTGGGGGGAAATGGGCAATCGGTGACTGGGGGATGAGCAATCGGTGTCGGGGGGGTGGGCAATCGGTGTCTGGGGGGGAATGGGCAATCGGTGTCTGGGGGGGAATGGGCAATCGGTGTCTGGGGGGAATGGGCAATCGGTGTCTGGGGGGAATGGGCAATCGGTGTCTGGGGGGGAATGGGCAATCGGTGTCTGGGGGGAATGGGCAATCGATATCTGGGTGGAATGGGCAATCGGTGTCTAGGGGGGAATGGGCAATCGGTGTCTGGGGGGGGATGGGCAATCGGTGTCTGGGGGGGATCGGCAATCGGTGTCTGGGGGGAATGGGCAATCGGTGTCTGGGGGGAATGGGCAATCGGTGTCTGGGGGGAATGGGCAATCGGTGTCTGGGGGAATGGCAATCGGTGTCTGGGGGGGAATGGGCAATCGGTGTCTGGGGGGGATGGGCAATCGGTGTCTGGGGGGAATGGGCAATCGGTGTCTGGGGGGGATGGGCAATCGGTGTCTGGGGGGGATGGGCAATCGGTGCCTGGGGGAATGGGCAATCGGTGTCTGGGGGGGAATGGGCAATCGGTGTCTGGGGGAATGGGCAATCGGTGTCTGGGGGGAATGGGCAATCGGTGTCTGGGGGGAATGGGCAATCGGTGTCTGGGGGGGAAGTGGGCAATCGGTGTCTGGGGGGGAATGAGCAATTGGTGTCTGAGGGGGATGGGCAATCGGTGTCTGGGGGGGATGGGCAATCGGTGTCTGGGGGGGAATGGGCAATCGGTGTCTGGGGGGGAATGGGCAATCGGTGTCTGGGGGGAATGGGCAATCGGTGTCTGGGGGGATGGGCAATCGGTGTCTGGGGGGGATGGGCAATCGGTGTCGGGGGGGATGGGCAATCGGTGTCTGGGGGGGATGGGCAATCGGTGTCGGGGTGGATGGGCAATCGGTGTCTGTGGGGAATGAGCAATCGGTGTCTGCGGGGGGAATGGGCAATCGGTGTCTGTGGGGAATGGGCAATCGGTGTCTGGGGGGAATGGGCAATCGGTGTCTGGGGGGGAATTGGCAATCGGTGTCTAGGGGAATGGCCAATCGGTGTCTGGGGGAATGGGCAATCGGTGACTGGGGGGGATGGGCAATCGGTGTCAGGGGGATGGGCAATCGGTGTCTGGGGGGGAATGGGCAATCGGTGTCTGGGGGGAATGGGCAATCGGTGTCTGGGGGGAATGGGCAATCGGTGTCGGGGGGAATGGGCAATCGGTGTCTGGGGGGAATGGGCAATCAGTGTCTGGGGGGGAATGTGCAATCGGTGTCGGGGGGGTGGGCAATCGGTGTCTGGGGGGAATGGGCAATCGGTGTCTGGGGGGAATGGGCAATCGGTGTCTGGGGGGAATGGGCAATCGGTGTCGGGGGGAATGGGCAATCGGTGTCTGGGGGGAATGGGCAATCAGTGTCTGGGGGGGAATGTGCAATCGGTGTCGGGGGGGTGGGCAATCGGTGTCTGGGGGGAATGGGCAATTGGTGTCTGTGGGGAATGGGCAATCGGTGTCGGGGTGGTGGGCAATCAGTGTCTGGGGGGAATGGGCAATCGGTGTCTGGGGGGAATGGGCAATCGGTGTCGGGGGGAATGGGCAATCTGTGTCTGGGGGGAATGGGCAATCAGTGTCTGGGGGGGAATGGGCAATCGGTGTCGGTGGGGTGGGCAATCGGTGTCTGGGGGGAATGGGCAATTGGTGTCTGTAGGGAATGGGCAATCGGTGTCGGGGTGGTGGGCAATCAGTGTCTGGGGGGAATGGGCAATCGGTGTCTGGGGGGGAATGGGCAATCGGTGTCTGGGGGGGAATGGGCAATCGGTGTCTGGGGGGAATGGGCAATCGGTGTCTGGGGGGGAATGAGCAATCGGTGTCTGGGGGGAATGGGCAATCGGTGTCTGGGGGGGATGGGCAATCGGTGTCTGCGGGGGATGGGCATTCGGTGTCTGGGGGGGATGGGCAATCGGTGTCGGGGGGGAATGGGCAATCGGTGTCTGTGGGGAATGGGCAATCGGTGTCTGGGGGATGAGCAATCGGTGTCTGGGGGGGAATGGGCAATCAGTGTCTGGGAGGAATGGGCAATCGGTGTCTGGGGGGAATGGGCAATCGCTGTCTGGGGGGAATGGGCAATCGGTGTCTGGGGGGGAATGGGCAATCAGTGTCTGGGGGGGAATGGGCAATCGGTGTCTGGGGGGAATGGGCAATCGGTGTCTGGGGGGAATGGGCAATCGGTGTCTGGGGGGAATGGGCAATTGGTGTCTGGGGGATGAGCAATCGGTGTCTGTGGGGAATGGGCAATCGGTGTCTGGGGGATGAGCAATCGGTGTCTCGGGGGGATGGGCAATCGGTGTCTGGGGGGGATGGGCAATCGGTGTCGGGGGGGGATGGGCAATCGGTGTCGGGGGGGACTGGGCAATCGGTGTCTGTGGGGAATGGGCAATCGGTGTCTGGGGGATGAGCAATCGGTGTCTGGGGGGAATGGGCAATCGGTGTCTGGGGGGAATGGGCAATCGGTGTCGGGGGGAATGGGCAATCGGTGTCTGGGGGGAATGGGCAATCGGTGTCTGGGGGGAATGGGCAATCGGTGTCTGGGGGGAATGGGCAATCGGTGTCTGGGGGGGAATGGGCAATCGGTGTCTGGGGGGGAATGGGCAATCGGTGTCTGGGGGGAATGGGCAATCGGTGTCTGGGGGGGATGGGCAATCAGTGTCTGGGGGGAAATGGGCAATCGGTGACTGGGGGATGAGCAATCGGTGTCGGGGGGGTGGGCAATCGGTGTCTGGGGGGGAATGGGCAATCGGTGTCTGGGGGGGAATGGGCAATCGGTGTCTGGGGGGAATGGGCAATCGGTGTCTGGGGGGAATGGGCAATCGGTGTCTGGGGGGGAATGGGCAATCGGTGTCTGGGGGGAATGGGCAATCGATATCTGGGTGGAATGGGCAATCGGTGTCTAGGGGGGAATGGGCAATCGGTGTCTGGGGGGGGATGGGCAATCGGTGTCTGGGGGGGATCGGCAATCGGTGTCTGGGGGGAATGGGCAATCGGTGTCTGGGGGGAATGGGCAATCGGTGTCTGGGGGGAATGGGCAATCGGTGTCTGGGGGAATGGCAATCGGTGTCTGGGGGGGAATGGGCAATCGGTGTCTGGGGGGGATGGGCAATCGGTGTCTGGGGGGAATGGGCAATCGGTGTCTGGGGGGGATGGGCAATCGGTGTCTGGGGGGGATGGGCAATCGGTGCCTGGGGGAATGGGCAATCGGTGTCTGGGGGGGAATGGGCAATCGGTGTCTGGGGGAATGGGCAATCGGTGTCTGGGGGGAATGGGCAATCGGTGTCTGGGGGGAATGGGCAATCGGTGTCTGGGGGGGAAGTGGGCAATCGGTGTCTGGGGGGGAATGAGCAATTGGTGTCTGAGGGGGATGGGCAATCGGTGTCTGGGGGGGATGGGCAATCGGTGTCTGGGGGGGAATGGGCAATCGGTGTCTGGGGGGGAATGGGCAATCGGTGTCTGGGGGGAATGGGCAATCGGTGTCTGGGGGGATGGGCAATCGGTGTCTGGGGGGGATGGGCAATCGGTGTCGGGGGGGATGGGCAATCGGTGTCTGGGGGGGATGGGCAATCGGTGTCGGGGTGGATGGGCAATCGGTGTCTGTGGGGAATGAGCAATCGGTGTCTGCGGGGGGAATGGGCAATCGGTGTCTGTGGGGAATGGGCAATCGGTGTCTGGGGGGAATGGGCAATCGGTGTCTGGGGGGGAATTGGCAATCGGTGTCTGGGGGGATGGGCAATCGGTGTCTGGGGGAATGGGCAATCGGTGACTGGGGGGGATGGGCAATCGGTGTCAGGGGGATGGGCAATCGGTGTCTGGGGGGGAATGGGCAATCGGTGTCTGGGGGGAATGGGCAATCGGTGTCTGGGGGGAATGGGCAATCGGTGTCGGGGGGAATGGGCAATCGGTGTCTGGGGGGAATGGGCAATCAGTGTCTGGGGGGGAATGTCCAATCGTTGTCGGGGGGGTGGGCAATCGGTGTCTGGGGGGAATGGGCAATTGGTGTCTGTGGGGAATGGGCAATCGGTGTCGGGGTGGTGGGCAATCAGTGTCTGGGGGGAATGGGCAATCGGTGTCTGGGGGGAATGGGCAATCGGTGTCGGGGGGAATGGGCAATCTGTGTCTGGGGGGAATGGGCAATCAGTGTCTGGGGGGGAATGGGCAATCGGTGTCGGTGGGGTGGGCAATCGGTGTCTGGGGGGAATGGGCAATTGGTGTCTGTAGGGAATGGGCAATCGGTGTCGGGGTGGTGGGCAATCAGTGTCTGGGGGGAATGGGCAATCGGTGTCTGGGGGGGAATGGGCAATCGGTGTCTGGGGGGGAATGAGCAATTGGTGTCTGAGGGGGATGGGCAATCGGTGTCTGGGGGGGATGGGCAATCGGTGTCTGGGGGGAATGGGCAATCGGTGTCTGGGGGGGAATGGGCAATCGGTGTCTGGGGGGAATGGGCAATCGGTGTCTGGGGGGATGGGCAATCGGTGTCTGGGGGGGAAGTGGGCAATCGGTGTCTGGGGGGGAATGAGCAATTGGTGTCTGAGGGGGATGGGCAATCGGTGTCTGGGGGGGATGGGCAATCGGTGTCTGGGGGGGAATGGGCAATCGGTGTCTGGGGGGGAATGGGCAATCGGTGTCTGGGGGGAATGGGCAATCGGTGTCTGGGGGGATGGGCAATCGGTGTCTGGGGGGGAAGTGGGCAATCGGTGTCTGGGGGGGAATGAGCAATTGGTGTCTGAGGGGGATGGGCAATCGGTGTCTGGGGGGGATGGGCAATCGGTGTCTGGGGGGGAATGGGCAATCGGTGTCTGGGGGGGAATGGGCAATCGGTGTCTGGGGGAATGGGCAATCGGTGTCTGGGGGGATGGGCAATCGGTGTCTGGGGGGGAAGTGGGCAATCGGTGTCTGGGGGGGAATGAGCAATTGGTGTCTGAGGGGGATGGGCAATCGGTGTCTGGGGGGGATGGGCAATCGGTGTCTGGGGGGGAATGGGCAATCGGTGTCTGGGGGGGAATGGGCAATCGGTGTCTGGGGGGAATGGGCAATCGGTGTCTGGGGGGAATGGGCAATCGGTGTCGGGGGGAATGGGCAATCGGTGTCTGGGGGGAATGGGCAATCAGTGTCTGGGGGGGAATGTGCAATCGGTGTCGGGGGGGTGGGCAATCGGTGTCTGGGGGGAATGGGCAATTGGTGTCTGTGGGGAATGGGCAATCGGTGTCGGGGTGGTGGGCAATCAGTGTCTGGGGGGAATGGGCAATCGGTGTCTGGGGGGAATGGGCAATCGGTGTCGGGGGGAATGGGCAATCTGTGTCTGGGGGGAATGGGCAATCAGTGTCTGGGGGGGAATGGGCAATCGGTGTCGGTGGGGTGGGCAATCGGTGTCTGGGGGGAATGGGCAATTGGTGTCTGTAGGGAATGGGCAATCGGTGTCGGGGTGGTGGGCAATCAGTGTCTGGGGGGAATGGGCAATCGGTGTCTGGGGGGGAATGGGCAATCGGTGTCTGGGGGGGAATGGGCAATCGGTGTCTGGGGGGAATGGGCAATCGGTGTCTGGGGGGGAATGAGCAATCGGTGTCTGGGGGGAATGGGCAATCGGTGTCTGGGGGGGATGGGCAATCGGTGTCTGCGGGGGATGGGCATTCGGTGTCTGGGGGGGATGGGCAATCGGTGTCGGGGGGGAATGGGCAATCGGTGTCTGTGGGGAATGGGCAATCGGTGTCTGGGGGATGAGCAATCGGTGTCTGGGGGGGAATGGGCAATCAGTGTCTGGGAGGAATGGGCAATCGGTGTCTGGGGGGAATGGGCAATCGCTGTCTGGGGGGAATGGGCAATCGGTGTCTGGGGGGGAATGGGCAATCAGTGTCTGGGGGGGAATGGGCAATCGGTGTCTGGGGGGAATGGGCAATCGGTGTCTGGGGGGAATGGGCAATCGGTGTCTGGGGGGAATGGGCAATCGGTGTCTGGGGGATGAGCAATCGGTGTCTGTGGGGAATGGGCAATCGGTGTCTGGGGGATGAGCAATCGGTGTCTCGGGGGGATGGGCAATCGGTGTCTGGGGGGGATGGGCAATCGGTGTCGGGGGGGGATGGGCAATCGGTGTCGGGGGGGACTGGGCAATCGGTGTCTGTGGGGAATGGGCAATCGGTGTCTGGGGGATGAGCAATCGGTGTCTGGGGGGAATGGGCAATCGGTGTCTGGGGGGAATGGGCAATCGGTGTCGGGGGGAATGGGCAATCGGTGTCTGGGGGGAATGGGCAATCGGTGTCTGGGGGGAATGGGCAATCGGTGTCTGGGGGGAATGGGCAATCGGTGTCTGGGGGGGAATGGGCAATCGGTGTCTGGGGGGGAATGGGCAATCGGTGTCTGGGGGGAATGGGCAATCGGTGTCTGGGGGGGATGGGCAATCAGTGTCTGGGGGGAAATGGGCAATCGGTGACTGGGGGATGAGCAATCGGTGTCGGGGGGGTGGGCAATCGGTGTCTGGGGGGGAATGGGCAATCGGTGTCTGGGGGGGAATGGGCAATCGGTGTCTGGGGGGAATGGGCAATCGGTGTCTGGGGGGAATGGGCAATCGGTGTCTGGGGGGGAATGGGCAATCGGTGTCTGGGGGGAATGGGCAATCGATATCTGGGTGGAATGGGCAATCGGTGTCTAGGGGGGAATGGGCAATCGGTGTCTGGGGGGGGATGGGCAATCGGTGTCTGGGGGGGATCGGCAATCGGTGTCTGGGGGGAATGGGCAATCGGTGTCTGGGGGGAATGGGCAATCGGTGTCTGGGGGGAATGGGCAATCGGTGTCTGGGGGAATGGCAATCGGTGTGTGGGGGGGAATGGGCAATCGGTGTCTGGGGGGGATGGGCAATCGGTGTCTGGGGGGAATGGGCAATCGGTGTCTGGGGGGGATGGGCAATCGGTGTCTGGGGGGATGGGCAATCGGTGCCTGGGGGAATGGGCAATCGGTGTCTGGGGGGGAATGGGCAATCGGTGTCTGGGGGAATGGGCAATCGGTGTCTGGGGGGAATGGGCAATCGGTGTCTGGGGGGAATGGGCAATCGGTGTCTGGGGGGGAAGTGGGCAATCGGTGTCTGGGGGGGAATGAGCAATTGGTGTCTGAGGGGGATGGGCAATCGGTGTCTGGGGGGGATGGGCAATCGGTGTCTGGGGGGGAATGGGCAATCGGTGTCTGGGGGGGAATGGGCAATCGGTGTCTGGGGGGAATGGGCAATCGGTGTCTGGGGGGATGGGCAATCGGTGTCTGGGGGGGATGGGCAATCGGTGTCGGGGGGGATGGGCAATCGGTGTCTGGGGGGGATGGGCAATCGGTGTCGGGGTGGATGGGCAATCGGTGTCTGTGGGGAATGAGCAATCGGTGTCTGCGGGGGGAATGGGCAATCGGTGTCTGTGGGGAATGGGCAATCGGTGTCTGGGGGGAATGGGCAATCGGTGTCTGGGGGGGAATTGGCAATCGGTGTCTGGGGGGATGGGCAATCGGTGTCTGGGGGAATGGGCAATCGGTGACTGGGGGGGATGGGCAATCGGTGTCAGGGGGATGGGCAATCGGTGTCTGGGGGGGAATGGGCAATCGGTGTCTGGGGGGAATGGGCAATTGGTGTCTGTGGGGAATGGGCAATCGGTGTCGGGGTGGTGGGCAATCAGTGTCTGGGGGGAATGGGCAATCGGTGTCTGGGGGGAATGGGCAATCGGTGTCGGGGGGAATGGGCAATCTGTGTCTGGGGGGAATGGGCAATCAGTGTCTGGGGGGGAATGGGCAATCGGTGTCGGTGGGGTGGGCAATCGGTGTCTGGGGGGAATGGGCAATTGGTGTCTGTAGGGAATGGGCAATCGGTGTCGGGGTGGTGGGCAATCAGTGTCTGGGGGGAATGGGCAATCGGTGTCTGGGGGGGAATGGGCAATCGGTGTCTGGGGGGAATGGGCAATCGGTGTCTGGGGGGGAAATGGGCAATCGGTGTCTGGGGGGGAATGAGCAATTGGTGTCTCGGGGGGATGGGCAATCGGTGTCTGGGGGGGATGGGCAATCGGTGTCTGGGGGGGAATGGGCAATCGGTGTCTGGGGGGGAATGGGCAATCGGTGTCTGGGGGGAATGGGCAATCGGTGTCTGGGGGGGATGGGCAATCGGTGTCTGGGGGGGATGGGCAATCGGTGTCAGGGGGGGATGGGCAATCGGTGTCTGGGTGGGAATGGGCAATCGGTGTCGGGTGGATGGGCAATTGGTGTCTGTGGGGAATGGGCAATCGGTGTCTGGGGGGGATGGGCAATCGGTGTCTGGGGGGGAATGGGCAATCGGTGTCTGGGGGGAATGGGCAATCCGTGTCTGGGGGGGATGGGCAATGGGTGTCTGGGGGGGATGGGCAATCGGTGTCAGGGGGGATGGGCAATCGGTGTCTGGGGGGGATGGGCAATCGGTGTCGGGGGGGGATGGGCAATCGGTGTCTGTGGGGAATGAGCAATCGGTGTCTGCGGGGGGAATGGGCAATCGGTGTCTGGGGGGGAATTGGCAATCGGTGTCTGGGGGAATGGGCAATCGGTGACTGGGGTGGATGGGCAATCGGTGTCTGGGGGAATGGGCAATCGGTGACTGGGGGGATGGGCAATCGGTGTCGGGGGATGGGCAATCGGTGTCTGGGGGGGAAAGGGCAATCGGTGTCTGGGGGGGATGGGCAATCGGTGTCTGGGGGATGGGCATTCGGTGTCTGGGGGGAATGGGCAATCGGTGTCTGGGGGGGAATGGGCAATCGGTGTCTGGGGGGGAATGGGCAATCGGTGTCTGGGGGATGGGCATTCGGTGTCTGGGGGGAATGGGCAATCGGTGTCTGGGGGAATGGGCAATCAGTGTCTGGGGGGAATGGGCAATCGGTGTCTGAGGGAATGGGCAATCGGTGTCTGGGGGGATGGGCAATCGGTGTCTGGGGGGAATGGGCAATCGGTGACTGGGGGGGATGGGCAATCGGTGTCTGGGGGGAATGGGCAATCGGTGTCTGGGGGGGAATGGGCAATTGGTGTTTGGGGGGATGAGCAATCGGTGTCTGGGGGGAATGGGCAATCGGTGTCTGGGGGGGAATGGGCAATCGGTGTCTGGGGGGAATGGGCAATCGGTGTCTGGGGGGGAATGGGCAATCGGTGTCTGGGGGGAATGGGCAATCGGTGTCTGGGGGGAATGGGCAATCGTTATCTGGGGGGGAATGGGCAATCGGTGACTGGGGGGGATGGGCAATCGGTGTCTGGGGGGAATGGGCAATCGGTGTCTGGGGGGGAATGGGCAATCGGTGTCTGGGGGGAATGGGCAATCGGTGTCTGGGGGGGAATGGGTAATCGGTGTCTGGGGGGAATGGGCAATCGGTGTCTGGGGGGGAATGGGCAATCGGTGTCTGGGGGGGGAATAGGCAATCGGTGTCTGGGGGGTAATGAGCAATCCGTGTCTGGTGGGGGGAATGGGCAATCGGTGTCTGTGGGGGAGCGGGGGTTTGAGAGGACATTGATTCTCTGTTGATGGATTGGGTTCAGCAGGGTTAAACTATGTCTATCTATCACCACTTTTATGAATAAAATCTGTTTATCTGTTGCTCCTCAGGGCTGTAATCTAGGAGGTAAGAATGGCAATCATCAGCTTTGCCAACGTCCGATGTGTTCCCAATTTTTATGAATGGTTCGCATTCATGTGGTTACGAGACGCTGCCAGCTAGTCCTGTCTCTCAGGATTAGAGCAGACTTTGAATTTAAAAATTAAGCAGAGGCAGGAAAGATATTAGGACATTATCTGCGTGTGGACCAGTTGTTAGGAGTGAGTCGAGGTGAGGCCGCAGCTTTGTCAGCAGACTGTTTCCATGGAACGCTGGCTCTGGGCTGCTAACTGCCCAGCATTGGGCATTAATATAGGAACAGAAACTATTACATAGGCTAGCCCCTGGTTTTAGTTAATAATGGATATGTAACTTTTAAATCAGATCATAACAGCTGCTGCATAAAGAACCACTGCAATACGGCAGCTGTACAAAAAATCTGTAACATTCGACTCCCACGTTTCAAACGGTAAGGAAGAGCTGCCTTAACCATAGGAGATGCATCTTAAACCAAAAGCCTCACCATAGGAAATACATCTTAAGCCAAATGCCGCACCATCAGAAATGCATCGCAAACTGAAAGCTTCACCATCGGAGATGTACCTTAAAGAAGATTTCTCACCATCACACTGCTCTTAAATAGGAGTCTCACTATTTATGATGCATTTTAAAGAGGGACTCTCACTATTAGAGACCCCTTTTAAAGAGGGATCAGCAGCTTCAGGGATCCCTTTTAAAGGAGCCTTAACTTCAAGCACCCTTTTTTTTTTATTCGTTCATGGGATCTGGGCGTCGCTGGCAAGGCCAGCATTTATTGCCCATCCCTAATTGCCCTCGAGAAGGTGGTAGTGAGCCGCCTTCTTGAACCACTGCAGTCTGCGTGGTGAAGGTACTCCCACAGTGCTGTTAAGGAGGGCGTTCCAGGATTTTGACCAAGTGACGAACGACGATATATTTCCAAGTCAGGATGGTGTGTGACTTGGAGGGGACCTTGGAGGTGATGTGTTCCCACGTAACTGCTGCCCTTGTCCTTCTAGGTGGTAGAGGTCGCGGGTTTGGGAGGTGCTGCCGAAGAAGCCTTGGCGAGTTGCTGCAGTGCATCATGTAGATGGTACACACTGCAGCCACGGTGCGCCGGTGATGGAGGGAGTGAATGTTTAAGGTGGTGGATGGGGTGTCAATCAAGCAGGCTGCTTTGTCCTGAATGGTGTCGAGCTTCTTGAGTGTTGTTGGAGCTGCAGTCATCCAGGCAAGTGGAGAGTATTCCATCACACTCCTTACTTGTGCCTTGCAGATGGTAGAAAGGCTTTGGGGAGTCAGGAGGCGAGACACTCGCCACAGAATACCCAGCTTCTGACCTGCTCTGGTAGCTACAGTATTTATGTGGCTGCTCCAGTTATGTTTTTGGTCAATGGTGACCCCCAGGATATTGATAGTGGGGGATTCAGAGATGGTAATGCTTATGAATGTCAAGGGGTGGTCGTTAGACTCTCTTGTTGGAGATAGTCATTGCCTGGCACTTGTGTGGTGCGAATATTACCTGTCACTTATCAGCCCAAGCTGAATGTCATCCAGGTCTTGTTGCATGTGGGCACGGACTGCTTCATTATCTAAGGAGTTGTGAATGGAACTGAACACTGTGTAATCATCAGCGAACATCCCGACGTCTGACCTTATGATGGAGGCAAGGTCATTGATGAAGCAGCTGAAGATGGCTGGGCCTAGAACACTGCCCTGAGGAACTCCTGCAGCAATGTCCTGGAGCTGTCATGATTGGCCTCCAACAACCACAACCATCTTCCTTTGTACTAGGTATGACTCCAGCCAGTGGAGAGATTCACCGCCCCGCCCACCCCAATTCCCATTGACTTCAGTTTTACTAGGGCTCCTTGATGCCACACTTGGTCAAATGCTGCCTTGATGTCAAGGGCAGTCACTCTCACCTCACCTCTGGAATTCAGTTCTTTTCTCCATGTTTGGACCAAGGCTGTAATGAGGTCTGGAGTCAAGTGGTCCTGGCGGAACTCAAACTGGGCATCAGTCAGCAGGTTTTTGGTGAATAAGTATCGTTTGATAGCTCTGTAAACATCACCTTCCATCACTTTGGTGATGATTGAGAGTAGACTGATGGGGCAGTTTGGATTTGTCCTGCTTTTTGTGGACAGGACATACCTGGGCAGTTTTCCACATTGTCAGGTAGATGCTAGTGTTGTAGCTGTTCTGGAACAGCTTGGCGAGAGACATGGCTAGTTTTTAAAGTCGGAGCCTCACTATCTGTGACTTCTGTTGAAGAGATGATCTCACCATCAGAGATCCTTTTCAAAGAGGAAACCTCATAATTATGATCCCCTTTTAAAATGCAATTGTTAAAGGGGAATCTCACAATCAGCTAATTGTTTTAAAAGGTGTCCCACCATCAGCACCCTTTAAAAAGTCAAGTCTGAAGAAAAGCCACCAGACTTAAAATCCTCTACTTCACTGGCTTTCACCTTATTTTTGAATAGTCTCATTTTTATAGGGGCACAGATGATAACACTGGGATGAACAGACTGGGAGGAACAGACTGGGAGGAGTTACTGATACTGATACAGTGAGGGAGCTGGATTAACATCAATAGAGATACAGTCAGTAGCACAGAGCCTTGGGGGGAGGGGTTACTGAGTGACAGTGTGAGGGAGCTGGATTAACATCAGTAGAGATACAGTCAGTAACACAGGGTGCTGGGAGGAGGGTTACTGAGTGACAGTGTGAGGGAGCTGGATTAACATTAGTAGAGATACAGTCAGTAACACAGGGTGCTGGGGGAGGGGTTACTGAGGGACAGCGTGAGGGAGCTGGATTAACATCAGTAGAGATAGTCAGTAACACAGGGCACTGTGGGAGGGGTTACTGAGTGACAGTGTGAGGGAGCTGGATTAACATCAGTAGAGATACAGTCAGTATCACAGGGCACTGTGGGAGGGGTGATACGCTTATCAATTACTTCATAAAAGGTGATGAGTCGAAGAAGAGATGATGAGTCGAAAGAAGAGATGAATAAGGCTTTTATTAGCTAAGAAGAGACCATGCTTCTTCGTGAGTGACTGAACAAGTCTGAACGAAACCCACACAGTGGTGGGTGGAGTCAGCTGAGGCATGCCTCCATACACAGCGCCACCCAGAGGTGGCAATATACAATACAGTGGTTTACCACATTCACCCCTTGTTTAATGTGAAGTCCGGCGGGGTGAAGGGTACTACAAGTTAAGTCTATCAGGAGGCCTTGTCTGACGTCCTGATCGTCGTGGTGGCGGCGGTGGTGTTACAGCATCCGACGTCGGGTCTGGTGTCTGGGTGGTTGGCGAAGATTCCTGGGGCTTTGGCATGCCGTCTGCAAGGGTTGGGTTGGGAGGGGTGGTGGGGGATAACAGTGGTAAGGGGGATAACGGTGGTAAGGGGGATAACGGTGGTAATTCAGGGGTACCCGAGGGTGCGAGATCTCGTATGGAGACCGTGTCCTCCCGCCCGTCTGGGTATGTCACCCAGGCATACTGGGGGTTGGCGTGTAGGAGGTGCACCCGCTCGACCAGGGGGTCCGTTTTATGCGTCCTCACGTGCCTCCGCAGTAGGACGGGCCCAGGAGAAGTCAACCATGCCGGTAGCGAGGTTCCCGATGTAGACTTCCGGGGGAAAACGAACATTTTCTCATGAGGGGTCGCATTAGTGGCAGTACAAAGCAGTGACCGAATGGAGTGGAGCGCTGCAGGGAGGACCTCCTGCCAGCGGGAGGTCGGAAGGCCCTTAGATTTTAGTGCTAAGAGGACTGCCTTCCAAACCGTCGCGTTCTCCCTTTCCACCTGGCCGTTCCCCCGGGGGTTGTAACTGGTGGTCCTGCTCGTGGCGATACCTCTTGTTAGCAGGTACTGCCGAAGTTCGTCGCTCATGAACGATGAGCCCCTGTCGCTATGTATATAGCTGGGGAACCCGAACAGAGCGAAGATGTCATTCAGACACTTGATGACCGTGGTACTGGTCATGTCTGGGCAAGGGATGGCAAAGGGGAAACGGGAGTACTCATCAACTATGTTGAGGAAGTACACATTGCGGTCAGCGGAGGGGAGGGGCCCTTTAAAATCGACGCTCAGGCGTTCGAAGGGGCGGGTGGCCTTGATCAGGCTTGCTCTGTCCGGCCTATAGAAGTGCGGTTTGCACTCGGCGCAGATTTGGCAGCTCTTGGTCATGGTCCTGACCTCCTCGATGGAGTAGGGCAGGTTACGGGATTTGATAAAATGGAAAAACCTGGTGACCCCCGGGTGGCAGAGGTCATTGTGGAGGGACTGCAGCCTATCACTCTGCGCGTTGGCGCATGTACCACGTGATAAGGCATCTGGGGGCTCATTGAGTTTCCCTGGCCGATACAAGATATCATAATTGTAGGTGGAGAGTTCGATTCTCCACCTCAAGATCTTGTCGTTCTTGATTTTACCCCTCTGCTTATTATTAAACATAAAAGCTACTGAACGCTGGTCAGTGAGCAGGGTAAATCGTTTCCCGGCCAGGTAATGCCTCCAGTGACGCACCGCTTCTACAATAGCCTGGGCCTCCTTTTCGACGGAGGAGTGTCTCGTCTCGGGGCCCTGGAGGGTCCATGAGAAAAAGGCCACGGGTCTGCCCGCCTGGTTAAGGGTCGCGGCTAGGGCGAAGTCGGAGGCATCGCTCTCCACTTGGAAGGGGATGGACTCATCCACCGCGTGCATTGCGGCCTTCGCGATATCGTTCTTGATAAGAGTGAAGGCTGCACACGCCTCTGGTGTCAGGGGGAAGGAGGTGGCTTTGATGAGGGGCCTGGCTTTGTCTGCATAGAGGGGCACCCACTGGGCGTAGTAGGAGAAAAACCCCAGGCATCTCTTCAGTGCTTTTTGGCAGTGGGGAAGGGGTAGCTCCATTAGGGGGCGCATTCTGTCGGGGTCGGGCCCGATGACTCCGTTCTCCACCACGCAGCCGAGGATGGCCAGGCACTTGGTGTGAAACATACATTTTTCCTTATTGTACGTTAGGTTCAGCCGTTGGGCCGTACGGAGGAAATTTGCTAGATTAACGTCGTGGTCCTGCTGGTCGTGGCCGCAGATGGTGACGTTATCCAAATAGGGGAAGGTTGCCCGCAGCGCGTTCTGGTCAACCATTCGGTCCATCTCCCTTTGGAAGACCGAAACCCCGTTGGTGACGCCGAAGGGGACCCTAAGGAAGTGGTAGAGGCGGCCGTTTGCCTCGAAGGCAGTATACTGGCGGTCCTCATGGCGGATGGGCAGCTGGTGGTACGCTGACTTAAGGTCGATGGTGGAGAATACTTTGTATTGCGCAATCTGATTGACCATATCAGATATGCGAGGGAGGGGGTACGCGTCCAGCTGGGTGTACCGGTTTATGGTTTGGCTGTAGTCGATTACCATGCGGCGTTTTGCAGTGGTTTTAACGACTACAACCTGGGCTCGCCAGGGGCTAGTGCTACCTTCGATAATGCCCTCCTTCAAGAGGCGCTCCACCTCAGAGCTGATAAAAGCTCTGTCCCCGGCACTGTACCGCCTGCTTTTGGTAGCGATGGGTTTACAGTCGCGGGTGAGGTTAGCGAACAGGGGAGGGGGGGGGACTTTTAATGTGGAAAGGCTGCAGGTGGTTTGCAGCGGGCGATTTAAAAGTTGTTGGTTGCAGACTGTGAGTGGGGGGAGGGGTCCACCGTATGCTAGTGTGACACTCTTAAGGTGGCACTGAAAATCCAACCCTAGCAGGACGGCAGCGCAAAGACGGGGCAGGACTAGCAGTTTAAATTTTTTATATTCAGTGCCCCCTACTGACAGGGTCACCACACAGTAGCCGCTGATGTCCATTGACTGGGACTTGGACGCCATAGAAATGCGATGGTGCGTTGGCAGAATCGTGAGGGAGTGGCTACGTACCGTGTCGGGGTGGACGAAACTCTCTGTGCTCCCGCTGTCGATCAGGCAACTGGTGGCGCGGCCGTTTACCGCGATATCCATCATGGAGCTGGATAGATGGTGAGGGAGGGCTTGATCCAGCGTCACGGAGGCCAGTATGTGGCTTAGTGAGTCACTATAGTCATCCGCCGAGACGGTGGTCGGTTCCGGTGACGAAATGGCGGTTGAGTGCGTTGGATACGATGGCGGCGGATGCCATGCGGCCGGGGGTACACAAAATGGCGGATAAGATGGCTGCTCCCACGGCCCGCACGCTGCGCTGCTGGCTGGCTTCCCCTTGCAGGCGTTAGCGTAATGGCCTTTCTTCCCGCAGCCCGAGCAGGTAGCTGTCTTAGCTGGGCAGTGCGCTCTGGGATGTTTTAACTGGCCACAGAAATAGCATTTTTGGGCCTGGTTACTGGGCATCGAAGCAGTTCTTACCGGAGGCTGCTGTCTCGGTTGGGTCGCTGCAGCGGTTGGTGCCGGGGGCGGCGGTCCCGTGTCCCACGGTTTCGATTGCCATGTCTCGGCGCCGTTACGGGGGTATGCCTCGAGGTTTCGGTGGGCCTCCTCTAACGAGAGCGCAAGGGCAATGGCCGTCTTCAGGTCGGGTTCCTTGCTTTCTAGCAGTCTCTGCCGGGTGTGGTCTGACTGGAGGCCCCTGACGAAGGCATCACAGGCGAGTCCCTGCGCGTGCTCCACAGCCGTTACCGCTTTACAATCGCAGTCTCTGCAGAGTGCCAGTAGCGCCCGTGCAAATGCCCCTACCGATTCTCCCGGTTGCTGCCTGCGGGATCCCAAGAGGTGTCGGGCGTAAATTGTGTTCACTGGGCGCGTATATTGCCCTTTTAGTAGCTCGAGGGCCGCCACGTACGTATTAGAGTCCCGGATTAGCATATATACTTGATGGCTCACCTGGGCGGTCAAAATTTTCAGTTTGTGATCCTCCTCTGTAACCTGTGAGATTGCGAGGAAGGATTCAAAGCAGCTCAGCCAGTGTTCAAACTTGGCTGATGCACCCACATCTTGAGGGTCGAGGTCCAGGCGTGGTGGTCTGAGGGCTCTCAGCAATGTCTGCTGTATCCGTTGCTGTTGTTGCTCCTCAGGTGTCGCCATTTAACTTTTAGCTAATAAAATTGATACGCTTATCAATTACTTCATAAAAGGTGATGAGTCGAAGAAGAGATGATGAGTCGAAAGAAGAGATGAATAAGGCTTTTATTAGCTAAGAAGAGACCATGCTTCTTCGTGAGTGACTGAACAAGTCTGAACGAAACCCACACAGTGGTGGGTGGAGTCAGCTGAGGCATGCCTCCATACACAGCGCCACCCAGAGGTGGCAATATACAATACAGTGGTTTACCACAAGGGGTTACTGAGTGACAGTGTGAGGGAGCTGGATTAACAACATTAGAGATACAGTCAGTAACACAGGGCGCTGGGGGGAGGGGTTACTAAGTGACAGTGTGAGGGAGCTGGATTAACATCAGTAGAGATACAGTCAGTAACACAAGGTGCTGGGGGGAGGGTTACTGAGTGACAGTGTGAGGGAGCTGGATTAACATCAGTAGCGATATACAGTCAGTAACACAGGATGCTGGGGGAGGGGTCACTGAGGGACAGTGTGAGGGAGCTGGATTAACATCAATAGATATACAGTCATTAACGTAGAGCGCTGGGGAGGAAGTGTTTATTGGGGCCCACTTTCTTCATATCCCCTAGGTCAAGCGGAGGGCATGATAAGGCCTACCATCATCATCATGCTATTTTCAGGCCGAAAAGGCCTGCAGCACCAGGAGCAGTGACCACCGGCTTTGGAACCTTCAGCCTGCTGTCCAAAAACAGCAGCCAAAGAGCTTTTACCCCCTACATCTGTCCTGCCTTCTGGCCGGCCCACAAAAGGTTTGCACCCAGCCCCTTCTCAGATGCTCTGATCTAAACAAGCAGGCCGCAAGGGCCTCCTAGGTTTGGCGGAGGTCCATAAACATGAGGCTGGAGATGTTGTGTTGCCCTATCTACCTCAGCATTGTGCAACTTCCATGCTTGAGACTGTTCCTTCGGGGGAGGCCCCTGAATGTATCAAGGCAACATGAAAGAGGTGGACACCTTAACCTCACAAGTCTCAAATATGGCAGCCCATCTCGCACCTTTGCCAAAGACCTATTTCACCCCCTGTATCTGCTATACACAAGTCTAGGTCCATTTTATGTATTGAGAAGAGCATTGGTCCAAAATTGACCCTTGGGGATCACTACTATTTACAATCCCTCTAACTACCTTTGTATCCACACTACCACCGTCCCTATGCTTTAATTTTATGAATAAGCCTCACATTGGGCACCTTAACAAATGCCTTTTGAAAATCCATATACACAACATCCACTGCATTTTCTTCATCAATACACTGTTATTTTCTTAAAGAGCTACTAAATTTATCTGGCACGACTTGCCTTTTACAAGTCAATGTTTGCTACGCTTATTTAACCCATGCCTTTCCAGGAAAATATTCATTTTACCCCATACTATGATCTCTCGAAGCTTACCCACTAGCGACAGCTCAGTGATGATGTAGTCTGTGCTACTTTTTATGGAGGGCCACTATCCCAGCCAATGTCTTGCCCAAGGGTCACTCTTGGCAACGCTCCAACACATTGCAGCACTGAGTGAAGGCTGCCATTCCCCACATAGAGAGCTCTGGAATTCAATCATACCATGGGGTGGAGGCAATGCACTTCCTCACATGAAGGAGGGAAAACACGATGGGTGAGTCATACTATTTTAGTGAAAATTGGGATAAATCGGAAGGAGAGGCAGAAGACCAAATCCCAGCTTGCTAAACACCCACGGGCATGCGGGTTATGAAGAAGAGACTAGAAGTACGTGAAGTGGACTCGACTGAGGGAGCTCAGGCTACAAACAGACTCCAATCCATATGATGAGTGCCAATTTGCTAAGTATTGTGAGGGGTCACAATGCTTGAAATGGGGCCTCGGCCAATCCAGTTCAATAAATGATGGCAATTGAGAGATAGTGGATCTCACCAGCTGCTCCCAGTAACTTAAACAGAAGCAAGAAGACAGTAGTGCCGACCTATAATCGGATAACATTGAGGGGGCTTTTGGTACTGAGGGATGGGTAGATGTAGCAGAGCAACCCTGACGGGTGAGAGGATACTGAGAAGCAAGGATTTTTTTTAATTGTTTTTATGGGATGTGGGCGTCGCTGGCAAGGCCAGCATTTATTGTCCATCCCTAATTGCCCCTTGATAAGGTGGTGGTGCGCTGCCTTCTTGAACCGCTGCAGTCCATGTGGTGAAGGTACTCCCACAGTGCTGTTAGGGAGGGAGTTCTAGGATGTTGACGCAGCGACGATGAAGGATCGGCAATATACTTCTAAGTCAGGATAATGTGTGACTTGGAGGGGAACTTGGAGGTGATGGTGTTCCCATGAGTCTGCTGCCCTTGTCCTTCTCAGTGGAAGAGGTGCTGCCGAATAAGCCTTGGCGAGTTGCTGCAGTACATCTTATAGATGGTACACACTGCAGCCACGTTACGCCGGTGGTGGAGTGAGTGAATTCTTAAGGTGGTAGAGGGGGTGCCAAGCAAGCGGCTGCTTTGTCCTGGATGGTGTCGAGCTTCTTGAGTGTTGTTGGAGCTGCACTCATCCAGGCAAGTGGAGAGTATTCCATCACACTCCTTACTTGTGCCTTGTAGATGGTAGAAAGGCTTTGGGGAGTCAAGAGGTGAGACACTCGCCGCAGAATACATAGCCTCTGACCTGCTCTTGTTGCCACAGTATTTAAGTGGCTGGTCCAGTTAAGTTTCTGGTAAATGGTGACCCCCCCCCAGGATGTTGATGGTGGGGGATTCGGCGATGCTAATGCCATTGAATGTCAAGGAGCGGTCGTTAGACTCTCGCTTGTTGGAGATAGTCATTGCCTGGCACTTCTGTGGCGCGAATGTTACCTGCCACTTATCAGCCCAAGCCTGAACGTCGTCCAGGTCTTGTTGCATGCGGGCATGGACTGCTTCATTATCTGAGGAGTTGTGAATGGCACGGAACATTGCAGTCATCAGCGAACATCCCAATTTCTGACCTTATGTTGGAGGGAAGGTCATTGATGAAGCAGCTGAAGATGGTTGGGCCTAGGGCACTGCTCTGAGGAACCCCTGCAGCGATGTCCTGGGGCTGTGATAATTGACATTCAATCACCACAACCATCTTCCTTTGTGTTACATATGACTCCAGCCAGTGGAGAGTTTTCCCCCCCGATTCCCATTGACTTCAGTTTTACTCGGGCTCCTTGATGCCGCACTCGGTCAAATGCTGCCTTGATGTCAAGGGCAGTCACTCTCACCTCATCTCTGGAATTCAGCTCCTTTGTCCATGTTTGGACCAAGGCTATAATGAGGTTGGCAGCCGAGTGGTCCTGGCGGAACTCAAATTGAGCATCAGTGAGCAGGTTATTGGTAAGTGCTGACGTAATAAAACTCACTACGCACTTGGTTTGAGCATAAAGCAAGGCTTTAATCAACTTGTTTCAGAACATGGAGGTCTAGTTGATGATATGCGCTCTTTAAATCAAAAGTTAAAAATACCTTGTAGTTGGCAAGGTTATTGACCATGTCATCGATGCGTGGTAGTGGGTAGGCATCCAGGTCAGTATACTGGTTAATAGTTTGCGAGTAATCGATGCAAAGACGTTTCTTGTGTTGCTTCAGAGGATTTTTAACAACGACGACTTGAGCCCGCCAGGAAGATGAACATGGCTCAATGATACCGTCAGCTAGAAGGTGAGAGATTTCTGCCTCGATAAAGGATCGATCATCTTGGCTGAAACGTCGTGATTTAGTGACTATGGGCTTACATCGGGGGGAAAGATTGGCAAACAGGGAGGGCTCGTCGAGCGAAGCCGCCGAAAGCGCACAAAACGGTAATTTGGAAATAGTAAGCTCCGGCTTTGACCCTCCAAACTCGAAAGTGAGTCTTTTGTGTTGTTTCTGGAAATTCTGTCCTAGGAGCACATCACTGCATAGGTTCTTGAGCAGCCCGAGCCAGGTGGAGAAATAAGTGCGGCCATTGAGAATAAGGTCGACAAGACAAAAGCCGAAAGAATTGGTGGTTAGTGTCGTCAGAGCCATTGCAATTTCCCTGTCCGAGGGGTAAATACGCAGTTTTAACTTACTGACAGCCCGCTCACTAATGAAGCCGTCAGAGCTGCATGAGTCGATTAGTGCACTCAAAATGTGTCCATTTACCGAAACCTTCGTGGCTGCATGGGACAGACTTTAGGGAAAAACAGCTGTGATGGGAGGAGGGGCAGTTTTACCCTTGACAGCTGTAACCTTAGTAGTGGTTCTTGGGGGAGGAGCAGTTTTATAGATTGCAGCTGTAACCATAGTAGTGGCTCTTGGGGGAGGAGCAGTTATATAGATAATAGCTGCAAAACTAACAGGAGCTCACAACCTTAGAAAAGTGGCCTTTCTTACTAACAACGGCTCTTGACTGGCATACCTTAGAAAAGGGACCTTTCTTGCTGCAATGATTGCAGGTCGCGTTATGAGCAGGACAAAATTTCCTATAATGGAACGCACCTCCACAAAAGAAACACTTCCTTCCAGATTGCCAAGATGCCGCTAGGGCGGGGTCGTCATCAGTGTAGGTTTCTAGGGTAGGGTTGTCATCCGCTAAGTTAGAGTCATCATCAGTGAGGGCTTCCGCCCGAGACCTATCGAAGGAGTCATTAAAAGTGATAGCAGCAGCACGTGCACGAGGTAAAAGATAGGTATCTGCATTCCTCTTTGCTAAGTACAGGGAACACGTCTGGTCATAGGCAGCCTGTAACTCAAGGGTTTTATTCTCCAACAGGTGCTGGCTTATGAAGGGAGACATAATTCCATTAATAAAGGAATCGCGAATTAGCTCCTTCTGGTACTGCTCAGCTGTGACAGCTTTAAGGTTATAATCCTTGCTGAGCCTGCGAAGCTTTTGAAGGAATTCGTCAAGTGATTCCCCGGGTTGTTGTTGAATTGTGGCCAATAGATGCCGAGCAAAAATTTCATTTGGGGCCTTAACATATAGTCGCTGTAATATTAGGATAGCGGAGTCATAATCTACACAGTCTTTGATATAGTCAAACACATGAGGAGATACATAATTGGCAAGTATCTCTAATTTATCAGGAACATTCTCACCACACACCCTAAGGAAGTTGCTGAAGGTATGATACCAGTGTTTCCATACCTTAGCAATTGTAGGTGAATTTGGGTCCAGGTCAAGACGGGCGGGTCTGAGTAGTTTGTCCATGATGGATTGATTTCTACGCCGGAGTTCCCTTCTGCAGTTGAAGTCGTAGCTGGCTGTTCCTGAAATCCCTCAGAGCGTGGAGTCGATATCAAGTTGATTAAATTGACGTAATAAAACTCACTACGCACTTAGTTTGAGCATAAAGCAAGGCTTTAATCAACTTGTTTCAGAACATGGAGGTCTAGTTGTACTTCACTAGTTCCTTGTCTTACAAAATGTCCCTGGAAAACTGGGCCCATGCCCGAGTATTTATGCTCCTTGGACGGCGCCACCAGCTGGCCGTCCAGTGTTATTTCGTGAGTAGTTTCTTGATGATGATGAGATTTATAACACGTGCCACCTAACAGCACTGTCGATGACACCTTTCATCACTTTGCTGATGATTGAGAGTAGACTGATGGGACGGTAATTGGCCCAGGGTATCTGTGTAACAGAGTATCTGTGTAGTATTGAGTATTGTTGCCTACATGAAGTGCATGCCTTGGAGTAAAAGGATACCTGGGCTGACTATCCATCTCAATGGTACAAACCATGGTTATGAGATGCTGAGGAACTAAGAGGCCTCCACAGAAGGTCAGCCTTTCATTTACCTTTCTCTCTTCTCCTGAAAGGATGTAGTCTCACTGAGTTACAATTCCACAGGCATTGACTGCATTCTGGTACCTCCCACAAGTAGCCATTTTTCAACTGTATGCCTAGACAGTGAGGGTCTGCAGACTATTTGACCTAGGCAGGCATTGCAGTCAAGCCTGATTCTGTCCTTCATTTGAAGTCTCCAAAACACAGTTTCCAGCAGGGGTCAGTGGATAGAGATCAGGATTATCAGCCCTGGCTACATTCTGCCTTCCTTAACCACCCTGCATGAGATTAGCTAACTCAGCACGGCTAGGGTGTACAACCCGAGACCTCCCTGGTCTGTATAACGTACTTCATACTGGGCAGTCGGGTAGTGAACCATCACAAGCTCTGTACAAATCCTGACCACTGGCAGTCCCTCATTGGCACGGTGGCATAGTGGTTAGCACTGTTGCCTCACAGCGCCAGGGACCCGGGTTCAAATCTGGCCTCGGGCGACTGTCTGTGCGGAGTTTGCACATTCTCCCTGTGTCTGCGTGGGTTTCCTCCGGGTGCTCCGGTTTCCTCCCACAGTCCAAAGATGTGCGGGTTAGGTTGATTTGGCTATGATAAATTGACCCTTAGTGTTAGGGGATTAAATACGTGGGGTTCGGGGATAGGGTGGGATATGTGTCGGTGCAGGCTCGATGGGCCGAAATGGCCTCTATCTGCACTGTGGGGATTCTGTGATTCTGTGATCACTCCAACAGCACAAGGCCTGCTGCATCCTCGAGCTCACCTCACGTACGGTCAGATGCAAGATGGGGATGTTCCACTAGGCCAAGAATTCAGCGTGAGGCAAGGTGAAATAAACCAATTATTCTCGGGTGTGTTTCACCTTTTTAAAAGGACTGAACCTTCAGTGGTTTATGACAGTAGCAGAATATTTGGAGAGCAGAGCAACACTGAGGGTGAGAGGATACTGAGAGGACCCAAAGCCGGCCAACCTTTGCTAAAAGAGGGAAAAGGTTTGCAAAATATCACGAGTCTCAACAGGACAAGAAACGATGGAATTGCCGAGAGTGACTCTAAGGGAAATAATCTGTCTCCAATGCTTGCAGACCAATTGTGGTTTTCAGTGAAATCAAGATTTTATTGCATTTTTTCATGGGAAATTTAAAAAAAACAAAGTGAAAGAGATTGGGACAAATGGTTAGATAAATTGTTTAGTCTCCAGGTCCTTAAAGCTGTCATTTGTGTCCTGGCCAATATTTATCCCTCATCCAACGTCACTGAAAAACAGATTATCTGGTCATTATCACATCGCTGTTTGTGGGAGCTTGCTGTGCGCAAATTGGTTGCCGCGTTTTCTAAACTGCAACAGTGACTACATTTCAAAAAAAGTACTTCACTGGCTGTAAAGCGCTTTGGGACGTCCTGAGGTTGTGAAAGGCGCTCGAGAAATCCAAGTTCTTTCTTTCTTTTTAATTATACTGCCCCTAATCTGAGGACCTCTTGGAGGAGGTACTATTTAAAACAAATCATTCAACACATACGTCTCATGCTCAAGCTCATAATATCTCCTTTGCCGATTGTTTAGAACTCAGTAGAGGCCCTCATTTTGGGTTAGACGCTTTCACCTCTGCGACATGGAGTAGTTGAGTTCTGACTTTAAAGAGACAGGCCAGGTTTTTAAACACAGATCAGCTCTCTGAGCACTACTCTCATGGTTCAGCACCAATTCAGGCAGTGCATTTACACTCTGAGAAAACGCACGAGACAGGCACCAAACTACCCATGAGCAACACCACAGGAGATCAGCTAGTATATATATATATATATGTTACAATAAAAGTGAGCAAGGGTGTGGTGCCAATCAAAATAATCTCAGATTAGGGTTCAGGTGATGATAACTCATTTGAGTTTCACTACATGATAACGACTAAACCTCTCAGTGAGACTTTTCACCTGTGATCGCTCCCGACATCCATTTATACAATTGCAAAGTCAAGGGATCTCCTTCATTTCTCAGTGTGTAAATGAACTGCCTGAGGTGGTGCTGAGCCACGAGAGTAGAACTATTCTAGGTTGACCCCCCTGGTCCGTGCTCGGAGAGCTGATCTATCTTGGCAGCGTGAGGGTGGAGGGTGGCGCGTAGAGGAAGAAGGGCGTTTGCTATAATTAGCTTCAGCGGCCCTGGCCTAGGCAGAGGGCAGTTGCCCAAGGTTCCTTGCTTCAGAGATGCCGGTGTCATCTTCCAGCAGACCATTGGATAGCGATCAAGAACAGAATCCCTGAATGATTTCTGCTCCCCGCATCTCCGCCCTTTTCCCCACTGAAGTCAATTATAGAGTCACTATGGCTGGACCAGCTGAGGTCAGCTAACTCAGCACAGGCCAGGTTACGGGTCCTGGAACCTTTCAGGTCTGTATGGCTGAGTTCTTTAACCCAGATCTGTATGACTCAGTTCTGCACCCAGGTCATTGTGACTGTACTTTACTCTGCAATGTATGGAGGGAAGTATACAGTAGTGTTCCTCAAGGGATGGTATTAAGACCACTGCTCTTTTTGATATATATTGATGACCTGGACTTGGGTATACAGGGCCTAATTTCAAAGTTTGCAGATGGCACAAAACTCGGAAATGTAGTAAACAATGAGAAGGATAGTAACAAAGGACAAAGCAGCCCATTTGATTGGCACCCCATCCATCAGGTTAAACATTCACTCCCTCCACCACCGGCGTACCGTGGCTGCAGTGTGTACCATCTACAAGATGCACTGCAGCAACTCGCCAAGGCTTCTTCGACAGCACCTCCCAAACCCGTGGCCTCTACCACCCAGAAGGACAATGGCAGTTGGTGCTTGGGAACACCACCACCTCCAAGTTCCCCGCCAAGTCACACACCATCCTGACTTGGAAATATATCGCCGTTCCTTCATCGTCGCTGGGTCAAAATCCTGGAACTCCCTCCCTAACAGCACTGTGGGAGTACCTTCACCACACAAACTGCAGCGGTTCAAGAAGGCGGCTCACCACCACCTTCTGAAGGCCAATTAGGGATGGGCCGTAAAAGCTGGCCTTGCCAGTGACACCTACATCCCATGAATGAATTAAAAAACAGACTTTAGGAGGACATAGACAAACTCGTGAAATGGGCAGACACATGACAGATGAAATTTAATGCAGAGATGTGTGAAGCGATACATTTTGGAAGGAAGAATGAGGAGAGGCAATATAAATGAAATTAAACAATTTTAAAGGGGATGTAGGAAAAGAGCGAACTGGGGGTTCACATACACAAATCTTTGAAGATGGCAGGACAAGTTGATAAGGTTTTTTGAAAAAGCATATGGGATCCTTGGCTTTAGAAATAGAGGCACAGGGCTGGATTTTACCAGCCCTGAGGAGGCGGGTTTGGAGGCGGGGCTGTTGGGAAAGTAAAAAAAAATGGGAGTGGGTCCCGAACCCGCTCCCAACCAATCTTCCCGAGAGTCGGGTCCCCGATTTGCGCAGGGACCTGACTCCTAGCGGCGGGAAGAGGATTATAGCCACTTAACTGCCTGTTAACAGGTAGTTAATAGACTTTTTCCAATTTTTAGACTTCTGCTGCGGGCTGCCTGATGTCGGGGAACCCCACCAGGGTAAGTGAGGCTTGCTGTGGGTCTGTTGTTATGTTGGTGTATAGACGACAGCTGCAGAAGTGGTGTGAAGGATGCAAGCTGGAATTGTTCTCCTTAGAACAGAGAAGGTTAAAGGGAAATTTACTAGAGATGTTCAAAATTATGATGGGTTTTGATCGAGTAAATAAGGAGAAACTGTTTCCAGTGGCCGGCGGGTCAGTAACCAGAGGACACAGACTTCAGGTAATTGGCAAAAGAGCCAGAGGGGCGATGAGGAGTTTTTTTTAATGCAGTGAGTTGTAATGATGTGGAATGCACTTGAAAGGGTGGTGGAAGCAGATTCAATAGTAATTTTCAAACGGTAATTGGATGCAGGGCTATGGGGAAAGAGCAGGAGAGCTGGACTAATTGAAACCTCTTTCAAAGAGCCGGCACAGACACGATGGGTTGAATGGTCTCCTTCTGTGTTGTACGATTCTATGATTCCATGTATCAAGCAAATCATGGGGGGGCGGGGGCTCAAGAATAGAGCCTTTAACACAAATTAAACTAATTCAAAAAAAATTTGCATCTAAATTATTCCGACCTATTTAAAAAGTGTTGGACTGATGAACACTGGAAAATCTTTGGCCATTTTATTGGACCTCATTATCACATCCTGTGTAACAGTCTCCTGGAGAAACTAAACATGGTTCATCAATCGCATCCTTCCAATTCCTCCAGTCCATTGTTGCATTTCCCACATTCAGTCTTCATGCTCCAGCCTCAGCCCAGAATCTATTCCAGATGTGTGTGGTTCTCAAATCAACTTGTCATGTGCTGATAAAAATGCAAAAAGCATTTACAATAAAATATCTCAAAGAGACCAAACCATTAATGAGGCGGTAATGAGCCTGCGCCGCTCATCTAAAGTAAGCGATCCCTTTTGATTGCCTTCCATATTCCCTGAAGCAGGCCTATTCAGTAACTCTTTGCTCAGGGCCACAATTGTACGCAGTAATTTGCTTGGGAGCCTAGTCACAAAACAACCCTGTGCCTTAAATGCTGTTTCTCTCTCATTCAGAAACAGGAAGGGTTGGGAATACACGGCAGGTCCAAGAGCACCCGCAGGAACCCAGAGGTTCAGGCACGGTCTGGCTGGGGTATTTAAAATAATGAAGGGGATTGACAACTGGGTAGGGAACAACTCACACTCTCCAGTAGAGGAATCTAGGACAAGGGGAATGCCCCTTAGAATTAGAACTAAAGCTAGCTAAAAGTAGATCCAGGATTGTGGAATCCGCTGCCCAGAAGGCCATAGATGCAAAGGAAATTGAGGTGTTACAAGAGAGGTGGATACTACGGAATTAAAGGATATGGAGATAGGGCAGAGAATTGGAATGAAAGATAGAGATGCCCGGGCTAGTAAACTAGTGGAACTGGCTCGATGGGGCTAATAGCCTCCTCTTATGCCTATGTATAAAAGGACCTGTCAATTCTATAACAAAAGCAAAATACTGCGGATGCTGGAACTCTAAAATAAAAACCGAAAATGCTGGAAATGCTCAGCAGGTAAGGCAGCAGCTGTGGAGAGAGAAACCGAGTTAACGTTTCAGGTCGATGACCTTTCATCAGAACCTGCTGAAGTTCTGGTGAACGAGTTCTGATGAAAGGTCATCGACCTGAAACGTTACTTCTGTTTCTCTCTTCCCAGATGCTGCCTGCCCTTTTGAGTATTTCCAGCATTTTCTGTTTCTATTCCTGTCAATTCTATCTCAGTTGCTCCTGGATTTCCTTTGAATTTTCAATTTTTAGTTCCAATATCCCCCCACCTTTTTTATTTCTCACAGCTTGCTCAGCATTCTCATCACTGAGTCAGGAGCTCATGGGTTCAAGCTCCACTCCAGGCTAGAGAACACAATCTAAGCTGGCACTTTAGCGCAGTACCGAGGGAGTGCTACCTTGTCAGAGGTGCTGTCTTTTGTATCAGATGTTAAACTGAGGCCTTGTCTGCTTGGATGGATGTAAAATTATTCATGGTGCTATTTGAAGAGGGGTAGGGAATTCTTCCAAGGCCCTAACCAACATTTATCCTTCAACCAGCACCACTAAAAAATAGATTACTTGGTCATTCATCCCATTTGCTGTTTGTGAGATGTTACTGTGCACAAATTAGCTGCTGTATACACCTGCACGACAATGGTGACTGCAGTTCAAAAATAATCCACCCGTCGCAAAATGGTGATGTAACAATAATGTATCTGCAAATAACTAAATGTTTAAAAATCTGTCACTTTGCAGACATTCTTACCACTCCTCACAGAATCACTCCTCGACACTCCCTCTTTCACAGAATCACTCAACACCCTCTCCTTCAAACTCCTCACAGAATCACTCCTTGACACTCCCTCTTTCACAGAATCACTCAACACCCTCTCCTTCAAACTCCTTCACAGAATCACTCCTCGACACTCCCTCTTTCACAGAATCACTCAACACCCTCTCCTTCAAACTCCTCACAGAATCACTCCGACAGACCCTGTTTCACACTCTCTCCTTCACAGAATCACTCCTCGACACTCCCTCTTTCACAGAATCACTGCAACTCCCTTCACAGAAGTACTCTGCTACTCTGTTCTTCGTAGAACCACTCAGATTCTCCCCTTCACAGAAACACTCTTCAATTTCTTTCTCTTCACAAAAGCACGTTTTGACTCTTTCTCTTCATAGAGGCATTCTTCACTTCTCCTGCGCAGAATCACTCTTCGAATCTCTTGCTCTTCACAATCACTCTTTCTCCTTTCACCCCATTGCATTCTCTGGTTCACTTAGGTGCCTCTTCCCCCATCCACCCTCAAGTTCACAAAGTCACTGTTCCTCCTTGAGTGGTCCTCACCACCAGTCCCACCGCCAGCCCTCATCCAACACTGTTGTTGTGCCCCGGTCGCAGACTCTCTGCCACATACTACAGGCAGAGATATTCCTGATCTGGCATGAGTTATTGCGAGATCAGGAATACCCACCCCTAGGGCGCAGCAGAGAGTCTACTCCCAAAGCAAGGCAACAGCCTCAGGTCAGAGGTGGAGTCAGGGCCAAAAGTAAGGAGCACATAAGGGAAGAGAGAAGTGACCATTACCCCACTGACAGCTGGCTGTGATCTCCCCCCCTCGACTTAGGGAGAGTTATGATGAGCCCAGGTCACCTGCAATGTTCCCTCTAATTTTTATTTTTGGTGTGCGGTCCCAGCTGGTGAGCGGCCTGCATGGGACCTCGCGATCGGTGCGTGACCATGGGGGAACACTGGTCACCTGTCACCATCTTGGTTGGATACTGGTACGGTCCCCACCACTTATGCTGTCCGCACTTATTACAGGCAGCTGCCTATGCCAGGCAAATAGCGCTAACTATTTGTCACCGTCATAGGCGTCGATTGCAAGGGTGCCACTTCTAACTTATTAAGCATGCCAACTGTTTTGGACAGTTCATTCCGCAGCGACTCTGATTTTAGGCAAAGTCAGCTCTTCAAGCAGCTTTTCGCAATGTTATCAACTACGGAATGCAGTCGGAATGTGGAAATGTTGGGCAGCTTCAATCAGGTGGTTTTTATCATTCACAGCATCTAGCGGGCAAATCACGTTAACACGAACACTCCCGCTATATGTAGTGGGGACTGCATGTGGAACAGCCCCCCCCACCCACAAGCGGGACAAAGGTTCTTGTGAACTGCCTTTTGGTTGAGCTTGCAGATGTAATCCACCCTGGAAAGGGTTAAACCACAATGAAAAATGAGTCTGAGGTAATTCAGGAATTGGATTGTTTGGAATGAAATACTGTTTACAGAAGGAAATCATTTGTTTTTGATTAAGCAAATCTGGTCTGTCGATGATGCAATAGGTCAAGTGACCTCTGTAAAGTAAAGTGGTTTGGAAGCGGTGAGAATGATTGGAAATCCTGATACACGGTGTTGCCCCATCTCACTGCCAGTTCTTTTAAAGGCAAAACTATGTCCTATGAATCTTGCCATCAGCATGACAGATTTTACCAACAATGTGTATGGTGGGCAGGGAGAATTTTTTTTTTTAATTGAGGGCATTGTTAATTTTTCGGCTCCTGCCTTCTCATGTTCCCTCCAACCTGGTTTCTCAGCACCTTGTGTTTGCGCAGCCTGTTTAACATAACAAAATACCCCAACGCACACCATGTAGGAGAGAATGGATCGAGAGGTTGGAGATGATTTAGGGGAGCAGACAGGAAGCACGATCGGAAAGGTAGATTTTGAAGAGGTTTGTAAAGGTAGCGAGATGAGTGCCAGAGGGTGGGGCCAGGCTGGCTGAAAGCTCTACCACTCCATGCGGAGGGAATGCGCACAGTCTGCTAATACAGGCCCACACGCACAGCCTCGTAGCTCAGCCCCCTCATGCACAGCCTGATAACGCAGGCCTTACGCATTGCCTGGTAACAGAGGAACAGATACACAGTCTGGTAATACAGAACACCCCCCCCCTCACGTACTGCCTAGTAACAGAGACCCACTTGCAGCATGGCTTCTGCAGACAGGATGCAGGGTCTCCTCCACACGACGTGTTACTGATCTCAGTTAAACTGTTGGGGGGGAGGGGGCAAGGGGAAGAGTAAAAATGCTTTCTCAAAGGGAGACATAAAAAGCTGCTGCTTCACAACAGCAACTGGGAACACATCTCACCCTCCGCCTCTGTCAGGGACTGATGTGTCCAGGAGGGAAGATCCAAATCAGGAGATAGAAATAAGAAACTCAAGAGTAGGGATTACATGTCCCTTTGTCGTTTCAGACTCCAAGTCCACTGACTGCTCTTCTGCAGCTCGCACCCTCCCCGAGGGATGCCAACCCTCCAGGACTGTCCTGGAGCCTTCAGGAATTAAAGATTAATCTGCTGCGAGCAACCCAGAAGAAAATTCATAGAGGCATTAAAAAATGTGTTTTTCTTTATTTTCTTTTATTTATCAGTTATAAAAATATTGAAGATGGGAATTAAGGCTGTTTGACTGGGCGGGGTGGTTGGAGATGGGAAGTCATGTGATGGAACCTCCAGGAATACGGCCGACTACAATTGGCAACCCTCCCCCCATCCCTTCATCACCTTTCACTGCCAAGAAAACGTAGACCAGGAATAGCCATCGCAGGGCCTCTAATTATATTCTAATTTCTTACAGTATTGTTTCTGGCACACTTTCGATCGACAGAAATTAACCCCTCTCATGCGGCGCTTTGGCCACTGAGAGCACATCTCAGGAATTTGGACACCAAGGTCAGAGGGCTCTGTGAGGTTTCCGTCCCATCGCCGCCTCGGTGCCTGAACTCCTGGTCAGTGCCTCACTGGGCAAAGTTCCTTGCCAAAGGAGCAAGGTCATAAAATTACCCCTCAGAATCTCCTCGGCCTTTCCATTCTCCCATCCACAATCAATTGCTTTTTGTGTAATCTGTATCCTCCTGAAGGATGGAAATAATAAGATTGATGTGAAACGTGGGGGAAGGTGAAAGTTTGTATGTGGGCCATAAAGGTGGTGCAACCTTGATAATCATTCCTGCCTTCTTTGGGACTGGGCTGCGGGTGAGGCCTGCATTACCAGGCTACGCGTGAGGACATGCCTCACGTGCCCATCCTGCACACACGACACAGCGTAATACCAATTAAAAGTATTTCTATTAGGACGCATGTGATTACGAGGATTTCACTGGAACAAGATTGATACCATTGATATTACATCTTCAAGGAGCGAGCTGATGGTTCAGTGGTATTGTAGGAATTGACAAATTCCTAACCAATAACTGAGGTCGACTCAGGAGATCAGTCAAACAGGTCTTTAATGTAAGACTAAACGAGTTCAAACAGTTTGTTGAGATCGATACAGGAGAGCCACGAAAACAGGTCTTAACAAGATGGAGATTCCACGAGGACTGCCCGGACAGCCACGTGGTTTGCGACGTGACGTCATCGCGTTTGCCCGCGCTCTTAAAGGGGCCACGCCCCGTACATACAAACACTATATACAAAACACAGTAATGTCTAACACAATGGTACCGGCTTAGGCTGGTGTTAGAACATCGTTAAAGGGAATTATATACAGTTGCCCAGAGTCATTCAGTGGCTCCGCCACATGCGCCCCCCCCAGATTTCGCTTTAACGGACAAAGTCAAGCGGTGAGGTGGTCTGATGAGCCTGTCAGAATGACTCCTGTACTCCTGAGGCGGAGGCCATTGGGCGGCTGGCGGTCTGGCGGGCGGTTGCACGTGGTCTGCTGTAACGGCGATGGGTAGCCGACCTCGTCTCGGCGGTTGTGCTGTCTCGACGGGGCGGTCGAGGTCCAGATGTGCTGGCTTTAAGCGATCGACCGAAATGTGGTCCGGTTTACCACCGACATCTACCGTGAAGGTTTTGTCCCCTGCCTCCAACACGCGGAAGGGACCAGTATATGGGGCCTTGAGTGGATCCCTATGAGCATCATGGCAGATAAAGACGTACTCAGCCTTGTGAAGCTCCGGGGAACGTGCGAACTCTGCAGCTCGTGGTGCGAAGTGGGCACCGGTGCGAAGCATCTGGTGGCCTCCTGGTGACTAGTAAGCTGGTCAGACGCGGACCATGGCTTCGTCGAAGCTGGCAGGAAATCCCCTGGGACTCGCAGCGGCTGACCGTACACCAGCTCCGCTGATGAAGAGCGAAGGTCTTCTTTGGGGGCCGTGCGAAGGCCCAACAGGACCCACGGTAGCTTGTCTGCCCATCCAGCGTCCTGGAGGCTGGCCCTCAGGGCGGCTTTCAGTGATCGGTGGAAACGTTCGCAGAGGCCATTCGCCTGTGGGTGGTAGGCTGTGGTGCGATGTAATTTGACACCAAGTCCTTGGGCCACTGCATTCCAGAGTTCGGAGGAAAACTGCGGTCCTTTGTCGGAAGAAATATCTGTGGGCACTCCGAACCGGGCGACCCAGGTGGAAATGAACGACCTGGCCACGTCCGCCAAAGTAGTGGATGACAGGGGAACCACCTCCGGCCATCTGGTGGTGCGGTCAACCATGGTCAGGATGTGTGAAAAACCATGGGAGGGTAGGAGTGGTCCTACCAGGTCCACATTGACATGGTCAAAACATCGCTCCGGAACCGTGAAAGTGGCCAACGGAGCTTTGACGTGGCGCTGTACTTTGGCCTTTTGGCAGGCCACGCAGGTGTTGGCCCAGTCGCAGACATCCTTGTGCATGCCATGCCAGACGAATTTCGCTGACATCAGCTTCTGAGATGCCTTAATTCCTGGGTGTGACAACCCATGTATGGCATCGAACACTTTACGGCGCCAGACGACCGGCACGACCGGGCGAGGGTCCTGTACGGAGACGTCACACAACAGCGTGGTACCTGCCGAATGGAACTTGACGTCGGCCAACCGGAGGCCAGTGATGGTCGTTCTGTAGGCTTGGACTTCTGGGTCTGAAGCTTGGTCCGTTGCCATAAGGGCGTAATCGATGCCCAAATGAACCGTACTGACGGTCGCGCGGGAGAGGCAGTCTGCCACCAGGTTGTTCTTACCGGCCACGTGCTGTATATCCGTGGTGAATTCGGATATGTAGGTCCGTTGATGTTGCTGTCGGGATGACCACGGTTCGGCGGTCTTGGCCATGGCAAAAGTTAGTGGCTTAAGGTCCACAAAGGCGGTGAAAGGACATCCGTCCAGGAGGAAGCGAAAATGGCGGATGGCCAGAAAAAGGGCGAGCAACTCCCGGTCGAACGTGCTATATACTCTCTCGTTCCGCCGTAGTTGACGGCTGAAGAATGCCAATGGCTGCCACGTCCCGTTCACCCACTGCTCTTGTACGGCGCCGATGGCGTAGTCTGACGCGTCGGTGGTGAGGGTGATGGTGGCTCCTGGCAGCGGGTGCGCCAGCATGGTTGCGTTGGCTAAGGCGCTTTTGGTGTCGTCGAACGCTCGGGCCATGTCGTCCATCCAGTCTACCGGGTTCTTGCCAGTCTTGCCCTTGAGGGCCTCGTACAGGGGCTGCATGAGTAGTGCTGCCTTAGGCACGAAAAGTTTACCATGCCTAGGAATTCCTGCAGGGCCTTAATGCTTTGCGGGCGTGGGAAGGATATCACCGCCTCTACCTTCGCTTGTAAAGGAACCGCTCCCTCTGCGGTGATGCGATGTCCCAGGAAATCAATTTGGCGCAGGCCAAACTGACACTTGGCCGGGTTGATAATCAGGCTGTATTGGCTGAGGCGTCGAAAAAGGGTGCGTAGGTGACAGATATGTTCTTCTTTAGTGGGACTGGCAATTAGGATATCGTCCAGGTAGACGAAGAGGAACTTGAGGTCCCGCAGCACGGAGTCCATCAGGCGTTGGAAAGCCTGGGCAGCGTTCTTTAACCCAAACGGCATTCGCAGAAACTCGAAGAGGCCGAATGGGGTGATGACTGCGGTTTTCTGGACATCCTGTGGGTGCACTGGGACCTGGTGGTAGCCCCGTACGAGGTCGACTTTCGAGAAGACAGTGCTCCCTGACAAATGGGCAGAGAAATCCTGGATGTGGGGGATTGGGTACCGATCAGGAGTGGTGGCGTCGTTTAGGCGTCGATAGTCGCCGCATGGCCGCCATCAGGCTTTGGGACGATATGGAGGGGTGAAGACCAGGGACTATTTGACCGGCGAATAATCCCTAACCGTTCCATGGTCGCAAACTCCACCTTTGCGACCGCCAGCTTGCCAGGTTCCAGGCGCCGGGCCCGCGCGTAGACCGGGGGTCCGTTGGTGGTGATGTGGTGTTCCACACCATGTTTCGTGGCTGTGGAGGAGAACGTGGGTCTTGTGAGGTCGGGAAATTCGGCGAGCAGACCAGCGAACTCGTCAGGAGTCGGGAAAGCACAGGCGACGGTGCGCGACGTAGTGTTACTGCAGTAACAAGGGATAGAATGGAAAATTGCCGCGTTGATCAACCGCCGGTTCTTCACGTCGGCCAGGAGGCTGTTGGCACACAGGAAATCCGCGCTGAGAATGGGTTGAGAAACCTTGGCCGTCACAAACTCCCAGTGAAAACGTTGCCCCCCGAAGCACACCTCCACTCGCCGTCTGCCGAAGGTCTGAATTGCTCCGCCATTGGCCGCTTCAAGCGCGAGGCTGTGATTCCCTGCCCGCACATCGAGGGCAGACGCGGGTAAAATGCTGCACTGCGCTCCGGTGTCACACAGAAAACGACGACCGGAGAGCATATCGGTGATGAAAAGCAACTTGCCCGCGTTGCCGATCGCCATGGTGGCTGCGGGGTGCTCGTTAGGCCCGTTCCTCAGTAGTCACAGTTGTTTTTTTCTTTGGGGAAAGCTGCAGGGAGGGCGGCAACGTTGCGCCTTCGCGCCGAACTGCGTGTGGTAGAAACACAGCCCAGCAGGCTGACTAGCTGGGGTGGCGTCTGTGGGGGATGGGCGCCTCGTGGCGGTGCAGTACTGCTGCGTTACCGCGAAAATTTTGTCCGCTTCTGCCGCGAGTGCCACGCAGTCTTCCACCTCGGATCTGGCCAGGGCAGCTTGCACCTGCTCAGGCAGCTGGCTGAGGAATAGTTCACGGAAAAGGAAGCATTCTGTTTCTGAGCCCAGGAGTGTGAGCATTTGGCTCATCAACTCCGAAGGCTTGGAGTCCCCGAGGCCGGGCATAGCGAGCAATCGACGGGCGCGCTCCGATTTAGTGAGCCCGAAAACTTGCAGCAACCGCGCCTTGAGGGTTTCATACTTGCACTCCGTTGGAGGGTTCTCGAGGAGGCTGACGATCCGCGAGGCGGTAGAGCTGTCGAGTGCGGAGACCACATAGAGATATTTGGTCTGATCCGCAACGATGTCCCTCAGGGCGAACTGTGCCTCGACCTGAATGAACCACGAGGTCGCTGTCAGGGTCCCAGCTACATGTTCCTCTGCTGGCCGCCAGAGGGCGGTGTAGGAGGCCTCAGTACACTGCTGCCATGTCTCTGTACCTCTCTCCTCACCTGTGTCTCATTAGAGTAACTGTCTCATCAGAGTAATCAGGCCTGTTATTTATGTTGACTATTTCCGGTCCCAGTCGCTCTGTCTTGAGTTCTCAGGCCTGCAAGTCACAGGTTAGTTTCTAGTCTTTGCCCTGCGTTTTGTATACTCGCTTTTGTTTCTTTGAATTGTTACTTGGGTCTTTTGTTTGAAGAATTCTCTGTTCGTCCTGTATTTGAAGAGCCTTCTACTAAAGCATCTTTTGAGTTTTACTCCATCTCAGGTCTCTGGCTGTCTGTCTGCACTTGGGTCCACTACCACACCCGTAACAGCAAGACTGAGCCATCAACATGGACCCAGCAGAGACCAGCCAACCAAGGGAGGAGATTAATCAACTGCGCTCTGCCCTGATGAGCCAGGGAGTCACGGTCGGGAGGCATGACCGACTGCTGTGGGAGATTCGAGCCCTCGCTTGGGCCACGGCCATATGGGGGCGACAAACCCCTGCCTTCTCCAACAGTTGGACGTGCTCCGAGGAGATGAGGCGAGTCTTCGACCATCCAGTTAGCGGGCGAGAGGCGGCCTATAGACTGCTCCTTCTTCATCAGGGGAATCATTGTGTATCGGACTACGCCATAGAATTCCGTACTCTCGCCACGGCATTTTGAATCAACTGGGTGCAATGATTCTCCTGGGCATATTGAACCTCCTGGGCATATTGAACCTCCTGGGCATATTGAACCTCCTGGGCATATTGAACTTCCTGGGCATATTGAATCACCTGGGTTTATTGCAGGAAATACAGGGACAGAGTGATCTCCTGGACTAGTTTTGATCGCCTAGATGGGTCGGAGAGGAATTTCCCAGATTTTTCTCCCAAATTGGCCATTGGGTTTTTATCTGGTTTTTCGCCTCTCCCGGGAGATCACATGGGTTCGGGTGGGATGGAGAGTGGAAGTAGGTTTGAGGGATCCATGAGGATCCATCCATCCTTCCATGTCTCCTGTCTCAAACCTGTGCGGACCAGTCCCCTATCTCCAGCCACCAGTCCACCTCCAGCCCCTCGACTAGTAGGGGGCCAGCCCGCCTACACTGTCCGCCGTCTCCTTCGCTCCCGCCGGGTCTGCGGGGGACTCCAGTATTTGGTGGACTGGGAGGATTATGGCCCCGAGGAGCGCTCCTGGGTTCCGGCTCGGGACATCCTGGATCTTGGGCTTATCCGGCAGTTCCACCGGCCCCAGCCAGAGGTGCCGTCCCTCGGGTGGGGGGGGGGGGGTTACTGTCAGGGTCCCAGCTACACGTTCCTCTGCTGGCCGCCAGAGGGTGGTGTAGGAGGCCTCAGTACACTGCTGCCATGTCTCTGTACCTCTCTCCTCACCTGTGTCTCATTAGAGTAACTGTCTCATCAGAGTAATCAGGCCTGTTATTTAAGCTGACTATTTCCGGTCCCAGTCGCTCTGTCTTGAGTTCTCAGGCCTGCAAGTCACAGGTTAGTTTCTAGTCTTTGCCCTGCGTTTTGTATACTCGCTTTTGTTTCTTTGAATTGTTACTTTGGTCTTTTGTTTTAAGAATTCTCTGTGTCCTGTATTAGTAGAGCCTTCTACTAAAGCATCTTTTGAGTTTTACTCCATCTCAGGTCTCTGGTTGTCTGTCTGCACTTGGGTCCACTACCACACACGGAACAGTCGCTTGCTGCTCCCAGAACTGCGGTAGCTTCAGCGAAACGGTGTTGTCCTCCATGCTGTGTTCTTTTTGCGAAAAACGTACACAAAAAACGGGGTCACCAATGTAGGAATTGACGAATTCCTAACCAATAACTGAGGTCAACTCAGGAGACCAATCAAACAGGTCTTTAATGTAAGACTAAACGAGTTCAAACAGTTTGTTGAGATCGATACAGGAGTACCACGAAAACAGGTCATAACAAGATGGAGATTCCACGAGGACTGCCCGGACAGTCACGTGGTTTGCGACGTGACGTCATCGCGTTTGCCCGTGTTTTCCCGCGCTCTTAAAGGGGCCACGCCCCGTACATACAAACACTATATACAAAACACAGTAATGTCTAACACAATGGTACCGGCTTAGGCTGGTGTTAGAACATCGTTAAAGGGAATTATATACAGTTGCCCAGAGTCATTCAGTGGCTCCGCCACAGTATCATCCCCACCTCTGAGTCAGAAGGTGCAAGGTTCAAACCCCGCTCCAGACAGTCGCGGTGAGTGGAGATCGGAGCTCCACCTCTGAATTTGGGTTGCCATCCAGCGGGATGCTTGTGTGGGTGTGGGTGAGCCCCACCCCGGGTGACCCCCCCTCCCCCACCACAGGTCATTGTATGGGTTGTGGGAGCACATAAATCCCTCCCCTATCGGACTAACCCCCGCCCCCATCGGCTGGTATAACGATGGTTATGGTGGTCGAAGGAGTGTTCTTGTCGCAGCCTGTCCAGACTGTTAATCAGCCTGCGAATCCTTCTACTATTTCACACTCTTCTCCAAGGGAGGAGTGTGAAGAAAGAAAAACAACAACATCACATGCTCAAACTGTCCCAAAGTGCGGTACAGCCAGTGAATTACTTTTTGAAATCACGCAGGGAGAGAGTTTCACATGAAACTCAACAAAGCTCTTCAATCTGAACATCCTTTAGAAATCCAGTAAGAACAAAGGGAACACAGAAATGACTTGCCTTTGATCCTTTTAATTATAACACTTGATAACAATCAGCATTCACATTACACAAGGAAATACTGGTGGTGAAATTCAACTTCAGAGGGGGTGCAAAATGGAGAGTCGTGGACCAGCTGCCTGCTAAACACCCCGCCCAATTTTCCTTTACATTGAGGTCACTGAGGATGCTAAAGAGGCAAGAGTCCCACCAGATCTTAATTAATGAACTTCAATAACATTGAAATTAAAGTTTATAAAGGTGCCTGTGCAGTGTTTGCCACTGACTCCCTCAGTCGGTGCAAAGTCAAAGCCTGCAGGGGATGACCTCATTCCAAAGCCAGATCCTTCTTTTTGGAGGGCCTCCTGGCCCCTGCGGGTAGAGGACTTCTCCCTGCAAGAAACTGGAGTGCTGTGTGCGAGACCCTGGGTGCCCCTTCCTGGCTTGTTGAGCCATTTGTGTTAGTGCTGAAGCACTTTTCCCTTTTTTAGGTGTGGAAGGCAATTCTGCTTGAAGTGCTGAAGACTGCCATTTGGGAATTCTTTTTAATGTTACTTTTTATTTCAGAAGGTAGTTGAGCTGTAAGGACTAAAACTGTCTACTCTTAAATTTTTTTTTTTTACTTTACCCCTTTAAGGAACCGCACTGCTTTCCAAAATGACAGCCTTGCTTTAAGAGCAGGCTGTTCTTGCTGCAACGACACTACGGCCACGCTACCCTGGGCCTCCTGCTGGGACTACCGCCACGAAAACGGCCTTGTACGGTAACCTTAGCACTGGGCTAATGTTAATTAGCAACCAGCACCAATATCCCAGCCCTGCCAGCGCCATTATTTTCGGCGGTCATCATCTCCAGCCATGATCTGGCACCAGCAGGTTTTTAGTGATATTGTAGGTATTCGGGTTCACCTATGTATGTATTGGACGAATTCCTACTTAATAATCGAGTTCGACTCCAGGAGAACAATCAAAAAGGTTTTTAATGCAGGAACAGAGGAATTCAAACAGGTTGCTGAGCTCGGTACAGGAGAGCCATAATATAGGTCTTCACCAGACAGAGACGCCACGAGGACTGAGTAGGCAGTCCCCTGGATTGCGTGATGACGTCATCGCGTTCTTCCCGCGCTTGGGTAGTCATGTGACTTGCGTGATGACGTCATCGCGTTTGCCCACACTTGGGACGGTCACATGATGTGCGACGTGACGTCATCGCGTTAACCCGCGTCATCGCATTCACCCGCGCTCCCGAAGGAGGAAAGCCCCGCACCGGCTACATCGTTACGTTAAAGAGAATTATGTACGGTAAGTAAAGGACACTCGGTGGTACCGCTACAATATCGAATTTCTTGGCCCAAGACTTTATTACCTCTTATCATAACTCAGTCTAGCATTAGGGGCTAGATCTTGTGGTCTTTTCTATGTTGTGCTCCCACAGGTCGGGTGTTTCTCTTGTGCCTCGATGATCAGAACTGAATGTGGTGCTCAAAGTGCAGCCTGACCAGAGCTGCAGCATAAGACCCAAAAAATCATAGAATCATACAGCACAGAAGGAGGCCATTTGGCTCCTCATACCTGTGCCGGCTCTTTGAAAGAGCTATCCAATTAGTCTCAATCCCATGCTCTTTCCCCATAGCCCTGCAAGTTGCAAAGGCAACAACTTGTCTATGCTTACAAAATCCAAAGACAGAAAGGAACAAGTTCACAGCTGCAGAGTACAGCTCATGTTATTGGGTGTGACAAGCTCAAAAAAGAGAAGCATAATCTGAAAGAAAAGAAAGAACTTGCATTTATACAGCACCTTTCATGACCTCAGGATGTCCCAAAGTGCTTTACAGCCAATGAAGTACTTTTTGAAGTGTCGTCGCTGTTGTAATGTAGGAAACGCGGCAGCCAATATGCGCACAGCAAGCTCCCACAAACACCAAAGTGATAATGAGTTAATCTGTTTTAGTGATGTTGGTTGAGGGATAAAAGTTGGTCAGGACACCGGGAAGAACTCCCCTGCTCTTCTTCGAATGGTGCCATGGGCTATTGGACAGGTGGGGCCTCGGTTTAACATCTCATCCAAAAGACGGCACCTCCAACAGCGCAGTGCTCCCTCAGAACTGCACTAAAGTGTCAGCCTACATTGTGTGCTCAAGTGCCTGAATGCACAATTCAGCCAGGGCTCAAAGTTCATTATTGGCTTATTAAGTAAACGAGCCCTACAGTCCCAAGTTTGACCACTGTTCTATGCTGAGTTAGCTGATCTCAGGTACTCAGCACACTAGAATTGACCTCAGTGCTTTGGGTAATGTTCAGGAAAACTAGTCAGTGTTCCTGCTCTTGATTTTATCTGGTGACCACTACTAGAAACAGCACGTGTTGGAGGTTGTGTGAGAACAGGACTGGGCTCAGCTGTAATTACCTTCACTGTGTAGAGGCAAGCCTTGTAAGATTTAAAAATAATCTTCCCAGTTTACTTCCAGGTTCATTTGTGAGGAGATTACGTTACCACAGAACTATTTGCTTTAATTACAGTCTTGAAGGGTTCAGGGCAAATTCTCCTTTTCTAACCAGCAAAGCACCCTCAGCCTTGATTTTCCCACAGAGCAGATGAAATGAAGGCATTGTTTACTTTCCATTTGATTTAGTTTTATCAGTGTCTGAGCCGAGGCACTGACACTGGATCTTATGAGACAGGCAGACATTTACTATAAACAACAAAAAAATGTTCTTTTATCGTTTAACATTCTCATGCCTCACCTTCTCCATCACAGACAATGGCCATCTCTTTTATCGCCTGAAGGCAAATCCAAGTGAACCAATCAGAATTAGCCTCCATTTAGCAAACTGACGACAGACTATTTGTTGATGATTAATGGGTAGAAATATTCTATTACTGCAAACTTTATTGCTTTGTTGGGGGAAAAATTAATCATAATTTCTCAAACGTTGGCATTGTGACCTCTTGAAGTAATGTCCGTGACAAGAACGCTTGTTCCATGGGCGACGAGCTTGTTTTGCCGTTACGCAGATGACCCCAATTGTACAATTTGGTAAGGATACAATAAAAAAACTTGCATTACATAGCGCCTGAAGATGGGTACATTTCGACAAGAGGTAAGTTTTAAGGAGCATTTTAAAGGAGGCAGGCGGAGAGGTTTAGGGAGGGACTACCAGAGCTTAGAGCTTAGATAGCTGAAGGTACGGCCGGCCAATGGTGGGGTGAAGAAAGTGGGGGATACACAAGAGGCCAGAGTTGGAGGAGTGCAGAGTTCTTGGATAATTTTAGACTGGAGGAGGTTACAGAGATAGGGTGGGGCGAGGCCATGGAGGGATTTGAGCACGATGATGAATCGAGGCGTTGGTGGACCGGAGCCAGTGTAGGTCAGTGAGCTGAGGGTGATGAGTGATTGGGACTTGGTGCGAGTTAGGACATGGGCAGCAGAGTTTTGGATGAACCCAAGTTTATGGAGGGTGGAAGATGGGAGGCCGGCCTGGAGACCATTGGAATAGTCGAGTCTAGAGGTAACAACAGCGTTGACGAGGGTTTTAGCAGCTGATATGCTGATGCAGGGGTGGAGACAGGCGATATTGTGGAGGTGGAAGTAGGCAGTCTTGGTGATGGAGAGGATGGGGGGTCAGAAGCTCAGCTCAGGGTCAAATAGAATACTGCGGTTGTGAACAGTCTGGTTGCGCCTCAGACAGGGGCCAGGGTGGGGGATGGAATCAGTTGTTGAGAATGCTTTTCTCCCTTCATTCATGGCAGTGCTGCTTCTTCTTGGGATGTTGTTTCATGGCTGCTATACAGCCCTCCAGTATCTCACCCAAGCAGCCATTTTTCATGGAGGAGGCTGGACTATCGGAACTGGCTGGCTATTTGTCAATGGAGGACTTCACAGCCAAGCTCAATCCTGCTCTGACCCGGTGTCCTCGCTCTGACCCGGTGTCCTCGCTCTGACCCGGTGTCCTCGCTCTGACCCGGTGTCCTCGCTCTGACCCGGTGTCCTCGCTCTGACCCGGTGTCCTCGCTCTGACCCGGTGTCCTCGCTCTCACCCGGTGTCCTCGCTCTGACCCGGTGTCCTCGCTCTGACCCGGTGTCCTCGCTCTGACCCGGTGTCCTCGCTCTGACCCGGTGTCCTCGCTCTGACCCGGTGTCCTCGCTCTGACCCGGTGTCCTCGCTCTGACCCGGTGTCCTCGCTCTGACCCGGTGTCCTCGCTCTGACCCGGTGTCCGCGCTCTGACCCGGTGTCCTCGCTCTGACCCGGTGTCCTCGCTCTGACCCGGTGTCCTCGCTCTGACCCGGTGTCCTCGCTCTGACCCGGTGTCCTCGCTCTGACCCGGTGTCCTCGCTCTGACCCGGTGTCCTCGCTCTGACCCGGTGTCCTCGCTCTGACCCGGTGTCCTCGCTCTGACCCGGTGTCCTCGCTCTGACCCGGTGTCCTCGCTCTGACCCGGTGTCCTCGCTCTGACCCGGTGTCCTCGCTCTGACCCGGTGTCCTCGCTCTGACCCGGTGTCCGCGCTCTGACCCGGTGTCCTCGCTCTGACCCGGTGTCCTCGCTCTGACCCGGTGTCCTCGCTCTGACCCGGTGTCCTCGCTCTGACCCGGTGTCCTCGCTCTGACCCGGTGTCCTCGCTCTGACCCGGTGTCCTCGCTCTCACCTGGTCGTCACATGCCTGGACTTTCCAGCAGGTGTCACGGAATCAGGATCATGAATCTGGCTTATATTTTCTTCAATCTATCCCAGGGCTTCTGGTGCCCATTATAGTGCTCTAGCCCTCATCCCAGCTGAGACGAGGATCAGATCTGGGATCTTTCCGGTCGGCTTGGCTGAGTATCACACTAGTCAGTGCACTTTTCCATTGAGACATTGAGGGGGAGTAGATGACATATTTTACAAAACAGACAGTTCACACGTCATGTGTGGTCTGATGGCTTGGAACAGATTCAGTGAAACACAAGTCTCCTGCTACTACAGCACAGGTTTGGGTTCCTCACCCTTGCCCTGTTTCTTGCCCACTGTCTCCCCGTTGCTGGGGGAACTGCCTAACGTGTTAATTGCTTGGTCTATCTCGGAGTTTAAATGGCAGGTCTGAGTTTTTACTTCCTGACAAACAGCAACATCAGGTAGTTGGAAAGGAACGTCCAGTCCAAGTTCAGATCGGAGGCCGTGGATTTATTTAGCCTAGTTTACTCAACCTACCTAACAGTTCCTCGATTCCTACCCTAGATCTTTCACAGCCCGCATCCCACATCTTATCCTATTCTGTGTGTCCTTTCCACTACGTACATTAACCAATGTAGGGGGAGAAACGTGACTCGTGTCCAAAGCGGGGACAAAGTTAATGCTCCGTGCTCCAGTCTGTGCCGGCCCCAGGCCACATCTGAATTTGGCTTTGGGCCTCGTTTAAATGCTGCCAGCAAGCTGTGTGTGCCAAACGGGAGCTTGCTGCACCTTGCCGGTTGGGGAGGGCGGTAAATGGGCTGGGCCTCCTACACTGAGGCGGTCAGGTTGGAGCGGGATACTGACGATCCCATGGGAAGGCCTCGACTGGGCCGAAGGTTATCTTTCTGGGCCCATAAAAACAGAAACTCAAAGTTTCCTGGACCTTTTTTTTGAGCGGGCTCCAGTGGTCCCTTTAAGGACCGCTGATTAGGCCATTCAACACACGGTGCACATTCTGCCCATTTGCACCTGAATGTTTGTAGTCGGGGTCCTACAGCCAGACTCTGATTAGATATTTAAGCAGCCTTATCCCTGTTATAAATCTCATCATTCATCAAGAAACTACTCGTGAAATAACGCTGGACGGCCAGCTGGTGGCGTCGTCCAAGGAGTATAAATACTCGGGCGTCGGCCCCAGTTTGCCAGGGACATTTTGTAAGACAAGGAACTGGTGAAGTACAACTAGACCTCCATGTTCTGAAACAAGTTGATTAAAGCTTTGCTTTATGCTCAAACAATTCAATTCAATTCAATTTTATTTGCCATATGTAACTAGTACAATGGAATGCTTACTCCCCGTAGGGACACGTCAGCTATTCTTACAGCGCCGTGTGTAAGAAAACCAAGTGCGTAGTGAGTTTTATTACGTCAATCCCTGTTTCGGGGATAGGGGCTGCTCGCCCATTGATAGGCCATCCTGAAGTTCAGCTCCTGAACTGGAGTGCAGCTCCAACAACACTCAAGAAGCTCGACATCATCCAGGACAAAGCAGCCCACTTGATTGGCATCCCATCCACCACCTTAAACATTCAGTCCCTCCACCACCGGTGCTCCGTGACTGCAGTGTGTACCATCTACAAGATGCACTGCAGCAACTCGCCAAGGCTTCTTCGGCAGCACCTCCCAAACCCGCGACCTCTTCCACCTAGAAGGACAAGGGCAGCAGATGCATGGGAACACCACCACCTCCAAGTTCCCCTCCAAGTCACACACCATCCTGACTTAGAAGTATATCGCCGATCCTACATCGTCGCTGGATCAAAATCCTGGAACTCCCTACCTAACAGCACTGTGGGAGTACCTTCACCACAGGGACTGCAGCGATTCAAGAAGGCGGCTCACCACCACCTTCTCAAGGGCAACTAGGGATGGGCAATAAATGCTGGCATTGCCAGCAACGCCCTGATCGCATAAACAAATTTAAAAAAATAATTGCATCAGGCAGGTTTGAGGCATCAATAGGGCGGTCGAGGTGCCCCCTAGATTTTCAACTGCTGGCCGCCCGATTTTCAGGCGCAAAATGGATGGCCGTGAGTTGCCTTTCTCCCCCCCCCCCCCCTGTAATGTCACTTCAGGACTCGTTCTTTCAGGTCCCTATTACAATTCTTGCTAAATAATCTGGGTGGAAATCTTTGCTCTGATCTGCATCACTCAGATGTTTAATATTCTGGCACCCTGACAATGCGTTTCAGCTTCACCTCCTTGGTCAGGCTACAATAAAGTTATGATTCAGTTCTCGCTGCATATTGCTGCAGGAATCATTCCATTTGCACCTATCCCATGCTGTCCCCCTAAATGAGAACTGGAGTACTTGTCGTGACACTGGTATGCACTAGTGAGCGTTGAGTGATCTCCTTTAGTGGATCAAGGCTTTATTTAAAGAGTTTAACCAGTATTTTTTTTCCCCCCAAAGAGAACCCTCGATGTTGCATTATTCTTATGTTGAATATGGATGTTAGCTCCGGGCAATGGAACACTTTCCCTCTTCAGGCATTGAGTCAAGCCGTTGCATCTTTGAGATACAGAGCTTGATTTGTCTTCATAGAAATTACAGTACGGAAGGAAGCCATTCAACGGCAGTTGTCTAACATAAGCCCACTTCCTGCCCTGTGGATGGTACATTAAGTGGATACTTTCAGTGACTGGCTAATAAACACACACAAATCATTCTCATTTTTGGATTGGGCCTCCCAAGTGTCCAGTTCCTTACATTAAAATCTGTCTGCCATTCCTTAACTCATCTATTCAGTTAGTCCAATGGATAAACTCAGTGATTCCACCACAGAACAGACAAAGGAGTGTAGTTGGGAGACAGGCTAAGCTTCATGCAGTTTGGTAACAGTTTGGTCCACTGGAATCTGATGTTGCGGCAGTGGTTTGTTTGACCTGTTACAAATCTGTGCAATGGGAGTGAATAGGGAAAAGATTGGAATTCTTTTCAATGTGAGCGAATGGGAAGGGGGTTTGGATTATTGTCCAGCCTTGATCTAATTGAATGGCAGAACAGGCTTGAGGGGCTGAATGATCTACTCCAGTCCCTGTGCTCCAATGGGAGTGAATAGGAAGGGGTTTGGACCATTGGGATTCTATACAATGGGAGTCAATAGGAAGAGGTTTGGACCATTGGGATTCTATACAATGGGAGTCAATAGGAAGAGGTTTGGACCATTGGGATTCTATACAATGGGAGTCAATAGGAAGAGGTTTGGACCATTGGGATTCTATACAATGGGAGTCAATAGGAAGAGGTTTGGACCATTGGGATTCTATACAATGGGAGTCAATAGGAAGAGGTTTGGACCATTGGGATTCTATACAATGGGAGTCAATAGGAAGAGGTTTGGACCATTGGGATTCTATACAATGGGAGTCAATAGGAAGAGGTTTGGACCATTGGGATTCTATACAATGGGAGTCAATAGGAAGAGGTTTGGACCATTGGGATTCTATACAATGGGAGTCAATAGGAAGAGGTTTGGACCATTGGGATTCTATACAATGGAGTCAATAGGAAGAGGTTTGGACCATTGGGATTCTATACAATGGGAGTCAATAGGAAGAGGTTTGGACCATTGGGATTCTATACAATGGAGTCAATAGGAAGAGGTTTGGACCATTGGGATTCTATACAATGGAGTCAATAGGAAGGGGTTTGGACCATTGGGATTCTATACAATGGGAGTCAATAGGAAGGGGTTTGGACCATTGGGATTCTATACAATGGGAGTCAATAGGAAGAGGTTTGGACCATTGGGATTCTATACAATGGGAGTCAATAGGAAGAGGTTTGGACCATTGGGATTCTATACAATGGAGTCAATAGGAAGGGGTTTGGACCATTGGGATTCTATACAATGGAGTCAATAGGAAGGGGTTTGGACCATTGGAATTCTATACAATGGGAGTGATGCGCTATCGATAACTCAAAAGACTGAGATTAAGCGAGTAATTAACAGACTTTTATTAACAAGAGAATGAAGGTGTGCCTCGAGTGGTCGACCGGTCCAGAATACAGAGGGACTGTGGAGCAGTCACCTTTATACCTGGACTCGTGGGAGGAGTCAGCCAAGAGATGTACAGGCATGTACACAGTGGAATACAAACAGTGGTTTACCACATTCACCCCTTGTTTAAAAATGAGTCCGGCGGGGTGAAGTGTATTAAAAGTTAGTGTATTGGAGTCTCTCCGGAGGTCTTGTCTGCCGCTGTGATCGACGTGGTGACGGCAGGGGTAGTGAAGCTTCCGGCGTCGAGTCCCGCATAGGCTGGGGCACTGGTGTGTAGTCCTCGTAGGTGTCGAGCGGGTCGCAGGGCCCAGGCCCGCCGTCTGCTGGGGCTGGATATCGGGTCGTGGCGGGGGGGGGTGGTAGTGGGTTACTGCGGCCCCCGAGGGTGCGAGGTCTCGTATGGAGACTGTGTCCTCCCGCCCGTCCGGGTACGCAATGTAAGCATACTGGGGGTTGGCGTGGAGGAGGTCGACCCTTTCGACCAGGGGGTCCGTTTTATGGGTCCTCACGTGTCTTCTCAGTAGGACCGGCCCTGGGGACGTCAGCCATGGTGGTAGCGATGTCCCCGATGTGGACTTCCTTGGGAAGACAAACATTTTCTCATGTGGGGTGGCGTTAGTGGCAGTGCAGAGCAGTGACCGAATAGAGTGGAGCGCATCGGGGAGCACATCCTGCCAGCGGGAGGTTGGAAGGCCCCTAGACTTTAAGGCTAGCAGGGCGGCCTTCCAAACTGTTGCATTCCCTCTTTCCACCTGTCCGTTCCCCCGGGGGTTGTAACTGGTGGTCCTGCTTGTGGCAATACCCCTAGCGAGTAGGTACTGGCGGAGTTCGTCGCTCATAAACGATGAGCCCCGGTCGCTATGGATATAGCTGGGGAAACCGAACAGGGTGAAGAGGTCGTTCAGACATTTAATGACCGTGGCACTGGTCATGTCCGGGCAGGGGATGGCGAACGGGAAATGGGAGTACTCATCAATAATGTTGAGGAAGTACACATTGCTGTCGGAGGAGGGGAGAGGCCCTTTAAAATCAACGCTCAGGCGCTCGAAGGGGCGAGTGGCTTTTATCAGGTGAGCCCTGTCTGGTCTATAAAAGTGCGGTTTGCACTCAGCGCAGACTTGGCAGTTCCTGGTCATGGTCCTGACCTCCTCAATGGAGTAAGGCAGGTTGCGGGCCTTGATGAAGTGGAAGAACCTGGTGACCCCCGGGTGGCAGAGGTCATTGTGGAGGGCCCGCAGTCTATCGATCTGCACGCTGGCGCAGGTGCCACGCGATAGAGCATCCGGGGGTTCATTGAGCTTCCCGGGCCGGTACAAGATCTCATAATTGTAGGTGGAAAGTTCGATTCTCCACCTCAAGACCTTGTCGTTTTTGATTTTGCCCCTCTGCTTGTTGTTAAACATAAAAGCAACTGAACGCTGGTCAGTGAGCAGGGTAAATCGTTTTCCGGCCAGGTAGTGCCTCCAATGACGCACAGCCTCCACAATAGCCTGGGCCTCCTTCTCAACAGCGGAGTGTCTGGTCTCCGGGCCCTGGAGGGTTCGTGAAAAGAAGGCCACGGGTCTCCCCGCCTGATTAAGGGTAGCGACCAGGGCAAAGTCGGACGCGTCGCTTTCCACCTGGAAGGGGGTGGATTCGTCCACTGCGTGCATGGTGGCTTTGGCAATGTCTTCCTTGATACCGTGGAAGGCTAAGCGGGCCTCTGCCGTCACGGGAAAAGAGGTGGACTTGATCAGCGGACGGGCCTTGTCCGCATAGTAGGGGACCCACTGGGCGTAATAGGAGAAAAACCCTAGGCACCTCTTCAGGGCCTTGAGGCAGTGGGGCAGTGGGAGTTCCATAAGGGGACGCATCCGGTCGGGGTCGGGACCGATGACTCCGTGTTCCACAACACAGCCAAGGATGGCGAGGCGGGTTGTGCGGAATATGCACTTCTCCTTGTTATACGTTAGGTTGAGGAGTTTGGCGGTGCAGAGGAATTTTTCGAGGTTTGCGTCGTGGTCCTGCAAGTCATGGCCGCAGATGGTCACATTGTCCAGATATGGGAAGGTGGCCTGCAACGCAGTTTGATCGACCATCCGGTCCATCTCCCTTTGGAAGACGGAGACCCCATTGGTGACGCCAAAGGGAACCCTAAGGAAGTGATAGAGGCGGCCGTTTGCCTCAAAGGCAGTATACTGGCAGTCCTCAGGGCGGATAGGGAGCTGGTGGTATGCTGATTTCAGGTCAATGGTCGAGAAGACGCGGTACTGCGCGATCTGATTGACCATATCAGCTATACGGGGGAGTGGGTAAGCGTCCAGCAGGGTGTAGCGATTTATTGTCTGGCTGTAGTCGATGACCAGGCGCTGCTTCTCGCCGGTCTTAACGACCACAACCTGGGCTCGCCAGGGGCTGGTGCTGCCCTCAATAATCCCCTCCTTCAGGAGCCGCTCCACTTCGGTTTTAATGAAAACCCTGTCCCCGGCACTGTATCGCCTGCTCTTTGTGGCGATGGGCTTACAGTCGGGGGTGAGGTTAGCAAACAGTGGGGGGGGGGGGGTGACTCTGAGTGTGGAGAGGTTGCACCTGGTGCGCGGCGGGCAATTTGGAAGCTGCTGGCTGCGGACTGTGAGTGGGGGGAGGGGTCCACCGTACGCCATCGTAACACTTTTAAGGTGGCACTGAAAATCTAACCCCAGTAGAATGGCAGCGCAGAGGTGGGGCAGGACCAGAAGTTTAAAATTATCGTACACAGTCCCGTCTACTACGAGTGTCACCACGCAGTAGCCGCCAATGTCCGCCGACTGGGACTCGGAGGCCATAGAAATCCGCTGGTGCGCAGGCAGGACTGGGAGAGAGCAACGCCGCACCGTGTCGGGGTGGATGAAGCTCTCCGTGCTCCCAGAGTCAAAAAGGCAGATTGTTTCGTGACCATTTACCTTAATGTCCATTGTGGACCGGGCCAGCTGGTGCGGTCTCGCTTGGTCCAGCGTAACGGAGGCCAGCGTAGGGGTCGGTGTGTCGCTGCGGGTATCAGATGAGGCGGTGTTGGGGGCCTGCTGCGTCCCGGCTGTCGTCCAAGATGGCGGCGTCCATGATCCCCATGTGACTGGAGGCGTCCAAAATGGCTGCTGTTCCGGTGGTTCACACATGGCTGGGGAGGCCCAAGATGGCAGCCCGCACGGCCCACACGCGGCGCTGCTGGGGTTCGGGGTGGCTTTGGCCCTGCAGATGCTGGCGTAGTGTCCTTTCTTCCCGCAGCCCGAGCAGATCGCATTTTTCGCCGGGCAGCGCGCTCTGGGGTGTTTGGCCTGGCCACAGAAGTAGCATTTCTGGCCTTGGGGCACTGCTGTCTGGCCTTGGGACACTGCTGCGGTAGTTGGGCCGTTGCTGGGATGTGGCTGGGGTGGCACGGCGCTATGAGACGGTCCTACCGTATCCCAGGCTGTCGTTCCCCGCAGCGTCCACGGTGCAGAGGAGTAGGCGTCCATGCCCCGGTAGGCTGCGTCCAATGATAGTGCGAGTTCAGAGGCCTTGTTGAGATCGAGGTCACTCTGCTCCAACAGTCGCTGTCGGGTGTAATTGGACCTGTGGCCCGCTACAAAAGCGTCCCGGATAAGTTCCTCTGTGTACACGGCGGCCTTTACATCCTTACAACCACAGGCCTGGCCAAGCACAGACAGTGCCTGAAGGTATTCCTCGGTCGATTCCCCAGGTTGTTGTTTACGACTCCCCAGGAGGTGCCTAGCGTACACCTCGTTCACTGGGCGCGTGTACTGGTCCTTGAGGAGCTTGATAGCATCCGCGTACGAGGTCGCGTCCTGGATGACCGAGTACACTCAGTGGTTCACTTTGGAGGTCAGGACATCCAGTTTGTCCTCGTCCGATTTGACCGTTTCAGCGGAGGCGATCAGAAATTTTTCAAAACACCTAAGCCAGTGAGTAAACTTGGTGGATGAGTCCGCCTCCCGATGATCTAAGTCCAGGCATGCTGGTGTGAGGATCTTCTCCATTATAAAAATCTTGTTAATAAGATTGATGCGCTATCAATAACTCAAAAGACTGAGATTAAGCGAGTAATTAATAGGCTTTTATTAACAAGAGAATGAAGGTGTGCCTCGAGTGGTCGACCGGTCCAGAATACAGAGGGACTGTGGAGCAGTCACCTTTATACCTGGACTCGTGGGAGGAGTCAGCCGAGACAGGTACAGGCATATACACAGTGGAATACAAACAGTGGTTTACCACAGGGAGTCAATAGGAAGGGGTTTGGACCATTGGGATTCTATACAATGGAGTCAATAGGAAGGGGTTTGGACCATTGGGATTCTATAGATGGTAGAAAAAGAGCAACTTGATAGAATAAAAGAATACAAAGTGGGAACGAGTGAAGAAAGACGAGTCAGTTCATCCAGTTTCTCCTATTTAGATCTATGTACAGCACCCAGACAAACTAATAGAATCTCATTTGGCCAGTGGTAATGCTGTATCCCCTCTTTATGCCCTGTGGAATCAGAAATCTTTTGATTTCCTTTTTAAATGCTTCAACAAAGGCCATATTCACTGCTCTAGATGTCTGCCTATTCTATAGTTTTTACTTTGAGCAATATTAATCACCCCTCAATTTACAGTAAGCTCAAGACTTTCTTTTATATATTCATGGCATCTAGTTATCTTCAGCACAAAGACTGCCATATCCACATCTTCCCCACCCCTATCTTCATGAAACAGGCCTTTCCTCCCCTTCCTCTTTATTTTTCTGATGTCCAAGACATTTCTTAGCATTTCAATCCAAACAGCATGGAAGAATTCTCCTGAGTCACGAGATGAAAGTGACTTTTGATTTATCCATTACTGTCTATGGGGAGATGGTGAAGAGGAACCTTTCACAAGTCCAGTCGTCACCAGCTCATGACCCTATGTCCTTCAATTCGGTTAATGATGATTGAACTGATCTTTGACTGAGCGGCACACGTCTCATTACTTTGGAGGTGACACCCAATGTGCTCGGCAGACTCTTCCCCTTTGACATCAAACCTCTGACAAGTCTGGGACACCTTTTTGCTCTATTCTCTATTTGCAAGAGACAGACCAAGAATTTGAAGGTGATTCAAGGCTACTGGTGGGGAGAATTTGTTTGTCCAAAATGTCTCCTGATTCTGTGACTGATTAGCAAAAGAAAACGATTGTGGGTATAACATAATATTTTCCAGCTGTCTGCAAAAGACAACAGAATTATTTCCCACCAAAAGGATTAAACTTTTTTTGGTTCCCTTTTGTAAACCAGGAAAATTGTTGAACTGGGCTGGAATTCCCACTGATTATGGTTGAAGAAAGCAGGGGAATCCCAAGTGCCTTACCCAATTCCAGTCTCAATCTCTGTGAATGTCATACCAGCTTAGTGTGACTGATGTTGCTTATTGTTTTAATTAACACAAAACTGCAGCAAACTGTTTCACACAAGCTTCAGAACCCTTTGTTTTACAAAGAAATGGAGGTTGCATGACATCATTATAACTTGCTGTGGCACTCTCCATAAAGCTAATCCATTCGAGAAAGAAAGAAAAAGAAAGAATGAATTGCATTTATATCGCACCTTTTATGATGTCAGTATGTCCCAGAGCACTTTACAGCCAATAAAGCACTTTTGAAGTGTCGTCACTGTTCAGATGTAGGAAATGCGGCAGCCAATTTGCGCACTGCAAGGTCCCACCAACAGCAATTTGATAAAATGTTTTTTAGTGATGTTGTTTCAGGGATAAATGTTGGGTAAACTCCCCTGCTCTTCTTTGAAGTAGTGCTATGGGATCTTTTACATCCGCCTGAGAGGGCAGACATCTTACCCGAAAGACGGCACCTCTGACAGTGCAGCACTTCCTCAGTACTGCACTGGGGTTTCTGGAGTGGGACTCGAATCTTAAACTTTCTGACTCAAGAGGCGAGAGTGCTACCACTGAGCCACAGCCGACATCCAGGTGCTATATGTCCAAGCTAATCAAAAAAATTGGTGCAAAAGTGACAAAGTAACACAAGCAAGGCCATTCGCTCCATCGAGCCTGCTCCGCCAGGAGTCAATGTATGATTGTTCTATCATGGACATCCAACCCACACCACCATCACTTGTCAATCCCTGACTTTAAGGAACACTGGGATAATTTTCTCAGAAACAAACTCTTGCTTGCTGGAAGCATGGGTTGGAGAATCAGATGCAAAGGCCAGCATGCCCGATCCGTGGCACTCCTGATATATCAGTTGTTAAAATTAAAGACCACCAAACTGGAAGTTTCACAAATCAGGGATGCTGAACTCCACGTCTGATTATTCAATCTATACCCCTGTGATGTATCCCAATAGCATCCTTCCTTTATCTCCCCTTCAAAATCAGGCTGTTTTTATCTGTATACCCCTCAAACACTTCATAACACTTCAGTAAAAGCGCATTCAACTAGAAGTTCTCCGCCCCTCACATTTATCCAATGGGCAAAGCCATGAATCGACGAAAACTTTGCCTGTGGGATAAACTTAAAAACATGGGGAATCCCCAACCAAATGTGCATAGAAAGTCACAAGGACCATCATGATGACTTGAGATTATACAGCCTATAAGCCATGTGAAACTACACAAATAATTGCAGCACTGTCAGGATGAAGATGGACATGTTTAAAGGCTGCTTGAAAGAACATACGAGATTTCTCAAGTTAAAAGATCCAAACACATAAACATCACATTTTTAACAAAATCACTGGGAGATTATAATGGACTGGTATTCTCAAAGCTATGCGAACATTGTATTGGACTGGCATGCTGAGAAACAGATTCCTTCCCTTTACTTTTCAGAGCTCCGTATCAGAGTTGAGCAGAGTGTCTTGCTGTGGAACCAAATAAAAAATCAGAGGGAGAGACATCGCCAGTTGTTGCTGCACACCTGCTAGAGGTTGGCTTCAGTGGCACTTAAAGAAACCTGGGAGAGGCTCACCTTCCTGTCCTATCAGCTAGGACCGGTATATGCACTAGACAAACTAAACTGGGGGAGGGGTAAATGAGGAGTAGATTTTTAAAAATAATTTAAATTCCATGGACTGCAGATCATATGAATTTTTAGGAACAAGAAAAGGTCATTTGGCACAACAGCCCATCCTTTACTTCCCACCGACCCACCTTTTCACCATATCTTTTAATACCTTCTCCCCTGAGGAACGCATCTATCTGCCTCCTGAACCCTTGGTTTGCTTCATTAACTCACCTATACATGCGGACTTTTGATATGAGTGAGGTAGAAAGGATACATGATGACAGATACAGATACTAAATAATACTTTCATATCAGGCCTTCTCACAACAAGGTGCTGCACATAATGAATTATTTCTGAAGTCCAATGACTGTAGGCAAACATGGCAGCCATTTTGTGGCAACAGTGAAGGGAGTGAAGGGTTATGGGGAGCGGGCAGGGAAGTGGCTTTGAGCCCAAGATCAGCCATGATCTTACTGAATGGCAGAGCAGGCTCGAGGGGCCAAGTGGCCTATTCCTGCTCCTATTTCTTATGTTCTTATAAACAGCCATGAGAGGAACACTAGATCAACATACCTAAGGGCTCTGGTTCATAGAAGCAAATCAGTGCCAGTCTCTTTCACACAGATAGCAATAGCACATGGTGTCGGGATACAAAAGGATGCCCTCATTTGCTACAAGAGGAGTGCAACATGGAGCGATGTAAAGGCCAGCTCTCCAGTACCCCCTGCTCAGAATTCATGGATTGCCTTTTCCTTTTAAATATCTGCTGGAACAGTTTGTAGCTGAATGGGGCTCATTTGCCTTCAAGTTTCCTTACAATATTTACCCGTAAGCACAAAGTAAAATTGACATGCAGTCTCTGATCCCCTCAATTATCACCAGCCATGATAGAACTATACACAGTCTGAAAGCTGCAGGCACTCCAAGTGGATACAATGGCTGTGAAGCTCCCTCCGCCCCCAAGTGTGGAGCATTCCAGCATTCTGGGCTGGATATAAAACCCAAGTCCCAGAGGTGAAAAGATTTTATCCTATGGCAAGGTTAGTCAAACTATTGCCGAAGTGTCTCTGATATCACCTTTATATTATTCCCAACAAAATAGAAATGGTTGTGTTTGCCTTGGCTACGGTGCTGTGCAATCCATCCCATTGATACGCTGGGCTCATTTCCACTGCTACCGCGGCAACAGATGGAGACCTGCAGCTGAAGCTGTTTGAAAATCATATTTGCAACTCTCAATTCTTCCCTAAAGACTGATCCGCATCTAACCCGCACACCGCATCAAGTCCTCAACACTGGAGACTGATAATAAGACCTTTAAACAGAATAATGCACAGCCCAATGATGAGAGCATCTCGAACAGCGCTCCAAATGGAAGAAAATGGAGTGAAATGGAGTACGTCAAAAGGTTGTGGAAACCTTGCCCAGTGCAAAGGTAGAAGTGTCAAGAGTTCAGATTTGTAGCCAACATCTGTGTGACCCCATCGTAGATGCTTTTTCAGGGGATGACTGCACTTACTTTCTGACCCTATTTCATAGGGCTGGATTTTGCCGGTGCTCAGAGGGCGGATTTGGAGGCGGGTAAAAGGGTAAAATCGTTTTGATTGACGGCGGGTTGTGATCCCACCGTCAACCTGCCTCCAAACAATTTTCCCAAGTGTCGGGTCCCCAATTTGCACATGGACCCGACATCTAGTGGCGGGAAGAGGATTAAAGCCAATTACCTGCCTATTAACATTAACAGGTAGTTACTAGTAGTTGACAGGCTATTTTTGAATTTTGCCGCTTCTGCCTCGGGTTTCCCGACGTCCGGATACCATGCCAGGTAAGTGTGGCGTGTTGTGAGTCTGCTGTAATGTTTCTGGATTGATGACAGCTGCAGAAGTGGTGTGAAGCATCCAATGTTGCACTGGTGAGTCTCAGAGGTAAGAAAATGCTGGGAAATGCATTTTTAATACATTTACACATTTCTTTAGGTTACAAGTTTTGAAATCCATGTCCAGTGCCACCTCACTGGGAGAACCTCTCTCACCAGTGACAGATTGCTTCCGTCACCTCATCTGCAGCTGCCATATATTCCAGCCTATGGAGGGAGTGATTGGAGAGCCTGGGTGCAAGAGGTGACCTTTGTGCAGTGATTGTCAGTGTTTGCAGCACCTCAATGCTGTCAAACACTGAGAAATCAACTGTCAAAAAAAGATTGTGCGTGGTCCCTTTAAGAAAACCGGCAGATGACACGTCATCAAATGATGTCATCTGACCAGCTTCCTCTTAGTTGGCCGGCAAGCCCACAGGGCGGGCTTAACAAGGTCAATCAACATAAAATCACGTCTGTGGGTCGGATGCAGCTGGGGGCGGGACTGGAAGCCGGAAACCATCTGACCCGCTCCTAACCCGCCTCCATTGATAAAATTGCGGCCATAATCACTGTTATAAACATCTCTTGAATTTGGACTTAAATCAAGAGCACGATTCAACTCTGCAAAACCATCCAAAATATAAAGAAGATGCAACCATAATGGTTATACAATAAAACGCATCAAAAACATACACAAAAGGAGTGGTCCACAGGTTAAGGTCACGCATGCCACATCCCTCAGTGCAAACGGTGACCATTATTAATACAAGTTTTGCAAATTACTGCAGCCAACCACTTACCTTTCAACGACATCTTCTCCGCTCCAGCAGGTTGAGCTATCTTGAGGTAATAGGTCACCTTCGCAGATCTGCTCCGCCAGAGAAGCGTAAAAGGTCCTGAACCGTCGAATGTAGTTCATGAAGTCCCTGCCAAACCAAACACAAAGCAAATCTTACAATGCGCTCACGTCCAATACATAGTAAACAACCCACTGTACTGGAGAAAAAATTTTCAATTGCAAACTGAATATGGAGTCCATTCCACTTCCATATCTGTAAAGATACAGGGGATTTGTCCTACAAGGTAATCAAATTACACATAGTCAAAGATTTATCAGATGTGCAGATAAGGTGGGTGCATCTGTTCATGAGGCCATTCTGCACAGGCCTTGCCCGATTGTGTTCTTGATCTGGGTTGATTGACAGCCTGCGATTAAGGGTTCAAGCTTGGACTGGGATAAGCAATGAAGATATTTTCTTGTCTTTAGTTCAGTCCCATTCTCAATGGATCACCTGGGCTCCATGAAGTTAACATAGGAATTACACTGCTGTCATATAACAGTGCATCAGGAAGACCACAAAAGACGGTTTCATCCAAAAGTCTTGCAAATTATTGGAGCTGTGCAAGAAATACATTTAAAGGAGATATTTTACCTTCTTGTGGACTGATGCTACACTGTTTTCATCAGCCTTGGCTCAATGGTAGCTCTCCCGCCTCTAAGGCAGAAGGTTGTGGGTTCAAGTGCCACTGACTATTAGTTTGAGCCTGAACGTAGCAGTCTGATCATGTGAATTTTATTGCCTTTTAGAATAGACGGAACAATGTTGTAGGCATCCTATGTAATCACTTATGTATTGTACTGTGGCAGAACCATTGAATGACTCTGGCTAACTGTATATAATTCTCTTTAACGATGTTCTAACACCAGCCTAAACCTGTACCATTGTGTTAGGCATTACTGTGTTTTGTATATAGAGTTTGCATGTACGGGGCGTGGCCCCTTTAAGAGCGCGGGAAAATGTGGGCAAACGCGATGACGTCACGTCGCAAACCACGGGACTGCCCAGTCAGTCCTCGTGGCATCTCCTTTGAGTAAAGACCTGTTTGATTGTTCTCTTGTGTCGATCTCCGTTATTCGTAGGAATTCGTTAATTCCTACATTGGTGACCCCGTTTTTGTGAACGTTTTCACAAAAGAAGAGCACAGCATGGAAGCAAACGCCGTTTCGCTAAAGCTACCACAGTCCTGGGAGCAGCAAGCGCCCACGTGGGATATTCAGGTCGAAGCCCAGTTTGCCCTGCAGAACATCAATGCGGATCAGCCCAAGTATCTTTACGTGGTCTCCACACTCGACAGCTCTACCGCCTCTCGGATCGTCAGCCTCCTCGAAAACCTCCCAACGGAGCGCAAGTATGAAACCCTCAAAGCGCGGTTACTGCAGGTTTTCGGGCTCACAAAATCGGAGCGCGCCCGTCGATTACTCGCTATGCCCGGGCTCGGGGACTCCAAGCCTTCAGAGTTGATGAGCCAAATACTCACACTCCTGGGCTCAGAACGGTAATGTTTTCTATTCCGCGAGATTTTCCTCAGCCAACTGCCTGAACAGGTACAAGCTGCCCTGGCCAGATCTGAAACTGAAGACTGCGGAACACTCGCTGCGGAGGCTGGCAAAATTTTCGCTGTAACTCGGCAGTACTGCGCCGCCACGAGGCACCTATCCCCCGCAGACACCACCCCAGCTCGTCCACCTGCTGGGCTTTGTTTCTACCATGCGCAGTTCGGCGCGAAAGCGAAGCGTTGCCGCCCTCCCTGCAGTTTTCCCCCCAAAAACCAACGACTGACACTGCGACCACCGAGGAACGGGTCTAACGGGCACCCCGCGGCCGCGATGGCGATCGGCAACGCGGGAAAATTGCTCTTCATCACTGATACTCTCTCCGGTCGTTGTTTTCTGTGCGCCAACAGCCTCCTGGTCGACGTTAGGAACTGGCGGCTGATCAACGCAGCAACTTTTAATTCTCTTCCGTGTTACCGCAGTAACACTACGTCACGCACCGTCTCCTGTGCGTTCCCGACTCCTGATGAGTTCACTCGCCTGCTCAGCGAATTCCCCGACCTGACAAGACCCACGTTCTCCTCCACAGCCACGAAACATGGTGTGGAACACCACATCACCACCAACGGCCCCCCGGTCTACGCGCGGGCCCGGCGCCTAGAACCTGGCAAGCTGGCGGTCGCAAAGGTGGAGTTCGCAACCATGAAACGGTTAGGGATTATTCGCCGGTCGAATAGTCCCTGGTCTTCACCCCTCCATATCGTCCCGAAGCCTGGTGGCAGATGGCGGCCATGCGGCGACTATCGACGACTAAACCACACCACCACTCCTGATCGGTACCCGATCCCCCATATCCAGGATTTCTCTGCCCATTTGGCAGGGAACACCATGTTCTCAAAAGTCGACCTCGTCTGGGGCTACCACCAGGTCCCAGTTCATCCACAAGACGTCCAGAAGACCGCAGTCATCACCCCATTCGGCCTCTTCGAGTTTTTACGGATGCCGTTTGGGTTAAAGAACGCCGCCCAGGCTTTCCAACGCCTGATGGACTCCGTGCTGCGGGACCTCAAGTTCCTCTTCTTCTACCTGGACGATATTCTAATTGCCAGTCCTACTAAGGAAGAACATACCTGTCACCTACGCACCCTTTTTCGACGCCTCAGCCAACACAGCCTGATTATCAACCCGGCCAAGTGTCAGTTTGGCCTGCACCAAATTGACTTCCTGGGGCATTGCATCACCTCAGAGGGCGCGGTTCCTTTACCTTCGAAGGTAGAGGCGGTGACATCCTTTCCACGCCCGCGGAACATAAAGGCCCTGCAGGAATTCCTAGCCATGGTAAACTTTTACCACCGTTTCGTGCCTAAGGCGGCACTACTCATGCAGCCCCTGTATGAGGCCCTCAAGGGTAAGACTGGCAAGAACCCGGTAGACTGGATGGATGACATGGCCCGAGCGTTCGCTGACACCAAAAGCGCCTTAGCCAACGCGACTATGCTGGCGCACCCGCTGCCAGGAGCCACCATCGCCCTCACCACCAACGCCTCGGACTACGCAGTCAGTGCCGTGCAACAGCAGTGGGTGAACGGGACGTGGCAGCCGTTGGCATTCTTCAGCCGTCAACTACGGCAGAACGAGAGAGCATACAGCATGTTCGACCGGGAGCTGCTCGCCCTTTTTCTGGCCATCCGCCATTTTCAGTTCCTTCTGGAAGGACGTCCTTTCACCGCTTTTGTGGACCATAAGCCGCTGACCTTTGCAATGTCCAAGACTGCCGAACCGTGGTCAGCCCGACAGCAGCGTCAACTGACCTACATATCCGAATTCACCACGGATATACGGCACGTGGCCGGTAAGGACAACCTGGTGGCAGACTGCCTCTCCCGCGCGATCATCAATACGGTTCATTTGGGCATCGACTACGCCCTCATGGCAGCAGACCAAGCCTCAGACCCGGAAGTCCAAGCTTACCGAACGGCCATCACTGACCTCCAGTTGGCCGACGTCAAGTTCCATTCAGCAGGTACCACGCTGTTGTGTGACGTCTCCGTACAGGATCCTCGCCCTGTCGTGCCAGTTGTCTGGCGCCGCAAAGTGTTCGACGCCATACATGGGTTGTCACACCCTGGAATGAAGGCCTCTCAGAAACTGATGTCAGCGAAATTTGTATGGCATGGCATGCATAAAGATGTCCGCGACTGGGCCAACACCGGCGTGGTCTGCCAAAAGGCCAAGGTACAGTGCCACATCAAAGCTCCGTTGGCCGCCTTCACAGTTCTGGAGCGACGTTTTGACCACGTCAACATGGACCTGGTCGGACCACTCCCACCCTCCCATGGTTTTTCACACGTCCTGACCATGGTTGACCGCACCACCAGATGGCCAGAGGCAGTTCCCCTGTCGTCCACTACTTCGGCGGACGTGGCCAAGGCGTTCATTTCCTCCTGGATCGCCCGTTTCGGAGTACCCGCCGATATTTCGTCAGACAGGGGACCGCAGTTTTCCTCCAAACTCTGGAATGCAGTGGCCCAAGGACTCGGTGTCAAATTACACCGCACCACAGCCTACCACCCACAGGCGAATGGGCTCTGTGAACGCTTCCATCGGTCAATGAAAGCCGCCCTGAGGGCCAGCCTCCAGGACGCTGGATGGGCAGACAAGCTACCGTGGGTCCTGTTGGGCCTTCACACAGCCCCCAAAGAAGACCTTCACTCTTCATCAGCGGAGCTTGTGTATGGTCAGCCGCTGCGAGTCCCAGGGGACTTCCTACCAACATCGACGGAGCCATGGTCCGTGTCTGCCCAGCTTGTTAGTCACCAAGAGGCGGCCAGATGTTTCGCACCAGTGCCCACTTCGCACCACGGGCTGCAGAGGTCACACGTTCCCACGGAGCTTCACAAGGCGGAATACATTTTTATTCGCCATGACACACATAGGGATCCGCTCAAGGCCCCATATACCGGTCCCTTCCGCGTGTTGGAGGCAGGGGACAAAACCTTCACGATCGATGTCGGTGGTAAGCTGGACCACATTTCGGTCGACCCCTTAAAGCCAGCACATTTAGACCTCGACCGCCCCATCGAGACAGCACAACCGTCGAGACGGGGTCGGCCACCCATCGTCGTTACGGCAGACCAAGTTCGACCGCCCACCAGACCGCCAGCCGCCCAGCAGCCTCTGCCTCGAGAGTACAGGAGTCGTTCTGACAGGCTTGTCAGACCCCCTCACCGTTTGACTTTGTCCGTTAAAGCGAATTCTGGGGGGGGCGCATGTGGCAGAACTACTGAATGACTCTGGCTAACTGTATATAATTCTCTTTAACGATGTTCTAACACCAACCTAAACCTGTACCATTGTGTTAGGCATTACTGTGTTTTGTATATAGAGTTTGCATGTACGGGGCGTGGCCCCTTTAAGAGCGCGGGCAAACGCGATGACGTCACATCGCAAACCACGGGACTGCACAGTCGGTCCTCGTGGCATCTCCTTTGAGTAAAGACCTGTTTGATTGTTCTCTTGTGTCGATCTCCGTTATTCGTAGGAATTCATTAATTCCTACGGTACTGTAATTAAGGAATAATAAATACTCCCAAGACACACAGGTTTTGGTACGTAGGAGATGCACCTGCTTATGTAAACTACCTCCCAACCATGAGCACAAGTTAAAAATGGTGGGAGAACGTCCAGACCATAACAACTGGATATCTGGTTGAGTGGAACTGATGGCTATAGAGATATGTTTAAACTTTGTATTTTCTAGGCGCAGAATGGAAGTGTAATTGGTGAAAGGAAGCATGCCAGTGTAAATAGTGGAAGTGTGATGATGGGTCAATATTCTGGAGATTTGTTTAATTATCTTTGGGAATCAGAGAGTATTTATACAAAGCATGGCCCAGGAGATTAAATGGTAGAGTAAATTGTACATGGTATGTGGAGAGATGGGAGAAGCTGGGGTTATTCTCAAAGCAGTTAAGGTTAAGAGGAGATTTGATAAAGGTGTTCAAAATCATGAATAGTTTTGATAGTGTTTCCAGTTTCCAGTGGCAGAAGGGTCGATTACCAGAGGACACAGATTTAAGATGATTGGCAAAAGAACCAGAGGCGACATGAGGAAATTTTTGTTTTACATGGCGAGTTGTTGTGATCTGGAATGCACTGTCTGAAAGGGTGGTGGAAGCAGATTCAATAGTAACGTTCAAAAGGGAATTGGATAAATACTTGACGGGAAAACAATTACAGGGCTATGAGTAATGGGCAGTGGAGTTGGATTAATTGGATAGCTCTACCAAAGACACAATGGACCAAATGGCCTCCTTCTGTGCTGTATCAATCTATGATTCCAGGCTCAAATCCTGTGCAGACTGATTGGATGAGGATCTTCTATATCTGCTGGCTGTAAAGGTGCTGTACGCCACGTGTTTGGGCAGTCGCTAGATGAAGCCTAGCTGTTGCTAGTAGATGATAAAATATTTTTAATTTGACACTAGACTGACAATCTCATTAAAAAAAATGGATATGAAAGGGGGAGCTACTTTGAGGTGGGGCGTTGTTTGGACAGAGTAGAGGGAGATGGACACTCCAGCTGCTTGCGTTGTACTTGACTTGAGAGTGTTCAAAGCTGATGCTGAGTGACTGAAATGCTTCACCTTAATGAGCACGACATTCACCGCGCCCCCTCAAAGAAAAGCACAGACACATTTTGAGACACTGGGAAATTATTTTTACAAAACCTTTACCTCAGCCGAAGTGCAATTAGCAACTCGGTCACCCACGAAGCAGGTTAACTTGCATTCTCTTACCTAGTGTTCTTTTTCATTGTCCTAGGCCTATCAGTCTTTACTTCTTTCAGAGGCAGGGAGCTGGATAGAACCGGAGTCAGCAAGCATCAGTCAGACAAGCCAGCAGAGAGTTTCGGCACAAGGTTGAGGGAGGGAGTGAGTGAGGGAGGGAGGGATTGAGGGAGGGAGGGAGGGATTGAGGGAGGGAATGAGAGGTGGGAGGAAGGGAGGGAGGAAGGGAATGAGAGAGGGAGGGCGTGAGTGAGGAAAGAAGGGAATGAGAAAGGGAGTGAGTGAGGGAGGGAGGGAGTGAGAGAGGGAAGGGAGTGAGGGATTGAGTGAGGGAGTGAGGGTTTGAGTGAGGGACGGAGGGAGTGATTGAAGGAGAGATTGAGGAAAGGAGAGATTGAGGGAGGGAGGGAATGAGGGGAGGGAGGGAATGAGGGGGGGAGGGAGGGAATGAGGGGAGGGAGGGAATGAGGGGAGGGAGGGAATGAGGGGAGGGAGAGAAGGAGGGAGGGAATGAGGGGAGGGAGAGAAGGAGGGAGGGAATGAGGGTGGGAGGGAGGGAGGGAATGAGGGTGGGAGGGAGGGAGGGAGGGAAGGGAGTGAGGGAGGGAGAGAGGGAAGGGGTGAGGGAGGGAGAGAGGGAAGGGGGGAGGGAGTGAGGGGGAGGAAGGGAGGGAATGAGGGAGGGATGGAGGGAAGAGAGGGGAGAGAGGGAAGAGAGGGGAGAGAGGAAAGAGAGGGAAGAGAGGGAAGGAGTCAGTGAGTGAGGGAGTGAGAGAGGGGAGGGAGTGAGAGAGGGGAGGGAGTGAGAGGGGAGGGAGTGAGAGAGGGGAGGGAGTGAGAGAGGGGAGGGAGTGGGGGGTGGGAGAAAATGAAGGAGGGAGGGAGTGAGTGAGGGAGAGGAAGGGAGGGAAGGAGGGAGGGAGTGAGGGAGGGAATGAGGGAGGGAGGGAATGAGGGAGGGAGGGAATGAGGGAGGGAGTGAGAGAGGGAATGAGGAAAGGAGAGAGTGAGGAAGGAAGAGAGGGAAGAGAGTGAGGGGTGGGAGGAAATGAAGGAGGGAGAGAATGAGGGAGTGGGGGAGAGAATGAGGGAGTGGGGGAGAGAATGAGGGAGTGGGGGAGAGGATGAGAGAGTGGGGAGAGGATGAGAGAGTGGGGAGAGAGTGAGAGAGTGGGGAGAGAATGAAAGTGGGGGAGAGAATGAGGGAGTGGGGGAGAGAATGAGGGAGTGGGGGAGAGAATGAGGGAGTGGGGAGGGAATGAGGGAGTGGGGAGAGAATGAGGGAGTGGGGAGGGAATGAGGGAGTGGGGAGGGAATGAGGGAGTGGGGAGGGAATGAGGGAGTGGGGAGAGAATGAGGGAGTGGGGAGAGAATGAGGGAGTGGGGAGGGAATGAGGGAGTGGGGAGGGAATGAGGGAGTGGGGAGGGCGAGATGGAGGGAATGAGGGCGAGATGGAGGGAATGAGGGCGAGATGGAGGGAATGAGGGCGAGATGGAGGGAATGAGAAAGGGAGGGGAAGAAGGAGCACATTGCAAAAAGAGAAAAAAAAAGAGTGCAAGTGAAAACAATGAAACCATACAGAAAATTAAAACGTCATGCACATGCTTAGTGGGAACAACATCAGCAAGAAGCAAAAAGGAGCCATTCTCCCTCAGTCTGTGAAGACTAAAACACAGAGCAATCACTTACTGACTTATCCTTGTGCTTAGGCGTGTAATGTAGAAATTAGAACGACTAAAGACTTGCATTTATATCGCAGCTTTCACGACCTCAGGACATCCCAAAGCGCTTTATGGACAATGAAGTACTTTTTTTTTTAATGTAGTCTCTGTTGTAATGTAGGAAACGCAGCAGCCAATTTGTGCACAGCAAGATCCCACAAACATCAATGTGATAATGGCCAGATAATCAGTTTTGTAGTGATGTTGATAGAGGACAGGGCACCGGGGATAACTCCTCTGCTTTCCTTCTAAATAGTGCCACAGGATCTTTTACGTCCACCTGAGAGAGCAGACAGGACCTCGGTTTAACATCTCATCTGAAAGACGGCACCTCCGACAGTGCAGCGCTCCCTCAGCACTGCACTGGAGGGTCAGCTGAGATTTTTCTGCCCAAGTCTCTGGAGTGGGACTTTGAAGCCATAACCTTCTGACTCAGAGGCGAGAGTGCTACCAACAGACACACAGCTGACACTAGAGGAAAAAAACTCTTAACAGAAACATGAGACAGCTTCACACCCGGTTGGTTTTAGCCACACCGTACTTGCTGTGGAGGTGACCATCGGTGTGGTGTATGTAACCGTTCCACCTTTAAGAGAACTATTTTAAGAGATGCACTACTTTATCTTGGCTGCTGTATACTGTAATACCGGTGGTGACCACACCGGTATATAAGTGCTGTGTAATGATTTATTGGGCAGTTCAGCCTGACCTCCGACTAGTAAAGACCTGTTGAATTTACTCTTTTGGTCTGTGTGCAGTGATTCTTATTAACAATAACTAGAACACACAGACTTAACAGTGGCGACGATGACGATCTTACCCTGCGGCAGAGATATATCCAAGGCAGTTTAACGGGCGTCGAGAAGAGGCATCCGCCCTCATCATCCTGCTGAGAAAAGACTCGGGTCTGAAGAGCAAGGAAGAATCCTGACACGAAGCCTTCCATCAGCAACAGGCAGTGATCATCCCTTCTATCACGGGGGTGGGTAAGCCGATCAGCGACGAGCAGCAAGTTGGCCACGTTGGCTATGAAGTAGGGGAGGGAAAAACGGAGGATATAAGGGCGGAGAACTCGACCACGGCCGGGGAAAAGTGCCGGACAGAAGTTGGGGCCAGAGGCGCTGAGACTGGGGCAGCATAAGGCACGGGAGCCGCGGTGAATGCAAAAGCAGCCGGTGTAAAAGACCGGGCTGCAAGCGGGCTGGGAGACGCAACAGCGTCGAGAGAGAGCTCGACCGCGACCGGGGAAAAAGGCCGGGCAGCTACCGAGGCCGCGAGGCGCGGGATAAAATTTTAAAAAACCGCGGAGAACTCAGCCGCAGCCGGGGGAAGGGGGGCTGGGAGGCACGATTTGAGAACTGCTGGGGAGGGCGAACGCAGCAATACGGCAATCACCATTACAGCCAGCGGGGGAGAAAGGCAAACGCGGGAAGCCGCCATTTTTGTAGGCGGGGGAAAAAGACAAGCGCGGGAAACCGCCATTTTGAAAAAAAATAAAAGAAAAATTTCTTTTTTGTTTCTCAAGAAGATTGCGAGGATGCCTTAGTGTGGTAACATCAACGATTTCGATCCCGATGTTGAAGATTGGGCCACGTATGTAGAACGCATAGAGACTTATTGTAAGGCAAATAAAATATCAGATGAAGATAAAGCACTAACCTTACTAAACTCAATGGGTGCGAAGACATACGGGCTATTGAAGCATCTTCTATCACCAGCTAAACCAGCGGATCAGGCTTTTGCTAATATTGTTGCTGTCCTGAGAAATCATTTGAACCCCACACCGCTGATGTTAGCGGAACGATTTAAATTTTATGCGAGAACGCAACTGAAAGAGGAAAGCAACGCAGAGTATTTAATTGAACTGCGTAAGCTAGCGAAATACTGTCAGTTTGGGGAAAGACTGACAGAGGCACTGAGAGACAAATTCGTGTGTGGATTGTCGAAAGAAGGAACACGAAAGCGGCTGCTTGAAGAGAATGATCTTACACTTGATAAGGCTGTCACTATTGCAGCATCGCACGAAGCTGCAGCGAGAGGCATTGCGGAAATGCAGCGGAAGGCAGCGGTACTCAGCGTAGATCAAATGGCTTTGGGTACAGCGAAATGTTATCGTTGTGGAAAGACAACACACGATCAGAACCAATGCTGGTTTAAAAATCAGGAATGTAGAAAATGTGGCAAGCTTGGTCACATAGCTAAAGTATGCCGGTCAGGAAAGAAGACCAGCAACAAAAAGTCACCGCAGGAAAAGTGCAGAGAGGTACATAAGGTGGCTGAGAAGAGGTCGGATGAACAGAATTCGGATTCAGACTCCAACAGCAAGAAACTGGGTAGTCTGAGAATTCACAATGTGAGTAAGGAAGCTGACCTACAAACTATCTGGGTCACACTTCAGATAGCAGGAGTCCAAGTGAAGATGGAATTGGACACCGGATCGGCGTTGACGGTCATGAATAAGCAAGATTACAAAAGGTTATTCACACATATTCCCCTACGGGATAGGGAGATAGTATTGCAGACATACACGGGGCAAAGAGTATACCCCATCGGAAAGATAAAAGTCAAGGTGGTACACAAGGGCAAAGAACACCAAGGAATGGACATATATGTACTACCTGAGGGAGGTCCACCACTTCTGGGACGGGAGTGGATCAGGAAAATAAATATGGACTGGCACTCCCTAAAAGCAATAACGGTAGATTCCGGAAAAAAAGATGTCAAACCTGAACGATTGTCCAGAATATTGGATGAGGCTAAAGAGGTGTTCCAACAGGGACTGGGAACACTGAGAGGAATTACGGCAAAAATCAAGATTGCAGAACATGCAAACCCAAAATTTTTCAAAGCCAGACCGGTACCTTATGCGATACGACCTGCTGTGGAAGCTGAGCTGGAAGGGCTAGAACGTTCAGGAGAACTGTCTAAGGTGGACTGGAGTGAGTGGGCCACGCCCATTGTTCCCGTCATGAAGCGTTCATCGAGTAACAAGCCAGGGGAACCGGGGAAGGTCCACATCTGTGGAGACTTCAAGATCACGGTTAATCCGGTGCTTCACACGGTGCAATATCCGCTTCCGCGGATTGAGGATATCTTTGCTTCATTGTCTGGCGGGAAACACTTCACCAAGATAGACCTGGCGCAAGCGTACTTACAGATGGAAGTTGAGGAAGAGTCGCGCCAGTATCTCACAATCAACACGCACAGAGGCTTGTATCGATATAATAGACTGGTTTTTGGAGTGGCTTTGGCTCCAGCAATTTGGCAGAGGGCCATGGAGCAGGTATTACAGGGAATTCCAAGCACTCAATGTTACTTGGACGATATCCTGATTACAGGAGATGACGATGAGGAACACCTTGCAAATTTGAAACTGGTGCTCACCAGATTGAAGGAATATGGACTTCGAGTTAATCGCCAGAAATGTGAGTTCTTTCAGAAACGGATCTCGTACTGTGGTCATGTCATTGACCAGGAGGGGCTGCACAAGTCACCTGACAAGATCGAAGCTGTTGTGAAGGCTCCCGCTCCGGAAAATGTATCCCAGTTGAGGTCGTTCCTAGGGTTGATTAACTATTACCATAAGTTTCTGCCAAATCTATCCACGGTGCTGCACCCGCTGAACGCTCTTTTGCAGAAAGAAGTACCATGGAAGTGGAGCGAGGACTGTAAGAAGGCCTTTCGCAAAAGCAAGGCATTGATCACCTCAGAGGAAGTGTTGGCTCACTTCAACCCAACGCTACCTATTCGTTTAGCTTGTGATGCTTCTCCTTATGGTATTGGAGCAGTACTCTCACACAAGTTGCCAAATGGCTTGGAAAGGCCAGTCGCATTTGCATCCAGATCATTGACCTCCGCTGAGCGCAACTATGCTCAGATAGATAGGGAGGCTCTCAGCCTTGTGTGGGGAGTAAAGAAGTTTAATCATTACCTGCAGGGCCAGAAGTTTACACTGCTGACAGACCACCAGCCGTTGGTATCCATTTTTAACGCTAAGAAGGGTGTTTCGGTGATGACAGCACAGAGGCTCCAGAGATGGTCCCTTTTCCTAGGGGCACATCAATATCAGATCGAATTCAAAGGTACAAAGCAGCATGGTAATGCTGATGGGCTGTCGCGCCTGCCACTACCTACTGAGGAGGAGGCACCGACGGTTGACCCGGTGGAGTTATTTCACTCGACCATCATCGAATGTTTACCTGTCACCAATGCAAATATTGAAAGGGAGACTAGGAATGACCCGACACTGTCCCGGGTCTACGAATTGACAGTAAAGGGATGGCCAGCCCATGGTGATCCACTGTTACCGGCATTCTCAGCAAGACGAGAACAGCTGTCCGTCTGTCAGGGAACATTGATGTATGGAACAAGGGTGATTATCCCTCCTAAGTTAAGAGAGAGAGTTCTAAAAGAACTACATGAAGGTCATCTGGGGGGAGTCAAGATGAAAAGCCTTGCTAGGGCTTATGTGTGGTGGCCGGGTATCGACCAACAGATAGAGGATCTGACGAAAAGTTGCTCAGGGTGCCAAAAAGTCCAAAATGCACCTCCAATTGCACCGCTGCATCCATGGGAATGGCCTTCAACCCCATGGCAACGTGTACATATTGACTTTGCTGGTCCATTCATGGATTCCATGTTTTTAATTGCGGTGGACGCACATTCTAAATGGCCAGAAGTGATTAAAATGACTACCACTACCTCGGAGAAGACGATCGCGGTGCTAAGAACGATATTTGCAAGAAATGGATTGCCAGAGCAAATATGTTCAGACAACGGACCACAGTTCGTGTCAGAGGAATTCCAGAAATTCCTGAAGAAGAATGGGGTGAAACATTATACCTCTGCCCCATATCATCCAGCTACGAATGGGCTGGCCGAGAGGTTTGTACAGACGTTCAAAAAGGCAATAAAGGCCATGAGCGAAGATCAGATTCCACTGCAACACAAGGTGGACAATTTCCTACTGGCATATCGAAACGCCACCCATGCAACAACAAACAAGTCCTGCCATGATGTTCTATAACAGGAGGTTGTGGTCCAGGTTGGACTTGTTAAAACCAAATGTGCGGAGGGAAGTCGAAAACAAACAGTTCCAGCATATCAATAACAAGCCCACTCGGAGTTTTGAAATAGGACAACCAGTGTTAGCCAGGGACTATAAAAACGAGAAATGGCAATCTGGAACAATTCGGGCCAGACAAGGACCCCTGATGTACACGGTAGATGTTGGTGAAAATGTAATGCAACGTCATGCTGACCAACTGGTGGGATCGAGAACAAGGGTCGAGCCCATGGTTACGACAGGGACAACCGTGGAGGAAGTTAGTGAACCTGAAGCATCTACCTCAGAAGTGAATATACCTGATGATGATGTCCTATCCATAGGGGATCAACTAGATGAGTCACCCCAGCAACGAGAACCAGAGACCCCTGAAAGGCGTTATCCGTCTCGGATCAGGGGGCCTCCTCAGAGACTGAATCTGTGAACTGTTTTTACATGAAGTTGTGTATATATGTTATTATGTTATGTTTAATGGGGAATATATACTGTTAAGCTAAAAAGGGAGGATTGTGGTGTATGTAACCGTTCCACCTTTAAGAGAACTATTTTAAGAGATGCACTACTTTATCTTGGCTGCTGTATACTGTAATACCGGTGGTGACCACACCGGTATATAAGTGCTGTGTAATGATTTATTGGGCAGTTCAGCCTGACCTCCGACTAGTAAAGACCTGTTGAATTTACTCTTGTGGTCTGTGTGCAGTGATTCTTATTAACAATAACTAGAACACACAGACTTAACAATCGGGACAATTTGTTCTTTGTAAAGTGGACAGGAAGGAGTGGATTTTCCCCTGGAGGAAAAGGAAGAAAAACTGGGCAGCAAGGCCTACTGCCGCCTCTCATCCCTGATCTGAATCCCCCACCTCCTCACACCGCCCACCCCCCGCCCCCTACTCCCCACATCCCCCACCGCCCGCCCCCTACTCCCCACACCGCCCAAACTCCACCCCCTACTCCCCACACCCCGCCCCCTCCTCCCAGCGCCCGCCCCCTCCTCCCAGCACCCACCCCCCGCCCCCTACTCCCCACACCGCCCATCCCCCGCCCCCCCCACACCGCCCATCACCCGCCCCCTCCTCCCCACACCGCCCACCCCCCGCCCCGTCCTCCCCACACCACCCACCCCCCGCCTCCAGCTCCCCACACCGCCCATCCCCCGCCCCCTACTCCCCACACTGCCCAACCCCCACCCCTACTCCCCACACCACCCACCCCCGCCCCCTACTCCCCACACCGCCCATCCTCCGCCCCCTCCTCCCCACACCGCCCATCCCCCGCCCCCTCCTCCCCACACCGCCCACTCCCCGCCCCCTGCTCCGCAAACCGCCCATCCCCCACCCCCTCCTCCCCACACCGCCCATCCCCCGCCCCCTCCTCCCCACACCGCCCGTCCCCCGCCCCCTACTCCCCACACCGCCATCCCCCGCCCCCTACTCCCCACGCCGCCCAACCCCCGCCCTTACTCCCCACACCGCCCAACCTCCGCCCCTACTCCCCACACCGCCCATCCCCCGCCCCCTCCTCCCCACACCGCCCATCTCCCGCCCCCCTACTCCCCACACCGCCATCCCCTGCCCCCTACTCCCCACGCCGCCCAACCCCCGCCCTTACTCCCCACACCGCCCAACCTCCGCCCCTCCTCCCCACACCGCCCATCCCCCGCCCCCTCCTCCCCACACCGCCCATCCCCCGTCCCCTGCTCCCTACACTGCCCATCCCCCGCCGCAGCCGTGATTGCCACTGGTCATTCTTTCTCCAACCGCTGCTGCAAATACCAGTGGGGTGGGGGAAGGAGGGGGAAGCGTGCCTGGGTTTCCTGCCCATTTCCTTCCAGTCACCCCCTGTTCCTGTCGCCCTCTGGGACGACGAGATGAGCCAAGTTGGTAGGCCCGGTGTGGCAGTGGAAATAGCCCCAAATGGAGGGAGGGGGCCTCACCTTACCTGCTGAAGGCCTTTTCTATGGTCAAGGCCTTCAGTGGATGATGTCCAGGAGTCTATGTCCCCTTTATGTCTTCTTCAGCATTTCTCGTGCTGCAGCAGCAATATATTCCTGGGGGCTGCTTGCTGGATCCCCTGAGCCAGGAACCTAGAACAAGGTCATGGTGGTAGGGAGAAGTCGCAGCCCAACCTTGTAGAGGGAAATGTACAGGAGAATCTGCTGGAGGTCAATTGTTGCTTGTCCTGTTGTGTGTCTAATTAAAATAGACTTGCTATGTTATAGTGATTCTGAAGTGAGTGAGAAATTTAACACAACATAAATTATAGGGGCAGACACTCGTTTTGGATACATTTCCCAGCATGCTTTGCAGGTAGACAACAACAATGAGCTGCCCTGCTCCACACATCTGCGGCATCAAAGGAGACACCAGAATAGCTTCAAGAAGCAGCATTGTTGAGGAGCAATAGACAAGGAGGCACAGTATGTGTGTGTGTGTGTTGTGTGTATGAGTGAGAAAAAGAAAGATAAAGAGAGAGAAAGACTCCTGCTTGATCTAACTGTGATTATATCACTATTGAAATCGTAGACTTACTTCTCAAAAAATGGTGGTTTCCAGCATGGAGGAAAGGGGATGGTCAATGGAAGCAAGACTCCCCTTTGATGTAAAACATTGGTGGGACTTGAATTTAATGCTTACCGTAACTGAGGACCACAGTTAGCTTTGGTAAATATGCTTTTTTGAGTTTTTTTCCCCACTGAACAGCCCTTGCATGACCAGTGACATCACATGACCCACTACGGTCAAAATACAAAGAACATTCACTGTCTTTGGACAAAACAAAATGTCTACAAGCTTTTCTGCATGTCTATTGGGCCAGAAATTCGGGTCCCCACGGGTGAGTACGCGCTGTGTACTCACACGTAGGGCCAACGAAAGTGCCGGTTTTGTGCATGCACTGCGTATGCGCTGGAAACCGGAACTTCTATTCCCTTGAAAGAAGGGATTCACAGGTCAAACGCATGCGCCAGAGAGGCAGCGCGTACACCTGGAACTTCCGATTTTTTTTTTTACAGGTTTCTCCGTGCGGGTAAGTCCCTAGCAGCTGCGCATGAAAAAAGCAGTCGCAAGGCATGCTTTTAACAAGGTAAGAGGTTAATTAAGTAAAATTAAACATTTTTTCCACAGGTTTATCATTTTTAAATACTTTAAAGAAACATAAGTTTATTTTTAGCCCCATTAAAAACTTTAATTAATTTTTTCAAAAATGTAAATTTTTGTTTAAAATAGTTAATTTATGTAATTTATAGTTATTTTAAAAATGTGATTTAAAAAAAATTTATTTGAAGTTTTACTTAGGTTTTGGGGCCGATCTCTATTCATAGATTTGACAGGTCTTCCTGTCAAATCTATGAATGGAGATTCCCTGCTCCAATTGGCCCATGTGATCCCAGGGGACGCTGCGAACTAACTTCGCCGCTGGGATACGCAAGCACTGCACACCGGCAGCTGGAGGAGGCCCAGGATCGGAATCACAGCACAACAGCAGGGGCGCTATGTAAGTGCAGGTCGGGGACTTGCGCCCGCGAGTAGCCTCCAACCCAAATTTCTGGCCTATTACCTTTAACAAGGCGATGTAATACAACGGATACTTAGGGCTTGATTTTAATTCCTGAGGTGGGTTGGAGTCGGGTTGCATGGTGGACGGGTACGGGAGCCGCTTCCGGCGGGAACAGCTGCAGAGTTGCGATTTTTATTAAACTAGCTTATTGCTTTCAATGGGGCGCGCTGGCCGGTCCAATGAGTGCGATCGGGTCGGCTGGCCGCCTCTGATGATGTCATAATAGCAGCTGCTTTTCAAGCTGCCATCCAGCCTGAGCCTTTCCATTGTGGTTTCCTGCACTTCTTTTCAAAGCTATGGGGGAGGTGGGACCAGTTCAAACCGGACGGTTTGTACCTGGGCAGGGCCGGGACCGATGTCCTAGGGGGAGTGTTTGCTAGTGCTCTGGGGGAGGGTTTAAACTAAAATGGCAGGGGGTTGGGAACCTGAACAGGGGGACAGAGGAAAGGGAAACAAGGATAAAAGCAAAAGATAGGAAGGAGAAAAACAAAAGTGGCAGTCAGAGAAATCAACGGTTTAAATCAAACATGGCCACAGTAAATAATAATTCTAATAGGTCTAAGAGCGTTAAAAAAACAAGCCTGAAGACTTTGGGGGAGAAATTCAGTAGGTTGCGCCACCCATTAGCGCCTTAAGAGGGCGCTAAGTAGGTTGCAAGCCAACTGGCGCCCGGGCGCGGCACTGTCCACGCCTCCCGCTAAATTCTGCGGAACGTTAGTGGTGGCGCTAACCGTTAGCGCTGCGACGCTACCGATGACGTCATCGGTGTGTGCAGTGCCCCGCTGACGCCCCGGCCGCGATATTTGACAGCGCCCCCTGACTTACCGCCGGACGCTATGTCGGACCGGTTGAGGGGGGCCTACCTGCGGCCGGGGAGGCGCAAATTAAAGGAGGTGCGGGGCGGCCATTTTTGTTGTTGGCCGCCTGCCAGCACCTGCCTGAGCTTCCGTCCCCGGCCTCCTGAACCCCACCCCCCCCCGCGGAGTGCCAGCTGCGTTCCAAGAGCCCGGCACTTCTCTTCGGTGCCAGGCTCTTTTGCCTACACTCCCGATCCTCGGGGCCCAGCTGGGCCCCAGATCGCACTGCACAAGGCCACTCCCCTTTAAGAAGGGGAGGAAGGCCTGCAATACCGTAGCGCGACGTGCCGCAGCGTGTGGCACTGCGGCACGTTGCGCCACGATATTCAGTCGCAGCGCCCCAAGAGGGATGCGGGCGCCTCCAGTAGCGCCACGCTTCCCTTTGGGATGCTACAATCAATTTCCGTAGGGCGGCCGCGAATGCTTCCGGGGCGCTACTTTTAGTGCCCTGGCGAGGCTGGCGCCCCAAACGGGGCTATACTCAATTTCTCCCCCTTTGTGTCTTAATGCGAGGAGCATTCAGAATAAGGTGGATGAATTAGCTGCACAAATAGAGGTAAACGAATATGATTTGATTGGGATTACGGAAACATGGCTCCAGGGTGGCCAAGGCTGGGAACTCAACATCCAGGGGTATTCAATGTTCAGGAAAGATAGGCAAAAAGGAAAGGGAGGTGGGGTAGCATTGCTGGTTAAAGAAGTGATTAACACAATTGTAAGGAAGGATATTAGTTCTGATGATGTGGAATCTGTATGGGTAGAACTGAGAAATACCAAGGGGCAGAAAACGTTAGTGAGAGTGGTATATAGACCTCCATACAGTAATGCGGAGGTTGGGGATGGCATTAAAAGGGAAATTAGAGAAGCGTGCAATAAGGGCACAGCAGTCATCATGGGTGACTTTAATCTACATATAGATTGGGCTAACCAAATTAGTAACAATACTGTGGAGGAGGAATTCCCAGAGTGTTTACGGGATGGTACCCTGGACCAATATGTCAAGGAACCAACCAGAGATCAGGCCATCTTAGACTGGGTATTATGTAATGAGAAAGGATTAATTAGCAATCTTGTTGTACGAGGCCCCTTGGGTCGGAGCGATCATAATATGATAGAATTCTTCATTAAGATGGAGAATGAAGTAGTTGACTCAGAGACTAGGGTCCTGAATTTATATAAAGGAAACTATGATGGTCTGAGGCGCGAGTTGGGTAGAATTGATTGGGGAATGTCACTCAAAGGGTTGACGGTGGATAGGCAATGGCAAGCATTCAAAGACGGCATGGATGAACTGCAGAATTTGTTCATCCCAGTTTGGCATAATTTTTTTTTTTAAAAGGTGACTCAACCGTGGTTAACAAGGGAAATTAGGGATAGCATAAGATCCAAGGAGAGGACATATAAATTGGCCAGAAAAAGCAGTAAACCTGAGGATTGGGAGCATTTTAGAATTCAACAAAGGAGGACAAAGGGATTAATTAAGAAGGGGAAAATAGAATATGAGAGTAAGCTTTCAGGGAACATAAAAACTGACTGTCAAAGCTTTTATAGATATGTGAAGAGAAAAAGATTCGTGAAGTCAAGCGTAGGTCCCTTGCAGTCAGAATCAGGGGAATTTATAATGGGGAACAAAGAAATGGCAGACCAATTAAATACATATTTTGGTTCTGTCTTCACAAAGGAGGACACAAATAACCTCCCAGAGATGTCGGGCAACATAGGGTCTGATGAAAGGGAGGAACTGAAAGAAATCAGTATTTGTAAGGAAATGGTGTTAGGGAAATTGATGGGATTGAAGGCCGATAAATCCCCAGGGCCTGATAATCTACATCCTAGGGTACTTAAGGAAGTGGCCCTAGAAATAGTAGATGCATTGCTGATCATCTTCCAACATTCGATGGAATCTGGAACAGTACCCATGGATTGGAGGGTAGCTAATGTTACCCCACTATTCAAAAAAGGTGGTAAGGAGAAAACGGGGAATTACAGACCGGTAAGCCTGACATCGGTAGTGGGGAAAATGCTAGAGTCCATTATAAAAGATGTAATAGCAGAGCACTTGGAAAACAGTGACATGATCGGACAAAGTCAACATGGATTTACAAAAGGTAAATCATGCTTGACTAATCTACTGGAATTTTTTGAGGATGTAACTGGTAAAATAGATAAGGCAGAATCAGTGGATGTGGTATATTTGGACTTTCAGAAGGCTTTCAATAAGGTCCCATATAAGAGATTAGCGTGTAAAGTTAAGGCACATGGGATTGGGGGCACGGTATTGACTTGGATAGAAAACTGGTTGGCAGACAGAAAGCAAAGAGTTGGAATAAACGGGTCTTTTTCCGAGTGGCAGGCAGTGACTAGTGGGGTACTGCAGGGATCAGTCCTTGGACCCCAGCTATTCACAATATATATTAATGATCTAGACAAGGGAACTAGATGTAATATCTCCAAATTTGCAGACGACACAAAGCTGGGTGGGCGTGTGTGCTGTGAGGAGGATGCCAAGAAACTCCAGGATGATTTGGACAGGTTGGATGATTGGGCAGAAGCATGGCAGATGCAATATAACGTGGATAAATGTGAGGTTATCCACTTTGGTGGCAAAAACAGGAAGGCAGATTATTATCTGAATGGCAATAAATTGGGAGAAGGGGAAGTGCAATGAAACCTGGGTGTCCTTGTGCACCAGTCGCCGAAGGTAAGCATGCAGGTGCAGCAGGTGGTTAAGAAGGCAAATGGTATGTTGGCCTTCGTAGCGAGAGGGTTTGAGTACAGGTACAAGGATATCTTGCTGCAGTTGTACAGGGCCATGGTGAGACCACATCTTGAGTATTGTGTGCAGTTTTGGTCGCCTTATCTGAGGAAGGATGTTCTTGCTATGGAAGGAGTTCAGCGAAGATTCACCAGGCCGATACCTGGGATGGCAGGAATGACGTATGAGGAGAGATTGGGTCGATTGGGCTTGTACTCGCTGGAGTTTAGAAGAATGAGAGGGGATCTCATTGAAACTTATAAAATTCTGACAGGACTGGACAGATTAGATGTAGGAAGGATATACTCGATGGTCGGGGAGTCCAGAACCATGGGACACAGTCTAAGGATAAGGGGTATGCCATTTAGGACAGAAATGAGGAGGAATTTCTTCACCCAGAGAGTGGTGAACCTGTGGAATTCTCTACCACAGAAGGCAGTAGAGGCCAATTCATTAAATATATTCAAGAAGGAGTTGGATATATTTCTTAAGGCTAAAGGGATCAAGGGGTATGGGGAGAAAGCAGGGACCGGGTACTGAATTTGGATGATCAGCCATGATCGCATTGAATGGCGGAGCAGGCTCGAGGGGCCGAATGGCCTACTCCTGCTCCTATCTTCTATGTTTCTACATTTCTTCCAGAGGCAATGCAGCTCCTCGTTTTAATGATGAGTCCCTCCAAGTTCTTGTGGATGCTGTCAGAGGACGCAGGGAGATTCTCTTCCCTCCTGATGGCCAGAGGAAGCCTCCTCAGCAGACCAAGGCAGCCTGGCTGCGCATTGCTCAGGAGGTGCGCAAGGTCCATTTATGCATGGTCATGGATCCAGTACCGAAAAAGGATTAATGATTAAGTGAGAACATCAAGAGTGAGTATCCTATCACACTTGTCTTCACTCTGCTTCCCTTCTCTTCTCATCACCATCACTCTGTTGTAAGCCTCTTCCTTCACATCCCACCTTACTCTTACTTCCCTTGCACCCTTACCTATCCATCTCTGTCTCTGTACTGAATCACTTCAGCATCCTGCCTATGCACCCTTTAGACTCGCTCTCACTGTCATGCACTGACAACTAACAATGCACAGGGAGTTACCTTCCTCTTGGCACCTTACCCCATCTTCATCTCACTCAAATCTTCTATGGTAGGGATTAATCACACTCACTCCATCACTGTGGCTGAAACACTGCTTGTGTCCCTCCTTGCCGGAAAAGATAGCCCACAATAAGAGGGAGAGAACAATGACTGGAGGAGGAACACCTACCCTTGCAACATTGGCCAGAGCTGAGGAGGCAGCCATCGAGATTATTGGAGGTGGTGAGGACCTGGAAGTGGGCGATGGGAGAGATGGGCACACTCGAGGAAGCTGGTGACATAATAGAGTTTCATCCCTCTCAGAAAGCAATGGAATATGATGTTCATAGAGAATCGCTGTGTATCATCTGTTCAAAAGGATGTATCTGCTACATAAATATCAGATGTCTATTCAAGTCTTTACTCTCCCACAGGACCATCGAGTGCCACCCTTCCCACGATCCAGGACGAAGACCCGGACATCTCAGAGGAACCTGAAGCCTCTGAGGGACCAGCGTCACCAGGACTCAGTGCAGCAACGCTCACCTCGGTGGGGCCATCGTTGAGTTAGAGTAGTGTTGTCACCTGGTCTATCACAGCGCACAAGTGAGCATCAGCAGATGGTGGAGACAGTGACAGCAGTGGAGAGTCCTCTGTGGAGGTTGCAGCACTCTCCTAGCTCTGCTGAGCTGCATGCAGACGCTGTGCCTCTGGGGCCATCCAGAAAAAGAGCGGTTCGGGAAACACAGGAACAAGTGCAGGGGTCTCTGGTAGGGTTTGTCTCCAGGGTTAGTGCGAGTGTGAAGAGAATGGAGGAGTCCATCTCTAACATCAGCACTGCCGTGGTGGAGGCAATGGCGCATGAATGCACCACCATGGATAGGGTGGCAACCTCCGTGGAAAGGATGGCTACGGCCATGGAGGAAATAAGTTGCCAGAGTCAGGAAAACATGGTGACTGTTCAGAATAGAATGGCATCTCTGGAGGAGCGATGGGCAGCTACTGAGCAGAGACCAGAGCTTCATGGACGTCCTTTTGAGGAGGAGTGCCAGTGCAGATACGGGTCCTCATGGCCCCCCTGAAGTGCAGAAAGGTGCTCTCCTGCCACTTGCCAGCACTGAGGTGTGGCTAACCCATGAGAGGAATGTTGTTGGCAGGACAGAAGGAAGTGTGGGCTCCTCTCAAAGCACTCACACGACCATGCCACTGCGGAGCCCTCGGTCAGAGATCCACTTTGCGGAGACAACTGAGATGGCCGTTTCAGCCCCTGCACAGCCGCAGGAAGAGCAGACAGTTGAAGAGCCCTCCCAGGCTCCCAAAACCCAGAGGACGCCCGCCAAAGGCGTCTAAGCAGGCGCAGCATCCTAGTCAGCAAGGTGCCTCTACATCTACTGAAGCCACAGGGGAAGCACCACGTAGAAGCATGCGTAAGAGAAAGATTAGGCACCTATAGGCACAAGGGGACTCACTTGGGTGATGTTCTTTTTATTCCTGACTGTTGCTGCTATATTTTGTCATGTGTTAAAGATAAATTATGTCAAACAGTTGATTGTGTGGCCTATGTATTCTGGGAAATGGCAAAAGTGCATTGAGGGCTCAGGGTGACTTGCATTTGTAATGCTGATGGTAAAAGTGATAGGAAATAACAGGATATGGCAGAGATGAAGTATGACGTTGGGCAAGTGTCGCCTGCAATTACAGAGCCATATGGTAGCCACCTGTGGTTGAAGAGTAAGCTTATGCTAGTGTGGCATGGCAGTGTGCATACCCTGGTTGATGGGCAGCAGTGAACTGGAGGGATGTTGCATTGGTCACAACAGGGCATGCAAGGCTCCCCTCATCCTCCTCCTTCCTACTCCTCTTCCCAGGAAGATCTGCACTGAGCCACATGGCTGCTACTCCCCCGAGTATGAGGACCAGGCTGAGAGGGCATATTTGTTTCCCATGCCCTTGCTATAGATTTCATTTGAAGTAACAATCTTACAAGTGCACGGTCAAAGTGGCCTGAATTTATTCCACTCAGGTCACACTGTAGATGGGTGTCAGCTTGAACGGTCACAAGGTCAGTATATGTGCAAAATCTCATTCCATACCTACAACAGCGAAGTTGTTACATTTGAATGTCAGCCATGTTTCAGGGGCGCTTTTAAAGCGCTCCACCAAGGAATACAAATCATGTCCTCCAGGAACTCGTCTCCTTGAACCTGGCCTGTTTCTGACTAGTCAGAAAACAGGAGCCAGAAGCACGAAAATGGGAAACCACTATCAAAATAGGATTAGCAAGGCAGTTAACAGGCTGTTAACTGCCTTAACTGCCTGTCCCACCGGTTGGAGACGGGTCAGTTTGGGAGCAGCTGAACAGACACTCAGGAAAATCAGGTGGGGGCGGGATGGAGGCGGGTTGGGTGTCTGAAGCTATTTTTCCCAATTTTCCCAACAGACCCACCTCCTCAGGGCTATTAAAATCGAGCCCCAACTGTTGGGTTTCCCAACTCCTCAAATGTACTGAACATATTGTATCCTTTCCTCCTCAGCTCTCCTGCTGACTCAGTGTCCTAAATGCACTGCCCAGCATGGCACTGAGCCATACAGTCCAGTACAGTCCCAGTTCAATCATGGCACTGAGCCACACAGTCCAGTACAGTCCCTGTTCAATCATGGTACTGAGCCATACAGTCCAGTACAGTCCCTGTTCAATCATGGTACTGAGCCACACAGTCCAGCACAGTCCCAGTTCAATCATGGTACTGAGCCATACAGTCCAGTACAGTCCCTGTTCAATCATGGCACTGAGCCATACAGTCCAGTACAGTCCCTGTTCAATCATGGTACTGAGCCACACAGTCCAGCACAGTCCCAGTTCAATCATGGTACTGAGCCATACAGTCCAGTACAGTCCCTGTTCAATCATGGTACTGAGCCACACAGTCCAGCACAGTCCCTGTTCAGTCATGGTCCTGAGCCACACAGTCCAGCACAGTCCCAGTTCAATCATGGTACTGAGCCACACAGTCCAGCACAGTCCCAGTTCAATCATGGTACTGAGCCACACAGTCCGGCACAGTCCCAGTTCAATTATGGTACTGAGCCACACAGTCCGGCACAGTCCCAGTTTAATCATGGTACCGAGCCATACAGTCCAGCACAGTCCCAGTTCAATCTGTGGCCCCTGCTCAAATTTGTTAAGTCTGTGAATTATTTAGTTAATTAAGACACAGACTAATGAGTAACAATAAAAACAGGTCTTTACTGGTTGGAGGTAGGGACTATACTGAATACAAGATTACTGCACAGTGCTTATATACCGGTGTGTTCACCCCCGGTATTACGTCTACAGCAGCCTGAGAAAGTAGTACATCTCTTAAGGTGGAACAGGCTTAAGCTCTCTTAAGGTGGAACAGGTTACATACACAACACTCCTCCCTTCTTAGCTTTATAGTCATCCCCCCATTTAACATAACGTAATAACATATATACATATATAACTTCATGTTTAACGTAACATATCACAGATTCAGTCTCTGCGGAAAACAGTTCACAGATTCAATCTCTGTGGTGTAGTCGGTTCACGTTACTCATTCAATAGTCCTTTCATGGATTTAACAGCTTGAACTTCCGAACTGATTTGGCTCCGTTCGGAGGGACCACGTGTGTGATCTGGTAGAGGTGATAATGGTTCAGATGGGTCATCTTCTGTTTTTACTTTTCCTTTTCTGCTTCTTGGAGACTCTCTGGGCTCCATTGTCAGCTGCCACAGCTGCCAGCTGCATGCGCAGTTCCTCCTTCTCTTCCTCCTGTTTCCGTCGTAGAGCCAGCTTCTCCCGATGTTCCGTAGACTTTTGGTGCTCCTCCATGATTTCTGCACTTTGGGAGTCGAAGTTACAAACTGGGCAGGACAGGACATCGTAATATTCGGTGTCGTCCACCAGGTCATGGTAATATTCGGTGTCGTCCTGAGCTAGACCAGTGAGAGGGTCGTCTATTTCCTCCATACCCAGCTGGACGTTAGCCAGCTCTTGTTCCAAATCCAGACATCTTTCCTGAAGAGACTTCTTCATGTGTACCTCTGCATCCAGCTTTTTCTGGGCTTTCAGCAAGTCGTTTACTAATGACCTCATTTGTGATTTTAATACTTCCAACTTCCTTTGGAGATTGATTGATCGGACTATGCAATCCCTCTACCGGAGCAGCTGTTTCAGCGGTCTGTTGTTCTACATTGACGTGAGTCAGCGTACTTTTGGCATCCAATGGCTGCTCTGTTGCAGTCGTTTCAGTCTGTCTCGTCACATCAGCCATCTCAATGACTTTTGAGAGCTCCGAACCCTTTTCCTTTGAAGATCGCAGCTCGTGTTCAAGTTTTTCCCATTTCAGAGTCTTGTCCCTCAGCATATGAAGGAGTTGGCTGACCGTTAACTCTTCTGACACCAGATTATGGCACGCACCTTCAGAACCTGAATCAGCTTTGATTCGTTCGGCCTCCTCGCGCAGATGGTTGGTGTGCTCCTGCTCCATTTTCTCCATCAGTTGCTTCTGTTGCCTTTCCAGATTCTCCCACTCTGTAACAAAGAACTTTTTTATTTCATTCATCTCTTGCTCAAAACGGCGAATCATTTGTTCTAATTGCTGTTGTAGTTTGAAATGGAGTTGAGTTCGAGCCCAGTGTCCCTCAAAAATGTGCATATCAGTAGACTTGACAGACTCAGAATTCTCTGTTAAACTATGTTGTTGTTGCTCAGTGGAATTCTGTGCTGAAACTTTGTCTTTTGCACATGGGTTGGTCTTACCATCATCAGTTCTGGAGTCTGGGCTGATTATCTGCACCGAGTTCTCACTCTTTATGGCTTTTAGCGAATGCCAGTCCATATTTATGTTTCTAAACCACTCCCGGCCTAGTAGTGGTGGACCTCCCTCCGGTAGCACATATAAGTCCATTATTTGACTTCCTTCGCCCTTGTTGGCCACTGCAACCTTTATTGTCCCGATGGGGTACACTCTCTGCCCTGTGTAGGTTGTCAATATAATCTCCGTATCCTGTAGGGGAATATGTTGGAATAACCTTCTGTAATCTTTCTTATTCATGACCGACAATGCCGATCCAGTGTCCAATTCCATTTTTACTTGGACTCCTTCTATCTGAAGAGTAACCCAAATTGTCTGGAGGTCTGCACCCTTACCAACGTTGAGTACCCTTAAGCTAGCCAGTTCAATACTGCTTAAGCCAGCCAGTTCATTACTGCTAGCGTCTGAATCGGACTCCTGTTCGGCCACCTTGTGTACTTTTGCGTATTTTCCTTGCGGTGACTTCTTGTTGCTGGTCTTCTTCCCTGACCTGCATACTCTAGCTATGTGTCCAAGCCTACCACAAGTTCTACATTCTTGGTTTTTAAACCAACACTGGTTCTGATCATGCGTTGTCTTTCCACAACGATAACATTTGCCAGAACTCACACCCAATTTGTGTGCACTGAGCTCCGGTGACCGTAGCTGCATTACTGCCGTGCCTCTCGCTGCGGCTTCGTGTGCTGCTGCCATAGTGACCGCCTTCTCAAGCGTCAGCTCATTCTCCTCGAGCAGTCGCTTTTGTGTATCCTGTTTAAATAAACCACACACAAATTTGTCTCGTAGTGCATCTGTCAGTCCCGTTCCAAACTGGCAATATTTCGCTAATTTACGCAATTCCAGCAAATATTCAGCATTGCTTTCATGCTGTAGCTGCCTTCTGTCGTAAAATTTAAATCGTTCCGCTAGCATCAGCGGCGTGGGGTTTAGATGATCTTTCAGGACAGTAACAATCTCATCGAACGTCTTATCCGCCGGTTCATCTGGTGATAACAGGTGTTTCAATTGCCCGTATGTCTTCGTACCCATTAAATTTAATAATGTTAGAGCTTTATCTTGGTCACGAATTTTATTGGCCTTACAATAATTTTTTACTCTTTCAACATATATGGCCCAATCTTCGAGGTCACTATCAAAGGTGCTAATATTCCCGTGTTTAGGCATTGTAGATTTGCAATTTCTCAGATTTTATTTTCTTTACTTGTTATCAAAGATGGCGGCTTCCCGCTCTTGCCGTCGTCCTCCGCCCACAAAATGGCGGTTTTCCCGCGCTTGGCGGTCTTCACCCGTCCCCCGACGCCGTCTCCCTTCAGCCCCCGAGTGCGGCCCTTATCTTCGCCGCGATCGCCCGAGTGCGGCCCTTATCAGCGGATGCGATCGATGGCCCGGCTGCGCCTCGCACTTGAAAGCGGCCCGGCCCTTATCAGTGCTTGCGATCGATGGCCCGGCTGCGCCTCGCACTCCAAAGCCCTTATCTCCCGATCGCGATCGATGGCCCGCGCTGTGCACCGCGGCTCTCGCGCCTTCAATTTCTGCAGCCGCTGCCCTTTCAGCCCGAGTGCGGCCCTTATCGGTGGTTGCGATCGATGGCCCGGCTGCGCCCCTCACTTCAAAGCGGCCCGGCCCTTATCTGCCGATCGCTATCGCCCTGTACCTCTGTCTTCCCCAGCCCTGTCTTCTACTCCGGTTCACAAGCTGATGGAGGCTTCAGGGTCCTAATGCCTGTCGCTTCCAGTGGGGTGGTGTGGTTTGAAACCTCTCTTCAACCGCCGTGGAATAACTGCCGCAGGGTAAGAACCTGACTCGTCGCCAGTGTTAAGTCTGTGAATTATTTAGTTAATTAAGACACAGACTAATGAGTAACAATAAAAACAGGTCTTTACTGGTTGGAGGTAGGGACTATACTGAATACAAGATTACTGCACAGTGCTTATATACCGGTGTGTTCACCCCCGGTATTACGTCTACAGCAGCCTGAGAAAGTAGTACATCTCTTAAGGTGGAACAGGCTTAAGCTCTCTTAAGGTGGAACAGGTTACATACAGAACAAAATTGCTTATCCCAGCTGATAATGCTGGAGTTCGGGCCTCAGTGTCACTGTGCAGCAAGAAGAAAATTAGCAGGCGTTCCCGCTCCTGATCACTATCAAATATTTCCTCCTTGAAAGTGCGAGGACAGGGTCGGGTTTGGATGTGATGCCTCCTGTCCCCCCCACGTGGTGGAATAGTCAGTTCCCACACACTGCTACCTGGGCTCACAAATGACACATGCCCACCTGAGTGAAGTTTCAGAGAGTAGCTAGTGCCTATGTAACTTGACCCCAACAAGAGCCAGTGCCTTTAGGAGTGGAGGGGAGAATATAAGGATGGGGAGAGAGGACAAAACAATTTTCCTTCCTTTTGTGTTTTTCCTTCTCCAATTTTCCTGTTTGGAAAGGATTCAGTCCATAGGACCTGTAAGGTTTTCCAGGTTACAGTGTTTTTTCAAGACGGTGCCCCATCTGAAACATACATCATTTACCATTAGCTTATCCAGCAGTTCTAGCACCAGCATTAATCTTGGGGCAAGTATCATAGAAAGGTTGCACCTACCCAAGGTCATCTCAAGCTCCCCTTCTGTCTTTGGGGGCTTCATACTTCAAACAACTTCAACTTCCTTGAGATCTTGTTAAGACCGTTAGCAGCAACTCAAAGAAGTATCATCCTTTGGAAACTGCGACTTACGTTTTATCCTGATTGAGCCTGAGGTTTCTCTCCCGGTGTCCCTGAAGCCATGAGATTTATGTGGGGCACATTTTGTGTAACTCCAAACATCAAAATATCAGCGCTTATCTACCTCAATTCCTTCAAGTCCACTGAGACCCTCATGGACTTTTCTCTAGAAGTCTTGCTGTGCTGATGAGGTGCCAGATGGCTCACGGGTGTAAATCCCTGGGTATTAAGTCTAGCTGAATTACTGCGTTCCTCACCGAGAACTACTTGCCAATATCTAGCTTGGCAGGAAGGATGGAGAAAACTCATGCACTGGCAAGGCTTATGTGTGATGCCTTCAATTGGGCAATGTTCCCTCAATGCTGCTTTGCTAAGTCCTTGGGATCAATGGTGTATGCAAATCTATTTGGAATTTTCAATCAACCACTAGTATGGAGCTAATCCATGGTGTTGGCTCAGTTTTCTTTAGGTAATTTACATTACTAGTGTAATAGACATTATTGGGATAATACACAGTATCAGGCTAATAGACATTATAGGGGTTCTAGGCATTTTCTCATCTCCAGCTTTCCTGAGCTCCTTCCTCCGGACTCTACCTTTCCCTTGGTCATTAAATAGTTTGCTTTAGCTCCCAGTTCTGACGAGGGGACTACATATCTATCTGGTTGGGAACAGGACTGAAGATTAGAAGTATATATAGAACAAAAACAACTTGTATTTATATAGCGCCTTTAACGTAGTAAAATGTCCCAAGGCGTATCACAGGAGCGTTACCAAACCAAATTTGACACCGAGCCACATAAGGATATATGATTGGTCAAAGAGGTAGGTTTTAAGGAGTGTCTTAAAAGAGGAAAGAAAGGTAGAGAAGCGGAGAGGTCTGGGGGGGCGGGGAGAATTCCAGAGCTTCGGGCCTAGGCAGCTGAAGGCATGGCCGCCAATGGTGAAGTGATTAATGTCGGGGATGCGCAAGACCTCTTGATTGAATGCTGTGCGGAACATGCTGGCTCATGAGCTGCTGGGGCCATGGACATGCCCTGTCAGTCAGTGTAACTGAATGGAATATACAGTGTAGCACAAGTTAAATATATCCTGGAGTCTTGCTCGATTTGCCTAAGGGATTGAAAAAGGGAGAAGCCTTGCTGAAACTTTTCGCTGTCGACTAAATGAGCTGAGAGGAATCCTCGATAGAGCAAATTGTATAGGAACTACAGAAAAAATTAGCCTGATCTCATCCCAGGTGCTCCAATGATCGTGCCGACTTTTTATATTCTAACCTATTTGCTTTGCTGTACCCTGTAATGCAGGAGCTAGGCGGGGTGGGTGGCGGTGGTGTCTGATGGTGGGGGAGTTTGGGGGGCTGGTAGGAAACACTCCTGCTCCTCCTGGCTCACAAGCAGTGCTGTAAAGGCACTTATCTTCTCCCTGAAGCTGTCCTCGCCTCCCTTCAGTTGCCGGGTTTCCGGAGTCCTGGGAAACCCGGCTGGCCAGTGTTAAACCCGCAAAGCAGGTTAAATCAGAGGCTGCTGGAGATACTCAGCAGGTCAGGCAGCATCTGTGAAGAGAGAAACAGAGTTAACGTTTCAGGTCGATGACCTTTCGTCAGACGTTAACTCTGTTTCTCTCTTACAGATGCTGCCTGACTTGCTGAGTATCTCCAGCATTTTCTGTTTTTATTTCAGATTTCCAGCATCTGCAGTATTTTCTTTTTAAATCAGAGGCTGCCAGCCTCATTAAAATATTTAACTGGCCAACCTGCCTGCCCCTTGTCCCGCCTCCGTTAAACCTGGAAGTGGGCGGGTTTCAGATTTTTGAATTTTAACATCTGAACCGACCCCAACCCACTCGTTCTTGGGTGTTAAAATTCAGCCCACAGCTTAATTATGAAATATAAGGTTCAGTTAGCCGATCCATGCTCCCAGGGGGGAGCAGTGCTCAAAGGGAGCATAGATCAGAGAGAATCCTACAACTGTAGCCCTGATTCTCTGACCCACACTCCCTTCAAGCAAGACTCCACAATGGAGGTACAGAAGCACTGAATTTACCCTATGAGCACAAGTTGAGATGAGTGGTCTGAGAATTAAGGAGCAAAATACCAGGGCTCATGGCCTGTCCTTTGAACAGCCCTACTGTATTGGTCCTATTAACTGCTGGGAGCATCATTTCAGCTCAGCGTGAGTGTGATTATAAGGAATCTTCTTCCATTTTGACCTCGTCCATTGATCTTGAGTTGACTGCCTCATAGAATACAGGTTGAGCGTCCCAAATCCGGAGCTCCAGAATCCGAAATGTTCCGGAATCCAAACTCCGGGACGACTGGTGGCAGGAGTCCGGAATCCATAAAATGTTCCGGAATCCGGACACCCTGAGAGAGGCTTACCAAAATCCAGAACCTGGGTCCAGGCATTTCCAGACTCGGCATCCTGAGCTCGGGCGTTTCCGGACTTTGGACATCAGAAACACGTTCCGAAGTCCGGAAAAACCCAAAAACCGGCTCGGCCTCGGTCCCGAGGTTGCCGGATTCGGGACGTTCTACCTATACTGATATTACCAGTGTTGGAGCCAAAGGACCATTATAGAGATTGGCTCCATGTGCACCCAATGGCTCTTTTTGTAAAAAACAAGAAATACTTGCATTTCTATAGCGCCTTTCATGACCACTGGACGTCTCAAAGCGCTTTACAGCCAATGAAGTAGTTTTTGGAGTGTAGTCACTGTTGTAAAGGCAGTCCTTTGTGTAGAGCTGAGCTCGAAGGCCAAGAATGTTCCTGGTTTAGTCAACACTCTGTTAGTTAAGTTAGCTGGTCTCTGTCAGGATACCTGCAAGGGTATTACATTTGGCCTAAGCACCCTTGGGCTAGGGTGAGGAACTTAATAACCAGCTCCCGTCACTATCCATCAGCCCCGGCTGGAAAGTGCAGGTGTGTGAGGGGCCGAGTGGGGGCTGTGATCGACTTGCCGATCCTCACCATGTAGGTTCACGTTCAAAGAATGACTATTTTGGCCAAAAGGGGACAATCTGGAATGCCGTCAGTGTCAAATCAAGAATGCATGGGGCGCTGAGCAAAAAGAATATTCAAGGCCTCTTCATACCATCCCCCATCCTTCCTCGAGCCATTAAAACCGACTCCAATGGAGAAGGCTGGGCTGCTGCTCTCGGGCGCTGGCACTTGTGGACGTTGACAAGAGACTTCTTTCTCCAATGGGATCGGAGGGGGGGGGCTGTTGTAATAGGCAGGCCGCCTATTGGACATGGCTCGCTGTCCCTGGAGGGGGCCCCACATTAGGCTGGAGTCCCTGGGCACGAGTCCCATAGGCCCGGCCGTTAATTCGCCCCGAATGCCCAGCAATAGTCACGACCTTGGGCAAATCATAAGAGAAAAAGTAACAGAAAAGGAAAAAAAACACGTGACATTGAAGGAGTTAACTACAGAGGATTGGTTTTCGCGGGATTACAGTGTATGGAGAGCAGTAAATAATCACTTATTTACTTAGCTGTGAGCCAGCACATTAGAAATTACATAATCAGGTTACAGGATTACAAAGAAGCGTAATTAGCCACTCCATTAGGCTAAATGGCAAAACTTATGGGGCCAATTTTCTGAGTGCACGCTGCCAGCAGGGAACCTCGCTCACCAGCCATGTCTATCGGCAAATCAGCCCGATAGCCGAGAAGTGACTGGTGCTGATATTCAAGTGTGTCATACTCGTGGGACTTCTTCTGTCCACCATTTTAATGCAGGCATTACCCCATTTAAAATAAACGGGTTAGCGCCTGTGTTAAAATGGAGGGATGTTGCACAAGTGCTTTACACGTTTGTCCGTTAAACGGTGTTGGCCGTGGCTCAGTGGTAACACTCTCGCCTCAAAGTCAGAAGGTCACAGGTTCAAGTCTCTAGACACTTGAGCACATAATCCAAGCGGACACCTCAATGCAGTACTGAGGGAGTGCTGTTGTCTTTAAAGATGAATCGTTAAACTGAGGCCCCATCTGCCCTCTCAAGTGGACGTAAAAAATCCCCTGGTACTATTTTGAAGAGGAGCAGGGGGAATTCTCCCCCATGTTTTGGCCCACAATTATCCCTCAACCAACACCAGCAAAAGCAAGTTAACTGGTCATTTGTCTCCTTGTTGTTTGTGGAATCTTGCTGTGCGCAAATTGGCTGCTGCATTCACCTTCATTACAACAGTGACTACACTTCAGCTAAAGCAAACAGATCATCAGGCACCAAAGTCTAGCGTTGCGAAGGGTTCCAGACCTTCCACCTTCCTCCGAATGAATGAGCCTGAGGGACAACATGGACTAACAAAATAAAAACTTGATCTAATTACGCCTTTGAAATATTTCAGCTCATTGTAAAATCCTGCCTTTCTCTATTATAACAATGATACTGGGGGCAGTGCTCTAAATATGCTCTTCTGTTCCTGCGGAGTTGCTGATGCATCAGCTTACACCCTCTCCCTACTGCCTGGGTCCTCACTGTGCTGAAATCAAGATTCATCTCACTATCTGAAGGGGGAGGGCGAACAGCCAGAGGTCGTGGTCCATAATGGTATCAACGGCATAGGTAGAAAGAGGGATGAGTTCCTGCAGGCAGATTTTAGGGAGCTAGGAAAGAGATTAAAAAGCAGGACCTCAAAAGGTAGTAATCTCTGGATTACTCCCAGTGCCATGCGCTAGTGAGTATAGAAATAGGAGGATAGAGCAGATGAATGTGTGGCTGGAGAGATGGTGCAGGAGGGAGGGCTTCAGATTCCTGGGACATTAGGACTGGTTCTGGGGGAGGTGCACAAAGGAGTGGGAGAGACAGATAGCACTAGAGTAAGAGATAGTACAGTATTAGATGGGGTCAGGCTAAGAGAGAATACAAGAAGGTCTAAGATTTACAGTGCATGTGTGTAAACAAACACAGCGTAGTAAACAAGGTTGGTGAGCTACAGGCGCAAATAGCCACATGGGAATATGATGTTGTGGTGATAACGGAAACCTGACTCAAAAAAGGGCATGATTGGGTTCTACATATTCCTGGATATAAGGTGTCCAGGAAAGGTAGGGAAGGAAAAAAAGGAGGTGGGGTGGCAGTCTTGATTAAGGAGAATATTACAGTGCTGGAGAGAGAGGAGGCCCTGGAGGGGTCAAGGACAAAATCTATTTGATTAAAGTTAAGAAACAATAGAGGTGCCATTACACTACTGGGTGTATTCTATAGGCTGCCTACTAGGGCACTTACAGGAAGGGTATTGAGGAGCAAATTTGCAGGGAAATTACAGAGAGCTGCAAGAACTATAGAGTAGGGATAATGGGGGACTTCAATTATCCTAAAATAGATTGGGATAGTAATAGTGTAAAGGGCAAAGAGGGGGAAGAACTTCTGAAGTGTGTTCAGGAGAACTTTCTTGATCAGTACGTTTCCGGCCCAATGAGGAAGGAGCCATTGCTGGATTTGGTTCTGGGGAATGAGGTGGGTCAGGTGGAGCAAGTGTCAGTAGGGGAACATTTAGGGAACAGTGATCACAGTATCATAAGGTTTAGATTAGCTCTGGAAAAGGACAGGGAGCAACCTAGAGTAAAAATACTTAATTGGAGGAGGGCCAATTTCAGTGGGTTGAGAACGGATCTGGCCCGGGTAAATTGGAATCAAAGATTGGTAGGCAAAACTGTAATCAAACAATGGGCTGCCTTTAAAGAGGAGATGGTTCAGGTATAGTCAAGGTACATTCCCATGAGGGGGAAAGGTAAGGCAATAAAAGCCAGAGCTCCGTGGATGACGAAAGAGATAGAGAGTAAGATAAAGCAGAATAAAGGGGCTAATGACAGATGTCAGGTTGAGAATACAAGTGAGAACCAGGCTGAATATAGAAAGTTCAGAGGGGAAGTGAAAAAGGAAATAAGAGGGGCAAAGAGAGAGTATGAGAATAGACTGACAGATAACACGAAAGGGAATCCAAAAGACTTCTATAAATATATAAATAGTAAACGGGTAGTAAGAGGAGGGGTGGGGCCGATTAGGGACCAAAAAGGATACCTACGCATGTAGGCAGAGGGCGTGGTTGAGGTATTAAATGAGTATTTTGCATCTGTCTTTACCAAGGAAGAAGATGCTGCCAAAATCATAGTGGAAGAGGAGGTAGTTGAGATACTGGATGGGCTAAAAATTGATAAAGTGCCACATAATAGGTTTGCTAGCAAAATCGAAGCCCATTGAATAAAAGGGATACGGAATTGCTCAAGTGACAAGAAACAGAGTCGTGGTGAACGATTGTTTTTCGGAAATAACAACAGAAATTGCTGGAAAAACTCAGCAGGCCAGGCAACATCCGTGGAGAGAAATTTGAGTTGACGTTTCGGGTCGAAACCCTTCTTCAAAACTGGAAAGAAAAGAAAATAGATCGAAGGCAGGGCTGCGATCGAACAAAAGAAGTAAAAGAGACAATAAAAGGTATTCGAAACCAGACGAGATGGTAATAGGCCAGTGGAGACAAAAGACAGCTGAGATTAGGTGTGAAGTGTACTGGCAGGATAGGAGATAGCTGCCATGTGGGAGAGAGAAACAAAAGGAAAGGGGGGGGGCGGGGGGAAGGAAGACCCAAAACAAAGGGGTGGAAAAAATTATAAGTAAAAAAGTAATAGGGGCCGAGGTTATGATCTGAAATTCTGTTGTTATTTCGGATTTCCAGCATCTGCAGTATTTTGCTATCGTATTGTTTTTCGGACTTGGACTTGGGTGTACAGGGCTCAATTTCAAAATTTGCAGATGACACAAAATTTGGAAATATAGTGAACAATGAGGAGGAAAGTGATAGACTTCAAGAGGACATAGACAGGCTGGTGGAATGGGTGAGCACGTGGCAGATGAAACTTAACGCAGAAAGTGTGAAGTGATATATTTTGGTAGGAAGAATGAGGAGAGGCAATGTAAACTAAAGGGTACAATTCTAAAGGGGGTGCATGAACAGAGAGACCTGGGGGTATATGTACACAAATCGTTGAAGGTGGCAGGGCAGGTTGAGAAAGCGGTTAAAAAAGCATATGGGATCTTGGGCTTCATAAATAGAGGCATAGAGTACAAAAGCAAGGAAGTTATGATGAACCTTTATAAAACATGGGTCCGACCTCAACTGGAGTATTGGGGGTGAATTTGGGGAGGTGGGTTTGGAGGTGAGACTGCTGGGAAAATGGCAGAATCTAGGGGCAGGTGCCCATCCCGCCCCCAACCCGCCTCCGTGCCATCTTCCCAGGAGGCAGGTACCCGACCCGCGCCGGGTCCTGTCTCATGGAGGTGGGAAGGGGATTACAGCCACTTAACTGCCTGTTAACAGGTAGGTAACAGGCAGTGAAGAGGATGACCCCATTTTTCCAGCAGAGGTGCGGGCTTCCCGACGTCGAGAAACCCTGCCAGGGTCAGCGAGGCGAACAGTGGGTCTGTGGGGGTGAGAGTGGTCCAAAAGTGCATTGTGGAGGTAAGTGATGGGTGCAAGTGTGGAGAGGTGAGTATGTGGGGTGAGTGAAAAGCGTTCAAAAAAGTTTCCTTACCTTTGTTTCTTCCTGCAGGCTTCAATCGTAAAAATCAACATTTCATTGTGCAGTACACATGTCTGCTGCATATATGACAAATAAAATTGAATTGAATTGAATTGAATTGAATTGAATCGTTGGGGATCCGGAGGCTCCGGCATCTCCATGGCAGAGATGACAGAATGGCTGCTGCATTCTCTGATGCAACAGCCACCTGCTTTCTGCTCAGGAAATAGGTTTGGTGAGTCTTGAGTACAAGAACTCACCAAGCAACAGAGAATGTCAGTGTTTGACAGCTTCTCAAAGCTGTCAAACGATGACAATTCATCTGTCAAAATGTTTTGACAGATGAAACGTCATACGCTGACGTTCTCTGTAACTGGCTTTCCCTTCATTGGCCTGCTAAGCCTGCTGGGCGGGCTTAACAAGGTCAATCAAGGGAAAATAGCATGGATTGGCCACAAGTCAATGGAGGCGGGACTAATTCCCGACAAGCAGCAGTCTCGCCTCCAACGCGCCCCCATTGGCAAAATCACCCCCATTGTGTCCAACTCTGGGCACCGCACTTTACGAAGGATGTGAAGGCCTTAGAGAGGGTGCAGAAAAGATTTACAAGAATGGTTCCAGGGATGAGGAATTAAAGTTACTGGAGAAGCTGGGGTTGTTCTCCTTAGAGCAGAGAAGGTGTTCAAAATGATGTGGGGTCTAGACAAAGTAGATAGAGATAAACTGTTCCCATTGGTGGAAGGGTCGAGATCCAGAGGACACAGATTTAAAGTGATTGGCAGAAGATCCAAAGGTGACATGAGGAAAAACTTTTTTACACAGTGAGTGATTATGATCTGGAATGTATTACCTCATAGGGTGGTGGAGGCAGATTCAATTGTGGCTTTCCAAAGGGAATTGGATAAGTACCTGAAGGAAAAAAATTGCAGGGCTACAGGGAAAGGGTGGGGGAATGGAACTAGCTGAAGTGTTCTTGCAGAGAGCCGGCACAGGCTCGACGGGCTGAATGACCTCTCTATGTGCTATAACGATTCTATGATTCTATCTCCTCCTTCTTTCCTAGGACCTCAGTGCTACCCAGCTCAAAATGCTCTCAGCAGCCAGAGTTTGGAGGGACAGAACCTATAGTTTCACACACCCGCCATTACACTGTAGTGAAATCCCAGTGGGCCACTGAACACAGAAACATTCTACTGACATATTTTGAAAACCTTTGGTTTACAGAAAATATTATTGGGGTAATTCTCATTTTTAGGGTAATAAGCATCAACAGTTTAATAAACATTATAGGGATAATACACATAGAATCATTAAATAACACAGATAGAATGCTAAAATAATACAACACAGCAGGAGGCCATTCGGCCTATCGTGCCTGTGCTGGCTTTTCGATGACAACAGACTAACTGGTATTTGATCTCACTTCGGTTTGTGCGATGTGGCTATTTCAAAATGGCTGCCATACTTCCCTATATGGCAACAGTCAATGGGCTTCTAAGATGATATATTGTGTGTCGCAACTTGAGACGGCACATTAGGGCACCATTGTTGTGGAATATCACACTGCCGAGCCCCTTCAACACAGCTGCGACTTTAAAAAATAGGCAAATTCCTGTTCTGTGCTCCTGTTCCGTGTTCCCTCCAGTTTTCCTGCCTGTTCTTTCGATGGTGCCGACACTTGCTGGGATATAGTTCCACAAGTGCCAGCTGATCATGGGTGCTTCACTTAAGTGAATATTTCAACTGTGAACTTAGACAATGAGTGTTGGCAGCCTACTTGGTCGTGGGGGATCTCAGAGTCAAGCCTCATCTATTGCTCACTCAATGTCTACAAACACACAGACTTTACAGAGAGAGAGTCATTGGATAATGATTAAGAGCAGGAACTCCCGATTGTCTTCCTTCTAGCCCAAGGACAGTTAGGCAATTGTCGCTTCCCTACTGCAATCTCAGCTGGTATCAGCAAACTCACCAAACCTGGGATCTTTTCATACCAGCTCTCGCCTCATCATGGTTCCCCATAAGATGGCTTTCCGTTTTACCATTTTCAAAGCTGGCAGAGTGGCACGGGGCACCATTGCGCTAACACACAGTGCCACTACGGCACATTTGGCTGAAACTGTGATTCTCACAGCCTGACTTCAGTCATGCTCTTGGAGGAAGCACCAGGCGGTACCTAGAGCTTTACTGCACAGACAGAGGGACAAGTTAGATTGGTTGGCAGATCAATATAGAACCATTCCTGCACACTTCCCAACTGGCTGGAGATAGCAGATGCTCTAAGGATCATCTTCCGGAACTCCATTGACTCGGGAACAGTACCCGTGGATTGGAGGGTAGCTAATGTTACCCCAATATTTAAAAAGGGGGGTAGAGAGAAAGCAGGGAATTATAGACCAGTAAGCCTTACATCGGTTGTGGGCAAAATGCTAGAGTCCATTATTAAGGATAAAATAGCGGAGCACTTGACAAATGGGGAAAGGATCGGACAGAGTCAACATGGGTTTACAAAGGGTAAATCGTGTTTGACTAATCTGCTGGAATTTTTTGAGGAAGTAACTGGTAAAATAGATGGGGGAGAGCCAGTGGATGTGGTGTACCTTGACTTCCAGAAAGCCTTCGATAAGGTTCCACACAAAAGATTATCATGCAAAATTAAGGCTCATGGGATTGGGGGCAAAGTATTAACGTGGATAGAGAACTGGCTGGCGGATAGAAAACAGAGAGTTGGAATAAACGGCTCGTTTTCGGAGTGGCAGGCAGTGACCAGCGGGGTGCCGCAAGGATCTGTCCTGGGACCCCAGCTGTTCACAATATATATAAATGATCTGGATCAGGGAATTGGATGCAATATTTCCAAATTCGCTGACGACACTAAACTAGGAGGAGGGGTGGGCTCTGATGAGGATGTCAGGAGGCTACAGTGCGATTTGGACAGGTTGGGGGAATGGGCGGATACGTGGCAGATGCACTATAATGTGGATAAATGCGAGGTTATCCACTTTGGGGGTAAAAACAGGAGGGTGGATTATTATCTAAATGGCAATAGATTGGGAGATGGGGAAGTGCAGAGGGACCTGGGTGTTCTTGTGCACCAGTCACTGAAGGAGAGCATGCAGGTGCAACAGGCGATTAAGAAGGCAAATGGTATGTTGGCCTTCATATCAAGGGGGTTCGAGTATAGGAATAGGGATACCTTATTACAGCTGTACAAGGTGCTGGTGAGACCGCATCTGGAGTATTGTGTACAGTTTTGGTCGCCCCATCTGCGGAAGGATGTTCTTGCCATGGAAAGAGTGCAGCGGCGATTCACCAGGCTGATACCTGGAATGGCGGGAATGACCTACGAGGAGAGATTGAATAGTTTGGGCTTGTACTCACTGGAGTTTAGAAGATTGAGAGGGGATCTCATCGAAACATATAAAATTATGGCAGGCCTGGACAGGCTGAATTCAGAGAGAATGTTTCCAATGGCAGGGGAGCACAGAACCAGGGGCCACAGTCTAAAAATAGCGGGCAAATCATTTAAAACAGAGATGAGGAAGAATTTCTTCACTCAAAGAGTGGTGAGCCTGTGGAATTCCCTGCCACAGAGGGCTGTGAAGGCTAATTCAATAAATATTTTCAAGAGAGAATTGGATATATTTCTGAAGGCTAAGGGGATTAAGGGTTACGGAGAAAAGGCGGGGACGGGGTACTGAACTGGTAAGATCAGCTATGATCTCAGACGAAGATCAGCCATGATCTCATTGAATGGCGGAGCAGGCTCGAAGGGCCGAAAGGCCTACTCCTGTTCCTATCTCTATGTTTCTATGTTTCTATGATTGGTTGTCCACCTGCCCAGGGAATGATGCACAACCACAGATGACCTAAAGGGAAGAGAAGAACCTTTGCATTGACTCGACACTACTGAGAGCAGGATGACCTTACCTTCTTCTCTGGGTCAGGTTGGCGAATTGGGTCACAGCCTGGAGTTTGAAGTGGGGCGTGGCTGGGGTCCGTATCGTACTGGCCAGCAACGTAGCTACTGCTCTCTCTTGGGGCTGGCCGCAAACCTTACTCACCTGCAATGTAAAAGCACACATGAGCATTCAATTCCTTTTTGTAAATAAAGAGCGAGTCTCACTGCAAGTGAAACATGGCGCAAAATACGGGCAGAATTGTGGCTGAGTTGAACATCTTTTTGGTTCTTAACATTGAAATTTTGTAAATCGTGTTTCAGTCAGGAGTGCTGACAACCTCAGAGGGGCATAGGTGGCTCGGAGGAACATAGTAAATTCCACAGTGTGAAAGCTGAATTAGTGCACAGTCAAAATACCAAGATTGATGAGTTAGTGATCAACTGCTGTTACCTCAGTACCTCCAGACTTTCCCCAGATAATTCCCTCATATCCTTAACATTCAACCATCCATTGTGAGTTCTGTTGAATAACTTTTGGTTCCTCCATGCTCTCATTTATAAATAACTGTACTTTCATGCCTTACAGAGTGGTGTACAGAAGCCAGCAGCTGGCCATTAAAGCAACTTGCATTTATATTGTACGTTTAACTAAAAAAAATCCCACGGTGCTTCGCAAATTGGCAGAATGCAAGCAGATGCGGGCCTGGGAAGGGGAGTGACGAGGAGGGGAAATGAAAAGCTAGGTCGAGCAGGTGGAGTTTGAGGAGAATTGTAAAAGGAGGAGAGAGAGGTTTATGGAAGGATTTCCAAGAGCAGAATCGAGGTGGCTGAAGGATCTGTCACTAATAGTGAATCAAAGGGGAGATGCACAGAGGACCAGACTCAGAGGAATGGAGCATTTGGGAGGGAATATAGAGCAGAGATTGTATTAATGCACCTACAGGGTTCTTTTGTCCTCTCCTGAATACTCACGTTGGTGGACAGTTCCACAAGCGATGGCAGTAGCCCTCTGCAACCTCATCCATGCGGCCATTCATGCATGAGCCTAGATAATCAGTGCTGGCAGGTTATCCAAACTTGGGGAACACGACAGCCCAGTCCTGTTCTCAGCTCACACCTTCAGCACGAATCTCCCAATAGGAGACCAAGGACAATGATCAGGAATCTACCCAATTTTATCCATCCCTAACTTAGAGTTGTTGAGGCCACTTTAGCACTACTATCATCTCACCAGCTAACTCAGCACAGATTGAGGAATGAGCCTAGGTCCGTGCTTGTCTATGGCCCAGCTCCACATTGGGCAGTGCATTTACAAAGTGAGCCATCTGGGGGTTAATAACCTCCAAACTCTTTAGACCACCCTCTCCAACTGTGCTTCCTCATTGGGTAAGAAAAGTAGATGATCCTTGGACCACAATCTCTCTGATTGACAGCAGCAGTTGTAGTTAACAGAATGTCTTGACAATGGCCATTTTATGACCTTGGTTTTTTTAATGTGAAATAAACACATTTTAGGCACATAATCATCATGACCTTTTGGTCAAGAAAATCTTGGCAACAAGATGAAACTCCATGATATTTTTGAAACTGAAGGGCTTTGCTTAAAGGAGCATTGTGGGCTGCAGAAAGTGGTGTCATTTAAGTTTATGGGATGACCTGATTGAGGTCTTCAAGATTCCGATGAGCTAAATAGTGCTGGATTGTTTTCACTGGTCGACGAGACAGTAACAAGGCGACAGGGAGCTGAGAAAAATCATAAAAAGAATTAGCGGGGAGGTTAGGAAAAAAATGTCTTTACTCAGAGGGTGGTTAGAATGTGGAATTCCATGCCACAAACCGTTGTTGATGCAGAGGCCAAAAATTCTTTTAAAAGGGAACTGAAGAAGAGGAATATTAAAGGCTGTGCAGAGTGAGCAGGAGAGTGGGATTGAAGCAAGTGGCTCGCGTGAAGGAATACACCAGTGCAAACTGGTGGGACGCACGGCCTGTTTCTGTGCCAGAACATTCTATAACCTCCCTTGATAAGAAATTGTGCAAACTTTGTGTTGTATACAGCTACATTCTTATCAAATAATTGCTCCCCTGCTTTTCTAAAGAATAGTGCCGTGGGATCCTTTACATCCACCCGAGTGGGAGGATCGGGCCCTGGTTGAATGTCTCATCTGAAAGACAGCAGCTACTGACAGTGCAGCGGAGCGTTCTCAATACTGCACTGGAGTGTCAAAGTAGATTATGTGCGCAAGTCTCTGGGGTGGGACTTGAACCCATAACCTTCTGACTCAGAAGCGAGAATGCTACCAACTGAGCCAAGGCTGACACATCAGTACAAATTACGTAAGCATAGAGTTAGGCTTGATGCCAAGAAATTATTCCATTTGCAGAGTCGCCGGCCTCTGGCATAAGTTGCCAGTACGTGAGAGGAGTATAGGTTCACTGCAAGCGTTCAAAAGGATGAGCTCCTGCAAGTGGAAGACATCTCAGGTTATAGAAGGTGGGTGGGCTAGCGGGGATAGAGGTGCCAGTGACTGTGGCCTCCTGGACCTTGCTTGCCTACGAGGGGTCGGAGAGGAATTTCCCAGACTTTTTTCCTGAATTGGCCTACGGTTGTTTTCCCCTCTCCAAACACATTGCATCCCAGGACAGGGGGGTTGGGGCAGGGTGGGCTACATGATGTGAGCAGGTTGCACCATGTTAGACCCAGAGGCGAGAGTACTACCATTGAGCCGCGACCGACACATCTCAGTAGAGGGGGCAGTGGGTATGCTACAACTGATCCCAGTGTCCCCTGGTGCAAGTGTGCTTTTGTGAAAGCAGGTCAAGATGGTGAAGGCAGGCTTTGTGAGGTCCCTCACAGTCAAATAACAAGCCAACACGTGTCACAAATTTGAACAGCATAGAGTTGATTCTCTGAATGCATCCTTCCAGCATGGAACCTTTGTCCCCCGTTGCTGCATATCAGGAAATCGCAGGCATGTTTCCCACGATTTGTTGTCCACTGGAGCCAGAATCATGGACAGCGCACCCCTGTTTTCACAATATGCCCCACAGCAGGCAAGGCTGCTTGCTAAACCGTCAGATGGGCAGAGTTATGTGAAAGCTGCTAGCATTTTCCGACGACTACTCCCAGACAGCCAACATGGAACCTTTACAGCAGACTGTTCCATGAGCTGAATCAGCCCAAAAACATCTCATTTGAAATAATTAACTCAACGGAACATTCCTGACCAGGGTTTATTCCATTTGCAGGGGGGCTAGCCTTGCCAAACACACTGTCAGAACAATTGAAGGGAAAGCGTTAAGTGTCACGTCTACAGTACCGTGTCAGATCCTAAACAGTCCCAGCATCAGAGGTCAACCTGCCGAACTCACACAAACAATGAGTGCATCAAATGGCAGTTTATTGGTTATTTATTAGGATAAGGCTGGTATGCCGTGTGACAGTAAAATAAATATGGAACATATGTTTGCTCCTTAACCATTTGCTCTTATTTGCAATGCATTCTGAAGCTCTTGCTCTATGGAGCTGGGTTTACATTAGAGGAGAGGAGCTGAGTTCCCAATGGTCCACTGGGTGTACAAACGGCCCCAAGTGGAGCACCGACCTTTGCACACCAAAACGCCTCGGGTTCAGTTCGTGGTCTGTGCTGAGTCGGCTGATCTCAGTACATGCAATAGATGGGATGGTACAATTGGGCTCAATGCCTCTGCACTTGGGTTGTGAATGGACCATCGCACAGGGTTCCCAGGCCCCGGTTGTTGCCCAGTGACTCCTACAGGAATGTGTGGACATTCTAGGAGAACAGGCTTGGTTCTGGTTGAAAAGCCTGCCAACTGCCCAAGTACACACATGAAAAATGGCCACTTGGATGCGGTAAGGTGTCAGTGTATGTTTGGGGCCTGTGGAAATGTGTCCTCAGGACAGATGAGATTAGAAAACTGGTGTTTCAAAAATCAGGCCAGTCACAGGTACCTATTCAGGGCCAGTGGTGCCAGTTGCTTCCTTAAGCGGTCTTGGATGTTGACTCCCATTGCCCTGTATCTGCTGGCGTAGTAGTGAAACCCGAGAGTATATCAAGGAAGATCCCTCATGTTCTGGACTGGATCTCTGTGTCTCACACACTTCAATTTCTCCAAAGGCGGACTGAGTTACCTTTTGGGTTTGGTTTGATTCATAAGGTACTTTATTCCAGGGGTTCTCAACTGGGGGTCTATGGCCCCCTAGGGATCCGTGAGAAGATTTCAAGGGGTCCGTCAAAAAATGGTCAGTTTCTCGGGGCGAGGACTATCTGGGGAAGTCTGCGGCTGGGAGCAGGCCCTTGGTTGAGTTGAGGGACTGATCGCAGGGGAGCTTGCAGTCGGATGGGGACAGAGCAGCTCAGCGGCCTGTGGGACTGCGTCAGGTAGATGCAGATGCTGGGTCTGGGGGTGCGGGAAGTGGGGCAGTGCAGGCTTGGCTGGGGTGCGAGGGTCCCTGGCTGCCCTGGGCAGCTGACGCTGGGCTGGGCGCTGGTTACCGGGTCCGGGCACTAAGACCCGGCTTGGTAATCCCCTGAAACCTTTACCGGGAGGCTGCAGTAACTGAATGTGTGACTGGAACTCAGAACCGAACCCCCTCCCCACAGACTGAGAGACAAACTGTCCTCTCCCCCCCCCTTCCCCCCCAACATTGTGGGACAAACTGTCCCCCATACTCCCACATTTTTCAGTCAGAAAAAATAATTGTGTTGTGTTACAGGGAGTCTGTGGAATTTTTATAACACGGGAGGGGGCCTCAGAAGCAAAAAGGTTGTGAACCCCTGCTTTATTCCATAGTAGATAAAACACATAGAAAAATGATATTGATAGTGGTCCCTTGATATAGATCAGCACATCTTGTTTCTGCATCTTGTTACAAAAGTAAAGAACACAGGCGCCCCCGTCCACTACCATTGGGTTGTCCAACTCAACCTGTCCCATCGCTGAGGACAATGGCTCAAATCCTTGCGCTGCTCAAATAACTCTTTGGGTTGAATTTTCCAGGGTGGTAGCAGGCGTGATCGGTGGCGGGTCAGGTGGGAAAGTTGTTACTTTTGACAGCGGGTCGGGAACCCACTGTCATCTCGCTCCCACACACCTTTCTCCCAGGCACATCTGTCATCGCGGAGCCGACCCGACCGGCAGCAGCGGGCGACCCAATTGAGATGTTTAACAGGTAGTTTACAAGCACTTAAGAGCCTTTTCCCCTTACTTTTTTAATTTCCCTGCATGGCCACGGGATTCACACAGCTCGGGAACCATGTCTGTCAACCTGAGGTGTGAGTTCCGTGGCCATTGCTCCAGCTGATTACTTGACAGCATGGAAAACAAACCAAAATAAAAACATGTTGATTACATCAGCTAACAGATTGATGCAGGTTCTGTTCGACTTGAAAAGCTACTGGTAAATGTTAATTCAGAAATTCCTGAAGGGATGTAAATGGTGAGGGAAATACATTTTTCTCTGGCCATTCTCGGCTGTTGCCTTCCAACTCAACAGTAATTGTAGTGAATTGATCTGCACTATAAAAAATGACATATACCATTTAAATAAATGTTTGTGTAGTTTCTGGTCAGGTTTTTCTCATGGTATACTGTGATTGTCCAGTTACACATTAAATCAAGTCATCAACTGTAACAATTTCATTCTCATCACTCATTCCACTGGTTCAATTTGCTTTCAGAGTATAACTCATTTAATTTTTCAGTCTGAAACTTTAGGGGTGAATTTCTGCAGAGGTTCTCTCGCTTGTCCATTGTTAACTTCAACGGAAGTGCTGCAGAAATCCCAGAAACACATTGTAAGCACCACTTACACTGTTTATCAGGGTTTTCGCAGCTCTTCCGCTGAACTTGCATAAGATTGTAAATCCACCCCTTTACAATTACATTTAAAATCTGCTTAATTTTATGTATTGCCTATACACACACATCTTTTATTTGTACCAGTTACTGACACAAAAGTCTATAGATTTGTGACTAAAGCAACAATAACTTACCAATTAATGTACTTTTTAAATTATGTTCTTGATCGTATTTGTAGATGGCGTCATATTACTTAATGATAATATTATTTAAATATTTCTTTGTCACTCATATATAACTTTTATTATATTATTGTAGAGTAAAGATTCAACACCCACTTTGTTAAAGTAAACGTCAAATGAAATGTGGCCATGGTCCCTTTAAGGATCCCGGCTGAAAATGAGTCATGAATGACGTCACCAGACCCGCTCCATCTCACTGGGTCGGGTAAAGCGCTGGGTGGGCTGAATAGGCCCCATCAAGGTAAGTTCATTTTCAACAGCGAGATGGGGCCAGCAGTGGGACCGTGACTCACCACGGACACCGGCGGCACCGGACCCGCCCAGGTAGGCAAAATTTTGGCCTATGTGTTCGGATTTTTAGAAGCCTGTCACAGCCTCCCTCGGGGATGATTAAAGGTTTCCAACAAGCGAAGCGCAAAAGTGTCTCTCTGAATATGCCGACACGACCAGGGGATTGTCTGTTGTTTGGGTCTCGGAGAGAAAACAACTTGCCATCTCACATTGTAATTGCCAGTCGTCTGCCTCCTGATCCACAACTCACCCTGGGAAGCCAAGGCTTTTGCTAAACAAAATGCATGCCTTAACATAGCTCATGTTAAAGCTCTTTCTGCAAAAATAGGCACACTTACATCGAAAGAACAAATATAAAATATATTGGGTAGATTGTGTATGAACCAGGGAAGGAGTTGGCTTGCTGGCTTGTCTGACCTTATCTCAATTCTCGCTTTCTTATAATCTTATGTTCTACATGAGGCCTGCCTGTACATAATATGCCACAAACACGTATATATTACATCCGCAAGTTTGTTCAAGTATCTTTCAGGCTCTGGAATTTCATTCCTATGACTTTAGCACAGATGGATTGTTTGGCTCATTCCAATTTAATCGCTCCAGACTGAAGATATTCTGTAAGAAAAGGTTTATAAATCTCCATCAACTGAGCATTAATATTCAGCTTGTCAGATATTGGCTTACAGTGAGTGCAGATTGGCTGTCGTGTCCAGTAAAGGAGGCTCCTTCTATGAAGAGTGTTTACACAATTGGCGAGGCTGCAGCGTAAATCACGGCCACGATGTCCGTGTGAACATGTCCTGGTGCGATTCACAATACAAGAGTTTCTGAATGACATCCAATTCCATGTACAAACGGAGGGCAAGAGTCAAGAGGCCGGGAAACTGGGACGGTTCGCCGTGTCTTGCTCGCAGAGAATTTGAGCATTGACACGGACGACTGCACCTATCCACTGAAGGGTCCAAAAGCCCAATCCGCCATCAGTAGGGTTGCCAAACCCTCCAGGATTGCCCTGGAGCCTCCAGGAATTAAAGATTAATCTCCAGGACACTGCTCCGAGCAACCCAGCGGAAAAATCATCGGGGCATTACAAATGGTGTTCTTTAAAAGATTTTCTTTGAACACTTTTATCTACTAGTTATAAAATATTGGACATGGGAGAAAAGGCTGTTTGACTGACAGTCGAGACTTATCCAATCGGGCAACGAAGAGTCTATTCGCTTTCAAATTGGCGCGGGAAGGCAATGTACCGCGAGTATGGACATGTTGGGTGACCAATGGTGGGACTGTGGGAGCAGGGTGGTCGGGGGCAGGAGGTCACACGATGGCATCTCCAGCAATATATCCAACCAGAGTTGGCAACACTAGCCGTCAGAGCAGAGCACTTGGAAAACAGTGACAGGATTGGACAAAGTCAACATGGATTTACAAAAGGTAAATCGTGCTTGACTAATCTACTGGAATTTTTTGAGGATGTAACTGGTAAAATAGATAAGGGAAAACCAGTGGATGTGGTATATTTGCACTTTCAGAAGGCTTTTGATAAGGTCCCGCATAAGAGATTAGTGTGTAAAGTTAATGCACATGGGATTGGGGGCAAGGTATTGACTTGGATAGAGAACTGGTTGGCAGACAGAAAGCAAAGAGTTGGAATAAACGGCTCTTTTTCTGAGTGGCAGGCAGTGACTAGTGGGGTACCGCAGGAATCGGTCCTTGGACCCCAGCTATTCACAATATATATTAATGACCTAGACAAGGGAACTAGATGTAATATCTCCAAATTTGCAGATGACACAAAGCTGGGTGGGCGTGTGTGCTGTGAGGAGGATGCCGAGAAACTCCAGGATGATTTGGAAAGGTTGGGTGATTGGGCAAAAGCATGGCAGATGCAATATAACGTGGATAAATGTGAGGTTATCCACTTTGGTGTCAAAAACAGGAAGGCAGATTATTATCTGAATGGCAATAGATTGGGAGAAGGAGAAGTGCAACGAGACCTGGGAGTCTTTGTGCACCAGTCACTGAAGGTAAGCATGCAGGTGCAGCAGGCGGTTAAGAAGGCAAATGGTATGTTGGCCTTCGTAGCGAGAGGGTTTGAGCACAGGAACAAGGATGTCTTGCTGCAGTTGTACAGGGCCTTGGTGAGACCACATCTTGAGTATTGTGTGCAGTTTTGGTCGCCTTATCTGAGGAAGGATGTTCTTGCCATGGAAGGAGTTCAGCGATACCTGTGATGGCAGGAATGACGTATGAGGAGAGATTGGGACGATTGGGCTTGTACTCGCTGGAGTTTAGAAGAATGAGAGGGGATCTCATTGAAACTAATAAAATTCTGACAAGACTGGACAGATTAGATGCAGGAAGGATGTTCCCGATGGTCGGGGAGTCCAGAACCAAGGATCACAGTCTAAGGATAAGGGGTAGGCCATTTAGGACAGAAATGAGGAGGAATTGCTTCACCCAGAGAGTGGTGAACCTGTGGAATTCTCTACCACAGAGGCAGTAGAAGCCAATTCATTAAATATATTCAAGAAGGAGTTGGATATATTTCTTAAGGCTAAAGGGATCCAGGGGTATGGGGAGAAAGCAGGGACCGGGTACTGAAATTGGATGATCAGCCATGATCGCATTGAATGGCGGAGCAGGCTCGAGGGGCCGAATGGCCTACTCCTGCTCCTATCTTCTATGTTTCTACCCCTGAAATCTGCTAGATATGTCCGACTTGTATTTCCTCAATAACTCAAAAGAGCATTAGAAATAGGAGCAGGAGTCAGCTATTTGGCCCTTCGAGCCTGCTCCGCCATTCAATAAGATCTTCTACCTCAACTCCACTTTCCCGTCCGATCCTCATATCCCTTGATTCCCCTATAGTCCAAAAATCTATCGATCTCTGTCTTGAATATACTCAATGACTGAGCCTCCACAGCCCTCTGGGGTAGAGAATTCCAAAGATTCACCACCCTTTGAGTGAAGAAATTTCTCCTCATCTCAGTCCTAAATGGCCAACCCTTATTCTGAGACTGTGACCCCTGGTTCTAGACTCCCCAGCCAGGGGAAACATCCTCCCAGCATCTACCCTGTCAAGCCCTGTAAGAATTTTGTATGTTTCAATGAGATCACCTCTCATTCTTCTAAACTCAAGAATATAGGCCTAGTCTACTCAATCTCTCCTCATAGGACAATCCCCCCATCCCAAGAACCAGTCTGGTGAACCTTCGTTGCACTCCTTCTATGGCAAGTATATCCTTCCTTAGGCAAGGGAGTCAAAACTGTACACTCGGTTTAAAAGGGTATTCAGCCCTTGATGAATGTTCTCACAACCTTTTCTTGTTTAGTAAAACACAGCAGCAATGATACCATTAGCCGATAGCCGGGATCCGTGTTAGTAGAGCTACTATGCCCTTAGCCCAGGGAAAGGGCTCCTGCTGCTCATCACTATCCCCGCCACCGCCCGGCCAAGACCAAACAGCTCCCCTATGTAAATGCACCATTAGACTCACACACACAACCTGTGTAAATGCACCATTAGACTCACACACACACCCTGTGTATATGCACCATTAGACTCACACACACCCCCTGTGTATATGCACCATTAGACTCACACACACATCCTGTGTATGTGCACCATTAGACTCACACACACCCTGTGTATGTGCACCATTAGACTCACACACACCCTGTGTAAATGCACCATTAGACTCACACACACATCCTGTGTATGTGCACCATTAGACTCACACACACCCTGTGTATGTGCACCATTAGACTCACACACACCCTGTGTATATGCACCATTAGACTCACACACACACCCTGTGTATATGCACCATTAGACTCACACACACCCCCTGTGTAAATGCACCATTAGACTCACACACACCCTGTGTAAATGCACCATTAGACTCACACACACCCTGTGTATATGCACCATTAGACTCACACACACACCCTGTGTATATGCACCATTAGACTCACACACACCCCCTGTGTATATGCACCATTGGACTCACACACACACCCTGTGTATATGCACCATTAGACTCACACACACCCTGTGTATATGCACCATTAGACTCACACACACACCCTGTGTATATGCACCATTAGACTCACACACACACCCTGTGTATATGCACCATTAGACTCACACACACACCCTGTGTATATGCACCATTAGACTCACACACACCCCCTGTGTAAATGCACCATTAGACTCACACACACACCCTGTGTAAATGCACCATTAGACTCACACACACACCCTGTGTGTATGCACCATTAGACTCACACACACCCTGTGTAAATGCACCATTAGACTCACACACACACTGTGTATATGCACCATTAGACTCACACCCCCCCCCTGTGTATATGCACCATTAGACTCACACACACACCCTGTGTAAATGCACCATTAGACTCACACACACCCCCTGTGTAAATGCACCATTAGACTCACACACACCCTGTGTATATGCACCATTAGACTCACACACACCCCCTGTGTATATGCACCATTAGACTCACACACACACCCTGTTTTAAACGCACCATTAGACTCACACACACACCCTGTTTTAAACGCACCATTAGACTCACACACACACCCTGTTTTAAACGCACCATTAGACTCACACACACACCCTGTTTTAAACGCACCATTAGACTCACACACACACCCTGTTTTAAACGCACCATTTATATTTAAATGGCCAACCCACCTCCTGGGTGTGGATTGGCTGCCCGCCCCCTGTACTGCCTCCATTAATCCCAGAAGTGGGCAGGTTGGAGGAGGATTGGGGTCAGATTTCAGATTTTTAAAAATTTCCATCTCACCTGACCCCAACCCATACATTTTTTGGGGTTAATATTACTCCCCATATAATGGAAGACATACCATACAATAGGGGCATACCAAATTGCACCGTCAACTCTGGCTCAGTTGGTAGCACTCTCACCTGTGAGTCAGAAGGCTGTGGGTTCAAGTAGTCATAGAGTTATACAGCACAGAAAGAGGCCCTTCGGCCCATCGTGTCAGCACGGCCATCAAACCCTGTCTAATCCAATCCCATTTTCCAGCACTTGGTCCGTAGCCTTGTATGCTATGGCGTTTCAAGTGCTCATCTAAATGCTTCTTGAACGTTGTGAGGGTTCCTGTCTCTACCACCCTTTCAGGCAGTGAGTTCCAGATTCCAACCACCCACTGGGTGAAAAAGTTTTTCCTCAAATCCCTTCTAAACCTGCCCCTTATCTTGAAACTATGCCCCCCTGGTTATTGACCCCTCTACTAAGGGGAAAAGTTCCTTTCTATCTACCCTATCTATGCCCCTCATAATTTTGTACACCTTAATCAGATCCCCCCTCAGCCTTCTCCGCTCCAAGGAAAACAACCCCAGCCTGTCCAGTCTCTCTTCATAGCTGAAGCGCTCCAGCCCAGGTAACATCCTGGTGAATCTCCTCTGCACCCTCTCCAATAAAATCACATCCTTCCTATAGTGTGGCGACCAGAACTGCACACAGTATTCCAGCTGTGGCCTAACTAGCGTTTTGTACAGCTCCATCATAACCTCCCTGCTCTTATATTCTATGCCTCGGCTAATGAAGGCAAGTATCCCATATGCCTTTTTAACCACCTTATCTACCTGTCCTGCTGCCTTCAGGGATCTATGTACATGCACACCAAGGTCCCTCTGATCCTCTGTCCTTCCTAGGGTCCTACCATTCATTGTGTATTCCCTTGCCTTGTTAGTCCTCCCAAAATGCATCACCTCAGACTTTTCAGGATTAAATTCCATTTGCCACTGTTCTGCCCATCTAACCAACCCGTCTATATCGTCCTCGCTATTTACCACTCCACCAATTTTCGTGTCATCTGTGAACTTACTGATCATACCTCCTACATTCATATCTAAATCATTAATGTACACTACAAACAGCAAAGGACCCAGCACCGATCCCTGCGGTACACCACTGGACACAGGCTTCCAGTCACAAAAACAACCTTCGACCATCACCCTCTGCCTCCTGCCACTAAGCCAATTTTGGATCCAATGTGCCAAATTGCCTTGGATCCCATGAGCTATCTTCTTGACCAGTCTCCCATGTGGGACTTTGTCAAAAGCCTTACTGAAGTCCATGTAGACTACATCAACCACACTACCCTCATCCACACACCTAGTCACCCCCTCGAAAAATTCAATCAAATTGGTTGGACATGATCTCCCCCTGACAAAACCATGCTGGCTATCCTTGATTAACCTTTGCCTCTCCAAGTGAAGACTAATTCTGTCCCTCAAAATGTTTTCCAATAATTTCCCTACCACTGATGTTAGGCTCACTGGCCAGTAATTCCCTGGTTTATCCCTACTACCCTTCTTGAATAATGGTACTACGTTAGCTGTTCTCCAGTCCTCTGGCACCTCCCCTGTGGCCAGAGAGGTTCTGAAAATTTGTGTCAGAGCCCCTGCAATCGCCTCCCTTGCCTCACACAGTAGCCTGGGATACATCTCCTCTGGGCCTGGGGATTATCCACTCTTAAGACTGTGAAAACTGCTAGTACCTTCTCCCTCTCAATACTAATTTGTTCAAGTATATCACAATCCCCCTGCCCGATTTCGATGCCTACATTGTCCTTCTCCATAGTGAACAAAGATGCAAAATATTCATTTAAAACCTCACCTACACCTTCCGGCTCTACACACAGATTGCCACTTTGGTCCCTAATGGGTCCTACTCTTTCCCTGGTTATCCTCTTGCCCTTAATATACTTATAAAACACCTTGGGATTTTCCTTTATTTTGCCCGCCAGTGTTTTTTCATGCCACCTCTTTGCTCTCCTAATTTCTTTTTTAAGTACCCCCCTGCACTTTCTATACTCCTCCAGGGCTTCCACTGTTTTTAGTCCTTTGTATCTGCCAAAAGCCTCCCTTTTTTCCTAATCCATTCTTGTATATCCCTTGACATCCAGGGTTCCCTGGGCTTGTTGGTCCCACCCTTGACCTTTACAGGAACATGTTGTCGTTGTACTCTCTCCATTTCCTTTCTGAATGACTCCCACTGCTCTGATGTGGATTTTCTTACAAGTAGCTGATCCCAGTCCACTTTGGCCAGATCCTGCCTTATCATATTAAAATTGGCCTTCCCCCAATTTAGAATCTTTATTTCCGGTCCATCTTTGTCCTTTTCCACGACTACCTTAAATCTCACCGAATTATGGTCACTGTCACCAAAATGCTCTACTACTGACACTTCCACCAATTGCCCAGCTACATTCCCTAGAATTAGAAATAACAACAGAAAATGCTGGAAAAACTCAGCAGGTCAGGCAACATCTGTGGACAGAAATTTGAGTTGACGTTTCGGTTCGAACCCTGCTTCAAAACTGGAAAGAAAAGATAGATCGGAGGCAGGGCTGTGATCAGACAAAAGAATAAAAGAAACAAAAGAAGTAAAAAAGAGACAATAAAAGGTGTTAGAAGCTAGACGAGATGGTAATAGGCTGAGATTGGGTGTAAAGTGTACTGGCAGGGCAAGGGATAGCTGCCAGGTGTGAGAGCGAAACAAAAGGAAAGGGGGGGGAGGGGAAAGGAGTGGAAAAATTACAAGAAAAAATTAAATAGGGGCCGAGGTTATGATCTGAAATTGTTGAACTCGATAATTCCCTAGAATTAGGTCCAGTACCGCCCCCTCTCTTGTAGGGCTTTCTAAATGCTGGCTCAAAAAGCTCTCCTGGATGCACTTTAAGAATTGCACACCCTCTAAGCCTTTCACACTCTGACTATCCCAGTTAATATTGGGGAAGTTGAAATCCCCTACTATTATTACCCTATTATTTCTACACTTCTCTGAGATTTGCCTACATATCTGTTCCTCTATCTCCCAGCAAAGTGCTTGCCCCCTTTTTGTTTTTAAGTTCTACCCATATGGCCTCATTAAAGGAACCTGCTAGGGTATCATCCCTCCTTACAGCAGTAATTGACTCCTTGATTAATATTGCGATACCCCCTCCTCCTTTATACACCCCTCTGTCTTGCCTGAAGATTCTATACCCCAGGATATCGAGCTGCCAGTCCTGCCCCTCCCTCAACCATGTCTCTGTGATAGCAACAATATCATACTCCCACATGTTCATCAACGCCTTCAATTCATCTGCCTTACTTGCAAGACTCCTTGCATTAAAATAAATGTCATCCAGCCTTGCCATACTCCCTTGTACCATTACATATTTGCTCTGCCTTCCAGGCTGACTTGTGTTTTCCTCTATATTTGGCTGTGCATCACCCCCTACTATAGCTCCACTCCATATCCCATCCCCCTGCCAAGTTAGTTTAAACCCCCCCCCGCAACAGTACTAGCAAACCTCCCCGCAAGGATGTTGGTCCCGTTCCAGTTCAGGTACAACCCGTCCGACTTGTACAGGTCCCACCTTCCGCAGAAGCAGACCCAGTGATCCAGGAAACTAAAGTCCTCCCTCCTGCACCAACTCTTTAGCCACGCATTAATCTGCTCTATCCTCCTATTCCTATACTCACTAGCACATGGCACCAGGAATAATCCAGAGATTACAACCTTTGAGGTCCTGCTTTTTAATCTGCTACCTAGCTCCCTAAATTCTTGTTGCAGGACCTCATCCCTCTTTCTACCCATGTCATTGGTACCAATGTGAACCACAACCTCTGAATGTTCACCCTCCCCCTTCAGAATGCCCTGCAGCCGTTCAGTGACAGCCATGACCCTGGCACCAGGGAGGCAACATACCATCCTGGAGTCACGTCTGCAGCCACAGAAACATCTATCGGTTCCCCTTACAATAGATTCCCCTATCACTATTGCTGTCCCACACTTTTTCCTCCCCTCCTGTGCAGCTGAGCCACTCAGTGCCACGGACTTGGCTCTTGCTGCATTCCCCTGAGAACCCATCTTCCCCATTAGTATCCAAAACGGAAAATCTGTTGGAGAGGGTGATGGACCCAGGGGACTCCTTCCTAGTTCTTTTACTGTGTCTGGTGGTCACCCATTTCCTGTCTGCCTGTGCACTCTTTACCTGTGGTGTGCCCACCTCGTTAAACGTGCTATCCATGAAGATCTCAGTTTCGCGGATGCTCCACAGTGACTCAAGCCGTAGCTCCAGCTCCGAAATGCGGATTTCGAGTAACTGTAGCTGGAGACACTTCCTGCACATGTGTTCGCCCTGGACACCGAAATGTCCCTGACTTCCCTCATAGCACAGAAGGTGCACTCCATGCTGCAGAGCTGCCCTGCCATGTCCGACCCTTAATTTACTCCCTTTAAATTAATGAATATTAAATACACTAGGGACCTTACTTCCCTTTAAACACTACTTACTGTAAGCTAGAGACCTTACTTTTACTTTAATGACTGGACTGTAGAAATACTCACCAGGTCCTGGAATCTGTCAAAGATAGTCACTCACTCACTCACTCACTCACTCACCCACTAAACTCACAGCTTAACACTCTGTTCCGAGCTGCACTCTAGCCTCCCTTATTTATACTGCTGAGATTTAAATAAGTGAGCTCTCTGGCAGTTACAGAACCAGATTAGACCAGTTAATTAATTAACTACTCTTGCCTGCTCTCCAGCACAGAGCTTGCTTAGCCCTGCCCAAGCCTGGAAGAAACGTAAAACTTGAAACAGTAAGTTAAATGCTAATTTCAAGCACACAAGACTAGATTTTATAAAAAAAAGAGATTAACCTTTAAGATTCACTCCCTCACTCACCAAACTCGCAGCCTAACATTCTGTTCCGAGCTGCACTCCGTGACCTGCTCCAGAGACTTAAGCACAAAAATCTAGGCTGAAACTCCAGTGTAGTGCTGAGGGTGTGCAGCACTGTTGGAGGTGCCGTCTTTTGGATGAGACGTTAAACCTGTATTGATTTCTTTGTGGGTTCAATGACGAGACATTTATGAAAGAGAATGGCCTAGAAATTCAGTAAGGCCCCGCCAGGTCTTCTGCGCCCGAAATTTAGCGCTCGCCCGGATTCCCGCAGCGCCCGCCTGAAATTCAGCTGCCAGGGCGAAGATGGAGGCGGGCGCTACTGCAGAGTTTGGCCGCCTCGATTGGGGCGATGAACGTCTATTTCAGCCGTCCAGCTGCCGCTGCGCCACTCGATGCGGTGCGGCAGGCTGGAGAACTGCAGGCCTCCTCCTTCTCTTAAGGAGGAGCTGCCTGCAGCCTTAAGATCGCCGTTGGATTCTCCCGAAAAATGAGCCCGGCACCACGGAGAAGTGCCGGGCTCGCGGGAGTCAGTCAGCAATGCAGCGGGGGGGTGGTGCAGGAGTCCGGGGAGGGAGGTGCGGCCATGCGGCCGCCGGGAAAGCGGCCGGCCGCCCCTCCACCTTTATGCGCCGGCCTTTCGGAGCTGCAAGGCACCGTTTTCAAAACGTTGTTTGCGGCCGCTGCGGGCGAGGCGGCCGCAACTGAAGTTGGCTTCGGAGCGGAATCGCGTTGTAACCGGGGCGCTGTGCACACCGATGACGTCATCGGTGCCGGCGCAGCGCTACCGGCTAACGCCGATGTTAGGGCCCAACTTAATTTCGGGCACTAAAAAACTTCCGGCGCAACCCACTCTTTCGCCCCTAAGTGGGCGCAAACGCAACTGAATTTCTAGGCCAATGTCTTTTAATGAAAAGCTTGTTCATCTCTGGTTAACAGCCTTACAGGAGACACCATGCTCGAAATCCATCGAAAATGAAACTAAAACTAAACTGCTTGTCTCTGTCACATGCCCTCTGCTGGTCAGGCATAAGTAATCAATCAGGCAACTATGCTGGTGAGGCATCATAATCAAACAGGCAAATACCATCACTATTTGCTGATATCATTACATCTCCCTTTCTTAAAACAAAAGTATTTTACTTTTAACTAACAACATGTTTTCTTTGTATTAATCTGCATTTTAACTGTAACACTTAATGAACTTACATTATCATTATCATGATCAAGGTTTTTTAACCTTGCTTTGTGTGTTCACATGAAATATGTAAATACACTAAAACTTGAAGAAAGAATAAGATAACATTACTTCCTTCTATAACAATAGTCCTTAAATTTGCTCAATGAGTCTCTCAGGAGGCTTCATATGTCTTGAGAATTTTCTGATTGATTGTCCTTGAATCTGAGTTGTTGCCTCAGATGATTGGTTCTCAGCTGTGTGATCAGGTTGTTCAACAGTATCAGTCTTTTGACCTGCTGTGTGATCAGGTTGTTCAACAGTATCAGTCTTATGACTTGCTGTGGCTGGTCCCATGAGAAGATCTCGACGATTTCTTCGCAGAACAGCACCCTCATCTGTCTGAATGGTGTATGATCTTGGTTGAACTTCACTCAGGACAGTTCCCTTCTGAGTCCATATGTTTGTTTTGTCTTTGAACCTTACTTGGTCACCAGTGTGGAGTTCAGGTAGGTTTTGTGTTCCTCTGTCATAGTAGTACTTTTGCTTTTCTTTCTGTTGTTCTTTGAACTTCCTCACTTTCTCCCCCTCATTTGTTTTCAGGAGGTTCTCCGGGATGGTTAGGTTTGACCTTAGCAGACGTCCCATAAGGAGTTGGGCTGGTGACATACCACACTCGAGCAGCGTTGTGCGGTATACAAGCATGCTTTGGTAGAAGTCAGTTCCACTGTCTTTTGCCTTGTACATCAGTCTTTTCACTGTCTGGACCAATTTTTCCACTAGTCTATTGGACTGTGGAAAGTGAGGACTTGACGTTGTGTGGACAAAGTCCCACTCTTTGGCAAAGTGTCGGAAACTTGCATTGTAAAACTGGGGTCCGTTGTCTGTGAAGACCTCGCTTGCCACGCCATGTCTGGAGAATATGGCTTTCATACATCTTATCACAGCATCTGCAATGGTGGTGTACAGTCTACAAACCTCTGGATACAGGGAGTAATAGTCTGTGACTACAAGATAGTCCTTCCCTTGACATACGAATAGGTCAGCGCCTACCTTCTGGTAAGGTCTGTCTGGCGCTGGGTGTGGCTTTAGTGGTTCTACCGGATTGCTTGCTCGATATTTCAGGCATATTGTGCAGTTTGACACCTCATTTGTCACATCTTGGTTGATTCGTGGCCAGTACATCACCTCTCGTGCTCTTTTCTTACACTTTTCGATTCCCAGATGTCCTCCATGGATCCTTTTTAGCATCTCTTTTCTCAGACTCTTTGGGATAACTATTTTACTTCCTTTGTAGATGATGTCTTCGACCACTGATAGTTCTGCCCTGCAGTTCCAGTACTCTGCCATGTCAGGTGAGCAGTCTTGCTTCATGTTGGGCCATCCATCCAAGATGCTTTTCCTCAGTCGTCTCATTGTTTCATCTTTGTTTGTCTCAGTCTTTATGAGCTCCATTTTTGCATCTGCTATGGGCAGTGCACTTGTGATCATGTCCACGTAGGTGTTCACTTTTTCATCCATTTTGGTGTTTGCGGGCTCACTTGGGTCAACAGCTCTGGACAACGTGTCTGCTGTATACATCAGCTTACCCGGTGTGTACGCAACATTCAGTGTATAGCGTTGCAGCCTGATCATCATTCTTTGTATTCTAAGCGGACAGCTATTTAGTGGCTTTTGGAACAATGCAATCAAGGGCTTTTGGTCAGTCTCTACACTGATTGCTTGTCCTGCCACAAACTGGTGAAATCTTTCACAGGCGTATGTGATGCTGAGCAGCTCCTTTTCTATTTGAGCATATCGCGTCTCCGCATCTGTCATTGAGCGCGATGCATATGCAATAGGTTGCCAGTAGTCATATTTTTGCAGAAGAACAGCACCGAGCCCACTCTGTGATGCATCTGATGATATCTTGATGGGTCTCGCTGGGTCATAAAACCTCAGAACTGGTTCCTCTGTGAGCAGTTTCTTTAGATCGCTCCATGACTTCTCATGCTCATGATTCCATTCCCATTCTATGTTCTTTTCAGTTAGTCTTCTCAGTGGCGCTATCTTTTCTGAGAGGTTGGCTATGAATTTACCCATGTAGTTGATCATTCCATTAAACCTCTGCACGTCCTTTTTGCATTGTGGCTTTGGCATATTCTCGATGGCGGACACCTTTCTGGGATCTGGTCTGATGCCCTCACTGCTAAGGATATCTCCCACGAATGTCAGTTCTGTCACCCCGAGCTGGCATTTCTCTCTATTCAGCTTCAGGTTTGTTTTCCTTGTTGCTTCCAGCACTTTTTTCAGTCTCTCGTCATGCTCAGTTCTCGTGGTTCCCCATACTATGATGTCATCCATTGATGTATCAACTCCCTCCAGATGCTCATAGATCATATGGATAGTTTTGTGATACACTTTAGGAGCTGAGGCAATGCCAAATGGTAACCTTAGGAATCTGTATCTGCCAAATGGACTGTTGAACGTGCACAGTCTTGAACTTGCCTCGTCCAATTTCATCTGCCAAAATCCTGATGATGCATCTAACTTGCTGAAATACTTTGCATTTGCAAACTGTGCCATGATTTCCTCACGTGTAGGAAGCTTGAAGTGCTCTCTCTTTATTGCTCTGTTTAGATCTCTTGGATCCAGGCAAATTCTGAGCTTTCCATTCTTTTTGTCCACAACGACGAGGGAACTCACCCACTCAGTTGGCTCATCTATCTTCTGAATCACGTTCAGGCTTTCCATCCTGTCCAACTCTGCCTTCAGTTGCTTTTGAAGAGCAAACGGAACTTTTCTGCATGGATGTATGACCGTTGGCATACTTTTATCTACTCTGATCGTGTGTTCTCCTGGAAGGCAGCCTAGACCCTGAAATAGGTCTTTGTACTCTTTCATGAGTTCATCATAGACTGCCTCTCCTTCGCTTTCCACAACGAGGACTCTCTTTACCAGGTTCAGTCTCTCACAGGCTATTAAACCTAGTATGGCCTGCACATCCTTTGGCACCACGATGAGTGCTAGCGTGTGCTCTCTGTCCTTGTGTGTCACTTTGACAATGCATCTTCCTTTCACTGGTATATCAGTACCTGAGTATCTTGTCACTTTCACTTTTATTCCATGTATCTTTGGTCTGGGTCTAATTTTCTTAAAATCAGTCTCTGATATCACATTAACTTATGCTCCAGTATCCAATTTAAATGGAATGTGTATGTCATTCACTTTTAGTGTCAACATTCAGTCTCTTTTTTCTTTTGTTTTCAGACACAACATCCACATAGAACTCCTCTATCTCGCTTTCACCTACTGCATGGACCTTGCTTTGTTGCGCTTGGTTCTTACAGCAACGGGCATAATGGTTGTTTTTGTTGCAACTATTGCATGTTTTACCATATGCTGGACACTTTTTTGGTGTATGCTGTGTACCGCATCGACTACATGACTTTCGATTGCCCCTTTCATTTTTGTTCGCTGGCCACGCCTCTTTTTTCACATTGGCGCTCTTTTTGTTAAACGGTTTGTGTCCGTTCTTACTCACTGCATCCACGTTGCAGCTACTGTCACTGAACAGCTCCTTTGCCTGCGACTTCACAGTCTCTGTAGCCCTACACAGTGCTATGGCTTTTCCCAGGTCTAGATCTTGCTCTCTTAGCAGTCTTTCCCTTAGACCATTATCTGGAATACCACACACCAGTCTGTCTTTTATCAGCGAGTCTGTCAGTCCCCCAAATTCACATGTTTTGCTTCGGTTTCTCAGTTCAGTCACATACTGATCAATAGTCTCTCCCGTTTTCTGTACACATGTGAAAAATCTGTGCCTCTCAAATGTCACGTTACGTTTAGGTATGCAGTAGGCCTCAAACTGTTCCATTATTTAATCTAGCTTCATTTTGTCTCTATCAGCAACGAATGTGAAGTTATTATACACCTCCAGCGCTTCATCACCCACGACATGTAAGAACACTGACGCTTTCATTTTATCACTTTTCTCGTCAGCTCCGGTTGCCGCTAAATACAACTCCAAACGTTGTTTGAATCTCATCCAATTTTCTGCCACATTACCTGTCAACTGAAGCTTCGCCGGTGGGTGTAAACCTTCCATTTTTTCACTTCGTTAGCTATTCTCCAATGGTAAGTAACGATGTTCTCTTTTGGCTTGCTAATATGTGGAGAGCTGATTTAACTTCAGATTTTTCCTCTTCATCTCTTTCAATCACTTCTGACACCATGTATTGATTTCTTTGTGGGTTCAATGACGAGACATTTATGAAAGAGAATGTCTTTTAATCTAAAGCTTGTTCATCTCTGGTTAACAGCCTTACAGGAGACACCATGCTCGAAATCCATCTAAAACGAAACTAAAACTAAACTGCTTGTCTCTGTCACATGCCCTCTGCTGGTCAGGCATAAGTAATCAATCAGGCAACTATGCTGGTAAGGCATCATAATCAAACAGGCAAATACCATCACTATTTGCTGATATCATTACAAAACCGAGGCCCCATCTGCTCTCTCAGGTGAACGTAAAAGATCCTGTGGCACTATTTTTAAGAAGAGCAGGGGAGTTATCCCCAGTGTCCTGGCCAATATTTATCCCTCAATCAACATAACAAAATCAGATTACAGGAAACTCTTTTTTATCCGGCACCGACAAGACCGGCGTGGTGCCGGTTTATCAAAAAGTCCGGATTACAGAGAGGTATAGTTAAAAGGTTCAAGAGCTCCGTACACAGCAACAAATCCAGGCTTCCCTGTTGCTTTGCAACAGGTGCAGGAATTCTGGCCACAGACCAAGCGTCCCTGGTGCAGGAACCCCGTTACACAGCCACAGATCCAGGAACGGCCACTAATATGAAGTAAAACTTACCTGAACCTACTCCTGAATTTTGTCGGTTAACAGGGTTAAATCGAGAGTTTCCTGTATCTGGTCATTGTCACATTGCTGTTTGTGGGAGCTTGCTGTGCACAAATTGGCTGCTGTGTTTCTTACATTACAACAGTGACTACACTTCAAAAGTACTTCATTGTCTGTAAAGCGCTTTGGGACGTCCTGAGGTCATGAAAGGCACTATATAAATGCAAGTTTTTCTTTTCCTTTCACTTTTGCCTCAGAGTCAGAAGGTCGTGGGTTCAAGTCCCACTTCAGGGACCCGAGCAGCTAATCCGGGGTAAAATCAGGCAGGGTAAACAAGAGAGGAGGTGTCTGTTAAAGCTGCTAGAAGCATCAATACCAGGTCAGGTCACCAATGCACCTTCTCAACTGAAGATGATAGTTGGCTCAGGGGAGGGACAAAAGAATGGGAGGAAAGGAGGAAAGCAGAGTGCGAACACCCTTATAATAGAAACACACACTGAATAGCTGAAAGATCAACAAATGCCCTACAAATAAGTTGTGCAATCTCCACTCCCATCAAATCACCATTAGAGGCAGAAGCCTATTTTCCAGTAGATTCGAAGCACTGCGTGGCTTGTGACCAGCCGAGATTAGTTTTTCCCAATAATGTTCTCCCTTTTTCCGCAGGAGTCTCGGCTGCTGATTAATATCCAGAGTGCAGTTCCAGGATCTTGGACCCTTGCTCAAGTGGCCGATCTTTGCCTGCAAACTTCAACAGTGAATGTAGGCTGGCTATTCAGTTATGGAGGACAGTGGCAGCCAAACACTAATCCAGTTCTCACCCAACATCCACTCACATGCCCATTCTGGCAGTGATAGTGATCAGTGGGAATGATTAATTGATTTTCCACAGCCCATTAGTTCAGGGATTTCTGAGGCTAATTGCATCAACCCAGCAGCTGCCTTTGGGCCTCCAAGTGTTAACCTTAATATTCTGCTCACACTGCCATCTAGAATAATATTAGTGCAGTTGGAATGAGTGTGATGGTATCTTTATGGAAAACAACTTTTTTGTTTCCCCCAACTGTCAGCTCCTGGGATTAGGCTGAAGGTTCTTGTAAATTAAAACTAAAGTTGAACCAGCTGTGAGACAACCAGCATTTTGCAGTGATTGCTGCTTAACCAGCGCACAATCTGGGCCTGTTCCGCTTTAATGGCTTAATTTGCAAAGTCATTTTCGTCTTAGGAAGAAGGGAATACAAGATGTTGCTGTATATACACTGCCCATGGGATGGATCGGAGACATACAGAGCATGAAGGCACCAGGTTCAGTCCCGGCCTCTGCTGATTTCGCTGCTCTCAGCCCGCAGGATCACTATAGTTGGGCTTCGGTGTTCTTTAGTTCAGTGAGGGAGGGCAGAAATTGAGAAAGATATAAAAAAAAATCCAGCACTCATCATTATCCAGTGGCCTTGACTGGAAAGCACAAATGGCGGGTGATGCCCTCCAGAGTCTCATGGCCGCCAACACCTGCTCAGAAATGAGGAGTGGCTGAGGTACTGAAGAGCAAATGAATTCTGGGAATCGGAAGTTAAAAATCAGAAAATGCTGGGACCACACTGCAGGCCTGATAGGTTGGCGTTTTGGTGCAGAGTTTCCATCGTGTTTCTGGTTCCATTGCGCACAGTGCACAAAGAAAATCTCCCCCAGCTTTCCTTTGTTCGTTTAAAAGAATAATCCAGGACAATCCCTCTCATTGCCAAATACTTGGCTGTGCAGTTCACCTCTTCACATAAAACAAGTTTGTTTTTAATACAGCAGTGGAAGCTGCCCTCCCCGATCAGGGCTACATCTCCAGTGGGGTGACGGAGATGGGTCAAAATAGCCGCCTCACTCACAGACCATAAGAAATTTTATCTCAAGAGGGTTGGAATACAACTTGGAGGAAGTGATCCTTCAGTTGGACGGAGCCTTAGTTAGGCCCCATCTGGAGCACTGCATTCAGCTCTGGGCACCGCACCTCAGGTAGGGTGACATTCTGAAGACAGGTTGCATAAACGTTGGTTGTATTCCCTTGAGTGTAGGTGGTTGAAGGGTGATCTAATTGAGGTCTTTCAAATGCTAAAAGGAATTTTTTTAATGCAGCAAGTTGTTACGATCTGGAATGCACTCCCTGAAAGGGTGCGGGAAGCAGATTCAACAGTAACTTTCAAAAAAGAATTGGATCTAAAATTAAAAAGGAAAATTTTGCAGGGCTACGGGGAAAGAGCAGGGGAGTGAGACTTATTGGATAGCTCTTTCAAAGAGCCGGCACTGGCACGATGGGCCGAACGGCCTCCTTCTGTGCTTTATGATTCTATGATTCGATAGAGTAGATACAGAGAAACTATTTCCTCTGGTGTGGGAATCCAGAACAAGGGGACATAGGGGGAAAAATTCAGTATCGCCCCGTTTGGGGCACGATTATCGGCCGTGCGCAAAGTTTAGCGCCTGGCGCTAATTATCACCTCCGACTGCAAACTTGGCTTTTATTGCCCCCTGGAATTGATTGGAGTGCTAAATCAGGCGCTACACATTTCTCTTAAGGCGCAAAGGCCGAGGAGCGAGGCGCTAACTCAGAGCGCGGGTGCAGCACAGGTGCTGTCAGTTAGCCATGGAACACAGACACACTGGCGCCAGACAGTTCTTAAAGGGGAGGGTCGATCTTGCTCTCCAGCCACACCCTACTCATTGGAGCCTTGAATCATGGCCTGGAGAGACCTGTGCCTAAATCTTGCAGCCAAGGACTATGGAGAGGGCCAGGGAGCGAGCACAGCGCTTCAGCAAGCGGGCCTTGGAGGCTCTGGTTGGCGCGGTGGAGCGCAGAAGATCAATACTGTACCCAGAGAATGGCAGGAGGCCTTTGCCGCGCGATTACAGAAGAGTGTGGAGGGAGGTGGCACAGAGCATCTCCTCCAGGAGCATGGTGCCCAGGACCCGTATACAATGTAGAAAAAAGTTCAACGACCTCACTCGGGTCGTCAGGTGAGTGGCTTTTTTTCAATACCTCTCCATCCCGCCATCTCAACCTCACTCTATGGCCAGAGCGTCTTAAAACCCCAATGCCCAACACTCATCCAACACCTAGGGCCCTCTCATGAAACACACACGCACATTCCACACTTTGTATACAGTAAGGGCTATTGACCTATGGGAGGCACATCAGGCAAGACCATGGCTGTATATTTACTCTGACGCCGTCCTTTTTCTTACAGGCCAAGCTATCTCATAATAGGAGACAGCAGCAATGGACGGGTGGTGGGCGGCCTCAGCTGCAACCCCTCAGCGATCTTGAGGAGCGCGTCCAGAGGATTGTGGCAAGCCAGGTGATCGGTCCCGTCGCCACTGGAGAGGCCGACCCCGTTCTGGACAGCAATGGTAAGGTCATCACCTTTTTGTCCTCTCTCCTTCCACTTGTCCCTCACAACACCAGCCTTTGACACTTTCAATCCAACTTATTAAATTGCTGCACTTATTCCTCCCTTACTGAAGCCTGAGCATCAGCGTCACCCTCTCCCGAGGAAGCCCATGCCCACACTGGGAACACGCCTTCCCCGGAGTGGAGCAGGGGGAAGGGTCTGATGAGGGTGAAGCTCCAGGACCCAGTGGGCTGCAGCAACGCGATGGGGTTAGGGAAGCTCAGGGGCCTTCTCCCCGGAGGGAGAGTATGCCAGCGAGTCCTACTGCACTGGATGCAAATGAACACCCAAGCGGTGGACATGCACACTGAGCTCATGGGTGCAGTGGGAAGGGTGCCCGATTGCATTGAAACACTGGCAAGGAGTGTGGAGCACTTTGATGTAGCACAGGCGGATGTCACGCTAATGTTTAGTGCTGCAATTCAGTCACTGGCTACCATGACCCCATCTCTGACTGCTCTCATGCAGACTCAGATTGAGGCCACACGAGCACTGACTGCTGTCATCCTCGCTGGTTCGGACACATTTCCCCGGGGTTTTCACCGCGCCGCAGCAGGCCAGCAATCTGTGCTCCAACAGATTGCTCCGGATGCTGAAGTGATGCTCCGTGGGAGTGCCAGTGTGTCGGTCGAGCAGGGAGTTGCTGTCCTCTCGCAAGAAGACAGCATTCCTGCTGCCACCACTGTCACTACTCCACTGTACTTGCCACTGCCTGTAGGACAGACTGCTGCTGCCCATGCAGAGTTGGTGCAGTCTGCAGCCAGGCCCTCCAGGCCAAGAGCTGGTCGAAGCCGTCCTTCAAGGGCATCTGCAGTCTCAGGTTCTGACAATCAGCAGCCTTTCACCAGCCTTGCTGCAGCCACTGGGGTCCCATTACGGAGGAGCAGTAGGGTGGGAAGGGGGGAAGTGCGCAAGGGAAGCAGATCACCCTCGAAGGGCAAAAAGTAGGAGGTGTGACAAAATGTTGGTCATTTTTTTTATTAAAGGCCGAGGTTCGTGGTCAAACTTTTGTTTAGTGTTTTGGACATTATCTCCAGGTTGTGAGAACCAGTTATGTTAATGACTTTTTTGTGTTTCTTTCTAATAGTTTGTCATGAGGAAATGACACACACAGAGTTTGTAAAATAAATAAGTTTTTGTATTCAAAATGTACATGTTTGGTCTTTGCAATCATTGCTGCCTTGGCCGGCTTAGGGGTTGCGGGTTGGTTTCATTCATGTTGTTCTCAATGGCAGAAGCCATTTCCTCAGCAGGGGCCTAGAAGCAGCTTGCTGTCAGCCGTTGACGGACGGCCCTTCCAGTTTCTACATTGTGGGCCTCCCTCCCACCTTGGTGCTGCTGATGATCATCCTCCTCCTCTTCCTCCTCCTCCTCTGGTGGTGCTCCAAGGCCTGGTGGCATTGGCTGGGTCCTGAGGATTGCCAGGTTATGCAGCATGTAGCACACAACAATGAAGTGGGAGACTCGCTCAGGCGAGTACTGCAGGGCTCCTCCAGAATGGTTCAGACAGCGGAACCATTGCTTGAGCAAGGCGATTGTGTGCTCAACGATGTTCCTGGTAGCTAGATGGCTCTCGCTGTACCGCAGCTCAGCAGGGGTGTTGGGCGTACGGAGTGGTGTCATCAGCCAGGTGCATAGTGGATATCCCTTGTCCACAAGAAGCCAACCACCTGGGTGATGCGGTGCCTGGAAAAGCTCTGCCACAGTAGTCTGGCGCAGGATGTATGCATCGTGGCTGCTGCCAGGATAACAGGCATCGACAGCGAATATCAGCTGTCTGTGGTCACAGACCAACTGCACGTTTAAGGAATGGAACCCCTAGCGGTTGCGGAAATCCTCTGCATTCTCATGCGGAGCACGCAAAGCCACATCCATGCAGTCAGTGGTACCCTGCAACATGGGGAAGCCTGCTCTCCTCGCAAAGCGCATAGTGCGTTCATGCTGCTTGGCCGGGGTCATGGGGAAAGAGATGTACTCTCGTCTCCTTTTATAGAGGGCATTTGTGACCTGACGGATGCAGCAATGGACTGCGAACTGGGAGATATTGGCGATGTCCCCAGTAGCTGATTGAAATGAGCTGGTGGCATAAAAGTTGAGAGCCACTGTTATCTTCACTGCCACTGACAGAGACGTCCGGCTCCTCAGTTGAGGCTGCAGATCTGGCTGCAGCAGGTGGCAGAGCTCAGTGACCACCTCCTTGCTGAAGCGCAGCCTTCGCAAACACTGCTCCTCAGACATATTAATGTAGGAGAATTGTTGGCGAAATACCCTGGGAGGGTAAGGTCTCCTGTACAGAGGCCTGTTGGCCCTCCTCCGTCTGGCCATGATTGCCACTCTCTGCGTCTCTGTGGCCTCCGATTCTGCTGGTGCAGGATGACACCCCCAATTGGTGCAGCCCCCAGTCTCTTGGCAATCAAAGTAATGAACGTCAAAAACCAAAGTACCTGCAAATTTATCCTCAGTAGCCAAAACTACTTCACACAGTGTTGACTCAATGCAGAAGTCTCTCTTTGTCTCTCTCAAAATCTCTCTCTCTCAGAACGAGTGGTGCAAAAATGTCTACCACAGAAAAAGCCAGGAAGAGGCCCCCTTTAAATAGCGCCCCCCCAGCCCCACAGTGACTGGGAAGCGTTCCAGTCAACCTGTCGTTGGTTGTGCCAGGCGGAAAGGAGGGTGGCGCCACTCAATTTCCGTTCTGGGGTGCCACAAGAGCGTTGCACACTCAAATGACGTCAAGATCTGCATGCGCAGGAGATTGGGCGGTATTGTTTAGCGCCGCCGCAAAATGTCCAGTCAATTTCGCGAGCGGCGCAGACATCGCCGCGCCTGGGCACTAGTTGCTTTGCGCCCCATTAGCGTCCTCTTAAGGCGCTAACGGGAGGCGCAAACCAACTGAATTTTTCCCCCATGATCATAAAATTAGAGCCAGGCAATTCAGGAGTGAAAACAGGAAGCACTTCCTCACACGAAGGGTAGTGGAAATCTGGCACTATCTCTCCCGAAAGGCTGTTGATGCTGAGGGTCAATTGGAGCTTTCAAGACAGAGATCGCTAGATTGTTGTTGGGGAAGGGTATCAAGCGATATGGATAGGTTTGCCAACCCTAGTTGGAGGCATTCCTGGCGGTTTGATCACATGACATTCTGAGCAGATGACTTCTACAAATGTTATTGCCGTTACTGTATAAAGGAGGCCCCTGTAGTTGAGGAGTTTTGCTTATGGTCTTGTGCTAGCAGCTGGTCTGACAAGTTCCAAGAACCAGGAGGCCACCCGTGAGCAGGTGAAGAGTGGAAGCCGAGGGCAGGGAAGAGGGGAGACCGAGGGCGGGGAAGAGGGGAGACCGAGGGCGGGGAAGAGGGGAGACCGAGGGCCGGGAAGAGAGGAGACCGAGGGCTGGGATGAGAGGAGACCGAGGGCGGGGAAGAGGGGAGACCGAGGGCGGGGAAGAGGGGGGACCGAGGGCCGGGAAGAGAGGAGACCGAGGGCGGGGAAGAGGGGAGACCGAGGGCTGGGAAGAGAGGAGGCCGAGGGCGGGGAAGAGGGGAGACCGAGGGCTGGGAAGAGAGGAGACCGAGGGCGGGGAAGAGACGAAACCGAGGGCGGGTAAGAGAGGAGACCGAGGGCGGGGAAGAGGGGAGACCGAGGGCCGGGAAGAGAGGAGACCGAGGGCGGGGAAGAGGGGAGACCGAGGGCTGGGAAGAGAGGAGACCGAGGGCGGGGAAGAGAGGAAACCGAGGGCGGGCAAGAGAGGAGACCGAGGGCGGGCAAGAGAGGAGACCGAGGGCGGGCAAGAGAGGAGACCAAGGGCGGGCAAGAGAGGAGACCGGGGGTGGGGAAGAGGGGAGACCGAGGGCGGGGAAGAGAGGAAACCGAGGGGGGGCAAGAGAGGAGACCGAGGGCGGGCAAGAGAGGAGACCGGGGGTGGGGAAGAGAGGAGACCGAGGGCGGGGAAGAGAGGAAACCGAGGGGGGGAAGAGAGGAGACTGAGGGCAGGGAAGAGAGGAGACCGAGGGGGGGAAGAGAGGAGACCGAGGGGGGGAAGAGAGGAGACCGAGGGCAGGGAAGAGGGGAGACCGAGGGCGGGGAAGAGGGGAGACCGAGGGCGGAGAAGAGAGGAAACCGAGGGTGGGGAAGAGAGGAGACCGAGGGGGGGAGGAGGGGAGACCGAGGGGGGGGAAGAGGGGAGACCGAGGGTGGGGAAGGGGGAGACCGAGGGTGGGGAAGAGGGGAGACCAAGGGGGGGGAAGAGGGGAGACCGAGGGGGGGGAAGAGGGGAGACCGAGGGCCGGGAAGAGGGGAGACCGAGGGTGGGGAAGGGGGACCGAGGGGGGGGGAAGAGGGGAGACCGAGGGTGGGGAAGGGGGAGACCGAGGGCGGGGAAGAGGGGAGACCGAGGGCGGGGAAGAGGGGAGACCGAGGGTGGGGAAGAGAGGAAACCGAGGGCGGGCAAGAGAGGAGACCGAGGGCGGGCAAGAGAGGAGACCGAGGGCGGGCAAGAGAGGAGACCGGGGGTGGGGAAGAGAGGAGACCGAGGGCGGGGAAGAGGGGAGACCGAGGGGGGGCAAGAGAGGAGACCGAGGGTGGGGAAGAGAGGAGACTGAGGGGGGGAAGAGGGGAGACCGAGGGGGGGGAAGAGGGGAGACCGAGGGGGGGGAAGAGGGGAGACCGAGGGGGGGAAGAGGGGAGACCGAGGGCGGGGAAGCGGGGAGACCGAGGGGGGGAAGCGGGGAGACCGAGGGGGGGAAGAGGGGAGACCGAGGGCGGGGAAGAGGGGAGACCGAGGGGGGGAAGAGGGGAGACCGAGGGCGGGGAAGAGGGGAGATCGAGGGCAGGGAAGAGGGGAGACCGAGGGGGGGAAGAGGGGAGATCGAGGGCAGGGAAGAGTGGGAAACCAAGGGGGGGGAAGAGAGGAAACCGAGGGCGGGGAAGAGAGGAAACCGAGGGCGGGGAAGAGGGGAGATCGAGGGCAGGGAAGAGTGGGAAACCGAGGGCGGGGAAGAGTGGGAAACCGAGGGCGGGGAAGAGAGGAAACCGAGGGCGGGGAAGAGGGGAGACCGAGGGCGGGGAAAAGAGGAGACCGAGGGGGGGGGAAGAGGGGAGACCGAGGGCGGAGAAGAGAGGAAACCGAGGGTGGGGAAGAGAGGAGACCGAGGGGGGGAGGAGGGGAGACCGAGGGGGGGAAAGAGGGGAGACCGAGGGTGGGGAAGGGGGAGACCGAGGGTGGGGAAGAGGGGAGACCAAGGGGGGGGAGGAGGGGAGACTAAGGGCCGGGAAGAGGGGAGACCGAGGGTGGGGAAGGGGGACTGAGGGGGGGGGGAAGAGGGGAGACCGAGGGTGGGGAAGGGGGAGACCGAGGGCGGGGAAGAGGGGAGACCGAGGGTGGGGAAGGGGGAGACCGAGGGCGGGGAAGAGGGGAGACCGAGGGCGGGGAAGAGGGGAGACCGAGGGTGGGGAAGAGAGGAAACCGAGGGCGGGCAAGAGAAGAGAACGAGGGCGGGCAAGAGAGGAGACCGAGGGCGGGGAAGAGGGGAGACCGAGGGGGGGAAGAGGGGAGACCGAGGGCGGGGAAGAGGGGAGATCGAGGGCAGGGAAGAGTGGGAAACCGAGGGCGGGGAAGAGTGGAAACCGAGGGTGGGGAAGAGAGGAGACCGAGGGGGGGAGGAGGGGAGACCGAGGGGGGGAAAGAGGGGAGACCGAGGGTGGGGAAGGGGGAGACCGAGGGTGGGGAAGAGGGGAGACCGAGGGCGGGGAAGAGGGAAGACCGAGGGCGGAGAAGAGAGGAAACCGAGGGTGGGGAAGAGAGGAGACCGAGGGGGGGAGGAGGGGAGACCGAGGGGGGGAAAGAGGGGAGACCGAGGGTGGGGAAGGGGGAGACCGAGGGTGGGGAAGAGGGGAGACCAAGGGGGGGGAGGAGGGGAGACCGAGGGTGGGGAAGAGGGGAGACCGAGGGTGGGGAAGGGGGACTGAGGGGGGGGGGAAGAGGGGAGACCGAGGGTGGGGAAGGGGGAGACCGAGGGCGGGGAAGAGGGGAGACCGAGGGCGGGGAAGAGGGGAGACCGAAGGTGGGGAAGAGAGGAAACCGAGGGCGGGCAAGAGAAGAGACCGAGGGCGGGCAAGAGAGGAGACCGAGGGCGGGCAAGAGAGGAGACCGAGGGCGGGCAAGAGAGGAGACCGGGGGTGGGGAAGAGGGGAGACCGAGGGCGGGGAAGAGGGGAAACTGAGGGCCGGGAAGAGGGGAGACCGAGGGGGGGAAGAGGGGAGACCGAGGAGGGAAGAGGGGAAACCGAGGGCGGAGAAGAGAGGAAACCGAGGGTGGGGAAGAGGGGAGACCAAGGGGGGGGAGGAGGGGAGACCGAGGGCGGGAAAGAGGGGAAACCGAGGGCGGGGAAGAGGGGAAAATGAGGGGGGAAGAGGGGAGACTGAGGGCAGGGAAGAGGGGAGACTGAGGGGGGGGGGAAGAGGGAAAACCGAGGGGGGGGGAAGAGGGGAGACCGAGGGCGGGGAAAAGTGGGAAACCGAGGGGGGGAAGAGGGGAAACCGAGGGGGGGAAGAGGGGAAGCCAAGAGGGGGAAGAGGGGAGACCAAGGGCGGGGAAGAGAGGAAACCGAGGGCAGGGAAGAGGGGAGACCGAGGGGGGGGAAGAGGGGAGACCGAGGGGGGGGGAAGAGGGGAGACCGAGGGCCGGGAAGAGGGGAGACCGAGGGCCGGGAAGAGTGGAGACCGAGGGCCGGAAGAGGGGAGACCGAGGGCCGGGAAGAGGGGAGACCGAGGGCCGGGAAGGGGGGAGACCGAGGGCCGGGAAGAGGGGAGACCGAGGGAGGGGAAGGGGAGACCGAGGGCGGGGAAGAGGGGAGACCGTGGGTGGGGAAGAGGGGAGACCGAGGGTGGGGAAGAGGGGAGACCGAGTGCCGGGAAGAGGGGAGACTGAGGGGGGAAGAGGGGAGACCGAGGGCCGGGAAGAGGGGAGACCGAGGGGGGGAAGAGGGGAGACCGAGGGCCGGGAAGAGGGGAGACCGAGGGGGGGAAGAGGGGAGACCGTGGGGGGAAGTGGGGAGACCGAGGGTGGGGAAGAGGGGAGACCGAGTGCCGGGAAGAGGGGAGACCGAGGGGGGGAAGAGGGGAGACCGAGGGCCGGGAAGGGGGGAGACCGAGGGGGGGGAAGAGGGGAGACCGAGGGCCGGGAAGAGGGGAGACCGAGGCGGGAAGAGGGGAAACCACGGGTCGGGAAGAGGGGAGACCGAGAGCAGGGAAGAAGGGAGACCGAGGGAGGGGAAGAGGGGAGACCGAGGGCCGGGAAGAGGGGAGACCGAGTGGGGGGAAGAGGGGAAACCACGGGTCGGGAAGAGGGGAGACCGAGGGCAGGGAAGAAGGGAGACCGAGGGCGGGGAAGAGGGGAGACCGAGGGAGGGGAAGAGGGGAGACCGAGGGAGGGGAAGAGGGGAGACCGAGGGCCAGGAAGAGGGGAGACCGAGGGCCGGGAAGAGGGGAGACCAAGGGAGGGGAAGAGGGGAGACTGAGGGCGGGGAAGAGGGGAAACCGAGGGAGGGGAAGAGGGGAGACCGAGAGTGGGGAAGTGGGGAAACTGAGGGCCGGGAAAGAGAGGAGACTGAGGCCGGGGAAGACTGGAGGCCGAGGGGGGAAGAGGGGAGAACGAGGGCGGGGAAGAGGGGAAACCGAGGGCCGGGAAAGAGAGGAGACTGAGGGCGGGGAAGACTGGAGACCGAGGGGCGACGAAGGGAGAACGAGGGCAGGGAAGAGGGGAGACCGAGGGCGGGGAAGAGGGGAAACTGAGGGCGGGGTATCCAATAGTGGGGGAGCAATTTGCAGAGGGGAAACCAGAGGTGGGAGGACCTTTAGTTCCACCAGTAACTAATGGTAACTCACTGAAACAGCACTAATAACCAATAGTAAAGTGGTAGCGCTCAGATTCCCATCATAACCAACAGTAATATAATAACACATTGATCATCTATATGTAATTGGTAGTAATAGATGTAATGCCCCGATATCCTACCTGTAACTAGTAGTAATCCTATAACCTGATATTCACCCTGAAACCATAGCCAGATTCCCCCTGCACTGCACAGTAAGGCTCCCCAGTTGATGACACTTTTAATAGGCCCGATCTCGCTCCCTATCTCCTTGGACTCTGGTTCCATGTGAAGGTGACGACTCTGAACTGGGAGCCTCAGTCAGAGCCAATCTGCATTTGGACTTCACACGTCAAAACTGGCCGCCACAATCCGAGAGATCACACAAAGGGTAGCGGGCTCAGTGTTTGGGACACTTCTCACAGGGCACAGCATCCTGGACTCGGCTCAGCACCAACATTTCTAAACCACTCTCTAGACTCAGACTCCAAAAGTAAAGTTTTCATAGAATGATAGAAATTACAGCATGGGAGGAGGTTCCGGTGCTGGAGCTCTCTCCTGGAACCCTATTCCCCACCCTCCTCCATCCCCCACACAGATTTTTTTATATTCCTCCTTTTAATGAAGTTTTAGTCTGTACCTCAATAGCCACATGTGGTGAAATATCCCACGATCGAATAGCCCTCAGTTCAAGAACGTTCCTCCTCCCTTTCCGCTTGTTTTTTCCAGTAAGAATCCTTGTTTTCCATTCCCTAGTTCCCCATTCGCCCATCAATGGCAAAAATCTTTCGCTATTTACCCACAAATGTAAGAAGTCACACAACACCAGGTTATAGTCCAACAGCTTTATTTGAAGTCACAAGCTTTCGGAGCGCTGCTCCTTCATCAGGTGAAGTGGAGAGATGCATAAAGACACAGCTTATATAGTCAGAGAATAATGTCAGATGTTTACAGGTAATCTTTCTAACTGCCATTTATCACACCTCGGCAGAGAGATAATCACAGCAGTCAAAGGTGTGAATGGTGTCCAAACAGGTCAGTCAGGAAAACATTATATCAAAGAACAATGAGGTGGGGTCACAAGGGATCAAATGTTGCAGATGCTGGGGTCTGTGTGAAAAACAAAAAAACAGACAAAAAACATTTTTTTTGCTGGAAATCACAGCAGGTCCAGCCGCATCTGTGTAGAGAGAACAAGCCAACGACGACTCGAGTCTGGATGACCCTACGTCAGGTGGGGTTACATGTAGCATGACATGAACCCAAGATCCCGGTTCAGGCCATCCTCATGGGTGCGGAACTTGGCTATCAGTTTCTGCTCTACGATTTTGCGTTGTCGTGTGTCTCGAAGGCCGCCTTGGAGAATGCTTACCCGAAGATCGGAGGCTGAATGTCCTTGACTGCTGAAGTGTTCCCCGACTGGGAGGGAACACTCCTGCCTGGCGATTGTTGTGCGGTGTCCGTTCATCCGTTGTCGCAGTGTCTGCATGGGCTCGCCGATGTACCATGCTCCGAGGCATCCTTTCCTGCAACGTATGAGGTAGACAACGTTGGCCGAGTCACATGAGTACGTACCATGTACCTGGTGGGTGGCGTCCTCGCGTGTGATGATGGTATCTGTGTTGATGATCTGGCATGTCTTGCAGAGGTTGCTGTGGCAGGGTTGTGTGGTGTCGTGGTTGCTGTTCTCCTGAAAGCTGAGTAATTTGCTGTGAACGATAGTCTGTTTGAGGTTAGGCGGCTGTTTGAAGGCGAGTAGTGGAGGCGTGGGGATGGCCTTAGCGAGGTGTTCGTCGTCATCGATGACATGTTGAAGGCTGCGAAAAACATGGCGTAGTTTCTCTGCTCCAGGGAAGTACTGGACGACGAAGGGTACTCTGTTGGTTGTGTCCCGTGTTTGTCTTCTGAGGAGGTCTGTACGATTTTTCGCTGTGGCCCGTCGGAATTGTCGATCGACGAGTCGAGCGTCATATCCCGTTCTTACAAGGGCGTCTTTCAGCGTCTGTAGGTGTCCATCGCGTTCCTCCTCGTCTGAGCAGATCCTGTGTATTCGCAGGGATTGTCCATAGGGGATGGCTTCTTTAACTTGGTTAGGGTGGAAGCTGGAGAAGTGGAGCATCGTGAGGTTGTCCGTGGGCTTGCGGTAGAGTGAAGTGCTGAGGTGTCCGTCTTTGATGGAGATTCGTGTGTCCAAGAATGAAACTGATTCTGAGGAGTAGTCCATGGCGAGTTTGATGGTGGGATGGAACTTGTTGATGTTATCGTGTAGTCTTTTCAGTGATTCTTCGCCATGGGTCCATAGGAAGAAAATGTCGTCGATGTATCTGGTGTATAGCTTTGGTTGGAGGTCCTGTGCAGCGAAGAAGTCTTGCTCGAACTTGTGCATGAAGATGTTGGCGTATTGGGGTGCGAATTTGGTCCCCATGGCTGTTCCGTGTGTTTGGGTAAAGAACTGGTTGTCGAAGGTGAAGACATTGTGGTCAAGGATGAAGCAGATGAGTTGTAGGATGGCGTCTGGAGATTGGCTGTTGTTGGTGTTGAGTACTGAGGCTGTCGCAGCAATGCCGTCATCGTGGGGGATACTGGTGTAGAGTGCCGAGACGTCCATCGTGGCGAGGAGTGTTCCTGGTTCAACTGGTCCGTGGGTGCTGAGTTTCTGTAAGAAGTCTGTAGTGTCACGACAGAAGCTGGGGGTTCCCTGTACAATGGGTTTCAGGATGCCCTCAACGTATCCAGAGAGGTTCTCACACAGGGTTCCGTTGCCTGATACGATAGGACGTCCGGGTGTGTTGGCTTTGTGTATCTTTGGGAGGCAGTAGAAGTCTCCCACGCGGGGAGTACGTGGGATGAGAGCGCGTAGGATGCTTTGAAGGTCTGGATCGAAGGTCTTGATCAGTCTGTTGAGTTGGCGGGTGTGTTCTTTGGTCGGATCTGCGGGTAACTGTCTGTAGTGTTCCTGGTTGTCCAGTTGTCGGTATGCTTCTTTGCAATAGTCCGTTCTGTTCTGTATGACGATGGCTCCTCCTTTGTCTGCTGGTTTGATGACGATGTTGCGGTTGGTCTCGAGAGCATGGATGGCGTTGCGTTGTGCTCGGGTGACATTCTGGACTGTCTTGTGAGTGCGGCTGATGAATCTGGCGTTGATGCATCTCCTGACAGCTTGAGCATACATGTCAAGCTTAGGGCAGCGACCCTCCGGAGGGGTCCAATTTGACTCTTTCTTATTCGGTTGCTGCACTGTGGATCCCTCTGTCTGCTGTTCCGGATCATTGATTGTCTCATTGGGTTCGCTGCTGACATCTTGGGATTTGTGGAAGAATTCCCGGATCCTCATTCTCCTGATGAATTCCTCTGTGTCTGCCGCGAGACCGATGGGGTCCATTTTGGTGGTGGGGCAGAAATTGAGCCCTCGGCTGAGAAGGTTTCAACCACAGTAAGGTCTCCGGACTGCTCCTCTTTCAGTGCCGCTCCCACTCACCGCCCTGTTGCTGCTCTCAGCTCTGTGGGAAATGTTGGCCCCCATGCCCACCCTCAACCCATTTACCCCCTCACTTGAGCCCCAGCCCCTCAACCACTAGTCCCCTTCTCTCCAACCTCCCGTCCCCTAATCCCTAATCTCTCCCCCTGCTCCGACAGTTTCTCGCTCCCCCGGAGCCCCCATTCCTCATTGTCCGTCTCTTCCTCCCGTGCCCCCATTCCCCAGTCTCCCTTTGATTCCCCCAGTCTCCTTCTCTTCCCCCCTGGTTTCAAACCTCCCCAGATTTCAAGCCCACTCCCCAATTTCAAGTTACCCCACTTCCTCCTGTACCCCGCACACCACCCCCGCCCCACCTCCCCCCCCCTCACCCATTTCAGAGCCCTCTCGAGTTCAGGACACCTGCCATTCTCCAGCCTCCCGATTGCTGACTCTCCGGCCCCCTGCCAACTGCACTCCACGCGGTCGCGACTCTCTGTGGCGATGGTCCAGTGATGTCACCGAGCCTGAGGCTTTAACAGCAGCTGGTGACATCACGGAGCAAGGGGGTGGGGGTGGGCACTGTGGTGGGAAATTTGAATAGCTGGTCTCCCGGGCTGCTGGAGGCACAGCTCTGGAGCAGTACTCCCGATTCCAAGAAACTCTCGGTCATTCCGGGAGGGTTGTGAACTCTAGATATGGATGAAAGTAAAGTATGGCGGGTAAATGGAGTTAAGAAGCAGATCAGCCATGATCTAATTGAATGGCAGTGCATTCCCGAGGGGGCTGAATGGCCAACTCTCGTCCCTAATCCTCCTATGAAGTTGGCACCCCTTATGCCAGAACTACAGATGAGAGAATTCCCCTGTATTTATACAGTTGAAGGGCCTTTGAAGATAGTGCAGTCAATTCTTCTTATGGTCAATGTGTGAGGATAATAGAAATTGTTGCACTATTTTTCTATTCTTCCTCTATTTTTCCCACACATTTTCTATATTCAAAGTTGGAATAATCCTCAATGCCACTAGTCACACTGTACTGGGAAGGCAGGCCTCTGGGTCATTACCTTCCCAGCCCCTCCAAGCCAAGACAAGAAAATGTTACACAAGTCAATCCAACTGTAACACATCCTCAACGCTGGGCCTTGGCCCAGTTTGTGAAACAAAAGCCTCGGACATTTAACAAATGTTTCTGACAATATTCATTTGACAAAACCCCTCTTATTCACTTCTATTGGAAGGGAATTATAAACACTCGCTGATAGACCATAACTTTTGATGGAACACACATTGTGTAAGCTTCCCTCTCAGATAGAAAACATACAAGATACTCTCTCTGCGCTACATTTATTGCAGGAACACACACAGTCATGCTCTGCATCATTTTTAGTTTAATTGTGAACAATGAAGAACTCCCCACAGCATGCGCCTCACTGGAAGCTTTGAAACAAAACGTACAAATCACTCTCCCAATAATGTGTGTGCTTTTTGCTATGTTGTCTGTTGTCTCTGGCGCTGAACCTTCAATATAACACTCGCAGATGTACCCAGTCTCAGATATAAAGCATCAGTGGATTACGAAAACACATCCAGAAGAATAGAGCACAGAAAGGAAAAGGTCAGTCAACCTATCAAGCCTGCTCCTGCACAGTCCATGGACGACCCACTCTATCATGGACACTACCCAACCCATTCCTGAGGTGATGTTCTGCCAGGTTTGTCCCTGTGCAACCCCAACAACAACAACCCCAACAACAACTTGCATTTATACAGTGTCTTTAACATAGTAAAACGTCCCAAGGTGCTTCACAGGAGCGTAATTAGACAAAAACTGACACCAAGCCGAAGAAGGAGACATTAGGGCAAGTGACCAAATGCTTGGTCAAAGAGGTAGGTTTTAAGCAGCGTCTTAAAGAGGGAGAGAGAGGTGGAGAGGAGAAGAAGTTTGGGGAGGGAATTCCAGAGCTTAGGGCCTAGATGGCTGAAGGCACAGCTGGCAATGGTGAGACGAAGGAAGTGGGGGGATGCACAAGAGACCAGGGTTGGTTGAGGTGGAGGTGCTACCATTGGCCTCAGTATCCCCAGGCTCAAGGTAGTGAAACAAAAATTGCCAATTTTTCATTGATGATATGCTGATAGTCCACCTCTGTGGAAGATCGGAGCAAAAGTGAGCCCTTCAGCATCTAGAGCCTGTTCCGCCTTTCATGTAAGTACTTGGTGTACGGACAGGATCAGGCTTGGCCGTGACATTCACAGCTGAACAGCCTGCCAACACACGAAAACCCTCCATTGCAGTGGTACTCCAGCATGCGTCATCATCTTCAGGATGGGGCAAATTGGGAAAATAAAGAGTGCACAATGCACAATACTGGGATCTGGGCAGACGCCAGACTTCTGAAGAAACATCTACAAGCTAATGAAGTGCCTGCACCTCCCTCTATTTTTCCTGCATCATTTTCATTCAAAGTCATTGTTCTCATAGTTGTGGAGAGGCCCCTCCTTATCCTCTCCGTTGACCCCATGGCCCCGATGACTGCTTTCTTCAATAGATCCAACTGTAATGCTGCCTTCACTGCAGGAGAGCAGGAGAGGGTGTTGACAACATAGTGAATGTGGCCATGGTGCCAGCAGATGCACATTAAAGCACCAAGTCCAAAAGCCTTAAGAGCAGGGCCCAATGGTGAAACCTGTGGGACAGCAATGCATCTGACTTGTGCGTATTGAACTATTCTCCGACTTTCCAAACAAAAACCCGAGTCAAAGCATGAATAATTCATTGAGAAATGATGTACATTGTGACAGAAGGTTGGGTTTATGTGCTGGCAGCGATCACTGTCAAGGTCTAGTGAGCGTGCAATCACTGCTGGTTAAAATATTGACCCTAATTCCCCAACGACTTCGCTGGGAAACGTACGGCTCACTGTGTGGTGCAGAGTCATCCAGACTGGAAGACAGCGAGCTCCGGTCCATGCCGAGTTGGCTGATCTCAACTGGGGCCACAGTAAGAGCAACGCAGCTGTGCTTCCCACGGGGAAGGCCCCACGCCGGGAGCATGGATTCAGAATATCAGCCCTCAGTAACCACATAAAGGGGGTCAGGGACAAGAGACGATCAATCAACGCCTCGAAGCTCCTCCCTTAATCAGTAGAATTACATAGAATTTACAGCAGAGAAACAGGCCAGTCGGCCTAACGGGTCCATGCCAGTGTTTATGCTCCGCACAAGCCTCCTCCCACCCTATCAGCATAACCTTGAGACTACACCTTGAGTGTTGTGTGCAGTTTTGGTCACCTTATCTGGGGAAGGATGTTCTTGCCATGGAGGGAGTGCAGCGAAGATTCACCAGACTGATACCTGGGATTGCAGGAATGACGTATGAGGAGAGATTGGGTCGATTAGGCTTATATTCGCTAGAGTTTAGAAGAATGAGAGGGGATCTCATTGAAACTTATAAAATTCTAACAGGACTAGACAGACTAGATGCAGGAAGGATGTTCCCGATGGCGAGGGAGTCCAGAACCAGGGGTCACAGTCTAAGGATAAGGGGTAAGCCATTTAGGACTGAGAAGAGGAGGAATTTCTTCACCCAGAGAGTGGTGAACCTGTGGAATTCTCTACCACACAAGGCAGTTGAGGCCAATTCATTAAATATATTCAAGAAGGAGTTAGATATATTTCTTAAGGCTAAAGGGATCAAGGGATATGGGGAGAAAGCAGGGACAGGGTACTGAATTTGGATGATCAGCCATGATCTCATTAAATGGCGGAACAGGCTCGAGGGGCCGAATGGCCTACTCCTGCTCCTATCTTCTAAGTCTATGTCTATGTCTAATCTTCGATTCCTTTCTTCCTCCTGTACTAATACCCTGACTCTCCTATTATACTACCCAGCTGCGTGCAAATTGGCTGCCGCATTTCCCTACATTACAACGGCGATTACACTTCAAAAGTACTTCATTGGCTGTGAAGCGCTTTGGGATGTCCTGAGGTTATGAAAGGTGCTACAGGAATGCAAGCTCTTTCTAATATTAAAAACGGTTTAAAAGGAACAACACGCAAACAAGATTACACAGGAAGTCCATAAATATTCACTGGCCAAATTTCAGATCACAGCATTCTGTAACTGAAGGAAATAATTTATTTCCCACAGTGAACATAAAAAAGATACTTTATTACTCATAGAGTCATACAGCACGGATAGAGGCCCTTCGGCCCATCGTGTCCGCGCCGGCCATCACGCCCTGTCTAATCTAATCCCATATTCCAGCATTTGGTCCGTAGCCTTGTATGCTATGGCATTTCAAGTGCTCATCCAAATGCGTCTTGAATGTTGTGAGGGTTCCAGCCTCCACAACCCTTCCGGGCAGTGAGTTCCAGACTCCAACCACCCTCTGGGTGAAAAAGTTCTTTCTCAAATCCCCTCTAAACCTCCCGCCCTTTACCTTGAATCTGTGCCCCCTAGTTATTGACCCTTCTACTAAGGGAAAAAGCTCCTTAGTATCCATCCTATCTATGCCCCTCATAATTTTGTACACCTCAATCATGTCCCCCCTCAGCCTCCTCTGCTCCAAGGAAAACAAACCCAATCTGCCCAGTCTCTCTTCATAGCTGAAGCGTTCCAGCCCTGGTAGCATCCTGGTGAATCTCCTCTGCACCCTCTCCAAAGCTATCACATCCTTCCTGTAGTGTGGCGACCAGAACTGCACACAGTATTCCAGCTGTGGCCTAACCAATGTTTTATACAGCTCCATCATAACCTCCTTGCTCTTATATTCTATGCCTCGGCTAATGAAGGCAAGTATCCCATATGCCTTTTTTACCACCTTATCCACCTGTTCCGCCGCCTTCAGGGATCTGTGTACTTGCACACCCAGATCCCTCTGACCCTCTGTCTTGCCTAGGGTCTTACCATTCATTGTGTATTCCCTTGCCTTGTTAGTCCCCCCAAAGTGCATCACCTCGCACTTTTCCGGGTTAAATTCCATTTGCCACTGTTCCACCCATCTGACCAACCCATCGATATCGTCCTGCAGACTGAGACTACCCTCCTCGCTATTTACCACCCTACCAATTTTTGTATCATCCGCGAACTTACTGATCATACCTTTTACATTCATATCCAAGTCATTAATATAGACCACAAACAGCAAGGGACCCAGCACCGATCCCTGTGGTACCCCACTGGCCACAGGCTTCCAGTCACAAAAACAACCTTCGACCATCACCCTCTGCCTTCTGCCACTAAGCCAGTTTTGTATCCAACGTGCCAAGGCACCCTGGATTCCATGGGCTCTTACCTTCTTGACCAGTCTCCTGTGCGGGACTTTATCGAAGGCCTTACTGAAATCCATGTATACCACATCCACTGCGTTACCCTCATCCACACACCTAGTCACCCCCTCAAAAAATTCAATCAAATTAGTCAGACATGATCTTCCCTTGACAAAGCCATGTTGACTATCCCTGATTAATCCTTGCCTCTCCAAGTGGAGACTGATTTTGTCCCTCAGAATTTTTTCCAATAATTTTCCCACCACTGATGTTAGGCTCACTGGCCTGTAGTTCCCCGGTTTTTCCCTACTCCCCTTCTTGAATAATGGAACTACATTAGCGGTTCTCCAGTCCTCTGTCACATCCCCTGTGACCAGAGAGGTTCTGAATATGTGTGTTAGAGCCCCCGCAATCTCTTCCTTTGCCTCACACAGCAGCCTGGGATACATTTCGTCCAGGCCTGGGGATTTATCCATTTTTAGGCCTGCTAAAACCGCCAATACCTCCTCCCTCTCGATGTTAATGTGTTCGAGCATATCACAGTCCCCCCGCCCTATTTCTATGTCTACATCGTCCCTCTCCATAGTGAAAACAGATGCAAAAAATTCATTTAGAACCCCTCCTACATCTTCCGGCTCCACACACAGATTGCCACTTTTGTCCCTAATGGGCCCTATTTTTTCCCTAGTGAGAAATGAAAGCCTTATTTTGCAGAACACTGGCTGACGAATGCAGCACACATTTTGGCAAATATGTGAGATGGTGCTTCCGGACTGAAGTGTCTGAGAATTAAACCCAGTGTACCTCACTCTATCTGGATGAGGAGGAGAGACCCTTTATGAAGGGGAAATGGTCTCCTCACAATCCCTTCGCTGCCGTCGCCTAGACTTGCACCTGTCGACTGCTGTTGAGCAGAATGGGAGATTACATGGAGCAGTCTTCTACTTAGTGGGGGCAGGAGGTCAGGTCGAATCAGGGGCTGTCTTGTGATTGAAGACGCACCCACGGTGAGGACTGGTCTGCCGAGGAGACTGGAGCAGGAAGATAACAGAGATTCTGCCCACGTGTAATTTATGTCGAACCGAACCCCCATACTGGCCTGGCTTTTCCAGCACTGACAGATTGAACCGTTTAGTCAGAAGAAAAACTATCTCACCCTCGTGGAACGTGTTTCTTTCTGCATCGCGAATGCCAAACTTCTCCCGATGGCGAGGGGGTCTAGAACGAGGGGTCACAGTCTAAGGATAAGGGGTAAGCCATTTAGGACTGAGATGAGGAGAAATTTCTTCACTCAGAGGGTGGTGAACCTGTGGAATTCTCTACCACAGAAAGCTGTGGAGGCCCAGTCACTGAATATATTTAAGAATGAGATAGATAGATTTCTAGACGCAAAAGGCGTAAAGGGGTATGAGGAGAGAGCGGGAATATGGTATTGAGATAGAGGATCAGCCACGATCATATTGAATGGCCTACTCCTGCTCCTATTTTTCTAATTTTCTAAGATCCTGTGACGCTATCCTTCTTTGAAGAAGAACTTCTCCTAGTTTCCTGGCCAACATTCCTCCCTCAAACAACGCCGCCAAAAACAGATGAACTGTCGGCCGGCAATTTGACCATTGGAGGCAGCACAGCTGTGACACATCCTGCCCATTACTTGATATCCATACGTGTGCACTTCCAAGCAGGGGTAACTGGGGATTGGGCAGGGACTTTAGGTGACAGCTCCTTTCTTAACTAAGGGATGCTAAGACTAATTATAGCATCCCAATTACTGACATCAGCTAACTCAGCACAGACTGGAGACTGAAATCAGTACCTCTCGCACTGCAAAACCAAAAATAGTCCAGCGCTGCTAAATAAGTCGTTTCATTTAAATATAGCAGTGTCTAGGTCTCAGAGATAGCACTCTCGCCTCTAAGTCAGATGGTTTTGGGTTAAATTCCCACTCCAGAGACTTGATCACATAATTCAGCCTGACACCCCCAGTGCAGTACTGAGGGAGTGCTGCTCTGTCGCAGGTGCTGCCTTTTGGATGAGGCGTTAAACCATCTCAGGTGGTCATAAAACATCCCATGGCACAATTTCAAAGAAGAGCAGGGAAGTTTCCCCCCCGGTGTCCTGACCAACATTTATCCCTCAACCAACACCTCAAACAGATTATCTGGTCATTATCACGTCGTTGTTTGTGGGACCTTGCTGTGCGAATTGGCTGTCGTTTTTTCCAAATTACAACAGCGACTACACTTCAAAAAGTATTTAATTGGCTGTAAAATGTTTTGGGACATCCTGAGGTCATGAAAGGCACTATAGAAATATAAATCTTTCTTTCTCCGATATGCAAGGACTACATTTGCACCACTGTTCCAGTTCACCGTTTATAATTGGGAGCATTATACACCTGCAATTCACTAGGTTCAAAACAGGCAGAGCAGCACTGGGCTGTAAGGACTTTTTCAGTTCCCTAAAAAGGTCTTTTATGTATTTTCTCCCTGTCTCCATGTTTCCCTACCTAAATGCCATGCATTGTACCCAAGCAGGCCGGAGAAGGTGACCGGTGGGCATAGTGGGCTGATCACCCGCTCACAGGTGTCTGCCGATAGCGAGAAGCTGTGAGGAGACGGGCAAGACTGGAATTCTCTCTGAACTCCTCAATTAAGCTTTTGGCAAACTCAATTCGCTTTGTCAGCTGCTACTTAGAGCCCAGTATTTGACAAGTAAATTAAATCTAATGATAAGGATTCAATGACCGAGTGGAGCGGGGACCTCCTTTTTCTGCAATTGAATGCCCCTTGCACCAATTATTGATAGTGAGAGTTGGCAGCATGGTCGACTAAGGGGACATCACAACCCATCCTGTCCTCACCTGACATCAATCCCTCCGGAACATCCTCCACACCGTACACATTTCCCCGAAGGATGTTGTGGGATAGCAATCAAAAGTCAGAATCACTGGCTGTCACCCCGCCACCCCGCCATACTTAATGACAGAGCGGTACCGGCCATTGAGTGCTATTGTTAATGCTCGCTCACTTCTGATCAGAGAAACTTTTCCCCAACAGAGCAGGGGATGTGGATCAGACTCCCTACCAAAGCAGTTGTTTGGGATCTCTATTGGAGGCTCTCAGGGTAGGCATAGACTGAGATGGTCAAATACTCCAGGGACATGATGCTTCCTGTGCTGGTGGGGCAGGGTCTGTGGAATAAGCTGCCCAAAATGAATAGTGGAACGTGAGAATGGATGGATATTCTGGAGTCTTGCTTGATGTAGCATTTATACTGAGATTTCCCTCAGGGCAATACATGGATGGGTAGAGTCAATGATAGGGTAGATTGTACAGGGGCTGCGGAAGGAGATTAAATGGATGGGTAGAGTCAATGATGGGGTAGAGTGTACAGGGGCTGTGGAAGGAGATTAAATGGATGGGTAGAGTCAATGATAGGGTAGAGTGTACAGGGGCTGTGGAAGGAGATTAAATGGATGGGTAGAGTCAATGATAGGGTAGAGTGTACAGGGGCTGTGGAAGGAGATTAAATGGATGGGTAGAGTCAATGATAGGGTAGACGGTACATGGGCTGTGGAAGGAGATTAAATGGATGGGTAGAGTCAATGATAGGGTAGACGGTACATGGGCTGCAGAAGGAGATTAAATGGATGGGTAGAGTCAATGATAGGGTAGACGGTACAGGGGCTGTGGAAGGAGATTAAATGGATGGGTAGAGTCAATGATAGGGTAGACGGTACAGGGGCTGTGGAAGGAGATTAAATGGATGGGTAGAGTCAATGATGGGGTAGAGTGTACAGGGGCTGTGGAAGGAGATTAAATGGATGGGTAGAGTCAATGATAGGGTAGACTGTACAGGGGCTGCAGAAGGAGATTAAATGGATGGGTAGAGTCAATGATAGGGTAGAGTGTACAGGGGCTGTGGAAGGAGATTAAATGGATGGGTAGAGTCAATGATAGGGTAGACGGTACATGGGCTGCAGAAGGAGATTAAATGGATGGGTAGAGTCAATGATAGGGTAGACGGTACAGGGGCTGTGGAAGGAGATTAAATGGATGGGTAGAGTCAATGATGGGGTAGAGTGTACAGGGGCTGTGGAAGGAGATTAAATGGATGGGTAGAGTCAATGATAGGGTAGACTGTACAGGGGCTGCAGAAGGAGATTAAATGGATGGGTAGAGTCAATGATAGGGTAGAGTGTACAGGGGCTGTGGAAGGAGATTAAATGGATGGGTAGAGTCAATGATGGGGTAGAGTGTACAGGGGCTGCGGAAGGAGATTAAATGGATGGGTAGAGTCAATGATAGGGTAGACTGTACAGGGGCTGTGGAAGGAGATTAAATGGATGGGTAGAGTCAATGATAGGGTAGAGTGTACAGGGGCTGTGGAAGGAGATTAAATGGATGGGTAGAGTCAATGATAGGGTAGAGTGTACAGGGGCTGTGGAAGGAGATTAAATGGATGGGTAGAGTCAATGATAGGGTAGAGTGTACAGGGGCTGTGGAAGGAGATTAAATGGATGGGTAGAGTCAATGATAGGGTAGAGTGTACAGGGGCTGTGGAAAGAGATTAAATGGATGGGTAGAGTCAATGATAGGGTAGAGTGTACAGGGGCTGTGGAAGGAGATTAAATGGATGGGTAGAGTCAATGATAGGGTAGATTGTACAGGGGCTGTGGAAGGAGATTAAATGGATGGGTAGAGTCAATGATAGGGTAGAGTGTACAGGGGCTGTGGAAGGAGATTAAATGGATGGGTAGAGTCAATGATAGGGTAGACTGTACAGGGGCTGTGGAAGGAGATTAAATGGATGGGTAGAGTCAATGATAGGGTAGAGTGTACAGGGGCTGCGGAAGGAGATTAAATGGATGGGTAGAGTCAATGATAGGGTAGAGTGTACAGGGGCTGTGGAAGGAGATTAAATGGATGGGTAGAGTCAATGATAGGGTAGATTGTACAGGGGCTGTGGAAGGAGATTAAATGGATGGGTAGAGTCAATGATAGGGTAGAGTGTACAGGGGCTGTGGAAGGAGATTAAATGGATAGGTAGAGTCAATGATAGGGTAGAGTGTACAGGGGCTGTGGAAGGAGATTAAATGGCTGGGTAGAGTCAATGATAGGGTAGAGTGTACAGGGGCTGTGGAAGGAGATTAAATGGATGGGTAGAGTCAATGATAGGGTAGAGTGTACAGGGGCTGTGGAAGGAGATTAAATGGATGGGTAGAGTCAATGATAGGGTAGAGTGTACAGGGGCTGTGGAAGGAGATTAAATGGATGGGTAGAGTCAATGATAGGGTAGACTGTACAGGGGCTGCGGAAGGAGATTAAATGGATGGGTAGAGTCAATGATAGGGTAGAGTGTACAGGGGCTGTGGAAGGAGATTAAATGGATGGGTAGAGTCAATGATGGGGTAGAGTGTACAGGGGCTGTGGAAGGAGATTAAATGGCTGGGTAGAGTCAATGATAGGGTAGAGTGTACAGGGGCTGTGGAAGGAGATTAAATGGATGGGTAGAGTCAATGATAGGGTAGATTGTACAGGGGCTGTGGAAGGAGATTAAATGGATGGGTAGAGTCAATGATAGGGTAGACGGTACATGGGCTGTGGAAGGAGATTAAATGGATGGGTAGAGTCAATGATAGGGTAGACTGTACAGGGGCTGTGGAAGGAGATTAAATGGATGGGTAGAGTCAATGATAGGGTAGACTGTACAGGGGCTGTGGAAGGAGATTAAATGGATGGGTAGAGTCAATGATAGGGTAGATTGTACAGGGGCTGTGGAAGGAGATTAAATGGATGGGTAGAGTCAATGATAGGGTAGACTGTACAGGGGCTGTGGAAGGAGATTAAATGGATGGGTAGAGTCAATGATAGGGTAGACTGTACAGGGGCTGTGGAAAGAGATTAAATGGATGGGTAGAGTCAATGATAGGGTAGATGGTACATGGGCTGTGGAAGGAGATTAAATGGATGGGTAGAGTCAATGATAGGGTAGATGGTACATGGGCTGTGGAAGGAGATTAAATGGATGGGTAGAGTCAATGATAGGGTAGACGGTACATGGGCTGTGGAAGGAGATTAAATGGATGGGTAGAGTCAATGATAGGGTAGATGGTACATGGGCTGTGGAAGGAGATTAAATGGATGGGTAGAGTCAATGATAGGGTAGATGGTACATGGGCTGTGGAAGGAGATTAAATGGATGGGTAGAGTCAATGATAGGGTAGACTGTACAGGTGCTATGGAAGGAGATTAAATGGATGGGTAGAGTCAATGATAGGGTAGACTGTACAGGGGCTGTGGAAGGAGATTAAATGGATGGGTAGAGTCAATGATAGGGTAGATGGTACATGGGCTGTGGAAGGAGATTAAATGGATGGGTAGAGTCAATGATAGGGTAGACGGTACATGGGCTGCGGAAGGAGATTAAATGGACAGGGTCATTGCATGAGAATATTAATGAAGACAGTAACATGTTTAACTGTGATATCGTGGTGATTGAACAGCCTGTCAATGCTCACTGCCTTGACTCAACAATGAGGACTAACCTCTTTGAGAGATAGGGCTGTGTGTACCCGTGGAACTGGCCCCCAGCAAACCTCAGCATTCCCAACAGACAATGGAAAAAGGGGAGTAAAATTGGAGAAGAAAGATTTCTACATACCCATCCATTAGTTAAACACTTAGGGGGAGAAATTCGGTATCGCCCCATTTGGGGCGTAATTATCGTCCGGGCGCAAAGATTAGCGCCTGCCGCTAATTATCGCCTCCGACAGCAAACTTGGTTTTTATCGCCCCTAGAGGTGATTGGAGCGCTAAATCAGGCGCTACACAACTCTCTTAAGGCGCTAAGGCCAAGGAGCGAGACGTTACCTCAGAGGGCGGGTGCAGCGCAGGTGCTGTCAGTTAGCGATTGAACACAGACACACTGGCGCCGGTCAGTTCTTAAAGGGGACGGTCGATCTTGCTCTGCAGCCACACCCTGCTCACTGGAGCCTTGAATCTCGGCCTGGGCAGGCCTGTGGCTAAATCTAGCAGCCAAGGACTATGGAGAGGGCCAGGGAGCGAGCACAGCGCTTCTGCGAGTGGGCTTTGGAAGCTCTGGTTCGCGGGGTGGAGCGCAGAAGATCCATTCTGTACCCAGAGAGTGGCAGGAGGCCTTTGCCAAGCGAGTACAGAAAAGTGTGGAGGGAGGTGGCTCAGAGAGTGTCGTCAAGCAGCATGGTGCCTAGGACCCATGTGCAATGTAGGAAAAAGTTCAACGACCTCACTCGGGTCGTCAGGGTGAGTGCCTTTTTTTCAAAACCTCTTCATCCCTCCATCTCCACCGCACTTTATGGCCAGAGGGTCTTGAAAGCCCCAATGCCCAACACTCATCCAACACCTATGGCCCTTTCATGAAACACACACGCACATTCCACACTTTGCATACAGTAAGGACTATTCAACCATGGGAGGCATTTCAGGCAAGATCATGGCTGCATACAGTAAGGGCTATTCAACCATGGGAGGCATTTCAGGCAAGATCATGGCTGTATATTTACTCAGACGCCGTCCTTTTTCTTGCAGGCCAAGCTGTCTCATAATAGGAGACAGCAGCAACGCACCGGTGGAGGGCGGCCTCACCTTCAAGCCCTCAGCGATCTTGAGCAGTGCGTCCACAGGATTGTGGCAAGCCGGGTGATTAGTTCCGTCGCCGCTGGAGACGCCGACCCCGTTCTGGACAACAATGGTAAGATCATCACCTTTTTGTCCTCTCTCCTTCCACTTGTTCCTCACAACAGCAGCCTTTGACACTTTCAATCCAAATCACTAAATCGCTGCACTCATGCCTCCCTTGCTGCCACCCTGTCCTCACGCTAAAGCCACTCTTTCAGATGGTGATTCACCAGGTGAGGAGACGGGCCCTCAAGCTTCCAGTGAGAGTGAAGCTGAAGGCGAGGAGGAAGAGGAAGCCGGACCATCAGCGCCACCCTCTCCCGAGGAGCCCATGCCCATACTGGGGACACGCCTTCCCTGGAGGGGAGCAGGGGGGAATGGTCTGATGAGGGTGAAGCTCCAGGACCCAGCGGGCTGCAGCAATGTGAGGGGGGTAGGGAAGCTCGGGGGCCTTCTCCCCGGAGGGACAGTATGGCCTCGAGTCCTGCTGCACTGAACGCAGACGAGTAGCGGGTCCTCGCTGAAATGAGCGCCCAGGAGGAGCACAGGCACACTGAGCTCATGGCTGCAGTGGCAAGGATGCCCGAATTCATTGAATCACTGGCAAGGAGTGTGGAGCACTTCGCTGTAGCACAGGCGGCTGCCACGCAAATGCTAAGTGCTGCAATGCAGTCAGTGGCTGGTCTCATGCAGACGCAGATTGAGGCCACGCGAGCACTGACTGCTGCCACCCTCGCTGGATCGGGCAGATTTCCCCGGGGCTCTCACCGTGCTGCAGCATGCCAGCAATCTGTGCTCCATCAGATTGCTCCGGATGCTGAAGTGCTGCCCTGTGGGAGTGCCAGTGTGTCGGTCGAGCAGGGAGTTGCTGTCCTCTCTCACGATGACAGCATTCCTGCTGCCACCACTGGCACTTCTCCACTGCAGTTGCCACCACCTGTAGGACAGACTGCTGCCGCCCATGCAGAGTTGGAGCAGTCAGTAGCCAGGCCCTCCAGGCCCAGAGCTGGTCCAGGCCGTCCCTCAAGGGCATCTGCAGTCTCAGTTTCTGACACTCAGCAGCCTTCCCCCAGCCTTGCTCCAGCCACTGGGGTCCCATTACAGAGGAGCTGCAGGGTGGGAAGGGGGCAATTTCGCAAGGGAAGTATATCACCCTCGAAGGGCAAAAAGTAGGAGGTGTGGCAAAATGTATTTCATTGTTTTATTGAAGGCCGAGGTTCATGGTCAAATTTTTGTTACTGTTTTGGACATTGTCTCCAGGTTGTGAGAGCCAGTTATGTGAATGACTGCTTTTTTTGGTGTTTCTTTCTGTTACTTTGTCATGCGGAAATGAGACACAGTTTGTGAAATAAAGAAGTGTCTGTATTCAAAATGTACATGTTTGGTCTTTGCACTCATTGTTGCCTTGACCAGCTTAGGGGTTGCGGGATGGTTTCATTCAGGTTGTTTGAATGGCAGAAGCCATTCCCTCAGAGGGGGCCTAGAAGCGACTTGCTATGAGCCTTTGATGGACGGCCCTTCCACTTTGTGGCTCCCTCCTGCCTTGGTGCTGCTGATGATCATCCTCCTCATCTTCCTCCTCCTCCTCCTCCTCCTCCTCTGCTGGTGCTCCAATGTCTGGTGGCATTGGCTGGGTCCTGAGGATTGCAAGGTTATGCAGCATGCAGCACAAAACAACGAAGTGGGAGACTCACTCAGGCGAGTACTGCAGGACTCCTCCAGAATGGTCCAGACAGCGGAACCGTTGCTTGAGCACACCGATTGTGTGCTCAACGATGTTCCTGGTAGCTTGATGGCTCTCGTTGTATCGTAGCTCAGCAGGGGTGCTGGGCGTACGGAGCGGTGTCATCATCCAGGTGCACAGAGGATATCCCTTGTCCCGGAGAAGCCAAACTCCTGGGTGATGCGGTGCCTGGAAAAGGTCTGCCACAGAAGTCCGGCACAGGATGAAGACATCGTGGCTGCTGCCTGGAAAGTGGGCATTGACAGCGAGTATCAGCTGTCTGTGGTCACAGACCAACTGGACGTTTAAGGAATGGAAGCCCCTTCGGTTGCGGAAATCCTCTGCATTCTCTTGCGGTGCCCGCAAAGCCACATGCATGCAGTCAATGGCGCCCCGCACCATGGGGAAGCCCGCTATCATCGCAAAGCCCGTTGCGCGTTCTTGCTGCTTGTCCGAGGTGATGGGGAAAGAGATGTACTCTCGTCTCCTTTTAAAGAGGGCATTTGTTACCTGACGGATGCAGCAATGCACCGCGAACTGGGAGAAATTGGCGATGTCCCCAGTAGCTGATTGAAATGAGCCGGTGGCATAAAAGTTGAGAGCCACTGTTATCTTCACTGCCACTGACAGAGACGTCCTGCTCCTCAGTTGAGGCTGCAGATCTGGCTGAAGCAGGTGGCAGAGCTTAGTGACCACCTCCTTGCTGAATCGCAGCCTTCGCAATCACTGCTCCTCAGACATATTAATGTAGGAGAACTGTTGGTGTAAAACCCTGGGAGGGTAAGGTCTCCTGTACCAAGGCCTGTTGGCCCTCCTCCGTCTGGCCATGATTGCCACTCCCTCTCTGCATCTCTGTGCCCTCCGAATGTGATGGAGAAGGACGACGTTCCTATTCATTGCAGCCCCCATAGTATCTGGCCAATCAAAGTTATGAAGGTGAAAAAACAAAGTACCTGCAAAGTTATGGTCAGAAGCCAAAACTACCTCAGACAGCGTTGACTCAATGCAGCAGTCTCTCTTTGTCTCTCTGCAAATCTCTCTCTCTCTCTCTCAGAATGAGTGGTGCAAAAATGGCTACCACACAAAAGCCAGGAAGAGGCCCCCTTTAAATAGCGTCCCCCCAGCCCCACAGCGACTGGGAAGCATTCCAGTCAACCTGTCGTTGGTAGCGCCAGGCAGAAAGGAGGGGGCGCCACTGAATTTCAGGTCCGGGGCACCCCAAGGGCGTTGCACTCTCGAATGATGTCAAGATATGCATGTGCAGGAGATCGGGCGGTATTGTTTAGCGCCGCCGCAAAATGTCCGGTCAATTTCACGAGAGGCGCAGATATCGCCGCGCCCGGGCGCTAGTTGGTTTGCGCCCCACTTAGCGCCCTCTTAAGGTGCTAACGGGTGGCGCTACCAACTGAATTTTTCCCCCTTAGCTTTTTAAAAAAACTTAATTGAGAGACTGGGTCCCCAATACACAATTGTACAGAATGACAAACCATATTGTTCATGAGCCCTCAGGTGGCATCAACATCTTAACTCATTAGTCCAGGTCCGTGATGTTAGACTATGTTATATTACCCCATTAGCCCCAGGTACATGATGTTAGACTATGTTATATTACCCCATTAGCCCCAGGTACATGATGTTAGACTATGTTATATTACCCCATTAGCCCCAGGTACATGATGTTAGACTATGTTATATTACCCATTAGCCCCAGGTACATGATGTTAGACTATGTTATATTACCCCATTAGCCCCAGGTACACGATGTTAGACTATGTTATATTACCCCATTAGCCCCAGGTACATGATGTTAGACTATGTTATATTACCCCATTAGCCCCAGGTACATGATGTTAGACTATGTTATATTACCCATTAGCCCCAGGTACATGATGTTAGACTATGTTATATTACCCATTAGCCCCAGGTACATGATGTTAGACTACGTTATATTACCCATAGGTCCGTGATGGTAGATTATGTTATATTACCCCATTCATCCAAAGGGTGAATGACATCAGACTACATTAACCCATACGTCCCCAGGGTGAATGACATCTGACTACATTAACCCAATAAGCTCAAGGTATGTGAGATCAGACTACATTAACCCACGGGTCCCAGGAGTAATGACTTTAGACTATATTATCCTATGAGCCACAGGTGTGTGCATTCAGACCAGATTACCCATGAGCCCCATGTTGACTGAAACTAGATTATATTACCCAAGAGCCCCAGGGTGATTGACATCAAACCGTATTAACTTTGAATGCCCAAGGTCAGTGACATCAGACTAAATTATCCATGAATTAATTATTAAGACCCATCATCGTCTGCACAGGGTTTGATAACAGAAAGGTCCCTCTCATGGTATTTTAAATAGCTGGCATTAAAATGGAAGCAGCCATCCTCAAAATGGAGGCCCACAGATAGTCAGTCCAGTCTATAGGAAGGCAGCAAATGCTTGTGTACAGAAACCAACTAAGTGAAATGATGACTGCAACAGGTTATTTAAAATGTATACACTAATAGACAGCTGTATGTTCTCTGATTACTAAGCCATCTATTAATAAGGAATTGCCACATTTTTGGGTTATTGCACGGGATATTTTCTCGGGTACAGCTTCAGTCACTAAGTGGACCTCACTTTGCCTATGACCTGGAGTGTGCCTTTACTTCCCAATATCTAGGAAAACAACAGTAAGACCTAGGGAACCAGGGATTGTAACAGAGAACTTTCACTCTGTATCCTGGCTACTGGAATGCATCACATGCCACCTGTCTCGGAGCAGCAGACTGGATATACATTCTTACCAATTCAGGACGCTGGCTTTGGATTAATAAGTAGTTTTATTTACAAAAAGTAGATGAGCCAACAATAACCAGTATAACACAATGAAATATATATTCCTCTGCCCTCCTTGAATATATAAAAATAATAAAGATGCCATTTGCTTCCTCGTTAAGCACAGAGTGTAAACTAAGGGGGAGAAATTCAGTATCATCCCATTTGGGGCGCAATTATCGGCCGGGCACAAAGTTTAGCGCCTGGTGCTAATTATCGCCTCTGACTGCAAACTTGGCTTCTATTGCCCCTGGAGGTAATTGGAGCGCCAAATCAGGCGCTACACACCTCTCTTAAGGCGCTAACGCCGAGGAGCGAGGCGCTACCTCAGAGCGCTGGCGAAGCTCATGTGATGTCAGTTAGCAATGGAACACAGACACACTGGCGCCAGCTAGTTCTTAAAGGGAAGGGTTCATCTTGCTGTCCATCCACATCCTGCTCATTGCAGCCTTGAATCTTGGCCTGGAGAGACCTGTACATCAAATCTGCTGTAAAGAACAATGGAGAGGCCCAGGGAAAGAGCTCAGAGTGCAGCCCCCGTAGTCTCTTCTAAATTGATGCAAGGAAGGTCAAATCAAAATGGACCTGCAAAGTGCTGCTCAGTGCCCAAAACTCCTTCACACAGCGTTGAATCTCTCCAGAAGTCTCTCTCTCTCTCAGAATGCGTGGTACAAAAATGTCACCAACAAAAAAAGGCAGGAAGCGGTCGCCTTTAAATAGCGCACCCCCAGTCCCTTCCCAACTGCCAAATGCTCCCCTCAACCTGGCGTTGCTGACGGCACGTGGTAAGGCAGGGGGCACCACTCAATATCCGGTCCGGGGCGCTACTGGGGCGTTGCATGCTCGACTGACGTCACGATCTGCGGGCGCAGGAGATCATGGTTCTATAGTTTAGCGCTGCCTCAAAATGACTGGTCAATTTCGCGAACAGCGCAAACATCGCCGCGTCCGGGTGCTAGTTGCTTTGCGCCCCATTAGCGCCCTAGGGCACTAACGGGCGGTGCAAATCAACCAAATTTTCCCCCTAAGTTTCTTACTATAACCCTGTCACTCTGCCATAAAACTTTTTCAAACAATGATTGCCCTCCAGCTATTGGCCATGAGATTCAAACACTGACTGTCTACTGACTGAAAACAGATTGCTAATATAATTCTTTAGGAGGAGGACCCTGAAAGCTAAGCTGTCCATCAATGAAGAGCACAGCCAATCAATGACACTCCCATACTCTCAAAAGGTCTCATAAGCAGCTGTCAAAGTCACTACCCCAGGCTGGGGCCTATCCTTTGATCTGTTCCGGGAGGGGGTGGTGTGGGGGTGGCGGTGGGGGGGCTTGTGACCATCCTGACACAAAAGCAGCAGACGATTGCATCACTGATTACTTTAGATCAAAAAGCCATTCATCTGTATTGAATGAAGGCAGTCTTTGACAACGGTATCAGAGACTTGTCATTGAATGCAATAGCTCCATCCAGTTGGCACCTTAAACTTATTACTGCCCTCAGCCTTATAATTCTCGACTTATGAAGAACTCCGTGGCTAGCTGGAACTGAACTAATGTGTTTTCCTTTGACAAACTAGCTTTCTCCAGCTGGGTCGGATAAGCTTGGTCCCAGGCATGTACCCTTGTGTCACCTTGCCCTCCAACAAGGGTGGAGTCAGGGCTTGTTGAGAGCTATAGTTGTTTGGTGCGGCCACTTGATCTGTAACTTCAACCATTTGCTACAGGTCGGAAAAGAAATGTTGCAACAAGCACTTCAAGATCATTAAACAGAAAAAGTAGCTTCATCTTTTATTTGCCCTTTGCATGAACAAATTACTTTGATGTATTTGACCTGTTATCATATGTTGATTGACAGACAATGACAGACAACTACGTGCTCCCTAACATTGAACCATTAAGCAACACGCTGGCACCTTTTAACATGTAGTGTTACAGAAGACAGAATGATAGGATGTGGCTGGTGAGTTAGGAGGATGGCAATGGATACCCAAGAGTGAGTTACAGGCTGGAATCTGATCGAGGGGTTCAGATGGTTTATATATATATATAAATATAATGGATACCTGGGAGTGAGTTACAGGCTGGAATCTAATCGAGGGGTTTAGATGGTTTATATATAGAATAATGGATACCTGGGAGTGAGTTACAGGCTGGAGTCTAGTCGAGGGGTTCAGATGGTTTGTATATAGAATAATAATGGATACCTGGGAGTGAGTTACAGGCTGGAATCTAATCGAGGGGTTCAGATGGTTTATATATAGAACTAGCTGGAGTGCCCGGCAGTGCCGAGGATTTTTTGAGGGCATGTTGTTGTTGGGAGAGAGAGAGAGAGAGAGAGACTTGGGGGGAGAAGAGAGAGACTGGGGGAGAGAGAGCGAGCGACTGGGGGAGAGAGAGAGAGAGACTGGGGGAGAGAGAGACTGGGGGGAGAGAGAGAGAGACTGGGGGGGAGAGAGAGAGAGACTGGGGGGAGAGAGAGAGACTGGGGGGGAGAGAGAGAGAGACTGGGGGGAGAGAGAGAGAGACTGGGGGGAGAGAGAGAGAGACTGGGGGGGAGAGAGAGAGAGACTGGGGGGAGAGAGAGAGAGACTGGGGGGAGAGAGAGAGAGACTGGGGGGAGAGAGAGACTGGGGGGAGAGAGAGAGAGACGGGGGGAGAGAGAGAGAGACTGGGGGGGAGAGAGAGAGAGACTGGGGGGAGAGAGAGAGAGGCTGGGGGGAGAGAGAGAGAGACTGGGGGGAGAGAGAGAGAGACTGGGGGGGAGAAAGAGAGAGACTGGGGGGAGAGAGAGAGAGACTGGGGGGAGAGAGAGAGAGACTGGGGGGAGAGAGAGACTGGGGGGAGATAGAGAGAGACTGGGGGGAGAGAGAGAGAGACTGGGGGGGAGAGAGAGAGAGACTGGGGGGAGAGAGAGAGAGACTGGGGGGAGAGAGAGAGAGACTGGGGGGAGAGAGAGAGAGACTGGGGGGAGAGAGAGAGAGACTGGGGGGGAGAGAGAGAGAGAGACTGGGGGGGAGAGAGAGAGAGACTGGGGGAAGAGAGAGAGACAGAGAGAGAGGGAGAGAGAGACAGAGAGAGAGAGGGAGAGAGAGACAGAGAGAGAGAGGGAGAGACAGAGACAGAGGGAAGGAGAGAGAGACAGAGAGGGAAGGAGAGAGGGAAGGAGAGAAAGGGGAAAGGGGTGGGGGGGGAAGGGGTGGGGGGAAAGGGGTGGGGGAAAGGGGTGGGGGTAAGGGGTGGGGGGGAAAGGGGTGGGGGGAAAGGGGTGGGGGGAAGGGGTGGGGGGAAAGGGGTGGGGGAAAGGGGTGGGGGGAATGGGGGAAGGGGTGGGGGGAAGGGGTGAGGAGGGTGGGGGAAAGGAGTGGGGGGAAGGGATGGGGGTGGGGGAAAGGGGGAGGTGGGAGGGGGGGAAAGGGGGAGGTGGGAGGGGGGGAATATGGGAGGGGGAAGGGGAAGAGGGGGAGGGGGGAAGAGGAGGAGGGGGAAGAGGGAAGGGGGGGGTGGGAAGGGGGTGTGGGGGGGGTGGGAAGGGGGTGTGGGGGGGGAAGGGGGGGTGTGGGAGGGGGGAGGGGGGTGGGGGGGAAGGGGGTGTGGGGGAAGGAGGGGGGAAGGGTGGGGGAAGGAGGGGGGGAAGGAGGGGGAAAGGGGGGCGGGAGCCAGCACACCTTCTCCCCTCTGCCAGTGTTGACAGTTGCACTGCCGGCGGCGGTTGGAGAAGGCTAGGCCCCGGGGCCTCGGGCACCCGCACTGACGTGGCCCAGCCGAGTGCATCGCCCCGGGCAGCCCGAGCTCCGCAGTCGCCGTTCGGCCGCAGGCCACAAAGCACCCGAGCCCAGCGCCGGCGATGGCTCCGCGTAGCTCCGTGCAGCCCCACCAGCCTTTACAAAGATGGCGGCGGTGGCTACGCTCGGCTCAGACCCGCCCCACCAGCCTTTACAAAGATGGCGGCGATCGCGGGCCGCTTGTTAAGCGGGACGGGAGGTGCCTAGCTCGGGCGTGGCTGGGGAGGAGAGGCCGAGGCTTCGAGGCCTGCAAAAACGGTGAAAGGTAGGAAAATTAATGAGGTTAGAGAAAATATTTACAAATTAATTAACTTTTTTTTAAAACAATTTAATTGTGTTTTAAAAGCAACTTTTTTTTTGCTGGAAATCTATATTTGAAAATAAACACGCAGAAAGTGGGAAAAATAAATGAAGGGTTAGGAATCAAGATGGCGGCCACTCACCTCAGCTCAGAAGGATTAGGCCCGCCCACACACGCAATGAAACACCCCCCGTGATGCACCGATTGGTCAACCATCAGGTTAATCCCCTGTACGATTGGTCAACCATCACGTCACTCAACGCTAATGAGCGGAATGTTGCCATTTTTTGAACCTTTTTTGTGTACTGTCGGAACAATTTTTGTCTGACCAAAAAGTAAATATGCCTATTAGACTCCCCTAATGATAAGCTTTCATTTGATATAACATATGTGTAGGTACGCTCTATAACTTTTGATTGTATAGCCAGACAGACAGACGGAAAGACAGACGGAAAGACAGAAAGACAAGCTGGGGGAGCCCGGCTTTGCCAGGACTGTTTTGGGCCGGGCGGTTTAAATCGAGTGCCAGGCTTAGGGGCCTCTCTGTGTCCCTCTGTGAATCTGGTGCCGGGCAACATTTTAAATCGAGTCCCAGGCTTTGGGCCCTGTCTCTGCCCCTCTGTGAATCTGCTGCCGGGCAACATTTTTAATGGAGTCCCAGGCTTTTGGGCCCTGTCTCTGTGTCTTTGTCAATCTGCTGCCAGGCAACATTTTAAATCGAGTCCCAGGCTTTTGGGCCCTGTCTCTGTGTCCCTCTCTCAATCTGCTGCCGGGCAACATTTCTACCTTTTAATACCTTGAAAGATGAAAGTGAAAGTACTTATAAAACGTTTTTGGTAAATCTTTCAAAAATAACATAAGAGATACTAACTTTTTCGAAGTCGGATGAGCAGATTTGGAACTGGAAGTAAATGGGGTTTTTAGCTTGAGGCAATGGCTGCCACATCCCTGAGATGAAAACGATTAGTCCAGCCCACGCACACACACCGATTGGCCAACCATCAGGGGACTGTACTGTAGGATTGGTCAATCGTGAAGGCACAGGATTGGTCGAACCTTGACGTCAGTCAATCAATGCTAAGTAGCAGATAATGAGTTTAATTTTGAAGGTTTTTTGTATAAGGCGCGAACAATTTTCGTCCGACCGAAAAGTAAATATGTTTACGACCGTCCCGGAAGCGTAAGCTTTCTTTGGAGGTAACGCGTGTAATGATATCAGCAAATAGTGATGGTATTTGCCTGTTTGATTATGATGCCTTACCAGCATATTTGCCTGTTTGATTATTTATGCCTGACCAGCAGAGGGCATGTGACAGAGGCACAGTTTAGTTTTAGTTTCGTTTTAGATGGATCTCTAAGATGGTGTCTCCTGTTTTGCTGTTAACATAGTTGAACAAACTTTAGATTAAAAGACATTCTTTTTCATGAATGTGTCGTCATTGAACACACATACAAATCAATACATGGTGTCAGAAGTGATTGAAAGAGATGAAGAGGAAAAATCTGAAGTTAAATCAGCTCTCCACATATTAGCAAGCCAAAAGAGAACATCGTTACTTACCTTTGGAGAATAGCTAACGAAGTGAAAAATGGAAGGATTACACCCACCGGCGAAGCTTCAGTTGACAGGCAATGTGGCTGAAAATTGGAGGAGATTCAAGCAGCGGCAATCGGAGCTGACGAGAAAAGTGATAAAATGAAAGCGTCAGTGTTCTTACATGTCGTGGGTGATGAAGCGCTGGAGGTGTATAATGACTTCACATTCGCTGCTGATGGAGACAAAATGAAGCTGGATAAAATAATGGAACAGTTTGAGGCCTACTGCATACCTAAACGTAACGTGACGTTTGAGAGGCACAGATTTTTCACATGTGTACAGAAAACGGGAGAGACGATTGATCAGTATGTGACTGAACTGAGAAACGGAAGCAAATCGTGTGAACTTGGGGGACTAACAGACTCGCTGATAAAAGACAGACTGGTGTGTGGTATTCCAGATAATGGTCTAAGGGAAAGACTGCTAAGAGAGCAAAATCTAGACCTGGGAAAAGCCATAGCACTCTGTAGGGCCACAGAGATTGTGAAGTCGCAGGCAAAGGAGCTGTTCAGTGACAGTAGCTGCAACGTGGATGCAGTGAGTAAGAACGGACACAAACCGTTTAACAAAAAGAGCGCCAATGTGAAAAAAGAGGCGTGGCCAGCGAACAAAAGTGAAAGGGGCAATCGAAAGTCATGTAGTCGATGTGGTACACAGCATACACCAAAAAAGTGTCCAGCATATGGTAAAACATGCAATAGTTGCAACAAAAACAACCATTATGCCCGTTGCTGTAAGAACCAAGCGCAACAAAGCAAGGTCTATGCAGTAGATGAAAGCGAGATAGAGGAGTTCTATGTGGATGTTGTGTCTGAAAAGAAAAAAGAAAAAAAGAGACTGGATGTTGACACTAAAAGTGAATGACATACACATTCCATTTAAATTGGATACTGGAGCACAAGTTAATGTGATATCAGAGACTGATTTTAAGAAAATTAGACCCAGACCAAAGAGACATGGAATAAAAGTGAAAGTGACAGGATACTCAGGTACTAATATACCAGTGAAAGGAAGATGCATTGTCAAAGTGACACACAAGGACAGAGAGCACACGCTAGCACTCATCGTGGTGCCAAAGGATGTGCAAGCCATACTAGGTTTAATAGCCTGTGAGAGACTGAACCTGGTAAAGAGAGTCCTCGTTGTGAAAAGCGAAGGAGAGACAGTCTATGATGAACTCATGAAAGAGTACAATGACCAATTTCAGGGTCTAGGCTGCCTTCCAGGAGAACACACGATCAGAGTAGATAAAAGTATACCGACGGTCATACATCCATGCAGAAAAGTTCCGTTTGCTCTTCAAAAGCAACTGAAGGCAGAGTTGGACAGGATGGAAAGCCTGAACGTGATTCAGAAGATAGATGAGCCAACTGAGTGGGTGAGTTCCCTCGTCGTTGTGGACAAAAAGAATGGAAAGCTCAGAATTTGCCTGGATCCAAGAGATCTAAACAGAGCAATAAAGAGAGAGCACTTCAAGCTTCCTACACGTGAGGAAATCATGTCACAGTTTGCAAATGCAAAGTATTTCAGCAAGTTAGATGCATCATCAGGATTTTGGCAGATGAAATTGGACGAGGCAAGTTCAAGACTGTGCACGTTCAACAGTCCATTTGGCAGATACAGATTCCTAAGGTTACCATTTGGCATTGCCTCAGCTCCTGAAGTGTATCACAAAACTATCCATATGGATGACATCATAGTATGGGGAACCACGAGAACTGAGCATGACGAGAGACTGAAAAAAGTGCTGGAAGCAACAAGGAAAACAAACCTGAAGCTGAATAGAGAGAAATGCCAGCTTGGGGTGACAGAACTGACATTCGTGAGAGATATCCTTAGCGGTGAGGGCATCAGACCAGATCCCAGAAAGGTGTCCGCCATTGAGAATATGCCAAAGCCACAATGCAAAAAGGACATGCAGAGGTTTAATGGAATGATCAACTACATGGGTAAATTCATATCCAACCTCTCAGAAAAGATGGCGCCACTGAGACGACTAACTGAAAAGAACATAGAATGGGAATGGAATCATGAGCATGAGAAGTCATGGAGCGATCTAAAGAAACTGCTCACAGAGGAACCAGTTCTGAGGTTTTATGACCCAGCGAGACCCATCAAGATATCATCAGCTGCATCACAGAGTGGGCTCGGTGCCGTTCTTCTGCAAAAATATGACTACTGGCAACCTATTGCATATGCATCGCACTCAATGACAGACGCGGAGACGCGATATGCTCAAATAGAAAAGGAGCTGCTCAGCATCACGTACGCCTGTGAAAGATTTCACCAGTTTGTGTCAGGACAAGCAATCAGTGTAGAGACTGACCATAAGCCCTTGATTGCATTGTTCCAAAAGCCACTAAATAGCTGTCCGCTTAGAATACAAAGAATGATGATCAGGCTGCAACGCTATACACTGAATGTTGCGTACACACCGGGTAAGCTGATGTATACAGCAGACACGTTGTCCAGAGCTGTAGACCCAAGAGAGCACGCAAACACCAAAATGGATGAAAAAGTGAACGCCTACGTGGACATGATCACAAGTGCACTGCCCATAGCAGATGCAAAAATGGAGCTCATAAAGACTGAGACAAACAAAGATGAAACAATGAGACAACTGAGGAAAAGCATCTTGGATGGATGGCCCAACATGAAGCAAGACTGCTCACCTGACATGGCAGAGTACTGGAACTGCAGGGCGGGACTATCAGTGGTCGAAGACATCATCTACAAAGGAAGTAAAATAGTTGTCCCAAAGAGTCTGAGAAAAGAGATGCTAAAAAGGATCCATGGAGGACATCTGGGAATCGAAAAGTGTAAGAAAAGAGCACGAGAGGTGATGTACTCGCCACGAATCAACCAAGATGTGACAAATGAGGTGTCAAACTGCACAATATGCCTGAAATATCGAGCAAGCAATCCGGTAGAACCACTAAAGCCACACCCAGCGCCAGACAGACCTTACCAGAAGGTAGGCGCTGAACTATTCGTATGTCAAGGGAAGGACTATCTTGTAGTCACAGACTATTACTCCCTGTATCCAGAGGTTTGTACACTGTGCACCACCACTGCAGATGCTGTGATAACATGTATGAAAGCCATATTCTCCAGACATGGCGTGGCAAGCGAGGTCTTCACAGGCAACGGACCCCAGTTTTACAATGCAAGTTTCCGACACTTTGCCAAAGAGTGGGACTTTGTCCACACAACGTCAAGTCCTCACTTTCCACAGTCCAATGGACTAGTGGAAAAATCGGTCCAGACAGTGAAAAGACTGATGTACAAGGCAAAAGACAGTGGAACTGACTTCTACCAGAGCATGCTTGTGTAACGCACAACACCGCTCGAGTGTGGTATGTCACCAGCCCAACTCCTTATGGGACGTCTGCTAAGGTCAAACCTACCCATCCCGGAGAACCTCCTGAAAAGAAAAGAGGGGGAGAAAGTGAGGAAGTTCGAAGAACAACAGAAAGAAAAGCAAAAGTACTACTATGACAGAGGAACACAAAACCTACCTGAACTCCACACTGGTGACCAAGTAAGGTTCAAAGACAAAACAAACATATGGACTCAGAAGGGAACTGTCCTGAGTGAAGTTCAACCAAGATCATACACCATTCAGACAGATGAGGGTGCTGTCCTGCAAAGAAATCGTCGGGATCTTCTCATGAGACCAGCCACAGCAAGTCAAAAGACTGATACTGTTGAACAACCTGATCACACAGCAGGTCAAAAGACTGATACTGTTGAACAACCTGATCACACAGCTGAGAAATCATCATCTGAGGCAACAACTCAGATTCAAGGACAATCAATCAGAAAATCCTCAAGACGCGTGCAGCCTCCTGAGAGACTCATTGAGCAAGTTTAAGGACTCTTGTTGTAGAAGGAAGTAATGTTATCTTATTCTCTCTTCAAGTTCTAGTGTATTTTCATATTTCATGTCAACACACAAAACAAGGTTAAAAAACCTTGATAATGATAATGATAATGTAAGTTCATTAAGTGTTATAGTTAAAATGCAGAGTAATACAAAGAAAACATGTTAGATAAAAGTAAAATACTTTTGTTTTAAGAAAGGGAGATGTAATGATATCAGCAAATAGTGATGGTATTTGCCTGTTTGATTATTATGCCTTACCAGCATATTTGCCTGTTTGATTATTTATGCCTGACCAGCAGAGGGCATGTGACAGAGGCAGAGTTTAGTTTTAGTTTCGTTTTAGATGGATCTCTAAGATGGTGTCTCCTGTTTTGCTGTTAACATAGTTGAACAAACTTTAGATTAAAAGACATTCTCTTTCATGAATGTGTCGTCATTGAACCCACATACAAATCAATACAACGCGCGCGTAGGTACGCTCTATAACTTTCGAGCGCATAGCCAGACAGACGCACACGTGAGGACAGACAGAAGGACAGACAGACAGAAGGACAGACAGACAGATAGACAGACAGAACGATCCGTTTATATATATAGATAATGGATACCTGGGAGTGAGTTACAGGCTGGAATCTAATCGAGGGGTTCAGATGGTTTATATCCTCTATCTGTTATATATAAATAAGTATGTATCTCTGTCTGTCTCTCTGTCTGTCTCTCTGTCTGTCTCTGTCTGTCTCTCTGTCTGTCCGGCTATACAATCAAAAGTTATAGAGCATACCTACACATATGTTATATCAAAAGAAAGCTTATCATTAGGGGACTCTCATAGGCATATTTACTTTTTGGTCACACAAAAATTGTTCGGACGGTATACAAAAATCGTTCAAAAATCCTCAAAACTCCGCTCATTAGCGGTTCACCAATCCTACCTCTCATTAGCATTGAGTGACGTGCTACTTGACCAATCCTACAGTTCAGTGACCTGATGGTTCACCAATCGGTGCATCATGGGCAGGACCTAATCCTCCAGTCTCCCTAAACTTCGCCGCCATTTTTTTCATCCCCACAGGGACAGCACCAGCCAAACAAACCCCCACATTACACACAGCAGGCGGGTCATCGGCAGTGGCCGGCCATCAACCGCGCGATCCGCGGGGGAGCTCAGCTGGGGTCCGTCTCGGCCCCAGAGCCCGGCCGGGCCTGAAGCGCTAGGCCCAGCACCGCCGGTATCACAACGGCACCGGGCCTGACAGAGGGGACAGACAGGGGCAGGGACACCGCGCGCCCCAAAATTGCCCTGGCAACGCCGGGCACCCCCTGCTAGTATAGAATAATGGATACCTGGGAGTGAGTTACAGGCTGGAATCTAATCGTAAGTGCAAATTGAACTGGATTGTCACTCAGCTGAGCTGAATAATCCTGATGGGAGAAACGGCAACGTGTTAATTCAATCAGCGTAATTCTTGACCTCAGACGCAGGCAGGGAGTTTTATTTAGACAGCCCTTATCCACGCAGTTTATTTGCAAGGTTTTAAAATAGTGATTCAGACAACAATGGGTTCTGATGATGAAAGCACCTTCAACAGCATAACATAAGGAAGTACAGATATGCTGTATCATCCAGCGAAGCATCCTCAGATCCCTGTATACTACTAACACATTAGAGGGACATTGAGGCAATATCGCGGGTTGGACAGGGGTGGGCAGGGGAAGAAGGGGACACAGCTCATGCCACACCGCCCCCTCATTCTCCACCCTCCTCATGCTGTGGTTGTGCCTATGCACAGCACATTTGTGTAGACTCTGGTGTGGACAGGCTCAGGCTCAGGCGTGATGCCACCCACAACTGATATAGTCAGCTGTCTAGGCTCACAAATGAAGAACGGCCCCTCCATTGAGTGGAAGGGGCACTCATTCTTGCTGGGGTTTGGTCCCATGGGTACCAGCAACATGCCAGCACTTAGCCCAAATGGCTCTTCTTTATGTATGAGCTCGGACAGTGACGATCAGTAGGCTATTTGGCAATGGAGGGGCATCACAGCTGATCCCAAACCCACATGGGGAGGGCTTACTGGATAGTGATCAGGAGCAGGAACGCTGGCTGTTTTTCCCCCTTTTCTGAACAAAGGATGCTGAGGCCAGTTGTAATACTGTTAACTGTTACCTGGGCTGAGATCAGATAACTCAGCACAGTCTGCTGATCGACGCCAAGACCTGTGGGTCTGTGTGGCTTAGTGCTTTTACCCAGTACATTTAGTGGAGAATCTCAGCCCTTTTATCAAACTGCTCGGACCCAAGAGTTGCTGGTTCATGGTATGAGTTTGTCCATACCGTTGGTTCCTGAGCAAAGCTGACATCTCATGTCGCATTCACACCTCCAAGGATAGTGGCTTCCAAATTCTTGTACCGTTGATTGGCACGTCTCTACATAGCCTTTGCTGCAACTATCTCCCAGAGTGGCACCTACCTGCATTTCAGTGCTGGTGTTGTGTTGCTGTGACTCATCAGTTCATAGATAGCTGGGGGCCTTACCGGCCAAATGGTCTCAGGTTCTATCCCGCTGTTGGTGCTGTTGACTGATCCCAGAATGGCAGTGACTGTGGTGGTATAATCAGACTCAGCTCTCTGGGCTGTGGAGGGAAAATAAAGAACACAGCCAGGTCTGTCCGCTCCTGACCCCTGTCGCAAAGTGTCCAGGTGCAGACATTGGGCAAGGGCAGGGCTGGGCTTGGCTGGTGATGCCTTAATAAGCTGATGATATTCACCCTTGGCGCTTACAGCTGTAATGAGCCACTGGGGTGAGGTACTGGAGCATCAACATTGCTGAGGTACCATAGCAAGTGTCAGCGACTTCGGGAGAGAAAATGAACGATGCTGTGGCCAACAAAGATTGTGTGGGAGATTTTCTGTTGAGGACAAGACTCGCTTTAATTGTTCTCCTCATTTCCTGGTCCTCCATGGGCCGCACTCCAAACCATGGTTGGGAAGTCACCAGGGGAGGAGGAGAGTGAATGAACTGTTTCCAAGATTCCAGCTCTGTCTGGCTGCGGAGAGATGTATGACAACAGTTGACTCCTATTGTCCCTCTCAGTAAGGCAGTGCCAACCTCCTCTCACTGGTTCATGCAGTGACATGGACGACACTGGGACTGGAGACACCAATGAGATTGCAGGAGCAAACTCACATCCCACCGCTGTGTGGCACCACCTGTTGGCACTCCAATGCCCTCTGCACAACTCTCAGTTGATGGCCTGGTTGATCTCATGGGGAAAATGCTAAAACTCCCGCACTGGGAGCCTGTGTTGAAGTGCCAACAACTAAGATTGACACTAAGATCGAAAGCAGTCAGTAAACAAAGCATGTTGGAAAAATAGTGAGCTCTGCCGCAAGGAAAGGACTGAGAAAATAATTAAAACACAGCGATGGGACCAAGCTTAGGTCACCTGAGCATATCTCTGAAGAACCACGCCACAGCACTGGTGATCTCCATCAGGAAGGATATTTATACTATTGGTATTGCACTGATGCAATACTGGCAATATAACTCAGTCATCAGGATCGCAGATCGCATTATGGAAAGTGGTGTCCTTATGATAACTTACAAACAGGTAGCCTCACACCCCCACTACGGTGAAAAGCCAAGTTGCCAACAAACTTTCCTTCCACAATATGACTTGTGTTTGCACGAGTAGAGACCAGTGCCCACGTGCAAGCACTCACGTCCCTGAGCAGGCAGCAATGGCAGTGTAGGTTGGACCTGCCAATCCTGCTCTGTACCTTACTGGTACAAGACTGCTCGCTGCAACTCAACTGGCCCTTGGGGAGAACTCCGGCTTGGACTGACCTCCTCTCCTGACTGAGGCCCTTTGAAAGAGAATAAAATGGGACAATAAAGAGAGAAGATCAGAACATTGAAGTTTAGCAAAAACGCGCAATTGATTTTGGTAAATTCTGATGCACGTTGGACTGTGGCCCATCCCCCACACGAGATGGGATAACTTCCGAGTGTTGCAGCTATCAATGAGCCAGACTGTCTTCCTCGCTCAGAAAAGAAATAGGTCCCAGGTTCCCGGCCCAGTTCTGACACACACCAATGGTTCAGAATACAGTCAAGATATTGAACTCTGACAATTTAATGATGCATTCTCTCAATTCAACAGTGACAACGGCTTCCTTCCACCCTCAGATCACAACTGAGACCCAGGAAGTGGACAGCAGGCTCCGTGCGCCCAGACCCAGTCCAGCATCCGACTGGGCCCTATGTCAGCAGTGGCTCAGTGGGTAGCACTCTTGCCTCTGAGTCAGACACTTGTGGGTTCAAGTCCCACTCCAGGAGACTTGAGCATATAATCCAGGTGGATTCTTCAGTGCAGTATTGAGGGACTTCTACTCTGTTGGAGGTGCTGTCTTTCAGATGAGACATTAAACTGAGGCCCCGTCTGCCCTCTCAGGTGGATGTAAAAGATACCATGGCACTATTCGAAGAAGAGCAGGAGGTCTCACTGGTGTCCTGGCCAATATTTATCCCTCAACCAACATCACTAAAAAACAGATTATCTGTCCATTTATTTAATTGTGGTTTGTAGGAGCTTGCTGTGCACATATTGGCTGCCGTGTTTCCTACATTACAACAATGACTACACTTCAAAAGTACTTAATTGTCTGTAAAGTGCTTTGGAATGTCCTGAGGTTGTGAAACGTGCTGTACAAATCCAAGCCTTTCTTTCTTTTATAACAGGCATCCTCCAGTTTGGTGTTAAAACTAAACTGCGAGGCTTCAGTCTCTAATCCCACAGGAACTGGGCAGGTCACCTTTATCAAGGAGAAAAGAGTTCCTCTGGTCCCATCACTAAAAGGTACTGACGCACTGTAGGAGTCTACGTACACCTAGCAAAAAATACTGAACTCAGGGAGGTTCAACAGAAAAGGTTTAATTGTTGAGGCTGCATGCTGAACACAAAATGGAGTCAGAGACTACCCAAAGTACGACTGCCTTTCATCAGTGCACAGCTTCGACTGCCCCTCCCCTGCTCTGGGCTTAACTATGTTGCAGATCGAGTTTCTTAAAGGTGTGATCCTTCTTAAAGGCATGACGCCTGATTTACAGTCTACGGACCGGAAAGCGGATTGTGTCCTTTCTGTGATCGGTACGCCACACAGCTCTCCCCAGAATCCACTAGTAGGGAGTGTACGAACCGGCGTGGCGGCTTGATGGCACGGCCGGAACGGCTCTTGGCGGTTGGTGTCGGGAGCGGGGCGGTCGGACGCGTCGGGCTCTTAGGCGGTCTGCCCCGCGGTGGGGGTTGGCCCACTTGAACGGGTTCATCGGGCTCTAGGTGCGCCAGCTTGAGCCGGTCGACTGACACCTTGTCAGTTCTGCCGCCCACTTCGAGGAGGAAGAACTTGTTCCCCGTCTGGAGTACCTTGTAGGGTCCGTCGTATGGGGGCCGTAGAGGTCCTCGGTGGGTGTCATGGCGCACGAAAACAAATTTGGCCATGTGCAGGCTAGGTGGTACGCGGGTTGCTGGTTCGCCGTGCCGGCCGGTGGGTACCGGAGCGAACTGTTGTGCTCGGTTGGCGAAAGCGCGGCGTTGCTGGTCAGCCGACCAGGGAGCCGTGGCGGTGGGCAGGAACTCTCCGGGTACGCGCAGCGGCTGGCCGTACACGAGTTCCGCCGCCGAGGCTTGCAGGTCTTCCTTGACCGCGGAGCGTAGGCCGAGTAGCACCCACGGGAGGCGGTCGATCCAAGCCTCGTCCTCGAGGCTGGCGTGGAGGGACGCCTTCATGGACCTGTGGAATCGCTCGCACAGTCCGTTGGCTTCGGGGTGGTAAGCCGTGCTGCGGTGAACGGCCACCCCGAGGTTTCGGGCGATGGCGGCCCACAGATCAGAGGTGAACTGCCGGCCTCTATCCGACGTCATGTCGGAGGGGACGCTGAACCGAGCGACCCAGGTACCGATGAACGCCCTCGCGATGTCGGCGGTGGTGGTGGACGTCAGTGGAATGGCCTCGGGCCAGCGGGTGGTAGGGTCCACGATTGTCAGCAGGTGCGTGTGACCTTGTGATGGCGGCAGGGGGCCGACAAGGTCGATGTGGACGAACCTTCTTTCTGGCACGGTGAACTCGAGTGGGGCTTTGACGTGCTGGTGGATTTTGGCACGCTGGCAAGCTATGCAGGATCTGGACCAGACGCGCACATCTTTGCGCAGGCCGCGCCAGACAAATCGGTTGGCCACCAGTCTAATGGATGCGCGGGTGCCGGGGTGTGAGAGGCCGTGGACGATGTCGAACACCCATTTTCGCCAGGACGCCGGGACTACGGGGCGGGGTTGCGCCAAGGAGGTGTCGCATTTGACTGTGACGGCGGACGGGCCGCAGGCGACGTCGGTCAGTCGCAGCCCTGGGAGGGTTGTGGGCGCGGAGAGCAGATCGGGGTCGGTGCGTTGCTCCGCTGCCAGTTGAGCATAGTCCACTGCCAGGTGGGCGCCGTGAACGGCGGGGCGGGATAGGCAGTCGGCCACCACGTTGTCTCGACCGGAGACGTGCCGGCTGTCCATGGTGAATTCGGACACCGCGGCGAGCTGGCATTGTTGTCTGACTGACCACGGGTCCGCAGATTTCGCCATCGCGAATGTCAGCGGTTTGTGGTCGACAAACGCGGTGAAGGGGCGGCCCTCCAGAAGAAATCTAAAATGGCGGACTGCCAGGTACAGTGCGAGGAGCTCGCGGTCAAAGGCGCTGTATTTGGCCTCCGGGGGGCGCAGTTGGCGGCTGAAAAAGGCCAGCGGTTGCCAGGCCCCGTCGACCCACTGTTCGTACACGGCGCCGACCGCGTGGTCGGAGGCATCCGTGGTGAGGGCCGCCCTGGCGTTGGGCTGTGGGTGAGCGAGCATGGTGGCGTCGGCGAGCGCCTTTTTGGTCGAGTCGAAAGCGGTCAACATGTCCGCCGACCACTCAATCGCCATTCTGTCTTTCTTACCCCGGAGGGCTTCGTATAGGGGCCGCATGAGGAAGGCCACTCTGGGAATGAAGCGGTTGTAAAAGTTGATCATCCCCAAGAACTCCTGGAGGCCTTTGATGGTGGTAGGCCGGGGGAACTGCTGGACGGCTTGCACCTTGGCGGGCAGGGAAATGGCTCCGTCCTGCGTGATGTGGTGGCCGAGGAATTCGATCCTGCTGAGGCCGAATTGGCACTTGGCTGGGCTGATGATGAGCCCGTGCTCACTGAGCCGCTGGAACAGGGTGCGGAGGTGCTCGATGTGTTCCTGCTTGGAGGAACTAGCTACCAGGATGTCATCCAGGTAGACAAAGAGGAACTTCAGGTCCCGGAGGACCGAGTCCATGAGCCGCTGGAAGGCCTGGGCCGCGTTTTTGAGGCCGAAGGGCATTCGGAGGAACTCGAATAGCCCAAAAGGGGTGATTATGGCCGTCTTGGGAATGTCCGTGGGGTGGACTGGCACCTGATGGTAACCGCGCACCAGGTCGACTTTGGAGAAGACTGAGCGGCCGGCCAGTCTAGCCGAGAAGTCTTGAATGTGCAGTGTGGGGTACCGATCCGGCATGGTGGCGTCGTTTAGGCGCCGGTAGTCCCCGCAGGGGCGCCATCCCCCGTCGGGTTTGGTGACGATGTGGAGTGGGGAGGCCCAGGGGCTGTTGGAGCGGCGGATGATGCCGAGCTGTTCCATTGTGGCGAACTCGGCCCGCGCGATCTCCAGCTTGGCCGGGTCCAACCTGCCGGCGTGGGCATACAACGCCTGTGGTGGGGATGAAGTCTTCTACCCCGTGCTTAGCAACCTTCGCGGAGAAGGTCGGGTTGGTGAGGGCTGGGAAATTAGCCAGGAGTGCTGAGTAGTCGTCCGTTGAGCGGGCACGGCACTGCCACGCCATTTCGGCGGGTTGGGGGGGCGCCATGGCGCCCGGGATAGGTGACATGGTGTTCATGTCCACGAGGCGGCGCCGAGGCATGTCGACCAACAGGCCGTGGGCGCACAGGAAATCCGCACCGAGGAGCGGGGAGAGCAGCTTGGCGGTGATAAACTCCCAGTGGTAGCGGCGGCCTGCGAGGTCGATGGTGACGGTGCAGGTGCCGTACGTCCGGATGTCGGTGCCGTTGGCGGCAGCCAGCGCAGGGCCGCGGCCGCCTCGCTGGATCTCGAGGGCGGACGCGGGGATGATGCTGCGCTGCGCGCCCATGTCGCATAGGAAACGGCGTCCGGAGGCGCTGTCCGTAACGTACAGCAGTGCGCCTGCTTGCCCCACGGCCATCGTGTAGGCCGGTGTGGGGGCGGTTGGAAACGTGCAGGGATGACTGCAGCGGCGTGTCCGTGCGCCGAACCGGGTATGAAAGTAGCAGTAGCCCTGGGTCGGAGGGCTTGGGGGACGTGGGGGGCCTCGTGGCCGAGCTGTGTGGCCGTGCGATAGAGGGTGGAGCGCGCGCCGACGCTGCGGAGGCCAGGTCGGGGGTGACGGCATGATTGGAGCTGGCGGACAGGAGCTTATCGGCTTCGTCGGCCAGGGCCTCGAGGTCGGTGAAGCTGGACGCCACGATCGCCGGGCGGATGCTGGGAGGTAGTTGGCGGATAAAGAGCATGCGGAAGAGGGAGCCGGGCAGTTTCTCGTCGGTCAGAGCAAGCATGTGTGAGAGCAAGTCTGACGGCGTGGAGTCACCGAGGCCCGGGAGGTCGAGGAGGTGGCAGTTGCGCAAGAATTGGGAGGCTGTGAATTTTTTTATGAGCGCGGCCTTGAGATGTGCGTACTTGCCTTCCTCCGGAGGGTTTTGTAGTGTTGTCCAGACTTTCATGATTGTGGAGCTGCCCAGGGAGGCGAGGAGGTAGTCGTACATTGTTGCGTCGGCGGTGATGCCGCGGAGTCGGAATTGCGATTCGGCTTGAAGGAACCAGGCGGTGGCCAGGTTCTCCCAGAACTCCGGCAGCTTCACAGAAACTGCGTTTGTGTCAGCCATGGTTACGCTTAGGAGTCGTCCTGAGCGTCGGGGTCACCAATGTAGGAGTCTACGTACTCCTAGCAAAAAATACTGAACTCGGAGAGGTTCAACAGAAAAGGTTTAATTGTTGAGGCTGCATGCTGAACACAAAATGGAGTCAGAGGCTACCCAAAGTACGACTGCCTTTCATCAGTGCACAACTTCGACTGCCCCTCCCCCGCTCTGGGCGTAACTATGTTGCAGATCGAGTTTCTTAAAGGTGTGATCCTTCTTAAAGGCATGACGCCTGATTTACAGTCTACGGACCGGAAAGCGGATTGTGTCCTTTCTGTGATCGGTACGCCACAGCACAGTTGTTCTTCCGTACATGGAGTTCCCTCCCTAATCCTCTCCGCTTCTCGCTCCTCCTTAAAACCTACTTCTTTGAACAAGATGTTGGTCACCTGTCTGATTATCTCATGTGCCTCAGTGTCAAATTTTTGTCTGGTATCCGTCCTGTGAAATGCTTTGGGACGTTTCACTACATTGAAGGCGCTATATAAAGGTAAGTTGTTGTTTACATACTGTCCTTCGCTGCAAGGGGCCCATACGCGTAGTTCCCACCCGTGTCCCGAGATAGTTTGGTGCTCTCAGTCAGAGCAGTGACAAGCATGGCTAGTGTGGGGAAGGAAAATCTCACACCAGTGTAGTCGGGGCTGCATCTTACACATCCTGGGCTCAGGGCCCACCCAGACTCAGACATTTTAGGGACATTATGGAGCAAGAAGATGAAGGTTTGGTACCCAACTCGCCTGAGTTTCTAATCTGGGGGTTAAAGCTCCGGGAGGCACTTCACAGAGTTTAAGAGGAGTGGCTCAGTGTTTGAATGCACTGTTCATATCCTTACAAACTAGAAGGTCCAGGGATCGATTCACACTCTGTGTTGAACTTGCTTATTTCAGCTGAGTCGCTGCAATTGGCGATAGGGAAAGAAAACCAAAATACAGCCAGGGTTCCTACTTGTGATCGATATAGAGAGAGCCCTGCTGGAGTGTGCGTGTGCGTGTTTGTGAAAGAAAATAGCAAGATCAGGCTAAACTGTGATACCTCCCATTGTTGATTAGCCAACACATGAAAAACATCCATGTGGGCGAGGTACTGGGGAGCTGTCACTGGCGAGCTATCGGCACTTGTGGAACTGAACCCCAGCACCAAGTCAGCCCCGTCAGGAGAGGAGGGAAGAAAATATGAGGGTAAAATCAAAGCTGGCATTGCCCTATGTGAGGGGAGGGGGAGGGAAGAAAGGAAAGAACAACAAATCTTCCCAGAGCTCCTTGCAGCTGAGCAGGAGCAGCTCTTGGAAGCTGCCAGAGGCCTCGAGACAGATACTGGGGGAGGGAGGGTGGAGGAGAGGAGAGCTCAGGTGCCCTCAGAGAAGCGTATGTCCCACAGAAAACGTGGACACGTGTTCCCTGTACAAATTGGAATAATTCTGCGCTAATTGGTGACACCGCACTTTGAGAGCCACAGTGTTAAGTCACCGGCGCTTCGTTCTGCCCACTGCATTTGTCGAATAAACATCGTGTCCAATGTGTAGACGTGTCTGCTGTTCGGGTGTCACCCCCATGCTCCTCCTCCTACCCTTCCCCCCCATCCCCCCACCCTCCCCCACCCCCATCCTTTCTTGGGGGGAGTGAGGGAGGGACCACAAGGTCTTAAAAAGAGATGATGAGCTGGGCCAAAGGCAATCTTCTGGCCTTTTCCACATCACTGGAAGTGGTCTATGTCTGCTGCCTGGTAACCAGACAGTCCTTTCAAGCATCCGCAGCTCCCAGCGGCAGCCAGTCAGCCCTTAAAGCCTCGAGCAGAAACCAGGAGAGCTGCCAACAAACAAAAAAAAACTGCTCAGAGCCTGCTTTGATAGCGGAGCTCAAAGACTGCCATCCAGCGCACTGGCACACAGAGATCTGGCCGTGTCCTTCACAGTGGGTATAATGAGGCTTCTCACATGTTATTTTGCTGATTTTTGTGGAAAAGTTCCCACAAAACAGTTTTTTTTTTAAATCGCCTTGGCCGTTCTCCTCGTTTATTTATTTATTTTATGTGCGTGATCTCTGCTCATGCATTCCTGTCAGAAAACCCTCTGCAATGAGAAAACCCCGGGTTAGTTAAATCATAAAAGGAAGAAAAATGAAGTTGGCCTGCTTAAAACCAAAAATGCGATTTCTGTCCTCTTCTTTCTGTTCATTCTTAACGTTCTGCTCACATTTAAAGGGACAGTGGTGCTGCTCTGAGTCCACTGTCTTGATTGCACTCAGGTGCACAGTTTCGAAGATGTTTGTAAGGATTGTTGTAACAGTTCCAGCAGATTTTGCATATTTCCCTTGCCTTCCCCACCCCCACTTCAAACTGGAATTTGGGATCATATTTGTAAATGAAAGTTCTGACTTGCAAGCCAGATATTTTCCACATGAACGCCTCGCCATTTAATTCAGCGCCCCCCCCACCCCCCCATCCACTCCCCTCCCGAAGACGCCAGGCTGATGCTGATGCTGGAGGACAGCTCCGCAGTGACCAGCTGCCCTCTGGTATCTCACCCAAGCGGCCATTTGTGAATGTCTGCAGTCTAGGTAGCGGTAGGTCTTGGGGGAGGAGCATTCCTCTCTCAAGGTCCTCACATGCACACTTTCAGGCAGGAGGTCACTGGATAGCGATTGAGAGCAGAAATCCCAGCTGATTTTTTTCTCCCTTTCCTAACTCCATGGAAGAGGAAAAAATTAAGGTGGCCTGCTTAAAAACCAAAATGCAATTTCTGTTCTCTGCCTTTCAGGACATCCCAAAGTGCTTCACAGCCAGTGAAATACTTTTGAAGTGTAGTCACTGATGTAATTTAGGGAACACAGCTAATTTGTGTACAGCAAGCTCCCACAAATAGCAATGTGATAATGGCCAGATAATCTGTTTTTAACGAGGGATAAATATTGGCCAGGACACAAGGGAGAACTCCCCTGCTCTTCTTAAAAATAGCGTCGTGTGATTTATACGTCCACCTGAGAGGGCAGACGAGGCCTCAGTTTAATGTCTCATCTGAAAGACGGCACCTCCGACAGTGCAACGCTCCCTCAGTACTGCACTGGAGGGTCAGCCTGGATTGTGTGTTCAAGTCTCTGGAGTGGAACTTAAACCCATGATCTTCTGGCTCAGAGGCGAGAGTGCCACCCACAGAGCCATGACTGACTTCTACGATTCAGACCTCTCATTTTTTCAAGTATTGACAATTCAACAAAGAGAAGCAGAAGCAGTTTCAAACAATTTCCCACACTGTGAGGTCTGTCTGTCCAAGAACCGGGCTGGTTATTTTGTGCTGCAGAGCTTATGTCTGCAGAAATCTTATCGAGATCGACACAAACTTATTTACCCTTTACAGCAAAAAGATACAGATAAAGGAGATAACGAGAGGAGGAGGCGGATCGAGGCAGAGGGGAGGCAGGCAGGCACACAAATAAACAGAGGGGAAGAGGGAGAAGGAGAGAGAGGCAGACAGACACACAGATCAACAGTGAGACAGCCCAGAGACACAGATAAACCAAGATGAAGATAAACAAAGAGAAACACACACAAACAGATAAAGTGAGATGAGAGAGACAGAAACACAAATAAGCACAGAGATACAGGTAGACAGAGGACAGAGAGAGGACGGAGGGAAGATACAAAGAAACCAATAAACAGAGAGACAGAGATGCAAGTAAACAGAAAAAGAGATGCTCAGATAAACAGCGTAGCAAACAGTGACAAACTTAAATGGGAAGAGAGAGAATGATGCAGATAAAGAGTGAGAGAGACATACCAAAAGAGAGCACAGGATGCACAGCCAAGTAGCGAGAGTGAGAGGTGCATGTATACCCTCCCTGCCCCCCCTACACCCCACCCCACCACGCCCCCACACACCCCCCAACCCACCCCCCCACACACACCCCACCCACCCCCCCACACACACCCCACCCACACCCCCCACCCCGCACCCCCCCACCCCCCCCCGCACACCCTCCCCACACACACCCCACCCCACACACACACACACCCCACACACACACACCCCCCCCACACAATACAATACAATACAATACAAATCGCTTTATTGGCATGATAAGGTACATCTTATGTTGCCAAAGCATCAAAATACATTTATGGTTGAACACATAAACGCGGTTCCATTCATACAGTGTATAAACAGGTATATCCCTGAGTTTATAAATATATTTTCGCCTTGTTTATATATACTCTTGTCTTAGTTTACTGGTTGTCCCTCTGTTCATGGCAAGCTGTAACATAGTGTGCCGCCAGTGTTACACAGCTTCTCTCCTCCCCCAGTAGGAATGGGAGTTTTTGGTTGTCAGTCAGATTTCTGAATTCAGGGCATATTTGTGAGAATTTTTGATAGAAATTCTCTCTGATGCCCTGATATTTTCCACAGGCTGTGAGGAAGTGCATCTCTGTCTCAACTACTCCCTGACTGCAGTGAGAGCATATCCTGTCCTCTCTTGGCAGCCTGGTCTGCCTGTGTCTGCCTTTTTCGATCGCTAGGCTATGTTCGCTAAGTCTGTACCTTGTCAAGGTTCTTCTCAGTTTGTTATCCTTTACCATGGTCAGGTAATCAGCTATGTTGTATTGTCTGTTTAGGGCCAAGTAGCAATTGAGTTTGCTTTGGGTTTTTGTTGTTTCTGCCCAATATGACAGATATTTTTCCTTTTGCTTAGCGACGATTGTGTTGGGTCGAATTCTTTGTGTTACCCTGTCACTGTCCTGGGACTGGTTATTGTTAGTATTGTTATTAGTTACTTTATTGAGTCCCAGGACTAGTTGACTGAGGGTATTCTTCTTTATGGTCAGCTCTTGGCATTTCAGGGCGTCGTAGTGATAGCATTGGGGATTGCTCATTTGTAGGTGATTCCAAAATTTGGTGGCTCTTTTTTGGATAGTGATTATTAATGGGTATTGGCCTAGTTCCACCCTGCATACACCCCACCCCACACACACACCCCCCACACACACCCCACCCCCCACACACACCCCACCCCACACACACCCCACCCCACACACACACACACACCACACACACACCCCACCCCACACACACACACCCCACACACACACACACCCCACACACACACACCCCCCACACACACCCCACCCCACACACACACACCCCACACACACACACACCCCACACACACACACCCCCCACACACACCCCACCCCACACACACACACACCACACACACACACACCCCACACACACACACACCCCACACACACACACACCCCCCACACACACCCCACCCCACACACACACACCCCACACACACACACACCACACACACACACCCCACACACACACACACCCCCCACACACACCCCACCCCACACACACACACACCCCACACACACACACACCACACACACACACCCCACACACACACACCCCACCCCACACACACCCCACCCCACACACACACCACACACACACACACACCCCACACACACACACCCCACACACACACACCCCACCCCACACACACCCCACCCCACACACACACCACACACACACACACCCCACACACACACACCCCACCCCACACACACACACCCCCCACACACACACACCCCCCACACACACCCCACCCCACACACACCCCACCCCACACACACACCACACACACACACACCCCACACACACACACACACCCCACACACACCCCACCCCACACACACACACACCCCCCACACACACCCCACCCCACACACACACACACCCCCCACACACACCCCACCCCACACACACACACACACCCCACACACACCCCACCCCACACACACACACACACCCCACACACACCCCACCCCACACACACACACCCCCCCCACACACACCCCACCCCACACACACACACACACCCCCACACACACCCCACCCCACACACACACACCCCCCCCACAGACACACACACCCCCCACACACACCCCACCCCACACACACACACACACCCCACACACACCCCACCCCACACACACACACACACCCCACACACACCCCACCCCACACACACACACCCCCCCCACACACACCCCACCCCACACACACACACCCCCCCCACACACACCCCACCCCACACACACACACCCCCCCCACAGACACACACACACCCCACACACACCCCACCCCACACACACACACACCCCCCACACACACCCAATTTACAATTTACAATTTAAATCGCTTTATTGGCATGATAAGTTACATCTTATGTTGCCAAAGCATCAAAATACATTTATGGTTCAGCACATAAACGCAGTTCTATTCATACAGTGTATAAACAGGTATATCCCTGAGTGTATAAATATACATTCGCATTGTTTATATATATTTTTTTCTTAGCTTACTGGTTGTCCCTCTGTTCATGGCAAGCTGCAACATAGTGCGCCGCCAGCGTTACACAGCTTCTCTCCTCTCCCAGTAGGAATGGGAGTTTTTGGTTGTCATTCAGATTTCTGAAATCAGGGCATATTTGTGAGAATTTTTGGTAGAAATTCTCCCTGATGCCCTGATATTTTCCACAAGCTGTGAGGAAGTGCATCTCTGTCTCCACCACTCCCTGACTGCAGTGAGAGCATATCCTGTCCTCTCTTGGCAGCCTGGTCTGCCTGTGTCTGCCTTTTTCGATCGCTAGGCTATGTTCGCTAAGTCTGTACCTTGTCAAGGTTCTTCTCAGTTTGTTATCCACCCACCCCACACACACACACACCCCCCACACACACACACCCCCCACACACACCCCACCCCACACACACACACACCCCACACACACACACCCCCCACACACACCCCACCCCACACACACACACACCCCACACACACACACACCCCACACACACACACCCCCCACACACACACACCCCCCACACACACCCCACCCCACACACACACACACCCCACCCCACACACACACACACCCCACACACACACACCCCCCACACACCCCACCCCCCACACACACACCCCCCCGACACCCCCCACCCCGACACCCCCCACCCCACCCCACACACACACACACACCCCACCCCCCACACACACCACCCCCCCGACACCCCCCACCCCACCCCACACACACACACACACCCCACCCCCCACACACACCACCCCCCCCGACACCCCCCACCCCACCACACACACACACACACACCCCACCCCCCACACACACCACCCCCCCCGACACCCCCCACCCCACCACACACACCCCACCCCCCACACACACCACCCCCCCGACACCCCCCACCCCACCACACACACACACACCCCACCCCCCACACACACCACCCCCCCGACACCCCCCACCCCACCACACACACACACACCCCACCCCCCACACACACCACCCCCCCGACACCCCCCACCCCACCACACACACACACACCCCACCCCCCACACACACCACCCCCCCGACACCCCCCACCCCCCCCACACACACACACACCCGCCCCCCCCACACACACACACCCCCGCCCCCCCCACACACACACACCCCCGCCCCCCCCACACACACACACCCCCGCCCCCCCCACACACACACACCCCCGCCCCCCCCACACACACACACACACACCCGCCCCCCCACCCCCCCACACACACACACACACCCGCCCCCCCCACCCCCCCACACACACACACACACACCCGCCCCCCCACCCCCCCACACATACACACCCCACCCCACACCCCCCCACCCCCCCGCACGCCGCCCCCACACACACACACACACCCGCCCCCCCACCCCCCCACACACACCCCACCCCACCCCCCCCACACACACCCCACCCCACACCCCACACCCCCCACCCCCCACCCCCCGCACCCCCCCCACACACACCCCACCCCACACACACACAATTCACAATTCAAATCGCTTTATTGGCATGATAAGTTACATCTTATGTTGCCAAAGCATCAAAATACATTTATGGTTTAGCACACAAACGCAGTTCTATTCATACAGTGTATAAACAGGTATATCCTGAGTGTATAAATATACATTCGCATTGTTTATATATATTCTTTTCTTAGTTTACTGGTTGTCCCTCTGTTCATGGCAAGCTGTAACATAGTGTGCCGCCAGTGTTATACAGCTTCTCTCCTCTCCCAGTAGGTATGGGAGTTTTTGGGCGTCATTCAGATTTCTGAAATCAGGGCATATTTGTGAGAATTTTTGGTAGAAATTCTCCCTGATGCCCTGATATTTTCCGCAGGCTGTGAGGAAGTGCATCTCTGTCTCCACTACTCCCTGACTGCAGTGAGAGCATATCCTGTCTTCTCTTGGTAGCCTGGTCTGCCTGTGTCTGCCTTTTTCGATCGCTAGGCTATGTTCGCTAAGTCTGTACCTTGTCAAGGTTCTTCTCAGTTTGTTATCCTTTACCATGGTCAGGTAATCAGCTATGTTGTATTGTCTGTTTAGGGCCAAGTAGCAATTGAGTTTGCTTTGGGTTTTTGTTGTTTCTGCCCAATATGTCAGATATTTTTCCTTTTGCTTAGCGACGATTGTGTTGGGTCGAAATCTTTGTGTTACCCTGTCACTGTCCTGGGGCTGGTTATTGTTAGTGTTGTTAGTAGTTACTTCACTGAGTCCCAGGACTAGTTGACTGAGGGTATTCTTCTTTATGGTCAGCTCTTGGCATTTCAGGGCGTCGTAGTGATAGCATTGGGGATTGCTCATTTGTAGGTGATTCCAAAATTTGGTGGCTCTTTTTTGGATAGTGATTATTAATGGATATTGGCCTAGTTCCGCCCTGCATGCATTGTTTACTGTTTTCCTTTGAGTCCGGAGGATACTTTTACAGAATTCTGCATGTAGGATCTCAATTGGGTGTTTGTCCCATTTTGCAAATTCTTGTTGAGTTAGCGGTCCCCATACCTCACTGCCATAGAGTGCAATTGGTTCAATTACTGATTTGAAAATTTTGAGCCAAATGCTAATTGGGATTTCTATTTGGATTGATTTTTTGATGGCATAGAAAGCCCTTCTTGCTTTCTCTTTCAGTTCATTCACAGCCAGTTTGAAGTTTCCCGTAGAACTGATTTTTAAGCCCAAGTATGTGTAGTTAGTGGTTTGTTCAATTTTGGTTGTTCCTACTGTGAAATTTATTTTGGGTCCCTGATGTTTGGATCTTTGCTGGAACACAAGGACTTTGGTTTTTTGGGGATTTATTGTCAGGGCCCAAGTCTGGCAGTACGACTCCAGCAGGTCCAGGTTTTGCTGTAGCCCCTCTTTAGTAGGTGACAGCAGAACCAGGTCGTCTGCATAGAGGAGGAATTTAACCTTGGATTCATATAGGGTGAGGCCGGGTGCTGTAGATTGTTCAAGTAGTTTTGCCAATCCATTTATGTAAATATTAAAGAGTGTCGGTGAGATTGGCGAGCCCTGCGTCACCCCCCGCCCCTGTGGGAAGTATTTTGTTTGTTTGTCTCCAATTTTAACTGCACATTTGTTGTTTGTATACATTGATTTAATTACATCATATGTTTTCCCTCCTACCCCGCTTTCGATAAGTTTCAGGAATAAACCGTCATGCCAGATGGAGTCGAAAGCCTTCTGGAAATCTACAAAGCATGCGTAGATTTTGCTTTTGTTATGGTGAACGTGTTTGTCAATTAGGGTCTGTAGGGTGAAGATATGATCGGATGTTCTATAGTTTGGCAGGAATCCAATTTGGCTTTTACTCAAGACATTGTGCTCCTCAAGGAAGTTTATAAGTCTTTTGTTTATGATGCTACAGAATACCTTCCCCAGGTTACTGTTTACACAGATGCCTCGATAGTTGTTTGGGTCGATTTTGTCCCCACCCACCCACACAACCCCGCCCCCCCCCACATACACCCCACCCCACACCCCCCACCCCCCCACACACACCCCACCCCACCCCCCCACACACACCCCACCCCACCCCCCCACATACACCCCACCCCACCCCCCCCACACACACCCCACCCCCCCAACACCCCCCACCCCACCACACACACACACCCCACCCCCCCACACACACACCCACCCCACCCCACACACCCCCCCACCCTCCCCGCACGCCCCCCCACACACACCCCACCCCACCCACATACACCCCACCCCCCCCACACACACCCCACCCCACCCCCCCACAAACACCCCACCCAACCCCCCCCACATACACCCCCCCACCCCCCCGCCCGGCCCCCACACACACCCCACCCCACCCCACCCCACACACACCCCACCCCACACGCACCCCACCCCACCCACACCCCGCACAGCCCCCCCACACACACCCCAACCCCCCACACACACCCCACCCCACACCCCGCCCCACACACACCCCCCACCCCCCCACACGCACACACACACCCCCACCCACCCCCCCCCACCCCCCCCACACACACCCCACCCACCCCCCACCCCACAGCCACCCACAGCCACCCCACACCACCCCCACCCACACCCCCCACCCCCCTACACGCACACACACACCCCCACCCGCCCCCCCACCCCCCCCCACACACACACCCCACCCCCCCACCCCACACCCCGCACAGCCCCCCCCACACACACCCCACCCCCCCACACACCCCACGCCACACCCCGCACACCCCCCCACACACACCCCACCCACACACACCCCCCACCCCCCCACACGCACACACCCCCCCACCCGCCCCACACACACACACACCCCCACCCCCCCGCCTGCCCGCCCCGCCCCCACACACACACCCCACCCTCCCCACATACACCCCACCCCATCCCCCCCCACACACACACACAACCCCACCCCCCCGCCCCTCCACACACACCCCCCCCCGCCCCCCCCCACACACACACACACACACACACACACACACACACCCCACCCGCCCATCCCCCCGACCCCCCCATCCGCCCGGCCCCCCCCCATCCCGCCGCCCCCCCCACACACACACACACACCAATAAGCATAATGACACAGGGAGACAGGCAGTATCACCGATAAAAAAGAGACATGAACAGTAAGAGACACAAATATGAGGCGCAGATATACACACAGAAAAATAAGGAGAATTAATTTCACCACACCCGGGCTTTAGTCCCAACACATCTCCTAGCACTGTCAGAACACTGCCAGTAACAAGCTGCAATATTTTATTACTTACTGTAGTGGAGATTTCTGGTCCATTCAGCTGGGCGTGCAAAATAGCTTCATTAACCAGTGGCGCCACTCTTAGTAATGCCTGTTCCACACCTCGTGATCCCGTAATGACACTGGTGAGCTCGTCCAGGTTTGAAATGTAGTCTCGCCAGTGGGGATCAATGTCCGCGACATTAGCCAGACAGCCCCGCATGACGTTCAGACAGTAGGCGACGCAGGGTTTGATCAGAGTGAGGCCATGACAGTGAGAGCAATATTCCATCTTCACCAGGGCTCTGGTACACTCCCGGGTGAAAGCCACATTCTCGGTCATATTTATCACCTCGCTGCCTATATTCAAGGCTTGTAGGAGAGTCTTCATTGCCTGCAGTGGCCTGGACATCTCAGCCACCATCTTCACAGGGTAAGACCCAAAGGGGTTGATATCCTGTCTGGTCAACCGTAGGCACTCTAAATAATCCAGGGAAACTTCACTGAGTCCAGGGTGTATCAGCCGATTGTAAACCAACGGAAAGAGGCTGTCAAAGAAACTCAGGACAACGTCCTCAATGCTCTCGCCCAAATCCAGGACATAGAGCGATATGTCGGTAAACAGCCCTTTCACCACCTCCGTGGCCTCCTTTGCCATTGTCCTGTACCCTGTCTTGAGCATGGAGTTGGTGTGATTGGTTGCAATGTGAATCAAGGATTTAAAAGCCTCTGCCAAAGGAAAAGAAGGAGCTTCATTAACATCAGATTTAACCCTGGGAGGAACTAAACAGGACACATTACACATCCCAACCCTTTCCAAAACATTTTCCTCATTCTCTCTTGATTCTAACCCTCCCCTCCACCATCACCACTGCATCACGTTGAAAGTTGATTTCCCAGCTCTTTCAGCCATGCTGCCCCCAAACCACTCGTGAACTTGGCAAAGGGTTGAAAAACACAGGGGAACATCATGTAAAAATGAAGGATTGAATAGGGTTTCTAGCAGAACCATTTCACACAAAGGGTAATGGAATGAGTTTCACTGAAGCTCTGTCATTGGAAAACGAGAAATGGTGTGAAAGTGGGGTTGAGATAAGTCAGAAGGATGGACTAGGTGAGGCCAAAAGGATTCTTCTTATTCCTAAAACGTCTCAAACCGATGGTATCCAGCCTGCCTTCAGGAATTTAGTAAAACTCTGCAAAATAACAACTTAAAGAGCAAAATAAAGTTGGAAATTGGGCAGCTAACTAAAAGGCCACTGTCATCATGCAAAACGGTTTGTCCCATCTTTCCATTGTTTGGGGATGGAGAACAGCCATGTCTCCTTTTAACAGCGGCGCTGTTGTTCACGATTGAGGCTCGCACGATATTTAGGTCAACACTCTGTGTGTTTAGGAATGACCCTTTTCCAACTTTCTGTTCCTATACTGCAATGTGAATCAGGGATTCTTTTTACCCTTCCAGGAAACTCTTCACCACCCCCACCCCCTCATCCCATTCCATTCTAGTTTTTTCAATACACTGGGGAGGGACTGTACAGCCAGAAATATGCTGCCGCCTTGTGTTGGGAGGCTGGGGGAGGAAGATGGACCAAGACAACAGTGGCATCCATATGTGGCTGTAACCGCCCCTGTTGTGGCTGGTGTTTGTTGTCAGTGAGATTATCCCAGTTACATGACACCCTCGTACACAGTAGAATGTTGCTTATCCACATATCAGTTTACCATCTGTAAATATGAGGAGGATAGTAACAGACTTTAGGAGGACATTGACAGGCTGGTGAAATGGGCAGACACATGGCAGATGAAATTAATGCAGAGAAGTGTGAAGTGATGCATTTCAATAGGAAGAATGAGGAGAGGCAATATAAGCTAAATGGTACAATTTTAAAGGGAGTGTAGGAAGAGGGAGACCTGGGGGTTCACATACACAAATAGAACATAGAACATAGAAAAATAGGAGCAGGAGTAGGCCATTCAGCCCTTCGAGCATTCAGTATGATCATGGCTGATCCTCTGTCTCAATACCATATTCCCGCTCTCTCCCCATACCCCTTGATGCCTTTTGTGTCCAGAAATCTATCTATTTCCTTCTTAAATATATTCAGTGACTTGGCCTCCACAGCCTTCTGTGGTAGGGAATGCCACAGGTTCACCACCGTCTGAGTGAAGAAAATTCTCCTCATCTCAGTCCTAAATGTCCTACCCCGTATCCTGAGACTGTGACCCCCCGTTCTAGACCCCCCAGCCAGGGGAAACATCCTCCCTGCATCCAGTCTGTCTAGCCCGGTCAGAATTTTATACATTTCAATGAGATGAGGTGGCGGGACAACTTGATAAGGCTGTTAAAAAAGTATCCTGGGCTTTATAAATAGAGACATAGGGCACGATTTTCATTTGGCCGTGGAGTCGGGATTGGAGGCATGTGGGGGTTAAAATCCCAAAATCGGGGAGCACGAACCCATCCCGCCTCCATGCCAGTTTCAAAGGAGGCGGGTACCCGACCCGCACTGGGGCCCGCCTCCCCGAGGTGGGAAGGGGATTAGTGCCAATTAACTGCCTGTTAACAGGTAGTTAACAGGCAGGTTTTAGCCTAATCCCTATTTTCATTCTTGAAGTGTGGGAATCCCGACAGCTCCAAACCACGCCAAGTTAGCGAGGCGGGCCGTCGGGCTGAAGGGCTTGGAGGGGTCAAGATGTCCAGTGTTCAGGTGAGTGATGAGTGCATGAGTGCAGAGGTAAGTGTGTTTGGTGTGTTTAAAGTGTTTAAAGAAGTTTTACTTACCTTTACAGCCTTCCTTCCTTCAGGTCTTGGGAGTCCCTCATCTCACCGGCACAGAAAGCAAAATGGCCGCGATCTGTCAAAAATTGCAGCATTCAGCTTTCTGTTCCGGAGAGATCTCTAAATCATCCTGAGAGGAAGGAATTAACTTAGAGTACAGATTGTCAGTGTTTGACAGCTTCAAAACAGTTGTCAAACACTGATATTTCATCTGTCAAAAGGTCTTGACAGATGAAATATCAATCTGTGACGTCACCTGTTGCTGGGTGGCCCTTAATTGGCCTGCTGGGCGGGCTCAACAAGGTCGATCAAGTCAAAATCGCGTGGGTTGGCCACAATTCGATGGAGGCGGGACTACAACCCCGAAAGTTGTAGTCCCGCCTCCTACCCGCCTCCTCAATGAAAATCCAGCCCATAGAGTACAAAAGCAAGGAAGTTATGCTAAATCTTTATAAAACTCTGATTCGGCCTCAGCTAGTTCTGGGCACCACACTTTAGGAAGGATGCCAAGGTTTTGGAGAGGGTGCAGAGCAGATTTACCAGAATGGTACCAAGGATGAGGGGCTTCAGTTCTGTGGACAGAAACTGAGATTGTTCTTCTCAGAGCAGAAAAGGTTAAGGGGTGATTTAATAGAGGTGTTCAAAATTATTAGGGTTTGGATAGAGTATATAGGGTCGGTAACCAGAGGATACAGATTTAAGGTAATTGGTAAAAGAACCAGGGGAGAGATGAGGAGAGTTATTTTTACGCAGTGAGTTGTTATATAATTTGGAAAGCACTGCCCAAAAGGGTGGTGGAAGCAGACTCAATAGTAACTTTCAAAAGGGACAAGGCCACGGAGGGATTTGGATACGAGGATGAGAATTTTAAAATCGAGGTGTTGCAGGTCAGCGAGCACAGGAGTGATGGCTGAATGGGACTTGGTGCGAGTTAGGACACAGGCAGCAGAGTTTTTGATGGGCACCAGTTTATGGAGGATGGAGGATGGAGGAGGGAAGGCTGGCCAGGAGTGCGTTGGAATAGTCGAGTCCGGAGGTAGCAAAAGCAAGGAGGATGTATAAAACATTACATTTTTATCTCAGATGAGTAAAACTGTTTCCAATGATCACTTTTCCATTTGTTTCAGTGGCAGCCTAGCGACCACACTAATAGCAAATGCTTTGGGGATTTAGCCCCCTTTCTTTATAGCCAAACCTAGTGCTGTTATGATAATAGCAAAATACTGCGGATGCTGGAAATCTGAAATAACAGAAAATGCTGGAAATACTCAGCAAGCCAGGCAGCATCCGTGGAGAGGGAAACAAAGTTAACGTTTCAGGTCTGGGATTCTGATGAAGGGTCCCAGACCTGAAACGTTAACTCTGCTTCTCTCTTCACAGATGCTGCCTGGCCTGCTGAGTATTTCCAGCATTTTCTGTTATTTTAGTGCTGTTCTGATACTGTAAAGTCAACAGTTTCCTGCGCCTTGCTGACTGCGCTTTTTTTTTTAACAGCCACAGGGAGATCAGTCCCCACTTTGTGGACGCACGGCTGCAAAATTAACACAAGAGACTCCGGAGAAGCTTCCCATCGGGGAGCATGGCGTGGTTTGGGCAAGGAGGCGCATTTACAGCTGCCCGATACTAATCCGAATGGAGCAATTACAGTTAGGACTCCAGCCTGCAAACTTAGCAAGGAGCAATTCCACTCGGCGACAGCTGTTACAGGAAGACCCTCAATTCTTGCTTGCAAAAACCAATCCAGCAGGAACAGGATGAGCCAATTGCTCATCCCCACTGCAGCAATCACTGTTGTGGAGATGGGGATGCTCCTCCAGCTGGGCAACTAGAGGCAAATCCAACCCACATTGTGACAGTTCTTGCAACATTCCACAAGACCTCTTCTAATGTGGCCTGGGCAAGTACCTGGTGAGGTGAGGCCAGATACAAACCGTTAAACTGCTTTACTTCACTGTGAGTGAACATACAGAGCAACAGTAATGACTGCTTGACTCAATCAGTACAACGCGTCTTTGAGCAATGACACAAAATAATGAACATAGTATGTTCCCCCACACAGTGGCTTCTCTTGCTTTCATCAGAATAACTTTTAACTACTCCTTTGCATTCTAACCTTCTCACAGCCTTTATTAGGCCTGATTCACTGTGTGTTTTTTAAAATCTCTCCCTGCCCACAACCGGAAAGGAGCAAGCCTTCCAAACACAATGGATGGGAGGTGTTTATCAACTGCCGAGACTGGCTAACAAAATGGTAATTATTTGCAATCTGTATAGGCCGGAATTTTAATTTGGAGGTGGGGGGGGTGGGGGGGGAGGGCGGTGGGGGTTGCAGGGGGGGGTGACTGGAAAGGGGTCGGGAAACCCGGGAGAATTAGCATTTAGAATCACTGTTTCCCGCCCGCAGCCAGCCAGATGTAGCGGTTGGCTGGCTGTCGGGTAGGTAGGCCTGCGGCACCAGGCCGCAAAGAGGATGGAGGGAGGGATCGGAGTGGGGTAATCTGCCTGAGGGGGATCAGGGCCGGAGGGGGATCGGGGCGGCCAGTGGGGGGAGATCGGAAGGGTCGGGGGGTGTCCGATTGCGGGAGGTTGGTGAGGCAGGAACGCTGGATCCAGCAGGTAAGTGGAAAGGCACTTACCTGCTGGATCCAGCAGTCTTCACCTCCCTTTAGCTGGCAGGTTCCCCGAGGCCTGAGAAATAAAATGGTGGATCACCATGAGGCACGGAGCCTCTTTATAATATTTAAAGTGCCAACCCTCCTCCTGCGAGCAGGTTGACTGCCCGCCCCCTGTCCCGCCTCCATAAAATCAGAAGTGGGTGTGTTGGGCCCAGGATTCAGATTTCTAACTTTTTGACCTCCCACATGACCCCAAACCAACCGTTTTTTGGGGTTAAAATTCCCCCCATAATATCAAAGCTTATGTTATTAGCATTCTAACCATCTATTGTCTCAGTACCCAGTTTTAAAACTTGTGCGAATACATTATGCATTAAAACCCACAGGGAATGACAGCAAAATAGCAGAAATATTCAATAATTACTTTGGCTCAGTGTGTACCAGGGAGACTAAAATGGTGGCCATGACATTAGAAGAAGAGAGCAAAAAGGATATAAAGACATTTAAAATAGAAAGGGGGAGATAATTGATAAACTAATCAAACTTAGAAGAAGAAAACCCCTACTCCAAATGGATTGCATCCACGCATACTAAAGCAGTTAGGAATAGATAGCAGAGGCACTATTACACACACATATGCAGGTTGAGCATCCTGAATCCGCCAACCTCGGAACCGAGGCCGAGCCGGTTTTCGTTTTTTTCCGGAGTTCGGAACGTGTTTCTGATGTCCGAAGTCCGGAAATATCGCAACCTGGGCTCGTGCGTTTCCGGACTTCGGACATCAGAAACACGTTCCAAGTCCGGAAATGCCTGGGCCGCTCCGCGTAGCGCTGACGCGTTTCTCCGCCCCTTCTGTTAAAGGGGAGGGATGCTGCGAGCTCTGCAGAGCATCCGATGGCCCACACTAGGCCACCAGGGCGGCATGGTGCCGTGGCCGCAGCCTGGCGGAAACACTTAGTGGCGCTGTGCAGATTAAGGAGGATAAAACACAACATTAAAGTTTTATTGCATCACTCACATTTTTCATAGGATTTTTCAAGAAAAGACAACAAAAGTTAATGGCTTTTTGAAGTACAGGTTGAGCGTCCAAAATCCGGAGTTCCGGATTTTGGAACATTTTACGGATTCCGGACGACCCTGCCACCAATCGTCCCGGAGTCCGGATTACGTCCGGATTTTGGACGCTCAAACTGTGTAATACACATTAGAAAAAGGAATAGAATCATAGAATGGTTACAGTAAGGAAGGATATACTTGCTATAGAGGGAGTGCAATGAAGGTTCACGAGATTGATTCCTGAGAAGAGATTGAGTAAACTAGGCCTGTATTCTCTTGAATTCAGAAGAGTGAGAGGGGATCTCATTGAAGCATTCAAAATTATTACAGGGCTTGATAGGATGAATGCTGGGAGAATGTTTCCCTTGGCTGGGGAGTCTAGAACCAGGGGCCACAGCCTCAAGATAAAGGGTAGGCCATTCAGGACTGAGATGAGAAGAAATTTCTTCACTCAGAGGGTGGTGAATCTTTGCAATTCTCTACCCCAGAGGGCTGTGGAGGCTCAGTCATTGGGTATATTCAAAAAAGAAGTCGATAAATTTCTGACTAGTAAGGGCATCAAGGGATATGGCGATAGGGCCAGTGAGGGGTGTTCTACGCGGAGTGAACACACGAAAGGCTGCTGGACCGGATAGCATCCCTGGACGGGTACTCAAGGAATGTGCCGATCAGCTGGCTGATGTCTTCGCCGCCATCTTCAATCTGTCATTGGCCCAGGCAGTAGTCCCTACATGCTTCAAGACCGCTACCATTATTCCTGTGCCAAAGCAAACGGCTGTGGCGTGCCTGAACGACTATCGACCTGTCGCACTCACACCCATCATAATGAAGTGTTTCGAGAGACTGGTCTTAGCCCACATCAAAGCCAGTGTTCCTGCCTCTCTTGACCAACACCAGTTTGCCTATCGTGCAAACAGATCAACGGAGGATGCAATCACAACTGCTCTACACTCGGCACTGAATCACCTAGGTGGTAAGGAGACCTACATCAGAATGCTGTTCATAGGCTACAGCTCAGCATTCAACACTATCGTCCCCAACAAGCTGGCCACCAAACTCCAAACTCTTGGCCTGAACACTTCCCTCTGCAACTGGACCCTGGACTTCCTAACAAACAGACCCCAGTCTGTCAAATTAGGTAACCACACCTCCCCCCCCCGACCCTGAACACGGGGGCCCCACAAGGATGTGTGCTGAGCCCCCTCCTCTACTCCCTCTTCACCCACGACTGTGTGGCTGTTAATGGTTCCAACACCATCATCAAGTTTGCGGATGACACCACGGTAGTAGGCCAGATCACCAACAACAATGAGTCAGCCTACAGGGAGGAGGTCCAGCATCTCGTGAAGTGGTGTGCCGATAACAACCTGGCCCTTAACATCAAGAAAACCAAAGAAATCATTGTGGACTTCAGGAAGTCCAAAGGCGGAAGTCACACCCCCATCCACATCAATGGGGCTGTGGTGGAAAGGGTGGACAGCTTTAAGTTCCTCGGAGTCCACATCACGGAAGACCTCTCCTGGTCCCTCAATACCTCCTCTCTGGTGAAGAAGGCCCAGCAGCGCCTATATTTCCTAAGGAGGCTGAAGGGATGTAACCTGTCACCCCTGATCCTCTCTAACTTTTACCGCTGCACTATAGAGAGCATCCTGACAAACTGTATCACAGTATGGTATGGCAGCTGTAGCTACTATGACCGGAAAGCCCTGCAGCGGGTAGTCAAAACTGCCCAACGCATTACCGGCACCTGGCTACCGACCATAGAGCACATATACCAGAAACGCTGTCTACGGAGGTCACGGTCCATCATCAAAGACCCTATCCACCCCAGCCACAGTCTGTTCGCCCTCCTGCCATCTGGGAGACGCTACAGATGCATTCGCACCCGTACGACCAGATTTAGGAACAGCTTCTTTCCCAGGGCTGTCATCCTACTGAACTCCACAAATAAACTCTAAAGCCTGTGCATCTGACAATGCACTTTATTATGGTTATGTTTATGTTAATATACTACAAGCCAAATGTATGTTGAATGTTTAAATGTCTTAATCCAAATGTACACTCTCGGGAGCCGCAAGCCTACATTTCGTTGTACTGCACTTGTGCACTAACAATGACAATAAAAGTTGATTTGATTGATTGATTTGATTTGATTTTGATTTGAATGGAATTGAGGCAGAAGTAACTCCCTCTATGGCAAGTATATCCAATTGAATGGAGGAGCAGGCTCGAAGGCCGAATGGCCTACTCCTGCTCCTATTTCTTATGTTCTAGTACAGAAGGAGGCCATTCGGTCCATCGAGCCCGTGCCGGCTCTCTGCAAGAGCACTTCAGATAGTCCCACTCCCCCTGCCCTTTCCCCGTAGCCCTGCAAATTTATTTCCTTCAGATACTTATCCAACTCCCTTTTGAAAGCTGTGATTGAGTCTGCCCCCACTGCCCTTTCAGGCAGTGCATTCCAGATCCTCACCACTCGCTGCGTAAAAAAGGTTTTTTCTTACCTCGCTTTTGGTTCTTTTGCCAATCACCTTAAATCTGTGTCCTCTGGTTCACCACCCTTCTGCCAATGGGAACAGCTTCTCTCTTATCTACTCAGTCCAGACCCCTCATGAATTTGAACACCTCAATCAAATCTCTTCTCAATCTTCTCTGCTCCACAAAGAACAACCCCAGCTTCTCCAGTCTATCAACATAACTGAGGTGTCTCATTCCTGGAACCATTCTCGTAAATCTTTTCTGCACCCTCTCTAAGGCCTTCACATCCTTCCTAAAGTGTGGTGCCCAGAATTGGACACAGTATTCCAGTTGGGTCTGAACCAGTGTTTTTATACAGGGTCATCATAATTTCCACACTTTTGTACTCTATACCACTATTTATGAAGCCCAGGATCCTGTAAGCCTTTTGAACTGCTTTCTCAACCTGCCCTGCCACCTTCAACGATTTGTGCACACATACCCCCAGGTCTCTCTGTTCATGCACCACCTTCAGGATTGTAGCATTTAGTTTATATGTCCTCTCTTCATTCTTTCTACCAAAATGTATCACTTCACAATTTTCTGCGTTAAATTTCACCTGCCACATGTCAGCCCATTCCACCAGCCTGTCTATGTATTCCTGAAGTCTATCACTCTCCTCCTCACTGTTCACTATACTTCCAAGTTTTGTGTCATCTGCAAATTTTGAAATTGTGCCCTGTACACCCATGTCCAAGTCATTAATATATATCAAGAAAAGCAGTGGTCCTAGATCTGACCCCCGGGAAACACCACTGTATAACTTCCTCCAGTCCGAAAAACAACTGTTCACCACTACTCTCTGTTTCCTGTCACTTAGCCAATTTCATATCCATGCTGCCACTGTCCCTTTTAATCCATGGGCTTCAACTTTGCTGGCAAGCCTATTATGTGGCACTTTGTCAAACGCCTTTTGGAAATCCATGTACACTACGTCAACCTCATCAACCTTTAATGTTACCTCATCAAAAAACTTGATCAAGTTAATTAAACACAATTTGCCTTTAGCAAATCCGTGCTGGCTTTCCTTTATTACTCCACACCTATCCAAGTGACTGTTAAGTTTGTCCCTGATTACTGTTTCCCCACTACCGAAAAGAAAGACTTGCATTTATATTGCGCCTTTCACCGGTTATCGGACATCTCAAAGCGCTTTACAGCCAATGAAGTACTTTTGAAGTGGATTCACTGTTGTAATGTTGGAAACTCGGCAGCCAATTTGTGTACAGCAAGCTCCCACAAACAGCATTGTGATAATGACCAGATAACCTGTTTTTTTTTATTATGTTGGTTGAGGGATAAGTATCAGCCAGGACACCAGGGATAACTCCCCTGCACTTCTTTGAAATAGTGCCATGAGATCTTTGACGCCCACCTGAGAGAGCAAACGGGGCCTTGGTTTAACGTCTCATCTGAAAAACGGCACCTCCAACAGTGCAGCACTTCCTCAGCATGGCACTGGAGTGTCAGCCTAGCTTTGTGTGCTCAAGTCCCTGGAGTGGGACTTGAACCCACAACCTTCTGACTCAGAGGCAACAGTGCTACCACCAACTGAGCCACAGCTGACCGAGGTCAAACTGACTGGCCTGTAGTTGCTGGGTTTAACTTTACACCCTTTATTGAACAATGGTGTAACATTTGCAATTCTCCAGTTCTCTGGCACCACCTCCGTATCTAAGGAGGATTGGAATATTATGGCCATGACCTCTGCGATTTCCTGCCTCAATTCCCTCAGCATCCTAGGATGCATTTCATCTGCTCCTGGTGATTTTAAGTACAGCCAGCCTTTCTAATACCTCCTCTTTATCAATTTTTATCCGATCAAGTATCTCCACTACCTCCTCCTTCACTATGTCTATGACAGCATCCTCTTCCTTGGTTAAGACAGATGCAAAGTACTCGTTTAGTACCTCAGCCATACCCTCTGCCTCTGCCTTCATGCATAGGTCTCCTTTTCGACCCCTAATTGGCCCCACTCCTCCTCTTACTACCCTTTTACTATTTATATGCCTATAGAAGACTTTTGATTACCTTTTATGTTGGCTGCCATTCTATTCTCATACACTCTCTTTTCCTTCTTATTTTCATTTTCACTTCTCCTCTGACCTTTCTATTTATAGCCTGATTCTCAGATGTATTTGCAACCTGACATCTGTCATACATGCTCTTTTTCTGCTTCATCATATTCTCTATCTCTTTCGTCATCCAGAGAGCCCTGACATTAGTTGCCTTGCCTTTCCTCCTCGTAGGAAAGTACCTCGACTGTAGTCGAACCATCTCCTCTTTAAAGACAGCCCATTGTTCCATAACAGTTTTGCCTGCCAATATTTAATTCCAGTTCACCCAGGCCAGATCTGTTCTCATCCCACTGAATTTGGCCTTCCCCCAATTAAACATTTTGGGGGAGAAATTCGGTATCAGCCGGGCACAAAGTTTAGCGCCTGGCACGAATTATCGCCTCCGACTGCAAACTTGGCCTCTATCGCCCCTGGAGGTGATTTGAGCACTAAATCAGGCGCTACACATCTCTCTTAAAGTGCTATCGCCGAGGAGCGAGATGCTACCTCAGAGCGCTGGCGAAGCTCATGTGATGTCATGGTGTGGCGATGCCGGTGTTGGACTGGGGTGGACAAATGTAAGAAGTCACACAACACCAGGTTATAGTCCAACAGTTTTATTTGAAATCACAAGCTTTCGGAGCGCTGCTCCTTCGTCAGGTGAAGTGGAGAGATGCATAAAGACACAGCTTATATAGTCAGAGAATAATGCCAGATGATTACAGGTAATCTTTCTAACTGCCATTTATCACACCTCGGCAGAGAGATAATCACAGCAATCAAAGGTGTGAATGGTGTCCAAACAGGTTAGTCAGGAAAACATTACATCAAAGAACAATGAGGTGGGGTCACCAGGGGTCAAATGTTGCAGATGCTGGGGTCTGTATGAAAAACAAAAAAACATTTTTTTTGCTGGAAATCACAGCAGGTCCGGCCGCATCTGTGTAGAGAGAACAAGCCAACGACGACTCGAGTCTGGATGACCCTACGTCAGGTGGGGTTACATGTAGCGTGACATGAACCCAAGATCCCGGTTGAGGCCGTCCTCATGAGTGCGGAACTTGGCTATCAGTTTCTGCTCTATGATTTTGCGTTGTCGTGTGTCTCAAAGGCCGCCTTGGAGAATGCTTACCCAAAGATCGGCGGCTGAATGTCCTTGACTGCTGAAGTGTTCCCTGACTGGGAGGGAACACTCCTGCCTGGCGATTGTTGCGCGGTGTCCGTTCATCCGTTGTCGCAGTGTCTGCATGGTCTCGCCGATGTACCATGCTCCGGGGCATCCTTTCCTGCAACCTCATACGTTGCAGGAAAGGATGCCCCAGAGCATGGTACATCGGCGAGACCATGCAGACACTGCGACAACGGATGAACGGACACCGCGCAACAATCGCCAGGCAGGAGTGTTCCCTCCCAGTCGGGGAACACTTCAGCAGTCAAGGACATTCAGCCTCCGATCTTTGGGTAAGCATTCTCCAAGGCGGCCTTCGAGACACATGACAACGCAAAATCGTAGAGCAGAAACTGATAGCCAAGTTCCGCACTCATGAGGACGGCCTCAACCGGGATCTTGGGTTCATGTCACGCTACATGTAACCCCACCTGACGTAGGGTCATCCAGACTCGAGTCGTCGTTGGCTTGTTCTCTCTACACAGATGCGGCCGGACCTGCTGTGATTTCCAGCAAAAAAAATGTTTTTTTGTTTTTCATACAGACCCCAGCATCTGCAACATTTGACCCCTTGTGACCCCACCTCATTGTTCTTTGATGTAATGTTTTCCTGACTGGCCTGTTTGGACACCATTCACACCTTTGATTGCTGTGATTATCTCTCTGCCGAGGTGTGATAAATGGCAGTTAGAAAGATTACCTGTAGTCATCTGGCATTATTCTCTGACTATATAAGCTGTGTCTTTATGCATCTCTCCACTTCACCTGACGAAGGAGCAGCGCTCCGAAAGCTTGTGATTTCAAATAAAACTGTTGGACTATAACCTGGTGTTGTGTGACTTCTTACATGTGATGTCAGTTAGCAATGGAACACAGACACACTGGCGCTGGCCAGTTCTTAAAGGGGAGGGTCGATCTTGCTCTCCAGTCACACCCTGTGACGTAATAAAACTCACTACGCACTTGGTTTGAGCATAAAGCAAGACTTATATCAACTTATTTCAGAACATGGAAGTCTAGTTGTATGCACTAGCTCCTTGTCTTTACAAAATGTCCCTGGAAAGCTGGGTCCAACGCCCGAGTATTTATACTCCTTGGACACCGCCACCAGCTGGCCGTCCAGTGTTATTTCATAGGTAGTTTCTCGATGATGAGATTTATGACACCCTGCTCATTGAAGCTTTGAATCTCAGCCTGGAGAGACCTGTATATCAATTCTGCTGGAAAGAACAATGGAGAGGCCCAGGGAAAGAACTCAGAGTGCAGCCCCCGTAGTCTCTTCTAAATCGACGCAATGAAGGTCAAATAAAAATGAACCTGCAAAATGCTGCTCAGTACCCAAAACTCCTTCACAATGTGTTGAATCTCTCCAGAAGTCTCTCTCTCTCAGAATGCGTGGTGCAAAAATGTCGCCGACAATAAAAGGCAGGAAGCAGCCGCCTTTAAATAGCGCTCCCCCAGTCCCTTCCTGACTGCAAAACGTTCCCCTCTACCTGTCATTGCTAGCGGCAGGTGGAAAGGCAGGGGACGCCACTCAATATCCGGTCCAGGGCGCTACCGGGGCGTTGCACGCTCGACTGACGTCACAATCTGGGAGTGGCTAATCAACCAAATTTTCCCCCCGTAGAGTAGTAATAATGGGGGACTTAAACTATCCCAATATAGACTGGGATAGTAATAGTGTAAAGGGCAGAGAAGGGGAAGAATTTCTGAAGTTTGTCCAGGAGAACTTTCTTGATCACTATGTTTCCGGTCCGACGAGGGAGGAGGCATTGCTGGATCTGGTTCTGGGGAATGAGGTGGGTTAAGTGGAACAAGTGCCAGTAGGTGAACATTTACAAAACAGTTATCATAGTACCATAAGGATTATATTAGCTATGGAAAAGGAGAGCAAGTAATCTAGAGTAAAGGGGGGAGAAATTCGGTATCGCCCCATTTGGGGCAGTAACTTTTGAAACCCTGAAAAATTAGCGGTAGGCGCTAATCATTCTCAGGTTCCAAGAAATTGGGTGTTAACGTTCCAGGAAGGAAGTGGAGCACTAAATCAAGCACTACCACGTTCCTTGGAGTACTAACAGCCGGCAGGAGGGGCGGGAGCGGTGCAGCGCTGCCCAATGTCGAGGGCAGCGCTGTCGGGAACGGAGGCTCCTCCCTCCTTTAAAGGGAAGGGCCATCGCTGCAGGCTCTGCAATGAAAAGAGGTACCTCGTCGCGGACGGCAGCCGCGAACCGCCACAATCAGCCCCAAGCACTGCAGCAGAGTGCAGGGCTGAACGATGGCAGCCCAAGAAAATCATTAAAAATTAGTGTTTAGCTTCACGGAAATTTCCCCCCCCGCCCCGCCCCCACTGCAGCCATCATCCCCTTTAAACAGCGCTCCCGAAGCGCCCGGCCCTCCGAACAACACCTCCTGCAGCTGTTGGTGTTTTCAGCTGGAGATGCTGCAGGGGGCGGTACCAAATTTCGGGTCTGGGGCGCTACCGGGGCGAAGCGCAGGACGATGACGTTACGATCTCCGGACGTAGGAGATCGTGGCGCTAAGGGTTACCGCCGCTGCAAACCTCCAGGTGAATTTAGCGGGAGTCGTTTCTTTCATCGCGCCCAGGCGGTAAGTCGTTCGAGCTCCGTTATCGCCCTTCGGAGGCGCGAACAGGAGGTGCTAAGATACCGAATTTCTCCCTCATGTTTGCTCCCCTAACTTTCGAATCCCCTACCACTATTGCTTTACCACTCTTCTTCCCCCACCCCCACCCGGTACAGCTGAGCCACCCGTGGTGCCGCGGACTTGGCTCTGGTTATACACCCCAGAGTAACGCACTGCAGTAACGCCAGCTGGAATAGTGCCAGAGGACTGGCGGACGGCTAACATGATTCCTATATTTAAATAGGGAGGTAGAACAAGTCCAGGGAACTACAGACCAATTAACTTAACATCAGTGGTAGGAAAGATAATGGAATCCTTACTCAAAGATGTAACAGAAAAACATCTGGAAACTGAAAATATGATAAAGAACGGATTTCAAAAGTGAAGGTCTTGCTTGACCAACCCTATTCAATTCTTTGAAGAACAGAAAGGGTAGATAAGAGTAATGCAGTAGACGTAATATATTTGGATTTTTCAAAAGGCCTTCGATAAGGTACTGCATAGCAGACTCATGACTAAGGTCAAAGCATGTGGAGTCAGGGGACAAATAGCAGAATGGATGGCAAGCTGGCTACAATACAGAAAACAGAGAGTAGGGGTTAAAGGTAGTTCCTCAGACTGGCAAAAGGTGGGAAGTGGTGTTCCACAAGGATCGGTGCTGGGACCACTGTTGTTCACCATTTACATAAACGATTTGGAATCGGGAATCGGAAGTGCAATTTCAAAATTTGCGGATGATACCAAATTGGGGGGGCGTAGTTAATACAAGGTGGACTGCGACAAAATACAGTTGTACAAAATACAAAATAAACTTGCATGATGGGCCTGTAATTGGCAAATGAACTTCAATATAAATAAGTTTGAGGTTGTATATTTTGGTAGGAAGAATAAGGAGGCCACATACTGCTTGGAATAAAGGTGTCTAAATGGGGTAGAGGAGCAGAGATATCTGGGGGTACAGATACACAAATCATTAACTGTAGTGATTCAGGTTAATAAAGGCATAAAAAAGCAAACAAAGCACTGGAGTTCATTTCTGGAAGGACAGCTTTGAAAAGTAGAGAAGTTATGTTAAATTGTATAGAACCTTGGTTAGACTACGCTTGTGAGTATTGTGAACAGTTCTGGTCTCCATGTTATAAAAAGCATAGAGGCACTGGAGAAAGTGCAAAAAAGATGTCCTGTACTAGAATGATACCAGAACTAAGAGGTTATACCTATGAGGAAAGATTGAACAGGCTAGAGCTCTTTTCTCTAGAAAAGTGAAGGCTCTCCAGAAAAGAGATCTGATAGAGGTCTTTAAGATTATGAAAGGATTTTATAGATGTAGAAAAGATGTTTCCACTCACAGGGGAGACCAGAACTAGAGGCCATCAATCAATCAATATAAGATAGTCACTAATAAATCCAATGGGAAATTTAGGAGAAACTTCTTTACCCAGCGAGTGTTTAGAATATGGAACTTGCTACCACGGGGAGCGGTTGAGATGATTAGCATTGATGAATTTTAGGGGAGACCAGATAAACACATGAGGGAGAAAGGAATAGAAGGATATGTTGATGGGATTAGATAAAGAAAGATGGGAGGAGGCTCGTGTGGAGCATAAACACTGGCATGGACCTGTTGGGCCGACTGGCCTGTTTCTGGGCTGTCAATACTCTGTAATTATATGTAAGAGTAACCCTTTTTCCAAACGCTTTATGTGGGAAAATGGTTAATTGATCCTGAAACATGATGGTCAGCTCTTGCTCGTTTTATAGGTTAGCACATATATTTTATGAATGAATTGTATCCAGTTCCCCTCTACAGTGCACTGTATTATCCAGTGCCTCTTTACATCTTATACCCCCTGTTTGCCATGTCATTCTCACCCAGCACCATAGTATTGTTTAAATTAATTTCTTCCCGTGCTTTCCTCCTTGTCACTCTAGCCATTTGCTGATAAAGCGGAACTACAAGTGGACCTTTCCCCATCGCTGTAATCTGCTCTGGAACAGCAGCATCACCATTAATCGGCGCTGCTCGCTACCTCAGTGTGTCACTGTCCACATTCCACCGCAATCGCTGATACCACACTGGCAATGTTACCAAGGCCTAGGCCAAGACTGTGTCTCAGAGTGGGGGAAATCTGGCGACAATCCGCCATCATATTACTGAAATACAAAGAGGCGGCGGGAAATGTGAGAAAGTCAGTGCGAGGAATGGGTGACAACACTGAATGCAATTTACTTCTCGTTAGTCAAAGACAGAAAAGACAGAAAGAAAGGTAAAGGCAGTAGAGAAAGAAGAGAGAAAGAAGAAAGAAAGGAGAGAAAGAAAAAGAAAAACTTGCATTTCTATAGCGCCTTTCACGACCTCCCAAATTGCTTTACTGCCAATGAAGTACTTTTGAAGTGTAGTCACTGTTGTAATGTAAGGAAACGTGGCAGCCAATTTGCGCACAACAAGCTTTCATAAACAGCAATGAAATAAATGGCCAGATAATCTGCTTTAGGTGTTGGCTGAGGGATAAATATTAACCAGGACACTGGGAGAACTCACCTGCTCATCTTCAAAATAGTGTCATGGGGTCTTTTACATCCACCTGAGAGAGCAGACAGGGCCTCGGTTTAACGTCTCATCTGAAAGACGGCACCTCCGACAGTACAGCACTCCCTCAGCACTGCACTGGAGTGTCAACCTGGATTATGTGCTCAAGTCTCTGGAGTGGGGCTTGAACCCACGACCTTCTGACCCAGAGACAAGAGTGCTACCCACTGAGCCACGGCTGACACCAATACACAGCAATTAAGTCCTTGTCATATTGTTACCGACTGATCTGTAAAGCAAACACGATATGGTGTCAGAATTGAAAAGTGGCACACTCTGAATCTGCCAGGGGGGAAAAATTTGGTTGATTTGCGCCTCCTGTTAGCGCTAACGGGGCGCAAAGAAACTAGCACCTGGGCGCGGCGCCACCAACGCCTCACGCGAAATTCAGCGGGAGGTTAGCAGCGGTGGTAACCGTTAGCACCCCGTGGTGCTGCGTCGCCGGCGATAACGTCATCGCCATGTGCAGCACCCCGCTCGCGCCCCGGCTGCGATCTTCGGTAGCACCCCCTGACTTACCGCCGGACGCTATGTCTGACAGGGTCAGGGGGGGCCTACCTGCGGCCAGGGCGGCGCAAATTAAAGGGGAGGTGCCGGGTGGCCATTTTTGTTACTGGCACCCTGTCAGCACCTGCCCCTGTTGCTCTCCCTGGCCTCCTGACCCGCACCCCCCACGGGGTGCCGGCTACGCTCCGTGAGCCCGCTACTTCTCTTGAGTGCAGGGCTCTTTTGCCGGCACTCCGATCCCTGGTGGCCCAGCTGGGCCCCGGGTTGCGCTGCGCTAGGCCCCTCCCCTTTAATAAGTGGAGGAAGGCCTGCAGTACCGCGGCGTGATGTGCCGCAGTGAGTGGTGCTGCGACACGTAGCACTGTGATATTCACTCGCAGCGCCCCGCCTCCCTCTTGGGGCACTACCAGTGAATTTCGGGTGCAGGAGTAGCGCCCCGGCGAAGTTAGCGCCCCAAAGGCGGCGCAACCCAATTTTCCCCCCCCAGATGTTTTAGAGGGTGATACGGATGAAAAGAAGGAACATTTGAAGCCAAAGTGGCCAGGTTCCTACAGCCCACTTACCTGGAGTTTCCATCCCTCCTGGATAGTCCTGGAGTCTCCCGGCATTGAGGTTTGATCTCCCGGGCACTGCTGCGAGCGACCCAGGATGGGGGGGAAAACCTTCAAGCAGGCCTGGTACTTGCCTTTTGGCTGATACTGCCCTTACTCTGTAGGTGAATGATTCAGTACCAATCCTGCAAGGTTTGATCTTTGACTGTAAGCTACTCTGTATCAGCTGGGGAATCACTTCAAAACAAAATAATTAAAACGTTAAGCACCGTGACTGCAGCCGCCATACAGGCCTACAAATTGATTGTTCAAAATGTCCCGCTGCCAGCAAAACTAGAGACACCGTGTAATTGAGCAAGCAATTGGAAAAGCTTTGGCAGAACACGAGACAACTATGCGATTGCATCGTGTCTCATTAAGCAGCCAGAAAGGTGTCAGAACTACCATCCTAATTACCTGCAGTACCAGAGAGGCAGTGAAAATACTTGAAGGACTTCAATTTGTGATAGATTGAAACACGATTGGTACCAAGATCATTCTTACCAAGATAAACAATTCTGTGTTGGGGAAAGTAATGAAACCTTTGAACGCTACATTTTGAACCATCAAGGCCAAGGTGCTGATGGGAAGAATTGAGTCAGATAAAACAATCCTCCACACCTCAGCGAGAACAGGTCCCTGCAGGGTTCCAGAAGAAAGTTTAGTCAGAGATACCATAGATGTTGGGACACAGAACAATGGTACTTCGGAGAGACTTAACATAGAAACATAGAAGATAGGAGCAGGAGTAGGCCATTCGGCCCTTCAAGCCTGTTCCGCCATTTAATGAGATCATGGCTGATCATCCAAATTCAGTACCCTGTCCCTGCTTTCTCCCCATATCCCTTTATCACTTTAGCCTTAAGAAATATATCTAACTCCTTCTTGAATATATTTAATGAACTGGCCTCAACTGCCTTCTGTAGTAGAGAATTCCACAGTTTCACCACTTTCTGGGTGAAGAAATTCCTCCTCTTCTCAGTCCTACATGTCTTACCCCTTATCCTTAGACTCTGACCCCTGGTTCTGGACTATCCCGCCATCGGGAACATCCTTCCTGCATCTAGTCTGTCTAGTCCTGTTAGAATTTTATAAGTTTCAATGAGGCCCCCTCTCATTCTTCTAAACTCTAGCGAATATAAGCCTAATTGACTCAATCTCTCTTCATACGTCATTCCTGCCATCCTAGGTATCAGTCTGGTGAATCTTCGCTGCACTCCCTCCATGGCAAGAACATCCCTCCTCAGATAAGGTGACCTAAACTGCACACAATACTCAAGGTGTGGTCTCACCAAGGCCCTGTACAACTGCAGCAAGACATCCTTGCTCCTGGACTTGAATCCTCTCGCTATGAAGGCCAACAGACCATTTGCCTTCTTAACCGCCTGCTGCACCTGCATGCTTACCTTCAGCGACTGGTGCAGAAGGACACCCAGGTCCCGTTGCACTTCCCCTTTTCCCAATCCATTGCCATTCAGATAATAATCTGTCTTCCTGTTTTTGCCACCAAAGTGGATAACCTCGCATTTATCCACATTATACTGCATCTGCCATGCATCTGCCCAATCACCCAACCTGTCCAAATCATACTGAACTTACTGACTTCTACCAGAAACAAAACTTATATTTAAAGCTCGTGAATTAACAGCAAAACAAAATAAGAACCAAAAAAAGAAGTGCAATATTTTGCATGGAAAATAGCTCCACATATGAAGCCCAAGAAAATTTGCAAAGCTGCAGAAGTAGAAAGTAAATTCAGTAAGAAAGGTCCTGCCCTGTTTGGGGCCACCAAATGTCCACAGCCTAGAAATGAGAGCAAAGACAAACAGCAGCTACGGTATGTAAGTGAAGCTAATTATGACTGAGATGAAGGTTACATTCTCTCTGTTCAGTCTGTGTTTTCAATTGCAGTTATGCTGAATAACAGGACACAGACTACAGAAGTAAGTAAACAGGTCTTTAGTGATTGAGGGTCAGGGCTGAACCGAGATACACTTTGCTCCGCAGGGGTTACTACACCGGTACTACAATGTACAGGAGCCATCAAAAAGTAGTCCATCACCTTAAGGTATCCTCTTAAGGTGGTACAGGTTACATACACTACAATTCCTCCCCTTTTAGCTTAACAGTGTACACCCCAAATTAAACATTACATGGATAACATATATACAATTTACACACAAAACTGTTCAAAGATTCAGTCTCTGAGGAGGCCTCCTGATCCGGGCCGGATAACGCCTTTCAGGGGTCTCTGGTTCTTGTTGCTGGGGTGACTCATCCACTTGATCTCCCATGGATTGAACATCATCATATACGTTCGAGTCTGAGGTAGATGCTACAGGCTCAATAAGTTCTTCAACTGGTGTCTCTGCCGTAGACATGGGGTCGACCCTTGTTCTCGATTCCACAAGTTGGTCAGCATGACGTCGTATTATGTTCTCTCCAACGTCTACCGTGTACATCAAGGGTCCTTGTCGTGCACGAATTGTTCCAGGTTGCCATTTATCATCCCTATAGTCCCTGGCCAGCACTGGTTGTCCTATTTCGAAATTACGAGTGGCCTTGTTATTTACATGCTGGAATTGCTTGTTTTCGACTTCCCTTCGCACATTGGGTTTTAACAAATCCAACCGGGACCGCAACCTTCTGCTATAGAACATTATGGCAGGGCTTTGATTTGTCACTGCATGCGTGGCGTTTCGATACGCCATCAGGAAATTGTCCACCTTGTGTTGTAGTGGAATATGGTCTTCACTCATGGCCTTTATCGCCTTTTGAATGTTTGTACAAATCTCTCGGCCAACCCATTTGTAGCCGGATGATATGGGGCAGATGTATAGTGTTTCACCCCATTCTTTTTCATGAATTTCTGGAATTCTTCTGACACAAACTGTGGTCCGTTGTCTGAACATATTTGCTCCGGCAACCCATTCCTTGCAAATATGGTTCTTAGAACTGCGATCGTCTTCTCAGAGGTAGTGGTCGACATCTTAATCACTTCTGGCCATTTAGAATGTGCGTCTACTGCTTTCAAAAACATGGAATCCATGAATGGACCTGCAAAGTCGATATGCACACGTTGCCATGGGGCTGAAGGCCATTCCCACGGATGCAGCGGTGCAATTGGAGGTGCATTTTGAACTTTTTGGCACCCTGAGCAGCTTTTAGTCAGATCCTCTATTTGTTTGTCGATACCTGGCCACCACACATAAGCCCTAGCAAGGCTTTTCATCTTGACTCCCCCCAGATGACCTTCGTGCAATTCTTTCAGAACTCTCTCTCTTAATTTAGGAGGAATAATCACCCTTGTTCCATACATCAATGTTCCTTGACATACGGACAGCTGTTCTTGTCTGGCTGAGAATGCTGGTAACAGTGGTTCGCCATGTGCTGGCCATCCCTTCAATGTCAAGTCGTAGACCCGAGACAGTGTCGGGTCATTTCGGGTCTCTCTCTCAATACCCGCATTGGTGACTGGTAAGCATTCGATGATGGTCGAGTGAAATATCTCGACAGGGTCAACTGCCGGTGCCTCTTCCGCTGTAGGTAGTGGCAGGCGCGACAGCCCATCGGCATTACCATGTTGCTCTGTACCTTTGAATTCAATATCATATTGATGTGCCCCTAGGAAAAGGGACCATCTCTGAAGCCTCTGCGCCGTCATTACCGGAACACCCTTCTTAGGGTTGAAAATGGAAACCAACGGCTGGTGATCTGTCAGCAGCGTAAATTTTTGGCGTTGCAGGTAATGGTTACATTTCTTAACTCCCCACACGAGGCTGAGAGCCTCCCTATCTATCTGAGCATAGTTGCGCTCAGCGGAGGTCAATGATCTGGATGCGAAAGCGACTGGCCTTTCCGAGCCATCTGGAAACTTATGTGAGAGCACTGCCCCGATACCATATGGAGAAGCATCACAAGCTAAGCGAATAGGCAGTGTTGGGTTAAAGTGAGCCAACACTTCCTTAGAGGTGATCAGTGCCTTGCTCTTTTGAAAAGCCCACTTACAATCATCGCTCCACTTCCATGGTACTCCCATTTGCAAAAGAGTGTTTAGCGGGTGTAACACCATGGATAAATTTGGAAGAAACTTGTGGTAATAGTTAACCAACCCGAGGAACGACCTCAACTGGGAAACATTTTCCGGTGCAGGAGCTTTTACAACAGCTTCGATCTTGTCAGGTGACTTATGGAGCCCCTCCCGGTCAATGACGTGGCCGCAGTACGAGATTCGCTTTTGAAAGAACTCGCATTTCTGGCGATTAACTCTGAGCCCATATTCTTTCAATCTGATGAGCACCTGCTCCAAATTCGCGAGGTGATCCTTATCGTTATCTCCTGTAATCAGGATGTCATCCAGGTAGCATTGTGTGCCTGGAATTCCCTGCAATACCTGCTCCATGGCCCTTTGCCAAATCGCTGGAGCCGATGCCACTCCAAAAACCAGTCTATTATACCGATATAAGCCCTTATGCGTGTTGATCGTGAGATACTGACATGACGCTTCATCAACTTCCATCTGTAGGTACGCCTGCGCCAGGTCTATCTTAGTGAAGTGTTTCCCGCCAGACAGCGAAGCGAAGATATCTTCAATCCGCGGAAGCGGATATTGCACCGTGTGAAGAACCGGATTAACAGTGATCTTGAAATTGCCACAGATGCGAACCTTCCCAGGTTCCCCCGGCTTGTTGCTCAACGAACGCTTCATGACAGGAACAATGGGTGTATCCCATTCGCTCCAGTCCACCTTGGACAGTACCCCTGAACGTTCTAGCCCTTCCAGCTCTGCTTCCACAGCAGGTCGTATCGCATAAGGCACCAGTCTGGCTTTGAAAAATTTTGGGTTTGCATGTTCTTCAAACTTGATGGTTGCCGTAATTCCTTTCAGTGTTCCAAGTCCCTGTTGGAACACCTCCTTAGCATCGTCTAAGATTTTGGACAGTCGTTTAGGTTTGACGTCGTCCTCCTTACAGGCATCTACAGTCAGTGCTTGTATGGAATGCCAGTCCACATTTATTCTCCGGATCCATTCCCGTCCCAGTCGTGGCGGACCTCCATCAGGTAACACATACAAGTCCATTTTCTGACTTTCTTTACCATTGTAGACCACGTTTACTTTTATCTTTCCTTTGGGGTATACTATTTGCCCCGTGTATGTTTTCAATACAATCTCCGTATCCCTCAGGGGAATGTGCGAGAATAACCTTTTGTAATCTTGCTTATTCATGACCGTTAATGCCGACCCAGTGTCCAATTCCATCTTCACTTGGACTCCTGCTATCCGAAGCATGACCCAGATAGTTTGGTGGTCTGCTGTGTTACCCACATTATGTATTTTCAGACAACCCAGTTGCTTACTGCTGGAGTCTGAATCCGTCTTCTGTTCATCCGAACTGTTCTCTGTCACCTTGTGTACTTTTTTGTACTTCTCCTGCGGTGACTTTTTGCTGCTGGTCTTCTTTCCGGACCGGCATACTCTCGCTATGTGACCAAGTTTGCCACATTGCCTGCATTCTTTATCTTTGAACCAACACTGGTTCTGGTCATGCGTTGTCCTTCCACAACGATAGCACTTTACTGTGCCCAATGCCATTTCATTGGTGCTGAATTCCAATGGCCTTTGCTGTATCTCTGCAGCGCCCCGTGCTGCTGCCTCGTGGGATGCTGCAATGCTGGAAGCTTTGTCCAGTGTAAGGTCCTTTTCCTCTAGCAGTCGCTTCTGGGTTCCTTCCCTTAGGAGCCCACACACAAACTTATCTCTCAGTGCGTCTGCTAGTCCTGTTCCGAACTGGCAGTACTTTGATAACTTGCGCAGTTCTGTTAGGAATTCAGCGTTGCTTTCTTCTTTAAGTTGAATTCTTTTGTAGAATTTAAATCGTTCCGCTATCAGCAGCGGCGTAGGGTTTAAATGCTCCTGCAGGATAGTAACAATATCTGCGAAACTCTTCCCTACCGGTTTGTCTGGTGTTACAAGGTTCCTTAATAACCCGTACGTCTTCGCACCCATTGAGCTTAATAGGGTTAGTGCTTCCTTATCATCCGGTACCTCATTCGTTGGACAGTAAACTTCGATGCGTTCCACATAAGTGACCCAATCTTCCACATCGTTATCAAAAGCAGTGATGTTACCCGTTTTTGGCATCCTTGCTGAGTTTCTCCTTCCCCTTTGGATATTATTATTTTTATTTATTTTTTCCCAAGATGACGGCTTTTCCCGCGCTTGGCGGCTTTTCCCACGCTTGTCTTCTTCCCCCGCCGACTCAAAATGGCGATTCACGCGCTGTTGCCGTCCACGCCTCCCAGCGGTCCTTTATTTTCCCCTGCGTTGCTGCTCTTATTCCCCCGCCGCTCCCGCGGTCCTTGTGGCCATAAACGCTTTTCTGGCTGCTGCGCGTCTCTGCCCGATTGCAGTCCGGCCCCTGACACTGGCTGTGGTCGTGTTCTCCGCCCTTTTCGTCGTTTTCCCTCCCCTTCTCCCACTGACAACTCGGCCGACTTCCCCCCCGTGCCGCTCGATCGGGCTTACCCGCCGCTGTCGTAGAAGGGATGCTCACTGATGCTTGACTTTGTGGCCAGCAAACCAACCCGGGTTTCCGATGACCTCCCGTGCGATGCAGGATGTTGAGGGCGGATGCCCTTTTTCGACGCCCGTTTCTGAGGACGAAGCTTCCTTTGATGCAAAACTGCCGCTAGGTAAGATCAGACTCGTCGCCACTGTTGAGTCTGTGTTTTCAATTGCAGTTATACTGAATAACAGGACACAGACTACAGAAGTAAGTAAACAGGTCTTTAGTGATTGAGGGTCAGGGCTGAACTGAGATACACTTTGCTCCGCAGAGGTTATATACCGGTGTGGTCACCACCGGTACTACAATGTACAGGAGCCATCAAAAAGTAGTCCATCACCTTAAGGTATCCTCTTAAGGTGGTACTGGTTACATACACTACACTCTCCATTTGCGATGTTGGATCTGTGAAAAATCTGCACACCATCAAACTACATGCCAATTGCCAACATGCTCATAAATAAAAATTTCCACTAGACTGTGGTGCTACAGTCAATGTTCTACCTGTGAATGAACACTTGAGACCATTGAATAATCCAAGCGGCAGAGAAATTCATCATTCTAACATTCAGAAATGAAGCCGCTGGAGAAAAACGTCAGAGCTAGAGATCCCAAGAACAGCATGAAGTATAGCATCAGGTTTCAAATACTGCCAAGACGGTGTAGACCTATTTTAGGTGCTTAAATTTTTCAATATATGCAACTTGTGAGTTGTGACAATGAATCACAGGAACATTTTGACGATGAAAAATTCATCAAAACTTGCAAAACGAGATGCGGTGGCTCGCTACCAGCATGTCTTTGAAGAAGAGGAGAAGTTAGAAGGTACACTCCCATCTTCAGATTGATTCTAAGGTCCCACCCAGAGAGTTGTCAGCCAGGAAACTACCTCTAGCTGTAAAAAGAATTTGTCAAGATGCCCACTAATGAGCTTGTTGATAGCAAAATTCATGCGCCAATCTGTAGCCTGATTGATTGGAGATGAAAACAAATGATGAAGCGTGCCTGACAGCAATCCAAAGCCACTTAAAGCTCTCAAATGTAATCAATGCCATCTTCGTAGTGCAGATTATCTCCTGCCTGAATTAGCAAAAGCAAAATTATCCAACACAGTAGACACAAAAAGAAGGGTTTAAACATGTTTTATTAGATGAAGAATTGAGTCTGTTGACAACCTTTTCAATGCTGTTTGGTTGGTTGTACTTCCATTCAAAATCTCCCCAGCTGCTGGAGAATTTCAAGGACGACTTCAGGTGGCACTTGAAAATCTGGAGTGAATTGCTGTCATGGGGGATGAGATTTGAATCTACAGTACAGATGAACAGGATAATGCTGAGAAAGTGGAAGCTCTTGCCAAAGCAATGTCAACTAAAAGGTATCATACTGAACAAGGATAAAATGAAGGTCAAGCATTTGAGTCACCGACTCTCTCAAGATGGTCTACAACCAGATCCTGTCAAAGCGGAAGCACTGCTGAAGATGTCCCGTCCCACCAACAAACATGGTGGCCAGAAAATTCTTGGAATGGCTGCCTATCTGCAGCCATTTACTTCAAAGTTATTAGAAGCGAATTCCCCTGTTCATGACCTAGTGAAGGAAGAAGTCGACTTTACATGGGATTGTCACCATGAGAAGTGCCTGGATGAGATAAAGAAGATTTTCTCTCAAGCACAAGTGCTAAAATACATTGAGGTCCATAACGTAGTTTCACAGTGTAACACATTTAAAAGAGGAATGGCAAGGTGCCTCATGCAAGAAGGTCAACCTGTGGCCTCTACCTCAGATCACCAACTAAAATGGAGATAAATTAAGCTTTGCTTGAAAAAAAATGTCTTAACCATGAATTTTGGTTTCGAGAAATTTGAGCGGCACATTTGGGAAAGATAATTTCAGTGGAAAGTGATCACGAGCCGCTAGAAGCTGTATTGATTTCTTTGTGGGTTCAATGACGAGACATTTATGAAAGAGAATGTCTTTTAATCTAAAGTCTGTTCAACTCTTTATACAGCATTTCAGGTGACACCATGCTAGTGATCCATCTAGAACGAAACTGAAACTAAACTAAACTGCCTTGCTTGTCTCTGTCACATGCCCTCTGCTGGTCAGGCACAAGCAATCAATACATGCAAACATGCTGGTAAGGCATCATAATCGAACAGGCAAATACCATCTCTATTTGCTGATATCATTACATCTCCTTTTCTTAAAACAAAAGTATTTTACTTTTAACTAACAACATGTTTTCTTTGTATTAATCTGCATTTTAACTGTAACACTTAATGAACTTACATTATCATTATCATGATCAAGGTTTTTTAACCTTGCTTTGTGTGTTCACATGAAATATGTCAATACACTAGAACTTGAAGAAAGAATAAGATAACATTACTTCCTTCTATAACAATAGTCCTTAAATTTGCTCAATGAGTCTCTCAGGAGGCTTCACGTGTCTTGAGGATTTTCTGATTGATTGTCCTTGAATCTGAGTTGTTGGCTCAGATGATGGTTTCTCAGCTGTGTGATCAGGTTGTTCAACAGTATCAGCCTCTTGACCTGCTGTGGCTGGTCCCATGAGAAGATCTCGACAATTTCTTCTCAGAACAGCACCCTCATCTGTCTGAATGGTGTATGATCTTGGTTGAACTTCACTCAGGACAGTTCCCTTCTGAGTCCATATGTTTGTTTTGTCTTTGAACCTTACTTGGTCACAAGTGTGGAGTTCAGGTAGGTTTTGTGTTCCTCTGTCATAGTAGTACTTTTGCTTTTCTTTCTGTTGTTCTTTGAACTTCCTCACTTTCTCCCCCTCTTTTGTTTTCAGGAGGTTCTCCGGGATGGGTAGGTTTGACCTTAGCCGACGTCCCATCAGGAGTTGGGCTGGTGACATACCACACTCGAGCAGCGTTGTGCGGTATACAAGCATGCTCTGGTAGAAGTCAGTTCCACTGTCTTTTGCCTTGTACATCAGTCTTTTCACTGTCTGGACCGATTTTTCCACTAGACCATTGGACTGTGGAAAGTGAGGACTTGACGTTGTGTGGACAAAGTCCCACTCTTTGGCAAAGTGTCGGAAACTTGCATTGTAAAACTGGGGTCCGTTGTCTGTGAAGACCTCGCTTGCCACGCCATGTCTGGAGAATATGGCTTTCATACATCTTATCACAGCATCTGCAGTGGTGGTGTACAGTCTACAAACCTCTGGATACAGGGAGTAATAGTCTGTGACTACAAGATAGTCCTTCCCTTGACATATGAATAGGTCAGCGCCTACCTTCTGGTAAGGTCTGTCTGGCGCTGGGTGTGGCTTTAGTGGTTCTACCGGATTGCTTGCTCGATATTTCAGGCATATTGTGCAGTTTGACACCTCATTTGTCACATCTTGGTTGATTCGTAGCCAGTACATTACCTCTCGTGCTCTTTTCTTACACTTTTCGATTCCCAGATGTCCTCCATGGATCCTTTTTAACATCTCTTTTCTCAGACTCTTTGGGATAACTATTTTACTTCCTTTGTAGATGATGTCTTCGACCACTGATAGTTCCGCCCTGCAGTTCCAGTACTCTGCCATGTCAGGTGAGCAGTCTTGCTTCATGTTGGGCCATCCATTCAAGATGCTTTTTCTCAGTCGTCTCATTGTTTCATCTTTGTTTGTCTCAGTCTTTATGAGCTCCATTTTTGCATCTGCTATGGGCAGTGCACTTGTGATCATGTCCACGTAGGCGTTCACTTTTTCATCCATTGTGGTGTTTGCGGGCTCACTTGGGTCAACAGCTCTGGACAACGTGTCTGCTGTATACATCAGTTTACCCGGTGTGTACGCAACATTCAGTGTATAGCGTTGCAGCCTGATCATCATTCTTTGTATTCTAAGCGGACAGCTATTTAGTGGCTTTTGGAACAATGCAATCAAGGGCTTATGGTCAGTCTCTACACTGATTGCTTGTCCTGCCACAAACTGGTGAAAACTTTCACAGACGTATGTGATGCTGAGCAGCTCCTTTTCTATTTGAGCATATCGCGTCTCCGCGTCTGTCATTGAGCGCGATGCATATGCAATAGGTTGCCAGTAGTCATATTGTTGCAGAAGAATGGCACCGAGCCCACTCTGTGATGCATCTGATGATATCTTGATGGGTCTCGCTGGGTCATAAAACCTCAGAACTGGTTCCTCTGTGAACAGTTTCTTTAGATCGCTCCATGACTTCTCATGCTCATGATTCCATTCCCATTCTATGTTCTTTTCAGTTAGTCTTCTCAGTGGCGCCATCTTTTCTGAGAGGTTGGATATGAATTTCCCCATGTAGTTGATCATTCCATTAAACCTCTGCACGTCCTTTTTGCATTGTGGCTTTGGCATATTCTCAATGGCGGACACCTTTCTGGGATCTGGTCTGATGCCCTCACTGCTAAGGATATCTCCCACGAATGTCAGTTCTGTCACCCCGAGCTGGCATTTCTCTCTATTCAGCTTCAGGTTTGTTTTCCTTGTTGCTTCCAGCACTTTTTTCAGTCTCTCGTCATGCTCAGTTCTCGTGGTTCCCCATACTATGATGTCATCTATTGATGTATCAACTCCCTCCAGGTGCTCATAGATCATATGGATAGTTTTGTGATACACTTCAGGAGCTCAGGCAATGCCAAATGGTAACCTTAGGAATCTGTATCTGCCAAATGGACTGTTGAACGTGCACAGTCTTAAACTTACTTCATCCAATTTCATCTGCCAAAATCCTGATGATGCATCTAACTTGCTGAAATACTTTGCATTTGCAAACTGTGCCATGATTTCCTCACGTGTAGGAAGCTTGAAGTGCTCTCTCTTTATTGCTCTGTTTAGATCTCTTGGATCCAGGCAAATTCTGAGCTTTCCATTCTTTTTGTCCACTACGACGAGGGAACTCACCCACTCAGTTGGCTCATCTATCTTCTGAATCATGTTCAGGCTTTCCATCCTGTCCAACTCTGCCTTCAGTTGCTTTTGAAGAGCAAACGGAACTTTTCTGCATGGATGTATGACCAGTGTCATACTTTTATCTACTCTGACCATGTGTTCTCCTGGAATGCAGCCTAGACCCTTAAATAGGTCGTTGTACTCTTTCATGAGTTCATCATAGACTGTCTCTCCTTCGCTTTCCACAACGAGGACTCTCTTTACCAGGTTCAGTCTCTCACAGGCTTTTAAACCTAGTATGGCTTGCACATCCTTTGGCACCACGATTAATGCTAACGTGTGCTCTCTGTCCTTGTGTGTTACTTTGACAATGCATCTTCCTTTCACTGGTATATCAGTACCTGAGTATCCTGTCACTTTCACTTTGATTCCATGTCTCTTTGGTCTGGGTCTAATTTTCTTAAAATCGGTCTCTGATATCACATTAACTTGTGCTCCAGTATCCAATTTAAATGGAATGCGTATGTCATTCACTTTTAGTGTCAACATCCAGTCTCTTTCTTCTTTTTTGTTTTCAGACACAACATCCACATAGAACTCCTCTATGTCGCTTTCATCTACTGCATGGACCTTGCTTTGTTGCACTTGGTTCTTGCAGCAACGGGCATAATGGTTGTTTTTGTTGCAACTATTGCATGTTTTACCATATGCTGGACACTTTCTTGGTGGATGCTGTGTACCGCATCGACTACATGACTTTCGATTGTCCCTTTCATTTTCGTTCGCTGGCCATGCCTTTTTTTTCACATTGGCGCTCTTTTTGTTAAACAGTTTGTGTCCGTTCTTACTCACTGCATCCACGTTGCAGCTACTGTCACTGAACAGCCCCTTTGCCTGCGACTTCACAGTCTCTGTAGCCTTACACAGTGCTATGGCTTTTCCCAGGTCTAGATCTTGCTCTCTTAGCAGTCTTTCCCTTAGACCATTATCTGGAATACCACACACCAGTCTGTCTTTTATCAGCGAGTCTGTCAGTCCCCCAAATTCACATGTTTTGCTTCGGTTTCTCAGTTCAGTCACATACTGATCAATAGTCTCACCCGTTTTCTGTACACATGTGAAAAATCTGTGCCTCTCAAACGTCACGTTACGTTTAGGTATGCAGTAGGCCTCAAACTGTTCCATTATTTTATCTAGCTTCATTTTGTCTCCATCAGCAGCGAATGTGAAGTTATTATACACCTCCAGCGCTTCATCACCCACGACATGTAAGAACAGTGATGATTTCTTTTTATTACTTTTCTCGTCAGCTCCGATTGCCGCTAAATACAACCCCACACGTTGTTTGAACCTCCTCCAATTTTCAGCCACATTACCTGTTGACTGAAGCTTCGCCGGTGGGTGTAATCCTTCCATTTTTTCACTTCGTTAGCTATTCTCCAATGGTAAGCAACGATGTTCTCTTTTGGCTTGCTAATCTGTGGAGAGCTGATTTAACTTCAGATTTTTCCTCTTCATCTCTTTCAATCACTTCTGACACCATGTATTGATTTCTTTGTGGGTTCAATGACGAGACATTTATGAAAGAGAATGTCTTTTAATCTAAAGTCTGTTCAACTCTTTATACATCATTTCAGGAGACACCATGCTAGTGATCCATCTAGAACGAAACTGAAACTAAACTAAACTGCCTTGCTTGTCTCTGTCACATGCCCTCTGCTGGTCAGGCACAAGCAATCAATACATGCAAACATGCTGGTAAGGCATCATAATCGAACAGGCAAATACCATCTCTATTTGCTGATATCGTTACAGAAGCCATTTTGAAAAAGTCAAATAAGCGCATCCAAACAGCTCCAGAGAATGATGCTCCAATTTCCAAATACACGTGTTATTGAACCGTAAATAACACATTTTCAACTCAAAAGCCCTTCATCATTGTAACAACAGGTACAACAAACTCCGTTCCCCATTCCCTATTCAAGACTAAGTCAAATGCGCTTTTTCGTACTTTGCTTCTTATCAAACCATTGATGAAGAAGCTTTCACTCGGAAAAAGAAAACTAATTTCTAGGTAAACTTATCTCCTTCAGCTTTCCTGTGGCTAAGTCCTTCAATACACCCAGAAATTACCAAAAACACTTAATCAAAGCACACCAACCAGTGATAAATGGCCACAGGTGTCAGACGCTCTGTTCAATGGCTGCTGTATTATTCTCCAGTGGGGAAGAAGGGGAGCTTTGAAACAGGCAGATCTAAAAATCGTCATTTTTTTTGTGCTCTTTGAGATGAAAAATGTCAGTGCTGGAGAATGAGAAATTCTCCAATTTTGTACCCAGTGACAGCATCAAGCACTCACAAATCAGGTACACCGTTAGATGGAGAGTAAAGTTCCCCCTACTCTACCCCAACAATACACCTTGACGGAGTACCTCCCCGTGTCAGGTTGGTTCAGTTGGTAGCACTGTTGCCTCTTAAGTCAGAAAGTGGGTTGGAGCTCCATTCCCAGATTTCAGCACATAATCTAGGCTGATAGTTCAGTGTAGTACTGAGGAATGCTGCATTGTCAGAGGTGCCTCCTTTCAGATGAGGCCCCATCTGCCTGTTCAGGTGGATACAAAAGATTCCTTGGCACTATTGAATGAAGAGCAGGGGGCTTCTCCCTGTGTCCTGACCAAAATTCCTCCTTTAACCAACACCACCAAAGGCAAGTATTCATTCATCCCATTTGCTGTTTCTGGGACTTTGCGCTACACAAAATGTCGGTGGTGTTGGCCATTATAACAACAGTGACTGCACTGCAAAAATATTTCATTGATTTAGAGCACTTTAAGACATTTCAAGGATGTGATAAGGTGCTGTACAAACACAAGTACTTTATTTTTTCTTTGCTGTACTTGTGTGAAACTTCCATTTCAATGAAGAAGGGAAATCAATTGAAAGAAAAAAACATATTCTCCAGGACAGGTTAACAGAATTAAATTTGTAACATTTACTTCAGCCTCTAACAGTTTCCAAATCAAATCATCAACTTAAACGTATCCCCGAATCCTATTTAATACTTTGAATTCTTCCATCTAGGAGCATAGGAACATAGGAAGAGGAGTCGGCCATTTAGCCCCTCGAGCCTGTTGTGCCATTAGAATCATAGATTAGTTACAGCATGGAAGGAGGCTATTTGGCCCGTTGAGCCTGTGTCGGCTCTCTGCAAGAGCACTTCAGCTAGTCCCACTCCCCTGCCCTTTCCCTGTAGCCTTACAATTTTTTTTCCTTCAGGTTCTTATCCAACTCCCTTTTGAAAGCCACAATCGAGTCTGCCTCCATCACCCTCTCAGGCAGTGCATTCCAGATCCTAACCACTCGCTGAGTAAAAAAGTTTTTCCTCATGTCGCCTTTGGTTCTTCTGCCAATCACCTTAAATCTGTGTCCTCTGGTTCACTGACCCTTCTGCCAATGGGAACAGTCTCTCTCTATCTACTCTGTCCAGACCCCTCATAATTTTGAACACCTCTATCAAATCTCCTCTCAATCTTCTCTGCTCTAAGGAGAATAACCCCAGCTTCTCCAGTCTATCCACGTAACTGAAGTCCCTCATCCCTGGAATCATTCTCGTAAATCTTTTCTGCACCCTCTCTAAGGCCTTCACATCCTTCCTAAGGTGCGGTGCCCAGAATTGGACACAATCCAGTTGAGGCCAAACCAGTGTTTTATAAAGGTTCATCATAACTTCCTTGCTTTTGTACTCTATACCTCTATTCATGAACCCCAGGATCCTGTATGCTTTTTTTAATTGCTTTCTCAACCTGCCCTGCCACCTTCAACGATTTGTGCACATATACCCCTAGGTCTCTCTGTTCATTCACCCCTTTTAGGATTGTACCCTTTAGTTTATATTTCCTCTCTTCATTCTTTCTACCAAAATGTATCACTTTGCACTTTTCTGTGTTACATTTCATCTGCTTCGTGTCCACCCATTCCACCAGCCTGTCTATGTCTTCTTGAAGTCTATCACTATCCTCCTCACTGTTCACTATACTTTCAAGTTTTGTGTCATCTGCAAATTTTGAAATTGTGCCCTGTACACCCACATCCAAGTCATTAATATATATCAAGAAAAGCAGTGGTCCTAGTACCGACCCCTGGGGAACACCAGTGTATATACCTTCCTCCAGTTCGAAAAACAACCGTTCACCACTACTCTCTGTTTCCTGTCACTTAACCAATTTCATATCCATGCTGCCACTGTCCCTTTTATTCCATGGGGTTCAACTTTGCTCAATGAGATCACGGCTGATCTGCAACCTAACTCCATATATCCGCCTTTGGCCCAGATCCCTTAATACCTTTGGTTAACAAAAATCTATCAATCTCAGATTTAAAATTAACAATTGATCTCACATCAATTGCCATTTGCAGAAGAGAGTTCCAAACTTCTACCACTCTTTGTGTGTAGAAGTGTTTCCTAATTTCACACCTGAAAGGTCTGGCTTTAATTTTTAGACTATACTCCCTAGTCCTAGACTCCCCAACCAGCAGAAATAGTTTCCCTCTAGCTACACTATCTGTTCCCTTTAATATCTTGAAAACGTCGATCAAATTACCCCTTAACCTTCTAAACTCTAGGGAATACAACCCCAATTTGTGTAATAAGAACAGAAAATGGTGGAAATACTCAGGTCAGGTTGCATCATGGAGAAAGAAACAGAGTTAACGTTTCAGATCGATGACCTTTCATCAGAATTTGTGTAATCTCTCCTCGTAATTTAACCCTTGGAGTCCGGGTATCATTCTGGTAAACCTAGGCTGCACTCCCTCCAAGGCCTTCCTAAGGTGTGGTGCCCAGAACTGCTCACAGTACTCCAGGTGTGGTCTAACCAGGGCTTTGTATAGCTGCAGCATAACTTCTACCCCCTTGTATTCTAGCCCTCTAGATATAAAGGCTAGCATCCCATTAGCCTTTTTGATTGTTTTCTGTGTCTGTTCCTGACATTTTAATGATCTATGTGCCTGGACCCCCAAGTCTCTTTGGACCTCCACTGTTTTTAGCTTCTCACCATTTAGAAAGTACCCTGTTTTATCCTTTTGGTTGGCCTCACATTTGCCTACACTGAAATCCATTTGCCACAGTTTTGCCCATTCACTTAATCTATCACTAACACTTTGTAATTTTATGCTTTCACCTACACTGCCGCCTATCTTTGTGTCATCGGCAAATCTGGATATATGGCTTTCTATGCCAGCAACTAAGTCATTAATAAATACTGTGAATAGTTGAGGCCCCAACACAGATCCTTGCGGGACACTGGCCCATTATCTCTGCTCTCTGTCTCCTACCGCTCAGCCAATTTCCTAACCAGGTCAATAATTTGTCTTCAATTCCATGGACTTCAACTTTAGTTAACAGTCTCTTCTGAGGGACTTTATCAAATGCTTCTGCAAGTCCATATAAATAACATCCATAGACATTATCGGTCCACTACTTTAGTCACCTCTTCAAAAAATTCAATCAGGTTTGTCAGGCATGACCTACCTTTTACAAATCCTCTTTGATCAGCTGAAAATGTTCACTCTATCCTTAGTTATAGACTAGTAATTTCCCTAATTCCTAGGTTGCTTGTGACCTGAGATGATGATGGATGAAATTGGGAGTTTTGCTCAATTCCCTTTGGGAATTGGGGAGTATTTATATAGAGCTTTCCCTCTGGAGATTAAAGGGCAGGGATAGAGTCTGCCATTGAGAAATACAAATGAGGTTATAAAATTGAGAGCCAATTTCAGAGGGACGGAACAAACACTGTGGCGGGGGTTGCAGGGTAAGTAGGCATAGGTTTCATTCACTGTACAATTCGATGCATGTTGTAGGTTATAGAGGAACGATCAACAGTCATGTAGACAGCTCTACATCAACATCCCGCCTACTGACCTTTATTTTCAAATCAGATTCGGATTCCATAGTTGACTGGAAGCAGTGTGCTGTGGTGACTGTTCATAGTGGGGATACTATCTGGCAAGTAACTTGACAGACAGCACAGCTGATCCAACAGCACACTAGTGTATCCTAATATCACCTTAGTATGATTGGATGAACTCCATAAAATGGCAGGAGCTGAGCCAAGTCTATACTGAACAAAGCGTAAAATGCAGCAGCAAATCCAGTCTCAGGAGGGGTAACTTACACTAGCGTGAGATGGGAAGTAGCAACCCTCTATTTTAAGAAGATATGAGCAAGCATTTAAACAACATTATAAATATATACTGTATTAACAGAAAATGGCAGGCTCCAGACTAACTATTTGTTACACAGAAAGCACCTCCAATATCTAGTTACTGACATTAGTTCACGTTTATCATTCCACGTGTACAGTGGAGTTTGAGACACAGACTAACAAAGGGAGGGACAGCGACTCAGACCAACACGGTGAGAGACAGAGACTCAGACCAACACAGTGAGAGACAGAGACTCAGACCAACACAGTGAGAGACAGAGACTCAGACCAACACAGTGAGAGACAGAGACTCAGACCAACACAGGGAGAGACAGAGACTCAGACCAACACGGTGAGAGACAGAGACTCAGACCAACACAGGGAGAGACAGAGACTCAGACCAACACAGGGAGAGACAGAGACTCAGACCAAACACAGGGAGAGACAGAGATTCAGACCAACATGGTGAGAGACAGAGACTCAGACCAACACAGGGAGAGACAGAGACTCAGACCAACACAGTGAGAGACAGAGACTCAGACCAACACAGGGAGAGACAGAGACTCAGACCAACATATTGAGAGACAGAGACTCAGACCAACACAGGGAGAGACAGAGACTCAGACCAACACAGGGAGAGACAGAGACTCAGACCAACACAGTGAGAGACAGAGACTCAGACCAACACAGGGAGAGACAGAGACTCAGACCAACATAGTGAGAGACAGAGGCCTAGAAATTCATTGACGCCACTTTGGGGCGCTAAAGTGGGGCGTCCGCTAAAGTTTGCGGCCGCCGCCAAATCTAGGCCACTTCTCCGATATTCATTAGCTTTGCCCTACTAGTTCGGGCGAGCGCTAAAACTGCTGTTGGACGCCTCTCTTTGGGCGCTAAGCCGGAGGTGGTGATCGATAGCGCCGAGGCCGGGCGCAGCGCAGGTGCGGCCATCTCGTGACTGACAGCAGACACCCTGGTGCCGGCCAGCTCTTAAGGGGGAAGGGTTGACTGTGTCTGCTGCCAGACCCTGGATAGTGGAGTCCTCCAGCTAGGCCTGAACACTGCTGCTGGACCCAAATAGCGCCTGAAGACATGGAGAAGGCCCGTGAACATGCGCAGCGCTTCTCAGAGCGTGATCTGAGTGTGCTGCTTGCTGCTGTGGAGAAGAGGCGCCATGTTTTGTATCCGGACAATGGCAAGAAGGCGACGGTCCGCGTCTACAGGAGAGCCTGGAGGCATGTCGCCAGTAAGCTGTCAGCCAACAGCGACGTCCCCAGGACCGGTGCCCAATGCCGCAAAAAGTTAAATGACCTCACACGCATTGTCAGGGTGAGTACCCTTTCCAATGACCTCCTCATCCTTGCATGTGCACCTCACATTATGGGCAAAGGGACCTGAAAGCTCTAATGGCCAGCCTTCATCCAGCAGCTATGGCACAGGCATGAGCATCAATTGCACATTCTGCACTGAACACACTGGCCAAGCTATTCCACCATGGGAGGTAGTGCACACCAGATCATGGCGACACACTGGCCAGGCTATTCCACCATGGGAGGCAGTGCACACCAGATCATGGCGACACACTGGCCAGGCTATTCCACCATGGGAGGCAATGCACACCAGATCATGGCAACACACTGGCCAGGCTATTCCACCATGGGAGGCAGTGCACACAAGATCACGGCGACACACTGTACTTAGAAGCCATCCTTCCTCTTGCAGGCCAAGCTGGCGAATAATCGCAAGAGCCGGACTGCGATCGGGGGAGGACGACCCCATATCCAGCCACTCATCGACCTGCAACATCGTGTGGAGTGCCTCATGGGTGGCCGGGTGATTGGGCCCGTTGCATGTGGAGATGACGACCCTGTTCTGGGCAGCAATGGTAAGGACATCACCTTTTGCACCTCTCTCGTCCCACTTGCGCATCAGATCTACATCCTTTGCCACTGTCCGACCAATGCGCTGAATGCCACCACTCATGCATCCCGCACTGACGCCCTCTCCTCACTCTAAAGCTACTCTTGTGCCTTCCTGCTTTCAGATGGTCAAGAGGAGGTCCCTCAACTTGCCAGTGACAGACCCTCCGAGGAGGAGCAGGAGGAGGAGCAAGAGGAAGGCGGCCCATCAGGGGAACCCTCAGCCGCGGCCACCCAGGCCAATGTAGGGGACACGTCTTCCCTGGAGGGCAGCGTGGCGGAAGTGTCGAAGGGGAGGGGAGCTCCTGGGACCTGCGTGCTGCAGAAAGGCGGGAGGGGGGTGGAAGCTCGGCGGCCTTCTCCCCAGAGGGGGGATGCGTCGGAGGGGAGTCCAATTGCTGGGCCCAGCGGCCTCCAGCAACGCAGGAAGGGTCGGCCAGCTCGGCGGCCTTCTCCCCAGAGGGAGAGTCCGGCCTCCAGTCAGGAGATGCTCTTCGCCGAGGAGATGGAACGCCTCGAAGACTTGTCCGCGGACTCGGAGCGCCGGCACATGGAGCTCATGGCGGCAGTGGCACGGTTGCCTGAGTCCATTGATGTGCCTCAATAATTCCGAGACTCGATGTTAGCGAAAGAAAACAAGGCTTTTATTAACTTAGAAGGAAACACGTAGTGGAGAGAGGTATCTTCCATCCGGAGGGCTGCAGTACTGGATATGAGGCCAGACTGAGCTTGCTTACATAGGGGCCAGGTATGGGCGGAGCCCTACACACAACACATTCCAATATACAATACAATGGTGAGGAAACGGAACTGGGGGAAGGGAAATGAAACTGAAACCGACCACAGTCACAGGCAGTGATGAATGGAATATTTCATCACATTCACCCCTTCTATAGATTTAGTCTGTTCGGGGGTTTGATAGTCCTCTGCGACCGACGTGGCTGTTGCGGTGCCGCGGGTGTCGGCTGGGTGTCCCCGGTAGCCTCCTGGGTCTCTGCCGGGGGTGCCGCCAGGGTTGTTGAAGGGGTAGTTGGTGGGGGTGCCGTTGGTCGATGTTCTTCCGGGGGTGATGAAAGAGTAGTGGGTGGGTAAGAGTTGCTGCGATCGTTGTCGCTGCTATCGCCGTGGTTGTTGTCGTTACCGGCTGGGGCGACGTCTTTTATGGACACGGTGTCCTCCCTTCCGTCGGCGTGCCGGACATATGCGTATTGGGGGTTGGCGTGGAGTAGGTACACTGGCTCCACGAGAGGGTCCGTCTTGTGGCCCCTCACATGCCTTCGCACGAATACCGGACCTGGGGTGGAGAGCCATGACAGCATGGATACGCCTGAGGTGGATTTCCGAGGAAAGATAAACATTCGTTCATGAGGCGTGGCATTAGTGGCAGTACACAATAGCGACCGTATCGAATGGAGCACATCCGAGAGGACTTCCTGCCAGTGGGAGATAGGGAGGCCCTTGGTCCTTAGAGCTAGAGTGACTGCTTTCCATACTGTCCCGTTCTCTCGCTCCACTTGGCCGTTACCCCGGAGGTTGTAGCTGGTGGTACGGCTCGTGGCGATCCCCCTGGACAGCATGTACTGGCGTAGCTCTTCACTCATGAAGGACGCCCCCCTATCCGTATGGATGTAGCTCGGCATACCGAACAGGCAGAACAGGCTGTTGAGGCATTTAATGACCGTGGTGCTGGTCATGTCTGGGCAGGGGAAGGCGAATGGGAACCGGGAGTATTCGTCCACAATGTTCAGGAAGTAAACATTGCGGTCGACGGACGGGAGGGGGCCCTTGAAATCTAAGCTGAGCCGCTCAAAGGGCCGTGTAGCTTTGATTAAGTGGGCTCTATCTGGGCGGTAGAACCGAGGCTTGCACTCAGCGCAAGTGCGGCAGTTCCTGGTCAGAGGCCGAACTTCCTCAATCGAGTAGGGTAAGTTACGGGACTTTATGAAGTGGAACAGCCGCGTGACCCCTGGGTGGCAGAGGTCGTTGTGGAGGGTCTGTAGCCGATCCCCGGTGGCGCTGGCGCACATCCCTCGTGAGAGGGCGTCAGGGGATTCGTTAAGGGCCCCTGGCCGGTAAATGATGTCATACTCAAAGGTGGGGAGCTCGATCTGCCACCTAAGAATCTTATCATTTTTAATCTTCCCCCTCTGTTTATTATTGAACATAAACGCTACCGACCGCTGGTCGGTAAGTAGGGTGAAGCGTTTGCCGGCTAGGTACTGGCGCCAGTGGCGCACTGCCTCCACGATGGCTTGGGCCTCCTTTTCCATGGAGGAGTGTCTGATCTCGGGCCCTTGGAGGGTCCTCGAGAAGAAAGCTACGGGCCGCCCCGCCTGGTTGAGGGTGGCCGCCAAGGCGAAGTCAGACACATCACTTTCCACTTGAAATGGAGTGTTCTCGTCCACTGCCTGTAGCGTGGCCCGCTCAATATCCTGCTTAATGCTTTTGAAGGCGGCGTGGGCCTCAGCAGAGAGCGGAAAAGAGGATGCTTTCAAGAGGGGGCGGGCTTTGTCGGAGTAGTTGGGGACCCATTGGGAATAATAAGAAAATAACCCCAGGCACCTTTTCAGGGCTTTGGGAGTGTTGGGCAGGGTCAGCTCCCGTAGGGGGCGCAATCGGTCGGGGTCTGGTCCGATTTCCCCATTCTCCACCACGCTGCCTAGTATGCAGAGGCACGTGGTGTTGAAAACGCACTTGTCCTCGTTGTAGGTGAGGTTGAGTTTTTGTGCGGTTTCCAGGAACCTCTCGAGGTTCGAGTCGTGATCCTGCTGGTTGTGACCGCAGATGGTGACATTGTCGAGGTAGGGGAAGGTTGCCTGCAAGTGGTGGTCATCGACCATGCGGTCCACCTCCCTCTGGAAGACCAAGACCCCATTCGTCACCCCAAAGGGGACTCTGAGGAATTGGTAGAGGCGTCCGTTCGCCTCGAAGGCGGTGTACGGGCGGTCCTCTGGTCTGATAGGGAGCTGGTGGTACGCTGACTTAAGGTCGATGGTGGAGAACACCCGGTATTGGGCGATTTGTTTCACCATTTCTGATATGCGGGGTAGCGGGTAGGCGTCTAGTTGGGTGTACCTGTTGATCGTTTGGCTATAGTCGATCACCATCCGTTTCTTCTTGCTATCCCTTACCACTACCACTTGGGCGCGCCACGGGCTGTTGCTGCGTTCAATAATGCGCTCTTTCAGGAGCCTGTCTACCTCGGTCGCAATAAACCGCCTGTCCTCCCAGCTGTACCTCCTGCTTTTGGTCGCTATTGGCCGGCAGTTAGGGGTAAGGTTCGCGAATAGCGAAGGCGGCTTTACCTTCAGGGTAGCCAGACCGCACACTGTGAGGGGCGGCTGGGACCCACCGTACTTGAGCGTGATGCTTTGGTGGTTGCACTGGAAATCCAGGCCCAAGATCACGCTCGCACATAGATTCTTCATGATTAATACTTTAAAATTATCATATACAGTTCCGTTAATGGACAATTGTACCGTGCAGTAACCCAGAATGGTCGATGTCTGGGTTTTATCAGCCACAGAGATGGTACCCTGAGTAGGGACCACCTTTAGGGAGAGTTGTTGTGCCAGTTCAGGGTGGATAAAACTCTCCGTGCTTCCACTGTCAATTAAACATTTAACCCTGCACCCGTTTACCTCAATGTCCACCATTGATTTGGATAGCGGGTGCGGCCTGGTCTGGTCCACTGTGACCGATGCCACTGTAGGGCCCTGATCGAGACAAGATGGCGTCCATGCTGTCTGCTCATAAGATGGCGGACCCCACGAGGTCGGGCAAGATGGCGTCCAAGATGGCCGCTCCCACGGCGCGCACGCGGCGGTGGCGGGTTTTCCGGCGGTTGGTTTTCCGGCGGGGTTCCCTCTGCACACCTTCCCGAAGTGCCCCTTCTTACCGCACTTAAAGCAGGTGGTGCCTTTCGCCGGGCACAGGTTTCTGGTGTGCTTTGGCTGCCCGCAGAAGTAGCAGTTGGGTCCCCGATGTGTCGCGGCTGTCGTAGGGCTTCTGGGGGGAGAGCGGGGCCCCGACGGTGTCGGGCTGCCGGGCGGGGAAGATGCCTTCCAAGATGGCGGCGCCCTTGGTGCACACGTGGCGGCGTGGACGGCGCGGGCTGAAGAGTAGGCGTCCGAGTTTCTCTGGGCCACATCCAGGGATCGCACGGTGTCCGCAGCCTGTTTCAGGTCCAATCCCGTTTTTTCCAGCAGTCTTTGCCGGATGTAAGTGGAGCTGAGGCCTGTGATAAAGGCATCGCGAACAAGCTCGTCAGTGTACACTGCGGCTTTTACATCTCGGCACTTGCAGTCTTTGCCAAGCATTTTCAGGGTGCCTAGGAACTCCTCCACCGATTCCCCAGGTCGCTGTGCGCGAGTAGCGAGCAGATGCCTAGCATACACCTCATTCGTAGGCTGCTGGTAATGCGCCTTTAAGATGTCGCAGGCGGCCAGGTACGTGTCGGCGTCTTGGATGAGGGGGTAAACCCGGTGGCTTACCCAATTCCGCAGAATTCCGAGTTTCATACTCGCAGCGTCCGTAGCGTCTTTGACGGCTGCGGAATTGTCCAGGAAGAATTCCATACACATAAACCAGTGTCCGAAGCGTGCTGATGCGTCCGGAGCATGCTGATCCAAATCCAAACGTTCGGGTTTCAGGAGTTGATCCATTGTGTTGAAAAATAAGTTAATAAAATTGATGCGCCTCAATAATTCCGAGACTCGATGTTAGCGAAAGAAAACAAGGCTTTTATTAACTTAGAAGGTAACACGTAGTGGAGAGGTATCTTCCATCCGGAGGGCTGCAGTACTGGATATGAGGCCAGACTGAGCTTGCTTACATAGGGGCCAGGTATGGGCGGAGCCCTACACACAACACATTCCAATATACAATACAATGGTGAGGAAACGGAACTGGGGGAAGGGAAATGAAACTGAAACCGACCACAGTCACAGGCAGTGATGAATGGAGTATTTCATCACATCCATCGATTCCCTCTCTCGGAGTGTGGCTGAGTTCGGGCCCTTAGAGACCACCAGTCGGGCGGAATACCGGGCAGATCTGTCAGCGACTGGCCAGGTGATTAGTGGTGCCGTCCAGTCACTGGCTGCTCTGCTGCGGTCAGTGAACAGGTCAACACGGGCACTCACTGCTGCCACACTCGCTGTGTCAGCCAGGCATCGGCAGGGCACCCGGCGCGCTGCAGCAGCACATCGGTCTGTCCCTCGGCAGATTGGTGCGCATGCTGCAGTGCTGGCCCGGGCGAGTGCCAGTGTCTCAGGCGACCAGCGAGCGCCTGCCATCCGCCAGCTTGCCGCCATTCCTCCAGCCGCCACTGCCACTCCCCCAGTGGAGCTGCCAGGAGCTGCTGCAGCGACTGATGCTGGCCAGCCACAGCTGCAGCAATCAACAGCCGCCCGCTCGACGGCCAGACCTCGACTAGGCCGACCCCCAAGGGCATCTGCCGTCACGACATGTGCCCCTCAGGAGCCTGCCCCCAGCCTTGCAGCAGCCAATGGCCTTACTTTGAGGCGGAGCAGCAGGGCGGGCAGGGGCCACCCAAAGATGGCCAAGGCATCGCCCTAGCGGGCCAAATAGTCGAATGTGTGCCCATTTGTGTTTGTTTCTTGAGGCCGAGAATTGGATGTTTGTTTTTTGAAGGCCGATGATGTGATGTTTGTTTTGGACGAAGGCCGAGAATGACGGCCATTTTAGTTGCCCTATTTTGTTAATCCTCCCCAGGTTGTGGGAGCGAGTAATGTGTTTGAGTGTTTTTTGGGGGTTTCATCTGTTTTTGGTTTTCATGTGGGAAGGGCCCAGAGTTTGTACAATAAAGCATTTTATTTATTCACATTGTCCATGTTTGATCTTTGAAGTGTTTGTTGCCTTAACCGGCTGAGGGCTTGCGGAGCGGCTGCAATCATGTTCTATCATTGGCACAAGCCATTCCCTGACAGGGGGCCTAGAAGTGACGTTCAATAAGCCGACGACGGGCGGCCCTTGGACCTTGTGCGTCCCTCCTGGGCTGGTACTCCTCGTCCTCGTCGTCCTCATGCTCCTCCTCCTGAGGTGGTGGTCCAACGTGAGGTGGCAGTGCCTGAGTCCTGCGGATAGCCAGGTTGCGCAGCATGCAGCAAACGACGACGAATTGGGAGACTCGATCCTGCGAATACTGGAGGGCTCCCCCGGAGCGGTCGAGACAGCGGAACCGTTGCTTGAGCACGCCGATTGTTTGTTCTATGAGGTTCCTCGTCGCTTGATGGCTCTCGTTGTATGCCTCTTCAGCAGGGGTCGTGGGCGCGCGGAGCGGGGTCATGAGCCAGGTACACAAAGGATAGCCTTTGTCCCCGATAAGCCATCCTCTTGGGGGAGGCTGTGCCTGGAACATGTCAGCCACAGTTGTCTGTCGCAGGATAAAGGCATCGTGGCTGCTGCCTGGAAAGCGGGCATTGACAGCTAGGATGCGCTGCCTGTGGTCACACACCAGCTGTACATTGAGGGAATGGTAGCCCTTCCGGTTGCGGTACTCCTCGGCATGCTCAAGAGGTGCCCGCAAAGCCACATGCGTGCAGTCAATGGCGCCCTGCACCATGGGGAAGCCCGCTATTCTTGCAAACCCCACTGCACGCTGCTGCTGCTTGTCCAGGGTCATGGGGAAGGAGATGAATTGATGTCTCCTTCTGAAAAGGGCTTCGGTCACCTGGCGGATGCAGCAATGCACGGCGAACTGGGAGATGTTAGCGATGTCCCCAGTAGCGGATTGGAAGGAGCCGGAGGCATAGAAGTTGAGAGCCACCGTCACCTTCACTGCCACCGACAGAGACGTCCTGCGCATCAGCTGTGGCTGCAGATCTCTCTGAAGCAGCCGGCAGATGTCTGTAACCACCTCCCTTCGGAATCGCAGCCTCCTAACACACATCGCGGCAGACATGGTCAGATAGGAGGTCTGCTGGCGGTATACCCTGCGTGGGTAAGGCCTCAGTTGGCGACGCCTGTTGCCCCCTCTGCGTCTAGCCAGGGCTGCCACTCTCTCATGGCGTCTGTAAGCCCTTCTGGCATAAGGCTGAAATTCAGCGTTGCCACCCAATGCAGCCCCCGTTATATGCTGGCAAACACTGAGCTCTGAATGAAGGCTAAGATAATTGGTAAGCTCTGGCCTGAGCCAAAAATACCTGTCCAAGTGTTGGTCCAAACCAGTAAACTCTCCTCCTTGGTCTCTGTCCAAAAAACCGTTGCACAAGAGTGAATGCTGCAAAATGGCTGGCCTTTATACTGCTGGGTAAGTGCCCTTTAATTAGCGCTCCCCCTGGCCCGGCTGGCCTGTGTACCGTTCCGCTTCACAGTTGCTCGGGACGCCCGGCGCACAATGGGCCGGCGCGAGTGAAGTTCCGGTTTGGGGCGCACAAAGGGCGTTGCACTATTAAATGACGTCATGATCTGCGCGCGCAGCAGGGCGCGCGCTAAGACTTTGCGCCGGCGCTAAATGTGTCCTGAAGTTGGGGAGAGGTGCAGATCGCGCTGCGCCCGGGCGATAAGCGCCTAGCGCTCGAGATCTACTCCCCCTAAGGCGCTAACGGCTGGCGCGCCCAACTGAATTTCTAGGCCAGAGACTCAGACCAACACAGTGAGAGACAGAGACTCAGACCAACACAGGGAGAGACAGAGACTCAGACCAACACAGTGAGAGACAGAGACTCAGACCAACACAGGGAGAGACAGAGATTCAGAGCAACATAGTGAGAGACAGAGACTCAGACCAACACAGTGAGAGACAGAGACTCAGACCAACATAGTGAGAGACAGAGACTCAGACCAATACAGGGAGAGACAGAGACTCAGACCAACACAAGGAGAGACAGAGACTCAAACCAACACAGGGAGAGACAGAGGCCTAGAAATTGGGTATAGCCCCGCCAGCACGTTTGCGCCGAAAATTTTGCGCCCGCCGCGGAGCCAGTTGTGCCCGCCCCATATTCACTTTCAGTGCCCCAAAGTGGAACCGGGCGCTGGTACAGGGTGTGTCCGCCCCGCTTGGGGCGCTGAAAGTGAATTTCAGCGCTCCCGGTCCCGCTGCGCCACCCGATGCGGTGCGGCAGGCTGCTGTACTGCAGGCCTCCCCCTTCTGTAAGGGGGAGGTGCCTGCAACGGCCGGAGCCCCGATTGCAAGTGCCGGCAAAAGAGCCCGGCACAACGGAGAAGTGCCGGGCTCCACGGAAACCAGCCGGCAATGCCGCGGGGGGGGGTGGAGGCGGCCGGGGAAGGAGGTGCGGGCAGGCGGCCGCCGAAAAAGCGGCCGCCCCGCACCTCCACCTTAACTTGCGCCGCTAAGGCTGCAGTAAGGACCCGGTCTCCCGATGCTGTTAGCGCCCGCCACGGAAGAGGCGGCCGCTACTGAAGATGGGGATCGGCGTGGTTTCCGTCGGTACTGGGGCACTGCGCACACCGATGACATCATCGGTGCCGGCGCAGCGCTACTGGCTAACGCCGATGTTAGGGCCCACCTAATTTCGGGCGCAACGCAACTTCCGGCGCAACCCACTCTTTCGCCCCTAATTGGGCGCAAACGCAACTGAATTTCTAGGCCAGAGACTCAGACCAACACAGGGAGAGACAGAGACTCAGACCAACACAGGGAGAGACAGAGATTCAGACCAACATGGTGAGAGACAGAGACTCAGACCAACACAGGGAGAGACAGAGACTCAGACCAACACAGTGAGAGACAGAGACTCAGACCAACATAGTGAGAGACAGAGACTCAGACCAACACAGGGAGAGACAGAGACTCAGACCAACACAGGGAGAGACAGAGACTCAGACCAACACAGTGAGAGACAGAGACTCAGACCAACATAGTGAGAGACAGAGACTCAGACCAACATAGTGAGAGACAGAGACTCAGACCAACACAGGGAGAGACAGAGACTCAGACCAACATAGTGAGAGACAGAGACTCAGACCAACACAGGGAGAGACAGACTCAGACCAACATAGTGAGAGACAGAGACTCAGACCAACACAGGGAGAGACAGAGACTCAGACCAGCACAGGGAGAGACAGACTCAGACCAACACAGTGAGAGACAGAGACTCAGACCAACACAGGGAGAGACAGAGACTCAGACCAACATAGTGAGAGACAGAGACTCAGACCAACATAGTGAGAGACAGAGACTCAGACCAACACGGTGAGAGACAGAGACTCAGACCAACACAGGGAGAGACAGAGACTCAGACCAACACGGTGAGAGACAGAGACTCAGACCAACACAGGGAGAGACAGAGACTCAGACCAACACAGTGAGAGACAGAGACTCAGACCAACACAGGGAGAGACAGAGACTCAGACTAACACAGGGAGAGACAGAGACTCAGACAAACATAGTGAGAGACAGAGACTCAGACCAACACAGGGAGAGACAGAGACTCAGACCAACACAGTGAGAGACAGAGACTCAGACCAACACAGGGAGAGACAGAGACTCAGACCAACACAGTGAGAGACAGAGACTCAGACCAACACAGGGAGAGACAGAGATTCAGACCAACACAGGGAGAGACAGAGACTCAGACCAACACAGTGAGAGACAGAGACTCAGACCAACATGGTGAGAGACAGAGACTCAGACCAACACAGGGAGAGACAGAGACTCAGACCAACACAGTGAGAGACAGAGACTCAGACCAACACAGGGAGAGACAGAGATTCAGACCAACACAGGGAGAGACAGAGACTCAGACCAACACAGTGAGAGACAGAGACTCAGACCAACATGGTGAGAGACAGAGACTCAGACCAACACAGGGAGAGACAGAAACTCAGGCCAACATAGTGAGAGACAGAGACTCAGACCAACACAGGGAGAGACAGAGACTCAGACCAACACAGGGAGAGACAGAGACTCAAACCAACACAGGGAGAGACAGAGACTCAGACCAACACAGGGAGACACAGAGACTCAGACCAACACAGGGAGAGACAGAGACTCAGACCAGCATCGTGAGAGACAGAGACTCAGACCAACACAGGGAGAGACAGAGACTCAGACCAACACAGGGAGAGACAGAGACTCAGACCAACACAGGGAGAGACAGAGACTCAGACCAACACAGGGAGAGACAGAGACTCAGACCAACACAGGGAGAGACAGAGGCTCAGACCAACACAGGGAGAGACAGAGACTCAGACCAACACAGGGAGAGACAGAGACTCAGACCAACACAGTGAGAGACAGAGACTCAGACCAACACAGGGAGAGACAGAGACTCAGACCAACATAGGGAGAGACAGAGACTCAGACCAACACAGTGAGAGACAAAGATTCAGACCAACACAGTGAGAGACAGAGACTCAGACAAACATAGTGAGAGACAGAGACTCAGACCAACACAGTGAGAGACAGAGACTCAGACCAACACAGGGAGAGACAGAGACTCAGACCAACACAGGGAGGGATAGGAACATATATTAACATATTAACATAACAGATACACACAGGCCAACAGGGAAGGACAGAGACACATACAGACAGAGCAATAAAAGAAAGTGAGAACGATACCCACAGAGAGGTATTTACACTGACTTAAAGGTACAGGCACATGACAAGGCACAGATATAGATACACAGAGAGTCACACACAACTGCTGAAAGAGAGAGACACATAGAAAAAGGAACACACAACAACTTGTATTTATGTAGTGCTTTTAATGTAGTAAAACGTCCCAAGGTGCTTCACAGAAGCATTATCCAACAAAATTTGACACTGAGCCACATAAGGAGATATTAAGATAGATGACCAAAAGCTTGGTCAAAGAAGTAGGTTTTAAGCAGCGTTTTAAAGTAGGAGAGAGAGGTAGAAAGGTGGAGAGGTTTATGGAGGGAATTCCAGAGCTTAGGGCCTAGGCAGCTACAGGCACACACGCCAAAAGTGGAGTGATTAAAATTTCCAATCACATGGCAAAGCAGAGGCACAAAGAGATATTACAGGGAGAGGGAGATTCACAAGTAGGTGCACAGCAACAGCGAAAGTTGAATTGATGCAATCGATGTTCTTACTAGGTTGAGATTGAGGTAGGTTGTGGAAGCAGAGTAGAAGTAATACTATGCATCTTGCTGTTCTATATCTGACCTGGGAGTGCTTGAAGTGGACTATGAATGCTGAAAATGGAAGAGTTCCATGTTCCAGTGTCTACATTCCAGGAACTCACCAAGGTAATTTCAACAATGCATCTCTCCCCTGTGACCTCTACCTCTGAGAAATAACACCATCACCTCCAAGTCACACACCATCCTGATATGGACACATGTCACCATTCCTTTAGCATCTCTTGGAATTTCCTACCTAACAGCATAATAGGAACACCATCCCTACAAGGATTGCAATTGTTCGAAGAGAAGGTCCATCATCACCTTTTTAGGGCAACTAGGGATAAATGTGGCCGTGCCAATGTCAACCACATCCCAATACAAATATATGCATTCCCATTTAAAGGTCCCACACCAACACTCGATGGGATCTCTGTACTTGAGATGTAATTAAATCTTCAACGCTCTTTGAAGGGGACACTTGAACGCAATAAACAGGATAATCTGTGATGAATGTAATTAAATTCTTGTGTGCCACGTTGGCTCTGTTGATGGCAGTCTTACCTTTCAGTCAGAGGTTTGAGGGGTTCAAGCCTCACTCCAGACACTTCTAGTGCAGTACTGAGGGTGAGCTGCATTATTAACAGTGCTGAGGCCCTATTTGCTTATACTGGTGGTTCAGGTGGACCCTAAATCAGTGACCACGCACCACATGTGGCTAAATGGGAAACCAGATGTAGCTAATTGCATTTCTGATTGACAAATAAAATATGTAATAGACAGCATCATCGAGCATGTGAGCTCAATACCCAGAGTCGCACGGCGTATGTATGCGAACTTTAGCCTTTTTGTGCGATTGTTGGTAAAATGCTAAGACGAAAAGCAGAGCGTGCAAGAGTTTCTTTTTTAAATCGTTGTCAGTGCTTTACTTCTTTGGTTACATGAATGGTGCTAGATGCTTGATAAGTAAACATACACATGTGAAGTACATTTATCTGTATTGTGTGCAAGGTGTTTTCTACTAAGATTAGTGCATGTGGCTAAAACAGCGTTTCCGTAGCCACACTTGTGGCTAGTCAGCCATTTCTATTGGGCAACACTGCCCTGAAGATCCCATTCATGGTCTTATTTTGAAGTTCTCCCGGTGTCCTGATCAACATTCTTCCTTCAGCCAACACCACTAAAAGCAGATCAACTGGTTATTTATCTAATTGTTGCTTCTGAAACAGTACAGTGTGAAAAATGGCTACCATGTTTACTGCCAGCACCATGAACTCCACAGTGTAATTTATTGTCTGGGATGTTTCTGAATGATGTGCTAAGGGACTATACAAATACAGGTTCTTTCATAAACTATTGGTATAAGTAGATCAGTGGACATGCTGTTACTTTGGACAAGACTACACCAATAGCTTTGAGTTCATGTGCGGTGAATCTGCTATGAACCTAAATCTGCATCAATGAGTAATCGCATATTCCAAGCACTCCTTGTCTGATCAAAGCAGAATTTGGTCCGTTACTAACACCAAGCTCTACAGCAGAAACTCGAGCTGGGTGGGTTTCAATCGAATAAATCTACTGCATCTAATAGAACTGACATAATATGGCCAGGAACGCTGCATAAAAAGACAAGAACCGAGCAACACAACCCAAAATTATTTGACAAGACCTAGTACTGTCTCACTTCCTAGGCTGTTATAGGTCTAGGTCTATTGAGTTACAGGCAGTGCAGTTTCTCTCTAATCCCCAACTGCTGCACCCCGCTCCATCCAAGCACCCCCTCACTCAGCAAAGACCAAGTACATCCCTAGATCTGCTTAACAGTTTAAAAGTTACTGTGGCTCCCCAAAGGTCCAGTACCAGGTCTAGCCATACAGACCGCAGCCAGACTCAGTTCTTTGAGGAAATGGGAAGTTGCCACCATACTCACTTTGAGCTCCCCTCCTCACCTGAGATATTAATTCATGGTGGGCTGCTGGCCACCTTATACCCAATCTCACCCAAGTGGTCATAATTCAAATGTGGGCCCGGCCACCATGGTGTGCTGCCCAAGCTCCCATTCCTCGTGTGCGGGTCCAGGCAGTAAATGCTGACCACCGAGGGTATCGCAGCCGAGTTTAATGCTACTCCCACCGGACATCTGTAAACGTGCACTCTGCAGCATTGTCCACTGGATAGCGGTCAGAGGTAGTAGCCTTGGCCGAATTCTCCCCTTCTTAGCCCAACTGCTCCCCTCTCTGAGATCAGTTAACTCAACACCGGGAACCTTCTCTTCTGAATGGCTCAATAACAAACCAGGGCATGCATTATACACTAAGCCAACAAGAGACCTGTACATTGCCAAAGGGATTTCATATGAACTGCACTTCATAGAGGTAGATGAAAAGAAAGAGAGGCTCAAATTTATATAATGCCTTGCATGGCCTCAGGACGTTCCAACGGTGCTTCACAGCCACTTTTGAAATGAAGTCATTGTTGTTTTATAGGTAAACTTGGCAGCCTATTTGTGCATAGCAAGGTCCCACAAACTGCAATGGATGACTATTTTTGCTGGTGTAAGGTAAGGGAGGAACGTTGCTCAGGATACTCTCCTGTTCTTTGAAAAAGTGCCATAGGATTTTTTACACACAGACCTTAGTTTAATGTCTAATCTGAAAGCTGGCACCTCCAACAATGCAGCACTCCCCGAGTTCCATACTCAAGTGCCGCCCTAGATTATGGGTTCAGGTCCTGGAATGAGATTTCAACCTACAACCTTCAGACTCCAAATCAAAAGCGCTGGCATATGAGCCAACCATGACATCTGAGTGAGGCATAAAGGGAAGGAAAGACTTGTATTTCTATAGTGCCATTCATGACCTCAGGACATCCCAAAGTGCTTTACAGCCAATGAAGTACTTTTGAAGTGTAGTCATTGTTGTAATGTAGGAAATGTGGCAGCCAATTTGCACACAAACAGCAATGTGATAATGACTAGTTAATCTGTTTCTGAGATACTGATAGAGGGATAAATATTGGCCAGGATACCAGGGAGAACTCCCCTGCTCTTCTTCGAATAGTGCCATGGGATCTTTTACGTCCACCTAAGAGGGCAGACGGGACCTCGGTTTAATGTCTCTTCTGAAAGGCAGTACCTCCGACAGTGCAGCACTCCCTCAGCACTGCAGTGGAGTGTCAGCCTGGATTACGGGTTCAAGTCTCTGGAGTAGCACGTGAACCTAGACCTTCTGACTCAGAGGCAAGAGTGCTACTGAATGAGCCACGGCTGACACAAGCTGCACAAGTGGAGCAGATGAGAAAGCTATTACAAAAACACCATTTGTGACAATCTAAATGTTAAATTTCAGCTAGATTGTGGAGCTACATGCAATGTACTCCCTCTCAATGAGTACAGGAATGCGATTGGAAATTCAGGCAATCATTACTTCCAAAGTAATAAAGCTAAGCTGAAACTCTATAGTCAATCTGTGATGTATCTAATGGGCAAATGTAGGCGGAACTATACCAGGGAAGTAGTTCCATGCTGTAGATAAGGATGGCACATCATTGCTGCATCTAGAAACTGAACTGACCCATGATAGGAGCTGTTACACCATGGCCTTTGTAAATAGTTGACAAGGCAACTGATGAACCCATAACTAAAAAAAGTATCAAAATGCATGGTGACGTGTTTAAAGCCTTGGATTGCCTCCAAGGACCATTCCACATTGAGACAGACCAAGGTGTGAACCCAATGGTATATCCTGCAAGCAAAATTCTGTGGTGTTGAATGAGCCTCTAAAGAAAGCAGCTGATGAACAAGAGCTGCCCAATCTCAGTCCGTTGAGTGAACCCTCAGACTGCAGATCAAGGATGGTGACAACTGGGAAGCCAAACAAGGTGGAGAATCTGCACTGATCTTAAGGATCTAACATGAGCAATTAAGAGGTCTCACTATCATCCACCAACAGTTGAAGAGATTTCCACAAAACCCAAGGAAGCCCAGAGTTTCTCTGTGCTAAATGCTGAAGCTGGGTTCTGACAAGTTAAGTTGGGCAAAGAATCACATTTATTGACAATGCATTAGCGATGTATTGGTGGCTATATATGCATACTGGTCGACATTGCATTGACTTCAGAGGAGTACCAAAGGCAGATATATGAAGAGCGAGAGTTTTCTAGGAGTAGAAGCAATTGCAAATGATAATTTACTTCATTGAGAAGGATCTGATCTGAAGGGTGCCACAACAAAACATGACACAGATCTACGTAGCCTGTTTCAGAGAATGTAAGAGAAACCTAAAGGGAAAGAAAACCCTTATTAGTAGGTTGCAGAAGAGTCATACATAGGTCATTTGTTAACTGCTGATGAATTGAAACCAAATCCAAAGATATTTAAAGCTATCCTGCAGATGTCTAAACCAAATGATGTCCATTCGCTGAAGTACTTTTTAGGTATGGCAAACTATCTTTCAAAGTATCTGCCACATTGGTTAACTGTAACTGAATCACCAAAATGTCTAGAAAGTAAGAGTTTGGAACTGAGCTGGTTAGAGATCCAGACCCATAACTTAAGTCTGTTCTTTGGTACTGTAATGAAATCTGTTTGTCTTGGTCCTGTATTCGTTTTGCACTCATGTATATTACCCTCCCCCACTGTGTATAGTTTCACTTCCTCTTTCCCGACTAACCTGGGAGGTTCCAGGTCTTGGCTCTTGGCTCCGCCCCTGACTTCTCTTACATAAAGATCCCAGGATCTGTATGACTCATTCCTGTGAACCAGTCGGCGTGTTGAGATGTTAGCTCTGATCTTAGTGATTAAAAGCCAACTTGTTTAAGTCTATAACTTCTAGTTTTGTGGTTATTGAAGGCCCATCAATTTTAATCACTAAAGAATACTAGGATGGATCGACTCCTAAAACCAGAGCGTCTGGACTTGGATCCACATTCTGCTGAAGCATCAAATCAATTTGGACACTGGCTCAAATGCTTCGAACTCTTCGCGGGGGCCTCGTCCGCTAGCGAGGTAGATAAACTGAGTCTACTAACTACTCGCGTAAGTCATCGGATTTATTCGTTCATCCGGGACGCCACCTCTTACACGGAGGCCATCACTATCCTGAAGGCCCAATACCAGAGGCCGGTAAACGAAGTGTACGCCAGACATCTGCTGGCTACACGCAGGCAGCGACCAGAGGAATCAATGGACGATTTCTTACAAGGCCTAAAGGACCTGGTCCGGGACTGTAACTGCAAGGCCGTGACGGCCAACGCGTACTCTGACGAATTGGTCTGCATTTCCTTCATCATGGGCCTCAAATCGAATTATATCCGGCAGAGACTGCTGGAGAAGGAGGTCCTGGACTTAAAAAAGGCAGTGGCCACTGTGCGATCGCTGGACGTGGCCCAGAAAAACTCTGACTCTTATTCTTCCGGCCATGCGGCCCTCACCGCCTCGTGCGCGCTGAGGGGGCCGCCATCTTGGAATCAGCCATCTTCCCCATCCAGGTCTCAGACCAGCTCTACGCCGCCGGAGTCCCCACACAGAAGTTCACCCAGGAGTCCTACTACAGCGGCAATGTCTCGAGGCCCGAAATGCTACTTCTGCGGCCAGGCCAAGCACCCCAGACAACGATGCCCAGCGAAGGACGCTACATGCTTCAAATGTAAGAAAAAGGGGCATTTAGCAAAGTCTGCAGGGGGAATCCGATTTCCAACTCCGTCACCGCCTCGTGCGTGCCGTGCGGGCCGCCATCTTGGGATCCGCCATCTTTTCCCGACTCAACGGCCGCCCAGGGCCCAACAGTGGCTTCGATCACGGTGGATCAATCCAGGCCACACCCGTTGACAAAATCCATGATGGACATACAGGTAAACGGGCATTTAACGAAATGTTTAATTGACTGTGGGAGTACCGAGAGTTTTATCCACCCTAGCCTGGTACGGCGGCACTCATTACCGGTAACCCCTACACGGAGCAGAATTGCTATGGCTGCTAAGCCCCACACTTCGGACATTTTGGGCTACTGTGTGGTAACACTGACTGTAAAAGGCACGGACTACAAGGATTTTAAACTCCTCGTGATGCCAGAACTCTGTGTTAATGTAATCTTGGGCCTGGACTTCCAGTGCCACCATGAAAGTGTCACGCTAGCATATGGCGGGTCCCAGCCGCCACTCACAGTCTGTGGCCTATCAACCTTAAAAATCAGCCCGCCCTCTTTATTCGCTAATCTCGCTCCGAACTGTAGGCCCATAGCGACCAAAAGTAGACGGTACAGTCTGGAAGACAGACACTTTATCAAGGCGGAAGTGGACAGACTCCTGCGGGAAGACATTATTGAATGCAGTACCAGCCCGTGGCGTGCCCAAGTAGTCATAGTTAAAAATAGCGAAAAGAAACGGATGGCAATTGACTACAGCCAGACTGTTAATATTTATACCCAGCTGGACGCCTACCCTTTACCCCGCATATCAGAAATGGTCAACCAGATTGCGCAATACCGAGTCTTCTCGACTATCGACCTCAAATCCACGTATCACCAGCTCCCCATTAGAACGGAGGACCGCCCATACACCGCCTTCGAGGCGAACGGGCGCCTCTACCATTTTCTCAGAGTGCCCTTCGGGGTAACAAATGGGGTCTCGGTCTTCCAACGTGAGATGGACCGCATGGTTGACGAGAATAAACTACAAGCTACCTACTCCTATCTGGACAATGTCACTATCTGCGGGCACAACCAGCAAGACCACAATCTAAATCTTGCGAGATTTTTAAAAACTGCCCTAAAGCTGAATCTAACCTACAACGAAGACAAATGTGTCTTCAACACAACCCGTCTCTGTATCCTCGGCTGTGTGGTGGAAGATGGGGTAATTGGACCGGACCCTGACCGATTATGCCCCCTAAAGGAACTGCCCCTGCCACACAATCCCAAAGCTTTAAAAAGGTGCCTGGGACTTTTTTCGTATTATGCCCAATGGGTGCCCAATTACTCTGATAAGGCCCGACCCCTCATTAAATCGACGTCCTTCCCACTATCAGCTGAAGCTCGGGAGGCTTTCACCAGTATTAAACAGGACATTGAAAGGGCTGCAGTGTGTGCAGTGGACGAATGCATTCCCTTTCAAGTCGAAAGCGATGCGTCAGACTTTGCCTTAGCTGCGACCCTCAATCAGGCTGGGAGACCTGTGGCCTTCTTCTCCCAAACCCTTCAGGGACCTGAAATCAGGCACTCTTCTGTCGAGAAGGAGGCACAGGCTATAGTGGAGGCAGTGCGGCACTGGAGACACTACCTAGCCGGCAAACGTTTCACCCTGCTCACCGACCAGCGGTCAGTGGCTTTCATGTTTAATAACAAACAAAGGGGGAAAATCAAGAATGACAAAATACTCAGGTGGAGGATCGAACTATCCACGTTCGACTATGATATTATGTACAGGCCGGGAGCCCTTAATGAACCCCCAGACGCCCTATCGCGGGGAATGTGTGCCAGCATTCATATGGACAAATTACAGGGTCTCCACAACGACCTCTGTCACCCAGGGGTCACCCGACTATACCATTTTATAAAGTCCCGCAATCTGCCCCACTCCATCGAGGAGGTCAGGGCAATGACCAGAGCCTGCCGCATCTGTGCGGAATGCAAGCCTCGTTTCTACAGGCCTGACCGTGCACACCTTATCAAAGCCACACGGCCATTCGAGCGCCTAAGTCTGGACTTCAAGGGACCCCTTCCCTCTGCCGACCGTAACGTATACTTCCTCAATATCATTGATGAATATTCCCGCTTCCCCTTCGCCATTCCCTGCCCAGACATGACCAGTGCCACGGTCATCAAGTGTCTCTGTAATCTATTCTGCATGTTTGGCATGCCGAACTACATACACAGCGATAGGGGGACGTCATTCATGAGTGACGAGCTGCACCAGTTCTTGCTCTCGAAGGGGATAGCCACTAGCAGAACCACTAGCTACAACCCCCGGGGTAATGGGCAAGTGGAAAGGGAGAATGCTACCGTTTGGAAGGCTGTCACGTTAGCCTTAAAGTCAAAAGGCCTTCCGACCTCCCGCTGGCAGGAAGTCCTCCCAGACGTGCTCCACTCCATAAGGTCTCTGTTATGTACTGCCACTAACGCTACCCCTCACGAAAAGATGTTCGTTTTCCCCCGGAAATCCACCTCGGGCATATCTCTACCCGCGTGGCTGACGTCTCCGGGGACAGTACTATTGCGGAAGCACGTGAGAGGCCATAAAACGGACCCCCTTGTGGAAAAGGTACAGCTCCTCCATGCAAACCCTCAGTACGCCTATATCGAATACTCTGACGGGCGAGAGGACACTGTTTCCATAAAAGACCTCGCTCCCTCGGGGAGTGGAGAGAACGATGGGAGACTACCCGATGAAGACCTACACTACAAAGAGACAGGACGCCCAGAGGTATCAATACCCAACTTTAACCTGGAGGACACTGCAGATAACCTGGAAGACACTGCGGAGGCCCGGACAGCGGAGGAACCAGAATCCACTCCCCTAGAGGCACCCCAACCGGCTTTGCGCCGATCACTGAGAACTGCAAAGCCTCCTGACAGACTCACTTATACCAACTTTTAAGAAACATCACCCCGATGGACTAAATCTATAGAAGGGGTGAATGTAATGAAATCTGTTTGTCTTGGTCCTGTATTCGTTTTGCACTCATGTATATTACCCTCCCCCACTGTGTATAGTTTCACTTCCTCTTTCCCGACTAACCTGGGAGGTTCCAGGTCTTGACTCTTGGCTCCGCCCCTGACTTCTCTTACATAAAGATCCCAGGATCTGTATGACTCATTCCTGTGAACCAGTCGGCGTGGAGATGTTAGCTCTGATCTTAGTGATTAAAAGCCAACTTGTTTAAGTCTATAACTTCTAGTTTTGTGGTTATTGAAGGCCCATCAGGTACTATGACATGAAGTGCAGGTCACATTGCAGTGAGATACGTCCGAATCGGATCTTGGTGCAGCTTTCAAGCAACAACAACAGGCATTGGCAAATTGCTCACGGTCACTTATTCCAACAGAAAAGAACCATGGAGATGCCATCCATCTACTGGCAATGCATCTCTCAAATCACAGGCCCAAGTACCTTTAATATCATTTGAACCAGGAATTTCCTTGGAGCTTCTTCCGATTTGCTGCTGTAACTTTGGCAGAAGTCGTCTCTGTGCACTTAAATGGAGACTCCGCAGAATTCCTGCAGAAATTCATGGTGATAATGTCCCCGACAGACAAAAGTAGCTATAGAGTCTTTTTAAATTTGTACTCGGTATGTGGATGACATTGACAAGGTCGCATTTATTGCCAATCCTTAGTGGGCCTACTCCTCGAGCTGCTGCAGTCCTGGCAGTGATGGTGTTCCTACAACGGTGTTAGATAGGGAATTCTAGGATACTGACCCAGCAATGATGAAAGAATGGCCATATATGTCCACTTACTGTTCTACCTATTTTATTATGCTTTCTAGAGCATCTATTTTTAAACTTGGGACTCAGCGAGCCTAGATTTCATTACTGTCCTTACTGCAAAACTGAGGCTAATCCATTTATTTTAAGTGGGTGAGAACCGCCAGTGAAATAATGCCAATCAGAAAATCTAGGTCAGCATTTCCAGTGAAGGGAAGCACTTTAAGAGGCTCGGCAAAAATTAGGTATTGCATTTCATTAAGTTACTAATGGCTCATTGTTCAGAATAGATCATAATCATAATCATAATCAACTTTATTGTCATTGTTAGTGCACAGTGCAGTACAACGAAATGTAGGCTTGCGGCTCCCGAGAGTGTACATTTAGATTAAGACATTTAAACATTCAACATTCATTTGGTTTGTAATACATTAACATAAACATAACCATAATAAAGTGCATTGGCAGATGTGCAGGCTTCAGAGTTTATTTGTGGAGTTCAGTATGGTGTAAATCCCCCAACCAAGTATTGGAGAGCTGGAACGAATAGAAAGATATTTCAAAACAGCAGGTTATGGCCAAGCCATTAAAAACCTATCAAACACAGCTGCTTTAAAACCAGTTTGTCATTTCCTTTTCAAAATCTATTTCTATGGATGTATTTGGGCAACTTTCCCCACTTTATATGCATATTCTTCAAAAAGAGAGACGGGTAGAGAGAGAAAGGAAAAAGAAAAAGGAGAGAGAGAAAGAGATGAGAAAGAGCGAGAACAAGAGAGAGAAAGAAAGAGGGAGAAAGAGAAAGAAAAAGAGAACGAGAGAGAAAAGAGAGAAAGACAGAGAAAGAGGGAGAAAGAAAAAGAGAGAAAGAGAAAGAAAGACAGAAAGAGATAGAAAGAGGGAGAAAGACAGAGAAAGACAGAGAAAGAAAAAGACAGAAAGAGAGAGAAAGAAAAAAGACAAAAAGAACATTGCATTTATAACGAGCCTTTCGCGACTTGCATTTATATAGAGCCTTGAAGTGTTGTAATGAGGGGAAAGGTGGCATCCAATTTGTGCATAGCAAGATCCCACAAACAGCAATGTGATAATAATGAAATAATTTGTTTTAGTGAAGTTGGTTAAGGGATAAATATTGGCCAAGACACTGGGTAGAACTCCCCTGCTCTTTTTCAAGATACTGCCATACTGCTTTTACATCTACCCGAGACGGCAGACAGTGTCTCGGTTTAACTTCTCATCTGAAAGACGGCACCTCTGACACTGCAGCACTCCCTCAGTACTGCACCGGAGTGTCAGTCTAGATTTTGGGCTCAAGTCTCTGGAATGGGTCTTGAACCCACGACCTACTGACTCAGAGGCGAGAGTGCCACCACTGAACCATGGCTGACACCAGGAGGACAGGCACGTGGCCTAGATTGCCATCAATGGCCCTTATGCCAGGCTGCCAACAGGTGCAACCTAGACGCAGTTCTCCCTTTGGATCTTCACTCCGTCCCCAGGACAACACTGCATTCCACACTCAGTGCCTGCCCGCTCACCTTCACTCACATCAGGAGCTAAGCAGAGCTGGACTCAAACCCATGCCCGTCTCTGCCCTGTGACAGGAAGCATTAGTGTGTTGATGCCCAGCGCTAACACTCAGTGCCACCCAAACCCAGGATCGTTCATAGGGTGACTAAAAAATGATTAATTAGAGGAGAAAGGGACAGAGCAGAGCGGAGGCAGGCTTTTACTGCGGGAGAGCTGAATTCTAAGAACAGTATGCAGCATTCTGCCAAGAAGTGTTACACTTGGACCAGAATTTCTATAAACTCCACATAAATAGCAGCCAATTTGGGAGCCTTTCTAGTGCAGCTCACTTTATCATTCATTCAGCAATTCAATCTGAATAAAACCACCACACAAGTGAACAAAAAGCTGTTTATACGCACAAGTGATTAGGTTTTCAAAATGTGCCACAGCTGTTGGGTGAGGATTGGCAGCCGGTTTACTACAAACTACGTGTAGAGCATTCAAAAGGAGGGCAGCTGGGAGGTAGGCCGTTCTCGAGACAGTTTGATGATGGCTTCGTCCACTAGAAGCCAGTACCATGGCGGTGATTGGGAAAGGAATTCTATAAAATGGGGGGAGTTGGAAGTGTTTTGGCAACACAGAGTAAAAGAAAGAACTGGTATTTATAGTGCGCATTCCATATCATCAGGGCATCCCAAAGCACCTCACAGTCAATGACGTACTTTTGAAGAGCAGTCACCGCTGTAATATAGGGAAACACGGTGGCCAATTTGTGCTCAGCAATGAGATAATGACCAGATAATCTGTTTCAGTGATGTTGGTTGAGGGATAGATATTGGCCAAGACACTGGGGAGAACTCCGTTGCTTTTCAAAATAGTGCTGCTGGATCTTTTACGCCCACCTGAGAGGGCAGACGGGGCCTCGGTTTAATGCCTCACCTGAAAGACGGCACCTCCAACAGTGCAGCACTCCCTCAGTGCTGCACTGGAGGGTCAGCCTGGATTTAGTGCTCCGGTCTCTGGAGTGGAACTTGAACCCACAACCTTCTGACTCAGAGGTGAGAGTGCTACCAATTGTGCCAAGGCCGACATTGACTTCACACACATAAGCCATTAACCTCAGGTGAGGAGGGGGAGAAAACCTGGAGGGAAGCATGGACATTTGAAAAATGATTCCCCTGAAGAGTTAACCAGGCCTCGACCGTTAGCTGGCAGGAGTATTGGCACCGGGAGATTTGATGTTCATGAAAAATGAAACCAGGTTGGGTACAGAAGGGCTCATGGAAGCGCTGAGGAATGGTTGGGATTTGCAGAGTGCAGCGTCTCTCCTATTCCACACACAGCCTTCTCAGCTAGGGATCAGGTTCCAAAACAAAAAGAGACCAAAGTCAGGCCCCACCGGGTCTTGGCACGGATATCTGGCTGCGAAGATGCTGAAGAAAACCAGCGGCAGGTTGCTGGGCTCTTCTCGACTGCTGAGCTCTCCCGCCATCATCAGCCACATTTCTCTTTCCAGCCTCCTGACATAGCCGCCATGGAAAGAACGGATCCAGGGAACCGCAGAATTCCAGTCGCTGGCTCGTGAATTAAAATCTATTGGGTATTAAGATAAGAAGCTTTGCTGTCAGGACATGGGAGGGGCCTCAATCTAATAATATTGCTGTGTGTGTGGTCTACAAGCCACTGTTTCATTTTCAGCTGATTATCTACAGGGTCTAGATGAGAACTCCGCAATGTTGCGTTGGCTCAGTAACGGCCGGGGGTGGGGGGGGGGGTGTAAAGGAGGGGTAATATACAGCCCTTCCACACAGAGCAAACAATATTGGACATGTGTGAGAGTTACAGTTGTGGGCCATATCCCGGAGTTGTCCATAACCCTACCTAAAGCCAGCGTGATGCAGCTGTCAGTTGGGCTGCAGGGGAATAAAAAGTAGCCTCATTTTCTTTCCCCTCTCATCCTTTTCTGCTTCAACTTCCTCTTCTTTATCTCTGTCTCTTTCCTGCACTTTTCATGCAGCCGTCGCAGGCTGTGGGGTTCGCAAGTGTCTATTTCTCTCTCACACGTGCCCATATTATGGTGCCAGGGCTAACCCAGCATTCACAGCAGTAGCAAAACCATTCTATTGAATCCATGGGCTCTGGTCTGTACATGTGGGAGATGACAAAAGAACGAACTTGCATTTACATATCGCCTTTCATGACAGCTGAACGTCCAAAAGTGCTTTACAACCAATGAAGTAATTTTGAAGTGTAGTCACTGTTGTAATGTGGGAAATGCGGCAGCCAATTTGCTCACAGCAAGCTCCCACAAACAGCAATGTGATAATGACTAGGTGGTGAAAGATCTCCATCCTGATCTCCCACATGGAAATACTGCCACCGAATGTGGCTGGATGGTATATTCCCCAGCTCTCTCACCCCCGTCCCTGTTGGATGATTCCTCTTGGGTACAGTTTTTGCGCTGCGAGCATTCACGCCTCTCCCTCTGCCGTCTCAGGTGGACGTCAAAGATCCCATGACACTATTTTGAAGAAGAGTAGGGGAGTTCTCCCGGGTGTCCTGGCCAATATTAACCCCTCAACCAACATCACTAAAAAAAACAGGTTATCTGATCATTATCTCATTGCTGTTTGTGGGACCTTGCGGTGCAAATTGGTTGTGGCATTTCCTACATTACAACAGTGACTACACTTCAAAAAGTACTTTGTTAGCTGTAAAGCCCTTTGGGACGTCCTGAGGTTATGAAAGGCGCTATATAAATGCAAGTCCTTTCCTTCTGTCCATATTTTTGATGCAGTGCAAAGGCTCAGTCCTTGATCAAGCACAGAAATAAAGTTGGAGCTTACAGAAGATGTATGAAAAGAACATTTTGCCCGTTTTTATTACTTATATTCCATCTGACAGTGAATCAATGTTTATTTTGCAAAGCTTCCAGGAAGCACTGAACTGTGAGAACTGATTGGGATCAGTAAACATTCAGTGTCGACAGGAAGCCTTCCCTCAAATGAAAGAATGCTCACGCTGCAAGGAGCAGGCTTTGAAAACTATTTTCTTGCCCCTCCTGGGGTTAACCCGCACACCATTCGGCAATCGGCCCGGTCAAGAGGGAGGGGCGCACGGTCTGTTCCTAGGCCAAGGCCTATAGCCCTGCTGAAGTAGCAGGAGGCCCAGGCCGACCTAGCAGCTGCCAGGTCCCAGGGGAGTACATGGCTGAGTGCTGTCAACACTATCCTTCAGTCACGGTTCTGTCCACGGAATGAGGGGAGAGACTCTTCTGTGGGCCTCAAGTCACCATTGCAGATATGTGTTAAAATACCAATCCCTTCAGTGTTATCTTACACTGCATGGGTACAGCTAGACGCCCAATAAGGCATTACAAGGGACATTGATCTTAAAGCTGCAGTGCTCTTAAAAACTCAGCAGTACAGTTCGGTCGGAGTGGCATTGCACAGCCATTGAATCCAAACTCATGTTCCTCATCCCACTAAGGTTGCCAACCCTCCAGGATTGCCCTGGAGTCTCCAGGAATTACAGATTAATCTCCTGGACACTGCTTCCAGCAACCCTGGAGAAAAATTAGCGAGGCATTAAGGAAAAAAAAAAGTCTTCTAATTTAAGAACATAAGAATATAAGAAATAGGAGCAGGAGTCGGCCATTCGGCCCCTCGAGCCTGCTCCGCCATTCAATAAGATCATGGCTGATCTTCTGCCTCAACTCCATTCACCGGCCTTATCACCATATCCCTTGATGCCCTTACTAGTCAGAAATCTATAAACTTCTGTTTTGAATATACCCAATGACTGAGCCTCCACAGCCCCCTGGGGTAGAGAATTCCAAAGATTCACCACCCTCTGTGTGAAGAAATTTCTTCTCATCTCAGTCCTGAATGACCGACTCTTTATCGTGAGGCTGTGGCCCCTGGTTCTAGACTCCCCAGCCAAGGGAAACATTCTCCCAACATCCACCCTATCAAGCCCTGTAATAATTTTGTATTCTTCAATGAGATCCCCTCTCATTCTTCTGAATTCAAGAGAATACAGGCCTAGTTTACTCAATCTCTTCTCATACGACATTTGAACATTTTCATTTATCAGTTATAAAAATATTGGAGATGGAAAAAAGGACGTTTGACTGACAGTCAGGAAGCACCCAATCGGGTAACGGAGAGTCTGTTCACTTTCCAACTGGTGTGGGAAGGCGGGGCACCGTGCGGATGGACATGTCAGGTGACCAATGACGGAAGGGTGGGGGCCGAGCAGTCAGAGGCGGGAGGGTCATGTGACGATACCTCCAGGAATACGTGCAGCCAGATTTGGCAACCTTACATTCCACCCACCCGTACCTCATTCACACAATCAGAATGAACCGCAGAACAGGGGCAGAGGCATCCTTGAGACTGGTGAATTTTTAATTTGTCCTCCAATTTTGGTTTACTTAGCAGAGGGGGACGAGCCGTTTTCTCATCGACACCCCCAGTTGGTTTTGCACTGCAAGCCCAGCAGACAGAAAGCCACTCCTAAAATTATATGTGCAGAATTATCTCAGGCTCATCATCTGACTCCATCTTAAAACCATTCTGCCATGATGTGAGCTACCCATTCCAGTAGGGGGTGCCAAACATCAGTATTGAATTGGGGGCGAATCCTCTTCAGAGCAAGGCAGCCATTTACAATTATTTCCACAGACAGATAAGGCCAAAGCTGCATGCACAAGTTTTGGAGATGTAGGTGTAGTGTGTGTGCTTTAAGTCAGAACTACATTTTACAGCTCCTGTATACTGTAGTACCGGCAGTGACCACACCGGTATATAAGCTGTGCGCATGCCTCTGTACCCCAGTCTAGAGATGACCCTCCTCCAGTAAAGACCTGTTATTTGTTTATGGACAGCATCCGTGTAATTATTTATCCACTGAACCACGGATCTAACAGTGGCGACGAGTGTTGATGCGAATCTACCTGCAACATAAAAAAAAATAGTCGAGTCCAGGAACACGGGCGTCGACCGCGAGCAACCGCCCAACAGTCAGGCAGAGATCCAACTTCGCTGGGGAGGTTGTGGAGAGCCGGGCTTGGTTCCCCAGCCACAACGAGCAGTAAGAGACCGACGACAGGTCCAGAGCAGACCCTTCCCGAGCAGCGGCGGCTGTAGCTGACCGACGGCAGAGAGAGAGAGCCGGGCAGCGTCGACGGGGTAAGAAAGAGGGTGAAGAGAGCAGGATGCAGCCGGGGGTTGATCACTGAGTGGCGTCGAGGAAAAATACTGCAAACCGGAGAGAGGGTAAGAAACAGCCGGGTTCTAGACTGAGCGGTGTCAACAAATATCAAGAGAAGAACGCGCAGAACACAGCCAGGGATCACAGGCTGATCAGGGTCCGCGGGGCGAAGCAAGGGGAGACGCCATTGAGCCGCGGAGAAGCAGGGAGAGCGTGGGAGGCGCCATTGAGCCGCGGAGAAGCAGAGAGATCGCGGGAGGCGCCATTGAGCCACGGAGAAGAAGGAAGAGCGCGGGAGATGCCATTTTGCGAAGCCACAGCGGAGAAGACGGGCGAGCGCGGGAAGGAAGGAAAGCGCGGGAGACGCCATTTTGTGCCAGCGGAGAAGAAGGGGAAGCGCGGGAGGTGCCATTGGGGATAGTTAACGCACAACCAAGGATGCCGAAGAGTGGCAGTATCTCTACATTCGATAATGAAGTTGAAGATTGGGCGACATATGTGGAACGTATTGAGGTGTACTGCAGGGCGAATGAAGTGCAAGATGCTAATAAAGCACTGGTTCTGTTAAATTCCATGGGTGCAAAAACTTATGGGTTACTGCGAAATCTAATAACCCCAGAGAAGCCGGTAAACAAGAATTTTGAAAGCATACTAGAAATCCTACAGGACCACTTAAACCCCACACCGCTGCTGGTAGCAGAACAATTTAAGTTCCATAAAAGGAACCAACACAAAGACGAAAGCAATGCTGAGTACCTAACGGAACTACGCAAGCTATCGAAATACTGCCAGTTTGGAGCGGGACTAGCAGACACGTTAAGGGACAAGTTTGTGTGTGGGCTACAAAGTGAAGGAACCCAGAAACGGCTTCTATCAGGAAAGGAACTTACGCTGGACAAAGCTTTCAATATGGCAGTATCACACGAAGCAGCCGCAAGGGGCGCTGCAGAGATACAACAGAGACCGCAAGAATATGGCACCAACGAAATGACCTATGGAACAGGGAAGTGCTATCGCTGCGGCAGAACAACACATGACCAGAAAGATTATTGGTTCAAGGGCCAAGTGTGCAGACAGTGTGGGAAAGCAGGACACATAGCAAGAGTCTGCAGGTCTGGGAAGAAAACCAACAGTAAGAAATCTCCACAGGAGAAGTACAAAAAGGTACACCAGGTGATGGACAGTGGTTCAGACGAACAGAAAAGTGACACAGACTCCGGAAGCAATGAGCTGGGTTGTCTGAAACTACATAATGTAACCGAAATGGAGGATCACCAGACTATCTGGGTTACACTCAAGATAGACGGAGTCCAAGTGGAAATGGAATTGGACACAGGGTCAGCTCTAACAGTCATAAATCAAAGAGACTACAAGCGGCTATTTTCACATATACCCTTGAAAGCTACAGAGATTGTCTTGAAGACGTACACGGGGCAAAAAGTCTACCCCAAAGGAAAAATAAGGGTGAAAGTGACTTATAAAGGTCAGGAAATACCTAAAATGGGTATATAGTATTGCCAAATGGAGGACCACCACTGCTAGGACGTGAATGGATCCGGAAGATACATTTAGATTGGCATTCCATACAGGCACTGAGGGTGGAGGCCAAAAAGGATGACGATGTCACACCTGGACGACTGTCAAAAATGCTAACTGACGCAAAAGAAGTGTTCCAGGAGGGACTAGGAACACTAAAAGGAATAACAGCAACAATTAAAATAGAGGATAATGCAAGCCCAAAGTTTCTGAAGGCCAGACCAGTGCCTTATGCGATCAGACCAGCGGTTGAAGCAGAGCTGGAAGGGTTGGAACGTTCAGGAGTACTGTCCAAAGTGGACTGGAGCGAGTGGGCTACACCCATCATTCCTGTAATGAAGAGGTTGTTGAGTAATACGCCTGGGGAACCAAAGAAGGTCCGCATCTGTGGGGATTTTAAGGTGACAGTGAACCCAGTCCTTCACACGGTGCAATGTCCGCTTCCACGAATTGAGGATATTTTCGCCTCGCTATCTGGTGGTAAACGCTTCACCAAAATTGATCTAGCCCAGGCGTACTTGCAAATGGAGGTAGAAGAAGCTTCGAAACATTACCTTACGATCAACACCCATAAAGGTCTCTATCAATACAACCGGCTGGTGTTTAGAGTAGCCTCGGTGCCGGCTATCTGGCAAAGGATCAGGTCCTGCAAGGGATTCCAGGGACCCAGTGTTATTTGGACGACATCTTGGTCACGGGCGAAAATGACAGTGATCACCTCGCTAACTTGGAGAAGGTGCTCGCCAGATTAAAGGAATATGGGCTACGAGCTAATCGCCACAAGTGCGAGTTTTTCCAGAAACAGATCTCGTATTGCAGCCACGTCATCGATGAAGAGGGGTTACATAAGTCCCCTGACAAGATTGAGGCAGTAGTCAAGGCTCCAGCACCGGAAAATGTGTCACAACTGAGGTCGTTCCTCGGGCTGGTAAACTATTACCACAAGTTCTTACCAAATTTGTCTACGGTATTACACCCGCTGAACACCCTACTGCAAACAGGAATACCATGGAAGTGGGATGATGAACGTAGACGAGCTTTCCAGAAGTGTAAAGAATTGATCACATCAAAAGAGGTGTTGGCCCATTTCAACCCAGCACTACCAATTCGTTTGGCATGTGATGCATCACCCTACGGCATTGGAGCGGTGCTGTCGCACAAATTCCCAGACAGGTTGGAGAGGTCAGTAGCCTTTGCGTCTCGGTCACTAACCTCAGCCGAGCGCAACTATGCCCAGATCGACAGGGAGGCCCTCAGCCTAGTATGGGGAGTAAAAAAATTCAACCATTATCTGCATGGGCAGAAGTTCACCTTGCTGACTGACCACCAACCACTTGTCTCCATCTTTAATCCTAAGAAGAGCATGCCAGTAATGACTGCACAGCGGTTACAAAGATGGTCCCTGTTTCTAGGGGCGAATCAATATGAAATAGAATATAAAGGCACGAAACAGCATGGGAACGCTGATGGGCTATCGCGCCTGCCACTGCCTACGGTGGAGGAAGCACCAGCAGTGGACCCTATTGAGATATTTTATTCGTCGATAATTGAACGATTGCCAGTAACAAACGCGGATATAGAGAAGGAGACCCGCAATGATCCGACGCTGTCACGGGTATATGAATTGACGGTGAGGGGATGGCCAACACATGACGACTCACTGTTGCCGGCATTCTCATCCAGAAGAGAACAGCTGTCAGTATGCCAGGGGACAGTGATGTGTGGATCCAGAGTGGTGATTCCACCCAAGTTAAGGGAGAGAGTGCTAAAGGAGCTACATGAAGGTCATCTGGGGGGAGTGAAAATGAAAAGCCTTGCTAGGGCTTATGTGTGGTGGCCGGGATACGATCAACAAATCGAAGACCTAACTAAGAGCTGCTTAGGATGCCAGAAGGTCCAAAATGCACCACCACATGCCCCTCTACACCCATGGGAGTGGTCCTCCTCTCCATGGCAACGGGTGCACATTGATTTCGCTGGTCCATTCATGGACTCAATGTTCTTAATAGCAGTGGATGCTCATTCAAAGTGGCCTGAGGTGATAAAGATGTCTTCAACCACTACAGGGAAAACGTTTGCAGTCCTACGGACCATATTTGCCAGAAACGGTTTGCCAGAGCAGATCTGCTCTGATAATGGACCACAGTTTGTGTCTGATGAGTTCCAAAAATTCATGAAAAGGAATGGGGTAAGGCATTACACATCCGCCCCGTATCATCCAGCCACCAATGGATTGGCTGAGAGGTTCGTACAAACCTTTAAGAAGGCGATAAAGGCCATGTGCGACGAGGAAATTCCACTACAGCATAAGATGGACAATTTCTTATTAGCCTACCGAAACGCGACACATGCAGTTACCAACCAGACCCCGGCCATGATGTTCTTTAACCGAAGGTTGAGATCTCGTCTGGAATTGCTCAGACCAAATGTGCGAAGAAATGTTGAGGACAAACAATTCCAGCACATCAACGAGAAGCCGACAAGGAGCTTCAATGTAGGGCAACCAGTCTTGGCCCGTGACTATCGAACAGAGAAGTGGCTACCCGGAACGATATGTACAAGGCAGGGGCCATTAATGTACACAGTGGATGTCGGGGAGAACATTGTGAGACGCCACGTCGATCAGATCTTAGTGACACAGGAAGGCGTCAACCCCATGTCTCGAGTACCTGGGGAAGAACCCGACATACCGGTAGCATCTACTTCAGACCCAGTAGCAGTGGAACCCGATGAACTACCCGATGAAAAGGGGTCAGAATCGCCTCTGCACCAAGAACAAGAACCTCCGGAAAGGCGCTATCCCGAAAGGGTCAGGAAGCCGCCCCAAAGACTGAATCTATAAATGGACTTTTGTTATTGAATGTACATGTAAAAATGTAATTGTTATTTGAATATTAAGGGGGTATTAGTAATCTAAAAAGGGAGGAATTGTAGTGTATGTGCTTTAAGTCAGAACTACTTTTTACAGCTCCTGTATACTGTAGTACCGGTAGTGACCACACCGGTATATAAGCTGTGCGCATGCCTCTGTACTCCAGTCTAGAGATGACCCTCCTCCAGTAAAGACCTGTTATTTGTTTATGTACAGCATCTGTGTAATTATTTATCCACTGAACCACGGATCTAACAGTAGGCATGAGACTTTAAAAGTTTAATACTTCAATCATCATCTGTAGTTGCAAGGGAACTGGCCGAAGGAAATGGCATCTCACATAGAACAGACAATCTTCATAAGAAAGGACTTGTATTTCTATTGCGCCTTTCACTACCTCAAGATGTTCAAAAGCACTTTATGGCCAATGAAGTACTTTTGAAGTGTAGTCGCTGCTGCAATGGAAGAAGTGCGGCAGCCATTTTGCGCACAGCAAGCTCCCACAAACAACAATAAGACAACGACCAGCTAATCTGTTTTAGTGATGTTGGTTGAGGGATATGTAGTGTATGTACCTTTAAGGGGAGAACTACTTTTTACAGCTCCTGTACACGGTAGTACCGGCAGTGACCACACCTGTATATAAACCCTGAGTAGGGATCTGTACTGTTAGTTTTTGGAGTGACCCTCATCCAGTAAACACCTGTTGATTGTTCCTCTGCAGCCTCTGTCTATTTGTTGAAGGACACCATACATCAAGATTCACGGATTTAACATTGGCGACGAGTCGATTCGAACCTACCTGCAACTCTGCAGAAGAAGGCTGATTCCAGGGGCACGGGCGTCGACCATCCGGCGGAGACTCCAGCGAGACGGGCTGGCAGCAGGTACGGCGCAGACCCTTCCCGGACGGCGGCGGCTGGACCCGACCGATGGCACAGGGGAAGGCCGAGCAGCGTCAACGGGGTAAGAGAGAGGGTAAAGCGCACAGGGCGCAGCCGGGGTTGAAGACCGAGCGGCATCAACGAGAGAGGCACGCAGGAAAACGCGCAGAGCGCGGCCGGTGTTCAAGGGCTGAGCAGCGTCCGCGGGGGAAGAAAGGAAAGCGCGGGAGACGCCATTTGAGCCACAGCGGAGAAGAAGGGAGAGCGCGGGAGACGCCATTTTTGAGCCACAGCGGAGAAGAAGGGAGAGCGCGGGAGACGCCATTTTTAGCCAGTCTAACCACACCCAGGGATGCCGAAGAGTGGCAGTGTCACAGCGTTCGACAATGAAGTCGAAGATTGGGCAACATATGTAGAACGCATAGAAGTGTACTGCAAGGCGAATGAAGTGCCAGATGCCAGGAAAGCACTGGTATTGTTGAATTCCATGGGTGCAAAAACGTATGGCTTACTGCGAAACCTAGTAACCCCAGAGAAGCCAGTGGAAAAGGATTTTGAAAGCATAGTGGCAATCCTACAGGACCACTTAAACCCCACACCGCTGCTGATAGCAGAAAGATTTAAGTTTCACAAAAGGAACCAGCATAAAGACGAAAGTAATGCTGAGTATTTAACGGAACTGCGCAAGCTATCGAAACACTGCCAGTTTGGAACGGGACTAACAGATATTTTAAGGGACAAGTTTGTGTGTGGGCTTCAAAGTGAAGGAACCCAGAAACGGCTTCTATCAGAAAAGGATCTTACGCTGGACAAGGCTTTCAGCATGGCAGTATCACACGAAGCAGCCGCACGGGGCGCTGCATGGGATACAACGGAGACCGCAAGAATATGGCACAAATGAAATGTCATATGGAGCAGTGAAGTGTTATCGCTGCGGCAGAATAACACACGACCATAAGGATTGTTGGTTCAAGGACCAAGTGTGCAGACAGTGTGGAAAAGTAGGACACATAGCAAGAGTCTGCAGGTCGGGAAAGAAAACCAGCAGCAAGAAATCTCCACAGGAGAAGTACAAAAAGGTACATAAGGTGACGGAGTGTAGTTCAGACGAACAGAAAAGTGATACAGACTCCGGAAGCAAGGAGCTGGGTTGTCTGAAACTACATAGTGTAATCAAAATGGAGGATCACCAAACTATCTGGGTCACGCTCAAGATAGACGGAGTCCAAGTGAAAATGGAATTGGATACAGGATCAGCCCTAACAGTCATAAACCGAAGGGACTACAAGCGGCTATTCTCACATATACCCTTGAGAGATACAGAGATTGTCTTGAAGACGTACACGGGGCAAAAAGTCTACCCCAAAGGAAACATAAGGGTGAACGTTATATATAATGGCAAGGAAACACCAAAAATGGACATATATGTATTGCCAGATGGAGGACCACCACTACTAGGACGTGAATGGATCCGGAAGATACAGCTAGATTGGCATGCCATACAAGCACTGACTGTAGATGCCAAAAAGGATGACGACGTCACACCTGGACGACTGTCAAAAATGCTAACTGACGCGCAAGAAGTGTTCCAGGAGGGACTCGGAACACTAAAAGGCATAACAGCGACGATCAAAATAGAGGAAAATGCAAGCCCAAAGTTTTTTAAGGCCAGACCGGTGCCTTATGCGATCCGCCCAGCCGTCGAAGCAGAGCTGGAAGGTTTGGAACGTTCAGGAGTACTGTCCAAAGTGGACTGGAGTGAGTGGGCTACACCCATCGTTCCTGTAATGAAGAGGTCGTTGAGTAATACGCCTGGGGAACCAAAGAAGGTTCGCATCTGTGGGGACTTTAAGGTGACAGTGAACCCAGTCCTTCACACGGTACAATATCCGCTTCCGCGGATTGAAGATATTTTCGCCTCGCTATCTGGAGGAAAATGCTTCACTAAGATTGATCTGGCCCAGGCGTACCTGCAAATGGAGGTAGAAGAAGCCTCGATACAGTACCTCACGATCAACACTCATAAAGGTCTCTACCAATACAACCGGCTGGTGTTTGGGGTAGCATCAGCTCCGGCTATTTGGCAAAGGGCAATGGATCAAGTCCTGCAAGGGATTCCAGGGACCCAGTGTTATTTGGACGACATCCTTGGCACGGGCAAAAATGACAGTGATCACCTCGCCAACCTGGAGCAGGTGCTCACTAGATTGAAGGAATATGGGCTCCGAGCTAATCGCCACAAATGCGAGTTTTTCCAGAAGCAGATCTCATATTGTGGCCACGTTATTGATGAAGAGGGGTTACATAAGTCCCCTGAAAAGATTGAGGCAGTAGTCAAGGCTCCAGCATCAGAAAATGTGTCACAACTGAGGTCGTTCCTCAGGCTGGTGAACTACTACCATAAGTTCTTGCCGAATTTGTCTACAGTACTACACCCACTGAACACCCTACTGCAAACGGGGGTACCTTGGAAGTGGAATGACGAATGTAAACGAGCTTTCCAGAAGTGCAAAGAATTGATCACATCAAAAGAGGTGTTGGCTCATTTCAACCCAGCACTACCAATTCGGTTGGCGTGTGATGCATCACCCTATGGTGTTGGAGCGGTGCTGTCGCACAAATTCCCGGACAGCTCGGAGAGGCCAGTAGCCTTTGCGTCTCGGTCACTAACCTCAGCCGAGCGTAACTACGCCCAGATTGAAAGGGAGGCCCTCAGCCTAGTGTGGGGAGTGAAAAAGTTCAACCACTATCTGCACGGGCAGAAGTTCACCTTGCTGACTGACCACCAACCACTTGTCTCCATCTTTAATCCAAAGAAGGGCGTTCCGGTGATGACTGTGCAACGGCTACAAAGAAGGTCCCTTTTTCTAGGGGCGAACCAATGTGAAATAGAGTATAAGGGCATGAAACAGCATGGAAACGCTGATGGGCTATCACGCCTGCCATTGCCTACTGCGGAGGAAGCACCAGCAGTGGACCCTGTCGAAATATTTTATTCGACATAATTGAACGCTTGCCAGTAACTAACGCGGATATAGAGAAGGAGACCCGAAATGACCCAACACTGTCTCGGGTATATGACTTGACGGTGAAGGGATGGCCAACACATGGCGACTCACTGTTGCCAGCATTCTCATCCAGAAGAGAACAGCTGTCAGTATGCCAGGGGACCTTGATGTGTGGATCCCGAGTGGTAATTCCACCCAAGTTAAGGGAGAGAGTGCTCAATGAGCTTCACGAAGGCCATCTGGGAGGGGTGAAAATGAAAAGCCTTGCTAGGGCTTATGTGTGGTGGCTGGGGATCGATCAGCAAATCGAGGACCTGACAAAGAGCTGCTCAGGATGCCAGAAGGTCTAAAATGCACCACCACATGCCCCTCTACACCCATGGAAGTGGCCCTCCTCTCCATGGCAACGGGTGCATATTGATTTTGCTGGTCCATTCATGGACTCAATGTTTTTAATAGCTGTGGATGCGCACTCGAAATGGCCTGAGGTGATCAAAATGTCCTCCACCACCACGGAGAAAACGATTGCAGTCCTACGGACCATTTTTGCCAGGAACGGCTTGCCAGAGCAGATTTGCTCTGATAACGGACCACAGTTTATGTCCGAAGAGTTTTGGAAATTTATGAAAAGGAATGGGGTAAGGCATTACACATCTGCCCCGTATCATCGAGCCACAAATGGATTGGCTGAGAGTTTCGTACACTCCTTTAAAAAGGCAGTAAGGGCCATGTGCGATGACAGCATTCCACTGCAGCATAAGGTGGACAATTTCCTGTTAGCCTACAGAAATGCGACACATGCAGTCACCAACCAGACCCCGGCCATGATGTTCTTTAACCGAAGGTTGAGATCTCGTCTGGATTTGCTCAGACCAAATGTACGAAGAGATGTTGAGAATAAGCAATTCCAGCACATCAATGAGAAGCCGACAAGGAGCTTCAATGTAGGGCAACCAGTCTTGGCCCGCGACTACCGAACAGAGAAATGGCAACCAGGAACGATATGCACACGGCAGGGGCCACTCATGTACACAGTGGATGTTGGGGAGAACATTGTGAGACGCCATGTCGACCAGATCCTAGAGTCACAGGAACGAGTCAACCCCATGTCTCGCGTACCTGGTGATGAGCCCGACATACAGGTAGCATCTACCCCAGAAACAGTAGCATCGGAAGCTGATGAACCAACCGACGACAGGGGGCCAGAATCGCCTCCGCACCAAGAGCAAGACACTCAGGAAAGGCGCTATCCAGAAAGGATCAGGAAGCCGCCCCAAAGACTGAATTTATAAATGGACTATTTTCAGTTAATGTTGCATGTTAAAAGTGTTAATTGTTAAATGAATGTTATGGCAGTGTTAATCTAAAAGGGGAGGAATTGTAGTGTATGTACCTTTAAGGGGAGAACTACTTTTTACAGCTCCTGTATACTGTAGTACCGGCAGTGACCACACCTGTATATAAACCCTGAGTAGGGATCTGTACTGTTAGTTTTTGGAGTGACGCTCATCCAGTAAACACCTGTTGATTGTTCCTCTGCAGTCTCTGTCTATTTGTTGAAGGACACCATACATCAAGATTCATGGATTTAACGGGATAAATATTGTCCAGGACACCATGGAGAACTCTCCTGCTCCTCTTCAAACCGTGGCATGGGGTCTTTTACGTCCACTGAGTCACGGAGACAGACACTTTAGAGAAGATGCAGCACACGTTCTGCGTTTCTGTTACACTCTTTGCAGACATCGAGCAGTTGAAGGCCGCCCTTTTGTACAGAAGCTTCTTGCTTTCTTCCCTTCCCCTCTTGAAAGCACTGACCCCTGCTGAGTTATGGTTCTTTGAAGACCGACAACTGGTTGTCCTTCACGTGAGCCTATGGAGAGAGGGACAGTGGGCTCTTTGGCTATGCAGGATATCATGGCCAAGTCAAATCATGATCTGACCCAATACACACACTTTAAAATAGAGGTGGGGGGTGGAAAAATAGGACAGATTGCCTGAGGAGTCCGTGGAGACTGATAGTGTCTGCAAATTCAAGAGGGAACTGGATATTTGATGGAGAAAGGGATTGAGGGGAGTGTGAGATAGAGTACTGTATTGTAGTTTTCAACCTTTGTGACTAGCCAGGTGGCCCATAATGGTCCTTTCTGTTCCAGGGTGTCCCTTTGACAGCGGTACCCCTGGCCAATTTTTTAGCCTGGGTACACTAAGACCTATATTAGCACTCGTACTACAATCACAAGATCAGCCAATTCAGTAAATTCCTGCTCTGCATGTACTTCTCAACTTAGCCATTAGGGAGCTAGCTTCCAAGAGGACATGTTGCAGCAATGAAGATGCTATTTAGAATATTAGAAACATACAAGAGAGAGATTGGCAATGTGATGAGCTCATTGCATCAGTGATCATGACTTCTTTCTTTGCACAGAAATACGACTTATTGGCCCAGAAATTCGGGTCTCCACGGGTGAGTACGCACGGGGTACTCACCCGTAGGCCCAATGGAAATGCCGGTTTCCTGCATGCACTGTGCATGCGCGGGAAACCGGCACTTCCGTTCCTCTGAACGAACGGGTTCAGAGGTGGAACACGTGCGTGGGGGAGGCTGCGCGTGCGCATCAAACTTCGTTTTTTTTTACAGGTTTTCCCGGGAGGGTAAGTCTGCAGAAGTTAGAAATATAAAAAGCAGGCATAAGGCCTGCTTTTTACAAGGTAAGTGGTGAATTAATTAAAATTAAAACATTTTTTCCACAGGTTCATTGGCCTAGAAATTGAGTAGCCTTAGCGCCGCATTTGAGGCGCTAGAGGGCCTAGCGCCGGAGTTATGGCCAGTTTAGAAATTCCCTGGGGCCCTAGAATCGGCGGTAGCCCGGTTGCGCTGCGCCGGCACCGATGACGTCATCGGTGTGCGCAGCGTCCCGGTTGCCATGCCGACGGGCCCCAGCGCCGAAATTCAGTTGCGGCCGCCTCACCCGTGGCAGCCGCAACTAAGACTCTGGCAACAGAGTCTTACATCAGTTAGCACCTGCGCCTTAAGGTCGCGCGGCGGCCGGCCGCTTTCCCGCCGGCCGCCTGCCCGCACCTCCCTCCCCGGACTCCTCCACCACCCCCCCGCGGAACAGATGCTTCCGGGCTGCGAGCCCGGCACTTCCCCGAGGTGCCGGGCTCATTTTTGAAAAAATCAAACGGCCAGCGATCGGGTGAAGGCAGCGCCTCCTTAACGGGAGGAGGAGGCCTGCACTTCCCCAGCCTGCCGCACCGCATCGGGTGCCGCAGCGCCGGATTAGCGCCGCAATGCGGCACTCAGCGCCCATTGGGAGGCACTCACGCCCGCCAGTAGCGCCGGCAGCCGTCTGGGCGCGGCGCTACTGAATTTTTGGCGCGCGCAAGGGAATTAGCGCCGGCGCTAAATTTCCGGCGCTAAAGCCCTGGCGCGGCGTCAACTCAATTTCTAGGCCATTATTTTTAAATAATTTAAAGCAAGGTAAGTTTATTTTTAGCCCCGTTAGAAAATAAAATTATTTTTTTCAAAAATTTCAATTATTGTTTAAAATAGTTATTTCATGTAATTTATAGTTTATTTTAAAAATGTGATGTTTTTAAAAATGTATTTGAAGATTTAGTGCTGTTTTGGGGCCGTAGTATTTATAAGTCTTGACAGCACTTCCTGTCAGACTTATGAATGAAGCATTCCCTGCTCCGATTGGCTCCCCATGGCCCACGTGATCCCAGGGGATGCATCAAACTAACTGCGCCCCTGGGATATGCAAGCACTGCGTGCCGGCAGCTGGACCAGGCCCCGGATCGGAATTCCACGGGAGCCCACAGCTCAACGGCCGGCGCGCAAGGTAAGTGCAGATCAGGGACTTGCACCCACGGGAAGCCCCCGACCCGAATTTCTGGGCCAATATTTTTTATTTGTGGGTGATGTTGACATGGCCGCATTTATTTCCCATCCATAGTTGCCCTGAAAAGCTGGTGGTGGGTCTTCATAGAATCATAGAAAAATTACAACACAGAAGGAGGCCATTCAGCCCATCGTGTCTGTGCCAGTCAGAAAAGAGCTATCCAGCCTAATCCCATCTTCCAGCACTTGGTCCGTAGCCTTGTAGGTTACGGCACTTCAAGTGCATATCCAAGTACTTTTTAAATACAATGAGGGTTTCTGCCTCTACCACCCTTTCAGGCAGTGAGTTCCAGACCCCCACCACCCTCTGGGTGAAAATTCGTTTCCTTATCTCCCCTCTAATCCTTCTACCAATTACTTTAAATCTATGCCCCCTGGTTCTCGACCCCTCTGCTAAGGGAAATAGGTCCTTCCTATCCACTCTATCCAGGCCCCTCATAATTTTATACACCTCAATTAAATCTCCCCTCAGCCTCCTCTGTTCCAAGGAAAACAACCCCAGCCTATCCAATCTTTCCTCATAGCTTAAGTTTTCCAGTCCTGGCAACATCCTCGTGAATCTCCTGTGCACCTTCTCCAGTGCAATCACATCCTTCCTGTAATGTGGTGACCAGAACTGCACGCAGTACTCAAGCTATGGCCTAACCGATGTTGTATACAGTTCTAGCATAACTTCCCTGCTCTTATATTCTATGTCTCGGCTAATAAAGGAAAGCATTCCATATGCTTTTTTAACTACTTTATCGACCTGTCCTGCTACCTTTAAGGATCTGTGGACATACACTCCAAGGTCCCTCTGTTCCTCCACACCACTCAGTATCCTCCCATTAATTGTGTATTCCCTTGCCTTGTTGCCCCTCATTACCTCACACTTTTCTGGATTGAATTCCATTTGCCACTTTTCTGCCCAACTGACCAGTTCATCGATATCTTCCTGCAGTCTAAAGCTTTCCTCCTTACTGTGAACCACACGGTCAATTTTTTTATCATCTGCAAATTTCTTTATCATGCCTCCTACATTTAAGTCTAAATCATTAATATATACTACAAAAAGTAAGGGACCGAGTACTGAGCCCTGTGGAACCCCACTGGAAACAGCCTTCCAGTCGCAAAAACTCCCCTCAACCATTACCCTTTGCTTCCTGCCACTGTGCCAATTTTAGATCCAATTTACCACTCTCCCTTGGATCCTATGGGCTTTTACTTCTTTGATCAGTCTGCCATGTGGGACCTTGTCAAAAGCCTTGCTAAAATCCATGTAGACTACATCAAATGCACTGCCCTCATCGACCCTCCTTGTTACCTCCTCAAAGAATTCAATCAAGTTAGTCAGACACGACCTTCCCATAACAAAACCATGCTGACTGTCCTTGATTAATGTGTCTTTCTAAATGAAAGTTTATACTGTCCCTCAGAATTGATTCCAGTAATTTTCCCACCACCGGGGTTAAACTAACTGGCCTGTAATTGCTTGGTTTATCTCTTCCTCCCTTTTTGAACAATGGTATAATGTTAGCAGTTCTCCAATCCTCTGGCACCACTCCTGTAGCCAGGAAGGATTGGAAAATGATGGTCAGAGCCTCCGCAATTTCCTCCCTTGCTTCTTTTAATAGCCTTGGATATATTTCATTCGGCCCTGGAGATTTATCTACTTTCAAGGATGCTAAACCCCTTAATACTTCCTCTCTTACTATGTTTATCCCGCCCAATATTTCACTATCTTCCTCCTTAACTTCAACGTTGGCATCGTCCCCCTCTTCTGTGAATACAGCTGCAAAGTATTCATTAAATACCTCACCCACATCCTCCGCCTCCAAACATAGATCACCATTTCGGTCCCTGATCGGTCCTACTCTCCTTAATTATCCTCTTGCTCTTTATGTAATTATAAAAGATCTTTGGGTTTCCTTTGATTCTACTTGCCAGTATTTTTTCATGCCCTTTTTTTGCTTTCCTAATTTCCTTCTTAATTTCACCCCTACACTTTCTCTTCTCTTCTGGGCTTTCTGCAGTATTGAGCTCACGATATCTGATATAGGCTTCCCTTTTTTGCCTTATCTTACCCTGTATGCACCTTGTCATCCAGGGGCTCTAAATTTGGCAGTTCTACTCTTTTTCTTTGTGGGAACATGTTCACCCTGAACTCCTTGAACCACTTATTTGTCTAAATCAGGATAGTGTGTTACTTGGAGGGGAGCTTGTGAAGGATGGTGTTCCCATGACACTGTTGCTGCAGACAAGTTTATGCTGCTACACAAGTATTATGTAGAATTTACAGCACAGAAACAGGCCATTCGGTCCCACATGTCTATGCTGGTGTTTATGCTCCACACGAGCCTCCTCCCACCCTACTTCATCTCACCCTATCTGCATAGCCCTCTATTCCTTTCTCCCTCATGCGTTTATCGAGCTTCCCCTTAACTGCATCTGTGCTATTCAACTGCTCCTTGTAGTAGCAAGTTCCACATTCTACTACTCTCTGGCTAAAGAAGTTTCCCCTGTATTCTTTATTGGATTTATCAGGGACTACCTTATATTGCTGGCCCCTAGTTTTGGACTATAACAAATATCTACGTGCCTTCCCTTCGTCACTTAGGTGCTGTGCAATTATTTCTGCTTGTATAAACATTACGAATGAGATGTTAAACTGAGGCCCTGTCTGCCCTCTCAGGTGAATATCATAAGCATCGCTATTGCACGAGCAAGGATTCACAGTCAGGTGCAATGTGTTCCCTTTCAACCACTGTACAGAACCTTCCAGACACACAACACCTCAGGGCGCCTGCCTGGGGCTCTGACAGCTCCCCACAGCTGACTAAATAAAATGGAGACTGTCTCGAATGTGATGGCCCCACCCATGTTTCCCAGCCCGTTCACTGGCTCTTTGGCCACTAGCTGCCGGGTCACAGGGATCCCCACTGAGTGCTGTCAATGCTGTCTCAAGTAACGAGTCTGTCCACAGCAGGAGGCGAGACAGACAGTCTCAGGTAACCATCACAGATAGATGTGAAAATACCAAGCCCTTCTGTGCCATCACAGGACTGCACGACTGCAGGTTTACTGGTTTGAAAGCTGCATTGCCCTAACAAATTATTCAATGGAGCTTCCAATAGCAATGGCACTGTTGTTTATGCTACAGCGCTCGTCTAAAGAGACAACCCTACAAGGTAAAGGGGCTGTTAAGTCTGTGTGTTATAGTGAGAATTACTACACAGACCACAAGAGTAAATTTTAACAGGTCTTTACTAGTCGAAGGTCAGGGCGGAACTGCCCAATAAATCATTACACAGCACTTATATACCGGTGTGGTCACCACCGGTATTACAGTATACAGCAGCCAAGATAAAGTAGTGCATCTCTTAAAATAGTTCTCTTAAAGGTGGAACGGTTACATACACCACAATCCTCCCTTTTTAGCTTAACAGTATATATTCCCCATTAACATAACATAATAACATATATACACAACTTCATGTAAAAACAGTTCACAGATTCAGTCTCTCTGGAGGCTTCCTGACTCGGTCCGGATAACGCCTCGGCGGTGTAGTAGTTTTCGGTGGTGTAGTAGGCTCTTTTGGCAAGGTCGATTCGGCTTGAATGCCAGTGTCGGGTTCATCTGATTCCAGTATCACCGGATCGGAGGTAGATATGGGTATCTCTACTTCATCGTTAGGCGTATAGAGTTGTGGTGTAGGTTGTCCCTTTTCGGATGACTCTATGATTTGGTCAGCATGGCGCCTTATTATGCTTTCTCCGATGTCCACGGTATACATCAGCGGTCCTAGTCGTGTGCAGATAGTTCCAGGCTGCCATTTCTCGGTACGGTAGTCCCAGGCCAAAACTTGTTGACCTATCTGGAAGGTTCTAGTTGGCCTTCCATTCATGCCTTGAAATTGTCGGTTCTCTACGTCCCTTCTGATGTTTGGCTTGATCAAATCCAGCCGGCATCTTAGTCTTCTATTGAAAAACATCATGGCGGGAGTTTGGTTTGTAACCACATGTGTTGCATTCCTGTACGCCAACAAGAAGCTATCTACCTTATGTTGTAGATTGATGTCGTCATTACCCATGGCCTTTATGGCCTTCTTGAAGGTCTGGACAAACCTTTCAGCTAATCCATTGGTGGCGGGATGGTATGGGGCGGACGTGTAGTGCTTAACCCCATTGTTTTTTAAGAACTTCCTGAATTCTTCGGACACAAATTGCGGTCCATTATCAGAACAGATCTGTTCCGGCAGCCCATTCCTGGCAAATATGGTCCTTAATACTGTGATGGTTTTTTCCGTGGTGGTGGAGGACATCTTTATTACCTCCGGCCACTTGGAGTGTGCATCCACCGCGATTAAGAACATTGAGTCCATAAATGGACCAGCAAAGTCGATATGTACCCTTTGCCATGGAGATGAGGGCCACTCCCATGGATGTAGAGGGGCTTGTGGTGGGGCGTTTTGGACCTTCTGGCATCCTAGACAGCTCTTGGTCATTTCTTCGATGTCTCCATCGATACCTGGCCACCACACAAACGCTCTGGCTAGGTTCTTCATTTTCACTCCACCCAGATGCCCCTCGTGAAGCTCCTTTAGCACTTTATGCTGGAGTTTGGGTGGAATCACCACTCTGGATCCACACTTCAAAGTTCCTCGGCACACTGACAGCTGCTCTCTTCTTTGCGAGAATGCTGGCAACAGTGGTTCGCCATGTGCTGGCCATCCCTTCACCGTTAAATCGTAGACTCGTGAGAGAGTCGGGTCATTTCTCGTTTCCTTTTCGATGGTAGAATTTGTTACTGGTAGACATTCCACTATGGTTGAGTGGAACATCTCCACTGGGTCCACTGTAGGCGCCTCTTCTACCGTTGGCAACGGTAGGCGTGATAAACCGTCAGCATTCCCATGCTGTTTTGATCCTTTGTATTCTATGTCATATTGGTGTGCCCCTAGGAAAAGGGACCACCTCTGTAGCCTTTGCGCTGTCATAATGGAAACGCCCTTTTTAGGGTTGAATATGGATACCAACGGCTGGTGGTCTGTCAGCAGTGTAAACTTCTGGCCCTGCAGGTAATGATTAAACTTCTTTACTCCCCACATCAGGCTGAGAGCCTCCCTATCTATCTGAGCATAGTTGCGCTCAGCGGAGGTCAATGATCGGGATGCAAATGCGACTGGCCTTTCCAAACCATTTGGCAACTTGTGTGAGAGTACTGCTCCAATACCATAAGGGGAAGCATCACAAGCTAAACGAATAGGTAGCGTTGGGTTGAAATGAGCCAACACTTCCTCTGAGGTGATCAATGCCTTGCTTTTGCGAAAGGCCTTCTTACAGTCCTCGCTCCACTTCCATGGTACTTCTTTCTGCAAAAGAGCATTCAGCGGGTGCAGCACCGTGGATAGATTTGGCAGAAACTTATGGTAATAGTTAATCAACCCTGGGAACGACCTCAACTGGGATACATTTTCCGGAGCGGGAGCCTTCACAACAGCTTTGATCTTGTCAGGTGGCTTGTGCAGCCCCTCCTGGTCAATGACATGACCACAGTATGAGATCCGTTTCTGAAAGAACTCACATTTCTGGCGATTAACTCGAAGTCCATATTCCTTCAATCTGGTGAGCACCAGTTTCAAATTTGCAAGGTGTTCCTCATCGTCATCTCCTGTAATCAGGATATCGTCCAAGTAACATTGAGTGTTTGGAATTCCCTGTAATACCTGCTCCATGGCCCTCTGCCAAATTGCTGGAGCCAAAGCCACTCCAAAAACCAGTCTATTATATCGATACAAGCCTCTGTGCGTGTTGATTGTGAGATACTGGCGCGACTCTTCCTCAACTTCCATCTGTAAGTACGCTTGCGCCAGGTCTATCTTGGTGAAGTGTTTCCCGCCAGACAATGAAGCAAAGATATCCTCAATCCGCGGAAGCGGATATTGCACCGTGTGAAGCACCGGATTAACTGTGATCTTGAAGTCTCCACAGATGCGGACCTTCCCCGGTTCCCCTGGCTTGTTACTCGATGAACGCTTCATGACGGGAACAATGGGCGTGGCCCACTCACTCCAGTCCACCTCAGACAGTTCTCCTGAACGTTCTAGCCCTTCCAGCTCAGCTTCCACAGCAGGTCGTATCGCATAAGGTACCGGTCTGGCTTTGAAAAATTTTGGGTTTGCATGTTCTGCAATCTTGATTTTTGCCTTAATTCCTCTTAGTGTTCCAAGTCCCTGTTGGAACACCTCTTTAGCCTCATCCAATATTCTGGACAATCGTTCAGGTTTGACATTTTTTTTTCCGGAATCTACCGTCATTGCTTTTAGGGAGTGCCAGTCCATATTTATTTTCCTGATCCACTCCCGTCCCAGAAGTGGTGGACCTCCCTCAGGTAGTACATATAAGTCCATTCCTTGGTGTTCTTTGCCCTTGTGTATCACCTTGACTTTTATCTTTCCGATGGGGTATACTCTTTGCCCCGTGTATGTCTGCAATACTATCTCCGTATCCCGTAGGGGAATATGTGTGAATAACCTTTTGTAATCTTGCTTATTCATGACCGTCAACGCCGATCCGGTGTCCAATTCCATCTTCACTTGGACTCCTGCTATCTGCAGTGTGACCCAGATAGTTTGTAGGTCAGCTTCCTTACTCACGTTGTGAATTCTCAGACTACCCAGTTCCTTGCTGTTGGAGTCTGAATCCGAATTCTGTTCATCCGAACTCTTCTCAGCCACCTTATGTACCTTTCTGCACTTTTCCTGCGGTGACTTTTTGTTGCTGGTCTTCTTTCCTGACCGGCATACTTTAGCTATGTGACCAAGCTTGCCACATTTTCTACATTCCTGGTTTTTAAACCAGCATTGGTTCTGATCGTGTGTTGTCTTTCCACAACGATAACATTTCGTTGTACCCAAAGCCATTTGATCTACGCTGAGTACCGCTGCCTTCAGCTGCATTTCCGCAGTGCCTCTCGCTGCGGCTTCGTGCGATGCTGCAATAGTGACAGCCTTATCAAGTGTAAGATCATTCTCTTCAAGCAGCCGCTTTTGTGTTCCTTCTTTCGACAATCCACACATGAATTTGTCTCTTAGTGCCTCTGTTAGACTTTCCCCAAACTGTCAGTATTTCGCTAGCTTACGCAGTTCAATTAAATACTCCGCGTTGCTTTCCTCTTTCAGTTGCGTTCTCGCATAAAATTTAAATCGTTCCGCTAACATCAGCGGTGTGGGGTTCAAATGATTTTTCAGGACAGCAACAATTTTAGCGAAAGTCTGATCCGCCGGTTTAGCTGGTGATAGAAGATGCTTCAATAGCCCGTATGTCTTCGCACCCATTGAGTTTAGTAAGGTTAGTGCTTTATCTTCATCTGATATTTTATTTGCCTTACAATATATCTCTATGCGTTCTACATACGTGGCCCAATCTTCAACATCGGGATCGAAATCGTTGATGTTACCACGCTTAGGCATCCTCGCACTCTTCTTGAGAAAAAAGAAAGTTTTCTTTTATTTTTTTTTCAAAATGGCGGTTTCCCGCGCTTGTCTTCTTCCCCCGCCTACGAAAATGGCGGCTTCCCACGTTTGCCTTTCTCCCCCGCTGGCTGTAATGGCGATTGCCGTATTGCTGCATTCGCCCTCCCCAGCGGTTTTCAAATCGTGCCTCCCAGCCCCTCTTGCAGTCCGGTCCTTTCCCCCGGCTGCGGCTGAGTTCTCCGCGTTTTTTTTTTTTATTTCCTCCCGCGCCTTACGCTGACCCGGTCGCTGCGCCTCGCGGCCTCGGTAGCTGCCCGGCCTTTTTCACCGGTCGCGGTCGAGCTCTCTCTCGACGCTGTTGCGTCTCCCAGCCCGCTTGCAGCCCGGTCTTTTACACCGGCTGCGTTTGCATTCACCGCGGCTCCCGTGCCTTACGCTGCCCCAGTCTCAGCGCCTCTGGCCCCGACTTCTGTCCGGCGCTTTTCCCCGGCCGTGGTCGAGTTCTCCGCCCTTATATCCTCCGTTTTTCCCTCCCCTACTTCACAGATCGGCTTACCCACCACCGTGATAGAAGGGATGATCACTGCCTGTTGCTGATGGAAGACTTCGTGTCAGGATTCTTCCTTTGCTCTTCAGACCTGCGTCTTTTCTCAGCAGGATGATGAGGGCGGATGCCTCCTCTCAACGCCCGTCAACTGCCTTGGATGTATCTCTGCCGCAGGGTAAGATCGTACTCGTCGCCACTGTTAAGTCTGTGTGTTATAGTGAGAATTACTACACAGACCACAAGAGTAAATTTTAACAGGTCTTTACTAGTCGAAGGTCAGGGCGGAACTGCCCAATAAATCATTACACAGCACTTATATACCGGTGTGGTCACCACCGGTATTACAGTATACAGCAGCCAAGATAAAGTAGTGCATCTCTTAAAATAGTTCTCTTAAAGGTGGAACGGTTACATACACCACAGGGGCCATTAGAAATTCTAGTTCTGAATCAAAAGTCTTTACTTGTTCTCATTTCCTGTTACATCTCCTTCATCTCTCCTCTGAACAGTCGCGCAATCTGTTGGATCACAGAAATAGCAGGAATTCCCAAAAAGGAAGAAAAATTTTTACATTTCTATCGCGCCTTTCACAATCTCAGGACGTCCCAAAGCAATTTACAGCCAATGAAGTACTTTTGAAGTGTAGTCGTTGTTGTAATGTTGGGAAACACAGCAGCCAATTTGTGCACAGCAAGATCCCATAAACAGCAATGAGATAAATGGGCAGATAATCTGTTTCAGTGACGCTGGCTGAGGGGTAAATATTGCTCAGGGCATCGGGGAGAAGGACCCTGAACTAAAACAGGCATTCTCATTGTGTGATGAGTGTTCCTTGGTAGTTTCACAGGAGCCAGTACAGCTCTTGTCTTCAGAACATTTCTTCCGTTGTTCCCAACTGTTTTCACAGTGTGCCATCTAGGTCTACAACTAGTCATGAATGGAGTGTGTTGGAAAAGCTGTCATTATCAGTTTTGACTCCTTAGGACATAACAAATAAATGTGGAATTTTTGTGTCAACACTGGATGTTTTTCTTCATGAAGATGGGAAAAATGAGTAGAAGATAGTGCAATGAGTTTTGCTTTCAACACAGAAGGAGAGACTGCATCTAGTGTGACATGTTTGGAGCTTAGGAGAAACAAAAGGACAACTTAAAGGAGCAGTGACCATAGTAGTCAGTAAAACGGAGAAACGGGGGTGGAAAAAGATAGGGAGAGAACCACACACACTCACACAAACACAGGAGACAGAGAGAAGGAAGAGAGAGAGAAAAAAGGGGAGAGAGTGGAGGGAAGAGAGGGAAAGGGTGGGAGAGGAGAAAGACAGACAGAGGCAGGGACAGGGAGAGGGAGAGGGAGAGTCAGAGTGAGTGATTCCAGCAAGCTTTTTTCTTCATTCCTGTCCAGGAGAGTGAGTGAGTTGCTAACCTCCCCAGATACATGAACAGCAAATTTCCTGATTTATACTTCACAACTTCCAGCAGCTGCTATTGAGAGGATTCACCAGTTACAACTGTCTGTAAAATGTCTACGCCCATCTTCTGCCATGGTCCCACAGGCAGTTCCTGTCATCTGCAGCAGTTAGCACTTGTCAGGAAGTGCAATATGGCAGGGCACGCAGGTACCAATCAGGTTTTCAACATACGTGTGTGCTGCCAATAGACACAGATTCTCTTTTACTGCTGGTTTGGATCACTTCCAGCACAGCTGCTGTCTGATCCCCTTCGCCAGTTCCTCTCACAAAGTTGTTGCATGGGCTGGAGCTTGGCGAGGACCAGGATAACACAAAAGAGGCTCCACGACTGGACTAGAGGGGCAGCAGGAACTCCTGGGAAGTCTGGAAGCTCAAACGAGTATGAATCTGAAGCGGCAGATGTACAAAGAAATTTCAACCTCAGTGATGTACAATGTAGGCGTTCTCTGCAGATCACCTGTAGCCCAATATTTTAAATAATTGCTGTACAGTATTTCCTTCTACCTTTACCCCCACCCCTCCCCCTCTTGTACTGATACTGTGCTATGGTTCTCTGGGCATTAACTGCCCCATGTAGCTTGGCTCAGTGATAGCACTCTTAACTCGGAGTCAGGAGGCTGCGGGTTGAAGCCCCGCTCCAGGACCTAAGCACATAACCTAGGCTGGCACTTCCATGCAGTACTGTGGGAGTGCTGCATCAGTCTTTCAGAACAGGCATTAAACTAAGACCCCCACATGACCGATCCAGTGATTCAGGTGGATGTCAACGATCGTATGGCACAATCTGAAGAGGAGCAGTGATCTGTTCCTGGTGTCTTCCCACAACCTCCTTCAGCACTAAAGAAAAACAGATCATCTGGTCATTCACCTCGTTTGCCATTTGCGGAATCTTGCTGTGCACAAATTGCCTACATAACAGCAGCAACTACACGTCAAGAAAAACATGTAACTTCTTGGATGTTAAGCTCCTGAGAATGTGAGGAGATGCTACATAAATACAAGCTCTTCTTCCTTCCCCAAGTGGTCACTCTTCATCTGTGGGTCAGGACAGAGAATGCAGGCAGGCTATTCAACCAAGGGAAGCATTACAGCCAGGCCGGTTCCTTCCTCTGCCCAACATGGACTATCCAACAGGGGCCACTGGACCTTGCTGATTCCTATCCCACTCCAGCCCGATGAGCTGAGGCCAATTGCAGCACACTTCCTTCACCAATCAGAGGCAACGGATCAAACCTGGGCCTTCCCGAACTGTAAAGGCCTAGTTCTACACGAGGTAACGTCTGTAACCACTGAGCCAGCGTGGGTGCAGTCACTGTTTAATACCAATTCCAATTCCAATTAAAATGCTTTATTGGCATGAAAGTTTACAGAGAACCATATTGCCAAAGCTTACATAGCAAAAAGGTACAGTTTTCCAACATTCTGTAGGTGTCAATCGATTTGACATTTGTTGGGTACATACAATATTACTTTTAAACAATATTAATTTTAAACAGTCTTTGTACTTCATTTGGTACGTTCAATATTAATTTTAAACAGTCTTAATTTTAAACAGTCCTCAGGTTGTGACATGTTGTTACATATTTGGCCCCAAGGTATGGTCTGTCTCCTTCTCCTAGGACTAATCTCAATTTTGACAGATCATCCAATTCCTTGAAATCTGGGGTTGTTTGGCTTAGCTTGTTGAATAATATGTTTCTTGATGTGTTGAATTTTTCGCATTTTAGGAGGAAATGCATTTCTGTTTCAACCTCGCCAGCCAGACATTGATCGCATATTCTATTCTCTCTAGGCTGCCAGGATTTCTTGTATCTGCCTTTTTCAATTTCCAGTTGGTGGTCGCTTAGTCTGTACCTGGTGAGGGTCTGTCTCTGTTTTGTGTCTCTGATGGTCGTGAGGTAGTCTGCCAGTTTATATTCTCTTTTTAGGGCCCGGTAACATTCTAATCTGCTTTGGCTTTCGGTTATTTTGTTCCAATGTTCCAGGTAGGTTTCTTTGCATTTTTTAATGATTTGGTTCACTCGGATTGGTGTTTGGGCGGCTGTGTTGGTCTGGGGCTGGTCAGGGTCCGGCTGAGTACTTAGTTTCCGTAGCAGCTGACTCAGGGGACTCTTTTCTGGGTTTAGCTCTTGGGTCTGAAAGGCTTTGAAATGAAGGGTGTCTGGGGAGCTAGATTTGAGGTGATTTAGGAAGTTTAGTGCTCGTTTTTGGATGTTTATTATCAGTGGGTATCTGCCTAGTTCGGCTCTGCATGCATTTGTTGGCGTTTTCCTTTGGGTGCGAAGGATGCTTCGGCAGAATTCTGCATGTAGGGCTTCTATTGTATGTTTTTCCCATTTAGTGTAGCTTTGGTGATTTAGCGGGCCCCATACTTCACTACCGTACAGTGCAATGGGCAGGATTATGCTGTCAAATATTTTGAGCCAGATTTTGATTGGGATTTGGATGTTGTAGAATTTTCTTTTTATTGCATATAGGGCTCTTCGGGCTTTTTCTTTTAGTGCATTCACTGCTATGCTGAAGCTCCCTGATGCTGTAATAGTTAGACCAAGGTAGGTGTAGCTCATAGTGTGTCCTATAGTGATATCACCAATACTTTTACAGAGCTTCCCACTTGCAAACCATTTACTAAACAAGTCAAGAGGCTCAGATCGGCTTTTTGTTCCTGTACAGTCACCAAGAGTTCTATAAACAAGGTGCTGGATTGTAGCCCAGGAACTCTGGGTGACACAGCCCTGCCAAATTCAGACCTTTCTTTAATCCCAACTCATGAAAAATTGGTTCGACATGCTCAACAAGGACTCATCTCCAACCTCCCTCCAGCGCTGTCTCATAGCTAGTACTTATATGTTTGAGACACTAATCACTTTCACATTAAAACACAGGGCAGCCCGACCTTTGCAGGGAACCCTGCCAGCATTTGTCACCGACCTCTCCCCCACCGGTCGTGAGCAGGCCAGTCTGACCTCATTCAAACCCAATTCTAGCAGTCATATTGGCTTCTTCAGCCCTCTCATTAATCAGCCCAATGCTGGACGTCATTCACCCAGAGCAGCGATTTTTAATATCCCATTTTCATATGATTTGATCCTTATAGCCGACCATTATTATTTGTGTAAATAATTCAAAGAGAAGCACATGACCTGTCAAAGTGCCAGCTTAGCTTAATTGATTAATTAATGAATTAATTACTTTCACCTTGGAGTCAGAAGGTTGAGGTCAAGCCCCAATCCAGAACTTGAGCACCTAATCCAGGCTGGCACGCCAGTGCAGTACTGAGGAAGTGCTGCACTGCCAGAGATGCCATCATTTGGATGAGACGTTAAATGTTGCCCCATCTGCCTGTTCAGATGGATGGAAAAAAATAAATCGGATTACACTATTTGAAGGGCAGAGATTTCTCCCAGTGTCCTGGCCAACACTCATGCCTCATCTGACCCTGCCAAACACAGATTAACTAGTCACTCAGCTCATTGCAATGAGAGCTTTATCGCTATTCAAGAAAGGAGGGTGAGAGATGTGCACTGCTTTTCAAGAAAGGAGGGAAAGAGAAAACAGGGAACTACGGGCCAGTTAGCCTGACATCAGTCATCAGGAAAATGCTGGAATCCATTATTAAGGAAGTGGTACAGGGCACTTAGAAAATCATAATGGCTCAGATTCTGTGGTGGTAATGACGATGAAACTGTCAGCGTTCAGCGTCATTACCCCACTGAAACTGAAAGCTACTTCAGGATTTAGCGCATGCGCAGATAAACATGGAAATCCTGAAGTTGTGGACATTCATTCCCTGCTCCACCACAGGTTGCGCTGCAGAACTCCCCAGAGCCAGCAATCAATTCAAATCACATTGAAGGACGAAAACTTCCCCTATTAAGCTGGAATATCACTGTTAAACCACCCCGGAAAAAGTTAAGCCTTGTTCAAAGAGGTGTAACTGCGTTTTTAACGGCTTATTGACTGCCATTCTGTCCCTGAAAAACAAATTTTATATTTGTGGAATGTCAAATTTATTCATTACTATAATTAAGAATTATATGGTTTTTAATTATTTTTTAAGTTTGTTTATGATATTTCAGCTTCTACCTTAATCCTACATGCATGTCCCAAACTTTATTTCGCTCTTTAAATTTATAAAAAGTAAATTAGAATCTGTGCATTTTACTTCCTGGTTTGCTGCCTATGAGAATTCTTCAGTGTGATTGGCTGCTTATCCTATTTGATGACATCACTTTTGCTGGGAGCTGGAGATTCACTTGATTTGGCACCAGATTCAAACAAAGGTCAGGAGAGCAGAAATTTACGCCACAGAGCTTGCTAAATCTTTGTGGGCAGCTTTCTTTGAGGTCAGTGACTGCAAATTCCAAGCCATTATGATTAGGCAGAGTCAACATGGTTTTATGAAAGGGAAATCCTTTATTAGAGCTTTTTGAGGATGTAACTAGCAGGGTAGATAAAGGAAAACCAGTGGATGTAGTATATTTAGATTTTCAAACGGCATCAATAAGGTGCCACATAAAAGGTTGTTATGAAAGGGCTCATGGGGTTGGGGCCTCCCCCCATCCCCACAGGCCTCCGATCACTCCACAAGGCCTCCCCCCCACCCCAGGCCCTCCCCGTGCTGCTCCTCTGACCCTCGGTCCTCTTCGGACCCCCACCCCATCCTCCACCAGCCCCCAACTTTCTTTTGAGCACCCCCCGATCTTCGCCCGGCTCCCGATCCACTTCGGAAACCCCCCACCCGCCCCCCATCTTCTCTCGGCCCCCGACCCCTCGATCTTCTCCCGGCATGATCTGCACGTGATCCTTCCTGTAGTGTATGTGCCAATAAGAGCCCCATGTGTACTGTAATGCCGGTAATGGCCACTCGGGCTATATAAGCCTGTATATTGTGTTGTATCAGTTAGTTCCCCTCCAGACTTTGTTTAGTAAACACCTATGAAACCAACTCCTGTCTTCAGTGTCTCTATCAACACACAGACACAACAGTGGCGACGAATTGGAAACGGACTTACCTGCAATTCGGCAGCACCTCAAGGACATCGATTCCTCTGGCGTCCAAAGTTGAAGAAAAATCAAGAAAAAGAAGAAGCTGTGGTTTCACCAGCTAGCCAAGCTGGTGGCAGGTACTGCAATAATCCTTCCTGGGCGTCGGGCTGGGGCTCCAGCGGCTGGCTCTACAGCTAGGCCAAGCAGCGAAAGCTGAGGCAAGCAGTAACAGACGGGGAGGGAGCACTCGGGAGACGGCCGGCGCTGCAAGCAGGTCGGCGTTCAGACCTAGAGAGAGAGTCTGGCGGGAACGAGTCTCCAACTGTAAATAAATAAATAAAAAGAACGGAAACCGCAGGAAATAGCGTTGTCATCGGGAGCAGCGGCGGGGAACAGCAGGAAGCGCCATTTTTTTTCTAGGATGTCTAAGTCTGGCAATATTGATGCTTTTGATAACAAGATAGAGGATTGGACCACATATGTGGAAAGAGTGGAGGTATATTGCACTGTAAATGGAATAGAAGATGAAAAAAAAGCTTCAGTACTTCTAAATCTAATGGGCGCAAAGACATATAAGCTGTTACGAAACTTAATCACTCCAGCCGAATCGATGGACAAGAATTTTAAGGAGATTGTTGATACCCTACACTGCCAATTCGGGGCAGGACTGGCAGATTCTCTACAAGACAAATTCATCTGCGGTCTCCTAAGTGAAGGAACACAAAAAAGGCTACTTTCTGAGAAAGATTTGACACTGGACAAGGCTTTCAGTGCAAGAGGAGCTGCAGAAATACAGCAAAAGCCACAGGACTTCGGCACCCATGAAATGACACGGGGTATCGAGAGATGTTATCGCTGCGGCAGATCCACTCATGACCAGAGGGACTGCTGGTTCAAGGACAAAGCATGCAGGCAATGTGGAAAGATGGGACACATTACACATGTATGCCGATCTGGAAACAAAAAATCCACTAACAGGAAAAAAATCAATAATGAAAAGCACAGAAAGGTACAAATGATGACGGACAGTAGCTCCGAAGACCAGAAGAGTGATAGCGACTCCGGAAACAAGAGACTAAGCTGTCTCAAATTACATAATGTAATTGCCAAAGAAGATTACCAGACCATTTGGGTTACCCTCACAATAGCAGGGTCCCCAGTTAAAATGGAGCTAGATACAGGATCAGCTCTGACCGTCATAAATCGACGGGATTACGAGCGGCTATTTCCGCATATACCTTTAAAAGACACATCCATTATCTTGAAAACATATACGGGGCAGAAAGTATACCCCAAAGGAAAAATAAGGGTGCCTGTTGTATACAACGGCAAGGAAATACAGAAGTTGTATTTATACGTTCTACAAGATGGTGGTCCACCGCTGTTGGGACGTGAATGGATCAGGAAAATACGTTTAGACTGGCACTCCATTCAGGCACTGACGGTGACCAGTAAGGAAAAAAATGATGATGATGTCATACCTGAACGATTAAAAGACATCTTGGCCAACGCCAAGGAAGTGTTTCAAGAGAAACTAGGAACCTTGAAAGGCATCACCGCCTCAATAAAAGTGGAAGATGCGGCAATTCCCAAGTTTTTTAAGGCAAGGCCGGTGCCATACGCAATTCGTCCAGCAGTCGAGGCAGAGCTGGAGAATTTGGAAAAGGCAGGCGTATTATCCAAAATAGATTGGAGCGAGTGGGCAACACCGATCGTCCCGGTCATGAAGAAAATGTTGAATAATGATAAATCTGAAGAACAGAGAAAAATTCGCATCTGTGGAGACTTCAAGGTGACTGTAAACCCGGTCCTTCACACGGTACAGTATCCTCTTCCGAGGATAGAAGATATTTTCGCCTCACTATCCGGAGGGAAACATTTCACCAAAATTGACTTGGCACAGGCATATCTACAGATGGGGGTTGAAGAGGCCTCTAAAAAGTATCTCACGATAAATACACACAAAGACCTATACCAGTACAATCGACTGGTTTTCGGAGTAGCATCCGCTCCAGCTATCTGGCAAAGAGCTATGGAGCAAGTCCTCCAAGGGATTCCGGGGACTCAATGCTACCTAGACGACATCCTTGTAACAGGAGAAAACGACAACGAGCACCGTGCCAATTTGGAGCAGGTGCTCACTAGGCTGAGAGAACGGGGCCTACGAGCAAATCGCCACAAGTGTGAATTTTTCCAGAATCAAATATCATATTGTGGCCACATAATTAACAAGGAAGGGTTGCATAAGTCACCTGAAAAAATTGAAGGGGTCATAAAAGCCCCAGCACCTGAAAATGTTTCACAATTAAGGTCGTTCCTGGGATTAATAAATTACTGTCATAAATTTTTACCGAACTTATCAACTCTTCTACACCCTCTTAATGAACTGCTACAAACAGGAGTAATTTGGAAATGGAGCGAAGACTGTAAACGTGCCTTCCATAAATGCAAAGACTTAATCACGTCCAAAGAAGTTTTGGCTCATTACAACCCATCACTGCCAATCAGACTGGCGTGCGATGCATCCCCTTACGGCGTAGGAGCAGTATTATCGCATAAATTCCCTGATGGCTCGGAACGGCCGATAGCTTTTGCGTCACGCTCATTGAACTCAGCTGAGCGTAACTATGCCCAAATCGACAGGGAAGCACTCAGCCTGGTATGGGGAGTGAAGAAATTCAACCATTACCTACACGGACAAAAATTTACCTTGTTGACTGACCATCAACCCCTCATCTCCATATTCAACCCTAAAAAGGGTGTTCCCATTATGACAGCGCAAAGGCTACAGAGGTGGTCCCTTTTTCTAGGGGCACACCAATACAACATAGAATACAAAGGATCAAAACAGCATGGGAATGCTGACGGGTTATCACGCCTACCGTTGCCAACGGTAGAAGAAGCACCTACCGTAGACCCAGTGGAGATTTTCCACTCTACCATAGTCGAATGTCTACCAGTAACAAATTCTGCCATTGAAAGGGAAACTAGAAATGACCCAACTCTCTCACGAGTCTACGATTTAACAGTGAAGGGTTGGCCAGCACATGGCGAACCACTGTTGCCAGCATTCTCGCAAAGAAGAGAACAGCTGTCAGTGTGCCGAGGAACCTTGATGTGTGGATCCAGAGTGGTGATTCCACCCAAACTCCAGGATAAAGTTCTAAAGGAGCTTCACGAGGGGCATCTGGGTGGAGTGAAAATGAAGAACCTAGCCAGGGCGTTTGTATGGTGGCCAGGTATCGATGGAGACATCGAAGAAATGACCAAGAGCTGCCTAGGATGCCAGAAGGTCCAAAACGCTCCACCCCAAGCCCCTCTACATCCATGGGAGTGGCCCTCATCTCCCTGGCAAAGGGCACATCGACTTTGCTGGTCCATTTATGGACTCAATGTTCTTAATCGCGGTTGATGCACACTCCAAGTGGCCGGAGGTAATAAAGATGTCCTCCACCACCACGGAAAAAACCATCACAGTATTAAGGACCATATTTGCCAGGAATGGGCTGCCGGAACAGATCTGTTCTGATAATGGACCGCAATTTGTGTCCGAAGAATTCAGGAAGTTCTTAAAAAACAATGGGGTTAAGCACTACACGTCCGCCCCATACCATCCCGCCACCAATGGATTGGCTGAAAGGTTTGTCCAGACCTTCAAGAAGGTCATAAAGGCCCTGGGTAATGAAGACATAAAACTTCAGCACAAGGTGGATAACTTCTTGTTCACATACAGGAATGCAACACATATGGTTACAAACCAAACTCCCGCCATGATGTTCTTCAATAGAAGCCTCAGATGCTGGCTGGATTTGATCAAGCCCAACATCAGAAGGGACGTGGAGAACCGGCAATTTCAAGGCATGAATGAAAGGCCAACTAGAACCTTCCAGATAGGTCAACAAGTTTTGGCCCGGGACTACCGTACCGAGAAATGGCAGCCTGGAACTATCTGCACACGACTAGGACCGCTGATGTATACCGTGGACATCGGAGAAAGCATAATAAGGCGCCATGCTGACCAAATCATAGAGTCATCCGAAAAGGGACAACCTACACCACAACTCTATACGCCTAACGATGAAGTAGAGATACCCATATCTACCTCCGATCCGGTGATACTGGAACCCGATGAACCCGACACTGGCATTCAAGCCGAATCAGCCTTGCCAAAAGAACCTACGACACCACCAGAAACTACGACACCACCGAGGCGTTATCCGGACCGAGTCAGGAAGCCTCCAGAGAGACTGACTTATAATTAATTAACTGCAGCAATGTGTGGATTATTTTTCTTGTAACATGTAATTAATAATTACTTAAAATATTATGTACTGGTTGGCTAAAAGGGGAGGAATTGTAGTGTATGTGCCTTTAAGAGCCCCATGTGTACTGTAATGCCGGTAATGGCCACTCGGGCTATATAAGCCTGTATATTGTGTTGTATCAGTTAGTTCCCCTCCAGACTTTGTTTAGTAAACACCTATGAAACCAACTCCTGTCTTCAGTGTCTCTATCAACACACAGACACAACACTTCCCTCCCTCCTTCTGTGGCCTAGTGCTGCAGGCCTACCAGCTAGCCTCTCAATCTGGTTGGCTGCGGGTGGGAAACAGAGGCTTCCCATTCAAATCAGGCCCTACCTTTAAAATCAGCAGGGCCTGCGGGAAACCCGTTCTCCCAGGTTTCCCGACCGCCTCGGAGCTCCCCACCCCACACCTCCCCCGCCCCGCCTTCTCCATTAAAATTCAGCCCAAAGAGTCTGCAAAGGTGAGGTGAGTGGGCAAGTGTGTAGAGCCAGATGATGTAGGCAGGGTTTTAAATGAATTTTTTGCATCTGTGTTCACTATGGAGAGAGACGATGCAGACTTAGAAATCGGGCAAGGGGACTGTGACATACTTGAACATATTAGCATCGAGAGGGAGGAGGTGCTAGCGGTTTTAGCAGGCCAAAAAGTGGATAAATCCCCAGGCCCGGACGAGATGTATCCCAGGCTGCTGTGGGAGGCAAAGGAGGAGATTGCAGGGGCTCTGACACAAATTTTCAGAACCTCTCTGGCCACAGGGGATGTACCAGAGGACTGGAGAACAGCTAATGTAGTACCATTATACAAGAAGGGTAGCAGGGATAAACCAGGGAATTACAGGCCAGTGAGCCTAACATCTGTGGTAGGGAAATTATTGGAAAAAATTCTGAGGGACAAAATTAGTCTCCACTTGGAGAGGCAAGGATTAATCGGGGATAGTCAGCATGGCTTTGTCAAGGGTAAATCATGTCTGACAAATCTGATTGAATTTTTCGAGGGGGTGACTAGGGGGGTAGATGAGGGAAATGCTGTGGATGTGGTTTACATGGACTTCAGTAAAGCTTTTGACAAAGTCCCGCATAGGAGACTGGTCAAGAAGGTAAGAGCCCATGGGATCCAGGGTGCCTTGGCGCGTTGGATCCTAAACTGGCTGAGTGGCAGGAGGCAGAGGGTGATGGTCGAAGGATGCTTTTGTGACTGGAAGCCTGTGTCCAGTGGGGTACCTCAGGGATCGGTGCTGGGTCCCTTGTTGTTTGTGATCTACATAAATGATTTGGATGAGAATGTAAAAGGTATGATCAGTAAGTTCGCAGATGACACGAAAATTGGTGGGGTGGTAAATTGCGAGGAGGAAAGCCTCAGGCTACAGGACGATATAAACGGGTTGGTCAGATGGGCGGAAAAGTGGCAAATGGAATTTAACCCTGAAAAGTGCGAGGTGATGCATTTTGGACGGACAAATAAGGCAAGGGAATACACAATGAGTGGTAGGACCCTAGGAAGTACAGAGGGTCAGAGGGACCTTGGTGTACATGTACATAGATCTCTGAAGGCAGCGGAACAGGTAGATAAGGTGGTTAAAAAGGCATATGGGATACTTGCCTTCATTAGCCAAGGCATAGAATATAAGAGCAGGGAGGTTATGATGGAGCTGTACAAAACGCTGGTGAGGCCACAGCTGGAGTACTGTGTGCAGTTCTGGTCGCCTCACTATAGGAAGGATGTGATTGCTTTGGAGAGGGTGCAGAGAAGATTCACCAGGATGTTACCTGGGATGGAGCGCCTCAGCTATGAAGAAAGACTAAACAGGCTGGGGTTGTTTTCCTTGGAGCAAAGAAGGCTGAGGGGGGACCTGATTGAGGTGTACAAAATGATGAGGGGCATAGATAGGGTAGATAAAGATGAACTTTTCCCCTTAGTAGGGGGGTCAATAACAAGGGGGCATAGATTCAGGGTAAGGGGCAGGAGATTTAGAGGGGATTTGAGGAGGAACTTTTTCACCCAGAGGGTGGTTGGAATCTGGAACTCACTGCCTGAAAGGGTGGTAGAGGCAGGAACCCTCACAACATTCAAGAAGCATTTGGATGAGCACTTGAAATGCCATTGCATACAAGGCTATGGACCAAATGCTGGAAAATGGGATTAGACAGGACAGGGATGGATGGGCGGCGCGGACACGATGGGCCGAAGGGCCTCTTTCTGTGCTGTAAAACTCTATGACTCTATGACTAAGGTGGCAAATGGAGTATAATGTGAGGAAATGAGAGGTTATTCACTTTGGTAGGGAGAATAGAAAAACAGAGTACTTTTTAAATGGTGAGAAACTATTAAATGTTGGTTTTCAGAGGGACCTGGGTGTCCTTGGTTGGTGAGTATTTCTCTCTTTTTTAAACTTTAACTCTTGTTTTATAGTTTCTAAGGTCTCTCTGGTGTAGCGGGGACTGTTGGTAAACTATTGAACTGTAGTGTAATTAGTGGGATTGCTTGATTGAATTTAAACTCAATTAATTAAAGGGTAAGTCATGGCAGGACAGCCCGGCCCTGTGATCTGCTCCTCCTGCGAAATGTGGGAACTCAGGGACACCTCCTGTATCCCTGACAACTACGTGTGCAGGAAGTGCACCCAGCTGCAGCTACTGACAGACCGCATTGCGGCGCTGGAGCTGCGATTGGATGCATACTGGAGCGTTCACGATGCTCGGGACATCGTGAATAGCACGTTTAGGGAGTTGGACACACCACAGGTAGAGGTTGGACAGGAAGAAAGGGAACGGGTGACCAACAGGCAGAGTACTAGGCTCAGGCAGGTAGTGCAGGGGTCCCCTGTGGCCATCCCCCTCTCCAACAGATACACCACTTTGAGTACTGTTGGGGGGGATGGCTTATCAGAGGAAGGCAGCAGCAGCCAACTTCCTGGCACCAGGGGTGGCTCTGATGCACAGAATGGGAGGAAAAAGAGTGGCAGAGCTATAGTAATAGGGGATTCTATTGTAAGGGGAATAGATAGGCGTTTCTGCGGCCGCAAACGAGACTCCAGGATGGTGTGCTGCCTCCCTGGTGCAAGGGTCAAGGATGTCTCCGAGCGGCTGCAGAACATCTTGGAAGGGGAGGGTGAACAGCCAGTTGTCGTGGTGCATATAGGCACCAACGATATAGGTAAAAAGCGGGATGAGGTCCTAAAAGCGGAGTATAGGGAGTTAGGAGGTAAATTAAAAAACAGGACCTCAAAGGTAGTAATCTCAGGATTGCTACCAGTGCAACGTGCTAGTCAGAGTAGAAATAGAAGGATACTTCAGATGAATACGTGGCTAGAGGAATGGTGCCAGGGGGAGGGATTCAAGTTCCTGGGACATTGAAACCGGTTCTGGGGGAGGTGGGACCAGTTCAAACCGGACGGTCTGCACCTGGGCAGGGCTGGAACCGATGTCCTAGGGGGAGTGTTTGCTAGTGCTGTGGGGGAGGGTTTAAACTAAAATGGAAGGGGGTTGGGAACCTGAGCAGAGAGACAGAGGAAAGGGAAACAGGGATAAAAGCAAAAGATAGGAAGGAGAAAAACAAAAGTGGCAGTCAGAGAAATCAACGGTTTAAATCAAACGTGGCCACAGTAAATGATAATTCTAATAGGTCTAAGAGCGTTAAAAAAACAAGCCTGAAGGCTTTGTGTCTTAATGCGAGGAGCATTTGTAATAAGGTGGATGAAATGGCTGCGCAAATAGAGGTAAACAAATATGATTTGGTTGGGATTACGGAAACGTGGCTCAAGGATGGCCAAGACTGGGAACTCAACATCCAGGGGTATTCGATATTCAGGAAAGATAGACAAAAAGGAAAGGGAGGAGGGGTAGCATTACTGGTTAAAGAAGGGATTAACACAATTGTAATGAAGGATATTAGCTCTGATGATGTGGAATCTGTATGGGTAGAATTGAGAAATACTAAGGAGAAAAAAACATTAGTGGGAGTGGTATATAGACCTCCAAACAGTAAGGCGGAGGTTGGGGATGGCATTAAAAGGGAAATTAAAGAAGCGTGCTGTTGAGTCTGTGCTTTCAAATGTAGTTATGCTGAATAACTGGACACAGACTACAGAATACTTAAACAGGTCTTTAGTAACTGAGGGTCAGGGCTGAACTGAAATACACTTTGCTCCACACGGTTTATATACCGGTGTGGTCACCACCGGTACTACAATGTACAGGAGCCATCAGAAAGTAGCCCATCACCTTAAGGTATCCTCTTAAGGTGGTACAGGTTACATACACTACAATTCCTCCCCTTTTAGCTTAACAGTGGACACCCCAATTTAAACATAACATGGATAACATATATACAACTTTCACACCAAACTGTTCAAAGATTCAGTCTCTGAGGAGGCCTCCTGATCCGGGCCGGATAACGCCTTTCAGGGGTCTCTGGTTCTCGTTGCTGGGGTGACTCATCCATTTGATCTCCTATGGATTGAACATCATCATGTACGTTCGAGTCTGAGGTAGATGCTACAGGCTCAATAACTTCTTCAACTGGTGTCTCTGCCGTAGACATGGGGTCGACCCTTGTTCTCGATTCCACAAGTTGGTCAGCATGACGTCGTATTACGTTCTCACCAACGTCTACCGTATACATCAAGGGTCCTTGTCGGGCACGAATTGTTCCAGATTGCCATTTATCATTCCTATAGTCCCTGGCCAACACTGGTTGTCCTATTTCGAAACTCCGAGTGGCCTTGTTATTTACGTGCTGGAATTGCTTGTTTTCGACTTCCCTGCGCACATTGGGTTTTAACAAATCCAACCGGGACCGCAACCTCCTGTTATAGAACATTATGGCAGGGCTTTGATTTGTCACTGCATGCGTGGCGTTTCGATATGCCATCAGGAAATTGTCCACCTTGTGTTGTAGTGGAATATGGTCTTCGCTCATGGCCTTTATCGCCTTTTTGAACGTTTGTACAAATCTCTCGGCCAACCCATTGGCAGCCGGATGATATGGGGCAGATGTATAGTGTTTCACCCCATTCTTTTTCATGAATTTCTGGAATTCTTCTGACACGAACTGTGGTCCGTTGTCTGAACATATTTGTTCCGGCAACCCATTCCTTGCAAATATGGTTCTTAGAACTGCGATCGTCTTTTCAGAGGTAGTGGTCGACATCTTAATCACTTCTGGCCATTTAGAATGTGCGTCTACCGCTATCAAAAACATGGAATCCATGAATGGACCTGCAAAGTCGATATGCACACGTTGCCATGGGGTTGAAGGCCATTCCCACGGATGCAGCGGTGCAATTGGAGGTGCGTTTTGAACTTTTTGGCACCCTGAGCAGCTTTTAGTCAGATCCTCTATTTGTTTGTCGATACCTGGCCACCACACATAAGCCCTAGCAAGGCTTTTCATCTTGACTCCCCCCAGATGACCTTCATGCAGTTCCTTCAGAACTCTCTCCCTTAATTTAGGAGGAATAATCACCCTTGTTCCATACATCAATGTTCCTTGACAGACGGACAGCTGTTCTCGTCTGGCTGAGAATGCAGGTAACAATGGTTCGCCATGTGCTGGCCATCCCTTCACTGTCAAATCGTAGACCCGAGACAGTGTTGGGTCATTTCGGGTCTCTCTCTCAATACTCACATTGGTGACTGGTAAGCATTCGATGATGGTCGAGTGAAATATCTCGACAGGGTCAACTGCCGGTGCCTCTTCCGCTGTAGGTAGTGGCAGGCGCGACAGCCCATCAGCATTACCATGTTGCTTTGTACCTTTGAATTCGATATCATATTGATGTGCCCCTAGGAAAAGGGACCATCTCTGAAGCCTCTGCGCCGTCATAACTGGAACACCCTTCTTAGGGTTAAAAATGGAAACCAACGGCTGGTGATCTGTCAGCAGTGTAAGCTTTTGGCCTTGCAGGTAATGGTTAAATTTCTTAACTCCCCACACGAGGCTGAGAGCCTCCCTATCTATCTGAGCATAGTTGCGCTCTGTGGAGGTCAATGATCTGGATGCGAACGCGACTGGCCTTTCCAAGCCATTTGGCAACTTATGTGAGAGCACTGCCCCGATACCATATGGAGAAGCATCACAAGCTAAGCGAATAGGCAGCGTTGGGTTAAAGTGAGCCAACACTTCCTTAGAGGTGATCAGTGCCTTGCTTTTTTGAAAAGCTCGCTTACAGTCCTCGCTCCACTTCCATGGTACTCCCATTTGCAAAAGAGCGTTCAGCGGCTGTAACACCGTGGATAAATTTGGAAGAAACTTGTGGTAATAGTTAATCAACCCAAGGAACGACCTCAACTGGGATACATTTTCCGGAGCGGGAGCTTTCACAACAGCTTCGATCTTGTCAGGTGACTTATGAAGCCCCTCCTGGTCAATGACGTGGCCGCAGTACGAGATTCGCTTCTGAAAGAACTCACATTTCTGGCGATTAACTCTGAGTCCATATTCTTTCAATCTGGTGAGCACCTGCTCCAAATTCGCGAGGTGTTCCTTATCATCATCTCCTGTAATCAGAATGTCATCCAGGTAGCATTGAGTGCCTGGAATTCCCTGCAATACCTGCTCCATGGCCCTTTGCCAAATCGCTGCAGCCGATGCCACTCCAAAAACCAGTCTATTATACCGATATAAGCCCTTATGTGTGTTGATCGTGAGATACTGGCGTGACGCTTCATCAACTTCCATCTGTAGGTACGCCTGCGCCAGGTCTATCTTGGTGAAGTGTTTCCCGCCAGACAACGAAGCGAAGATATCCTCAATCCGCGGAAGCGGATATTGCACCATGTGAAGAACCGGATTAACAGTGATCTTGAAATCGCCACAGATGCGAACCTTCCCAGGTTCCCCCGGCTTGTTGCTCAACGAACGCTTCATGACGGGAACAATGGGTGTGGCCCATTCGCTCCAGTCCACCTTTGACAGTACTCCTGAACGTTCTAGCCCTTCCAGCTCTGCTTCCACAGCAGGTCGTATCGCATAGGTCTGGCTTTGAAAAATTTTGGGTTTGCATGTTCTTCAACCTTGATGTTTGCCGTAATTCCTTTCAGTGTTCCCAGTCCCTGTTGGAACACCTCAGTAGCATCGTCCAATATTTTGGACAGTCGTTTAGGTTTGACGTCATCCTCTTTACAGGAATCTACAGTTAGTGCTTGTAAGGAATGCCAGTCCATATTTATTCTCCGGATCCATTCCCGTCCCAGTCGTGGCGGACCTCCCTCAGGTAACACATACAAGTCCATTTCCTGACTTTCTTTACCATTGTAGACCACCTTTACCTTTATCTTTCCGATGGGGTATACTCTTTGCCCCGTGTATGTTTTCAATACAATCTCCGTATCCCTCAGGGGAATGTGTGAGAATAACCTTTTGTAATCTTGCTTATTCATGACCGTCAATGCCGATCCAGTGTCCAATTCCATCTTCACTTGGACTCCTGCTATCCGAAGCATGACCCAGATAGTTTGGTGGTCTGCTGTGTTACCCACATTATGTATTTTTAGACAACCCAGTTCCTTACTGCTGGAGTCTGAATCCGTCTTCTGTTCATCCGAACTGTTCTCTGTCACCTTGTGTACTTTTTTGTACTTCTCCTGCGGCGACTTTTTGCTGCTGGTCTTCTTTCCTGACCGGCATACTCTCGCTATGTGACCAAGTTTGCCACATTGCCTGCATTCTTTATCTTTGAACCAGCACTGGTTCTGGTCATGCGTTGTCCTTCCGCAACGATAGCACTTTACTGCGCCCAATGCCATTTCATTGGTGCTGAATTCCAATGGCCTTTGCTGCATTTCTGCAGTGCCTCGTGCTGCTGCCTCGTGCGATGCTGCAATGCTGAAAGCTTTGTCCAGCGTAAGATCCTTTTCCTCTAGCAGTCGCTTCTGGGTTCCTTCCCTTAGTAGCCCACACACAAACTTATCTCTCAGAGCGTCTGCTAGTCCTGTACCGAACTGACAGTACTTTGATAACTTGCGCAGTTCGATTAAGAATTCAGCGTTGCTTTCCTCTTTAAGTTGAATTCTTTTGTAAAATTTAAATCGTTCCACTATCAGCAGCGGCGTGGGGTTTAAATGCTCTTGCAGGATAGTAACAATATCCGCGAAACTCTTTCCTACCGGTTTATCTGGTGTTACAAGGTGCCTTAATAACCCGTACGTCTTCGCACCCATCGAGTTTAATAGGGTTAGTGCTTTCTTATCCACCGGTACCTCATTCGCTGTACAGTAAACTTCAACGCGTTCCACATAAGTGGCCCAATCTTCCACATCGCTATCAAAAGCAGTGATGTTACCTGTTTTTGGCATCCTTGTTGAGTTTCCTTTATATTATTTTATTTTTCAAAATGGCGGCTTCCCGCGCTTGGCGGCTTTTCCCGCGCTTGTCTTCTTCCCCCGCCGACTAAAAATGGCGATTACCGCGCTGTTGCCGTTCTCGCCTCCCAGCGGTCCTTTATTTCCCCCGACGCTGCTGCTCTTGTTCCCCGCTGCTCCCGCGGTCCTTTTGGACATCAACGCTTTTCTGGCTGCTGCGCGTCTCTGCCCCGATTGCAGTCCGGCCCCTGACACCGGCTGCGGTCGTGTTCTCCGCCCTTTTCTTCGTTTTCCCTCCCCTTCTCCCACTGACAACTCAGCCGACTTCCCCTCCGTGCCGCTCGATCGGGCTTACCCGCCGCTGTCGTAGAAGGGATGATCACTGCCTGTTGCTGATGGTGGACTTCGTGGCCAGCAAACCAACCCGGGTTCCCGATGGCCTCCCGTGCGATGCAGTGCTCAGCAGGATGTTGAGGGCGGATGCCCCTTTTCGACGCCCGTTCTGAGGACGAAGCTTCCTTGGATGCAAAACTGCTGCTAGGTACGATCAGACTCGTCGCCACTGTTGAGTCTGTGCTTGCAAATGTAGTTATGCTGAATAACTGGACACAGTCTACAGAATACTTAAACAGGTCTTTAGTAACTGAGGGTCAGGGCTGAACTGAAATACACTTTGCTCCACAGGGTTTATATACCGGTGTGGTCACCACCGGTACTACAATGTACAGGAGCCATCAGAAAGTAGTCCATCACCTTAAGGTATCCCCTTAAGCTGGTACAGGTTACATACACTACACGTGCAATAAGGGCACAGCAGTCATCATGGGTGACTTTAATCTACATATAGATTGGGCTAACCAAATTAGTAACAATACTGTGAAGGAGGAATTCCTGGAGTGTTTACGGGATGGTTTCCTGGACCAATATGTCGAGGAACCAACCAGAGATCAGGCCATCTTAGACTGGGTATTATGTAACGAGAAAGGATTAATTAGCAATCTTTTTGTACGAGGCCCCTTGGGTCGGAGCGATCATAATATGATCGAATTCTTCATTAAGATGGAGAATTAAGTAGTTGACTCAGAAACTAGGGTCCTCAATTTAAATAAAGGAAACTACGATGGTCTGAGGAGCGAGTTGGGTAGGATTGATTGGGGAATGGCACTCAAAGGGTTGACGGTGGATAGGCAATGGCAAACATTCAAAGACCGAATGGATGAACTACAAAAGTTGTTCATCCCAGTTTGGCATAAAAATAAAACAAAAAAGGTGACTCAACCGTGGCTAACAAGGGAAATTAGGGATAGCATAAGATCCAAGGACAGGACATACACATTGGCCAGGAAAAGCAATAATCCTGAGGATTGGGAGCAGTTTAGGATTCAACAAAGGCGGACAAAGGGATTAATTAAGAAAGGGAAAATAGAATATGAGAGTAAGCTTGCAGGGAAAATAAAAACTGACTGTAAAAGCTTTTATAGATATGTAAAGAGAAAAAGATTGGTGAAGTCAAGCGTAGGTCCCTTGCAGTCAGAATCGGGGGAATTTATAATGGGGAGCAAAGAAATGGCAGACCAACTAAATACATATATTGGTTCTGTCTTCACAAAGGAGGACAGAAATAACCTCCCAGAAATACTGCGGAACATAGGGCCTGATGAAAGGGTGGAACTGAAAGAAATCAGTATTTGTAGGGAAATGGTGTTAGGAAAATTGATGGGACTGAAGGCCGATAAATCCCCAGGACCTGATAATCTACATCCCAGGGTACTTAAGGAAGTGGCCCAAGAAATAGTAGATGCATTGCTGGTCATCTTCCAGTACTCAATAGACTCTGGAACAGTACCCATGGATTGGAGGGTAGCTAATGTTACCCCACTATTCAAAAAAGGTGGCAGAGAAAAAGCGGGGAATTATAGACCGGTAAGCCTGACATCGGTAGTGGGGAAAATGCTAGAGTCCATTATAAAAGATGTAATAGCAGAGCACTTGGAAAGCAGTGACAGGATCGGACAAAGTCAACATGGATTTACAAAAGGTAAATCATGCTTGACTAATCTACTGGAATTTTTTGAGGATGTAACTGGTAAAATAGATAAGGGAGAACCAGTGGATGTGGTGTATTTGGACTTTCAGAAGGCTTTCGATAAGGTCCCGCATAAGAAATTAGCGTGCAAAATTAAAGCACATGGGATTGGGGGCAAGGTATTGACTTGGATAGAGAACTGGTTGGAGGACAGAAAGCAAAGAGTTGGAATAAATGGGTCATTTTCCGAGTGGCAGGCAGTGACTAGTGGGGTACCGCAAGGATCGGTCCTAGGACCCCAGCTGTTCACAATATATATTAATGATCTGGACGAGGGAATTGGATGTAATATCTCCAAATTTGCAGATGACACAAAGCTGGGTGGGAGGGTATGCTGTGAGGAGGATGTCGTGAAACTCCAGTACGATTTGGACAGGTTGGGTGATTGGGCAGAAACATGGCAAATGCACTATAATGTGGATAAATGTGAGGTTATCCACTTTGGTGGCAAAAACAGGAAGGCAGATTATTATCTGAATGGCAATAGATTGGGAGAAGGGGAAGTGCAAAGAGACCTGGGTGTTCTTGTGCACCAGTCGCTGAAGGTAAGCATGCAGGTGCAGCAGGCGGTTAAGAAGGCAAATGGTATGTTGGCCTTCGTAGCAAGAGGGTTCAAGTACAAGAACAAGGATGTCTTGCTGCAGTTGTACAGGGCCTTGGTGAGACCGCACCTTGAGTATTGTGTACAGTTTTGGTCACCTTACCTGAGGAAGGACGTTCTTGCCATGGAGGGAGTGCAGCGAAGACTCACCAGGCTGATACCTGGGATGGCAGGAATGACGTACGAGGAGAGATTGTGTCAATTGGGCTTATACTCACTGGAGTTTAGAAGATTGAGAGGGGATCTCATCAAAACCTATAAAATTCTGTCAGGTCTGGACAGACTAGATGCAGAAAGGATGTTTCTGATGGCCGGGGAGTCCAGAACCAGGGGTCATAGTCTAAGGATAAGGGGTAAGCCATTTAGGACTGAAATGAGGAGGAATTTCTTCACCCAGAGAGTGGTGAACCTGTGGAATTCTCTGCCACAGAGGGCGGTGGAGGCCAGTTCATTAAATATATTCAAGAAAGAGTTGGATATATTTCTTGAGGCTAAAGGGATCAAGGGATATGGGGAGAAGGCAGGGACAGGGTACTGAATTTGGATGATCAGCCATGATCTAATTGAATGGCGGAGCAGGCTCGAAGGGCCTAATGGCCTACTCCTGCTCCTATCTTCTATGTTTCTATGTCCTTGTACATAAAACACAGAAAGTTAACATGCAGGTACAGCAAGCAATTAGAATGGAAAATGGCATGTTAGCCTTTGTTGCAAGGGGGTTGGAGTGCAAGAGTAAGGAAGTCTTGCTGCAATTATATAGGGCTTTGGTGAGACCACACCTGGAGTACTGTGCACAAAGTTTTGGTCTCCTTATCTGAGAAAGGACATACATGCCTTGGAGGCGCTGCAAGGAAGGTTTGCTCGATTGATTCCTGGGATGTGAGGGTTGTCCTATGAGGAGAGATTGAGTAGAATGGGTCTATATTCACTGGCGTTTAGAAGAATGAGAGATGATCTCATTAAAACATATAAGATTCTGAGAGGGCTTGACAGGGTAGATGCTGAAAGACTGTTTCCCCTAGCTGGAGAGTCTAGAACTAGGGGCATAGTCTCAGGATAAGGGGTCAGCCATGTAAGATTCGCGAAATTTTCATTAAATAATCACGTAGGAAAATAGGGTTAATAAAACAGCTTTATTGACCAAAAGAAGCTTATACAGAGAAACCTTTGATAAAAGGGCACACAAAATGGCCGCCAGACCTCGTGACCAGCTTCTGGGACCATTTGAATTTCTGTTACTGCAAGCCAGACAGGCTTGTGGATTGAGGGCATTAAAAGCCCGCGAAAACCAGTTTCGGGAAGCCGAAACTCATGGAACTGAGCATACATATTGATTAGATTATAAGTACAGGACAGATTTGGGTGGCAGGATGAGACCCATCAAGAAATGGGCGGACAATTGAACGAACGCTTTAACCCATTACACTGTACAAAGAGAAGCCGTTTAACAGCCATCCAGGGCAATCTCCAGACCGATCAATATACAAACCAAGTTACGGTAACAAAGCAAAGACATTATCGGCCCAGGAAGGCCAGTTAAGCTATCACCGACTCCCGTTATGAAGACAAAACACCCCTGCAGAGAGTTCTGCCCGCCAAAATTATTACAAAGACAGGACTATGATTTGGCGGGAGATAAGAATGTTCCAAAAAGGTATAACTGTGGATTGAGTAAAGTCCATCAGAAGCACTTCGGTTCGGAGCATTGAAACTCTTCGGTTCGGAACGTGTTCGGTGTTCGGCCAGGCAAGGCCCGGCCACGACGACACGACGAGAAGACAACGAGAAGAATTCGGCTTGGAAGCCAGCTCGGCCAGGCAAGGCCCGGCCACGACGACACGACGAGAAGACAACGAGAAGAATTTGGCTTGGAAGCCAGCTCGGCCAGGCAAGGCCCGGCCACGACGGGAAGACGACGAGGGAGGCCCGGGTACTTTTGTCGGGAGATCATCGACGACCCAGGCCGGAGAAGAAGACACTCAGGTCCCGGAGTCAGGATCCAGTTCTTCAACATCACATCGGTAACGGATCCATCCGTGGCGAGCGCTCACCAAGGCTGTATCGGCTGCCTCCCTCGCAGGAGAACCAAGAGGAAAACAAGCTGCGCCAGAAGCTTCCAAACCCACGTGACGACGGAAAGCTGTGTCGAAAGGCTGCAAAGCCTTTTTCGCAATTCTTAAAGCGGTGAGCATGATCCCGAGTCCCTCAAATCGAAACTTAGTTAGGTTTAGGGGAGGGGGTTAAGGGTAATTGTAATGTGTTACCCCTTTCACGATGTGCCGTGGTTCCCCATTTCTATAGAGTTAAGTTTATAGATGTGTGCATGCTTGTAGTTGCTTTAATCTGTGCATATGACATGTATTTTATAATGCTGCAAACTGTTCAATAAAGGCATCCATTTCGTGCTATTCGACCTGGTCTATTGAGTTTTTCTCTGCACTACAGCTCCCTGCACCTAAGTCCAAGGTCTAGAACCGTAGGGCCGAGTGGGTCGAACCACTCACGGGTAATTATTGCAAGAAGCCTGGCAGGAGACCAGAGCAAGCAAGAGAAACCCCCTACAGCCATTTAGGACAGAGATGAGGAGAAATTTCTTCACTCAGAGGGTGGTGAATCTTTGGAATTCTCTACCCCAGAGGGCTGTGGGTGCTGAGTCATTGAGTCTATTCAAGGCAGAGGTCGATTGGTTTTTGGACTCTAAGGAAATCAAGGGATATGGGGATCGGGCGGGAAAGTGGAGTTGAGGTAAAAAATCAGCCATGATCTTATTGAATGGCGGAGCAGGCTCAAAGGGACGAATGGTCTACTCCTGCTCCTGTACCTTATGTTCTTAAAGTGGCTGCTGTGTTTGCCTTTATAACAACATTGGCCGTGCATCAAAAGTAATTCAATGGATGTGAAGTCCTTTGGGAAGTTCTGAGGATGTACTCAGGCACTTGTCACGTCTCGGGATTTTTATTAGAATGTTACTATTAAGTAAAATTTATCTCACAAGGGATTAAAATCTCAGCAGTGAGGGGAGAGGACATATTAAGGCTAGAGGATGCAGATTGCTTGAGCCAATGGAGGTGCGTTATTATGATATATACCAGTAAGCATTTGTACATTAGGGGGGATCGGAATGTCGTATTCATTTACAAACAGCAGGGGCTAGTTTGTTAAAGGTCCTCACCTAAGGGTGGTGGTTCGCCAATTTAATTGGCAGCCTTAATGGCCAATCCCCAGACAGGGAAAGGCTAAGAGGTCAAGCTTCTGAATTCTTTTCCAGCCAGGGAACAATTCCTACCCAGCAGACTCTAATGGCATTCCAGAAAGCATGCTGAGAGACACGGATGGGGCCAAGGTATCCTTTTTAAATTAAGAGCAGATATACTTCAAAGGAAACCTTGGACCGTAAAGTTAATTGGTCCTGCTAACAGAGATGGTGTGGCATGCTTTGTTTTCTATCCTACCAGGCAGTTTATAAAAGGAGTCGAAGTGAGGTGAGATTTGTTGTGTATGTACCTTTAAGAGAAGAACTGATTCTATACTGCAGTACTGGCAGTGACCACCCCTGTATATAAAGCCATAGCAGGCTTCTGTACTTCAGTCTTGAATTACTCTCTGTTCAGTAAATACCTGTTTTATTGTTCTCCTGCAGTCTGAGTATTATTGATCCTCGGACACTACACTGGCGACGGGCAGGTTTGAACTCACCTGCAGTACTGCATCACCTCACGGGGATCTTTTCCCTGAAGAGAAGCTTCTTGGAGGTCGAAGTCAGAACGGCGGGCGTCGACCGCGGGCAACCGCCCAGGGATCCATCAGAGAGTTGCAGGGGAGGCTGTGGAGAGCTGGGCCTGGCTCCCCAGTCGAGGTGTTCCAGCAAGTCGTGCTGGTAGCAGGCAGTGCGCTGACCCTTCCGGACTGCGGCGGGCTCGGGCTCGATCGAGCAGCTCTGCAAAGGGGCCGTGCAGCGTCGTCGGGAGGAAGAGAGAGAGAGAGGGTGGAGCGCACAGGGCGCGGTCGGTGCTCAAGAACAGGGCAGCGTGGAGAGGATAGAACGTGGGGAAGGAAAAGTGAGACGCGCCGAAACCGCGGGTCGCCGCTGTTACCCTGTAGAATGCTAGGGGCAGCATGGCAGCAAGGGGAAGAAGGAAAAGCGCGGGAGGCGCCATTTTATTCCATTGGGGAAGAAGGAAAAGCACGGGAGACGCCATTTTATTACATTGGGGAAGAAGAAAAAGCGCAGAAGGCGCCATTTTAAATCACCCAAGATGCCGAAGAGTGGCAGTATCACTGCTTTCGACAACGAGGTAGAAGACTGGACCACGTATGTGGAAAGAATTGAAGTGTACTGCAATGCCAATGAGGTGGCCAATGGAAAGAAGGCGTCGGTATAATTAAATTTGATGGGCGTGAGAACGTACGGCCTATTGCGGAATTTAATTACCCCAGCTAAACCAATGGAGAAAAGTTTTGAAGAGATTGTTAATATCTTACAGGAACACCTAAACCCTACACCACTGCTGATAGCAGAAAGATTCAAGTTCCATAAAAGAAACCAGCACAAAGATGGGAACAATGCTGACTATCTTACGGAACTACGCAAGTTATCGAAGCACTGCCAGTTCGGAGCAGGACTGGCAGGCACCTTACGGGATAAGTTTGTCTGCGGGCTCCAGAGTGAAGGAACCCAGAAACGACTACTTTCGGAAAAGGACCTGACGCGAGAACAGGCTTTCAGCGTGGCAGTATCCTACAAAGCAGCAGCACAGGGAGCTGCGGAAATACAACAGAAACCACAAGAATACAGCGCTAACGAAATGGCGTATGGAGCAGAAAAGTGCTATTGCTGCGGCAGGACAACCTATGATCAGAAGGACTGCTGGTTTAAGGACAAAGTATGCAGGCAATGTGGGAAAATGGGACATATAGCAAGAGTCTGCAGGTCGGGAAAGAAAACCAACACTACAAGAACTACTAAGGAAAAGTACAAGAATGTAAAAAAAATGATAGACAGTAGTTCGGAAGATCAGGAGAGTGATAATGACTCCGGGAGCAGGAGACTAAGTTGTCTAAAGTTACACAATGTGATCGCAAAGGAGGATCACCGAACCATTTGGGTCACCCTCATGCTAGCAGGGTCCCAAGTAAAGATGGAATTGGATACAGGATCAGCCCTAACTGTCATGAATCGACGAGACTATGAGCGGCTATTCTCACGCATACCCTTGAAGGACACGTCCATTGTATTGAAGACATACACGGGGCAAAAAGTCTACCCCAGAGGAAAAATAAGGGTGCCAGTTGAAAACAACGGCCAGGAAACACAGAAACTGTATCTATATATATGACCAGATGGAGAACCACCATTATTGGGACGTGAATGGATCCGAAAAATACAATTGGATTGGCATTCCATTCAGGCGCTAACTGTGACTGATAAAAAGGATGATGACGTCACACCTGGACGACTGTCAAAGATTCTAACTGACGTGAAAGAGGTGTTCCAACAAGGACTTGGGACTCTAAAAGGAGTAACGGCAATGATAAAAATCGAAGATAACGCAAACCCAAAATTTTTTACGGCCAGACCGGTACCTTACGCGATCCGCCCAGCCGTTGAAGCAGAGCTGGGGAGTCTGGAGCATTCGGGTGTGCTGTCCAAGGTGGACTGGAGCGAGTGGGCCACACCTATCGTTCCTGTAATGAAGAAATCATTGAGCAGCATGCCTGGGGAACCAAAGAAGGTTCGCATCTGTGGGGACATCAAGGCAACTGTGAACCCAGTCCTGCACACAGTACAATATCCACTTCCACGGATAGAAGATATTTTCGCCTCACTATCTGGAGGGAAACGCTTTACAAAGATTGATCTGGCCCAAGCGTATCTACAAATGGAGGTGGAAGAAGCATCTAGGAAATACCTCACGATAAACACTCACAAAGGCCTTTACCAGTGCAATCGACTGGTATTCGGGGTAGTATCAGCCCCGGCTATTTGGCAAAGGGCGATGGAACAAGTCCTGCAAGGGATCCTGGGGACCCAGTGTTATTTGGACGACATCCTGGTTACGGGCGAAAATGACAGTGAACACCTTGCCAACCTGGAGCAGGTGCTCACGAGATTACAGGAATATGGGCTACTAGCCAACCGCCCCAAATGCGAGTTCTTCAGGAGACAAATCTCGTATTGTGGCCACATGATTGATGAGGAAGGGTTGCATAAGTCGCCGGACAAGATTGAGGCTGTAGTCAAGGCTCCAGCACCGGAAAATGTGTCGCAACTGAGGTCGTTCCTCGGGTTGGTGAACTACTACCATAAGTTCTTGCCGAATTTATCTACAATTCTGCACCCACTGAACGCCCTACTGCAAACTGGAGTAACATGGAAATGGAGTGATGAGTGTAAGCGTGCCTTTCAGAAATGTAAATGCCTAATCACTTCAATCCAACACTACCGATTCGGTTAGCATGTGATGCATCTCCCTACGGCATCGGAGCAGTGCTGTCACACAAATTCCTTGACGGTTCAGAGAGGCCAATAGCCTTTGCGTTGCGCTCGCTAACCTCAGCCGAGCATAACTACGCCCAGATTGACAGGGAGGCCCTCAGCCTGGTGTGGGGGGTGAAGAAGTTCAATCACTATCTGCACGGGCAGAAATTCACCCTACTGACTGATCATCAGCCCCTGGTCTCCATTTTTAACCCAAAGAAGGGCGTTCCGGTGATGACGGCGCAACGGCTGCAAAGATGGTCACTTTTTCTAAGGGCACATCAATACGACATAGAGTACAAGGGTACGAAACAGCATGGAAACGCTGATGGGCTGTCGCGCCTACCGTTGCCTACGGTAGAGGAAGCACCTGCAGTGGACCCTGTTGAGAGATTCCATGCGACCATAGTCAAATGTCTACCTGTTACAAACTCAAGTATAGAGAAGGAAACCCGAAATGACCCGACACTCTCTCGGGTCTATGATTTGACGGTGAAGGGATGGCCAGCACATGGCGACTCACTGTTGCCAGCATTCTCGCCAAGGAGAGAACAGCTGTCAGTGTGCCGGGGGACCTTGATGTGTGGATCCCGAGTGGTAATTCCACCCAAATTAAGAGATAGAGTGCTCAATGAGCTTCATGCGGGTCATCTGGGAGGGGTAAAAATGAAGAGCCTAGCCAGGGCGTTTGTGTGGTGGCCGGGAATTGATAAAGAAATCGAGGATATGACCAAGAGATGCACAGGATGCCAGAAGATCCAAAACGCTCCACCACAGGCCCCGCTACATCCATGGGAGTGGCCCTCATCTCCATGGCAACGGGTACACATTGATTTTGCTGGTCCATTTATGGACTCAATGTTCCTAATCGCTGTTTCAGATTTCCAGCATCTGCAGTATTTTGCAATTACATAAATGCAAGTTCTTCTCTCACCTTAGGATGAAGATAAAATATCACATTGCAGTTGGTTTGATTTTGATCTTCTTAAACCAAACAAATTATTCCTTCAAATATCTTTGCCACAGTGTTCAGAGAGAGAAGTATTGCATGATAACCCTTAGCATCCCATTCTGATTGGCTGAGCGGGAGCCTCGGCTGATTTTCCTTCTCCCTCACCCAGGGGGGGTACTGAGGCCAAGTGTCACCTCTGCACTGGTTGAGATCAGCTAACTCAGCACAGAGCTAGAGATTGAACCTAGAACCTCCTGGTGTTTAGGGCTCACTCGCACCATTTCACACCAAGTTACTCTCTTCCTCGCCTGCAGTTGCCATCTTGCTGGGTAACAGTGTACAAGCCTCGACAGTGAGCATCAAGCTACTTCAGCATAGGGATCTTCAGTAAAAATCCGACTCAGTCCTCATCCAACGTGTGCGCTTCCACAAGGGATCACTGGATGGTGATCAGGAGCAGGGACCCAATCGGATTTGCACCTCGCTGGGTAAGGGCACTGAGGCCAACCGTAGAGCCCCTACTGGGGATTGAACCAGATTCTGGGCTGGATTTTCTCAGCCCCGAGGAGGCAGGTATGGAGGCGGGACTGCCGGAAAAGTTGCAGAATTTGGGGGCGGGTGGCAAACCCGCCCCCCAACCCGCCTCCGTGCCCTCTTGCCAGGAGGCGGGAAGCCATCCCACCCCGGGTCCCGTCTCCTTGAAGGCGGGAAGGGATTAAAGCCTATTAACTGCCTGTTAACAGGTAGTTAGGCAGAAATTAGGATTATCCCCATTTTTTGTCCTGAAGTGCGGGCTTCCTGACCTGGGGGAACCCGCCGGGGTGTAGGAGGCGACTAGGAGGTCTGCGGGGGTCGGAGGGGTCTGAAAGTGTGATGTAGAGGTAAGTGATGGGTGCAAGTGTGGAGTGGTAATATGTGAGGTGAGTGTAAAGTATTAGAAAATGTTAACTTATCTTTGTTTCTACCTTCACAGAGCTGTCAAACTATGACATTTCTTCTTTCAAAAGTTCTTGACAGATGACACGCCATACGTTGGCGTGCTCTGTCACTGACTTCCCCCTAATTGGCCTGCTGAGCCCGCCAGGCGGGCTTAACAAGGTCAATCAGGAGAAATTTCCGCTGGTTGGCCAGAAGCTGATGGAGGCGGGTCTGAAACCCAGCAAGCAGTAATCCCGCCTCCAAAAGCTTCCTATTCAGAAAATCCAGCCCCTTGTGTCTCAGGTACTCATCGCTTCGCCTGTCTGAGCTATTGGGAAACAATCCACTAGGTTATTTCCCACCCGGATTTGAGACATAGGGGGTGATTTTCTGACATCGGAGGAGGCGGGTTTGGAGGAGGGAAAGGTGGGAAAATCAGATTCAAAGAGGTAGGGTTCGGAACCCCCCTCCAATCTGCCTCCTTGGGGTTTTGCCTGTGCCGGTTTTGGAGGTCGGGAAACGCTCCCACCTCCAGCTGGCCATTGCGCTATTTAACATCCTTAAATGCTCATTAAGGGCCTCTCTCAGCCTATTTTGAGAGGCCCTCGTGATTTTTCCAGCTTTTCAGTGTGATCCACACACCTCCTAAACCATGCCAGATAAACCTCGCGGGTTGACTCGTGGGTGGCCTCCTCACTGCTGCAGGTCTAACAAGACATTGTTTATTGCAGCAAGGATTACTTGCAGGTGCCAGACCGTGGCTTTAAAAGGTCTCTGAGCACTTTTAGAAGGCCTTCTGAAGCCGGAGGTGCTGCAGCTTGACTCCATCAGCTGTGGGACCTCCTTGGAAGACCCTCTCCCCGCTTGCAATGAGCGCTCCCCAAAGGAGGCATCTACAAGCAGCATGGGAACCATTCGTTTTCTTTCTGCATGGACCTCAGATGACAATGAGGAGGATCTGGAGGAGGAGGTCAGAGCCTGGGATGCAAGGGATGAACTTATCATGGGCAGATTTGCATAGGTTGCTCAAGTTGGCACATGTCCTTTGCTCCATCCTAGGATATCATTGACAATGGACTCTCTGGCCTCCTTTCACTCAGGCCACCAACCTGACAACGCAAGTGCGGCGGTGCCTGCAATGTGGAGCTGCCTAAGGCGAAAGAACAGTTGACATAACGCCAACATTTTGGCTTCAAATCATTTTAATGCTTTCCAACAGGGATGGCATTTCATCAATACACAGAAACAGTCTCCCAATCGGCACACAGATCTGGAGGTTATATCCCTTGCCAGCTGTACCCACACAGCCTTGGTTACTTTGGCAGGCCTCTGATGCGCCATCAATTACTCAAAAGACTGAGGTTAAGCGAGTAACAATCAGGCTTTTATTAACTAGAGAATGAAGGTCTTGCCTCGAGTGGTCGACCCGTCCAGAATACCAAGGGACTGAGAGGCAGTCACCTATCAGTGGAGGCGGGTTTCAAACCCACCCAAACTGAAACCCGCCTCCATCTCGCCTCCAGTGGGAAAATCCCCAATGAATTAAAAAGTACTGAAGGAGCTGTGTTTACAATGGTAGAGAAACCAAAACGGTAATTTCAGATGTGTTAGATTACTTTCATATTTTACCATTTCTTTCCATCAACTGCAAAGTTAGCTTTACCCAAATGCTATTTTGACACACAGTACCTCACACAGTTAAAAGTAATATTGCCGGGGGTTGGTGGGTTGGTGGGGGGGCGGGGGGGCAGGTGGGCGCGGCAGAAACGGGAAGAACAAGGTCGCATTAAGAGTGAATGTTAGGTCTCAGAATTGAACAGAGAATCCAATGTAATCTGAACTAGTCTTTTGGGATGAATAAAACCATTGGAAACATTCCCTCCCAATACAAGGAATGTGGTTGGCCTATTCACAAGGTAGTTGCAGATGAGAAAATGCAATCAGCCCATCCCAACTCATAGAATTGTAGAATTTTACAGCATAGAAGGTCACTTGCCCTATTTTACCAGCTCTCTGAAACTATCTGCTTAGTTCCATTCCCCTGCCCTTTCCCTGTACCCTTTTTAAGTTTTCTAATATTTATCCACTTCCCTTTTAAAAGCTATTATTGATCCTACTTCCACCACAGTTTCTGGTAGGACTTAACAAACCTCTGAGTAAAAAAATTCCTCCTAACCTCTCCTTTTGCTCTTTTGGTCTTAGTTCCCAACTCAACTGACCTTATCAAAACCGCTGATCATTTTGAGCACCTCCATTAGATCTCCTTTGAACCTTGTGAAAAGAGCCCCCAGTTTCTCTCATCTCTCCTCATAACTAAAGCCTCTGATGCCTGGGATCGTCTTGATGAATCTCTTCCGCAGCCTCTCCGTGGCTTTGACATCTTTCCTAAAGTATGAAGTGGAAGTGGACACACTCGCCTGGAATTTCCATGGGGATTCTCTGGCGGAACTCCCGGAGAAACGGCTAAAGCTGGCCATTCACGCTGTTTCTCCAGGATTATGGAAGTAGATCGGGATTGGCCAACAAGCATACCCATTGAACCGGAAGGGCAATGTCAAACAGTCCAGGGCATAAATGTCCACCAGTTAACACCTAGCCTCACGCTCAGATTTTCAAATCCTTGTGCTCTTCACCGCCACTTTAAATAGGAAAGTTCTCATCGCTCTGCCAGGGGAGTATCAGATACCCAACGCATGAAAACACTGGTACCAGCTCCCTCTCATACCAGGGCTGGCTGCTGATATACGGTTACTATACTGAGATCCTTTGAAAGGAGGCCTGGCTCTGGCCAAAATATGCTGTCAGCCAGCAGCAGAAGGGATTATATCAAAAGCTGAATGCTTTAAACCAATGCCAAGCTCGGCTAAACTATGTGCTGGAATAGCAGATGCGCCCTGGCCAGTCAGGCATGTGGATCGCTCAGACAGCTGACTGCAAGCAGAGGGCTACAAATTCTTTGTTTAAAATAACCGGAGACTACTGCTGGTGTCATGTCCAGATGAAGGGGATTTTTCTCCGCACTCTCCCAAATGAAAAACAATTGCAAGCTACGCTCAACAGTTTAAAAAAAAAACTGGTTTAAAACACTGCTGATAAAGCATCGCGCACACTTAAACCTGGTGGCGAATACAGAGAAGAGCAAAATGCTTTTTAATATGGTGAGCTTGTCAAGTTTGACTCGGGTTCTGAGCGAGACCTGCTCGTACTGGTTTATGAATGTGACCTGCTTCAAACATCTCACTCCTAAAAATAAACACAACTCCCATCTATTCAAATTGCTTGTGCCTCACTCATTTTGATCATAAATTGTATTCCATATATCACCGCAACTGACAGCTCTGTGTAAAGAGAGACGCATGCAGATTAACGTAGGGCGGGCACCACAACTGACAGCTCTGTGTAAAGAGACACGTGCAGATTAACATAGGGCGGGCACATGGGATTGGGACCACTGCTCGTGTAGAGGATAAACACCAGCACAGACTGGTTGGGCTGAACAGCCTGTTTCCATGTTGTAATTCTATCTCTCTCGCTCACACACACACAGAGCGAAACACAGAGCGAAACACACACACACACACAGAGCGAAACACAGAGCGAAACACACACACAGAGCGAAACACACACACACACACAGAGCGAAACACAGAGCAAAACACAGAGCAAAACACAGAGCGAAACACACACAGAGCGAAACACAGAGCGAAACACACACAGAGCGAAACACAGAGCGAAACACAGAGCGAAACACAGAGCGAAACACAGAGCGAAACACAGAGCGAAACACAGACACACACAGCGAAACACAGAGCGAAACACAGAGCAAAACACAGAGCGAAACACAGAGCGAAACACAGAGCGAAACAGAGCGAAACACAGAGCGAAACACAGACACACACAGCGAAACACAGAGCGAAACACAGAGCAAAACACAGAGCGAAACACACACACACAGAGCAAAACACAGAGCGAAACACACACACACAGAGCAAAACACAGAGCGAAACACACACACACAGAGCGAAACACACACACACAGAGCAAAACACAGAGCGAAACACAGAGCGAAACACAGAGCGAAACACAGAGCGAAACACAGACACACACAGCGAAACACAGAGCGAAACACAGAGCAAAACACAGAGCAAAACACAGAGCAAAACACACACACACAGAGCAAAACACAGAGCGAAACACACACACAGAGCAAAACACAGAGCGAAACACACACACACAGAGCGAAACACACACACACACGGAGCAAAACACAGAGCGAAACACACACACACAGAGCGAAACACACACACACAGAGCGAAACACAGAGCGAAACACAGACACACACAACGAAACACAGAGCGAAACAGACACACACAACGAAACAGAGCGAAACACAGACACACACAACGAAACACAGAGTGAAACACACACACACACAACGAAACACAGAGCGAAACAGAGTGAAACACACACACAGAGCGAAACAGAGCGAAACACAGACACACAGAGCGAAACACAGAGCGAAACACACACACACAGAGCGAAACACACACACACAGAGCGAAACACAGAGCGAAACACAGAGCGAAACACAGACACACACAACGAAACAGAGCGAAACACAGACACACACAACGAAACACAGAGTGAAACACACACACACACAACGAAACACAGAGCGAAACAGAGTGAAACACACACACAGAGCGAAACACAGAGCGAAACACAGACACACAGAGCGAAACACAGAGCGAAACACAGAGCGAAACACACACACAGAGCGAAACACAGAGCGTCACACAGAGCGAAACACAGACACACAGAGCGAAACACAGACAAACACAGAGCGAAACACAGAGCGAAACACAGACACACACACAGCGAAACACAGAGCGAGACACAGACACACAGAGCGAAACACAGACACACACAGAGCGAAACACAGACACACACAGAGCAAAACACAGAGTGAAACACACACACACAGAGCGAAACACAGAGCGAAACACAGACACACACACAGAGCGAAACACAGAGCGAAACACACACAGCGAAACAGAGTGAAACACACACACACACACACACACACAGAGCGAAACACAGAGCGAAACACACACAGCGAAACACAGAGCGAAACACAGAGCAAAACACACACACAGAGCGAAACACAGAGTGAACCACACAGAGCGAAACACAGAGCGAAACACATACAGCGAAACACAGAGTGAAACACACACAGCAAAACACAGAGCGAAACACACACAGCGAAACACAGAGCAAAACACAGAGCGAAACACACACACACAGAGCGAAACACACACACAGAGCGAAACACAGAGCGAAACACACACACAGAGCGAAACACAGAGCGAAACACACACAGCGAAACACAGAGCGAAACACACAGTGAAACACAGAGCGAAACACACACACACACACAGAGCAAAACACAGAGCGAAACACACACACACAGAGCAAAACACAGAGCGAAACACACACACACAGAGCGAAACACACACACACAGAGCAAAACACAGAGCGAAACACAGAGCGAAACACAGAGCGAAACACAGAGCGAAACACAGACACACACAGCGAAACACAGAGCGAAACACAGAGCAAAACACAGAGCAAAACACAGAGCAAAACACAGAGCAAAACACAGAGCAAAACACACACACACAGAGCAAAACACAGAGCGAAACACACACACAGAGCAAAACACAGAGCGAAACACACACACACAGAGCGAAACACACACACACACGGAGCAAAACACAGAGCGAAACACACACACACAGAGCGAAACACACACACACAGAGCGAAACACAGAGCGAAACACAGACACACACAACGAAACACAGAGCGAAACAGACACACACAACGAAACAGAGCGAAACACAGACACACACAACGAAACACAGAGTGAAACACACACACACACAACGAAACACAGAGCGAAACAGAGTGAAACACACACACAGAGCGAAACAGAGCGAAACACAGACACACAGAGCGAAACACAGAGCGAAACACACACACACAGAGCGAAACACACACACACAGAGCGAAACACAGAGCGAAACACAGAGCGAAACACAGACACACACAACGAAACAGAGCGAAACACAGACACACACAACGAAACACAGAGTGAAACACACACACACACAACGAAACACAGAGCGAAACAGAGTGAAACACACACACAGAGCGAAACACAGAGCGAAACACAGACACACAGAGCGAAACACAGAGCGAAACACAGAGCGAAACACACACACAGAGCGAAACACAGAGCGTCACACAGAGCGAAACACACACACACAGAGCGAAACACAGACAAACACAGAGCGAAACACAGAGCGAAACACAGACACACACACAGCGAAACACAGAGCGAGACACAGACACACACAGAGCGAAACACAGACACACACAGAGCGAAACACAGACACACACAGAGCGAAACACAGAGTGAAACACACACACACAGAGCGAAACACAGAGCGAAACACAGACACACACACAGAGCGAAACACAGAGCGAAACACACACAGCGAAACAGAGTGAAACACACACACACACACACACACACAGAGCGAAACACAGAGCGAAACACACACAGCGAAACACAGAGCGAAACACAGAGCAAAACACACACACAGAGCGAAACACAGAGTGAACCACACAGAGCGAAACACAGAGCGAAACACATACAGCGAAACACAGAGTGAAACACACACAGCAAAACACAGAGCGAAACACACACAGCGAAACACAGAGCAAAACACAGAGCGAAACACACACACACAGAGCGAAACACACACACAGAGCGAAACACAGAGTGAACCACACAGAGCGAAACACAGAGCGAAACACACACACAGAGCGAAACACACACAGCGAAACACAGAGCGAAACACACAGTGAAACACAGAGCGAAACACACACACACACACAGAGCGAAACACAGAGCGAAACACAGACACACACACAACGAAACACAGAGCGAAACACACACACAGCGAAACAGAGTGAAACACACACACAGCGAAACACAGAGTGAAACACACACACACACACAGCGAAACACAGAGTGAAACACACACAGCGAAACACAGAGTGAAACACACACACACACAGCGAAACACAGAGCGAAACACACACACACAGCGAAACAGAGCGAAACACAGAGCGAAACACACACACACAGCGAAACAGAGCGAAACACAGAGCGAAACACAGAGCGAAACACACAGCGAAACACACACACACACAGAGCGAAACACACAGCGAAACAGAGTGAAACACACAGCGAAACAGAGTGAAACACACACACACAGCGAAACACAGAGTGAAACACACACAGAGCGAAACACAGAGCGAAACACACACACACACACAGCGAAACACAGAGTGAAACACACACACACACAGCGAAACACACAGCGAAACACACACACAGCGAAACACACACACACACAGTGAAACACAGAGTGAAACACACACACACACGAAACAGAGCGAAACACACACACACACAACGAAACACAGAGCGAAACACACAGCAAAACAGAGCGAAACACACACACAGCGAAACACAGAGTGACACACACACAACGAAACAGAGTGAAACACACACAGCGAAACACAGAGTGAAACACACACACACACAACGAAACAGAGTGAAACACACACACAGCGAAACACAGAGTGAAACACACACACACAACGAAACACACAGTGAAACACACACACACACACAGCGAAACAGAGTGAAACACACACACACAACAAAACACACAGTGAAACACACACACAGCGAAACAGAGTGAAACACACACACACACACAACGAAACAGAGCGAAACACACACAGCGAAACACAGAGCGAAACACACACACAGCGAAACACAGAGTGACACACACACACAGCAAAACACAGAGTGAAACACGCACACACACAACGAAACACAGAGTGAAACACACACACACACAATGAAACACAGAGTGAAACACACATACAGCGAAACAGAGTGAAACACACACACACACAGCGAAACAGAGTGAAACACACACACACACAACGAAACACACAGTGAAACACACACACACACAACGAAACACACAGTGAAACACACACGCAGCGAAACAGAGTGAAACACACACACAACGAAACACACAGTGAAACACACACACACAGCGAAACACAGTGAAACACACACACACAACGAAACACAGAGTGAAACACACACACAAACGAAACACACAGTGAAACACACACAGCGAAACACAGTGAAACACACACACACAGCGAAACACACAGTGAAACACACACACAGCGAAACAGAGTGAAACACACACACACAACGAAACACACAGTGAAACACACACACACACAGAGCGAAACACAGAGCGAAACATACACACAGCGAAACAGAGTGAAACACAGAGCGAAACATACACACAGCGAAACACAGAGTGAAACACAGAGCGAAACATACACACACAGCGAAACACACAGTGAAACACACACACACACAGCGAAACACAGAGCGAAACACACACACACAACGAAACACAGTGAAACACACACACACACACAGCGAAACACAGAGTGAAACACACACACAGCGAAACAGAGTGAAACATACACACACAACGAAACAGAGTGAAACACACACACACACAGAGCGAAACACAGAGCGAAACACACACACAACGAAACACAGAGCGAAACACACACACACAGCGAAACACAGAGTGAAACAGAGTGAAACACACACACACACAGCGAAACACAGAGCGAAACACACACACACACAACGAAACACAGTGAAACACACACACACACAGCGAAACACAGAGTGAAACACAGAGTGAAACACACACACACACAACGAAACACACAGCGAAACACACACACACACAGCGAAACACAGAGTGAAACACAGAGTGAAACACACAGCGAAACACACACAGCGAAACACACAGCGAAACACACACACACAGCGAAACACACACACACAGTGAAACACACAGCGAAACACACACACACACGAAACACAGTGAAACACACACACAACGAAACACGCAGTGAAACACACACACAACGAAACACACAGTGAAACACACACACACACAGCGAAACACAGAGTGAAACACACACACAGCGAAACACAGAGTGAAACACACACACACACAACGAAACACAGAGCGAAACACACACACACAGCGAAACACACAGCGAAACACACACACAGCGAAACACACAGCGAAACACACACACAGCGAAACACACACACACAGCGAAACACACAGAGCGAAATACAGAGCAAAACATACATACAGCGAAACACACAGCGAAACATACACACACAGAGCGAAACACAGAGCGAAACACACACACAGAGCGAAACACAGAGTGACACACGGCGAAACACACACACAGAGCGAAATACAGAGCAAAACATACATACAGCGAAACACAGAGCGAAACATACACACACAGAGCGAAACACAGAGCGAAACACACACACAGAGCGAAACACAGAGCGAAACACACACAACGAAACACAGGGCAAAACACAGAGCGAAACAAACAGACACAGATAGATTTTTGGACTCTAGGGGAATCAAGGGATATGGAGATCAGGCGGGAAAGTGGAGTTGTTGTCGATGATCAGCCATGATCTCATTGAATGGCGGAGCAGGCTCGAGGGGCCAAATTGCCGACTCCTGCTCCTATTTCTTATGTTCTTATGCTCACACACAGAAACACAGAGCGAAACAGACGAAACACACAAACACAGGGACACGTAACAAAATACACATACACACAGAGCGAAATACAGACAGACACACAGAATGAAATACAGAGATACACAGAAACACACACAGCGAAACACAGACACACACAGAGCAAGACACACACACACACAAGAGATGAAGACAGACACACACCCACATGACCACACATACACACAAGTGTGAAACAAAACCACTATACTCAGAATTATTCAGATAGCCTAACATTAACAGTGAAATTGAAGAACGTTCCACCAGTGCTTTTTGTTTCAATCTATGGAAGGGTTGATGGATTCATGGACCAATGATTGACTGTGGACGGCTGCTAAACTGGCTCGCATCACCATCACTCACGGACCAAAACCAGAGCACTTATAGAACCTTTCACAGCTGGATTCAACTCCAGGTCCCAGAGATGAACACTCTAGGCCACAACTTCTTCCACCATTGTCTGTAAAATGAATGGATGGAGCATTATCAGTTCTCAGCTGCACTGTTAATAAATGATCCAGGTGGGTGAAGCTCCATGTCGGGAGTATGAATTCCAAAAATGAGCCCGTGTTGGGAAGCAGAGAAGGAATTTTATCCTTCTCCTCCCTCTCTTCTGCCGCCACCACCCACCCACCTCCCACCCCACCCTTCCCCAATGATTCTATTTTTTTCTTCCTTACTTCCCTGAAGGTGCAGACTCTTGCTGGCATCAAGTTCCAGGCCCTGGTAGCACTCTTGCCTCCGAGTCAGAAGATTGTGGGTTCAAGTCCCACACAGGAGACTTGCACACAAAATCCAGGCTGGCACCTTAGTGCAGTAGCGAGGGAGTGCTGCACTGCCAGAGGTGCCGTCTTTCAGATGAAAAACGTTAAATCAAGGGTTTGTCTGCCCTCTCAGGTGAACATAAAAGATCCCATTGCACTACTCAAAGAAAAACAGGGGAGATCTCCCTTGTGTCCTGTCCAATATTTATCCCTCAACCATCATTAAAACAGATTATCTCATTGTACAGATAACTGTAGCTGTAGTAAAGACAGCTGCTTAACGGAGCTGTAGTAAAGACAGCTGCTTAACGGCAGTCGTATAAATAGGAAGCCATCTTGGCCATGCGGCAGTACTGCACGAGCTGGCACTGACTCAAGACCTAATAAAGAGTACTCAACGATATCTACTCGTAAGCCTCTTAATACTAAGATATATAAGATAACATTACATGGTACCAGGATTTATAGAACGCACGATACGGGCATACCACAACAATGGAAGGGATAAAACCACCGACTAGCCTGCAACTTGAAGGAAATCTGGACGAAAATTGGCGCGAATTCAAACAACGCTTTCTTCTCTACCTCACAGGGATCGACGCCACGACTAGCTCTGGAACACGTAAGGTAGCTTTGTTGCTAACAGTGGCTGGCTCGCAGGCAATCGAGCTGTATAATACATTTACGTTTGCAGCTGAAGGTGACAAAAATGATCTGGACAAGGTGATAGATTTGTTCGATAAATACTGCACACCTAAAAAGAATGAAACGTTCGAGAGATTTGTTTTTCGCTCACGCATGCAAAAGCAAGGAGAATCCTTTGATGTTTTTCTGACAGACTTGAAAACAAAAGCACAAACATGTAACTTTGGAGACTTGAAGGAATCGATGATACGCGATCAGGTCGTTTTCGGAATACTTGACAAGAAGGTGAGGGAGAGAATGCTTAGGGACAATGACTTAACTTTGGATGCGGCAGTAAAAATGTCATGCTAGTGAACTCTCAGCCATGCACACGCAAACATTCGATGGGAGAACTACAGCAACGGGCGTGAGAGCGCTGGGACTGGACAACCTACCAGTGGATGTAGTACACAGAAGGGACACAAGAGGGCGCACAGAGTTCAGGACTATGACGCCATACGATTGCAGACTGTGCGGCAATAGACACGTGGCAAGACAATGTCCGGCTTATGGGAAGAACTGCGCAAAATGTAAAGGCAGGAATCACTTTGCTAAAATGTGCTTTTGGGAAGAGAAAGCCGAAGGTAAAAAGACAGTGCATGCTATTGAGACTGAAGACACGGAATCGGAGACTTTGTATGTTGGAATGGTGCAAAATGACTTAAAACAGGGTAAAGATATGGAAAAGGAAGTACATTCCGTAGGACTAAAGACTGAAGTTTGGATAGCCCCCTTGCTGGTAAATGGCACCATTGTTCCCTTCAAGCTAGATACAGGTGCTAAGGCAAACCTCATAAGCTGGAGTGATGCACGGAATCTCAAAGTGAGACCAAAAATACTGAACAAGACAGTGGCTTTGAAGGCATACAATGGACAAAGTATTGAAACAAAAGGAACGTGTAGGCTGAATGTTAAGGTAAAAAATCGCATTCACCCATTGACGTTTGTTATAGTGCCTGAAGGACATGAGTCACTGTTGGGGGATAAGGCATGTGTGGATTTGGGCTTGGTAAAACGAGACTATACTATTAATGAACTGAGCTGTGTGCAGAGTGCCCCCCAAGACAGTACAAATATAAAGCATGATGTTATAACACAAGTACGCAGATGTATTTCAGGGTTTTGGAGCACTGCCCTTTACATACTCCATCAAACTGAGAGATGACGCACAACCTGTGATTCACGCACCCAGGAGAGTTCCGGTGGCCCTCCGTGAGAAACTGCGGAAAGAGCTAGACCGCATGGAAGGACTAGGTGTCATAAAGAAGACTGAGGAACCGACTGACTGGATAAATTCCATGGTTTGCGTCAATTCAAAAAAGATTGATAAATTGCGTGTCTGCATGGGTCCCAAGGACCTTAACGCTAATATAAAAAGAGAGCACTATCAAATCCCTAAGAGAGAGGAAATAGTCAGCGAAATGACAGGAGCAAAATTCTTCTCCAAGATGGACGCCTTGCATGGATTCTGGCAGCTGAAACTTGATGAAGAGAGTGCTAAGCTGTGCACCTTTAACACCCCGTTTGGTCGATACTCTTACCAGCGCCTGCCCTTCGGCATTAGCTCCGCCCCAGAAATCTTCCACAGAGCAATGGAGCAAATCATCGAGGGCCTGGATGGTGTGCGGGTGTACGTGGATGATCTGGTAGTATGGGGCTCCACTCAGGGAGAGCACGACACCAGACTGGAAAAAACACTTCAGAGGATACGGCAGTATGGACTCAAACTAAATAAAGACAAATGTCAGTTCAGCGTCAATGAAATCACATTCCTCGGGGACAAGATTTCTGCAGAAGGGATTCAGCCAGACAAGTCAAAGGTAAAGGCCATACATGACATGGAAAAACCAAAGGACAAGAAAGGGGTTCAGCGGGCCCTTGGCATGGTTAATTACCTAGGGAAATTCATTCCAAACCTGGCAGTGAAAACCGCTCACTTAAGAAAACTGCTACACCAAGAGGCAGAGTTCCAATGGGGACATGAACATGAGAATGAATGGAAGGGGCTGCTACACATTCTAGCAAGTGAACTCCTACTGAAGCTCTTCTGCCCTGAAAAGAGGACAAAAGTGTCCACAGATGCCTCTAAGGATGGATTAGGGGCTGTCCTTCTACAGGAAGATGAAGGAGAATGGCGACCAGTGGCATATGCGTCACGCTCTATGACGGCTACAGAGTGCCGGTATGCGCAAATAGAGGAGTGCCTGGGCTTGGCATTTGGGTGTGAAAAATTTCATACCTACATCTATGGACTTCCCAAGGTTATCCTAGAAACTGACCATAAGCCACTGCTAGGGATCGCAAAAAAGAATCTGTGTGACATGTCATCACGGGTACAGCGCCTAATGATGAGACTACAATGTTATGATTTTGAGCTCACATATGTGCCAGGGACACAAATGTTCATAGCAGATACACTATCCAGGGCTGCGCCTCGTGCCACACAAAACAGTGAAACAGAAGAGGATGTGACCCTTCATGTGGATATGGTCTATGCAGCATTGCCTGCCTCACAGGAACAACTATCAAAGATAGCCACAGAGACATCAAAGAACCCTGTTCTGAGGAAAGTGATGAGAAATCTTCAAGAGGGTTGGAAGAAAGGGTCATGTAAACAATATCATCATATTCACTCTGAGCTTTCTGTGGTCAATGGACTACTGCTTAAGTGTGACAGGATTGTAGTGCCCATCTCTATGCGACGAGAAATGCTTCACAGGATACATGAAGGGCACCTGGGTGTGGAAAAGTCAAAAAGGAGAGCACGTGAGGCACTCTACTGGCCGTTCATGAACTCTGATATTGACCAGATGATCAGTGAGTGTGCTACATGACAGGAGTATCACTACAAGCAAACAAAAGAGCCCTCATTACCACAGAGCTCCCATCACAACCTTGGGAAAAGGTAGGAACTGATATTTTTCACTACGAAGGAAAAGACTATTTGTTAGTTATTGATTATTACTCTAATTATCCTGAGATTGCTCTCCTACCCAGCACCACGTCAAGAGCTGTGATAACTCACCTGAAGTCAATCTTTTCCAGGCAGGGCATCCCTCTAACTCTGGTCTCTGATAATGGCTCTCCCTATGCCAGTCATGAGTTTCAGTCGTTTGCTACAGAGTATGAGTTTAAGCATGTAACCTCCAGCCCGCTCTACCCTCAAGCCAATGGAAAAGCGGAGAAGGGGGTACAGATTGTGAAAAGACTATTAAAGAAAGCAGCACACAGCAACACTGACCCATATCTGGCCATGATGTCATACAGGGCGGCCCCGCTGGAAAGTGGCAAGTCTCCAGCTGAGCTCTTACTGGGTCGCAAAATCCGTACTCGACTTCCCAGGCATGTCACACCTGATCACAGGGATGAGGTATGGGCAGACAAGGCCCAGAAACTTCAGCGGAAACAAAAAACGCTCCATGACCGCACAGCCACTGCACTAGTGCCTCTACAGGAGAAGGATGTAGTTCGCATTGAAGGGCCTGAGTCATGGAATCAAAGAGCCACCGTTCTACAACAGGTCGCCCCCAGGTCATACAGTGTCATGACAGAAAACGGCAATGTGTATCGCAGAAACAGGAGGCACCTACTGAAAACCACCGAGACCTATCAGCCGCATGAGGACAGAGAGGATGAGCTGATGATGGAAATCCGACAGAGTGACAAGGAGACGAGGGCAATGCTACAAAGTGATGAAGTACACAGGGGTGACAATGAGACAAGGGATCCGTGTGGTACAGACATGAACTTAATGGACACAACTGGGTTGGCCCAGCAAATACCCGCTCAGCTACGCAGGTCACAGCGCACCAGAAAGCCTGTCGTTAGACTCGACCTGTAGACAAGGGAAAGACTGTAAACAGCTAATGGACTTCTGGGTGTGGGTAGTGTTTATATGTACCGGCAGTTATTGCAAGGTATAGTTACACTGACAGTTTTTACGTGTTGTCAATAGTAATTAATAGTAGTTACACTGACTGTTTTTATATGTTGTTAATATGTGTTCTATGTGTTATGTTATGTTATGGTGTTTACTGTTTATGTCATCGTTGAGGGGGAAAGATGTACAGATAACTGTAGCTGTAGTAAAGACAGCTGCTTTACGGTAGCTGTAGTAAAGACAGCTGCTTGACAGCAGTCGTATAAATAGGAAGCCATCTTGGCCATGCGGCAGTACTGCACGAGCTGGCACTGACTCAAGACCTAATAAAGAGTACTCAACGATATCTACTCGTAAGCCTCTTAATACTAAGATATAAGATAACATTACACTCATCATTATCACATTGCTGTTTGTGGAAGCTTGCTGTGCACAAATTGGCTGTTACATTTCCCTACAATACAACAGTGACTATACTTCAAAAAAAGCACTTAATTGGCTGAAAAGTACTTTGGGATATCCTGAGGTTGTGAAAGGTGCGGTATAAAAGCAAGCTTTTTCTTCATATGTGCCTGCCACCTCTAGTACTTTGACCACGTGGCCCAGACTCCTGCTGGTGTCTGGCTCCATGGGCGCTGCTGCTGGTGTCTGGCTCCATGGGCGCTGCTGCTGGTGTCTGGCTCCATGGATGTTGCTGTAAACTTAGGATCAACACCAGAAGAACCATGGGGGAAGTTGGAAGAAATTCTGTTCACGCTGAAGGTTGTTACAAGGTGAGATGTTTTATTTGCAAGGCAGAGACTATATCATCAATTAAAAGGGAATAGGTATTTTAAAAGGAAGAATATAAAACGAAAAGGGGACTGGCAGTCAGCTCCAATTGAAGAACTAGCACATGGTTTCTTTGGTACGATTATTTCTACGATATCTCACTCCAGAGATTATTCTTGGTGAACCTGGACAGTGAGTGTTGGTAAGGCATGAAATCGTGAGGCATCATAGCCAAGCCTGATCCTCCCCTCACCCAATGTCAACGCAACTGAGCTTTTCAGCAGGGATCACTGGATAGTGATCAGCAGCAGAAAGCCTGACCACAATTTCCCCTCCCTACCCCAATGGGCACTGAGGCCAATGATAGCGCCCTAACTACTGCCCCAACTCAGAACAAATGACCGTATTTAAGCAGTCGACTTGAAGAGCGATGCAATGTACACCATCAGGCGGACTGAGTGAGGTGAGAGCGTGTGAGAGCGCGTGTGTGAGCGAGTGTGTGCAAGTGTTGGATGTCTCGTGAAATTGTAAACATGCTCATGAATTGGGGCTTGAATTTTTATGCACCCAGGGCACAGGTGTAACCCTTGTCCAGGGAGATTCAGTCAAGCAAAGCAATATAAACTAGCCAAGAAATATAGGAGACACCGAATTTCAATGTTCTGGAGTGGATTCTGTGCAAGAAATCTGCACTCCAGCACCATCCCAGGCCATTTGTTCAGACTGTACAATTGCCTGTCAATTATCTGCATACCAATTAAAATCCCAAATACTTCAGCATTAATTTGACACTTTCATTCAGAGTACGAGTGCCCTTCCAAAATTGGGATTCAGACACAGCAGCCTTCCGGACTCAATATCGAGTTCAACAATTTCAGATCATAACCTCGGCCCCTATTACTTTTTACCTGTAATTTTTCCACTCCTTTCCCCCCCCCCCCTTTCCTTTTGTTTCACTCTCCCACCTGGCAGCTATCTCTTGCCCTGCCAGTACACTTCACACCTAATCTCAGCCTATTACCATCTCGCCTGGCTTCAAATACCTTTTATTGTCTCTTCTACAGCTTTTGTCTCTTTCACTTCTTTTGTCCGATCGCAGCCCTGCCTTCGATCTATTTTCTTTTCTTTCCAGTTTTGAAGAAGGGTTCGACCCAAAACGTCAACTCAAATTTCTCTCCACGGATGTTGCCTGACCTGCTGAGTTTTTCCAGCATTTTCTGTTGTTATTTCTAACTGTGGTATGCCTGATCTGAGGGTGGCTGGAGTGGAAAGTGTCCCACACACTAGCACCAACATTCCTCACCTTGATGAGTAAAAAGACATTCACTGAAGTGGGAATATAAAAATTAAATCCCAATGCACCAAAATCCCATTCACTCTCACTGTGCACAATTCCAATGGTCCAAGTCTCTTCCCAGTCACTCCCATTGTACAGAATTCCAATGGTCCAAATCTCTTCCCATTCACTCCCATTCACTCCCATTGTACAGAATTCCAATGGTCCAAATCTCTTCCCATTCACTCCCATTGTACAGAATTCCAATGGTCCAAATATCTTCCCATTCACTCCCATTGTACAGAATTCCAATGGTCCAAATCTCTTCCCATTCACTCTCATTGTACAGATTCTAATGGCCCAAACCCCTTCCCATTCACTCTCATTGTACAGAATTTCAATATACTTCCTATTTACTCTCGCTGCACAGAACACCAAATATAAAGTATCCTGCAATTAGCTCTATTTTAATACTCAGTGCCAAAACTTATCCCCATCTCTAGTCTGCAAAGAAAGGAATGCTGGCATCATCTTGGGATTCTGTGCAAGTGCATTCCTGGAACACTAGAGGAATTACAATGTGGCAGGCCATTGTAACAAAATGAAAAGCTCAGCTGTTTTCAGGCATGAGAGCGAGAGAAAGAGCGAGCAAGAGAGAGAGAGAGCGAGAGGGAGAGAAAGAGAGAAAGCGAGAGGGAGTGAAAGAGAGCGAGAAAGCGAGAGGGAGTGAGAAAGAGCGAGAGAGAAAGAAAGTGAGAGGGAGAAAGGGCGAGAGAGAGAAAGCGAGAGGGAATGAGAGAAACAGTGAGAGAGAGAGAAAGCGAGAGGGAGTGAGAGAAAGAGCGAGAGAGAGAGAAAGCGAGAGGGAGTGAAAGAGCCAGCGAGAGTAGTACGAGTGAGAATGCTGCTTCCTTCAGTGCAGTATAAGCACCGCATTGATATATTTGCCTTTCCTGCTTTGTCCTGCGAGCAAGCAGTTTGTTATGAGCCACAAATCCTGGATGACAATGCCCCTTTAACAGGGGGTCTCATCGAATGAAATCCTGGCTGCAGCAAACCCTTGTTTGAGGACACTGAGTAAACGGAGCAGGGTTGGTGAGAGTGTTTTGCTTCGCAGTGTCGGATTTGTCCACAATACCCAGGAGCCGGCCGATCAGCCTCCAGTTTTGTACACAGGCGACACAGAATCTTAACAGTTTGTCAGTGAAATTCTTTAACCTATCATCTTACTGAGAGATAAAGAAAATGGGAAATAAATTTCCCAAGCGCACTGCGGTTTTCTTCCCCAGCCCCCTGCTCTGGCAATAGAATAAAGCTCACCCGAGAGACCACAATAGAATTTCATTAATCCTGTCAGTGAATGAGTAACGGTAAACGGCGCTCAGCTCTTTTGGGATACTGGCTCCCTTTGTGTTCGGGTTGCCAAACCCTCCAGGATTGTTCTGGAGTCTCCAGGAATTGAAAACTAATCTGCTGGACATTACAACAGTGACTACACTTCATAGGGTTACTAAAAATACTGTGAGCTTTTTCCTCATATACCTTGAACACTTTTGTTTATTAGTTAGAAAAATATTGAAGATGGGGAAAAAAAGTTGTTTTGACTGACGGTCAAGAATCATCCAATCGGCTTTCAATTTGGTGTGGGAAGGCGGGGCTCTGTGAGGATGGACGTGTTGGGTGACCAATGTGGGGGCGGGGCAGTTAAAGGCAGGAGGTCACGTGATGAAGTCTCCAGGAGGACATGCAACCAAAGTAGGCAACCCGACTTTGTGCAGCTCCCAAATCCACATTGGTACTGAAGGTAACAGATTGGAAAGCGGGATACCGTACTACTGTGTAGTAAAAATGCGGCAATCTGTGCTGGTTAATAATGGCGCGGTAAGCTCGTGTCCACCCAACACTTTGGCTTCAGGACTTCAGTTCCTGCTGCCCTGAGGGTGGCAAATTAAAGTCCTGGCCCTACCGCTGTGCAATTGGGACCCATGTTTCTAATCTCTGTATGCATCAGAGAATTACACAGAATTCACAGCACAGAAACAGGCCATTTGGACCAACTAGTCTATGCCAGTGTTTATATCCAGGCTGATATTCCACTGCAGTACTGAGGGAGTGCTGCACTGTCGGAGGTGCTGGCATTCGGATGAGATGTTAAACTGAGGCGTCATCTGCCTTCTCAGGTGGACGTAAAAGATTCCGTGGCACTATTTTGAAGAAGAGAAGGGAGTTCTCCCCGGAGTCCTGGCCATTATTTATCCTTCAACCAACACCACTAAAACAGGTTATCTGGTCATTTATCTCACTGCTGTTTGTGGGAGCTAGCTGTGTGCAAATTGGCTGCCGCTTTTCCTACATTACAACAGTGACTACACTTCAAAAGTACTTCATTGGTTGTAAAGTGCTCGGGGATGTCCTGAGGTTGTGAAAGAGACAATATAAATGTAAGTCTTTCTTTCTTTATATTCTAAACAAGCCTCCTGCCATTCTACTAATTACCTCTTCCCAACATAAGAACATAAGAAATTGGAGCAGGAGGAGCAGGAGTAGGCCATTTGGCCCTTCAAGCCTGCTCCTCCATTCAATAAGATCATGGCTGATCATCGACCTCAACTCCACTTTCCTGCACTATCCCCATATCCCTTGATTCCCTTAATATTCAAAAATCTATCAATCTCAATCTTGAATATACTCAATGTCTGAGCATCCACAGCCCTCTGGGGTAGAGAATGCCAAAGAGTCACCACCCTCTGAGTGAAAAAGTTCCTCCTCGTCTCAGTCTTAAAAGGCTGACCGCTTATGCCCCCTAGTTCTGGACTCTCCAGCCATGGGAAACAATTTCTCAACATCTATCCTGTCAATCCCCCTCAGAATCTTATATGTTTCAATGTGATCTCCTCTCATTCTTCTAAATTCAAAAGAGTGTAGGCCTAATCTACTCAATCTCTCCTCATAGGACAACCCTCAGTATAGGACAGCTGTGGAGAGTCCTCGTCGGAGAGCACAGGACGCTCCAAGCTCTGCTCAGCTGGATGCAGAGGCTGAGCTGTCGACAAAGAGGATGATTCTGGAGGAGGAGCAAAAAATGTGAGACTCTGGCAGGATTTCCAGCTGCGATGTGCAGGCTAGCAGAGAGAATGGAGGAGTCTATCTCAAGCATGACTAGCATGATGTTGCAGGCCTTAGCTATGATGTGTTCTTCCATGGAAAGAGTGGCCACCTGCACAGAGCATCAAACGTGGCAGTCAAACGAGTGCATGCTTGCCCTCACCAACAGCTTGCACACTCTGAATGCCACCTTAACTAGGATGGATCAAAACCTAGGCTTGTCCATTCATCACCCCACTGATGTGCAGCAATGTGCTCCCCAGTTGATTGCTAGCAGGGAAGTGTGGGTGGGCCAAGAGAGTGATGATGGTGAAAGGTGACATAGAAGTGGGGACTCTGCTCAAAGCACTTCCACTTTTCCCCTGTTGCATCTCCCCCCCCCCCCCCCCACCTCAATCAGTGCCCCATATGCTGCCTCGTGTCCCGATGACCAATTCTGCCCCTGCACAGGTGCAGGTGGAGTAGTCTTTGGCAGGGCCCTCATGGGCTCCAAAGCCCAGAGGACGTCGGCCAAGAGCACCTGAGCAGTCACAGCAGGGATGTGAGCAGCCTGCCTCTACCTCTGCTGAAGCCACAAGGGTTGAACATTGTAGGAGTTATAGCAGAAGGAAGGTGAAAGATTATTAGTTGCACAAGGGTATGCATAGGTGTGAGACATGTCACGCTGATAAATTAATGTATAAGTGTTGATCCACATATAAAAATATTTATTTGCACCACTTTCCAGTCTTGCCCATTTTTGCCTGCAGCCTAGCAACTGGCCTTCTCAGTTCTGCTGAATGATAGGACAAAACTTAAATCTGAGCAATGGGTGTCTGTGAAAGGGATGCTTTGTTGTTTGCAGGACTGCTTTGTGCTGGGGGAGGGGTGGGGGCAAGTGTGTTCAGTGTGTGGCTTCCAGATGGGTACAGTGGTGTAACCTAATTAAATATTGCCATGATGAGTCCATCCCAGGCAGCAATGTGCACTGCTGCTGTTGCTGTTGGTGCTCATCTTGGTCCTCGTCTGAGGTCCAAGGTGAAACAGCATAAGTAGCACCCATGCTGATCTGATATATGACAAATTTAAAGTGGAGGTCAGATGCACAAACCTCCAATGTAGTGAGAGTCACCTCCAATGTAGTGAAAGTCTCCTCCAAAGTTGTAGAAATCACCTGCAAAGTACTGAAAGCAAATTCTCAGAAAAAGTGCTGTGAGTAAAAGCCTTTCTTAGGCAAGAAAGTAGGTGCGAGGTCTCTTTTTGTCTCTGTCATTTCTTCAGCCCCCTTAATTGCCGCTCAACCAATGTCACTAAAACAGATTATCTGGTCAAGTATCACGTTGCTGTTTGTGGGAGCTTGCCGAGTGCAAATTGGCTGCCGCATTTCCTACATTTCAACAGCGACTACACTTCAAAAGTATTTTATTGGCTGTTGAGGTTGTGAAAGGCGCTATAGAAATGCAGTTTACCTCTCTTTCTATTAAGTATAGAGCATTCAATCCTAAGTGCAAGGGCAAGGAAAAGATTTTAAAAAGGGAAACAATTATTTAGGAAAACTTACTTAGAAAGAGAAACTAGTGATGATTCTGGCTGCAGTTTATGGCCACGTGTATAAAATTAATCGACCATCTGTTGAACCGCGTGGGCCAATTAGACGAACGCTGTCAGATCTGATTAATGCTGATTGGCCAGGTTAAACTTAAGATCTCACTGGCTTGCCTTTTCTTGATGGTTTGGAGAGAAAGCTTTCCTCAATGGTTTCCCTGTCAGTGCGTGAGGATCAGACAGACCTAATCCAGTACAACAGTTTTGGCCTCAAAACACAGGCTTTACTTTTAATCCCCCACAATTAAGCTTTTCAGATGTGACTTTGAACAGCTCCGGTGTGTGATGCTCGGCAGTCTGGCAGTTTTATTAGACTGGTCACTTAACACCGCACTAACTGGCCTGCCCATTTCAGTACTTGCCAATAGCTGGGAGCCAAAACCTGTTTACAGTACAGCAACATTTGCTGTCAGCCCACCCGCTCGGCCAATTCTTTTCTTTAGCAACGGCACTGGATTATTTGATGCAAAATCGGCGCAGGACCCAGGCAATCTTTGTCAAAATGTCTGCAGTAAGCGTCAGTCCTTTATTGGACATTTCCAGTTCTTGCCCTGGGCCTCCCGATTATTAGTTACAAATTAGGGCCATTTTTGCGCTGTGGGCCCACACCTACACAGAACGAACCTGAAGCTGTATAACATTACTCAACGCAGGGTATTTTTAGCCAGTGGGGAGAGGAACCTTTCAGCCCATGAGTGTGTGTGAGAATGGAATCCAAGTGTGAAAGACTGGTGACTAACTCACTTCTATTGGGTTCAACCAAAAAAAAAATACACTGTTCAGCTTTGGACACTCAAAGAGGCAAATTCCAAAAGCTCAACACTAGTTATCAACTTGCCCGACTGTATCAGAAGCATGCAAACAAAAAAGTCATTTTGAGATTGCAACGAAGTGATGGAGATGAATAGGAGTCAGTTAAGGCTCTTTACTGGACATGTTGAAAATTTTGAATTAAGACCCACTCCAATAATTGATTTAGCATTTGGCTCCAGATGGTACCAAGTCAAATTGAAAGGGAGAGTGTGAGGATTGTAACTTCAGGCTTAGGTAATTCAGTGTATTTTCCTGAAATAGCAACAGAAAATGCTGGAAACACTCAGCAGGTCAGGCAGCATCGACGAGAGAGAAACAGAGTCAACGTTTCGGGTTGAACCCTTCGTCAGAACTGTGCATTTTTCTGACTGTTTTAAGAAGGGAAAAGATGCATCACTTGCCCTAAACTCAAGGGGGCACAGGTAGGCAGTGCCTGCGATTCCCTGGCTTGGATATTCTAAACTTCCACATCGCTGTCACCAGAAGACTTTGTCACAGGCCACGCTCTCTTATCTCCAGGCAGGCAAGTAAACAGTGCTGGCCGAGGCTTGCGGGGTATGTCACCCTCTCAGTGACGTAAGGTATGGGTAGAAAATGAAGTGCCTTAGAAATGGGGGACATGCATTTCAAACGTCTTATACAACACACACTGAACTAATCTGCCCATAAAAATGAATGAGTTCACCAAATTGTACTCAGAAACTGTCTGCTACATCTTGGAGGTCATCAACAAAACTGCTAAACTGACCACCACTCATTTTCATTTATATTCTTCCCATAACTTCCAGGTCGCTCATTATTTGGCCTTTGCCCAGTGCCTCCATACGGGCTCCCAGTCTGCCATAACCCCGGGCCCAACAGGGTAAAACTTTTCTAAAGTTTCAAGTCAAGTTTGAGAACTTGGATCGAACATCCGTTAAGGAGAGGTTTAATCCAAAGGCATGGTCTAATTTCCGTAGTACACAGGTTGCAGAAAACTCCCCTTTCCCTTGCTTCCTCATGACAGCACATGAACCCTGGGATTGACTGCAGTCTTGGATCATGGCATGCTGTGGTAACCTTGGACTATTACGGATCACCACTTTGTGCCACCGGCAGACACTGCAGTCAATCACAGAGCACACAGTGTTTAAAGATCTCTAGCACACACAGAACAACAATAACTTGCAGTTCTATAGCACTCCTCGCATGCAGGAAGACATCTCAAAGCACCTTATAGTAAGGAGGAAAAAATGAGACTTCAACCAGGAGGGAAAAGGAAAAAATAAGAGACTGTTATGATGGTTAGTCCAAAGGCATAGTTGAAGAGAAGGGTTTTGAGAAGGTTTTTGGAGGCTGGCAGGGAGGAGGCAAGACAAAGGGAACGCAGCAGAGTGTTCCACAGGACAGGAGTGTGGTGGCTGAATGTGTGGCCACCGATTGTAGAGCAGAGGGAGCGAGGGGCGAGGAGTAACCCAGTGTTAGTGAAATCGGGGAGAGTGCGCAGGGGTGCAAGGCTTGACAAGGTCACTGAGGTAGGGCGGGGTGAGGCCATGACGAATTTGAAAGCAGATGTGCTTTATCCAAAGTTGGCGTATCGACAAACCTGAATGCTCTTATGTTAAGGGACCTTAAAACAATCCACAAATCACAAAGAATGTGGCAAGTATAGTTCAATTATAAAGACCATCCTCCCTTCGTGTCATGAAATAGGTATTCTATTTTTCACCTTTGTGCCCAGCCAGATGGACCAAAATGATTGTTTCAGATCTCCTGTGTTCCTATTCATTTCTTTCTCTAAGGATAGTCCTTCCTCACTCGGGCAATGCTGCAGGCCTAAAGAACAGAATTCAGAGAGAAGATTCCTGTACCACCACCACCAACAACAACTTGTATTCACATCGTGCCTTTAAAGTACTGTAGTAAAACTTCACAGGAGTGTTTTCAGCCAATGAGCCACATAAAGACATATTAGGACAGGTGACCAAAAGCTTGGTCAAAAGAGGTAGGTTTTAAAGAGTGTCTTCAAGGAGTAGAGAGAGTGAAGAGGTTTAGGATAGATTCTAGCCATGTCATTCTAAAAATGGGCCCAATTCCCAAGAACAAATTTAAAAAAAAATCTTGCCTTATATGTTTTCGGACTTGGCAATAGATGGCAACACTGAAGAAAGAACTTGCATTTATATAATGCATTTTACAACATCTGGACGAGCCAAAGCGCTTCGCAGCTAATGAAGTACTTTTTGAAGTGTAGTTGCTGTTGTAATGTAGGAAATGCGGCAGACAATTTGCACACAGCAAGGTCCCACAAACAGCAATGAGATAATGGCCAGTAATCTGTTTTAGTGATGTTGATTGAGAGATAAATATTGGAACTCCCTTGCTCTGCATCGAAATAGTGCCATGAGATCTTTTAAGTCCACCTGAGAGGGCAGACGGGGCCTTGGCTTAACGTCTCATCCAAAAGACGGCAACTCCGACAGTGCAGCACTCCCTCAGCACTGCACTGGGAGTGTCAGCCTGGACTAGGTTGTAAGCCTATTCTCTGGCTCTCCCTGATGGCTTAGTGAATTTGGCCAGTGAGCAGCTGAGTCACTTGGATCAGAAAGGTTTTGAATGTGATTGCCAGGTTATGTTGATCTTAGCTAGGATAGTCATAAGGGGACTACAGTTACCCACAACCAATAATGTTGGGGGGGGGGGGGGGGGGGGGGGGGCAGAAATCAGCGAGGGTTGCCGTTCCTAATTGGTATCAAACAACTCCCTACCAGAAGTGTGGATGTTGGGCGAGAAGTAGAAGTAGCTTGGCTGTAATTCCCCCTGAGGTAGTATAGCATTCTGGCACTGAGTCTAGGCTCCCACAGCAATAATGACCATTTGTGTGAGGGGTCAGAGGGTGACCAAGGGCAGCAGACATATAACCAGGAGGGCATCAAGGCCTTCAGAAGAGGACAAGGTGGAGGGGAAATGGGATGAAAATGCCTACTTTAATCAATGTAGACTTACCCCACCCCCCGCACCCTGCCTCAGGAGGACAGAACGAGTAATCGATTGTGCATGGCCAACCCTCACTCCCACTAATCTAGTATCCATTCATTTCCGTGATGAGCCCCTGGCAAGAGAGGGTCCTTCCCAGGAACTCTCATTGATAACATATAGCTTCATATTACAGTACCAGAAAAGTGGACCGATAGCGCTAGCATCTCCTGCATGAAACAGCTCTCCAGGAATTAAAGATTAATCTCCTGGACACTGCTACGAGCGACCCTAGAGAAAAATCATAGGGGCATTAAACAAAATTGTGCATTCTTTTTAATTTTCTTTGAACACTCTTGTTCATTAGTTCTAAAAGTATTGGAGCTGGGCAAAGAAATGGCTGTTTGACTGGGGGAGGGCGGTTGGAGGCCGGAGGTCATGTGATGAAACCTCTAGGAAATGCGCCCAACCAGAGTTGCCAACGCTAACCCTTGCAAAAGCTGTTTAGATCATAAAATCTAGCGTGGGGCTCATTTTAAACAAATATGCACATCCAGGGGCGCAACTGAATGTGGATTCACGCGGGTGTCTCCCCTCCCCCTCCTAAGCCCACAGCGCGAGGAGAAGAGAGGAGCACTGGGCTTGCTTCCTTTGCTCCTTGTAAATCGAGCACAGATCCAACAGTAGCCTAATCCCCCAACACCCCCTCCCCCCTCTCTGTGGCTTGTACAATAAATTAAAAGCCTAACTCTATTAAATCTTCAACCAGATTTTATTGCCTGATCCCAGGTAACATCTGTTTTGTTTTGCACTGCAGTGCATCCTGAGGCTGTAATCAGGTTGCTACGTGTCCCAGCGGGAAGCAGTTAGTGGCAGAATTACTCCCCCAACGTACATACTGCGATAATGATTGCGATGCCTTCCCTCTATTATCCCCTCAGATCCCAAGCACACCGAGGCAAGCCCTTATTAAAGTGTCTTTGACGGGAGCACCAGATCATCATGTAGCACAGCTCAGCTGAAACACACGCCAGCAATTTTCTTAAACCTACAGGTCCGATGATTAGTTCCTTGCTTTCCATAATTCATTTCAGACGGCAAGACACACGGCAGTCTGGAACGATTTAATTTGATGTTTTCGCCATTTTCTCCCGACTCATTTCAGTTCCACAGGCAGCAGTCACCCTCCACGAGCTCCCCCATCATTCTATCTTTGGCCCTCAAACTGGGAGCATCGACTGGCTATTCCACCCCGGAGGGAGCATGGCTGAGGCCCATCTCGTCTTCACCCAACATCCAGTTTGCAGCGTGGGTCGATGGGCGGTGCTCAGGAAACTGGAATCCCCCCCTTCCTTAACCTATGGGTGCTGAGGTCAATTGTAGTCCCTCCTACCGACTGCCTGTCTAAGATCAGTTAATTCAGCACAGAGCATGGCTGGAATCTGAGGCCTTCTGGTCTGTAGGATTTAGTATGACACCTAATACTGTCCTTACGCATTCATTGATTGGGGATCCCCCCACTGACAGATCTGTACCAGGTGCATCACATTTCAAAACACAATGGAAACCTCCAATAACTCTGATGAGAACTAATTTTTAAAGTATCAAGAACCCAGTAATTGGTTTCTCATTCCATCATCCGTATTAACCATGAACTGAAAGATAATGTCAGGGCTCAAGAGATTCAGATAATCTCCCTCACCCTACCGAACCCTGGTTTTTCTTCCCTCCTCAGCACAAAGTACAATTTGAACCGGGACCCTTCCTTCAGCTGTAAAAGAGGCAGATTAAGGGGAGTGGGGCACAAGTTGGAAATAAAAATAACTGCTCAGTCTCTGCTCAAAGTTGCATAAAACTACGTTTCACCGGTGTGTTCTCACCTTTATATAGCATGTGTCCAACTCTCCCTCTATCCAAGACACTATCATGTCCAACACTTGCTCTCTACCCTGTGCACCATTCTGTCCAGCTTATTCACTCTCTCTCCCCCCACATTCCCATGTCTACCAGTCTGTCTATATCCCCCTGCCCAGCTCTCCCTTTCTATATAACCCATTCTCTCTCTCTATATCCCCCATTCTCTCTCTCTTTCTATATTCCGCATTCTCTCTATATTCCCCATTCTGTCTCTCTTTCTATATCCCCGATTCTGGCTCTCTTTCTATATTTCCCATTCTGTCTCTCTATATTCCCCATTCTGTCTCTCTTTCTATATCCCACATTCTCTCTCTCTATATCCCACATTCTCTCTCTCTTTCTATATTCCCCATTCTGTCTCTCTTTCTATATTCCCCATTCTGTCTCTCTTTCTATATCCCCCATTCTGTCTCTCTCTCTATATTCCCCATTCTGTCTCTCTATATTCCCCATTCTGTCTCTCTTTCTATATTCCCCATTCTGTCTCTCTTTCTATATTCCCCATTCTGTCTCTCTTTCTATATTCCCCATTCTGTCTCTCTTTCTATATTCCCCATTCTGTCTCTCTTTCTATATCCCCGATTCGGTCTCCCTTTCTATATTCCCCATTCTCTCTCTCTTTCTATATTCCCCATTCTGTCTCTCTTTCAAAATTCCCCATTCTGTCTCTCTTTCTATATTCCCCATTCTCTCTCTCTTTCTATATCCCCGATTCCGTCTCTCTTTCTATATCCCCCATTCTGTCTCTCTTTCTATATCCTCCATTCTGTCTCTTTCTATATTCCCCATTCTCTCTCTCTTTCTATATCCCCCATTCTCTCTCTCTTTCTATATCCCCCATTCTGTCTCTCTATATCCTCCATTCTGTCACTTTCTATATTCCCCATTCTCTCTCTCTTTCTATATCCCCCATTCTCTCTCTCTTTCTATATTCCCCATTCTGTCTCTCTATATCCCCCATTCTGTCTCTTTCTATATTCCCCATTCTCTCTCTCTTTCTATATTCCCCATTCTGTCTCTCTTTCTATATCCCCCATTCTGTCTCTCTTTCTATATTCCCCATTCTGTCTCTCTTTCTATATCCTCCATTCTGTCTCTTTCTATATTCCCCATTCTCTCTCTCTTTCTATATTCCCCATTCTCTCTCTCTTTCTATATTCCCCATTCTGTCTCTCTTTCTATATCCTCCATTCTGTCTCTTTCTATATTCCCCATTCTCTCTCTATATATTCCCCATTCTCTCTCTCTTTCTATATTCCCCATTCTGTCTCTCTTTCTATATCCTCCATTCTGTCTCTTTCTATATTCCCCATTCTCTCTCTCTTTCTATATTCCCCATTCTGTCTCTCTTTCTATATCCCCCATTCTGTCTCTCTTTCTATATTCCCCATTCTGTCTCTCTTTCTATATTCCCCATTCTGTCTCTCTTTCTATATCCCCCATTCTCTCTCTCTTTCTATATCCCACATTCTCTCTCTCTTTCTATATTCCCCATTCTGTCTCTCTTTCTATATTCCCCATTCTGTCTCTCTTTCTATATCCCCCATTCTCTCTCTCTTTCTATATCCCACATTCCCTCTCTCTTTCTATATTCCCCATTCTGTCTCTTTTTCTATATTCCCCATTCTGTCTCTCTTTCTATATCCCCCATTCTGTCTCTCTCTCTATATTCCCCATTCTGTCTCTCTTTCTATATTCCCCATTCTCTCTCTATATTCCCCATTCTGTCTCTCTTTCTATATTCCCCATTCTGTCTCTCTTTCTATATCCCCCATTCTCTCTCTCTTTCTATATCCCACATTCTCTCTCTCTTTCTATATTCCCCATTCTGTCTCTCTTTCTATATTCCCCATTCTGTCTCTCTTTCTATATCCCCCATTCTCTCTCTCTTTCTATATCCCACATTCTCTCTCTCTTTCTATATCCCCCATTCTGTCTCTCTCTCTATATTCCCCATTCTCTCTCTCTTTCTATATTCCCCATTCTGTCTCTCTTTCTATATTCCCCATTCTCTCTCTTTCTATATCCCCCATTCTGTCTCTCTTTCTATATTCCCCATTCTGTCTCTCTTTCTATATCCCCGATTCGGTCTCTCTTTCTATATTCCCCACTCTCTCTCTCTTTCTATATTCCCAATCTCTCTTTCCATATTCCCCATTCTCTCTCTCTTACTATATCCCCCATTCTCTCTCTCTTTCTATATTCCCCATTCTCTATTTCTTTCTATATTCCCCATTCTCTCTCTTTCTATATTCCCCATTCTGTCTGTCTTTCTATATCCCCCATTCTCTCTCTTTCTATATCCCCCATTCTCTCTCTTTCTATATTCCCCATTCTGTCTGTCTTTCTATATCCCCCATTCTCTCTCTCTCTTTCTATATTCCCCATTCTGTCTCTCTTTCTATATTCCCCATTCTGTCTCTCTTTCAATATTCCCCATTCTGTCTCTCTTTCTATATCCCCCATTCTGTCTCTCTTTCTATATCCCCCATTCTTTCTCTCTATCTATATCCCCCATTCTGTCTCTCTTTCTATATTCCCCATTCTGTCTCTCTTTCTATATCCCCCATTCTCTCTCTCTTTCTATATCCCCCATTCTGTCTCTCTTTCTGTATCTCCCATTCTCTCTCTCTTTCTATATTCCTCATTCTCTCTCTCTTTCTATATCCCCCATTCTGTCTCTCTTTCTATATTCCCCATTCTGTCTCTCTTTCTATATCCCCCATTCTCTCTCTCTTTCTGTATCCCCCATTCTCTCTCTCTTTCTATATTCCCCATTCTCTCTCTCTTTCTATATCCCCCATTCTGTCTCTCTTTCTATATCCCCCATTCTCTCTCTCTTTCTATATCCCCCATTCTGTCTCTCTTTCTGTATCCCCCATTCTCTCTCTCTTTCTATATTCCCCATTCTCTCTCTCTATCTATATCCCCCATTCTGTCTCTCTTTCTATATTCCCCATTCTGTCTCTCTTTCTATATCCCCCATTCTCTCTCTCTTTCTATATCCCCCATTCTCTCTCTCTTTCTGTATCCCCCATTCTCTCTCTCTTTCTATATTCCCCATTCTCTCTCTCTTTCTATATCCCCCATTCTGTCTCTCTATCTATATCCCCCATTCTGTCTCTCTTTCTATATTCCCCATTCTCTCTCTCTTTCTATATCCCCCATTCTCTCTCTCTTTCTATATCCCCCATTCTCTCTCTCTTTCTATATTCCCCATTCTCTCTCTCTTTCTATATCCCCCATTCTCTCTTTCTATATCCCGCATTCTCTCTCTCTTTCTATATTCCCCATTCTGTCTCTCTTTCTATATTCCCCATTCTGTCTCTCTTTCTATACCCCCATTCTGTCTCTCTTTCTATATTCCCCATTCTGTCTCTCTTTCTATATCCCCCATTCTGTCTCTCTTTCTATATTCCCCATTCTCTCTCTTTTTATATATTCCCCATTCTGTCTCTCTTTCTATATTCCCCATTCTGTCTCTCTTTCTATATTCCCCATTCACTCTCTCTTTCTGTATTCCCCATTCTCTCTCTCTTTCTATATTCCCCATTCTGTCTCTCTTTCTATATTCCCCATTCTGTCTCTCTTTCTATATTCCCCATTCTATCTCTCTTTCTATATTCCCCATTCTGTCTCTCTTTCTATATTCCCCATTCTGTCTCTCTTTCTATATTCCCCATTCTGTCTCTCTTTCTATATTCCCCATTCTGTCTCTCTTTCTATATTCCCCATTCTGTCTCTCTTTCTATACCCCCCATTCTGTCTCTCTTTCTATATCCCCCATTCTGTCCCTCTTTCTATATCCCCCATTCTGTCTCTCTTTCTATATCCCCCATTCTGTCTCTCTTTCTATATTCCCCATTCTGTCTCTCTTTCTATATTCCCCATTTTCTCTCTCTTTCTATATTCCCCATTCTGTCTCTCTTTCTATATTCCCCATTCTGTCTCTCTTTCTATATTCCCCATTCTGTCTCTCTTTATATGTTCCCCATTCTCTCTCTTTTTATATATTCCCCATTCTGTCTCTCTTTCTATATTCCCCATTCTGTCTCTCTTTCTATATCCCCCATTCTCTCTCTCTTTCTATATTCCCCATTCTGTCTCTCTTTCTATATCCCCCATTCTGTCTCTCTTTCTATATCCCCCATTCTCTCTCTCTTTCTATATTCCCCATTCTGTCTCTCTATATTCCCCATTCTGTCTCTCTTTCTATATTCCCCATTCTGTCTCTCTTTATATATTCCCCATTCTCTCTCTTTTTATATATTCCCCATTCTGTCTCTCTTTCTATATTCCCCATTCTGTCTCTCTTTCTATATCCCCCATTCTCTCTCTCTTTCTATATTCCCCATTCTGTCTCTCTTTCTATATCCCCCATTCTGTCTCTCTTTCTATATTCCCCATTGTCTCTCTCTTTCTATATTCCCCATTCTCTGTCTCTTTCTATATTCCCCATTCTGTCTCTCTTTCTATATTCCCCATTCTCTCTCTCATTCTATATTCCCCATTCTCTCTCTCTTTCTATATCCCCCCTTCTCTCTCTCTTTCTATATTCCCAATTCTGTCTCTCTTTCTATATCCCCCATTCTGTCTCTCTTTCTATATTCCCCATTCTCTCTCTCATTCTATATTCCCCATTCTCTCTCTCTTTCTATATCCCCCCTTCTCTCTCTCTTTCTATATTCCCCATTCTGTCTCTCTTTCTATATTCCCCATTCTGTCTCTCTTTCTATATTCCCCATTCTGTCTCTCTTTCTATATTCCCCATTCTGTCTCTCTTTCTATATTCCCCATTCTCTCTCTCTTTCTATATTCCCCATTCTCTCTCTCTTTCTATATTCCCCATTCTGTCTCTCTTTCTATATTCCCCATTCTCTCTCTCTTTCTATATTCCCCATTCTCTCTTTCATTCTATATTCCCCATTCTGTCTCTCTTTCTATATCCCCCATTCTGTCTCTCTTTCTATATTCCCCATTCTCTCTTTCATTCTATATTCCCCATTCTCTCTTTCATTCTATATTCCCCATTCTCTCTCTCTTTCTATATGCCCCATTCTCTCTCTCTTTCTTTATTCCCCATTCTGTCTCTCTTTCTATATTCCCCATTCTGTCTCTCTTTCAATATTCCCCATTCTGTCTCTCTTTCTATATCCCCCATTCTGTCTCTCTTTCTATATCCCCCATTCTTTCTCTCTATCTATATCCCCCATTCTGTCTCTCTTTCTATATTCCCCATTCTGTCTCTCTTTCTATATCCCCCATTCTCTCTCTCTTTCTATATCCCCCATTCTGTCTCTCTTTCTGTATCCCCCATTCTCTCTCTCTTTCTATATTCCCCATTCTCTCTCTCTTTCTATATCCCCCATTCTGTCTCTCTTTCTATATTCCCCATTCTGTCTCTCTTTCTATATCCCCCATTCTCTCTCTCTTTCTGTATCCCCCATTCTCTCTCTCTTTCTATATTCCCCATTCTCTCTCTCTTTCTATATCCCCCATTCTGTCTCTCTTTCTATATCCCCCATTCTCTCTCTCTTTCTATATCCCCCATTCTGTCTCTCTTTCTGTATCCCCCATTCTCTCTCTCTTTCTATATTCCCCATTCTCTCTCTCTATCTATATCCCCCATTCTGTCTCTCTTTCTATATTCCCCATTCTGTCTCTCTTTCTATATCCCCCATTCTCTCTCTCTTTCTATATCCCCCATTCTCTCTCTCTTTCTGTATCCCCCATTCTCTCTCTCTTTCTATATTCCCCATTCTCTCTCTCTTTCTATATCCCCCATTCTGTCTCTCTATCTATATCCCCCATTCTGTCTCTCTTTCTATATTCCCCATTCTCTCTCTCTTTCTATATCCCCCATTCTCTCTCTCTTTCTATATCCCCCATTCTCTCTCTCTTTCTATATTCCCCATTCTCTCTCTCTTTCTATATCCCCCATTCTCTCTTTCTATATCCCGCATTCTCTCTCTCTTTCTATATTCCCCATTCTGTCTCTCTTTCTATATTCCCCATTCTGTCTCTCTTTCTATACCCCCATTCTGTCTCTCTTTCTATATTCCCCATTCTGTCTCTCTTTCTGTATCCCCCATTCTGTCTCTCTTTCTATATTCCCCATTCTCTCTCTTTTTATATATTCCCCATTCTGTCTCTCTTTCTATATTCCCCACTCTGTCTCTCTTTCTATATTCCCCATTCACTCTCTCTTTCTGTATTCCCCATTCTCTCTCTCTTTCTATATTCCCCATTCTGTCTCTCTTTCTATATTCCCCATTCTGTTTCTCTTTCTATATTCCCCATTCTATCTCTCTTTCTATATTCCCCATTCTCTCTCTCTTTCTATATCCCCCATTCTGTCTCTCTTTCTATATTCCCCATTCTGTCTCTCTTTCTATATTCCCCATTCTGTCTCTCTTTCCATATCCCCCATTCTGTCTCTCTTTCTATATTCCCCATTCTGTCTCTCTTTCTATATTCCCCATTCTCTCTCTCTTTCTATATCCCCCATTCTGTCTCTCTTTCTGTATTCCCCATTCTCTCTCTCTTTTTATATTCCCCATTCTCTCTCTCTTTCTATATTCCCCACTCTGTCTATCTTTCTATATTCCCCACTCTGTCTCTCTTTCGATATGCCTCATTCTGTCTCTCTTTCTATATTCCCCATTCTCTCTCTCTTTCTATATTCCCCATTCTGTCTCTCTTTCTGTATTCCCCATTCTGTCTCTCTTTCTATATCCCCCATTCTCTCTCTCTTTCTATATTCCCCATTCTGTCTCTCTTTCTATATCCCCCATTCTCTCTCTCTTTCTATATTCTCCATTCTGTCTCTTTTTCTATATTCCCCATTCTCTCTCTTTCTATATTCCCCATTCTGTCTCTCTTTCTACATCCCCCATTCTCTCTCTCTTTCTATATCCCCCATTCTCTCTCTCTTTCTATATTCCCCATTCTGTCTCTCTTTCTATATTCCCCATTCTCTCTCTCTTTCTATATCCCGCATTCTCTCTCTCATTCTATATTCCCCATTCTGTCTCTCTTTCTATATTCCCCATTCTGTCTCTCTTTCTATATTCCCCATTCTGTCTCTCTTTCTATATCCCGCATTCTCTCTCTCTTTCTATATTCCCCATTCTGTCTCTCTTTCTATATTCCCCATTCTGTCTCTCTTTCTACATCCCCCATTCTCTCTCTCTTTCTATATCCCCCATTCTGTCTCTCTTTCTATATCCCCCATTCTGTCTCTCTTTCTATATTCCCCATTCTCTCTCTCTTTCTATATCCCCCATTCTGTCTCTCTTCCTATATCCCTCATTCTGTCTCTCTTTCTATATCCCCCATTCTCTCTCTCTTTCTATATCCCCCATTCTGTCTCTCTTTCGATATTCCCCATTCTGTCTCTCTTTCTATATTCCCCATTCTGTCTCTCTTTCTACATCCCCCATTCTCTCTCTCTTTCTATATCCCCCATTCTGTCTCTCTTTCTATATCCCCCATTCTGTCTCTCTTTCTATATTCCCCATTCTCTCTCTCTTTCTATATCCCCCATTCTGTCTCTCTTTCTATATCCCCCATTCTGTCTCTCTTTCTATATCCCCCATTCTGTCTCTCTTCCTATATCCCTCATTCTGTCTCTCTTTCTATATCCCACATTCTCTCTCTCTCTTTCTATATTCCCCATTCTCTCTCTCTTTCTATATTCTCCATTCTGTCTCTTTTTCTATATTCCCCATTCTCTCTCTTTCTATATTCCCCATTCTGTCTCTCTTTCTACATCCCCCATTCTCTCTCTCTTTCTATATCCCCCATTCTGTCTCTCTTTCTATATCCCCCATTCTCTCTCTCTTTCTATATCCCCCATTCTGTCTCTCTTTCTATATTCCCCGTTCTGTCTCTCTTTCTATATTCCCCATTCTGTCTCTCTTTCTATATCCCCCATTCTCTCTCTCTTTCTATATTCCCCATTCTGTCTCTCTTTCTATATCCCCCATTCTGTCTCTCTTTCTATATCCCCCATTCTCTCTCTCTTTCTATATCCCCCATTCTCTCTCTCTTTCTATATTCCCCATTCTGTCTCTCTTTCTATATTCCCCATTTTCTCTCTCTTTCTATATTCCCCATTCTGTCTCTCTTTCTATATTCCCCATTCTGTCTCTCTTTCTATATCCCCCATTCTCTCTCTCTTTCTATATCCCCCATTCTCTCTCTCTTTCTATATCCCCCATTCTGTCTCTCTTTCTATATTCCCCGTTCTGTCTCTCTTTCTATATTCCCCATTCTGTCTCTCTTTCTATATCCCCCATTCTCTCTCTCTTTCTATATCCCCCATTCTCTCTCTCTTTCTATATCCCCCATTCTCTCTCTCTTTCTATATTCCCCATTCTGTCTCTCTTTCTATATTCCCCATTTTCTCTCTCTATATCCCCCATTCTCTCTCTCTTTCTATATTCCCCATTCTGTCTCTTTCTATATTCCCCATTCTGTCTCTCTTTCTATATCCCCCATTCTGTCTCTCTTTCTATATTCCCCATTCTCTCTCTCTTTCTATCTCCCCCATTCTCTCTCTCTTTCTATATTCCCCATTCTGTCTCTCTATATCCCCCATTCTCTCTGTCTTTCTATATTCCCCATTCTCTCTCTTTCTATATTCCCCATTCTGTCTCTCTTTCTATATCCCCCAATCTGTCTCTCTTTCTATATCCCCCATTCTGTCTCTCTTTCTATATTCCCCATTCTGTCTCTCTATATCCCCCATTCTCTCTCTCTTTCTATATCCCCCATTCTGTCTCTCTTTCTATATTCCCCATTCTGTCTCTCTTTCTATATTCCCTATTCTGTCTCTCTTTCTATATCCCCCATTCTCTCTCTCTTTCTATATCCTCCATTCTCTCTCTCTCTCTTTCTATATTCCCCATTCTGTCTCTCTTTCTATATCCCCCATTCAATTTCTCTCTTTCTGTACTGCCTTTCCAGATCCTTCCCCCATAATCCTTCCTATCCTGTCCCATACTTTGTGATCTGTGTAGTAGCTACAACAAGTGCCAGGAATCTTATACTGTTCAGTCATCCAACCTACAAATTACAGATATGGAGGAACTGACTTGCATTTATATAGCGCCTTTCACGACCTTGGGATGTCCCAAAGTGCCAATGAAAGACTTTTGAGTTGTAGTCAGTGTTGTAACATAGGGAAACGCGGCAGTCAATTTCCGCACAGCAAGGCCCAACAAACAGCAATGTGATAATGACCAGATAATCTTTTTTTTAGTGATGTTGGTTGAGGGATAAATATTGGCCAGGACATCGGGGAGAACCCCCCTACTCTTCTTCAAAATAGTGCCATGGGATCTTTTACGTCCACTTGACAGGGCAGACAGGGCCTCGGTTTAACATCTCATCTGAAAGACGGCACGTCCGACAGTGCAGCACTCCCTCAGCACTGCACTGGACAGTCAGCCTAGATTATGTGCTGAGTTTTCTGGAGTGGGACTTGAACCCACGGCATTCTGACTTCCGTGGTGTGTGGACTACCAACTGAGCCAATGCCAACACTATGACAATATATGCCAGTTATTTTCTGATTAACCCATGATCCTGCAGTCAGGTGGCTGACTTGGTAAAGCCAGTTTGTAGCTGAGCTGTATGGATAAGCAAAGTCCCAGATTCAGTCTCAGGTCTCAGCAGGGACTGCTAGACTGGCATCAGCATCCCTCGGGGCAGGTAGTGCAGGGAGACTAGTTAGGTTTCCTGCAGCAGACCCAGAGCCGGATTAAAAATCCTTGGCACCCTGGGCACCAAGAACATCCTGGGCCCCTCCGCACAAATGCCCCCCTCCTCTCCCCGCCCCCACCATTCACCTCCCCAATCCATTAAAACACAAATGTGTAATAAACTGCGAGAAGAAATAGGCCCGTAGATTATTTACACACTGCATTAATAATAAAGCAAATCATATCACAATGTGCTACTTAAATAGAACTGCATCATTCTGTATTGATATTGCGGTGAATCTGCTGACTCTGTGTCACCCCCTTCTGACAGTATTTTTAATTGCGAGGATATTTGCTCCAGTGGTGGTACTCAGTTTTACTGTGTGATGTTGAGGTTTACCAGAGGCATCGGGCAGGATTTTCATTGGGCCGTGGAGGCGGGATTGGAGATGTGTGGGGGGATAAAATTGCAAAAACTGGCGGGCGGGCCGAACCCCGCCTCCATCCCGCCTCCAAGCAATTTTCATTAATTCGTGTCTAATGGTCCTGTCTCCAAGAGGCGGGATAGGCCCTTAAGTCCCTTAACAAGCACTAAATTGCCTCTATAATGCCATTTTGAAAGGCCTTTGTGATTTTAACCCTTCTCCCACATGAAACACGCCTGTTCTGAAACACGACGGTGAAACCTGGCGGTAGCACAATTGGATTGCTGACTATCAGCTGCAGCTCAACCATTAAAGAGGAGATTTGATCAGCCATCATTTGCAGGTGGCAGGACTTTGTAGTCTCAGGTCTGGGGGAACTTTTAGAAGGCTTAACCACACCTGTGGAAGTTTGGAGCCTCACACCCATCTCCAGTGTGACCTCCTGGGAAATCCCTCTTGCCACCTTCACTGAGCGCTTCCTCAACTGAGGCATATTCCAGAAGCATGGGAGCCATTTATTTCCTTCCCTTCTGGACATTGGATGAGGATGAAGACCAGCCGCGGCCTCAGCAGAACCATGAACAACAGTGGCACCAACAACAGCAGCAACAACAAGAGCGCCAAACTGCTGCTCACCCACCTGAAGCTGCACAGGCCAGAAGGGGCCAGCGCATGGAAGCCCGTCGGCGCAGGAGATACCCCCCAAACAGGGTCTACAGACACAGGGTCAACTACCTCAACATGTCTGAGCAGCAGTGCCAAAGGCGGCTCCGACTTTCGTGAGAGGTAGTGGGTGACATCTGCGCAATGCTGCAACAAGACCTGCAGCCCAGAGGACCAGGTGGACAACCAGTGGCCGTCAAAGTCACCACCGCACTCAACTTTTTTGCCTCAGGCTCATTCCAGGGATCAGCAGCAGACATCAGTGGCATCTCCCAGGTGGCCACACACACTTGCATCACGCAGGTAACTGATGCCCTCTTTGCCATCGTGCACAATCACATCCATTTCACTAAGGATCAAGCAAGTGTCACGGCGCGTGCGGTTGAATTAGCTAATCTGGCAGGCTTTCCAAGGGTGCAGGGCATCGTTGAATGCACACATGTGCCCCTTAAGGCACCCCAGCGCAATCCAGGTATTTTTATCAACCGCAAGGGCTTCCACTCTCTTAACGTTCAGCTGGTGTGTGACCACAAGAAGGAAATTTTGCATGTTTGTGCCAAGTACCCTGGCAGTTGCCATGACTCCTTCATACTGCGCCAGTCTAGTGTGTCTCCGCTATTCAGTCCGCCAGACCAACTTAACGGATGGCTACTTGGAGACAAGGGCTATCCCCTGAAGACGTGGCTAACGACACCGTTGAGGAGCCCATCCAATGAAGCTGAGGAGAGCTACAACTCCAGCCACATATCCACCAGAACCATAATCGAGCAAACCATCTGTTTGCTGAAGATGCGCTTCAGATGCCTGGATAGACCAGGTGGAGCCCTGCAGTACTCAGCAGCCAGGGTCTCCAGAATCGTCGTGGTTTGCTGTGCACTTCACAACATAGCACAGCGTTGTGGCTTGCAGATTCCTGAGGACCAAGTGGCTCGACACATATCCTCCTCAGATGAGGAGGAGGAGGAGAGCGAAAACGAACATCTTGCAGAGGCCCATCAACCAGCTACAGCAGTACGCGAGAACATTGCTGCCCAGGATGCAAGGAACGCACTCATCTTGGCCAGATTTGCTTAGCCTAGCCAATGAAGCACTTTTGCCTCGCAGCTTCTTATCTGAGCATCGACAATGGCCAAGGACCAGCGGATTCCTAGCAATTTGATCACCATACTGACAATTGCAAGTAATCCTAAGCCCTCAATGTGAAAGTCCCAGTCGCGAAATGACACACGCCACAACTACAGCAGTAGCCATCAGATTTTTTATTTACATTATTCATCTGATGGCTTTTTCACAGAAAACATCAAATTTCACCCAAGTGACTACCCTTGTGACTATTTGTGCAGTATCTTTCTCTTACATGTGCTCCTACATGGTGCTTCCCCTGTGGCTTCAGCAGATGTGGAGGTCCCTTGCTCACTTTCCTGCTGCTCCTGTCTCGACACCTTTGGCGGGCGTCCTCTGGGGTTGCGAACCTGTGAGGGCTCGGCAACAGTCTGCTGCTCCTGCGGCTGTGCAGGGGTTGAGACGCCGATCTCAGTTGGGTGTGGACTCTGATGGGGCTCTGACTGAGGGCTCTGCAGTGGCATGGAAGTGTGAGCGCTTGGAGAGGAGCCCCCACTTCCTTGATGTCTGCCACCAACTTCCCTCTCATGGGTCAAGTCCCCCTCAGTGCTTGCAAGTGGCTTGAGAGCACCTTGCTGCACATCAGGGGGGCCATGAGGCCCCGTATCTGCACTGGCAGTCCTACTCAGAAGGACTTCCATGAAGGTCTGGTTTCTCTGTTGAATAGATGACCATCGCTCCTCCAGAGATGTCATTCTATTCTGAACACTCACCATGTTTTCTGCACTCTGGCGACTTATCACCTCCATGGAGGTTGTCATCCTTTCTATGGTGATGCGTTCATGCACCAGTGACTCCACAAAGGCTCTGCTCATGTTCGCTATGGACTCCTCCATTCGCTCCACACTCACAGCGACCCTGGAGACAAAAGCTGCCAGAGACTCCTGCATCTGTTCCTGGAGTTCCAGCACCGCTGATCTTATGTATGGACCCAGAGGCTCGACATGCAGCTGAGCTGAGCTGGCAGAGTCCTGCGCCCTCCAACTAGGACTCTCCACTGCTGTCCCTGTCTCCACAATCTGCTGATGCTCACTTGTGAGCTGTGATACACCTATGTCCTGAAGGTCCCACCGAGGTGTGAGTGTCTGCGCTGGTGCTGGGTGCGCTGAATTCTGCTGACGCTGTGCCATCAGAGGTTGCAGCTTCCCCTGAGGAGTCTTGAGGCTCATGCTCTTCCTCCTGGCTAGTGGGGACGGGTGCTTGCGATGGTCCTGTGGAGGAGTAAAGGAAAGAGTCAGAGATGTGATGCCAAGGTTACATGCACATTGCATATTGCAGATGATCATAAGTCCATCTGTTAGAGCTTCAGAATCATTATCAGCGACTCAATCAATATCAATGAGAGAGATGGAAAACTATTCTGTCACCAGCTTGCTGTGATGCACCCCTCTGTCTGTCCCCCACTTGCGCATCTTCCTCCACTCCTACGATCTCCAGGACCGCCTCCTCCCAGGGGGTGAGGTGGGTTACTGAGGGTGGCCCTCCTCCTGTCCTCGCTCTTTCTCGTTTATTGTGAGCTCTCTTTTCCTGCAATGAGGGAGACAAGTGGCGGTTGAGTGAGAATGAAGGAGTGAATGTAGAGATTCCATAGCATAGATACTTAGAAGGAGACAAAGATGGAGTGAGGTTGCAAGACCAAGGGCTCTCCCTGTGTGTTGTCCGTTGTTTTCATAGCATCACAGTGATAGGGAGTGTGAGGGCTGCATAGTCGACTAGTTAGGTGAATGTGACCATAGAGAGAGAGGGAATGGGTATGGGTGCATGGATGTCAGTGTCAAGTGGGATGTGGAGGAAGAGATTGCTAAAGCTGAGTGCTGGTGAGAAAAGGCAATGGGGATCAGATTGAGGGTGATGGGAAATTCATACTCACTTTTCCAGTGCACAGAAGGTCATGAAATCTCTTCCTGCACTGAATCCAGGTTCTGCGGGTTACTGATAATGAGTTGACCTCCTCTGCCACCTGGATCCGCACAGCCTTGGTCTGCTGGGGAGGCTTCTTCCTCCCTGAAGAAGGGAAGAGCACCTCTTTATTGGCTCTTGCTCCCTCAACTAAAGCCTGCAGGGCAACGTCATCAAACCTGGGAGCAGACCTAGGTCTCTCGCTGGTCATTCTGCCTCCAGGTCCCTGTAGCATGAAAGGCCAATAGGTTGGCAGTCTGCAGAAGAAGCAAGGCTTGTTGCAGACCTTAAATGCAGCAGCAATGATGACGTCATCGGAAGCGACTTTCAGACTGGAAAAATTCACTTGCCATGGGTTCCCACACGTTGGAGCTCAATTGGCCAATTAAGTTAAAATCGCATCAATCGGCCACATCGATTTAGATTCGGGTGGATAACACAAAATGCGGATTACACGACCCCAGCCCGCCCCTGAATTAAAATCCAGCCCAGTGTGTTGGGCCAAGCCCCCTGCCGTAATGCACCCCGAGCAGACTACTTTCCAAGGACTCCTGCGGGACAGTAACACCCTTGTGGGCATCAGGCGAGGACAACAATAGGATTTGCTCTTACGACTCCCCTCACCCAATGGACAAATAACTTGACCTCCTGCTTCCAATGGATGAATAGCCTGTCCATCTACAATCTACAACAACAACTTCCATTTATATAGCACCTTTACTGTAGCAAAACGTCCCAAGGTGCTTAACAAGAGTGTTATCAATAAAAACATTTTTGACACTGCGCCATATAAGGAGGTATTAGGACAGATCTTGGTCAAAGAGACAGGTTTTAAGGAGCATCTTAAAGGAGGAGAAAGAGGCGGCGAGGTTTAGGGCGGGAGTTCCAGAGCTCAGGGCCTGGGCAGCTGAAGGCACGGCCGCCAAGGGTGGAGCGATTAAAACCGAGGATGCGCAAGAGGCCAGAATTGGAGGAGCGCAGAGATCTCGAAGGCTTGTAGGACTGGAGAAGGTTACAGAGATAGGGAGGGGCGAGGCCATGGAAGAATTTGAAAGCAAGGATCACAATTTTAAAACTGAGGCATTGTCGGACTGGGAGCCAGTATAGGTCAGCAAGCACAGGGGTGTTGGGTGAACGGGACTTGGTGCGAGTTAGGACACGGAGTTTTGGATGAGCAGAAGTTTATGTAGGGTGGAAGACGGGAGGCCAACCAGGAGTGTGTTGGAATTGTCAAGTCTAGAGGTAGCAAAGGCGTGAATGAAGATTTCAGCAGCAGAGGAGCTGAGGCAAGGGCGGAGTTGGGCGATGTTACGAAGGCCGTCTTAGTGATGGAGTGGATAGGTGGTCGCACTTGATTTGAGTAAAGTTGCACCTGGAACTGTACAAGAGTCAGCACCTTCAGGAGAGGAGAGGAGAAAGCTGAAGGTGAAAGAGAGAAAAAAATTGTATCGCAACTTCCCTGCTAACTAAGTCCAGGTAAACCTGGAATGTTACTATAGTAATCTGGGATGTTATGATTAAGGTTATCCACCAGGTGGTGCTGTAGCCAATGCTGCTGGTAAGGTCAGAGGTTTCCTTCCTGTCAAGGTCAGAGGTTTGCTTCCTGTCAAGGTCAGCAAAGGTGAAATGCCAGGATGCAGGCATGATGTTTGTTACTCTGTTTGTTAGTAAAGTACTCGTGTTAATTCTACGATATCGCCTCTTCGCGTCCTTGTCTCACTACATGGATTTATCACATTTGGCGACAAGGTAACTAAGGACCCTGGATAAAGAGGAAGTCTGCCAGGATGTTTAAACAACAAAATCACGAGCTGAAGTTAGCTACCAGCTGGAAGAGAGCATGGCTGCCACGGTAGGAACGGTTTCTGCTTTTGATAGTCAAGCACAAACCTGGGAGGAATACTGTGAAGTGTTGGGTTATTTTTTCGAAGCAAATGAAATAAATGATGCCGGAAAAAGGAAAGCCATTCTGCTTAGTCCAGTGGGAAGCCAAACCTACAGTTTGATGAAGAATCTGCTCAGTCCTGAAAAGCCTGGAGACAAATCATTCGTTGAATTAGTGGCTTTGCTAAAAGAACATTTCAACCCTAAGCCTAGTGAGATTGTACAGCGGTTCAAGTTTAATTCAAGGAACAGGAAAGAGGAAGAGAGCGTAATGGACTATGTAGCGGTGTTGCGTAAATTAGCACAAGATTGCAATTATGGGAACAACCTGAAGGAAATGCTGCGAGATAGGCTAGTTTGCGGAATTATGGACGACCAAATGCAGCGTAGATTATTATCCGAGACTGGGCTTACTTATGAAAAAGCATTGGAACTTGCTCAAGCCATAGAGACAGCGAACGGAGATGTAAAAGAAATACAGGGTTCAGACAGAGCTAATGCTACGCAAGTTGCAGGTCAGGTTGTTGTGCACAAGTTGGACATGCGTCAGAAACCACAACGTAAGCATGTGAAGGCATGTTATAGATGCAAGGGCGATCACCTGGTGAGTGAATGCCGGTTTCTGGAGGAAAAGTGCTACAAGTGTGGGAAACAAGGGCACACAAAACGAGCTTGCAGGGTGAAATCACCTGTGGAGGAATCCAAACCAAAAAGGGGAGGACAGCAAAACCAAGGGAGAGAAGTAAAAAAACATGGAGCACACCACATCAGCGGGGAAGCTGAGGAAGAAGAGGACATGTTCATAATGTATAGCATGTTGGAGAACATTCCAAAAGTGGCTCCTATCACATTGCAACTGACAGTAAATGAATCTAAGGTGAACTTTGAAGTGGATACAGGGTGTGGCGTGACCATAATGAACAAGGCAGAGTACTCAAAATTGTGGAACCGTGCAAAAGTTCCAGAGTTAAAGCCTTGCTCCCTGCATCTTAAAACATATACAGGTGAACGAGTAGCGACATTAGGTACAGCTAATGTAACTGTGCAACACATGGACACAGTGGAACAGCTACCTGTAATTATAGTATCGGGTACCGGACCAAACCTGTTAGGTCAGGGCTGGATAAAAGAACTTAAATTAGACTGGGGAGCAGTACATCAAATAGATGCAGGTAAACAGTTGACTTTGCAAGAAGTGTTGAATGAACATGAGAATGTGTTCAAGGAGGAACTTGGCACATTTAATGGCCCCCCAGCTAAGATTTATGTAGACAAGGAGGCACAGCCAAGGTTTTTTAAAAAACGACTTGTGCCTTATGCCATGAAGCCAAAGGTAGAGGCTGAGCTCGACCATCTATTGAGAGAAGAACATACTGGAGCCACTGAAATGTTCGGAATGGCCAGCTCCCATAGTACCCGTTATAAAACCGGACAATTCGGTAAGACTCTGTGGAGACTATAAATTGACAGTCAATCAGGTGTCCAAACTAGAGATGTATCCGATTCCCAAAACAGAGGATCTCTTTGCAAACCTGGCTGGAGGAAAGAAATTCACAAAGTTGGATATGAGTCATGCCTACTTGCAGATTACACTGGATGACGAATCAAAGAAGTATGTCACCATAAATACACACAAGGGTTTGTTTACATATAACCGCTTACCGTTTGGTGTCTCATCTAGTCCAGCTATCTTCCAGAGGACAATCGAAGGTGTACTGCAAGGGATTCCACATGTTTCCATCTATCTGGATGACATTCTGGTGACGGGAAGAACCGACCAGGAGCATCTGAGCACTCTGAGAAAGGTACTACAGAGATTGGAGAGGGCAGGGTTCCGGCTCAAGAGGAGTAAGTGCACTTTCCTGGGGAATGAGGCAGTGTTCCTGGAACACAGATTGGACGCCACCGGGCTCCATCCACTCAAGGAGAAGGTACAAGCACTGCAGGACGCCCCAGCTCCTACAAATGTGGCTGAGTTAGAAGCTTACCTGGGACTGCTGAACTATTATAACAGGTTTTTACCAAACTTGTCCACTGTGTTAGCACCTCTTCACAAACTACTGCGGAAGGAGACACAGTGGCAGTGGGGAGAGGAGCAGGGGGTTTCATTTGAACAGTCCAAGAAACTGATGCTGTCGTCTGGTGTGCTGGTTCACTACAATGCAGAGAAAGACATCATTCTCTCTTGTGACGCTTCACCTTATGGGGTGGGGGCAGTTCTTTCACACTGCATGGAAGATGGAACTGAAAGACCAATAGGGTTTATGTCCCGAACTCTAACACCAGCGGAAAAAATCTATTCCTAGTTAGACAAAGAGGGGTTAGCAGTAATGTTTGGGTTACAGAGGTTCCACAAGTACATATATGGCAGGAAGTTCACCATATGCACCGATCATAAACCTCCTCTCTCTTTTCAATGAAATTAAAGCAGTTCCACAGATGGTGTCACCCCGGATCCAGAGGTGGGCAGTGACATTGAGGGCATATGAGTATGTCATCGTCTACAAGGCGGGCAAGTACCATGGGAACGCAGATGCCTTGAGCCGTCTTCCACTGCCAGGCACACCTATCCGTGCAGCTCCAGAGGACAGAGTTTTGATGTTGGAGGACACTGACATGGCACTTGTGACTGCAGAGCAAGTAAGAACATGGACAGGTAAAGATCCAGTACTGTCTAGAGTTCGAGAATACGTGGTGAGGGGATGGCCACAGCATCCGGAAGGGGCTGACTTCACACCCTACAGTGTCAGGAAAACAGAGCTGAGTGTGCAGGATGGTTGTGTGTTGTGGGGAGCACAAGTGATTATTCCACAGCCAGCACGACAGTCTATCCTAGAGCAACTACATCAGTGTCATCCTGGGGTCTCGCATATGAAAGCCTTGGCTAGGAGTTACTTGTGGTGGCCAAAGCTAGATGAGGAGATAGAAAATCTAGTCAAGACATGCAGCACTTGTCAGGAACACCGGAAGGCACCAGCAGCGGCTCCTCTCCACCCCTGGGAGTGGCCGGATAAACCATAGAGAAAATTGCACTTAGATTATGCGGGTCCATTCATGGGGAAGATGTTCCTCATAATCATTGATGCACATTCCAAATGGATGGATGTTTATCCTGTAAATTCTGCTTCCGCCACTACTACTATAGACTGCCTGCGTCGGAGCTTCAGTAATCAAGGGCTACCGGAGATCGTGGTGAGTGACAATGCCACTGTTTTGTGAGTACAGAGACAAAAGAGTTCTTGAGAAAAAATGGCATAGTGCAGGTGACCTCGGCTCCATATCATCCGTCCTCGAATGGACTTGCAGAGAGAGCCGTACAAACATTTAAGGAGATGATGAAAAAAAGTGCAGAAGGGAGTTTAGCAGCCAAAGTGTCACGGGTTCTGTTCAGCTACAGAATAACACCTCAATCCACCACAGGACTCTCTCCTGCTGAGATATTATTAGGTCGTAGACTAGGCTCCACTCTTGACCTTGTCCACCCCGACCTAAAAAGGAAAATGGAAAACAGACAAAACAAACAAAAAGAGAACCTTGACAAAAGAACAGAGCCGACGTTTTGGAGAAGGAGATGCGGTCCTTACCAAGAATTTCAGTTATGGGCCAAAGTGGATTCCTGGCTTCATAGACTCAATGACAGGTCCAGTATCATACAAGGTCATGTTGGGAGATGGTAGGGTAGTACGCAGACATGTAGATCAGATACTTCCCAGACATGGGGAAATTGAAATGAAGGTTCCAGATGCAATGACTGAAGACAGGGTTGCCCCCAGTTATCCAAGTGCATCTGTGGTGCCACCACCAGGGACAGAGATAATTCCGCAGGAACCTATTCGTCAAGAGGAAACCATCGTTGCCGAGTCAGATACTCTGAGCACTGCTCAGGAGCAGCTGGTGGCTTCACCACAAATGAGCAGGGACTTTACTGTTAGACGTTCACAAAGGCCTCGCAAGCCACCAGAGAGATTGATACTGAACTGTTAGATTCGTCATGTATGGAACATGATGAATGGAGGCTCCTTATGTGACCCTCAGGAATGGTTGTTTGTTAAGAAATTCATACTGAAATCTTAAAGGTGGAGGGATATAGTAATCTGGGATCTTATGATTAAGGTTATTCACCAGGCAGTGCTGTAGCCAATGCTGCTGCTAAGGTGAGAGGTTTGCTTCCTGTTAAGGTCAGAGGTTTGCTTCCTGTCAAGGTCAGCAAAGGTGAAATGCCAGGATGCAGGCATGATGTTTGTTACTCTGTTTGTCAATAAAGTACTCGTGTTAATTCTACGATATCGCCTCTTCGCGTCCTTGTCTCAGTACATGGATTTATCACAGTTACTAGCGACAGTCCTGCCATCAAATCGCACAGCATCTCAGAGCCCATAGGCTGCACCTGTGCCGCTAACAGTCACTGCTGTCACCGGATTGGGACCGGAACAGAACACACAGCCCCCATTATACAAACCCACATGGACAATATACAGACAGATAAGGAGGGACATAATGCAGCTTTCATTTCATTAGAGTCAACGGACTGATCAAACTTCATTTGTATTGTTCATGTCATCCGAACCCCTCGATTAGATTCCAGTCTGTAACTCACTCACGGGTATCCATTATTCTATATATAAACCAGCTGAACCCCTCGATTAGATTCCAGCCTGTAATTCACTCCTGGGTATCCATTATTATTTTATCTATATACTAGCTGAAGTGCCCGGCGGTACCGAGGGTCTTTTGAGGGCATGTTGTTGTTGGAAGAGAGAGACAGAGCGACTGGGGGGAAGTTAGAGAGCGACTGGGGGAAGAGAGAGAGCGACTGGGGGGAAGAGAGAGAGCGACTGGGGGGAAGAGAGAGAGCGACTGGGGGGGAAGAGAGAGCGCGACTGGGGGGAAGAGAGAGAGCGACTGGGGGGAAGAGAGAGAGCGACTGGGGGGAAGAGAGAGAGCGACGGGGGGAAGAGAGAGAGCAACTGGGGGGAAGAGAGCGACTGGGGGGAAGAGAGAGAGCGACTGCGGGGAAGAGAGCGCGACTGGGGGGAAGGGGGGGAAGGGAAGGGGAGCGGAGGGGTGAAAGGGGAGGGGGGAAAGGCGAGGGGGAAAGGGGAGGGGAGGGGGGAAAGGGGATGGGAAGGGGGAAAGGGGAGGGGGGAAGGGGAGGGGGAAAGGGGGGAAAGGGGAGGGGGGAAGGGGAGGGGAGGGGGAAAGGGGGGAAAGGGGAGGGGAGGGGGAGGAAGGGGGGAAAGGGGAGGGGAGGTGGGAAGGGCGGGAAATGGGAGGGGAGGGGGGAAAGGGGAGGGGAGGGGGGAAGGGGGGGAAGGGGGAGGGGGAGGGGGAAGGGGAGGGGAGGGGGGAGGGGAGGGGGAGAGGGAGGGGGGAGGGGCGGAGGGGGAGAGGGGGGAGGGGGGAGAGGGGAGGGGGAGAGGGGAGGGGGAGGGGAGGGAGGGCATGCAGGGCAGAACTAGGCCAATATCCATTAATAATCACTATCCAAAAAAGAGCCACCAAATTTTGGAAACACCTAGAAATGAGCAACCCCCAATGCTATCACTACGACGCCCTGAAATGCCAAGCGATGACCATAAAGAAGAATACCCTCAGTCAACTAGTCCTGGGACTCAGTGAAGTGACTACTAACACTACTAACAATAACCAGCCCCAGGACAGTGACAGCGTAACACAAAGAATTCGACCCAACACAATCGTCGCTCAGCAAAAGGAAAAATATCTGACATATTGGGTAGAAACAACAAAATCCCAAAGCAAACTCAATTGCTACTTGGCCCTAAACAGACAATACAACATAGCTGATTACCTGACCATGGTAAAGGACAGCAAACTGAGAAAAATCTTGACAATGTACAGACTTAGTGAACATAGCCTGGCGATCGAAAAAGGTAGACACAGGCAGACCCGGCGACCAAGAGAGGACAGGATATGCTCTCACTGCAGTCAGGGAATGGTGGAGACAGAGATGCACTTCCTCACAGCTTGTAGAAAATATCAGGGCATAAGGGAGAATTTCTACCCAAAATTTACAAAAATATGCCCGGAATTCAGAAATTTGAATGACGACCAAAAACTCCCATACCTACTAGGGGAAGAGAGAAATTGCGTAACACTAGCGGCACACTATGTTACAGCTTGCCATAAACAGAGGGACAACCACTAAAGATAAGATAAGAGTATATATAAATTATATGAAAGTATATTTATACACTCAGGGATATATCTGTTTATACACTGTATGGATAGATCTGTATTTTTGTGAACAAACATGAATGTCTTCCGATGCTTTGGCAACATAAGATGTAACTTGTCATGCCAATAAAGCGATTTGAATTGAATTGAAAAAAAATTGGGAGAGGGGGGAGGGGAGGGGGGGAGAGGAGAGGAGGGGTGGGGGAGGTGGGGGAAGGAGGGGGGGAGAAAGGGAGGGGGGAGCCAGCAGACCCTCTCCCCTCTGCCGGCGATGGCTCCGCTGAGCTCTGTGCCACCCCACGCACTGACATGCCGAGCGCAGCGCCCCGGTCAGCCCGAGCCCCGCCCTCCCGAGGCCGGGCCTGAGGTGGCTTGAGACGGCCGATTGCAGCTGGCTGGGCCCGGTTGCCTTGGTAACCCTCCTCCCCTCTCCGCCTCCCGATCTCCGGGACCGGGCCTGAGCGGCTTCAGACGGCCGATTGCGGCTAGCGAGCCCGGTTGCCGGAGTAACCCTCTCCGCTCCCGCTCCCCTCCCGAGCCCCCCCGCGCCAACCTGCTCGCTTCCCTCTGGCCGCGCTCTGTGTGGAGGTGCGCGTGCGCCGTGCAGCGCGCGCACGAATGGAGCGCGAGGAGCTTGCAGTGAGCCCAGCCAGCCTTTACCAAGATGGCTGGCCGCTGGTTCGGAATCGGGCCCAGCGGGGGGGTGGGGGGTGAGGGGTGGGAGGAGCTTGCCACAAAACAATTGCCTAGGGTCCAGCATGGCTGGCAACAGACGCCCTGGCTTCGAGGCCTACCTGCAAAAACGGGGAAAGGTGGGAAAATTAATGAGATTAGATAAAAGATTTAGAAAGTAATTAACTTTTTTTTTTAAACAATATGGCCTAGAAATTCAGTAAGGCCCCGCCAGCTAGCTTGCGCCCAAAAGTTAGCGCTGCGCGCGGAGCCAGTTGCGACCGTCAGAAATTCAGTTTTTGCGCCCCAAGTCGGAACCGGGCGCTATTCCAGGGTGTGCCTGCCCCCGCTTGGGGCGCTGAAACTGAATTTCAGCGCTGTAGGTGCCACTGCGCCACCCGCTGCGGAGCGGCAGGCTGCAGTACTGCAGGCCTCCTCCTTCTCTTAAGGGGGAGGTGCCTGAAACGGGGAGATCGCCGCTTGATAGTGCCGGCAAATGAGCCCGGCACCACGGAGAAGTGCCAGGCTCGCGGAAAGCAGCCGGCAATGCCACGGGGGGGGGGTGGTGGAGGAGGCCGGGGAAGGAGGTGCGGGCAGGCGGCCGCCGAAAAAGCGGCCAGCCGCACCTCCGCCTTAACTAGCGCCACTAAGGCTGCAGTACGGCCACGGTTGCAGAACGTTGTTTGCGGCCGCTGCGGAAGAGGCGGCCGCAACTAAATATGGGGGTCGGGCCGGTATCGGGGCACTGCGCACACCGATGACGTCATCGGTGCCGGTGCAGCGCTACCGGCTACCGCCGCCATTACCGCTGCGCTGAATATCAGCGCAAACTCCTCTATTGGCGCAGAAGCCCTCTTTGGGCGGTAACTGGGCGCAAAGCTGGCGGGGCCTTACGGAATTTCTAGCCCTATGTGTTTTAAAAGCAACTTTTTTTTTAAAGTCGCAGAAAGCGGGAAAAAGAAATGAAAAGTTTGGAATCAAGATGGCGGCGACTCACCTCGGTTCAGAACGATAAGGCCCGCCCACACATGCACCGATTGGTCAACCATCAGGTCACCGAAATGTAGGATTGGTCAATCGTCCCGTCACTCGACTCTAGGAGGGCCTGCCCGCACGCGCCAGGAACCCGCCCCCGCCACGCAGCGATTGGTCGACCGTCGGGTCGCTCGACCGTACGATTGGTCGACCTCGATGTCACTCTATTGCTAATGAGCGGATAATGAGATGCTAATGAGCGGAATGTTGAACGTTTTTTGGATACCGCGGGCACAATTTTTGTCTCGCCGAAACGTAAATACGCTTATGACCGTTCCGGAATCGTAAGCTTTCTTTTGATGTAACACACGTGTAAGTACGCTCTATAACTTTAGAGTGTATAGCCGGACAGACACACCGAAGGACAGACAGAGAGACAGACAGACAGGCAGACAGACAGACAGACAGACAGACAGATGTATCCTTTTATATTCAATTCAATTCAAATCACTTTATTGGCATGACAAGGTACATCTTATGTTGCCAAAGCATCGAAAAACATTCATGGTTGTACACAAAAATACAGATCTATCCATACAGTGTACAGATATATCCCTGAGTGTATAAATATACATTCATATAATTTGTATATACTCTTTTCTTATATTTACTGGTTGTCCCTCTGTTTATGGCAAGCTGTAACATAGTGTGCCGCTAAGGTTACACAATTTCTCTCTTCCCCTAGTAGGTATGGGAGTTTTTGGTCGTCATTCAAATTTCTGAATTCCGGGCATATTTTTGTGAATTTTGGGTAGAAATTCTCCCTTATGCCCTGATATTTTCTACACGCTGTGAGGAAGTGCATCTCTGTCTCCACCACTCCCTGACTGCAGTGAGAGCATATCCTGTCCTCTCTTGGTAGCCGGGTCTGCCTGTGTCTACCTTTTTCGATCGCCAGGCTATGTTCACTAAGTCTGTACATTGTCACGGTTTTTCTCATTTTGCTATCCTTTACCCTGGTCAAGTAATCAGCCATGTTGTATTGTCTGTTTAGGGCCAAGTAGCAATTGAGTTTGCTTTGGGTTTTTGTTGTTTCTGCCCAATATGACAGATATTTTTCCTTTTGCTTAGCGACGATTGTGTTGGGTCGAATTTTTTGTGTTACGCTGTCACTGTCCTGGGGCTGGTTATTGTTAGTAGTGTTAGTAGTTACTTCACTGAGTCCCAGGACTAGTTGACTGAGGGTATTCTTCTTTATGGTCCTCTCTTGGCATTTCAGGGCTTCGTAATGATAGCATTGGGGGTTGCTCATTTCTAGGTGTTTCCAAAATTTGGTGGCTCTTTTTTGGATAGTGATTATTAATGGATATTGGCCTAGTTCTGCCCTGCATGCATTGTTTACGGTTTTCCTTTGAGTCCGGAGGATACTTTTACAGAATTCTGCATGTAGGATCTCAATTGGATGTTTGTCCCATTTTGCAAATTCTTGTTGTGTTAGCGGTCCCCACACCTCACTGCCATAGAGTGCAATTGGTTCAATTACTGATTTGAAAATTTTGAGCCAAATGCTAATTGGGATTTCTATTTGGATTGATTTTTTAATGGCATAGAAAGCCCTTCTTGCTTTCTCTTTCAGTTCATTCACAGCCAGATGAAAATTTCCCGTAGAACTGATTTTTAAGCCCAAGTATGTGTAGTTAGTGGTTTGTTCAATTTTGGTTGTTCCTAGTGTGAAATTTATTTTGGGTCCCTGATGTCTGGATCTTTGCTGGAACACAAGGACTTTGGTTTTTTGGGGATTTATTGTCAGGGCGCAGGTCTGGCAGAATGACTCCAGCAGATCCAGGTTCTGCTGTAGACCCTCCTTAGTTGGTGACAGCAGAACCAGGTCATCTGCATAGAGGAGGAATTTAACCTTGGATTCATATAGGGTGAGGCCGGGTGCTGTCGATTGTTCAAGTAGTTTTGCCAATTCATTTATGTAAATATTAAAGAGTGTCGGTGAGATGGGCGAGCCCTGTGTCACCCCCCGCCCCTGTGGGAAGTATTTTGTTTGTTTGTCTCCAATTTTAACTGCACATTTGTTGTTTGTATACATTGATTTAATTACATCATATGTTTTTCCCCCTACCCCGCTTTCGATAAGTTTCAGGAATAAACCGTCGTGCCAGATGGAATCGAAAGCCTTCTGGAAATCTATAAAGCATGCGTAGATTTTGCTTTTGTTTTGATGAACGTGTTTGTCAATTAGGGCCTGTAGGGTGAAGATATGATCTGATGTTCTATAGTTTGGCAGGAATCCAATTTGGCTTTTACCCCCTCACAACCCCTCCCTCCCCCTCTCCCCCCTCCCCTCCCTCTCCCCTCCTCCCTCCTCTCCCCCCTCTTCCCCCCACCCCCCTCCTCCCCCCAGTCGCTCTCTCTCTCTCTTCCAACAACAACATGCCCTCGAAAAAGCCTCGGCACCGCCGGGCACTCTAGCTAGTATATATAGATATAAAACAGTCCGTCTGTCTTTCCGTCTTTCTGTCTTTCAGTCAGTCTGTCCGGCTATACAATCAAAAGTTATACAGCGTACCTACACATATGTTATATCAAAAGAAAGCTTATCATTAGGGGACTCTCATAGGCGTATTTACTTTTTGGTCAGACAAAAATTGTTCGCACACTATACAAAAATCGTTCAAAAAATCCTCAAAAATCCACTCATTAGCGGTTGACCAATCCTACCTCTCATTAGCATTGAGTGACGTGCTGCTTGACCAATCCTACAGTTCAGTGACCTGATGGTTCACCAATCAGTGCGTCATGGGCGGGACCTAATCCTCCAGTCTCCCTAAACTTTGCCGCCATTTTTTTCATCCCCACAGGGACAGCACCAGCCAAACAAACCCCCACATTGCGACTCCGGGAGCGGCAGGTGAGTTTCCACACAGCGGGCAGGTCATCGGCAGCTGCTGGCCGTCAACCGCGTGATCCCCTGGGGAGCTCAGCTCGGGTCCGTCTCGGCCCCAGACCCTGGCCGGGCCTCAAGCACTAGGCCCAAGACACGCAGTGGGCGGGGGAGCGGCAGCTGCCGGCCGTCAACCGCGCGATCCCCTGGGGAGCTCAGCTCGGGTCCGTCTCGGCCCGACATCCCGGCCGGCCCTCAACCGCTAGGCCCCGCACGGCCGCTATCACAACGGCACCGGGCCTGAGGCGCTAGGCAAGAAGACGGGAGGGAGGGACAGAGAGAGGGGGAGGGACGGGAGGGAGGGAGAGGAGAGCAGAGGGGGAGAGGGAGGGAGAGAGGGGACAGAGACGGGCAGGGAGACCGCGCGGCCTGAGGAGCGAAAGGGGAATATCTCAGTCTTGAGAACTCTAATTCACCCATCATCCACAGCCTTTTTGGGGAGAGAGTTCCAGATTTCTACTACCCTTTGTGTGAAAAAGTGTTTCCTGATTTCACTCTGGAATGGCTAGTTAAGATTATGTCCCTTTTCTTCTTGATTCCTCCACCATAGAAAATAGTTTCTCTGTATCTACCCTATTGTTCATAGAGTAGATACAGAGAAATCTACCCTATGAATATATCCTTTTATCATTTTAAACACCTCAATCAGATCATCCCCAAGTCTTCTATGCTCGAGGGAATTCAAGCTAAGTTTATGCAACCTGCCCTCCTAATTTAACCCTTTTAGCACGATATTATTCTGGTGAATCTGCACTGCACCTGCTTAAGGCCAATATATCCTTCCTGAGGTGGGACATCTAGAACTGAATGCAGATGGGGTCTGACAGTGGCTCTATACAAATTAAGCATAACTTGCTCCCCGAGATAAAGGGCAACATTCCTTTAGCCTTTCTGATTACTTTTTGTACCTGTCCACTAGCCTTTAGTAGTTTGTGAACATGGACTCCCAAATCTCTTTGCTTCACTACAGTTCCTAGTTTCTTGCAATTTAGAAAACTTTTCTTGGATCCAAAGTGGATGACCTCACACTTCTCCACATTGAACTCCATTTTCCCACTCACTTAATCTGTCAATGTCCCTTTTTAACTTCCTGCTCCCATCTACACTACTTACTGTGCCACCCAATTTAGTATCATCTGCCAACTTGGATATACAGCTCTCTATTCCTTCACCCAACTCATTGATAAATATGGTGAAAAGCTGGAACGCCAGTACAGATCCCTGGGGAACACCACTTGTCACATCCTGCCAATCAGAGTGCATTTCCTTTATCCCTACTCTCTGTGTCCTACCTCCCAAACAATTTTCAACCCATGTCACAAGGTCATTTTTGCTAATAATCTCTTGAGCAGAACCTCATCAAATGCCTTCTTGAAGTCCATATAAACAACATCCATAGACATTCCCCTATCCACCATGCTGCATGCTTGTGACTTCTTCAAAAATTCAACTAGATTAGTCACACATGACCTACCTTTTACAAATCCATGTTGGTTCTCACTCATCAGCTCATATTGGTTCAAGTGTTCAGTCACTTTGCCTCAAATAACAGATTCTAGTAACTTCCCTACAACTGAGATTACAATAACAACAACTTGAATTTATATAGCGCCCTTAACGTAGTAAAACGTCCCATGGCGCTGCACAGGAGTATTAAAAAACAAAAAATTTGACACCGAGCCACATAAGGAGAAATTAGGGCAGGTGACCAAAAGCTTGGTCAAAGAGGTAGGTTTTAAGGAGCATCTTAAAGGAGGAAAGAGAGGTAGCGAGGCGGACAGGTTTAGGCAGGGAATTCCAGAGCTTAGGGCCTAGGCAACAGAAGGCACGGCCACCAAAGGTTGAGCGATTATAATCAGGGATGCTCAAGAGGGCAGAATTAGAGGAGCGCAGATATCTCGGGGGGGGGGGGGGGTTGTGGGGTTGAAAGAGATTACAAAGATAGGGCGGAGCGAGGCCATGGAGGGACTTGAAAACAAGGATGAGAATTTTGAAATCAAGGCGTTGCTTAACCGGAAGCTAATGTAGGTCAGCGAGCACAGGGGGTGATGGGTGAACGGGACTTGGTGCGAGTTAGGACATGGGCAGCCGAGTGTTGGATCACCTCAAGTTTACGTAGGGTGGAATGTGGGAGGCCAGCCAGGAGTGCGTTGGAATAGTCAAGTCTAGAGGTAACAAAGGCATGGATGAGGGTTTCAGCAGCGGATGAGCTGAGGCAAGGCCGAAGAGGGGCGATGTTACGGAGGTGGAAATAGGCAGTCTTAGTTATGCTGCGGATATGTTAGACTGACAGGTGTGTAGTTCCATGATTTCTCTCTCCCACCCTTCTTAAATAATGGAGTGGCATTTGCAATTTTCCAATCAAAACACACAATTCCCGAATTAAGAGAGCTTTGAAAGATTGTGACTAATACTATATATATAAACCACTCAAATCCAATTAGATTCCAGCATGCAACTCACTCTCAGGTATCCACTGTTCTTCTGCTTATAAGCAATCGAACGTTTAACAAACTGTTTGTAAGTCAGTATTAAGGAGTAAAGCTTCTGAACTACGTGGGTCTATTCCCCCAGCTGTGGTCGCTCAGACTTCTGGACGTAGTTTGCCTGCTACCAGAAAACATGTGTTATACAGTCAGGAGATGCGTGTTGACAGGATCCATCACTCTTCCACCCCTAACATTTACAATATCATCCTTGTCAAAGGGGTCTGACAATAAAGAGAATATAATAATGAAAATAGGTTCTATATAAGAAACTCCTGCTTTAAAAAGATTTGATAAAACACCGAGATTCAGCGCCTTCTATCACCATTTTAAATAATTATACTGTCATTTTAACAGTCAAAAGGAAGCAGAGGACATGGCAGACAAGGCAGCATTCCGGCCTTCGTGTTATTTGCTTTTATAATGAGAGAGAGAGAGAGGGTGAGAGAGAGCTAGATATATAAAAGGGAAACAAATCAGACCCAAATAACTACCGCGGCATCTGTGTCAACAGTTGTCTAGGGAAGTTATTCTGCAGTATTCTAAATAGTAGATTGCTGGATTTTCTTAACAAACATAATATCCTAAGAAAAAATCAAATAGGCTTTCTTCCAAAACACCGCACCACCGACCATATCTATACCCTTCACACTCTCATTGAAAAACATATACACCAAACAAAAAATGGGAAAATATTCGCTTGTTTCATTGACTTCAAGAAAGCCTTTGACTCTATCTGGCACAAAGGGCTCTATTATAAACTTCTTCAGTGTGGAATAGGGGGCAAAGTCTATGACCTTATTAAATCGATGTATCTGAAAAATAAATGCGGTGTCAAAATTGGAGACAAACGCACCGGCTTCTTCACCCAGAGAAGAGGCGTCCGGCAGGGCTGCAATTTGAGCCCGACCCTGTTCAACATATACATAAATGAATTAGCAGACATGCTGGAGAAAAGCGAGTCACCGGGTCTCTGTCTCCTGGATGGAGAAGTGAAATCCCTGTTCTATGCGGACGACCTGGTTCTGCTGTCTCCCACAGAACAGGGATTACAGCAACAACTAGACCTACTCGACAAATACTGCCAAAATTGGGCCCTAACAGTAAATCTAAAGAAAACCAACATCATGATTTTTCAAAAAAGGCCCAGGTGTCAGGAAAACAAATACCAGTTTACTCTCAGTGATACCATCATAGGACACACTATGAGCTACACTTACCTTGGTCTAACCATTACAGCATCAGGGAGCTTCAGCATAGCAGTGAATGCACTAAAAGAAAAAGCCCGAAGAGCCCTATATGCAATAAAAAGAAAATTCTACAACATCCAAATCCCAATCAAAATCTGGCTCAAAATATTTGACAGCATAATCCTGCCCATTGCGCTGTACGGTAGTGAAGTATGGGGCCCGCTCAATCACCATAGCTACACTAAATGGGAAAAACACACAATAGAAGCCCTACATGCAGAATTTTGCCGAAGCATTCTTCGCACCCAAAGGAAAACACCAACAAATGCATGCAGAGCCGAACTAGGCAGATACCCACTGATAATAAATATCCACAAACGAGCACTAAACTTCCTAAATCACCTCAAATCTAGCTCCCCAGACACCCTTCATTTTAAAGCCTTCCAGACCCAAGAGCTAAACCCAGAAAAGAGCCCCCTGAGTCAGCTGCTACTGAAACTAAGTACTCCTACTCAGCCGGACCCTGACCAGTCCCAGACCAACACTGCCATCCAAACACCAATCCAAGTGAACCAAATCATTAAACAATGCAAAGAAACCTACCTGGAACATTGGAACAATGTAACCAAAAGCCAAAGCAGATTAGAATGTTGCCGGGCCCTAAAAAGAGAATATAAACTGGCAGACTATCTCTCAACCATCAGAGACACAAAACAGAGACAGACCCTCACCAGGTACAGACTAAGTGACCACCAACTGGCAATTGAAAAAGGAAGATACAAGAAATCCTGGCAGCCTAGAGAGAATAGAATATGTGATCAATGTCTGGCCGGCGAGGTTGAGACAGAGATGCATTTCCTCCTAAAATGCGAAAAATTCAACACAACAAGAAACATATTATTTGACAAGCTCAGCCAAACAACCCCAGATTTCAAAGAATTGGATGACCTGTCAAAATTAAGATTAGTCCTGGGAGAAGGAGACAGACCATACCTTGGTGCCAAATATGTAACATGTCACAACCTGAGGACTGTTTAAAATTAATACTGAATGTACCCAACGATGTTCAACGACTTTAAATTAATATTGTTTAAACTAATATTGTATGTACCCAACGAAGGTCAAAATTGTTTGACACCTACAGAATGTTGGAAAACTGTACTTTTTGTTATGTAAGCTTTGGCAATATGGTTCCCTGTAAACTTTCATGCCAATAAAGCATTTGAATTGAATTGAATTGAATTGATTGAATTGAATTGAATTGAATTGAATTGAATTGAGAGAGGGTGAGAGAGAGGGGGTGAGAGAGAGAGGGTGTGAGAGAGAGAGAGAGAGGGTGAGAGAGAGAGAGTGAGAGAGAGAGGGTGAGAGAGAGAGAGCTAGAGAGAATTGCTACTTGGCCCTAAACAGACAATACAACATGGCTGATTACCTGACCATGGTAAAGGATAGCAAACTGAGAAAAACCTTGACAATGTACAGACTTAGTGAACATAGCCTGGCGATCGAAAAAGGTAGACACAGGCAGACCCGGCTACCAAGAGAGGACAGGATATGCTCTCACTGCAGTCAGGGAGTGGTGGAGACAGAGATGCACTTCCTCACAGCTTGTAGAAAATATCAGGGCATAAGGGAGAATTTCTACCCAAAATTCACAAAAATATGCCCGGAATTCAGAAATTTGAATGACGACCAAAAACTCCCATACCTACTAGCGGAAGAGAGAAATTGTGTAACCTTAGCGGCACACTATGTTACAGCTTGCTATAAACAGAGGGACAACCATTAAATATAAGAAAAGAGTATATACAAATTATATGAATGTATATTTATACACTCAGGGATATATCTGTTTATACACTGTATGGATAGATCTGTATTTTTGTGTACAACCATGAATGTTTTTCGATGCTTTGGCAACATAAGATGTACCTTGTCATGCCAATAAAGCGATTTGAATTGAATTGAATTGAATAGAGAGGGAAAGAGAGAGGGTGAGAGAATGAGAGGGTGAGAGAGAGAGGGTGAGAGAGAGAGAGAGAGAGAGTGAGAGAGAGAGAGTGAGAGAGAGAGAGGGTGAGAGAGAGAAAGCTAGAGAGAGAAAGAGAGAGGGTGAGAGAGAGAGAGAGAGGGTGAGAGAGAGAGTGAGAAAGAGAGAGAGAGGGTGAGAGAGAGAGAGCTAGAGAGGGTGAGAGAGAGAGAGGGGGTGAGAGAGAGCTAGAGAGAGAAAGAGAGAGGGTGAGAGAAAGAGAGGGTGAGAGAGAGAGGGTGAGAGAAAGAGAGAGAGAGAGAGGGTGAGAGAGAGAGAGTGAGAGAGAGAGAGAGAGGGAGAGAGAGAGAGGGTGAGAGAGAGAGAGGGTGAGAGAGAGCTAGACAGAGAGAGAGGGTGAGAGAGAGAGAGGGTGAGAGAGAGAGAGGGAGGGGAGAGAGAAAGAGAGAGAGGGTGCAGGAGAGAGGGAGAGGGTGAGAGAGAGAGCTAGGCAGAGAAAGAGAGAGGGTGAGAGAGAGAGGGTGAGAGAGAGGGTGAGAGAGAGAGAGAGGGTGAGAGAGAGAGGGTGAGAGAGAGGGTGAGAGAGAGAGAGAGAGAGGGTGAGAGAGAGAGAGGGGAGAAAGAGAGAGAGGGTGCGAGAGAGAGAGGGTGAGAGAGAGAGCTAGACAGAGAAAGAGAGAGGGTGAGAGCGAGAGGGTGAGAGAGAGAGAGGGTGAGAGAGAGAGGGTGAGAGAGAGAGAGGGTGCATGCAGGGCGGAACTAGGCCAATATCCATTAATAATCACTATCCAAAAAAGAGCCACCAAATTTTGGAATCACCTTCAAATGAGCAACCCCCAATGCTATCACTACGACGCCCTGAAATGCCAAGAGCTGACCATAAAGAAGAATACCCTCAGTCAACTAGTCCTGGGACTCAGCGAAGTAACTACTAACAATACTAACAATAACCAGCCCCAGGACAGTGACAGGGTAACACAAAGAATTCGACCCAACACAATCGTCGATAAGCAAAAGGAAAAATATCTGACATATTGGGCAGAAACAACAAAAACCCAAAGCAAACTCAATTGCTACTTGGCCCTAAACAGACAATACAACATAGCTGATTACCTGACCATGGTAAAGGATAACAAACTGAGAAGAACCTTGACAAGGTACAGACTTAGCGAACATAGCCTAGCGATCGAAAAAGGCAGACACAGGCAGACCAGGCTGCCAAGAGAAGACAGGATATGCTCTCACTGCAGTCAGGGAGTAGTGGAGACAGAGATGCACTTCCTCACAGCCTGTGAAAAATATCAGGGCATCAGGGAGAATTTCTACCAAAAATTCTCACAAATATGCCCTGAATTCAGAAATCTGAATGACAACCAAAAACTCCCATACCTACTGGGAGAAGAGAGAAGCTGTGTAACACTGGCGGCACACTATGTTACAGCTTGCCATGAACAGAGGGACAACCAGTAAACTAAGAAAAGAGTATATATAAAAAATGCGAATGTATATTTATACTCAGGGATATACCTGTTTATACAATGTATGAATAGAACTGCGTTTATGTGTTCAACCATAAATGTATTTTGATGCTTTGGCAACATAAAATGTACCTTATCATGCCAATAAAGCGATTTGAATTTGAATTTGAATTTGAGAGAGAGAGAGAGGGTGAGAGAGAGAGAGAGAGGGGAGAGAGAAAGAGAGAGAGGGTGCAAGAGAGAGAGAGAGGGTGAGAGAGAGAGCTAGACAGAGAAAGAGAGAGGGTGAGAGAGAGAGGGTGAGAGAGAGAGAGGGTGAGAGAGAGAGGGTGAGAGAGAGAGAGGGTGAGAGGGAGAGAGGGTGAGAGAGAGAGAGAGAGAGGGGGAGGAGGTGAGGCAGGCCTGGGGGGGTGAGGAAGTGAGGCCGAGGAGGGATTTAGGGGGGAGGAGGTGCGGCCAGGGGGTGGGGCGGGAAGGTGAGGCCGTGGGGGGGTTGGGGGGCGGCAGCAGGGAGGTGAGGCTGCGGGGTGGGGGGGTGGTTAGGAGGTCTGGGTGGGATGGTAGGAGGCCGGGGGGGGGGGGGTAGGAGGCCGGGGGTGGGGTAGGAGGCCGGGGAGTGGGGTAGGAGGCCGGGGAGTGGGGTAGGAGGCCGGGTGTGGGGGGGTAGGAGGCCCGGGGAGTGGGGTAGGAGGCCGGGGAGTGGGGTAGGAGGCCGGCGGGGGGGGGGGGGGTAGGAGGCTGGGGAGTGGGGTAGGAGGCCGGGGGGGGGGCGGGTAGGAAGCCGGGGAGTGGGGTAGGAGGCCGGGGGGGGGTAGGAGGCCGGGGGGTGGGGTAGGAGGCCGGGGAGTGGGGTAGGAGGCCGGGGAGTGGGGTAGGAGGCCGGGGAGTGGGGTAGGAGGCCGGGGGGGGGGGTGGGTAGGAGGCCGGGGAGTGGGGTAGGAGGCCCGGGGAGTGGGGTAGGAGGCCGGGGGGGGGCGGTGGGTAGGAGGCCGGGGAGTGGGGTAGGAGGCCGGGGGGGGCGGGGGGGTAGCAGGCCGGGGAGTGGGGTAGGAGGCTGGGGAGTGGGGTAGGAGGCCCGGGGAGTGGGGTAGGAGGCCGGGGACTGGGGTAGGAGGCCGGGGGTGGGAGGGTGGTAGGAGGCTGGTGAGTGGGGCAGAAGGCCGGGGAGTGGGGTAGGAGGCCGGGGAGTGGGGTAGGAGGCCGGGGAGTGGGGTAGGAGGCCGGGGAGTGGTGTAGGAGGTCGGGGAGTGGGGTAGGAGGCCCGGGGAGTGGGGTAGGAGGCCGGGGAGTGGGGTAGGAGGCCGGGGAGTGGGGTAGGAGGCCGGGGAGTGGGGTAGAAGGCCGGGGGTGGGGGGAAGGAGGCCGGGGAGTGGGGTAGGAGGCCGGGGGAGTTGGGTAGGAGGCCGGGGGAGTGGGGAAGGAGGCCGGGGAGGGGGGGTAGGGGGCCGGGGAGTGGGGTAGGAGGCCGGGGAGTGGGGTAGGAGGCCGGGTGTGGGGGGGTAGGAGGCCCGGGGAGTGGGGGAGGAGGTCGGGGAGTGGGGTAGGAGGCCGAGGGGGGGGGGGGTAGGAGGCTGGGGAGTGGGGTAGGAGGCCGGGGACTGGGGTAGGAGGCCGGGGACTGGGGTAGGAGGCCGGGGGTGGGAGGGTGGTAGGAGGCTGGGGAGTGGGGCAGAAGGCCGGGGAGTGGGGTAGGAGGCCGGGGAGTGGGGTAGGAGGCCGGGGAGTGGGGTAGGAGGCTGGGGAGTGGGGTAGGAGGCCGAGGAGTGGGGTAGAAGGCCCGGGGAGTGGGGTAGAAGGCCGGGGGTGGGGGGAAGGAGGCCGGGGAGTGGGGTAGGAGGCCTGGGAGTGGGGTAGGAGGCCGGGAGAGTGGGGTAGGAGGCCGGGGGAGTTGGGTAGGAGGCCGGGGGAGTGGGGAAGGAGGCCGGGGAGGGGGGGTAGGAGGCCGGGGAGTGGGGTAGGAGGCCGGGGAGGGGGGGTAGGAGGCCGGGGAGTGGGGTAGGAGGCCGGGGAGGGGGGGTAGGAGGCCGGGGAGTGGGGTAGGAGGCCGGGGAGGGGGGGTAGGAGGCCGGGGAGTGGGGTAGGAGGCCGGGTGTGGGGGGGTAGGAGGCCGGGGAGTGGGGTAGGAGGCCCGGGGAGTTGGGTAGGAGGCCCGGGGAGTGGGGTAGGAGGCTGGGGAGTGGGGTAGGAGGCCGGGGAGTGGGGTGGGAGGCCTGGGGGGGTAGGAGGCCTGGGAAGTGGGGTAGGAGGCTGGGGAGTGGGGTAGGAGGCCTGGGGGCGGGTAGGAGGCCCGGGGGGGGTGGGGTCGGCGGCCCGGGGAGTGGGGTCGGAGGCCCGGGGGGGGGGGAGGGTAGGAGGCCGGGGAGTGGGGTAGGAGGCCCGGGGAGTTGGGTAGGAGGCCGGGGAGTGGGGTAGGAGGCCCGGGGGGTGGGGTAGGAGGCCCGGGGAGTTGGGTAGGAGGCCAGGGAGTGGGGTAGGAGGCCGGGGAGTGGGGTAGGAGGCCGGGGAGTGGGGTAGCAGGGCTGGGGGGGTAGGAGGCCTGGGGAGTGGGGTAGGAGGCTGGGGAGTGGGGTAGGAGGCCTGGGGTGTGGTGTAGGAGGCCGGGGAGTGGGGTCGGAGGCCTGGGGGGGGGTAGGAGGCCCGGGAGTGGGGTAGGAGGCCGGGGTCACCAGCTCCCGCTCCTCTGGGCCTCCAAACTTCTCTTCAGCACCATCGCCAGTGAAAACGGTCAGGGAGTGCACGGCGCAGGCTCGGGCCAGTCCTAACATGAAATGGCAATCCCGGTGCTATGTGTGCCTTAGGACCCCAATTTGCATACGGTGTACGAACAGGATCAGGCCTGGCCATGATGCTGCCCACAGTTGAATACTCAAGTCTTGGCTCACACATGGAAAAGATCAGAGGGCTGGCAGCAAACCCTGGAACCTTGGGCCAGATTGAATTAGCACCTCTGGGAGTGGAGAGAAGGGTGGAAAGAGAGGGGTAGGGAGGGGTGGGAAGGGAAGAGGAGGTGATCTGATGGTGAGGCTTTCAGCCATTGAAATTATTTGAGAAATTTCTAATGATTAACACGCACAAGTCACACATCTCCTAACTGTAATCTAGGCCCAAATGCTACTCAATTCTATAATTGGGCTCACATGAACACGTGTTAGAAATGGACATTTACATGTAGCACATTCTAGTACTGAGCACCCAGCGAACACACACAGTGTTACCTTCACTCCAGTACTGCTCTGTTAATTAAAACAACTAAAGCCACAATCGACTGGCCCTGTCTGACTTCACAATACCAGATTAAAGGGGGTTTTTCTTCGGGAGGGAAAAAAGTTTAAAGTTTATTTTTTTTAATTCAAGCCAGTGTTTGTTTGTTTGGATTCCACCAAAGCTGTGGACCCCACGATGGGTAGAGGTGCCCGCTTTTGGAATTATTGGACTTTTTTTTCGACACTGTTGGGATTTTTGTTACTAAAAAGTCAACTGAAGGCCACTTTAACCCTCTCTCCCCAAGCTCATGACTCTTCCCAGGACACGAATGCAAGAAGGGCAACCATTTGCACTGATTGCCGGGACACTGTCTGATGTAGAATACTGAAGCAAACGCTGGATTTATATTACACAGAGGGCGCCCAAATTCCACTGCTCTCAAAGTGCCACAGTGTAGAAGACAGTAGCCGGAAGTGGCATTGGACTCCGTGTCCACCATTTTTTTCTATCCTCAGTTAGGCTGAACTCTTGGCCCATAGAGGCCAAAAACTTAGTTCATTTCTTTTGCACTGCTGGCCTGTACAGGCCGACACCCATCAGGGAGGGTAAACAGCCAGAAATTGAAAGTCACAGTTATAAATTTGAACCATCTGTGCATGTACAGGACTTCAATCGGATACACAGGTACAACACTGTTTAAACATGGAGCAGGAAATCCGCTCCAAAATATAAAAGGGGCAATAGCCACATCACTCCAAGTAGAAACAGTTCCACGAAATAAAACACAACATAAAATTCTGTTCAGATTCCCACGTCCCACTTTCCTGGAGTTCAATACGAAATTCAAAGAATCAAATAAAATGGCTGATTAGATCAATGGGCCACATGGCCTACTTCTGCTCCCAAGAGAACTGATTGACGTAGAGCCATTTGTTAAGACTTGCTGTCAGCCAACTATCCAAAAAGCACAGCGCCCTCCACAGAGATCTGAGACCTGTGTGAACAGGGAAAGCAACTATGTATCTCCGTAACCAATCAGATTCAAGAACGGTTAATGAACAGCACAGAGTCTGGACCAGGAAGTGTAAGTTAGAATAGTGAATTCAATGTTAAATCAGGAACAAAAAGCGAACTGAGGAGAGGGAAAGAAAGATCAGATTAAAAGAGAAAGATAAAGGAGACAGAAACCTCCAACAATGATTAAAAGCTGAAGGAATGAGACTCCATTCTTGTAAAAGTTAATTTTCAGTGCCAGAGAGGTTGCTTGGCCATACTTAAGACTTACCATGCCGTTAAAAGGGTACTTAGACTGGAATGGACAACTTTTTTTGCCGAGTTTAGTTCGTACCTATTGAGGTATAAAAGGGCTTCATGCCGTTCAATGTATCTGAATGGTGAGTCAGATGGCGAGATGGCGCTTTCACGCAGATTTTGGAGGAGCAGGTCATCTTGGACAGCAACTTCTGATTTCCACGTTTAACTGTACATGTGCAGTCACTGGAAGTTGCTGCCCAATTTGCACATGAAGAAAATACTCTCCAGCAGACACTCCTCGAGTAATCTGGCAAAAATATTAAAATAGGACTATTTAGTGGAACTTTACTCTCATTCACATAAGTGTGAGGTAGTACCTTTTGGTAGGAGGAATAAGGAGGCCATAAACTCCTTGGAAAGTAAGAGTGTAAATGGGGTAGAGGAGCAAAGGGAACTAGGAGTACAGATTCACAAATCATTAAAAGTAGCAATGTAGGTTAACAAGCACATTAAAAAATGCAAACAAAGCACTGGGATTCATTTCTAGAAGAATAGAATTGAAAAGCAGAGAAATTATGTAAAGCTTGTATAGAGTCTTGGTTAAACCACACTTGGAGTACTGTGCACAGTTCTGGTTTGCATATTACAAAAATGATATAGAGGCACTGGAAAAGGTAAAAAAGGATTTACTAGAATAATACCAGAACTGAGATGTTACAACTATCAGGTAAGATTGAATAGGCTAGGGTGCTTTGCTCTAGAAAATAGAAGACTGAGGGGTGACCTGATAGAGGTCTTTAAGATTATGAAAGGGTTCGATAGGTAGACGTAGAAAAGGTGCTTCCACTTTTGGGGGAGACAAAAACTAGGGGCCATAAATATAAGATAGTCACAAATAAATCCAATGAAGAATTCAGGACCAACTTCTTTACCCAGAGAATAGTTAGAATTTGGAACTTGCTACCACAAGGAGTAGTTGAGGCAAATAGTATAGATGCACTTAGGGGAAGCTAGATAAGTACATGAGGGAGAAAGGAATAGAAGGATATGCTGGTAGGATAAGGTGAAGTAGGGTGGGAGGAGGCTCGTGTGGCGCATAAATACCGGCATGGACCAATTGGGCTGAATGGCCTGTTGCTTTGCTGTAAATTCTATGTAATTCTATGTAATGAAGTGCTTCAGTGCAAGTGGCTGGCCCATGGTACTACTCTAGACTCCAGTCATTGTTGGCACCAAGCAGCCATCAGAATGAGCGAGAAACGAGAAGCCCAAATTCTGCCAGGGCTCTGGAAGATCCTCCATTGATGTGAAATAACTCCAGCTGAGCAGCAGGATGCAGCAGAACCGGGCCATTTGCAAATCAAGACTTTGGAAAATGGAAGTGAACTCTTCCACTGCAGCTTCATCAAACTTCCAGGAATCTCATTCCCAGTTGTCTCCCATTACCGCCTCTCCAATCAACTCCAAAGGAAATTGCACATAGGCTCGGCACTGGGTGCACCATCAACATGGCATGACAATATAGGAGGGTTTCCCCAGGTTACCTCCAGCAACAACTGCACACCTTATATTCAGGCCCAACCACGCTGCCAAGTGAGGCACAGCTGTGGCGAGAGATGTTACATTTAGGACAATGACAACTTGCTGCAAAGGGCTCTCAACTAAAATTTCACCAGGCAGGATCCTCAGTGTTGTCTTCCTGTCTATCTCAGCTGATTTAAAATGCTTTTCTACATTTGGTAAAAATCCAAATTCAAAAAAATATCCCACTGTTTGCCACTCAGTGGTACCACTCTCGCCTCTAAGTCAAGAGTTTGTGCGTTCAAGTCCCACTTGAGCACATAATCCAGGCCGACATTGAGGGAGTACTTCACTGTCGGAGGTGCCGTCCTTCAGATGAGACATTAAACCGAGGCCCCGTCTGCCCTCTCAGGTGGATGTAAAAGATCCCACGGCACTATTTCAAGGAAGAGCAGGGGAGTTTTGCTGCTGTCTTGATCAATGTTTATCCCTCAACCATTGCTGTTTATGGGACCTTGCTGTGCGCAAATTGGCAGCTGTGTTTCCTACATTACAACAGCGACTGCATTTCAAAAGTACTTCATTGGCTGTAAAGCACTTTGGGACGTCCTGAGCTTGTTAAAGGCACTATATAAAAGCAAGTCTTTCCTTTTCTTTTCATTCCATTATATCAAAGTATTCCTCAAGAACGGAGATTCTCTCTTTAATAGCATTGATTCCTTATTTACTTTTCCGTTAATTAGTTCTGCTCCCTTACTGTGAATACAGAAGATAGACAGTAATATTGGGCCCTGAACAAGACTCAGTTACCAACTGGTACTGGAACTCATTATCGCTGCCGTGTGAAACAGCTCCATTTCTTGGGTACTCCAGTGGGATTCTTTAGGTTTCACAACATCGTAGAGCGGAACGCAGAAAGCCAATGTTAACAGTCAGTTGTTTGGGATTTTTCTTATTTTAGTATATTGACATCCTGACCTTGCTTAATAATGGGCAAGAGGTTTGTGAGGCTTACTTTACATGGTGACTCATCGCTGGGGTTTAATAAAATCTGCAGAAAACAAGCACAGACAAGTTAGAAACTGTGGACCGTTGACGTTGGGGGTAAGAGCTGGACCTCGCTGGCCACTGGGAGCACAATGCAGGCCACGTTCCAGATGGCAGGGATTAATAATCCATTTCAAGAGGCACCAAAATATTATTGAGACGCTACTTAGCACTAAAGTCAAACTCTCCCCAGTGCGTGGCATACTTACGTGAGCCACAGAGAACAATTATAAAAGAAAGATGTGCATTTCTGTAGCGCCTTTCATGACTTCCAGACGTCCCAAAGCATTTTGCAGTCAATTAAGTACTTTTTGAAGTGTAGTCATTGCTGTAATGTAGGAAAAGCGGCAGCTAATTTGCGCACAGCATGGTCCCACAAATAGCAGTGTGATAATAACCAGATAATAACCAGATAATCTGCTTTTAGTGGTGTTGGTTGAGGGGTAAATATTGGCCAAGAAACCAGGGAGAACTCCCCTGCTCTTCTTCAAATAGTACCATGGTATCTTTTGCACCCACCTGAGAGGGCAGTCGAGGCCTCAGCTTAACCTCTCAAATGAAAGACGGAACCTCCGACAGTGCCGCACTCCCTCAGTACTGCACTGGAGTGTCAGCCTGGATTATGGACTCAAGTCTCTGGAGTGGGACTTGAACCCACAACCTTTTAACTCAGATGGGTTTAAACTAAGGTTTTGTTAATAATCAACATAAAACAGTTGCCTAAGCTGCATTTATGGTCTCTCCCATGGGGGAATATTGACGGTGAACCTTGCCTACACCATGGCTGGATGGGGCAGGCTAGATGGAAAGTTGGTCTTTCCCAGTCCTTTTTCAAATGTTTCGTAGCATCAAATTGCAAGCTGAAGCTCACTGTCAAGGCTCGTGCATAAATTTGGACAGGGTATCAGAGAGTTCCCATCACCTATGGAACCTTATCCGAACAAGGACTTCATGTCTTCAGGCGATGTCGGACGGGGAGCAAACAGTTTTTTTTTTATAAACAGCAGCTATCTCCTATGATGAATAATTTCAAGGAACAGGACAGCATTGTTATTCCATCAAAGCTTTAAGTTCAATGATCCTGGTAGTTGCAATAAGGGCAGAGTGATAGCCTCATACCCTCTGATATAGTGCACTCCAAATTCGCTCTATTTATATTGTGATTCAGGTTCAGGTTCAAAGTTTCAAAGTTTCAAAGTTCAGCATCAGCCCCAGCACCAGGTTTACACAAGCACAATTATGATTTCATAACTTTGCCAGTCAACCTTCCCCAATGTCTGTGGCATGACGGGGAGGGGGGGAGGTGAAGAGGAGAGGTCCATACAGCCAATCAATATTAATATCCCATTGCTAGCCACTTTGGCTGAGCTTTCAGCTCATAGAACATCTAACACCTCGCTTTGTTGGAGCAAATCCTACTTTTATAATGTTAAGCCTGCCTTCGCTCATATCTGCCTCACAACAATACATATGGCCAGGAACTATCTCGAATCTAATTGGCTGATCAGTTATTTCTGACATTTACTGGTTGACCAAGAATTATATAAGTTTTGTTGCACCATTCATGAAGTGGGCACCATTTATTGTTCAATGTGTTCTACATCAAGGTTAATTCACAGTTGCTGTATCAAGTGATGCAGAGAATTCATAGTCCATTTGCAGAAGGGAACTGGCTGGTTTCCCTTTCATCGAAGGCAAAGCCTCACAACATTCAAGAGCCGGAGTTTTGCTCTGAGATTAGATTATTGTTATGCTTCCCAGCATCAAATGGCAAATGAAAAACAACTAGATTTATTATACAGGAAACAACTTTATATTCTGCAGATCAACCTCTGCTTACAACCTCCATCTTGCTGCTTACTGCTCTTGGCTCATTTGAACCAGTTACGCTTATCTGAAACATTGAGGCAACATCTATAAATTTTCATCAAACTGAATGATCTTAAAGGTACATCTAAATACACTCACTTAAACCAATATATTGTTACAGTAAGTTGGTTATAGTGCTCCTGTGCTCACTTTTCCCACAGTTGACATTACTGAGCCCATTCACAGGTGTCAGGAGAGACAGGGTCTGGGGTTAACTCCCTATACTCCTGCATCATGTACAGGGTAATGGTGGCGAACCCTCAATATTGCTCTTTGTAAAGACCTATAGGACTCCTCATCTATGTACAAGCGATGCTGATAGATCACCCAACACTGACAAAATTTCCATTGTTGAACCCTAGCTGGCATTTCTGAGCCTGGTGGCCAGAAGAAGGGACAGCAGGTTTCCTTCCCTAAAGGACATTAGTGAACCAGTTGGGTTTTTACAACAATCCATGGTCACTTTTACTGATACTGTGGCAGAGCCACTGAGGGACTCTGAACAACTGTACATAATTCCCTTTAACGATGTGTTAGCTACAGGCTAAATCTGTACCATTGTATATACTGTTTGCATGTACAGTGCGCGGCCCCTTTAAGAGCGCGGGCAAACGCGATGACGTCATGCTGCTAATCACGTGATCACCCAAACGCGAAAAAACCTGATGACGTCATGATGCCATCCACGGGACCGCCCAGGCAGTCCTCGTGGAGCCTCCGACCTGTTAAGACCTGTATACATAGTTCTCTTGCATCAATCTGTTTAAACTCGTTAGTTTGACATTAAGAACCTTTTTTATTGATTGCCTGCATCGAACTCAATCTCTAGATAGGAATTTGACCATTCCTACATTGGTGACCCCGACTTTTGTGAATGGATTTCGCAAAAGGAACACAGCATGGAGGCGAATGCCGTTTCGTTGAAGCTGCCGCAGTTCTGGGAGCAACAAGCAACCTCGTGGTTCATCCAAGTCGAAGCCCAGTTCACCGAGAGGCATCGGTGAGGATCAGACACGATCAGACTTATACGTAGTCTCCGCACTCGACAGCTCTACTGCCTCGCGGATCGTCAGTCTTCTCGGGAATCCCCCAACTGACAGCAAGTATGAGACCCACAAGGCGCGGTTGCTACAGGTTTTCGGGCTCACGAAATCAGAGCGTGCCCGTCGGCTGCTCGCTATGCCCAGGCTCGGGGACTCCAAACCTTCCGAGCTGATGAGCCAAATGCTCACACTCCTCGGCTCCGAACCGGAATGCTTTCTCTTCAGAGAGTTATTCCTCAGCCAATTACCGGAGCAAGTGCAAGCAGCTTTGGCAAGATCCGAGATCGAAGACTGCGCAGCGCTCGCTGCCGAGGCAGACAAAATATTCGCAGTTACGCAACAGTACTGCGCTGCCACGAGGCACCTATCCCCCACAGATGCCGCCCCAGCTCCTCAGCCCGCGGGGCTGTGCTTCTACCACACGTGGTTTGGCGCGAAGGTGAGATGTGCCACCCTCCCTGCAGCTTCTCTCAAAAAAAAACAACTCCGTCCAAGGAAGAACGGGTCTAACGGGTGCCCCGCGGCCGCGATGGCAATCGGCACTGCTGGCAAGCTGCTCTTCATCACAGATACCCTCTCCGGTCGTCGGTTCCTATGCGACACCGGAGCGCAGTGCAGCATTCTACCCGCGTCAGCTCTTGATGTACAGGCTGGGAGGCACGGCCCCCCCCTCGAAGCGGCTAATGGCGGTGCTATTCGGACCTTCGGCAGACGGCGGGTCCAGGTGTGCTTCGGCGGCCAGCGGTTTTTCTGGGAATTCGTTATGGCCAAGGTTTCGCAAGCCATTCTCGGTGCAGATTTCCTGTGCGCCAACGGCCTCCTGGTCGATGTAAGGAACCGACGGCTGATCAACGCGGCCACGTTTCACTCTATCCCTTGCCACCGTAGTAACACCATGTCGCGCACCGTCTCCTGCGCTTTCCCGACTCCGAATGAGTTCGCTCGCCTGCTAGGTGACTTTTCAGACCTGACCAGGCCCACGTTCTCCTCCACGGCCACGAAGCATGGTGTGGAACACCACATCACCACCACCGGCCCTCTGGTCCACGCGTGTGCCCGGCGCTTCGAACCTGGCAAGCTAGCGGTCGTGAAGGCGGAGTTCGCTACAATGGAACACTTAGGGGTTATTCGCAGGTCGAATAGTCCCTGGTCTTCGCCTCTTCACATCGGTCCGAAACCTGGCGGAGGATGGCGGCCCTGCGGCGACTATCGGCGCCTAAACGAGCCACCACTCCTGATCGATACCCGATCCCCCACATTCAGGATTTCTCTGCCCATTTGGCTGGAAACAACTTCTTCTCCAAGGTCGACCTCGTCCGGGGCTACCACCAGGTCCCGGTGCACCCGCAGGATGTCCAGAAGACCGCAGTCATCACCCCATTCGGCCTTTTCGAATTTCTGCACATGCCTTTCGGCTTAAAGAACGCTGCCCAGCCTTTCCAATGCCTGATGGATTCCATGCTGCAGGACCTCAACTTCATCTTCATCTATCTGGATGACATTTTGATCGCCAGCCCCACCAAAGAGGAGCATCTTTGCCATCTACGCACCCTTTTTCAGCGCCTCAGCCAACACGGCCTGATTATCAACCCGGCTAAGTGCCAGTTTGGCCTGTGACAAATCGATTTCCTGGGGCATCGCATCACCACAGAGGGAGCGGTTCCTTTGCAGGCGAAGGTGGAGGCGGTGACACACTTCCCACGCCCGCAGAACATAAAGGCTCTGCAAGAATTCCTAGGCATGGTGAACTTCTACCACCGTTTCATGCCTAAGGCAGCACTGCTCATGCAGCCCCTGTACGAGGCCCTCAAGGGCAAGTCTGGCAAGGATCCGGTGGGCTGGACAGTTGACATGGACCGGGCATTCACTGACACCAAGAGCGCCTTGGCCAACGCGACCATGCTGGCGCACCTGCTACCAGGAGCCACCATCGCCCTCACCACCGACACGTCAGATTACGCAATCGGCGCCGTTCAGGAGCAGTGGGTAAACGGGACGTGGCAGCTGTTGGCATTCTTCAGCCGTCAACTGCGGCGTAACGAGCAGGCATACAGTACTTTCGACAGGGAGTTGCTAGCCCTTTTTCTGGCCATCCGCCATTTCCGGTTCTTGTTGGAAGGACGTCCTTTCACCGCTTTCGTCGGCCATAAGCCACTGACTTTTGCCATGGCCAAGACCGCGGAACCGTGGTCATCTCAACAACAACGTCAGCTGACATACACCTCTGAATTTACCACAGATAGTCAGCACGTGGCCGGTAAAGACAACCTGGTGGCAGATTGCCTCTCCCGTGCGACTGTGCATGCGGTCCAGCTGGGCATCGACTACGCCCTCATGGCAGCAGACCAAGTCTCAGACCCAGAAGTGCAGGCTTACCGCACCAGCACCACTAGCCTCCAGTTGGCCGACGTCAGGTTCCATTTGGCTGGTACCACGTTGCTGTGTGACGTCTCCGTTCGGGACCCTCGCCCTATTGTGCCGGTCGCCTGGCGCCGCAAGGTGTTTGACGCCATACATGGGTTGTCACACCCAGGAATGAAGGCTTCTCAGAAGCTAATGTCATCTAGGTTCGTTTGGTGGGGCATGCATAAAGATGTCCACGACTGGGCCAACACCTGCGTGGTCTGCCAAAAGGCCATGGTACAGCGCCACATCAAGGCTCCATTGGCCACCTTTGCAGTTCCTGAGTGACGGTTTGACCACGTTAATGTGGACCTGGTGGGACCACTTCCACCTTCCCATGGTTTTACGCACATCCTGACCATGGTCGATTGCACAACCAGATGGCCGGAGGCGGTTCCCCTGTCATCTACTACTTTGGCAGACGTGGCCAGGGCGTTCATCAATTCATGGGTCGCCCGTTTTGGAGTGCCTGCTGACATCTCCTTGGACCGGGGACCGCAGTTTTCCTCTGAACTCTGGAATGCGGTGGCTCAACGACTCGGTGTCAAGTTACACTGCACCACAGCCTACCACCCACAAGCGAACGGTCTGTGCGAACATTTTCACAGATCGCTTAAGGCCGCACTGAGGGCCAGCCTCCAAGACGCTGGATGGGCAGACAAGCTGCCGTGGGTCATGTTGGGCCATCGCACGGCCCCCAAGGAAGATCTTCACTCTTCCGCGGCAGAGCTCGTTTATGGTCAGCTGCTGCGAGCGCCAGGGGATTTCTTGCCATCACCAACGGAGCCATGGTCCGCCTCACGCCAGCTTAGCAGTCACCAGGAAGCAGCCAGATGTTTTGCGCCGGTTCCCACATCGCATCACGGGTTTCAGGGCTCGCACGTTCCAGCGGAGCTGAAACAAGCCGACTACGTGTTCATCCGCCACGATGCTCACCGGGATCTGCTCAAGCCCCCATACACTGGTCCTTTCCGCGTGTTAGAGGCGGGAGACAAAGCCTTCAAGGTGGATGTCGGTGGTAAACCGGACCACATTTCGGTCGACCGTTTGAAGCCGGCACACCTGGACCTTGACCGTCCCGTCGAGACCGCGCAGCCACCGAGACGAGGTCGGCCGCCCACCGTCGTCACGCCAGAACAAGTGCAACCACCCGCCAGTCCGCCCGCCGTCCAACAGCTTCCGCTTCGGGAATACAGGAGTCGTTCTGACAGGCTTGTCAGACCCCCTCACCGTTTGACTTTTTCTGTTAAAGACAATTCTGGGGGGGCGCATGTGGCAGAGCCACTGAGGGACTCTGAACAACTGTACATAATTCCCTTTAACGATGTGTTAGCTACAGACTAAATCTGTACCATTGTATATACTGTTTGCATGTACAGTGCGTGGCCCCTTTAAGAGCGCGGGCAAACGCGATGACGTCATGCCGCTAATCACGTGATCACCCAAACGTGGGAAAAACGTGATGACGTCATGACGCCATCCACGGGACCGCCCAGGCAGTCCTCATGGAGCCTCCGGCCTGTTAAGACCTGTATACATAGTTCTCTTGCATCAATCTGTTTAAACTCGTTAGTTTGACATTAAAAACCTTTTTGATTGATTGCCTGCGTCGAACTCAATCTCTAGATAGGAATTTGACCATTCCTACAATACCAGCTTTTTATTTCCAGATTTTTTTCATAAAATCTGAATTCAAATTGCTATGGTGGGATTTGAACTCACACTCCCTGGATTCTTCGTCCAAGATTCTGGATTACTAGTCCAGTAACATAAACACTACACTTCCACACGAACCTACAAGATTGAGTCAGCATGGCGACATTTCCAATCAGCGGCCTACTCTGGCTGGAGTACCTCACCCACAAGCCCGTCCATTTTGCGAATGTCCTTGTGCAGTACCTGGCATTTATCTTGCCAAAACCCTCCAAGGGGCTATCTACAGCCCTGGCAAGCAGAGGATGTGCTCATAGGAACTGAACGGCAGGCAGTGCCTGGCGATGACAGAGTTGAGGTTCTGTGGACTGAGTGTGATTGACACGCTGTCCATGCATTTGCAAACCTTCTGGAGATCAGCACTGCAGTGAATCGGAATCTCACTCGCTAGCTTGAGAGGTGATATGTATGAGTCCGTATGGTTCCAAGCTTTACAATTTTAAATTTCTTAGTCTCTTTGAAAGCAGATCCTGGTCACATGTGACTTGAAATGTTTCCTTTCACTCAAGCCTGTAACCAGATAGCTTGCAGGATGCTGGGTATTGTCACAGATGTGATATGAACATCACTTCAGCAGTGGGGTGGATGTAGCAGCCACAAGGCACTGATCTGGCATTGCAAGTGGGGCTTGTTTCTCCATTAGCAGCTGAGTCCAGGCAGGAATCAGAAGCATGGAACTTTAATGACTGAAGTTGCACTGACTGCCCTGCAAAATAGAGGTACCAGGATTAAACTGCTGGGAAACAACAGGTGAACAGTGGGATTTGAGCACTGTATCTCAATATATCAAATAAATCTACTTGCCGACTCCAAAACCTCAATACGAAGCCACTTGACGTAGTTGTTCAATGGTCTGCTTCTCTCTTGGTAAAGGAAGTAGCTTCACATGGCATCAAGACCAAAAGCAATTTGAGGGTGCCCACATTGGGTAATTGGTTTCTGTCCATACCTCCAGCAGGTTGGCACTGCAATGCTTCTCTAAAACACCACTTTCCCCACATAACGCAAGGGACATAACGTTATGACCGGCACGGACTCAAGGGGCCAAATGGCCTCCTTCTGTGCCGTTATGACTCTATGGGGGAAAAATTCAGTATCGCCCCGTTTGGAGCGCGATTATCGGCCGTGCGCAAAGTTTAGCGCCTGGCGCTAATTATCGCCTCCAACTGCAAACTTGGCTTTTATCGCCCCCGGAGTTGATTGGAGCGCTAAATCAGGCACTACACACCTCTCTTAAGGCACAAAGGCCGAGGAGCGAGGCGCTACCTCAGAGCGCTGGCGAAGCTCATGTGATGTCAGTCAGCAAAGGAACACAGACACAATGGCACCGGCCAGTTCTTAAAGGGGAGGGTTGATCTTGCTCTCCATCCACATCCTGCTCATTGCAGCCTTGAATCTCAGTCTGGAGAGACCTGTAAATCAAATCTGCTGGAAAGAACAATGGAGAGGCCCAGGGAAAGAGCTCAGAGTGCAGTCCCCACAGTCTCTTCTAAATCGATACAAGGAAGGTCAAATCAAAATGAACCTGCAAAGTGCTGCTCAGTACCCAAATCTCCTTCACATAGCGTTGAACCTCTCCAGGAGTCTCTCTCTCTCAGAATGCGTGGTGCAAAAATGTCACCAACAAAAAAAGGCAGGAAGCAGTCGCCTTTAAATAGTGCTCCCCCAGTCCCTTCCTGACTGCAAAACGCTCCCCTCAACCTGTCATTGCTAGCAACAGGCGATAAGGCAGGGGGCGCCACTCAATATCCGGTCCGGGGCGCTGCACACTCGACTGACGTCACGATCTGCCGGCGCAGGTAGTGTTTAGCGCCGCCGCAAAATGTCTAGTTAATTTCGTGAGCGGCGCAAACATCGCCGCACACAGGCACTAGTTGCTTTGCGCCCCATTAGCGCCCTCTTAATGCGCTAACGGGAGGCGCAAACCAACTGAATTTTTCCCCCTATGATTCTATGACATGGGCACCAGGTAAAATCCTCTCTGATTGACCAGAAATGCTACCACCAAAGTCAGATGATGCTTTGAAATCTTCATGAAACCAAAATGTGCTCCTGCAGACTATAAAATGGCAACAGAAAGCCAACGGTTCATTGCGATTCACTGTCCAGCCAAAAGAAATACTTAACACAGCTGCAGGCTGTGCAAGGCATTTTATACAAGATTAAGAAGCACAAAGAAGCAATGCTTGAAGCCTTAATCTTTTCTGTGTGATATCCCCTCATCATTCATACCATGGTTTTACGGTGTTTCCCCCCCATAATATAAGCAGTATACAGAAACAACAATCACAATGTACCATGAGGTCTTCATTGCAATCCAACTAGTTCTTCAAGTATTTCATCAGCACAAGAGCCCATATTGTCCATCATTTTTACTTTAGGAACACGAGTGGGCCATTCAGTCCCTCGAGCCTGTTCTGTCATTCAATTAAGTCATGGCTGACCTGTGTCTCAACCCCATTTGCCTTTGTTCCATATCCCTCAATACCTTTGCCTGACTAAAATCTATGGATCTGAGTTTTGAACATTTCAATTGACCTCTAGCCTCAACAGCTGTTTGGGGAGAGAGTTCCAGGTTTCCACTACCCTCTGTGTGAAGAAGTGCTTCCTAATATCACTCCTGAGCAGCCTAGCTCCAATTTTAAGGTTCTGTCCCCTCGTTCTTGATTTTCCCCACCAGAGGAAATAGTTTCTCTCTATCTACCCTAACAAACCCTTTAATCATCTTCAACACCTCAATTAGTTCACCCCTTAATCTTCTAAAGTCAAGGGAATACAAGCCTAGTCTATGCAACTTGTCCTCATAATTTAACCCCTTCAGCATCAGTATCATTCTGATGAATCTGCACTGCATCCCCTCCAAGGCCAATATATCAGGGAGAAGGCAGGACAGCGGAGGTGGTGATGCATCCCTTTTTTCATCTAAGGCCTAAAATAAGGGTGTTTTGTGCTTCAGCTTCCAATCCGCTGGCATCAAATAGCAATTGTAGATAAACCCTTCAGATTAGATTCCAAAATCTCAAAATTCACATTTAATTTAAAAATATAGCTAACTTGCTACAGGATGCTCATTCTAATAAGTGGCATTTCAAAGAGAGTTTGACAGTCTGATTCCAGTCAGCGGGATATTAGACCCTCAAGTCTGCAACTCTATGAGGGCAGAGAATTAAAAAGTTCCGCTTCCTGATCTTGAGAAACAAAGAGGTGGAAATTCCTTTGGGCCTGTTTTTTGGGCCTGGAATGCGTGAGCTTCAGGTGCTTGGACACGGGGTGTTGGTCCCCGAAATTAGCCCGTTTTACACCCGTAAAATGGTGTCAGAAGTGCTGTCTTTCAGGTAGACTTTAAACCAAGGCCACGTCCACCAAGATCAGCCATGATCTTATTGAATGGCGGAGCAGGCTCAAAGGGCTGTATGGCCTACTCTTGCTCCTAATTCTTATGTTCAATTGTTCAGGTGGGCATGAAAGACCCCATGGCTTTTTTCAAAGATCAGCAAAAGCTTCTCCCTCAACCAACACTACCAAAGACAAATGAACGGGTCATTCATCTCATTCATTGTTTGTGGAACCTTGCTGTGCATTTGCCTATATAACAATAAGTTAACTTCAAACCTAATTAGTTGGATGTTAAGCAGTTTGGGATGTCCCGAGGATGTGATAAAGTGCTATAAAAAATGCAAGTTCTTTCTCTCTGTGGAGCAAGTTTCCCATCTCAAGATTGAGGGAATGCTTTGGGATTATTAAGTGTTTCTGGTTTTCTTCCAAACCGTAACTTATCCTGACAACTTTACAGTCAAATTGTACCTTCTACTACCTACTGTGTTGGTTGTGAAGATTGTTCCAAATTTAGAGGAAACACACAGGAAGTTGTTGAGCTTCCACAGCCCTTACAAGGTCCTAAAACCAGCAGTCTTGGATCTCAAGTGTCTTTTTGTGCTCATCGAAGTGAGGGATGTTCATGCTGGAGAATGGAACACTTCCCATTTCAGGCACTTACTGTCAAACATTCCAGGTATAGTACAGCCAGATGTAGAGTAAAGATATCTTTCCACTGCCCCAACATGGCCCAACCCCTGGTAGCAGCAGTATGACATTTTTTCTGAGTGACATTGCCAATTAATGCTAAACTAGGGGCAGTTTTGTGCAGTAGGCCCATGTCCACGAGGAGCAGGGTTGAGACTTTCATCTCATCAGTCTGGGTTGGATTTGAACCCACATCCCAGGAGGTAAAGGGCCATTTACTGCGCCACCCAATTCACCTAGATCTAAACTATGTTCTGAAGAAGCTTTAAGGAGGAAAAAAAACATATCCCTTCATAAATAAAACAGAATCACAGAAGAAGTTGTTTTTGAGGCTCAGCTTCTGCTCTCACCAAAGATGAAATAATTTTTATACCTCTACAGTGATCGCACACTTGGGATCATTGGTAACAACACCCAGCGCCGCTGTAGCTCATGACATGGGATCTATGTTAAAAAAAAAGTTGAAGAAACCTCGGTGAAGGAGTAAAGTCCATCGTGTAGGACACCGTCAAGGTCATCGCCATACGTGTCTTCACACTGTTCCCTTTGGGGAACTGTATGAAGTGGTGGAAGGATTTCTGGCCGCGATTAACACTCCTTCCGTGACCGTAACCATCTTCGTACCAGCCATTAGGGTGGTTAGTCCTATGGCGGGAGGGTTTTACGGGCTCCCACAACCCATACGAGGGGGGGGGGGCCACCCACACCCACAGACGCAAGTATCCTGCTGGATGTCAACCCAGAATTTAGAGCTGGAGCTCCGACTCCACTTGCCGGGACTGTCTGGAGCGGGGTTCGAAACCCTACGCCTTCTGGCCCAGCGGCGGGGATGCTACCGCTACGCCAAAGGCCCACTCCACCGTCAAGGTTAGAGTAGGAGAGTAGATGAGGTAATTCAATAGTGGGATGATGACATGCTATCTGGGTTTTAAAAGCCTGTACATTATGAGAGAAAGGGAAGGAGGAGGGAAGCAAAGATCGCCACAGCTCCTGGGAAAGAATGCTAGTGTAGGAGACGGTGCAATGAGTCTTGATTACAACACAGTGAGAATGCGGGGAGGAGGCAAGACTGAACAGGTTGGGCCTCTTGTCTCTGAAAAAGAGAAGAGGGTAGAGGTGACCCAATAGAGGTCTTCAAATTTATGAAGGGGGGTCAGTTGGGTAGATATAGAGATGTTTCCACTTGCAGGGAAGTTCAAAACTAGGGGACATAAATATAAGATAGTCACTAGTAAATCTAATAAGGGATTCAGGAGAAACATCTTTACTGAGAGAGTGGTGAGAATATGGAACTCGCTGCCACAGGGAGTGGTTGAAGAATAGAAGGATATGTTGATAGGATGAAATGAAGTAAGGTGGGAGGAGGCCCGTGTGGAGCATAGACAGCGGCACAGACATGTTGGGCCAAATATCTATTTCTGTGCTCTAAATTTCTGTGTAGGAGTGGGCATGTAGAACATAGGAGGACAAATCAAAGTGCAGATGGACTGCAAAGCACTGCCACCCCCCACTTCCTTGCACCATTTCGCTACACTTGGTTTGTCTACTAACTGTGCCGAGTACATGGGAAAGGCTGATAGTTCAGTTAATATACAGAGAGGCTCTGGCATCTGCAGAGTGGAATTACAGCCCACCACTGACACTGTTTGCAAGAAGTCTACAATACCGACTCCCGTGTCAGCTGGAATAAATCATGGCTGATAAATTGAACATGAAGATTTGGCCTGCCCAGAGGTAATGCTGATTTCCCATCTAATTTTGCACCATCAAATCGTCAACTCTGATTATTTCTGGAATTTCCCCACATCTGGTGCTCAGGAGAAGCCAGAAATAATCTGCCACAAACAAAACCTCTCCATCAGTTTGGCCTTTAGTTTCTAGCAGGTAGACAAACTTCTTCAATAGTTGACAAAACAGCAAACTAGCCATTCCCTGCCTTGGCATTGACTAATCCAGCGAGCAAGCTGGTCACATCACCGGTACCAGTGAGCTAGCTGTCTACACCACCATAACTAGCTGTCCTAACCCCCATAACTAGCTCTGAATACCAACACAACTAGTGAAACTGGTTGTCAGTTTGGATATCAAAAAAACAAAAGAGTGCACTGCAAGAAGCTGCAAGAAGCCATTTTGGAAGTAATGAGCCAGCCATTTTGTTAACAATGTCCACACAGTTTGTCTATCTCATTCACTGCCCCCCCCCCCCCCCCCCAAACAAAACATATACTCAAAACTACCGGCCAGCTCATTGACAGCATTAACCTGCTGAGTATGTAGGGAGATAAAAGGTTTATTACATAGAATTTACAGCACAGAAACAAGCCATTCAGCCCAACTGGTCAAATGCCAGTGGCCGGTGTTTATGCTCCACACGAGCCTCCTCCCGCCCTACTTCATCTCACACTATCAGCCTATCCCTCTATTCCTCTCTCCCGCACGTGCTCATCTAGCTTCCCCTTAAATGCAGCTATGCTATTCGCCTCAGCTACACCTTGTGGTAGCAAGTTCCACATTCTAACCACTCTCTGGGTAAAGAAATTCCTCCTGAATTCCTCACCAGATTTCTTAGTGACTATCTTCTATTGATGACTCCTAGTTTTGGACTATAAAGAATGTCTACATGCCTTCCCTTTGTCACTTGGGTGCTGTGCAATTATTTCTGCTTGTATAAACATTCAAATGAGACATTAAACTGCGATCCTGTCTGCCCTCTCAGGTGGATGTAAAAGATCCCATAGCACTATTCGAAGACGAGCAGGGGAATTCTCCCTGGTGTCCTGGCCAATATTTATCCCACAACCACAATTACTAAAACAGATTACATGGTCACTTGTCACATTGCTGTTTGTGCCACGTTTCCTACATTACAACAGTGACTACACTTCAAAAGTACTTCAGTGAGTGTGTTTTGGGTCATTCTAATAATGTTGTGAAAGACGCTATAGAAATACAAGCTTATTTGTTCGTTAATAGGGTAGTGGTGAACTGCTCTTTGTAACCAGTAATTCCATACTTATAAAGGGAATTTACAAAAAAAAGGTGACTGTTCTGATGATCTGTCAATTAGTTCAAGCTAGTGATGGTCACAATATAGCCCAGGTCCCGCTCCTTCTGGTCGCCTTACAAACAGATTTGCTGCCTCTGGGACTCCATTCACAGCTAAGAGATGTTAGTGGATATGGATTCAGCACTGTTGCTTCTTCTCTTGCTCTCCAGGGAGAAAAAGCAAGGAATGCTACTTGGAGGCAGGACTATCCCAGCATCCATAACACAGGTGAAAGGGTTGCTCGGCAACTTGCCACTGCAGCACTATTGAAATGAGGAGCTCAGAGTTGCCAACCCTCCAGGATTGTCCTGGTGCCTCCAGGAATTAAAGGTTAATCTCCAGGACACTGCTGTGAGCAACCCAGGAGAGAAATCATAGGGGCATTAAACAAAAATGTTTCTTCATTTCGTTTTAGTTGTAAAAATATTAGAGATGGGGGAAAAATGGCTGTTTGACCAACAGTCAAGAATCGTCCAATCGGGTAACAAAGATACTGCTCGATTTCCAATTGGCCGAGGGAAGGCAGTGCACAGTGAGGGCAACCAATGGTGTGTGTGGGGTGGGAGGTCATGTGATGAAACCGCCTGCAATACCTCCAACCAGAGTTGGAAACCTATGGAGCTCACCATGTGAGGAACCATGATGGGCAGACCCATAGTCCATCAGTCCACAGCACAGCCTGTTGGAGCTTTGCTGTGAGTGGGTCACAAGGGACGGTGGGAATTTTTAAAAATTATTCGCTTATGGGATGTGGGCATCGCTGGCAAGGCCAGCATTTATTGCCCATCCCTAATTGCCCTCGAGAAGGTGGTGGTGAGCCGCCTTCTTGAACCGCTGCAGTCCGTGTGGTGAAGGTACTCCCACAGTGCTGTTAGATAGGGAGTTCCAGGATTTTGATCCAGCGACGATGAAGGATCGACAATATCCTTCTAAGTCAGGATGGTGTGTGATTTGGAGGGGAACTTGGAGGTGGTGGTGTTCCCATGCGCCTGCTGGCCTTGTCCTAGGTGGAAGAGGTCGCGGGTTTGGGAGGTGCTGCCGAAGAAGCCTTGGTGAGTTGCTGCAGTGCATCTTGTAGATGGTACACACTGCAGCCACGGTACGCCGGTGGTGGAGGGAGTGAATGTTTAAGGTGGTGGGTGGGGTGCCAATCAAATGAGCTGCTTTGTCCTGGATGATGTTGATCTTCTTGAGTGTTGTTGGAGCTGCACTCATCCAGGCAACTGGAGAGTATTCCATCAATTGACATGAAGTTAGTGAGCAACAATGATTTAAACCAATTTAGTTACAGTTGTTGTATCATGAGCTTTCATAGGAACAAAAAAGCCAGCATTAAACGGCCTACAATTAATTATCAGGGACAAAAAAAGGTCAGAAGGCAATAGCCTCTGAGGGTTACAGTCCAATCTAGGGGCCAGGGAGAGCAGGAGGGCGGGTGGGTCAATGTTTCCTAAACACTTATCCTCAATTATTACCACTAACTAATTGAATGGGCATATTGTTATATTTTTTAAAAGGTTTACAAATAGACATATGGTTTTTATTTCGCTGGGACTGCATGACTTCAAAATGCCATCTGGATTTTATTTAAGGGGCTGAAGCAGAGTCTGCCAGTAAGGCCTTAGGCCCTCTCACCCTGATCTTTCCCTTCTACCAGCAAGACAAAGCAACACTTCAAACTCTTTTTACCAGTTTAATAACAGTGAACGCTTCAATCAAAGCACTGGCAAGAAAAACATCATCGTTCGATAATAATTCTAAAATTTCAGCACAAGTGCTCCAGGCCTCGCACTTCCAGCAAGATGATCACAACTCCGAATCTCAGGGCCTACCTCGCGTTTTAACTCTCTCCGCTCGAGTTGAGGAGAGCAAAGTCAAGTTTTGAGTTGGTCTTTGGATGAAACCGTGCTGCAGCAATACCATCACCCCTGAGGGGAGGGATGTAAGATGCTCCAGTTTTCCCAGCGTGAATCGGAACTCCAGGGATGCAGGAGAGTCGTGTAAACAGTGGCCGTACAACAGTGTTGCCTCCCCACAGCCCCACACTCCCCCCACCCCACCAAAGGTTGGGGGACGATAGCTGGAGGGCAAGTGACTTTATAATTCTCCCAGTGATTTTTTTTTAAAAAGACAAACTGGAATTTGAAGACAAACTAGAATTTAAAGTAAATATCAATGGGTGGAACTTTGAACTTCGACGGGGTGTAAAACGGGTAATATCGGATCGGCTGTCCATTATACACCCCTCTTGACTTTCCTTTCCAATGACCTCCATTTGACACATTTAATAGTGCAGAACAAACCTGTATTCTGTCAACATAAATGTATGTGCAGTTGAAGGTTAGAGGGACAGGGAGGATTTAAAACGCCAGGCAAACTTATACCCATACCTTTAAATGGGGCTGAATTTTACCAGCGCTCAGAGTGCGGGTTTGGAGGTGGATTCACTGTCAAAATCACAAAGATTAACAGCGGGTCGGTATCCCGCTGTAAACCCGCCTCTTTGTTAGTTTCCCAAGTGTCGGGTCTGTCATCCTTGAACAGACCCGACACCAAGCGGCGGGTCAGCCAATTTAGATTGTTAAAAGCTTATTAAAAGGTAGTTAAGAACCATTTTCCCATGTACTTACCATTTTACCAGGTTTTCAACGAGTTCCCCGGTGAGTGGCTATCACATCAGGTAAGTCTAAAACCTACCATTTCACAGCTGTTCACTTCCTAATCTTAGAAGCTGGAGCATTAATGATTTGGAACCCACTTTTGAAGTGTTTGAAGTAATCTCTCGATCCACTGTCACCTCCTTGGAACAACCTATCTTAACATTAACAGGTTACTCCTATCATCTCAACCTCACCTGCCGTCTATTCCATCAGCATCGGTGCCCTTGAAAAAATCTCACCTTGGTCCTCAGAATCCCAACACGATCAGCCCCAACACCAGCAGCACTAGGCACACCAGCAGCACCAACATCCACACCAACCTTCTCCGCAATCAATTGATGTTGCACAGGACAGAGGGTATCAGCACCCAAGCACATTGCTGTCCGAGACACCACCGATGAACTCACCATGTCCAGATTTACTTCACTTAACACTGTACACCCTGGCTGCCACATGACACAACAGGTTGGCACCACCCCACACCAGCACCATACAGCATCCTTATAATGTCCAAGCCATTCCTTTCTCACTCATCACCATGGGGGGGGGGGGGGACATTATGTCTCACCATTCACTGAAACTCACTAACACACTTTCAAAGGTGCATACAAATCTGTCCAAGAAGGCAAAGTGGTAACAATAAGGATTTCAATGCTTGACAACATATTAACAGAAAGTGTACATGAACATTGGCTAAAACACACAAGTGCCTACCCTTGTGTGTTAGTTGGTATGACTGCAATAGGTGGAGGGTGAGTGTGAGGGGTGGCTAGTGAGATAGGGATGTGATAATGTAGATAGATAGAGATGGGTGGAGGTGCAAGGTAAGTTGGTGTGAGTAAGGAGGTGCAGGGGTAGGGTAGGGAAGGCAGAGTGATGGGGATGTGATGAGTGGCACAGCAGGATGAGGTTGAGTGTGGCTTTGAGTAACGTTTCATGATCTACTGAGATCATTGAATGGTTTGCGCCACTGCAGCGTGGTCCTCCTGACGACATCCCTGCTTGTGCCCTCCTGTGCAATGTGCAACCAGGCTGCATTGGTGTCCTGGGGAGGTGTCTTCCACCCATTGGAAGGGAAGAGAACCTCCCTGCGTGCTGTGACTCCCTCCATAAGCATATGGAGGGAGTCATGGGAGAACCTGGGTGCAGCCGTGCACCTTTGTGCAGTGCTGGTCAGTGATGGCAGCACCTCAATGCTGTAGAACACTGGCAGCACAAATGTCAAAATCATTTTGGACATGGCCCCTTTAAGGAAACAGGCTGATGACGCGTCATCAAATGATATCATCAGACCCGCGTCCTATTAATTGGCCGGGAACCTCGCAAGGCGGGCGTAAGCAGCCCTATTTACTAAAATCTTGTTGGATGCAGGGATCGAGACAGATGCAAGGTCCCCACATACCACGAATGTCGCCCACCATGGACCCGTTGAGGTTGGAAAAATCCAGCCCATGGTGTCTGAGGGGCTATGTACTATTAAAGATCATAAATTACACTGGACATGCTGACCACCATTCAGAATCACCTGCCATCTCCTCATATTTATGTTTATGGGCAAAACCTCTATGAGGTCCTAGTCCCTAACAGTCTGTTTCCTATTGGCATCTTCTGATTCTTTAAGACCATTTTCTCTTTTTTTGCCTCTCCCAGGAGATTGCATGGTGGTGGGGGTGGGTGACAGGGAAGAAGTGTTTAGCCATGATGGTCCGGCCATCATGGTTGGGCAGGCTTGATGGACCAGCTGGTCTTTTCCTGCCCGTCAGTTTTGTATGTTCATATTAATGTGGTCACCTATGTAATATGCTATCCCACTGCACATAACGTTATATTATTTACTTAAATGATTACTATCAATGACCAATATCAAAAGGCATCCTAGCAAGTGTTTGGCAATCAGTATCCCCTCTTACCAAGACTTCATGTTGTGTCTGCCCAGCAACCAATTGGATTTTCACCTCCTTTCTCAATGTGAAAACTGGGAGGCTTGTGTTATATAAGAACATAAGAACATAAGAAATAGGAGCAGGAGTAGGCCAATTGGCCCCTCGAGCCTGCTCCGCCATTCAATAAGATCATGGCTGATCTGATCCTAACCGCCAATCCACTATGACAGGACTATCTCCTGAATCTAACAGAATTAGACACACGAAACAGGAGCAGGATCAGGCTACACGGCCCCTGGGCCCGCTCCGCTACCCACAGGGCCATGACCGATCCGAACCTAGACTCATGTCCAAATTCCTGCCCGCTCCCCGTAACCCTTAATTCCCTTTTCTTCTAGGAAACTGTCTATTTCTGTTTTAAATTTATGTAATGATGTAGCTTCGACAGCTTTTTGGGGCAGCATATTCCATGGACCTACCACCCTCTGAGTGAAGTAGTTCCTCCTCATCTCAGTTTTGAAAGAGCAGCCCATTATTCTAAGACTATGCCCCCTAGTTCTAGTTTCACCCATCATCTGGAACATCCTCCCTGCATCCACCCGATCCAACCCCTTCACAATCTTATATGTTTCAATAAGATCGCCTCTCATTCTTCTGAACTCCAATGAGTAGAGTCCCAATCTACTCAACCTCTCCTCATATGTCCATCCCCTCATCCCCGGGATTAACCGAGTGAACCTTCTTTGTACTGACTCGAGAGCAAGTATGTCTTTTCTTAAGTATGGACACCAAAACTGTATGCAGTATTCCAGGTGCGGTCTCACCAATACCTTGTACAACTGAAGCAATACCTCCCTATTTTTATATTCTATCCCCCTAGCAATGAAAGCCAACATTCCATTGGCCTTCTTAATCACTTGCTGCACCTGCATACTAACCTTTTGAGTTTCGTGCACCAGGACCCCCAGATCCCTTTGTACTTCAGTACTTTCCAGTTCATTGCTCTACGATTTTTCCTGCCAAAGTGCATAACCTCACACTTTCCAGTATTGTATTCCATCTGCCAAATCTCTGCCCACTTACTTAGCCTGTCTATGTCCCCTTGCAGGTTTTTTATGTCCTCCTCACTCACTACTTTCCCTCCCATCTTAGTATCATCTGCAAACTTTGATATGTTACACTCGGTCCCCTCCTCCAAATCGTTAATATAGATTGTAAAGAGTTGGGGACCCAGCACTGACCCCTGCGGAACATCACTGGTTACTGATTGCCAGTCTGAGAATGAACCATTTATCCCAACTCTCTGCCTTCTGTTAGATAGCCAATCCTCTATCCATGCCAGAATATTACCCCCAATCCCGTGATTTTTTATCTTAAGCAATAATCTTTTGTGTGGCACCTTGTCAAATGCCTTTTGGAAGTCTAAATACACTACGTCCACTGGTTCACCTTTATCCACCCTATATGTTACTTCCTCAAAGAACTCCAGCAAATTTGTCAAACATGACTTCCCCTTCATAAAACCATGCTGACTTTGTCTTATTAAATTATGATTATCCAAATGTCTTTTATTTATTGAATGCTTCACTAAAGGACTCGAACTACACTTCGCTGAATCCAATCTCCGTTTCATAGGCTGAATTATGTTAGTTCTCCTCCTTTTGATTGGCTTGAGACTACTAAGTGCAGGCCTGACAACACAAGTCAATTTGAGGGCACAAAGGAAAACACAAGTGTGAAGACCCTACATATAAAATGACTACTGCATCATTTGACCTGCTCAGGTATCTGGCCCACTGCGACTTGCAGCACCTCTTCAAAGCCAGCTTATATGAATGCTGGGAAAAGGCCATTTGGCCCATCTGCATCTACAGAATATGTACAATCCAGCCCATTATTGTAGGGCAAAAGGTCACCTATTCAAACCAGCTCAAGGCAAATTTAAGAGTAGGATCCGGAAGTTCTTCATACAAGGAGTGATCAGCACTTGGAATGAACGTCTAGGTAGAATAGTGAAGGTAAAAAAAAACGTGGAATTATTTAAGAATACAGTTGACTACTGTGATGGGCTGAATGATGTTCCTCGTACTTGTGTATCTTGCAACTCTATCTCATCTATTTAATCGCCTGAAGAATAACTCTGTATCAATACCAAGGTAATTGAGGAAAACTCCAAAACGTTCCTCCATCCTTACATAGCCATTAGTCAGTCCTGACCCAATGAACTCGGCTGAAAATGGCCACTGCCCCACCTACAGCCACGGTGACACAACAGCCAACTTGCCCTCCAGAGTCTTTGATCATCTCAGTCTGTAGTCCTCACTGCAACCACCAATCCCATTGCAAATGCTTGTACGACCAATAAATAAAACGTCTGTTGTCTTGGTGAACATGATCGCTCTGTTAAGGCATTCAGAGCAGCCGCAGTTTGTTCCCAGAATGCCACCATCTTTGGTGTTCCTCAGGTTGGGCAAATATTTCAGTTGGGAAGTCAGTTGTTGAGAATGAAGCATCATAAATCACATGCACCCGATAGAACTTCTTTTGTCCTATTAACTTTTAGCACTCAACAGGCCCATAGAAAGAAAGGAGTCAGATAATTTACTACTGATGGCGATGACAGCCAGGCCAAAGGGGATAAGGACACAGCAACCAAAACGCGTTTAGATAATATTTTGTCAGCTCCAAAATCACTTTACCATGGATGATTTGGAGAAATTACAGAACCCTCAGTTCCCCAAGGTAAAACCTGTCAACTCTGTGCCCATGTCATCTTGATCACTTATCCCACTATTACTCAAAGAGAATAATAGGGAAAACTAAAGATGTGGTTAAAAGTTGGTCTCCTTGGCAACTTAGCAAGGTTTAACTTGGAAAGTTTTGAGGTTGTGGGAGATTTTAGTATCTTTCAGATGAGACGTTAAACTAAGGCCTTGTCTGCCCTCTCAGGTGGACGTAAAAGATCCCGTGGCACTATTCAAGGAAGAGCAGGGAGGTTCTCCTTGGTATTCTGGCCAATATTCAACATTAAAAAAACAGATTATCTGGTCATTATCACATTGCTGTTTGTGGGAGCTTGCTGTGCACAAATTGACTACTGCATTTTCTACATTACAACAGTGACTACACTTCAAAAGTACTTTACTGGCTGTAAACCGCTTTGAGGTGTCCTGAAAAGCTCTGTACAAATGCTCTTTCTTTCTTTAATTCTCAGCAAAATATCACTAAAAGTTTACTAAGTGTTTTACAGAACAAAGCAGTTGTGAATGAACCTGAAATAGAATTAAACGGGTGTAAGAAGTTGTTAGCAGACCCAGAGAGGACAAACGCATTTTAGTTTACGAAAAGCTCAAGCGGTTTTGATTCGACTTTGGGTTTTTTGGTCACTTTTGAGCTCACCAAGGAGAGAGTGATCGCTGATGAGGAATCAAAGAAATTGTCCTTCCGATTTTTGATACCTGTAGTTAGCAACAAGCACTTCCATAATGGTTTAAATAAAGAGAAAAGCTCTCTCTACAGGGTCCATTCAAACACTCCCAGGGCAGGTACAGCACAGGTTAGATACAGGGTAAAGCTCCCTCTACACTGTCCCATCAAACACTCCCAGGAATGGTACAGCACGGGTTAGATACAGAGTAAAGCTCCCACTACACTGTCCCATCAAACACTCCCAGGGCAGGTACAGCACGAGTTAGATACAGAGTAAAGCTTTGAAGAAGGGTCAAACCCGAAACGTCAACTCAAATTTCTCTCCACGGATGTTGCCTGACTTGCTGAGTTTTTCCAGCATTTTCTGTTGTTATTTCGGATTTCCAACATCTGCAGTATTTTGCTATCGTACAGAGTAAAGCTCCCTCTACACTGCCCGATCAAACACTCCCAGGGCAGGTACAGCACGGGTTAGATACAGAGTAAAGCTCCCTCTACACTGTCCCATCAAACACTCCCAGGGCATGTACAGCACGGGTTAGATACAGAGTAAAGCTCCCTCTACACTGTCCCATCAAACACTCCCAGGGCAGGTACAGCACGGGTTAGATACAGAGTAAAGCTCTCTCTACACTGTCCCATCAAACACTCCCAGGGCATGTACAGCACATTCAACGGATCATCCTCTGCCATTTCCGCCACCTCCAACGTGATCCCAACACCAAACACGTCTTCCCCTCACCTCCCCTTTCAGCATTCCGTAGGGACCGCTCCCTCCGCGACACCCTGGTCCACTCCTCAATCACCCCCAACAGCCCTGCTCCTTCACCTGGCACCTTCCCGTGCAAACGCAGGAGATGCAACACATGCCCTTTTACCTCCTCCCTTCCCACTGTCCAGGGCCCCAAACACCCCTTCCAGGTGAAACAGCGATTTACTTGTACTTCCTGCAATTTAATATACTGTATTCGCTGCTCACGATGTGGTCCCCTCTACATTGGGGAGACCAAACGCAGATTGGGCAACCGCTTTGCGGAACACCTCCGTTCAGTCCGTACGGGTGACCCTGAGCTTCCGGTCGCCTGTCACTTTAATTCACCGCTTCACTCCCACTCTGATCTCTCTGTCCTCGGGCTATTGCATTGTTCCAATGAAGCTCAACGTAAGCTCGAGGAACAGCACCTCATCTTTCGATTGGGCACTTTGCAGTCTGCCGGACTCAACATTGAGTTCAACAATTTCAGATAATTATCCCTGCCTCCATTTTTCATGCAGTATGATTTTTGCCATTCCCATTTGCAACATTTTATCTTTCCTGCCTCTTACAAAAGTACAGGATGTTCTTTCTACTCCTTCCTCCCCTCCTAACCCCCCCCCCCCCCCACCGTCTCTGCACCTGCTTAATATCTGTTACATCTCCAGCTTTTTCCAGTTCTGATGAAGGGTCCCAGACCTGAAACGTTAACTCTGTTTCTCTCTCCACGGATGCTGCCTGGCCTGCTGAGTATTTCCAGCATTTTCTGTTGTTATTTCAGATTTCCAGCATCCGCAGTATCGTGCAATTATACATGTACAGCACGGGTTAGGTACAGAGTAAAGCTCCCTCTACACTGTCCCATCAAACACTCCCAGGGCAGGTACAGCACGGGTTAGATACAGAGTAAAGGTCCCTCTACACTATCCCATCAAACACTCCCAGGGCAGGTACAGCATTGTTTAGATACAGAGTAAAGGTCCCTCTACACTGTCCCATCAAAGACTCCCAGGGCAGGTGCAGCATGGATTAGATACAGAGTAAAACTCCCTCTACACTGTCCCATCAAACACTCCCAGGGCAGGTACAGCATGGGTTAGATACAGAGTAAAGCTCCCTCTACACTGTCCCATCAAAGACTCCCAGGGCAGGTACAGCATGGGTTAGATACAGAGCAAAGCTCCCTCTACACTGTCCCAGCAAACACATCATAACAAGCCCCAGCAGCAAAGGTTGTTACAGAAGTGCTTCCGCTCAATAATGTAAACACATCATTACACAAATATAAATACAGATGACGGAGGCATTAAAACCCACGGTCCCCCAATTGTAGCCTCTAATGAATGATTCCAGACTTTTTTCTCTTGATTACCCAATCCAGAGACCTTTCCAGGCATTTGTCAGAGTGAAGAAGTGCAATCTGACATCAATCTTTTTCCTAATTCGTCTCAATGATTCCTGGTCCCAAGTAAGAAAGGACAGAGTGAGCGCGAGAGATAGGGGAAAGAAAGAGGAGAGAAAGGGGAGAGAGAGAGAGAGAAAATGCAAGAGAAAGGAGAGAGTGCAAGAGAAAAGAGAGCGAGAGCGGGAGAAAGGAGAGAGCAAGAAAGACAAAGGAGACAGAGAAAGGACAGAGAGAAAGAAAGAAAGGAGAGAAAGAGAAAGGAGAGAGACAGAAAGAGAAAGAGAGAAAGGAGAGATTGGAGGATGGAAAGCTAGCCAGAAGATCATTGAAGATGAGAAAGGCAGGGATGAGGATTTCAGCAGAAGACGGGCTGAGGGAGGAGTAGATGCAGAAAGAGAAGCCATTGCTGGAGATGCTCTGGCTACGATCAGATATACAAGACTGGAAGCAAGTGAGGGCAGAAGCACTGAGCCAGACAATAGAGGGGCGTTGGAGGGGGACGATTGTCCGTGTCAAAAGCTGTAAAGAGAACGATGAGGGATAATGCACCACAGTCACAGAGGATGTCATTTGTGGCTTTGGACAGGGCAGTTTTAGAGCTGTAGTAGGGGCGGAAACCAGGCTACAGAGATTCAAACCGGGAACTGTGGGAAAAAGATGGCCATGAATTTGGGAGGCAACAACACGCTCAAAGACTTTGGATACAAGAGAGATTGGAAATGGGGCGGTAGTTTGCAAGGACAGGGAGGGTCGTGGGTGTGTTTTTTTGAGGAGGAGCGGTGGTGACGGTGGTTTTGAAAAGGAGGGGGGAAGAGTACCTCAGGAACAAGTGTACGTTGACAGTCCATGCACAAAATAGGAAAATTAGAGTCAGTTTCAAAGTGCTCCATTGTACTTTATAAGAGTGCTTGACATTAGAACAGCATAACAATGGAAGAGAACTGGTTGGTGTCTCAGGAAGAAGCCACAGTATCCATTAGTCTGAAAAATTAGCCTCTGGTGTGCATTAGCAGGAAGTTCCCCATTTTCACACATTCCACCATTTTACATTCTGGTGAGAGAAGAGGAAAAATCCTCCTCAGCATCTGACACTTCAGTGACGAGGGCTTATTGTGTCACTTCTAAACAAGAATGGGGCTGACAGCACCTTCCCATTTGGCTACAAGAAAACCATCAAAAGATCAAAGATTTAGGACCACTGCACAAGTTACTTCAGTCCTCATCCCATCACCAACTTATAAAATTGCCGATTCCGGGAGAGAGCTAAATCCCAGGGATTGTTGACAAATTATCGCAACACTCCCCTCCACCCTCAAGCATAACACTGCTCCTGGCATGTGCACAATGTACTGAATACCCCAATATATGCTGTGCATAACAATGTAACTCTCTGTGTATACCAACATATCCGATGAGTACAACAAGAAGTTGCATTTATATAGCACCTTTAACATAGTAAAACATCCCAAGGCGCTTCACAGGAATGTAATCCGATTAAAATTGACACTGAGCCGAAGAAGGAGATATTAGGACAGGTGACCAAAAGCATGGTCACAGAGGCAGTTTTTAAGGAGGGTCTTAAAGGAGGAGAGAAAGGTGGTGAGGCAGAGAGGTTTAGGGAGGGGATTACAGAGCTTAGGGCTTAGACAACTGAAGGCACGGGCGCTAATGGTGGGGCCAAACAAGTGGGAGATGGGCAAGCGGCCAGAGTTAGAAGAGTCAGAATTCTTGGAGGTTTGTAGGGCCGAAGGAGGTTACAGAGATAGGGAGGGGTGAGGCCATGGAGGGATTTGAACATGAGGATGAGAATATTAAAATCGACCCTCTTGCATCTCACCCCAGTGGTCATTCTTCACATGCTGAGGCAAGGTAGTGTGTGAGTGTGTGTTAGCATACTACCCCACCATGTAAGGGCATCACAGCTGGGTCTGATCCCATCCTCACTGGAAATCCAGACAAACTTCAGCAAGGGCCATTGTATGCCAATTAGAAATGGGAACCCTAGTTGATTGGTCCTGGTCTTGGGCCAAGAAGGGGAACATGGAGGCCAACTGTAGTGCCCTTATTGCTGCACACCAGTTCAGACTGGGTAACTCAGTATAGACCAGGGACAATCTCTGGGACCTTTCTGGTCTGTATGGTACACAGTGCATTGCCTAATAATGGTGCAGGGGGTGCTGCAGTAATATTGTATGTTCAAAAGCAGTAGACATGGTGATTGGGGACCATGGGTTTCTATGGAACGATGATGCAAATGGGCTGAAGACGTCAGTCACCTGTAATTGGGATGACAATGAACAGGATGGCGAATCATTGGTCAGAGGAATCATTTCAAAACAAACTCTCCCTCATAAAAACCCACATGTAGCACAACTACCCCATCTTATGAATAGAAGAGGTTGTGATCGAACTGTACAGTGCTCTGAGCAGATCACGCCTCCAGTATCATGTCCAGTCTAGTCACTGAGACACAAATGAGACATTCAAGCACTGGAGGCAGAAGATACAGGGCTAATAGGAGACAGCAGTAGGATTAGTTTTAGATGGGACTAGCAAAGAGCCAACACATGCCCAGACATACAGCCTAGACATGATGGGCTGAATGGCCTCCATCTGTGTTGTAAATATCTTTGATATTTGAACCCCCTCGGTGTAATGAACAATTTGCCCTGATCAACTTTGGATGCCAGAGGATCCTAATAAGGTCACTACAGTACTAACATTAATGCCTCAACATGAAGTACAGGAGTAAGGAGGTAAAGCATAAAGGCCAAAAATTTGCTGTAAAAATAACAGCAAGGCTAATAGTGCTCACCGTTATTTACGTGCAAATGCCACAGCAACTTCAGGCGAGGGGAGATGTGCGATTAAACATGGAAATCAAGAAGCTGTTGTCGGAGATGCGCCGGTCCGCCATTAGCTTCACAAAAATGGCATCTTGTTGTCTGCCTCCCCATTCAAACGCATTGAGCAGCGTGAGGTTTTTGTACTTGCACTCTACATATGAACTAAACTAGCCACAGAAAGTTACGTCAATGCCATTTCAAGTCTAAGCACCCTTTTAACGACAAGATAAGTGTTAATTATTGCCAGTCAACCTCTCTGGCACTGAAAATGAACTATTACAAGTGTAGAGTCTCATTCCTTCAGGTTTTAATTGTTGTTGAAGATTTGTTTTTAAATGTAAAATTATTGTTTTTTCTTTTTCTTTCTGTCTCTTTTTTCTCTCTCTCTTAATCAAATCTTTCTTTCCCTCTCTTTATTTCTCTTTCTGTACCTCATTTGGAATTTAATTCACCCACTCTAACTTACACTTCTTTCTCAGTCCTTGCGCTGTTAATTTCACAATGCTTCAATCTGATTGGTTAAGGAGATACCCATTTGCTTGCCTGTTCACTCAGATCCCAGATGTAGAGGGCGCTGCGCAGTTTCCATCTCGCACTGCCAGCGACTTGCAGGACAAAATATCGTCAACACTAAAGGGACAGGTGCAAGTCTAACTAACAGTGGGCACCGTTTGCTGGCCTGCCACAGGAAATCTTGGGCCATTGTGAGGTAAACCACAATACCTCCTGAGCACATTAGTGGAATGTGGGGGAAAAGACAGCTCCAAAGGAATTGGATACAGTGAGGTTGGACAGGATCACTTTCAGTCAGAAAAAGTGCAAATGCAGCAGCTTCGACAGACCTGTCAAATCTCACTCAGCCGATTGCAGTGTATGGCTACAAAATAAACTATACACAGTTCTGAATTTTAATGTATTTCCTGTCTGTTTCACTGATGGCTGTTCTCTGGCTTATCACGTATAGCATTTGGGCAGCTGGGTTTTACCCTTGCAAGGCCACGTTACAACAATATCGTCCTGGTTCTACATGTTACAGTGAGAGCCCGTGTGGGGCAATGGATTGGCATTGCTCTTGGGAAAGTTACTTCAGCAAGTGTGTGTAGGGCTCATAATCAGAAACCAATCACATGGGGGTTAAGGGATCATGGGATCCAGACTCACACCCACAATCCAATCACACAGGGTTAGGGGGTCATGGGATCCAGACTCACACCCACAATCCAATCACACGGGGTTAGGGGGTCATGGGATCCAGACTCACACCCACAATCCAATCACATGGGGTTAGGGATTCATGGGATCCAGACTAACACCCAGAAACTAATCACACGGGGTTAGGGATTCATGGGATCCAGACTAACACCCACAATCCAATCACACCGGGAAATTAATGGTGGGAAATATGGAGATGGCAAAAACACTGAATGAATATTTTGTTATCAGTCTTTACAGTAGAAGACACTAAGAATATCCCAACACTGGACAAACAGGGGGCTATGGGGGGGAGGAGCTAAACACGATCAAAATCACTAAGGAAGTGGTACTCGGTAAAATAATGGGACTCAAGGCGGATAAATCACCTGGACCTGATGGCTTACATCCTAGGGTCTTGAGGGAAGTGGCGGTAGGGATTGTGGATGCATTGGTAATAATTTTCCAAAACTCCCTGGACTCAGCAAAGGTCCCGGCAGACTGGAAAACTGCTAATGTAACGCCCTTATTTAAAAAGGGCAGTAGACAGAAGGCTGGAAACTATAGACCGGTTAACCTAACATCTGTGGTAGGTAAAATATTGGAGTCCGTTATTAAGGAGACAGTAACAGGACATTTGGATAATCATAATTTAATAAGACAAAGTCAGCATGGTTTTATGAAGGGGAAGTCATGTTTGACAAATTTGCTGGAGTTCTTTGAGGAAGTAACATATAGGGTGGATAAAGGGGAACCAGTGGACGTAGTGTATTTAGACTTCCAAAAGGCATTTGACAAGGTGCCACACAAAAGATTATTGCTTAAGATAAAAAATCACGGGATTGGGGGTAATATTCTGGCATGGATAGAGGATTGGCTATCTAACAGAAGGCAGAGAGTTGAGATAAATGGTTCATTCTCGGACTGGCAATCAGTAACTAGTGGTGTTCCACAGGGGTCAGTGCTGGGTCCCCAACTCTTTACAATCTATATTAACGATTTGGAGGAGGGGACCGAGTGTAACATATCAAAGTTTGCAGATGATACTAAGATGGGAGGGAAAGTAGTGAGTGAGGAGGACATAAAAAACCTGCAAGGGGACATAGACAGGCTAAGTAAGTGGGCAGAGATTTGGCAGATGGAATACAATACTGGAAAGTGTGAGGTTATGCACTTTGGCAGGAAAAATCGTAGAGCAAGTTATTATCTTAATGGCAAGAAACTGGAAAGTACTGAAGTACAAAGGGATCTGGGGGTCCTGGTGCACGAAACTCAAAAGGTTAGTATGCAGGTGCAGCAAGTGATTAAGAAGGCCAATGGAATGTTGGCTTTCATTGCTAGGGGGATAGAATATAAAAATAGGGAGGTATTGCTTCAGTTGTACAAGGTATTGGTGAGACCGCACCTGGAATACTGCATACAGTTTTGGTGTCCATACTTAAAAGACATACTTGCTCTCGAGTCAGTACAAAGAAGGTTCACTCGGTTAATCCCGGGGATGGGGGGATGGACATATGAGGAGAGGTTGAGTAGATTGGGACTCTACTCATTGGAGTTCAGAAGAATGAGAGGCGATCTTATTGAAACATATAAGATTGTGAAGAGGTTGGATCGGGCGGATGCGGGGAGGATGTTCCCGATGATGGGTGAAACTAGAACTAGGGGGCATAGTCTTAGAATAAGGGGCTGCTCTTTCAAAACTGAGATGAGGAATAACTACTTCACTCAGAGGGTGGTAGGTCCATGGAATATGCTGCCCCAAAAAGCTGTAGAAGCTACATCATTACATAAATTTAAAACAGAAATAGACAGTTTCCTAGAAGTAAAGGGAATTAAGGGTTACGGGGAGCGGGCAGGAATTTGGACATGAGTCTAGGTTCGGATCGGTCATGGCCCTGTGGGTAGCGGAGCGGGCCCAGGGGCCATGTAGCCTGATCCTGCTCCTATTTTGTGTGTCTAATTCTGTTAGATTCAGGAGATGGTTCTGTGATAGTAGATTGGCGGTTAGGATCAGATCAGCCATGATCTTATTGAATGGCGGAGCAGGCTCGAGGGGCCGATTGGCCTACTCCTGCTCCTATTTCTTATGTTCTTATGGAGTCATGTGGTCAAGGCTCACTTCCACAGATCCCTACACAGCAAATTCCTGAATTCTAACAAGACTTCAGAGATAGCACAGAGAAATCAAAACTGAGAGTCTGCTGCATTCGCAGCCCCACTGTTTATTGATCTCTTCTACCTCAAAAAAAATAGTAATTAGCAGGCAAAAAGTGCTCAGCCATGTATGAACCAACTAACCTCCAAGAAGATCCAGCCTAGAAATTCGGCTCATAGCTCCTGATTTTTCAGCCCAAAGTCCGACGCTCCTCCGATCGCCACATTTGAGTGTGGGCTGTTAGCACTCTGCAAGTAAGGCGCCCAAAAATGGACAAATTTCTGGGCCCCAAATTTCAATATAATGAATGGATGAAATCTCTAAAAAGGGACGGGAGATACTGGCACATTATAGGCCACACCTTCTCCAGGTAACCCATAAAATCGACCACCTCTCTCAAAAATAAGTTTAAGGGAGTATTAGTATTGCTGAAATATTTCCTTTTCTTCTGTGTTTTTCCCCTTCACTGTCTCCCACTGTCTCTTCCGTATTCATCTGCATTTGGAACAACCTTTAAGGGGATGGAGATCAGTAGAAACAACCGCATCTTTAAAATCACGAGGGGGGAGGTAGAGAGAAACGGGCCTAGAAATTGAGTGGGGTTAGCGCCCATTTTGAGGCGCTAGAGGGCCTAGCGCCGCAAGTACAGCCGATTGAGAAATTCACTTGGGCGCTGCCATCGGCGTTAGCCGGTTGCGCTGCGCCGGCACCGATGACGTCATCGGTGTGCGCAGCGTCCCGGTTGCCGTGGCAACGTGCCCGAACGCCGAAATTGAGTTGCGGCCGCCTCGCCAGTGGCAGCCGCAACCAACGATTTTTCAAAAGTTCGCTACGGGTCTTAGCGCCGGCGCATTAAGGTCGCGCGGCGGCCGGCCGCTTTCCCGGCGGCCGCCTGCCCGCACCTCCCTCCCCGGACTCCTCCAACACCCCCCCGCGGCACAGATGCGTGTGGGCCGCGAGCCCGGCACTTCTCCGAGGTGCCGGGCTCATTTTTCTCCACAGTTCAGCGGCCAGCGGTCGGGTGCAGGCAGCTCCTCCTTAACGGAAGGAGGAGGCCTGCACTTCCCCAGCCTGCCGCACCGCATCGGGTGCCGCAGCGGCGGATTAGCGCCGCAATGCGGCAGTCAGCGCCCATTGCGAGGCGCTGACACCCCCTAGTAGCGCCGGCAGCCGTCTGGGCGCGGCGCTACTGAATTTTTGGCGCGCGCAGGGGGACTTAGCGCCGGCGCTAAATTTCCGGCGCTAAAGCCCTGGCGCGGCGCCAACTCAATTTCTAGGCCACGGTCTCAGATTGACGTGAGTAAAACCAGATGTGGAGAGGGAGAAATCTGAGCGCAGCCAGAGGCAAAGTGGTCAGAGCTTAAATCGCACCCTCATCTTAAAAATAGCCTTTGAAGTAACCGGAAGTTCTGAATGGATGCACTTTTACTACAACCTGGATAGAGACAGACCTGTACCGTAAACCCCCAAAGCAGTTTTACAAGCATTTTAAGAGAGAATCAAATCTATTGCAAGAACAAGACCAATTAGCCACTTGCTCCTGGAACGCCATCTGTGCTTTTTTTTTGCCGAAACATTCCTACCTTGGAAAGCCCCGCCATTCTTCTCGATCCTGTACTTCAGCTCAAAGCTCAGGAACTGGATGCTCTGAACGACCTCTCTGCGAACCACTACTTGATACCTCTCTTCCATTCTCTTGGTGCAGCAGGTCGGCCCCTTGTGCATGCAGATCTGTAAATCCCCATCTTCAACAAAAAGAAAAGCCAGTCAGTATGAGAGACACACAAGGGCAAGGCCTGCTCTGGCAGAACAGTGAAAAAAAAATCAAAATCAAAAGTAACCCGAGTACATTCGCCCCCAGTCTCATGTAATTGGGAATCCTGAAGTGGCTAATTGTATTTCCTGATTAGTAAATTTAAAAAATGATTAATAATAGACACTGTGCTTGGACATGTTCCCTCAACGCTCATATTCACATGGCATATGCATGTGGACTTTAACCTTTCTGTAAAATGGCAAGATGGAAAGCAGAGTGCATCTGAGTGCTTTATTTCCTTGGTTACTGAATGATGGTCGATGTTTGTTAAGTAAATATACACATGTCGAGTACATTTACCCATATTGTGACAGTGTATGCAAGGCATTTTCTACTAAAATTAGTGCATGTGGCTAAACTGGTGTCACCATGGCAAACGCCTGTGACTAGACAGCAATTTCTATTGGGAAACACTGCCCTAGTGCCACATGTCAGGAATTCCCCATGTCTTCCCCTCTGCTCCTCTCCTGAAGGCACGGACTCTTGCTGGGGTATGGTTCCACGGAAAACAAGCACACTTCATTCACTACTATGTGGAAAAATAGCCAGGCAAGTGACTATTCCTTTACTGAGCCCAGGTGGTGAATGTTGGCAGGCTATTTCATTCATGGAGGGCATCTCAGTTGAACCCAATCCTGCCCTCATCCGACACCTACACAGAAGCACATTTTCCAAAAGGTGTCACTGAATGCAAGCAGACAAATCATTTAAAGCTAGTGCACTGTTACAAAAAGCAATCAAAAAGGCTAATGGCCTTTCTCTCAAGGGTGTGTATTACAAAGGAGCGGAACTGATGCCTCAGTTGTATAGAACCTTAGTCAGACCCCATCTGGAGTATTGCATTCGGTTTTGGGCACCGCATCTCAGGAAGGTTATATTGGCCTTGGAGGGAGTGCAGCGCAGATTCACCAGAATTTTATTGGGGCTTAGTGGGTTAAATTATGAGGACAGGTTGCATAACCTTGTCTTGTATTCCCTTAAGTACAGAAGATTGAAAGGTGATCTGATGGAGGTGTTTAAAATGTTGAAGGATGTGATAGGGTAGATGCAGAGAAACGATTTCCCCTGATGGGAGAAAGCAAAAACAAAGAGATATGATCTTATAATTAGGCCATTTAGAAAGGAAATCAAGAAGCACTTTTTTAGACAAATGGTAGTAGAAATATGGAATTCTCTTCCCCAAAAAGCTGTGGATGCTAGGTCAATTGGAGCTTTCAAGACTGAGATCGATAGTTTTTTGTTAAGTAAGGGTATCAAGGGATATGGAAGTGCCGCGTTTCCTACATTATAACAGTGGCTACACTTCAAAAGTACTTCATTGGCTGTGAAGCGCTTTGGGACATCCTGAGGTCGTGAAATGCGCTGTCGAAATGCAAGGTCTTTCTTTTTTCTTCTTATTAGGATGGGAACGTTGCACGTCGCAGGTAAACTATTAGTTATTTCCGGAGTACATTGGGTTGACATGCAGCTCCCGTTCCCAGCAGTATTGAACTCTTCCTTCAGTCAGGGTTGGCCTCAGGGCACGGAAGAGGGAGAATAGGGAGTTACGGGATCTAGACTCTCCCCCACAATCCAATCACATGATAAAATCAAAAGTAATTCCAGTACATTAGCCCCTAGCCACATGTGGCTAATTGGGAATCCTGATGTGGCCAACTTTATTTCCTGATTAGTAAATTTAAAAATAGACACTATAGTTGGGCATGTCATCCCGATGCACATATTCGCACGGCCTAATTGAAGGAAAGCAGTCCAACTGGGAGCAAGAGCTGTAAGTCAACCAATGCAGTTTTGCGAAGAAAGTAGGATCCACTATTGCTATTGGTGGGCTTTCCAAAGCTCCCATCTTCCACCCTCTGTAAACTAGAGCTCATCCAATACTCTGCTACCTGTAACCTAACTCGCATCAAGGCCCATTCATCCATTACCCCTGTGCTCACTGACCTACATTGGCTCCCAGTTCAACAATGCCTTGAATTTAAAATTCTCATTCTTCTGTTCAAATCCCTCCATGGCCGTGCTCTGTAACCTCCTCCAGCCCTACAACTGTCCGTGATCTCTGCATTCCTCCAATTCTTGCCTCTTGTGCATCCCCGATTTCCTTTGCCCCACCAATGGCAGCCGTTCCTTCAGCTGCCTAGGCCCCAAGCTCAGGAATACCCTCAGCCTCTCTACCTCTCTCTCCTCCTTTAAGACGCTCCTTAAAACCTACCTCTCTAACAAAGCTTTTGGTCACCTGTCCTAATATCTCCTTTCGACAAACATCCACTATAAGCCCACTGACTCCCACAGCTACCTGGACTACACTTCCTCCCACCCCGCTTCCTGTAAGGACTCTATTCCATTCTCCCAGTTTCTCCGTCTCCGCCGCATCTGTTCTGGCGATGCTACCTTCCATACTAGTGCTTCCGACATGTCTTTCTTTTTCCTCAACTGAGGATTCCCCTCTACCGTGGTTGACATGGCCCTTGACTGTGTCCGTTCCATTTCCCGCACTTCTGCTCTCACCCCTTCCCCTCCCTCCCAGAACCACGATAGAGTTCCCCTTGTCCTCACCTTTCACCCCACCAGCCTCCACATTCAATGGATCATCCTCCGCCATTTTCGCCACCTCCAGTGTGATCCCACCACCAAACACATCTTCCCATCACCCCCCTCCCCCACCTTTCAGCATTCCGAAGGGACCGCTCCTCCGCAACATCCTGGTCCACTCCTCAATCACCCCCAACACCCCTTCCCCTTCCGCTGCCACCTTCCCATGCAAGCGCAGGAGATGCAACACCTGCCCTTTTACCTCCTCCCTTCCCACTGCCCAGGGCCCCAAACACTCCTTCCAGGTGAAACAGTGATTTACTTGTACTTCTTGCAATTTAGTATACAGTATTCGCTGTTCGCGATGCGGTCTCCTCTACACTGGGGCGACCAAATGCAGATTGGGTGACCGCTTTGCGGAACACCTCCATTCAGTCCATAAGCGTGACCCCGAGCTTCCGGTTGCCTGTCACTTTAATTCTCCGCTCCACTCCCACTCTGATCTCTCCGTCCTCGGTCTCTTACACTGTTCCAACAAACGATGCCCAATGCAAGCTCGAGGAACAGCACCTCATCTTTCGATTAGGCACTTTACAGCCTTCTGTACGCAATATCGAGATCAACAATTTCAGACCATAACCTCGGCCCCTATGTTTTCTCTCACATGGCAGCTGTTGATGATTCTGCCATTGCCATTTACATCTGATCTAGAGTCATCTTTTGTTTCTTAACTTGTCCCATTACCATCTCCTTTTGCCTTGCACCATCATCCCTTTTGTCTTTTAATCTCTCCTGCCTTCCATCCTATCACAGACCTTCCCTTTTATTCTTTCCTTCCCTCCCCCCTTTCCCTGCCCCTACACTTGCTTAAAAATCTGTTAGATCCCTAACTTTTTCCAGTTCTGACGAAGGGTCATCGACCTGAAACGTTAACTCTGTTTCTCTTTCCACAGATGGTATCTGACCTGCTGAGTATTTCCAGTAGTTTCTGTTGTTATTTCTAATATCTCCTTATGTAGCTCGGTGTCAAATTTTGTTTGATAATCACTTTTGTGAAGCGCCTTGGAATGTTTTTCTATGTTAAAGGCGCTTTATAAATGCAAGTTGTTGGTTTGTTTTTGTACTTTTCAGAATAATAATCATTCTTCCCTCCTCTGACTCTTGCGGGATGCAGTTCCACAGGTGCAAACAACCTTCAAAAATGGCCATTCCTCATATAAGGTAGAAAAATGCCAGGGGAGCGGATTGGAAGAGAGAGAATATATTCAACCACGAAAGGAAAATTCTGCAAAATATGGATAACTGTACAAATTATACAATAGTTGACATGAGACAGTTTCCCTGTGTTACAATCGCATTATGGATGTCACAAGCAACACCTTGGGACTTGTAGTTCTTCTGTGCAACAGCTTCCTTGGACGGTGTGTCCAGTAGGAATACAACTCCCAGCATGCTTTACAGAACATGGTGCTGTGACTGGTCCCTCTTGTATATTGTTGGTCTCTGCTGGAGCACGGCATTGTCCCAAGGTCTCCTGCCTCATATTAGGAAAGCCAGTGACCTTCGCATCCCGTTTTGGCAATCAGTGCAACTCCTACTTAAGGACCTTGCTAAGATGGACTTGCCAACATGCTTGGCATTTTCTCAAGTTGGCAGAGCAAGTTACTAAATCACAAGACTTACAGGAATCCGTTACGCTGTGGACTCCACAGACCTCCATTAATCTGGCAAAGCAGACCAGGGCGGATTTGACATTCACTGTAGGTAATTGGACACTCTCAATTAGGCTCCCTACGCCTTTTCAGGAAGACGCCAAATTCTCTCAGTCTGGGGGACTGTTATATTTTGGCTGCTTTCCAAATTGTTTTACTATAGTTTAGATGATCGTATGCAAGGTTCACAATTGCAGTTTACACATCTCCAATTCACTGCTGGAACAGTTTTACAACTCTACTGCACATGTCCTGCCCTCGCTCATCCCTCCCGTCATTTCTGCAGCATTTGTTGGCTGCCAATTATCTTCTCAACTGGCTGCTCAGTCTCGAGTACGCAGGACAGGCATAGACTTGGTCTACCCCCGCCCCCCATCCCCCCCGCCCCCACTCGCTCCCACTGCTGAGCCTTTCTTTCACTCGGTTTATGCCGATTCTGGTTTTAGTTACAAACGTGCAAATATAGAGACCCAACAGAGGCTGAGAATAATCTGACTTCCAATGGGCTCCAGCATCACTAACACTATCTACCCATTGATGGTTCCTCCTATGTACAATAGAGAACAACACAACAAACTTCTCGTCTTGAATAACTAGAGGCACTAGGACATGTGGACACTAGGTCTAGAACTTCAGTGCAGTATTGAGGGAGTGCTGCACTGTCAGAGGTCATTATCAAATTGCTGTTTGTGGGAGCTTGCTGTGCGCAAATTAGCTGCCGCGTTTCCCTACATTACATAGAAACATAGCAGATAGGAGCAGGAGTAGGCCATTCGGTCCCTCGATCCCGCTCCGCCATTTAATGAGATCATGGCTGATCATCCAAATTCAGTGTCCTGTCCCTGCTTTCTCCCCATATCCCTTGATCCCTTTAGCCTCAAGAAATATATTCAACTCCTTCTTGAATATATTTAATGAATTGGCCTCAACTGCCATGTGTGGCAGAGAATGCCACAGGTTCACCACTCTCTGGGTGAAGAAATTCCTCCTCATCTCAGTCCTAAATGGCTTACCCTTTATCCTTAGACTGTGACCCCTGGTGCTGGACTCCCCCGCCAGCGGGAACATCCTTCCTGCATCTAGTCTGTCTAGTACTGTTAGAATTTTATAAGTTTCAATGAGATCCCCTCTCATTCTTCTAAACTCTAGTAAATATAAGCCTAATCGACCCAATCTCTCCTCATATGTCATTCCTGCCATAATAACAACAGAAAATGCTGGAATAACTCAGCAGGCCAGGCAACATCTGTGGAGAGAAAACAGAGTCAACGTTTCGAGTCAAACTCTTTGTCAAGACTGAAAAGGCACAGGAAGTGAAATAGATTGAGAGGCCAGGCTGGGAGAGAACAAAAGAGAAGTGAAGAGACATTAAGAGGTATTCAAAACGAGACGAGATGGTGATAGGACTGGTGGAGACAAAAGACGGCTCTAGATTAGGTGTGAAATGTGCTGGCAGAATGAGAGACAGCTGCCATGTGGGAGAGAGAAAAAAAAAGGGGGGGAAGAAAAGGGCCAAAACAAAGGTGGGGATAAAAAATAAGTAAAAATGTAATGGGGGCCGAGGTTATGATCTGAAATTGTTGAACTCGATATTGAGTCCGGAAGGCTGTAAAGTGCCTAATTGGAAGATGAGGTGCTGTTCCTCGAGTTTACGCTGAGCTTCCGTGGAACAATGCAAGAGCCCGAGTACAGTGAGGTCTGAGTGGGAATGGGGCGGTGAATTAAAATGACAGGTGACCGGAAGCTCGGGGTCATCCTTACGGACTGAACGGAGGTGTTCCACAAAGCGGTCACCCAATCTGCATTTGGTCATTCCTGCCATCCCAGGTATCAGTCTGGTGAATCTTCGCTGCACTCTCTCCATGGCAAGAACATCCCTCCTCAGATAAGGCGACCAAAACTGCACACAATACTCAAGGTGTGGTCTTACCAAGGCCCTGTACAACTGCAGCAAAACATCCTTGCTCCTGTACTCAAATCCTCTCACTATGAAGGCCAACATACCATTTGCCTTCTTAACCGCCTGCTGCACCTGTATGCTTACCTTCAGCGACTGGTGCACAAGGACACCCAGGTCTCGTTGCACTTCCCCTTCTCCCAATCTATTGCCGTTCAGATAATAATCTGTCTTCCTGTTTTTTCCACCAAAGTGGATAACCTCGCATTTATCCACATTATACTGCATTTGCCATGCATCTGCCCAATCACCCAACCTGTCCAAATCATATTGGAGTTTCTCTGCATCCTCCTCACAGCACACATGCCCACCCAGCTTTGTGTCATCTGCAAACTTGGAGATATTGGCCCAGGAATTCGGGTCGGGGGCTTCCCGCGGGTGCAAGCCCCCAATCTGCACGCCGGCCGTTGAGCTGTGGGCCCCCATGGAATTCCGATCCGGGGCCTGGTCCAGCTGCCGGCGCGCAGTGCTTGCGTATCCCAGGGGCGCAGTTAGTTCGATGCGTCCCCTGGGATCATGTGGGCCATGGGGAGCCAATCAGAGCAGGGAATGCTTCATTCATAAGTCTGACAGGAAGTGCTGTCAAGACTTATAAATACTACGGCCCCAAAACAGCACTAAATCTTCAAATAAATTTTTTAAAAACATCACATTTTTAAAATAAACTATAAATTATATGAAATAACTATTTTAAACAATAATTTAAATTTTTGAAAAAATAATTTTATTTTCTAACGGGGCTAAAAATAAACTTACCTTGCTTTAAAGTATTTAAAAATAATAAACCTGTGGAAAAAATGTTTTAATTTTAATTAATTCACCACTTACCTTAAGGCCTGCTTTTTACATTTCTAACTTCTGGAGACTTACCCTCCCGGAGAAACCTGTAAAAATAAACGAAGTTCGATGCGCACGCGCAGCCCCTCCTGCGCACGCGTTCGACCTCTGAACCCCTTCATTCAGAGGAATGGAAGTGCCGGTTTCCCGCGCATGCGCAGTGCATGCAGGAAACCGGCACTTCCATTGGGCCTACGGGTGAGTATCCAGCGCCTACTCACCCGTGGAGACCCGAATTTCTGGGCCATTACATCTAGTTCCTGTATTGATTTCTTTGTGGGTTCAATGACGACACAATCATGAAAGAGAATGTCTTTTTATCTAAAGCTTGTTCAACAAGTTAACAACCTTACAGGAGACACCATGCTAGAAATCCATCTAAAACGAAACTAAAACTAAACTGCTTGTCTCTGTCACATGCCCTCTGCTGGTCAGGCATAAGTAATCAATCAGGCAACTATGCTGGTAAGGCATCATAATAAAACAGGCAAATACCATCGCTATTTGCTGATATCATTACATCTCCCTTTCTTAAAACAAAAGTATTTTACTTTTAACTAACAACATGTTTTCTTTGTATTAATCTGCATTTTATCTGTAATACTTAATGAACTTACATTATCATTATCATGATCAAGGTTTTTTAACCTTGTTTTGTGTGTTCACATGAAATATGTAAATACCTAGAACTTGAAGAAAGAATAAGATAACATTACTTCCTTCTATAACAATAGTCCTTAAATTTGCTCAATGAGTCTCTCAGGAGGCTTCACGCGTCTTGAGGAAATGTCTGATTGATTGTCCTTGAATCTGAGTTGTTGCCTCAGATGATGTTTTCTCAGCTGTGTGATCAGGTTGTTCAACAGTATCAGTCTTTTGACTTGCTGTGGCTGGTCCCATGAGAAGATCTTGACGATTTCTTCGCAGAACAGCACCCTCACCTGTCTGAATGGTATATGATCTTGGTTGAACTTCACTCAGGACAGTTCCCTTCTGAGTCCATATGTTTGTTTTGTCTTTGAACCTTACTTGGTCACCAGTGTGGAGTTCAGGTAGGTTTTGTGTTCCTCTGTCATAGTAGTACTTTTGCTTTTCTTTCTGTTGCTCTTTGAACTTCCTCACTTTCTCCCCCTCTTTTGTTTTCAGGAGGTTCTCCGGGATGGGTAGGTTTGACCTTAGCCGACGTCCCATAAGGAGTTGGGCTGGTGACATACCACACTCGAGCGGCATTGTGCGGTATACAAGCATGCTTTGGTAGAAGTCAGTTCCACTGTCTTTTGCCTTGTACATCAGTCTTTTCACTGTCTGGACCGATTTTTCCACTAGTCCATTGGACTGTGGAAAGTGAGGATTTGACGTTGTGTGGACAAAGTCCCACTCTTTGGCAAAGTGTTGGAAATTTGCATTGTAAAACTGGGGTCCGTTGTCTGTGAAGACCTCGCTTGCCACGCCATGTCTGGAGAATATGGCTTTCATACATCTTATCACAGCATCTGCAGTGGTGGTGTACAGTCTACAAACCTCTGGATACAGGGAGTAATAGTCTGTGACGACAAGATAGTCCTTCCCTTGACATACGAATAGGTCAGCGCCTACCTTCTGGTAAGGTCTGTCTGGTGCTGGGTGTGGCTTTAGTGGTTCTACCGGATTGCTTGCTCGATATTTCAGGCATATTGTGCAGTTTGACACCTCATTTGTCACATCTTGGTTGATTCGTGGCCAGTACATCACCTCTCGTGCTCTTTTCTTACACTTTTCGATTCCCAGATGTCCTCCATGGATCTTTTTTAGCATCTCTTTTCTCAGACTCTTTGGGATAACTATTTTACTTCCTTTGTAGATGATGTCTTCGACCACTGATAGTTCCGCCCTGCAGTTCCAGTACTCTGCCATGTCAGGTGAGCAGTCTTGCTTCATGTTGGGCCATCCATCCAAGATGCTTTTCCTCAGTCGTCTCATTGTTTCATCTTTGTTTGTCTCAGTCTTTATGAGCTCCATTTTTGCATCTGCTATGGGCAGTGCACTTGTGATCATGTCCACGTAGGCGTTCACTTTTTCATCCATTTTGGTGTTTGCGGGCTCACTTGGGTCAACAGCTCTGGACAATGTGTCTGCTGTATACATCAGTTTACCCGGAGTGTACGCAACATTCAGTGTATAGCGTTGCAGCCTGATCATCATTCTTTGTATTCTAAGTGGACAGCTATTTAGTGGCTTTTGGAACAATGCAATCAAGGGCTTATGGTCAGTCTCTACACTGATTGCTTGTCCTGCCACAAACTGGTGAAATCTTTCACAGGCGTATGTGATGCTGAGCAGCTCCTTTTCTATTTGAGCATATCGCGTCTCCGCGTCTGTCATTGAGCGCGATGCATATGCAATAGGTTGCCAGTAGTCATATTTTTGCAGAAGAACGGCACCGAGCCCACTCTGTGATGCATCTGATGATATCTTGATGGGTCTCGCTGGGTCATAAAACCTCAGAACTGGTTCCTCTGTGAGCAGTTTCTTTAGATCGCTCCATGACTTCGCATGCTCATGATTCCATTCCCATTCTATGTTCTTTTCAGTTAGTCTTCTCAGTGGCGCCATCTTTTCTGAGAGGTTGGATATGAATTTATCCATGTAGTTGATCATTCCATTAAACCTCTGCATGTCCTTTTTGCATTGTGGCTTTGGCATATTCTCAATGGCGGACACCTTTCTGGGATCTGGTCTGATGCCCTCACTGCTAAGGATATCTCCCACGAATGTCAGTTCTGTCACCCCGAGCTGGCATTTTTCTCTATTCAGCTTCAGGTTTGTTTTCCTTGTTGCTTCCAGCACTTTTTTCAGTCTCTCGTCATGCTCAGTTCTCATGGTACCCCATACTATGATGTCATCCATTGATGTATCAACTCCCTCCAGATGCTCATAGATCATATGGATAGTTTTGTGATACACTTCAGGAGCTGAGGCAATGCCAAATGGTAACCTTAGGAATCTGTATCTGCCAAATGGACTGTTGAACGTGCACAGTCTTGAACTTGCTTCGTCCAGTTTCATCTGCCAAAATCCTGATGATGCATCTAACTTGCTGAAATACTTTGCATTTGCAAACTGTGCCATGATTTCCTCATGTGTAGGAAGCTTGAAGTGCTCTCTCTTTATTGCTCTGTTTAGATCTCTTGGATCCAGGCAAATTCTGAGCTTTCCATTCTTTTTGTCCACAACGACGAGGGAACTCACCCACTCAGTTGGCTCATCTATCTTCTGAATCACGTTCAGGCTTTCCATCCTGTCCAACTCTGCCTTCAGTTGCTTTTGAAGAGCAAACTGAACTTTTCTGCATGGATGTATGACCGTTGGCATACTTTTATCTACTCTGATTGTGTGTTCTCCTGGAAGGCAGCCTAGACCCTGAAATAGGTCGTTGTACTCTTTCATAAGTTCATCATAGACTGTTTCTCCTTCGCTTTCCACAACGAGGACTCTCTTTACCAGGTTCAGTCTCTCACAGGCTTTTAAACCTAGTATGGCTTGCACATCCTTTGGCACCACGATTAATGCTAGCATGTGCTCTCTGTCCTTGTGTGTCACTTTGACCATGCATCTTCCTTTCACTGGTATATCAGTACCTGAGTATCCTGTCACTTTCACTTTTATTCCATGTCTCTTTGGTCTGGGTCTAATTTTCTTAAAATCAGTCTCTGATATCACATTAACTTGTGCTCCAGTATCCAATTTAAATGGAATATGTATGTCATTCACTTTTAGTGTCAACATCCAGTCTCTTTTTTCTTCTTTGTTTTCAGACACAACATCTACATTGAACTCCTCTATCTCGCTTTCATCTACTGTATGGACCTTGCTTTGTTGCGCTTGGTTCTTGCAGCAACGGGCATAATGGTTGTTTTTGTTGCAACTATTGCATGTTTTACCATATGCTGGACACTTTCTTGGTGGATGCTGTGTACCGCATCGGCTACATGACTTTCGATTGCCCCTTTCATTTTTGTTCGCTGGCCTCGCCTCTTTTTTCACATTGGCGCTCTTTTTGTTAAACGGTTTGTATCCATTCTTTCTCACTGCATCCACGTTGCAGCTATTGTCACTGAACAGCTCCTTTGCCTGCGACTTCACAGTCTCTGTAGCCCTACACAGTGCTATGGCTTTTCCCAGGTCTAGATCTTGCTCTCTTAGCAGTCTTTCCCTTAGACCATTATCTGGAATACCACACACCAGTCTGTCTTTTATCAGCGAGTCTGCCAGTCCCCCAAATTCACATGTTTTGCTTCGGTTTCTCAGTTCAGTCACATACTGATCAATAGTCTCTCCCGTTTTCTGTACACATGTGAAAAATCTGTGCCTCTCAAACGTCACATTACGTTTAGGTATGCAGTAGGCCTCAAACTGTTCCATTATTTTATCTAGCTTCATTTCGTCTCCATCAGCAGCGAATGTGAAGTTATTATACACCTCCAGCGCTTCATCACCCACATGTAAGAACAGTGACGATTTCTTTTTATTACTTTTCTCGTCAGCTCCGATTGCCGCTAAATACAACTCTAAACGTTGTTTGAATCTCCTCCAATTTTCAGCCACATTACCTGTCAACTGAAGCTTCGCCGGTGGGAGTAAACCTTCCATTTTTCACTTTGTTAGCTATTCTTCAAAGGTAAGTAACGATGTTCTCTTTTGGCTTGCTAATATGTGGAGAGCTGATTTAACTTCAGATTTTTCCTCTTCATCTCTTTCAATCACCTTCTGACACCATGTATTGATTTCTTTGTGGGTTCAATGATGAGACATTTATGAAAGAGAATGTCTTTTAATCTAAAGTCTGTTCAACTCTTTATACAGCATTACAGGAGACATCATGTTAGAAATCCATCTAAAACGAAACTAAAACTAAACTGCTTGTCTCTGTCACATGCCCTCTGCTGGTCAGGCATAAGTAATCAATCAGGCAACTATGCTGGTAAGGCATCATAATCAAACAGGCAAATACCATCACTATTTGCTGATGTCATTACAGTTCCCTTGTCTAGATCATTAATATATATTGTGAATAGCTGGGGTCCTAGCACCGATCCCTGCAGTACCCCACTAGTCACTGCCTGCCACTCAGAAAAAGATCCATTTATTCCAACTCTTTGCTTCCTGTCTGCCAACCAGTTCTCTATCCAAGACATGTACCTTACCCCCAATCCCATGTGCCTTAACTTTACATGCTAATCTCTTATGTGGGACCTTATCGAAAGCTTTCTGAAAGTCCAAATACACCACATCCACTGGCTCTCCCTTATTTATTCTACCAGTTACATCCTCAAATAATTCCAGTAGATTAGTCAAGCATGATTTATCTTTTGTAAATCCATGTCCAAGTGCTCTGCTATTACATCTTTTATAATGGACTCCAGCTTACCGGTCTATAATTCCCCGTTTTTTCTCTACCACCATTTTTAAATTGTGGGGTTACATTAGCTATCCTCCAATCCATGGGAGCTGTTCAAGAGTCTATAGAAATTTGGAAGATGACTACACTTCAAAAGTCATTTATTGACTGTAAAGCACTTTGGGAAGTCCTGCAGTTGTTAAAGATGCTGTAGAAATGCAAGTCTTACTTTCTTTAATGAACATGTCGGTTCTTATAGACTCTTACCAAAACCAGATTTTTTTTTTAACAAAATGAATTCAAGTTTTCAAACTGCCATGGTGGGATTTGAACTCACGTTCTCTGGTTTATTAGTCCAGTAATGTAGCCACTATACTACTGTACCATTAGTTTTTGTGCTGCTTTCATACTGACTGATGATCTGGGCACCCACGGCCCCAGATAAACCGCAGTAGAAACTTCCAGCCACATAGCAGTCGATCAGAGCATTAAAGCCAGTCTTTGGCTCCGTCCTTCTCAGAGGTTTGAGACACAGCTGCCAACCAAAAACACCCTCCCAGACTGGCTTGGATCTTTGATCTGTGCCAGCTAACTTGAACTACCTGTTCAAAAACCTGTACAGGCAGGTCAGAACAGGATAGCAAGACACTAGCCTGCCGCCCAGGCGTAAAACTGGTGCTGCGAATCGGTCATCCGTCTCAATGGGAATGAAATACCGAACAGCCATCATCTTATTTGACCTTGCTGGGTACTCATCGACACTGCCCCAGTTTGTGGCTTGAACTTACAAACAGGAATTTTCTTGAAGGAATCATGTGCAAGAGCTGCACCAGCTTGATCATAGGTCTTCTCATCTCCATATCTGGCAATGTGTCGGAAATCTCCTAGACTTGTTTACCTGCATCATTTTTATGATTCCTTTGGTTTTGTCTTGTACTATTCTTTCTCTGCCAGGCGTGATTTGTTATGGGCTCCAGAACCATGTACATTTTTCCTTCCTTTTTTGCTGGTTTCTTTACGACAAGACCAATAGCGCGGTCTCAGGCCTTCTCTTTCACATGATGCCTTTAAGTAGAATTCCAAATCCAATGGAGGAGTTTACAGGTTGGGAGTGAGAACGTTAAGTCACTAATACTAGTAGATCTTAAGATCTATTCAAACTAATGGAGACTTGGATTTAAACTATTTGAGGCTTCGCAGTGCACACCTATGTGGCTGACAAACAACTTGCATTTATATAGCGCCTTTAATAGCAGAACATCCCAAGGCGCTTCACAGGAGCGTAATCAGTCAAACAAGTTAATATCGAGCCAAAGAAGGAGACATTAGAACAGGTGATCAATAGCTTGGTCAAGAGGTAGGTTTTCAGCAGCGTCTTAAAGGAGGAGAGAGAGGTGGAGAGGCAAAGGGTTTGGCGAGGGAATTCCAGAGCTTAGGGCCTCGAAGGCTGAAGGCCAATAGTAAGGTGAAGGAAGTGGGGGATATCAAAGAGGCCAGAGTTGGAGAAATGCAGAGTTCTCAGAGGGTTGCAGGACTGGAAAAGGTTACAGAGATAGAGAGGGACGAAGCAATTGGACATTGCTGTCTTAGGGTATATATCCTATAGTAAATTGTTAGTAAAGAAATGACGCAGATTCTTTACACCATAGTATCATATGATATAGCACAGAAGGCGGCCATTCGGCCCATCGTGCCTGTGCCAGCTCCATGGTAGAGCTATCCAATTAGTCTCACTCCCCTGCTCTTTGCCCATAGCCCTGCAAGATTTTCCCTTCACATATTTATCCAATTTCCTTTAGAAAGTTACGATTGAATCTGTTTCCAGCACGCTTTCAGGTAGTGCATTCCAGATCGTAACAAATCGCTGCGTAAATAAATGTTTCTGCATGTCACCTCTGGTTCCTTTGCCAATCACCTTCAATCTGTGTCTTCTAGTAACTGACCCTTCTGGCACTGGAAACGGTTACTCCTTATTTAATCTATCAAAACCCTTCATGATTCTGAACACCTCGATAAAATCTCCTCTTAACCTTCTCTGCTCTGAGAACAATCCCAGCTTCTCCAGTCTCTCCACATAACTGAAGTCCCTCATCCCTGGTACCATTCCAGTAAATCTCCTCTGCACCCTCTCCAAGGTGTTGAAATCCTTCCTAATGTGTGGTGCCCAGAATTGAACACAATACTCCAGCTGAGGCCTGTACAGACTTAGACGCTGAAATAAACGGGGAGGCAGGGAGGGAGCAGGGCACGTGTTAGCGGCCAGGAAACCCGGAAATCCCGGGAACGCGGATGTCCTTCTGAATTTAACAGCAGGACCTCATTAGCATTTTTTTTTACTGTGTTTTCCGCCCGGTTGATCAAGAGGCTGCATCTGGGGTGGGGGTGGGGGCGGGTGGCGGGAAAGCCAGCGGTAGAAAACCACAGCTGGGGACCACTCGGCAATTGTATAAGATCTGGGCACGGCGAGGGGGGTGCGAAGCACAGCAACGAGGGAGGGAGGGAGGGAGAGATTGCGGGGAGGGAGGCAGATTCTGTTGGGGCAGGGTGAAGGGGGAATCAACAGAATATGGAGGGGGGAGGCAGTTTGTGGCAGGTTTGGTTGGCGGAACTGGGGTGAAGCACTCCTGCTCCTCCAGGCCCACAAGCAGTTCTGGAAAAGCACTGAACTGCTAGATCCAGCAGTTCACGTTTCCCTTTAGCTGCCGGATACCCCAAGTCCTGGGAGTCCTGACCCATAGCCATTAAGTTCAAATGGCTCCGGAAATCTGAGGAATGGAGGCTCATTTAAATGTTATAATGACGGACCCACCTCTCCAGAGCGGGTTACTCGACTGCCCCAAACCTGCCGCGGTTAAACCAGAATTAGGCGTATTCACATTGGATTGGGGTTGGGTTTCACATAGTTACAGATTTAACCCATCCCCAGCCATCATGGGGGGTTAAAATTCCCTCCTTACTTTCAGCTTCCCAAACAATTACCTTCCTTGGAGAAGAGTTTAAAGCAACAGTAAAAGGGTGCTGAATGCTACACTCGCCGTTACCACTTGCTGAAACAACGGAGACGGTGTGGGAGCTGCGACATTAAATAAATTTAAAACGGAGATAGACAGTTTCCTAGCTGATAAGGGAATTAGGGGTTACGGGGAGCGGGCAGGGAAGTGGACGTGAGTCTAGGTTCGGAGCAGCCATGATCCTATTGAATGGCGGAACAGGCCCGAGGGGCCGTATGGCCTACTCCTGCTCCTACTTCTTATGTTCTTATATTCTTATTGTGGTGTATGTAACCTGTTCCACCTTAAGAGAACTACCTTAAGAGATGTACTACTTTCTCTTGGCTGCTGTATACTGTAATACCGGTGGTGACCACACCGGTATATAAACGTTGTGTAGGGATTTGCTGGGCAGTTCAGCCCTGACCTCCGAATAGTAAAGACCTGTTAAAGTTATTCTTGTGGTCTGTGTCCAGTGATTTATAATAAGCATAACTGGGACACACAGACTTAACAGTGGCGACGAGTCCGATCTTACCCTGCGGCAGTTTTACATCCAAGGCAGCTTCGTCCTCAGAACGGGCGTCGAGAAGAGGCATCCACCCTCATCATCCTGCTGAGCACCATCGCACGGGAGGCATCGAGAACCCGGGTTAAAAAGAAAAATTCTGACCACGAAGCCCTCCATCAGCGACAGGCAGTGATCATCCCTTCTACCACGGTGGTGGGTAAGCCGATCAGCGACACGAGCAGAAAGTCGGCCACGTTGACTGTGGAGTGGGGGAGGGAAAACGGAGGAAAAAGGGCGGAGAACTCGACCACGGCCGGTGAAAAGGGCCGGGCTGCAATCGAGGCCGAGAGGCGCAACGACTGGGGCAGCTTAAGGCATGAGAGCCGCGGAGAACTCAAACGCAGCCGGTGTAAAGGACCGGGCTGCATGCAGGGCTGAGAGGCGCAACAGCAGGGGAAGCGTGAATGCCCACGGGAACCGCGGGGAGTAAAAGCAGCGTCGGGGAATTGAGAACCGCTGGGGAGGCGAGAACGGCAGCAGCACGGCAATCACCATTGCAGCCAGCGGGGGAAGAAGGCAAACGCGGGAATCCGCCATTGTAGTCGGCGGGGGAAGAAGACGAGCGCGGGAAAGACTGCCAAGCGTGGGAAGCCGCCATTTTAGTAGGCGGGGGAAGAAGACAAGCGCGGGAAGCCGCCATTTTGAGAAAAAGAAAAATTTAAAAATTTGCAAAGATGTCAAACCTAAACGATTGTCCAGAATATTGGACGATGCTAAAGAGGTGTTCCAACAGGGACTGGGAACACAGAGGAATTATGGCAAACATCAAGGTTGAAGAACATGCAAACCCAAAATTTTTCAAAGCCAGACCGGTACTTTATGCGATACGACCTGCTGTGGAAGCTGAGCTGGAAGGGCTAGAACGTTCAGGAGTACTATCTAAGGTAGACTGGAGTGAGTGGGCCACGCCCATTGTCCCCGTCATGAAGCGTTCATCGAGCAACAAGCCGGGGGAACCGGGGAAGGTTCGCATCTGTGGAGATTTCAAGATCACTGTTAATCCGGTGCTTCACACGGTGCAGTATCCGCTTCCGCGGATTGAGGATATCTTTGCTTCGTTGTCTGGCGGGAAACACTTCACCAAGATAGACCTGGCGCAGGCGTACTTACAGATGGAAGTTGAGGAAGAGTCACGCCAGTATCTCACGATCAACACGCATAGAGGCTTGTACCGGTATAATAGACTGTTTTTTGGAGTGGCATCGGCTCCAGCAATTTGGCAGAGGGCCATGGAGCAGGTATTACAGGGAATTCCAGGCACACAATGCTACCTGGATGATATTCTGATTACAGGAGATGATGACGAGGAACACCTTGCAAATTTGGAACTGGTGCTCACCAGATTGAAAGAATATGGACTTCGAGTTAATCGCCAGAAATGTGAGTTCTTTCAGAAGCGGATCTCGTACTGTGGTCATGTCATTGACCAGCAGGGGCTTCATAAGTCTCCTGACAAGATCGAAGCTGTTGTGAAGGCTCCCGCTCCGGATAATGTATCCCAGTTGAGGTCGTTCCTAGGGTTGATTAACTATTACCATAAGTTTCTGCCAAATTTATCCATGGTGCTGCACCCGCTGAACACTCTTTTGCAGAAGGAAGTACCATGGAAGTGGAGCGAGGACTGTAAGAGGGCCTTTCGCAAAAGCAAGGCATTGATCACCTCAGAGGAAGTGTTGGCTCACTTCAACCCAACGCTGCCTATTCGTTTGGCTTGTGATGCTTCTCCATATGGTATTGGGGCAGTACTCTCACACAAGTTGCCAAATGGCCTGGAGAGGCCAGTTGCGTTCGCATCCAGATCATTGACCTCCGCTGAGCGCAACTATGCTCAGATAGATAGGGAGGCTCTCAGCCTTGTGTGGGGAGTAAAGAAGTTTAATCATTACCTGCAGGGCCAAAAGTTTACGCTTCTGACAGACCACCAGCCGTTGGTATCCATTTTTAACCCTAAGAAGGGTGTTTCGGTGATGACAGCACAGAGACTCCAGAGATGGTCCCTTTTCCTAGGGGCACATCAATATCAGATCGAATTCAAAGGTACAAAGCAGCATGGTAATGCTGATGGGCTGTCGCGCCTGCCACTACCTACAGAGGAGGAGGCACCGACGGTTGACCCTGTTGAGTTATTTCACTCGACCATCATCGAATGTTTACCAGTCACCAATGCAAGTATTGAAAGAGAAACCAGGAACGACCCGACACTGTCCCGGGTCTCCGAAGTGACAGTGAAGGGATGGCCAGCACATGGTGATCCACTGTTACCGGCATTCTCAGCAAGACGAGAACAGCTGTCCGTCTGTCAAGGAACATTGATGTATGGAACAAGGGTGATTATTCCTCCTAAGTTAAGAGAGAGAGTTCTAAAGGAACTGCATGAAGGTCATCTGGGGGGAGTCAAGATGAAAAGCCTTGCTAGGGCTTATGTGTGGTGGCCGGGTATCGACCAACAGATAGAGGATCTGACGAAAAGCTGCTCAGGGTGCCAAAAAGTGCAAAATGCACCTCCGATTGCACCGCTGCATCCATGGGAATGGCCTTCAACCCCATGGCAACGTGTACATATTGACTTTGCTGGTCCATTCATGGACTCCATGTTTTTAATTGTGGTGGACGCACATTCTAAATGGCCAGAAGTGATTAAGATGACTACCGCTACCTCGGAAAAGACGATCGCGGTGCTCAGAACGATATTTGCAAGAAATGGATTGCCAGAACAAATATGTTCAGACAACGGACCGCAGTTCGTGTCAGAAGAATTCCAGAAATTCATGAAGAAGAATGGGGTGAAACATCATACCTCTGCCCCATATCATCTGGCTACAAACGGGTTGGCCGAGAGATTTGTACAAACGTTCAAAAAAGCAATAAAGGCCATGAGCGAAGATCAGATTCCACTACAACACAAGGTGGACAAATTCCTACTGGCATATCGAAACGCCACTCATGCAGTGACAAACCAAAGTCCTGCCATGATGTTCTATAACAGGAGGTTGCGGTCCAGGTTGGACTTGTTAAAACCAAATGTGCGGAGGGAAGTTGAAAACAAACAGTTCCAGCATATAAATAACAAGACCACTCGGAGTTTCGAAATAGGACAACCAGTGTTAGCCCGGGACTATAAAAACGAGAAATGGCAATCTGGAACAATTCGGGCCAGACAAGGACCCCTGATGTACACGGTAGACATTGGTGAAAATGTAATATGGCGTCATGCTGACCAACTGGTAGAATCGAGAACAAGGGTCGAACCCAGGGTTACGGCAGAGACAACCGCGGAAGAAGTTAGTGAACCTGAAGCATCTACCTCAGAAGTGAATGTACCTGAGGATGATGTCCAATCCATAAGAGATCAACTAGATGAGTCACCCCAGCAACGAGAATCAGAGACCCCTGAAAGGCGTTATCCAACTCGAATCAGGAGGCCTCCTCAGAGACTGAATCTTTGAACTGTTTTGCATGAAGTTGTATATATATATATCTATATATGTTATTATGTTATGTTAAATGGGGATATAGCTGTTAAGCTAAAAAGGGAGGATTGTGGTGTATGTAACCTGTTCCACCTTAAGAGAACTACCTTAAGAGATGTACTACTTTCTCTTGGCTGCTGTATACTGTAATACCGGTGGTGACCACACCGGTATATAAACGTTGTGTAGGGATTTGCTGGGCAGTTCAGCCCTGACCTCCGAATAGTAAAGACCTGTTAAAGTTATTCTTGTGGTCTGTGTCCAGTGATTTATAATAAGCATAACTGGGACACACAGACTTAACACTTATGATTAAGAGAAACATACGCTGTCAAAAAGTATAGGTTCGCACATCAATTTGTTTAGAATTCCAGGTGGAAATTAAGCTAGCAAATGAACAGTTTAACTTTCCAGGCACCAAGAGGTCAGCAGGCGTTATCCAGCTAAGAGGTCAGAGGGCGTTGTCCAGCTAAGAGATCAGAGGGCGTTGTCCAGCTAAGAGGTCAGAAGGCGTTGTCCAGCTAAGAGGTCAGAGGGCGTTGTCCAGCTAAGAGGTCAGAAGGCGTTGTCCAGCTAAGAGGTCAGAAGGCGTTGTCCAGCTGACTTTTGTTCCCAGAAGCAGGCAGTCGGACATAACAGCTGCCACCTGCACTCCAAGTGAGCTGGGTGACCAGCCCTGATACAGCAGCATCTGAAAGTAGAGCAGAACTGCGAAAATATCACCCGCTAAAGCAGGAATCTCCAAGTGACATGCCTTTGTGGGCCACTGTATCATGGAGGCATGCAGCTGAATGTGAAGTTTATAGAGTCATAGAAATAGCAGCACAAAAGGAGGTTGCTTGGCCCCTCGAGTGCCAATGCTAGCTCTTCAAGTGGGGCCGTTTGCTCTAATCCTATTTCCTTACTCATTCACCATGTATTTTTATATCCTTCCTTTTCAAATACATATCCAGTTTCCCGTTAAATGGTGTTATAGTTTCTGTCTCAAAAGGCACTTGTGGTAAAGTTCTAATAACTCTCCACATGAATAAAGTTCTTCCAACTTCCACCTCTGTTCTGGTATTAACCCAGACTCTATTTTCATCACCCATTCACCAGCCAGCGGAAACAATCTTTCCTGTTCTCCATCAAAACCTTTCCTAATTTTGAAAACATGTATTAGATCTCCCTTAATCGTCTCTAAAAAAAGTGGCCAATTTTTGAGCCATTCTCCATAACTCTCACTTCTTATTCTTGTCATTATCTAATGAATTTCTGCTAATGCATTCCTCTAATATCCCTACTGTACTGGGGAGCCCAACAAAAGAAACTCCCATTTCCATAGCACCTTTCACAATCTCAAGATGTCCCAAAGCACTTTACAACCAATGAAGTGTAGTCACTGTTGTGATGTAGGAAATGCAGCAACCAATTTTGTGCACAGCAAAGTCCCATAAACAGCAATGTGATAATCACCAGGTAATTTTTTTTTAGTGATGTTGGTTGAGGGACAAATATTGGTCAGGACACCAGGGAGAACTCCCCTGCTCTTCTTCAAAATCATGCCATGGAATCTTTTAAGTCCTCCTGAAAGGGCAGACAGGGCCTCGGTTTAACGTCTCATCCAAAAGACGGCACCTCCAACAATGCAGCCCTTCCTCAGCACTGCACTGGAGTGTCGGCCTAGATTGTGTGCTCAAGTCTCTGGAGTGGGACTTGAACCCACAACCGTCTAAGTCAGAGGCAAGAGTGCTACCCACTGAGCCACAGCTGACACACGGAATGCAAAACTCCAGCTGAGGCCTAACCGATATCTTGTACAAATTCAACATGGCTTCCTTGCTTATATTTGCATATAACTGAAGTTGCCGAGGCTAACGGACCTTGGTGCCCAAAAGATGCCAATGAAGTGCCCACAGTTTTTCAATGCCACCTCAATGCTTAGAAGCTTTGCTTTTTCAACAGAGTGAGCCATGCAGTAAGAAATACAGCACAAGTATAAGCCGAGCTGCTTTGTGCAACGTCTGTCAAGCGTCTTCTGATATCTTGCTTGAGTGGCTAGTCTTCATGTGCAAGCCGAACAGTGAGTTATCAGTAGGCTATTTGACCATGAGAGCATCACAGAGTCCAGTCCCTCCCTCACCCAAAGGTCTATTTACATACATAGCGATCCAAAGCAACAACCATGTGCTGATTCCTTCCCTAAAGCAGAGGCTCAAGCCAAGTATAGGGACCCAACTTCTGCCCTATCTGGAGATAAGCTAATTTTGCACCAACTGGGACCATCTGGTCTCCATGGCTTAGCATGACAACAGGTGGTTTCTTTACTCATTAGAACTCCTGTGACTTGGTTTCCAGATCATTAAGGGAGGTTCAATTACGTCTTATTTATCAAGAAACAACTATCGCAATCAAAAACAGAAGATCAGGACACCAAACCAGTAACGTTTTTGTGATCTTAATTATAGCCGTATTGCCTTTAAGAGTTAGGTGTCACTGTGGATTTTCTCCACTTCACTTCACCCCACCACCCCCACAACTCCCCCCCGACAACCCCCCACCCACCCCACCCCCTCAGCCAAACTCCCACCAAATGAACTTCTCGACCAGACTATGAAGGCGAGAGGATTAGAGGCAATAGAAGCGTTTACATTCAGAAACCGCACAAAGAACCAGTCTGTTTAGGAACTGGGAAAGACTCAACTGAGCCGTGAAGGATCGGATTAACAGGAAAAGCTATTGGCTTTTTAAACAACATTCCCCCAGCAAGACAGCAGGAGCTGTAATAGAGCTGGGCCCGTGTAAGGGAATATCTGATTAGGGAATACAAATTGAGAAAGAAAAGCAGGATGGCAAATTCCTCGAGTTGTACTCTTGCTGGTTAAGGGCATGGTCTTCTTAACAGTCGGACTTCGATAGAAGAATCTGACAATTAATATGGCTAAAGGAGAATATCCACCCCTCTACTACAGGAGCTGCACAGGGGAGTCAAGTTTTCAGAAGAATTTGCTCGGGGAATATTTAACTAACAACAACATGCAGGCTAGGAGACTTCAAGGAGCTACAAAAATCCTGCAAGCTTTTGATGTCAACAGAAACTGCAGGCTGTTGGGCGACAACAGGAATGGCCTAGCTGCGATGCACCCCAAGGTGAATTTCCTGTTGATGCTCGCTGTCCCAACTCTTGCATGATGAATGGGTGAGGTGCCAAAGAAAAGGCCGGCCAGAAGCCATGCAAGGAGCCAGTGCCTTCAGGAGAAAACCGGGATAAAACAAGGAGATGAAGTCCTAGGACAATCACGGGTGCGTGGCTCCAAGCTTTAAAAAAAAGATTTGCATTTCTATAGCGCCTTTCACGACCTAAGGACATCACAAAGCGCTTTACAGCCAATGCAGTACCCTGTACTTTTGAAGTGTAGAAACTGTTTTAATGTAGGAAACGCGGCAGCCAATTTGCGCACAGCAAGCTCCCACAAACAGCAATGTGATAATGACCAGATAATCTGTTGTTTAGTGATGTTAGTTGAAGGACAAATATTGGCCAGGACACCGGAGATAACTCCCCTGCTCTTCTTCAAAATAATGCCACGGGACCTTTTACATCCACCTGAAAGAGCAGACGGGGTCTCGATTTAATGTCTCACCTGAATGACGGCACCTCCGACAGTGCAGCATCCCCTCAGTACTGCACTGGGAGTGTCAGCCTAGATTACTGTGCTCAATCTCTGGAGTGGGACTTGAACACACGACCTTTTGACTCAGAGGCGAGAGTGCAACCCACTGAGTCACGGCTGACACTTTAGGGCTGTGCAACTCTGCAGGAGGGAGGGAAGATTCAACTATAGTGTAGTGTCAGCCCTAGCACTCTTGCCTCCGAGTCAGAAGGTTGTGGGCTCAAGTCCCACCCGGTCCAAGAGACTTGAGCACAAAATCTAGGCTGACACTCCAGTGCAGTACTGAGGGAATGCTGCACTGTCGGAGGTGCCGTCTTTCAGATGAGATGCTAAACTGAAGCTCAGTCTGTCCTCTCAAGTAGATGTAAAAGATTCCATGACACTATTCGAAGGCGTGTTCTCCCTGGTGTCCTGGCCAATATTTATCCCTCAGTCAACATTATTAAGAACAGATTATCTGGTCATGACCACATTGCTGTTTGTCTGAGCTTGGTGCGTGCAAATTGGCTGTCGCATTTCCTACACTACAACAGTGACTACACTTCAAAAGCATTTCATTGGCTGGAATGCGCTTTGGGAGGTCCTGAGGTCATGAAAGGCGCTATATAAATGCAAGTCTCTCTTTCTTTTATGAGGAGTGCAGAGCATTGAGGATGTGCAGTCTGGTTACCACTTATATGTTCATATGCAAAAAAAAGTTAACTTCGGTACAAAATGCAAAATGCCATCTTGCCGACAACGAAAACCAAAATCTTTCCTCACCCCAGTCCCTCTTCACCCCTCCCTTCCCTGCCCCCATGTCACTGCTCATTGTTGTACAGAACTATACAGGTCAGGAAGGGCCCAGATTTATCACCAATCTGTGCCAAGTTTCAGCTGGTGTGGGCAAGGGAGGTAAATGAATAAATCAGCCTGGATTCTAGCTCCATCAACAGAGTGGTGAAAATCCATTAGGACAGTGCCAGAAATAAGAGGTTATAGTTATGAAGAAACAGATTGAAAGAGCCCACGCAAGACACTGTTAGGAAAAATGGAAGCACATGGAATTGGAGGCAGCCTATTGACGTGGGTAGGGAATTGGTTAGGAGGTAGAAGATAGAGAGTGGGGATAATGGGTATGTACTTTAATTGGCAGGATGTGACTAGTAGTAGCCCCTAGGGATCTGTACTGGGGCCTCAGCTTTTCACGAGATTTATCAATGATTTAGATGAAGGAATAGAGAGTTGTATATCCAAGTTTAGTGATGATACTCAGGTGGCACAGTAAGCAGTGCAGATGGGAGCAGAAAATTGCAAAGGGACATTGATAGATTAAGTGAGTGGGCAAAATTGTGGCAGCTGGAGTTCAATGTGGGGAAGTGTGAGGTCATCCACTTTGGACAAAGATAAATCAGTGTATTTTCTAAATGGTGAGAAGCTCGGAACTGTGGAGGAGCAGAGAGATTTAAGGGTCCAAGTACAGAAATCACTAAAAACTTGTGGACAGGTACAAAAAATAATTTAAAAGGCTAATGGAATGTTAGCCTTTATCTCAAGAGGGCTGAGATACAAAGGAGTAGAAGTTGTGCTCCAGTTGTATTAAGCTCTGGTTAGACCCCATCAGGAGTAACTGCGTTGAGTTCTGGGCACCGCACCTCGGGAAGGGTGTATTGGCCTTGGAGGGGCTGCAGTGCAGATTCACCAGAATGATACCGGGGCTAAAAGGGTTAAATTATGAGGACAGGTTACATAGACTAGGCTTGTATTCACTGGAGCATAGAAGATTAAGCAGTGATATAACTGAGGTGTTTAAGATGATTAAAGGATTTCATAGGGTAGAGAGATAAACTATTTCCTCTGGTTGTGGAGTCCAGAACAAGGGAACATAACCTTAAAATTAGAGCCAGGACATTCAGCGTGATGTCAGGAACCTCTTCTTCATACTAAAGGTAGTGGAAATCTGGAACTCTCTCCCCAAAAAAGCTGTGGAAGCTAGGTCAATTGAAAATTTCAAAACTTAAACTGATAGCTTTTTAATCAGGTAAGGGTATTAAGGGATACGGAAGCAAGGTGGGAAATAGAGTTAAGATACACATCAACCATGATCTAATTGAACGTTGGAACTGGCTTGAGGGGCTGAATGGGCTGCTCCTGTTCCTAAGATTGGAACTTTTTTCCACTGGAACAGAAAAGGTTAAAAGGGAATCTAATAGAGGTTTTTAAAATGTTGGCAGATTTTTTGAGATGGTAGCCATTGCAAGATTGTTTCCATTGCTTTTCAGTGACAAAGGGACATAGGCTGAAGATTATCAATGGAAGAATGGGCAGGTGGAGGTAAAATGTAAGACTTTTTTCCCACAAAGGAAGAGCATAAAATGCTTTACCACAGTGACCACCGAAGTAGAGACTACAACATCATTTAAAAGGGAATGGGATAAGTTCCTTCACAGGAAGAATATAAAAAAGGATATGGATAAAAGGCCAGGGAAATGGGATTCGACAGCTCTAGCGAATAGCTAACAATGGCATAGATGCAATGGGCCAAATGGCCTCCTTCTCTGCTGTATGATTCCTGATCATTATCCCATGTCCCCTGCTGGAAAGTGCACATCTGGTCAGGACTGGATCAAGCTCAAGTTGCAATACCCCCTCCCACAGTCAAATAGCCTGTCGACCCTTGCTGTCCAAAGTCACATATTGTGAGGACCACGAGTGAGATGTCAGAGGGTAGTTGGCAAGAACTTTAGCAACCTGGTAAAGTTTCTTTTCTTTTTTTATTCGTTCCTGGGATTTGGGAGTCGCTGGCAAGGCCAGCATTTATTGCCCATCCCTAGTTGCCCTTGAGAAGGTGGTGGTGAGCCGCCTTCTTGAACCGTTGCAGTCTGTGTAGTGAAGGTGCTCCCACAGTGCTGTTAGGGAGGGAGTTCCAGGATTTTGACCCAGCGACGATGAAGGAATGGCGATATATTTCCAAGTCAGGATGGTGTGTGACTTGGCGGGGAACTTGGAGGTGGTGGTGTTCCCATGCGCCTGCTGCCCTTGTCCTTCTAGGTGGTAGAGGTCGTGGGTTTGGGAGGTGCTGCCGAAGAAGCCTTGGCGAGTTGCTGCACTGCATCTTGTAGATGGTACACACTGCAGCCACGGAGCACCGGTGGTGGAGGGAGTGAATGTTTAAGGTGGTGGATGGGCTGCCAATCAAGCGGGCTGCTTTGCCCTGGATGGCGTCGAGCTTCTTGAGTGTTGGAGCTGCACTCATCTAGGCAAGTGGAGAGTATTCTATCACACTCCTTACTTGTGCCTTGTAGATGGTAGAAAGGCTTTGGGGAATCAGGAGGCGAGACACTTGCCACAGAATACCCAGCCTCTGACATGCTCTTGTTGCCACAGTATTTATGTGGCTGGTCCAGTTAAGTTTCTGGTCAACGGTGACCCCCAGGATGTTGATGGTGGGGGTTTCAACGATGGTAATGCCGTTAAATGTTAAAGGGCGGTGGTTAGACTTTCGCTTGTTGGAGATAGTCATTACCTGCCACTAATCAGCCCAAGCCTGAATGTCGTCCAGGTCTTGTTGCATGCGGGCACGGACTGCTTCATTATCTGAGGAGTTCCGAATGGAATTGAACATTGTGCAATCATCAGCAAACATCCCCATTTCTGACCTTATGATGGCGGGAAGATGCTGTGGCAGGGGCCGTTGGACTTTACAACCGTTAGACCTCATGAAATTAAGGAGAGGGTGGGAATTTTTTAATCCATCAGAGGGGTAAGAAGCTTTGAAGACACCACAACCAAAAAAAGCAGAATTTAAACAGGAAGAGGGAAGGGTATTCAGTTTATTTAAAATTCTACTTTTGAGTTCTTGTCCAAATTGCTGTAGGGCTCAAAGGATCAATGAGAACAATCTGGTGGAATCCTTTGGGGGCCTAGGATTTCATTTTCTTCATTAAACATCCACTTATTAGCTCAGAATTTCACCACTGAAACCAAATCCATTCTCACTTAACCCTATAGCGAACAATTTAATTCCCAATTTTTGCTCATTCCTTTTTGTTCTAAAAACGCAAGATTACACCTCTTCCCAAACTACTTGCCTCCATTGAAAACAAGTTCAGCTCTGTGAGTCCCAGTTCCTGGAATCATCCTGGTCACTGTGACAAAAGGGAAGCATTTTTGTTCTAGTTTTGCCTCGACAGTGGCTCCTTTAATTCAAGAGATAAAGCCAGCTGCATTCAGAATCCATGCTCCAGCTTCCCTCAGTGCAAATGTTGCAAGGACTTCTGTTCCCTCTGTCTCCAAGGCTGTTAGCTTGAGAGAGAAGCTGAGCCACACAATTCAAAGAAAAAAAGATTCAGTGTGATTTGATCGGCTCCTTTTGATCTTAACTGACAATTGTTCAAATGCAAGAAGCTCCAGCAACTATTTAGGGAATATTTATGAGCCTGAGCTGTTCAGCGATGGTCTGCAACTATTGGGGAGACTAGTCAGAACAGGTACCTCCTATTAACGGCAGGAGCAGGCGAAAAGAAAAACTATGTATATATAAATTAATTATAAAATATATCAAAGAATTATATAATTTTACAACAACAACAACAACTTGTATTCATATAGCGCCTTTAACGTAGTAAAATGTTCCAAGGCGCTGCACAGGAGTATTATAAGACAAAAAATTTGACACCGAGCCACGTAAGCAGAAATTAGGGCAGATGACCAAAGAGATAGGTTTTAAGGAGTGTCTTAAATGAGGACAGAGAGGTACAGCACAGAAAGAGGCCATTCAGCCCATCGTGCCTGTGCCAGCTCCTTGGCAGAGCTGTCCAATTAGTCCCACTCCCCTGTTCTTTCCCCATAGCCCTGCAATGTTCTCCCCTTTGAGTATTTATCCAATTCCCTTTTGAAAGTTACTATTGAATCTGCTTCCACCGCCCTTTCAGGCAGCGCATCCCAGATCACAACAACTCGCTGAGTAAAATATTTCTCCTCATCGCCCCTCTGGCTCTTTTGCCAATTATCTTATGTTTGGTACTAAAGATTGTGAAACGTTTATTATTTTCCTTGTTTCAAGGAGTTCGCATAGTTGATTTACTGTAAATATACATTATATTGCTTTTATTTATTCACCTGTTTACTAAATTCGTTTGGTATTTAAAGTTTAAAACGAGGTCTGGTGTGGTGATATTCTGCTGCTTCCTGGAAGATGTGAGCAGAATTCTATGGAGGCACAGGATAGATCTGGTGGCTAAAGAAATGTTTATTGTTTGTTATCCAGGGCGTGCTGTCAGAAACTTAACTAAAAATGAAAGCCAGTGAAGAAACTCTCGAGACCTTTGGGAGCCAAGACTTACCTACGAGACACGTAAGCGTCAATATGTAAGCAACAATAGCTAAAGTAAGGAGGGCAGAAAAGACCCCAAAACTTCAGTCATCTTCTCCCAAGCTCTCCCCAGTGCAATAATCATATTTTGAACTTGGGATGCCTAAAACTGCATACTCCGAGTGCCCATTGCTCCAAATCAACTTTATTTTCAGTCTTACTCAGATATCCAATAATATTAATGCGGGTATGGCAAGGTTGGGGTTACCATGCTCCTCTTCTGAGGTTGGGGTTTGAGCTTTATTACCTCCTCAAAAGGTTGCAAGGGGTTGTGGCAGATAGAGCTTTAACCTGCATCTAACAACAACAACGTGTATTTATATGGTGCCTATAATGTAGCAAAACATCCCAAAGCGCATAATAGGTGAGTCAACGAGCCACATAAGGAGATATTAGGGCAGGTTTGGTCACAGAGGTAGGTTTAGAGGAGTGCTTGAAAGGAGGAGAAAGATGTGGAGAGGCAAAGAGGTTTAGGGAGGGAATTCCAGAGCTTAAGGACTGGGCAGCTGAAGGCACGGCCGCCAGTGGTGGAGCGATGAAAATTGGGGATTCTCTCTGCTTCTCTAACCCCAGAGGGGGAACCAGGGCCTGGTAGGAGGGGGGAGAAAAGAGCTCCTCTGGCCGGCCACCCATGGACACACATGCGAACAGTCCTTGGCTTGGCCCACAAGCACCTATTCGGAGGTCACCTGGGAACGGAGAAGACTCTGGAGTGGCTGTTGAGGCGATTCTTCCGACCAGGGAGCAAGAAGCAAGTCAGGGCTTTTTTGGCATAACCGACAATTTATTCCGGACTTTACTACCCGAGCCGCCCCTTTTACTGACTTGACTAAAGCCAAGGCACCAAACTGGGTAGGGTGGAGCCCCGAGGCGGAGGCTGCTTTCAGAGTCCTCAGCCAAGCACGGTGTAATAATCCTGTGCTCGTGGCCCCACACTTTAGCAAAAAATGGGTTTTGCAAACCGATGCCTTCGAGGTGGGTTTGGGAGCTGTGCTCTCTCAAATAGTTCAGGCACAGGAACCTCCTGTGCACTACCTGAGCAGGAGGCTGTTGCCTAGGGAGCAACGGTACGCTATGGTAGGGAAGGAGTGCCTACGATTAAATGGGCCGTAGAAACCTTAAGGTGCTACCTGCTGGGGTGCCAGTTTCTGCTAGTGACCGATCACATCCCCTTCAAATGGATGTGGTCTAACAAAGAAACAAATGCCCGTGTTACTCGATGGTTTTTGTCACTCCAGCCCTATTATTTTGTAGTGGAACACTGGGCAGGCGTGGTGCGTGAGAATGCCGATGCACTCTTCTACGCGTACTGCCTCGTGGTGCAGGCCACTACAGCCAATGGCTCTATGCTGGGGCGGGGAGAGGGGGGCGCGATGTGTAGCAGGGTGATTGAGGGCCGATATGTCAGCCGCAGGGCCCTGATATGCGAGTAAGGGTGTGGCCCCTTTCAGAACCTCCCCTTTAAAGATAATTGCACCTGAAGTGGGAGGAGACTTTCCCCAGCCAGGTAGGAATAAAAGGGGAGGTTCAGGAAAAGTAGGAGGCTGAAAGAGCCTGGAGAGCTGAAGAATGGACTGTGTGGTCTAGTTTTGTGGTATGTGCATTTAAAACAAATTGTTTGGAACCTGGTTTGTTCAAGGAGTACTGTTGAAAGGAAAGGAGGCTCTGAGATGATAAGGACCCTGTAACACTTTTTAATTATTTTTTGTACCTGTTCACTAGCTTTTAGTGATTCCTGTACATGGACCCCTAAATCTCTCCGCTCCTCCACAGTTCCCAGCTTCTCACCATTTAGAAAATACTCTGATCTATCTTTCTTGGGTCCAAAGCGGATGACCTCATGTTTGCTAGATTTATGAGAAGTTGTGGACAAAACTGGGGGGGGGGAAAGTTAAATAATTACAAATAAATTTCTCAAGGGTTTGCAATATTTGAGGTCTTGGAGATAACCTTGGAAACCAGAAGTATGCATTTTGTGAGGGGAGATTGAGGCAGAGACACTCACTGACCACTTACTGTTTACTTTGGCTGGCACCCCAAGTAAAAGCTCAAATGTTTGCAAAAGCAGACGGCAATTCTATCCAGCCTGTCTCTGCTGGAAAAACATTTGGTACAAAGATGAGAAATGAATGCAGCTGCCTGTACAGCTGATGCCAGTCTCCCTAGAGAGGGTCCAGGAAAAGACATTGCACTGAGTGACACAATCAGATTGTGTTTCTTATGTTTATTTTCTCCTTGTAATTGCATTTCCTATTGTACCTCCTCCTCTCTGTTGATTACTACCTGCACCATTCCCTGGCCAAGTGTGTGGGAATGCAACCCCTTGCCAGGCCTGCATTGATCTCGCTCATGTGCCAACTGCTAAGTGTACTGGAGTTGGTAGTTCTTTCACCGTCCCTATTCCAATTGAATCCCTGAGGAATAAACACTTGCTCATTAGGAATTCCAATCATTCTTCCTGATTAGAAGAACAGATATAGGAAAGCATAATATGTCATTTACTACATCCACCCCCTCTACCATCGGTGTACCATGTCTGCAGTGTGTACTAACTACAGGATGCACTGCAACAACTCGCCAAGGCTTCTTGGGAAGCACTTCCCCAACCTGCAATCCCCCCCATTTAGAAGGACATGGGAAACCATCACCTCGAAGTTCACCTCCAAGTGACACACTTGGATATATTACCTTCTCAGGGCAACTAGGGATGAGCAATAAATGCAACCTTTCCAATGTTGTTCATATCCCAAGAATTTTTTTTTTTTTAAATACAGCTTCAATCCTATCCAAGTTTGGTTTGGTTTTCTGTGATATCCGAGTGGTAAGGTCAGGAACTGAGAGAAGTGAGATATTAGGAACAAAACCCAACTGTTTCCGGTGTAGCAGAGAAACATCTCTTACAGGCTGCAAGCAAAGCACACAATTCTTACTACACGATGGCAAGATGGAGGAAGAACCTCTGAGTCATACCCATAATGCAATGCCACATTACCGTATAAACTGGTGTACCAGGACATTGAATACATGACCCATTACCTTAAAAACTGGTGAATGTGAACCCTTAATATTTGGCTCCATCTGGTGGATAACTTAAACATTACATCCCAGATTACTATATCCCTCCCCTCTTAAGTTGAACTTTAATTTCTTAACAACATTCTTAAAAAGTCTCATAAGGAAACTCCTTTAACGATAGTCCATACTGAACAAATCTAGCAGGTCGTTATGAATCTCTCTGGCGGCTTGTGAGACCTTGGTGAACGTCTTACAGTCAAGTCCCTGCTTGGTTGTGGTAGAGCCACCTGCTGATTCTGAGCAGTACTCAAGAGTATCTGACTCTGCTACGATGGTTTCCTCTTGACTAAGGGGTCCAGGTGGAACTGGCTCTGTTCGTGGTGGTGGTACCACCGATGCATTTGGATAACTGGGGGCCAACTTGTCTTCCGACATCTCCTCTGGAACCTCCAGTTCAATTTCCCCTTGTCTGGTCAGTATCTGATCTACATGTCTGCGTACTTCCTGACCAGTTCCCACCATGACCGTATATGATACTGGACCGGTCATTGAGTCTATGACCGGTCTATTGAGTCTATGATGCCAGGAATCCATTTTGGACTATAACTGAAATTCCTGGTAAGGACTGCATCTCCTTCTCCAAAACTGCGGCTCATTGTCCTTCTGTCATGGTTCTCCTTTTGTTTGATTTGTCGGTTTTCCACCTTCCTTTTTAGGTCTGGGTGAACCAGGTCAAGAGTGGAGCGTAGTCGACGTCCTAACAACAGCTCAGCAGGAGAGAGTCCTGTGGTAGATTGAGGTGTTATTCTGTAGCTGAACAGAACTCGTGACACCTTGGCTGCCAAACTCCCTTCCGCACTTTTTTTCATCATCTCCTTAAATGTTTGTACGGCTCTCTCCGCAAGTCCATTTGAAGATGGATGATATGGAGCTGAGGTCACGTGCACTATGCCATTGTTTCTCATGAACTCTTTTGTTTCTGTACTCACAAAACACGTGGCATTGTCACTTACTACGATCTCCGGCAGCCCTTGATTACTAAAACTCCTATACAGGCAGTCCATAGTAAGAGTAGATGAAGCAGAATTTACAGGATAAACATCCATCCATTTGGAATGTGCATCAATGATTATGAGGAACATCTTTCCCATGAATAGACCCGCATAATCTACATGTAATCTTCTCCATGGTTTATCCGGCCACTCCCAAGGGTGGAGAGGAGCCGCTGCTGGTGCCTTCCTGTGTACTTGACAAGTGCTGCATGTCTTGACTAGATTTTCTATCTCCTCATCTAGCTTTGGCCACCACAAGTAACTCCTTGCCAAGGCTTTCATACGCGAAACTCCAGGATGACACTGATGTAGTTGCCCTAGGATAGACTATCGTGCTGGCTGTGGAATAATCACTCGTGCTCCCCACCACACGCAACCATCCTGCACACGCAGCTCTGTCTTCCTGACACTGTAAGGTATGAAATCAGTCCCTTCTGGATGCTGTGGCCAACCCCTCATCACATATTCTCGGACTCTAGACAGTACTGGATCTTTACTGGTCCATGTCCTTACTTGTTCTGCGGTCATAATTGCCGTGTCCGTGTCCTCCAACATCAAAACTCTGTCCTCTGGAGCTGCATGGATAGGTGTACCTGGCAGAGGAAGACGGCTCAAGGCATCTGCGTTCCCATGGTACTTGCCCGCCTTGTAAACGATGACATACTCATATGCCCTCAACGTCACTGCCCACCTCTGGATCCGGGGTGACACCATCTGTGGTACTGCTTTCATTTCATTAAAAAGAGATAGAAGAGGTTTATGATCGGTGCATATGGTGAATTTCCTGCCATATATGTACTTGTGAAACCTCTGTAACCCAAACATTACTGCTAACCCCTCTTTATCTAACTGGGAATAGTTTTTTTCCGCTGGTATCAGAGTTCGAGACATAAACCCTATTGGTCTTTCTGTTCCATCTTCCAAGCTGTGTGAAAGAACCGCCCCCACCCCGTAAGGTGAAGCATCAGAAGAGAGAATGATGTCTTTCTCTGCATTGTAGTGAACCAGCACATCCGAGGACAGCATCAGCTTCTTGGACTGTTCAAATGAAACCCTCTGTTCCTCTTCCCACTGCCACTGTGTCTCCTTACGCAGAAGTTTGTGAAGAGGTGCTAACACTGTTGCCAAGTTTGGTAAAAATCTGTTATAATAGTTTAGCAGTCCCAGGTAAGCTTTTAACTCAGTCACATTGGTCGGAGCTGGGGCCTCCTGCAGTGCTTGTACCTTCTCCTTGATTGGATGGAGCCCGGTGGCGTCCACTCTGTGTCCCAGGAACACGGCCTCATTCCCCAGGAAAGTGCATTTACTCCTCTTGAGCCGTAACCCAGACTTATCCAATCTTTGTAGTACCTCTCTCAGAGTGCTCAGATGCTCCTGGTCGGTTCTTCCCGTCACCAGAATGTCATCCAGATAGATTGAAACATGTGGGATCCCTTGCAGTACACCCTCGATAGTCCTCTGGAAAATAGCTGGATTAGATGAGACACCGAATGGTAAGTGGTTATAGGTAAACAAACCCTTGTGTGTATTTATGGTTACATACTTCTTGGATTCCTCATCTAGTGTAATCTGCAAGTATGCATGACTCATATCCAGCTTTGTGAATTTCTTCCCTCCAGTCAGGTTTGCAAAGAGATCCTCTGTTTTGGGAATAGGATACTGTTCTAGTTTAGACACCCTATTTACTGTCAATTTATAATCTCCACAGAGTCTTACCGAATTGTCCGGTTTTAAAACAGATACAATGGGAGCTGCCCATTCTGAACATTTCACGGGTTCCAGAATGTTCTCTCTCAAAAGACGATCAAGCTCAACCTCTACCTTCGGTTTCATGGCATACGGCACAGGTCGTTGTTTAAAAAACCTTGGCAGTGCCTCCTTGTCTACATAAATCTTAGCTGGGGGGCCATTAAATGTGCCAAGTTCTTCCTTGAACACATTCTCATGTTCAATCAACACTTCTTGCAAAGACAACTGTTTGCCTCCCTCTATTTGATTTATTGCTCCCCAATCTAATTTAAGTTCTTATATCCAGCCCCGACCTAACAGGTTTGGTCCAGAACCTGATACTACAACTACAGGTAGCTGTTCCACGGTGTCCCTGTGTTGCACAGTTACAGTAGCTGTACCCAATGTCGCCATTCGTTCACCGGTATATGTTTTAAGCTGCATAGAGCAAGACTTTAACTCTGGAACTTTTGCACGGTTCCACAATTTTGAGTACTCCTCCCTGTTCATTATGGTTACGCTGCATCCTGTATCCACTTCAAAGTTGACCTTAGAGTCATTTACTGTCAGTTGCAAAGTGATAGGATCCACTTTTGGAATGTTCTCTACCATACTATGCATTACGAACATGTCGTCTTCTTTCTCAGCTTCTCCGCTAATGTGATGTGCTCCCTGTCTTTTCACTTCTCTTCCTAGGTTTTGCTTTCCTCCCCCTTTTGGCTTGTATTCCTCCACGGTTGCTTTTGCCCTGCATGCACGTTTTATATGTCCTTTTTTCCCACACTTGTGGCACTTTTCCTCCAGAAACCTGCATTCCCTCGCCAGGTGATCGCCATTGCATCTATAACATGCCTTTACATGCTCACGTTGTGGTTTCTGACACATATTTAACTTGTGCACAACAACCTGACCTGCAACTTGCTTTGTAGTAGCCCAGTCGGAACCTTGTATTTCTTTTACATCTCGGTTCGCTGTCTCTATGGCTTGAGCAAGTTCCAACGCTTTTTCATACGTAAGCCCAGTCTCGCACAATAATCTCCGCTGCATTCGATCATCCATTATCCCGCAAACTAGCCTATCTCTCAGCATGTCTTTCAGGTTGTTCCCGTAATTGCAATCATGTGCCAATTTTCTCAACACCGCTACATAATCCAATATAGTCTCTCCCGGTTTTCTGTTCCGTGAATTAAATTTGAAACGCTGTACAATCTCACTCGGTCTGGGATTGAAATGGTCCTTTAGCAAGTCCACTAAGTTAGCAAATGATCTGTCTCCAGGCTTTTCAGGACTGCATAAGTTTCTCATTAAACTATACGTCTGACTTCCCACGGAAGTGAGCAAAATTGCTCTCCTTTTTCCGACATCAATTATATCATTTGCTTCAAAGAAATGCATCAACACCTCGCAGTATTCATCCCAGGTCTGCGTCTGAACATCAAAAGCAGAGATCTTTCCTACCGTAGCAGCCATAATCCTCTATTCAGTGCTCTTTTTTTTTCTTTGTCAAGATGTGATCTGTTGATCCTTGTCGCCAATATGTGATATCCAAGTGGTAAGGTCAGGAACTGAGAGAAGCGAGATATTAGGAACAAAACCCAACTGTTTATTTACCCGGTGTAGCAGAGAAACATCTCTTACAGGCTGCAAGCAAAGCACACAATTCTTACTGCACGATGGCAAGATGGAGGAAGAACTTCTGAGTCATACCCATAATGCAATGCCACATTATCGTATAAACTGGTGTACCAGGACATTGAATACATGACCCATTACCTTAAAAACTGGTGAATGTGAACCCTTAATATTTGGCTCCATCTGGTGGATAACTTAAACATTACATCCCAGGTTACTATATTTTCAAAGCTCGGTATCATATCTAAGAAATTTGGGGGAGAAATTCAGTATAACCCCGTTTGGGGCGCTAACTTCGCCGGGGCACTAAAAGTAGCGCCCCGGAAAAATTAGCACCCCCGCGCCAGAAATTGGTCGGTTGTGCCCCAAAGGGAAGTGGGGCGCTACTGGAGGTGCCCCGCCTCCCTCTTGGGGTGCTGTGAGTGAATATCGTGACGCTACGTGCCGCAGCGCCACACGCTGTGGCACGCCGCGCTGCGGTATTGTAGGCCTTCCTCCCCTTCTTAAAGGGGAGGGGCCTTGTGCAGCACGATCTGGGGCCCTGCTGGGCCCCCGGGGATCGGGAGTGCAGGTAAAAGAGCCCGGCACCCAAGAGAAGTGCCGGGCTCTTGGAGCGCAGCTGGCACTCCGCGGGAGGGGTGGGTTCCGGAGGCCAGGGACGGGAGCGCAGGCAGGTGCTGGCAGGCGGCCAACAACAAAAATGGCCACCCCGCACCTCGCCTTTAATTCGCGCCTCCCCGGCCACAGGTACGCCACCCTGACCCTATCAGACATAGCGTCCGGCGGTAAATCAGGGGGCACTCCCGAAGATCGCGGCCGGGGTGTGAGCGGGGCGCTACGCACACCGATGATGTCATCGCCAGCGGCGCAGCGCTACCGGTTAGCGCCACCACTAACCTCCCGCTGAATTTGGTGGGAGGCGTGGACAGTGCCGCGCCCGGGTGCTAGTTGGTTTGCGCCCCCTTAAGGCGCTAACGGGCGGCACAACCAACTGAATTTTTCCCCCTTGAGTTTTATCCTTGTGTTTTAATATGTCATCAAAATCAAGCTATATATTGGCTGTTATAGGTGCCAGCCATGTCCTCTTGTCCCAATTTTCTAACTGACTCAGAATTTGTGCAGCAGGGTCCTGTTGTGCAACACTCCTGCACTTCCAGTGGGGAGCCACACTAGAAAAGAGCTTGGATTGGAGATAGAGCTCTAACATGGTAGCAGCAATTCTCCAATGCATGTTGCTCTACATTGGGAGCATGGGATCAGTCCATTTCAAATCTTGATAACTGCTTGTTTTTAGCTAGATGAGTGTAGGATAGTTAATTTGATCAGGGCAAGCAATCTTGGTTCATTAACCACTGGCCTGCTGTTCTTGTAGAACTAGGGCAGCCTCACCTCCCAGGATGCTGACAGATCAATACTTGGATAAGTATTGCAAGTTGGATTGGGTTCTTTCTGTTCTTGCTATCAACCTTCCACAAAACTTGAGCAGTTTATCAATAGAGCAAAACAATTTAGTACATTCAATCTTCATTGAAAGTGAAAAGTCCCAACAGATTTGTGCTCCATTGTGCTGTCTGTAGTGTTATAAAGAATGTGGTTTCTGGCTTGTCGATTTTTTAAGCACAGTGTATCTCTTGAGCGGTACCATCAGGGAGACTCAGAATGCAGGTTAGATGGAGCCATTACCAAAAGTGGAGTCATTAGACAGAGCAGTTGATACAAGAGCAGACAGCTGCACAAGTCTTATTGCGCATATATATGTTTATAATTTTAATGTGAATGTCTACAAGGTGCCTGTACAAGTCTGTAATACAAGCCTTGTGGTGTCTGTCATGGCTCAGTGGTAGTACTTTCGCCTCTGCGTCAGAAGGTTGAGAGTTCAAGCCCCACCTCAGACACTTGAGCACGTAATGCGAGGCTGACACTCCAATGCCATACTAATGGAATGCTGCACTGTCGAACATATTTGCGGCAGCACTAAACAATACCGACCAATCTCCTGCGCATGCAGATCTTGACGTCATTCGAGAGTGCAACGCCCTTGTGATGCCCCGGAACGGAATTGAGTGGTGCCCCCCTCCTTTCCGCCTGGCGCAACCAAGGACAGGTAGACTGGAACGCTTCCCAATCGCTGTGGAGCTGGGAGGGCGCTATTTAAAGGGGGCTTCTTCCTGGCTTTTGTGTGGTAGCCATTTTTGCAACACTCATTCTGAGAGAGAGAGATTTTGAGAGAGACAAAGAGAGAAAGAGAGACTTCTGCATTGAGTCAACGCTGTCTGAGGTAGTTTTGGCTTCTGACCATAACTTTGCAGGTACTTTGCTTTTTGACCTTCATAACTTTGATTGCCTAGATACTTTGGGGGCTGCAATGGATGGGGGCGTCGTCCTGCTCCATCACATTCAGAGTGCACAGAGACGCAGAGAGAGTGGCAATCATGGCCAGATGGAGTAGGGCCAACAGGCCTCTGTACAGGAGGCCTTACCCTCCCAGGGTATTTCGCCAACAGTTCTCCTACGATAATATGTCTGAGGAGCAGTGTTTGCGAAGGCTGCGCTTCAGCAAGGAGGTGGTCGCTGATCTCTGCCACCTGCTTCAGCCAGATCTGCAGCCTCAACTGAGGAGCAGGACGTCTCTGTCGGTGGCAGTGAAGATAAGAGTGGCTCTCAACTTTTATGCCACCGGCTCATTTCAATCAGCTACTGGGGACATCGCCAATATCTCCCAGTTTGCGGTGCATTGCTGCATCCGTCAGGTCACAAATGCCCTCTTTAAAAGGAGACAAGAGTACATCTCTTTCCCCATGACCCCGGACAAGCAGCAATAATGCGCAATGGACTTTGCGATGATAGCGGGCTTCCCTATGGTGCAGGGTGCCATTGACTGCACGCATGTGGCTTTGTGTGCGACGCATGAGAATGCCGAGGATTTCCGCAGCCGAAAGGGCTTCCATTCCTTAAACGTCCAGTTGCTCTGTGACTACAGACAGCTGATACTTGCTGTCAATGCCCACTTTCCTGGCAGCTGCCATGATGCCTTCATCCTGTGCCAGACTTCTGTGGCAGACCTTTTCCAGGCACCGCATCACCCAGGTGGTTGGCTTCTCGGGGACAAGGGATATCCTCTGTGCACCTGGCTGATGACACCGCTCCGTACGCCCAACACCCCTGCCGAGCTACGATACAACGAGAGCCATCAAGCTACCAGGAACATCGCTGAGCACACAATCGGCGTGCTCAAGCAACGGTTCCGCTGTCTGGACCATTCTGGAGGAGTCCTTCAGTACTCGCCTGAGCGAGTGTCACACTTCGTTGTTGTGTGCTGCATGCTGCATAACCTTGCAATCCTCAGGACCCAGCCAATGCCACCAGGCATTGGAGCACCACCAGAGGAGGAGGAGGAAGAGGGGGAGGAAGATGAGGAGGATGATCATCAGCAGCACCAAGGCGAGAGGGAGGCACACAATGTCAAAGTTGTTAGGCTGTCCGTCAAAGGCTCATAGCAAGTCGCTTCTAGGCCCCTTCTGAGGAAATGGCTTCTGCCATTGAGAACAACCTGAATGAAACCAACCCGCAACCCCTAAGCCGGTCAAGGCAACTGTAATATATATACCTTTAAGGGGGGAACTACTTTTTCCAGCTCATGTATACTGTAGTACCGGCAGTGACCACACCTGTATATAGCACTGAGTAGTAATCTGTACAGTTCAGTTCCAGAGTGAGCCACGTTGAGTAAGCACTTGTTCTACCGTTCTCCTGCAGTCTGTGTCTTACTACTGACGGACACAACATTGGCGACGAGGCAAATTCGATCCTACCTGCAACTCTGCATCACCTCCCAGGGATTCGTTCCTGGAGACCAGTAGATTGGAGGTCAAGGCCAGAGACACGGGCATTGACCACGCGCAACCACCCAGTCATCCAGCAGAGACTCGAGAATTGCGGGGGAGGCTGTTGAGAGCCAGGCTTGGCTTTCCAGTCGTGGTGGTCCAGCAAAACGGGCTGGCAACAGGTAGTGCGCAGACCCTTCCCAGACAGCGGCGGGCTAGAGCCCGACCGAGCGGCACAGCAAAGGGCCGAGCAGCGTCGACGGGAGAGAGAGAGGGCAGAGCGCACAGGGCGCAGCCAGTGTTCAGGGGCCGAGCAGCGTCGAGGAGAGGGAGAGAGACGCGCAGAAACCCACGAGGCACCGCCATTGCCACGAGGACTGCCGAAAGCGGCGTTGGCAGCAGCGCAGGAGAAGTGCACGAAACCTACAGGGCGCCGCCATTGGCACGAGGACCGCCGAGAGCAGCGTTGGCAGCAGCGGGGGAGGAAGGAAAGCGCGGGAGACACCATTTTAAACCACACCCAAAATGCCGAAGAGTGGCAGTATCACCGCATTTGACAATGAAGTCGAAGATTGGACTACATATGTCGAATGAATAGAGGTATACTGCAAGGCAAATGAGGTGTCAGATGACAAGAAAGCGCCGGTATTGTTAAATTTAATGGGTGCAAAGACGTATGGCTTATTACGAAATCTAGTAACCCCAGCGAAGCCAGTGGAAAAGAGTTTTGGTGACATAGTGACGATACTACAGGAACATTTAAACCCCACACCGCTGCTGATAGCAGAAAGATTCAAGTTTCACAAACGGAACCAGCATAAGGATGAAAGCAATGCTGAATATTTAACAGAACTGCGCAAACTATCGAAACACTGCCAGTTTGGAACGGGACTGGCAGATACCTTAAGGGACAAGTTTGTGTGTGGGCTTCAAAGTGAAGGAACCCAGAAACGGCTTTTATCTGAAAAGGACCTTACGCTGGAAAAGGCTTTCAGCATTGCGGTATCATATGGAGCAGCAGCACGGGGCGCTGCAGAGATACAACAGAGACCGCAAGAATATGGCACAAATGAAATGTCATACAGAACAGAGAAGTGCTATCGCTGCAGCAGAACAACACATGACCACAATGATTGCTGGTTCAAAGACAAAGTGTGCAGACAGTGTGGAAAAGTAGGACACATAGCACGAGTCTGCAGGTCGGGAAAGAAAACCAGCAATAAGAAATCTCCAAAAGAAAAGTACAAGAAGGTACATGAGGTGACGGAGAATAGTTCAGACGAACAAAAGAGTGATACCGACTCCGAAAACAGGGAGCTGAGTTATCTGAAACTACATAATGTGATCAAAACGGAGGATCACTGAACCATTTGGGTCACTCTCAAGATAGCAGGAGTCCAGGTAAAAATGGAATTGGACACAGGATCAGCCCTAACATTCATAAACCGACGGGACTACAAGCGGCTATTCTCACACATACCCTTGAGAGACACAAAAATTATTTTGAAGACGTACACGGGGCAAAAAGTCTACCCCAAAGGAAAAATAATGGGTGACCGTTATATATAACAGTAAGAAAACACCAAAACTAGACCTGTATGTATTGCAAGATGTAGGACCACCATTACTGGGACGTGAATGGATCCGGAAAATACGGCTGGATTGGCATTCCATACAAGCACTGACTGTGGCTGCCAAAAAGGATGACGACGTCACACCTGGGCGACTGTCAAAGATCCTAACCGACGCGCAAGAAGTGTTCCAGCAAGGACTTGAAACACTAAAAGGCATGACAGCAACAATTAAAATCGAAGAAAACGCAAGCCCAAAATTTTTTAAGGCCAGACCGGTACATTATGCGATCCGCCCAGCTGTCGAAGCAGAGCTGGACAGTTTGGAACATTCAGGAGTACTGTCCAAGGTAGACTGGAGTGAGTGGGCTACACCCATCGTCTCTGTGATGAAAAAGTCATTGAGCAGCACGCCTGGGGAACCAAGGAAGGTTCTCATCTGTGGGGACTTTAAGGTAACAGTGAACCCAGTCCTTCACACCGTGCAATATCCACTTCCGTGGATTGAAGATACTTTCACCTCGCTATCTGGAGGGAAACGCTTCACTAAGATTGATCTGGCCCAGGCGTATCTGCAAATGGAGGTAGAAGAAGCAACAAAAAAATACCTCACAATCAACACCCATAAAGGACTCTACCAATACAACCGGCTGGTATTCGGGGTAGCATCAGCTCCGGCTATTTGGCAAAGGGCAATGGAACAAGTCCTGCAAGGGATCCCAGGGACCCAGTGTTATTTGGACGACATCCTGGTCACGGGCGAAAATGACAGTGATCACCTCGCCAACCTGGAGCAGGTGCTCACTAGATTGAAGGAATATGGGCTCCGAGCTAACCGCCCCAAATGCGAGTTTTTTAAAAAACAGATCTCGTATTGTGGCCACGTTATCGATAAAGAAGGGTGTGGTGATTATTCCTTGATTAGTAAAAGTATTGTGATTCGTTGTTTGTTAACTGCCTTGGGATATGTGTTGTAATCTCATTGGTAGTTGATGATCACATGATGTGTTGTGGCTACCTTAAATTCAGTCCTTTTCTAGCTTTAGTTGGGACTGGATGTAGAAAGATATGCTGCCGATTTTAAAGTTAATAAAGCCTAACTTTGGAAGGCAAATCTATTCTTTATTTCAATTTATTAACTTTATGTTAGAATGGAGCGATATCTTCAACCAGAACGATTCAAGGCTGACCCCAATTCTGCTGGAGTGGATGATAAATGGAAACATTGGTATTGTACATTTAAAAACTTTTTGGGCGTGTTGGATCAAGAGGCTCTAAATAAGCTGAATATGCTGATCAACTACATTGACCCGGATGTATATAAATATATTTTGCACTGTAAAACTTATGAAGAGGCTACTTCTACATTGGAAAAGATTTTTGTTAAACCAAAGAATGAGGTATTTGCACATCATCTTCTATCTGCCCGTAGGCAGCAGGTGGGAGAATCTTTGGATACTTATTTACAAGCACTTCGGTGCCTTAGTGTTGACTGTAATTATAAGGCTGTGACGGCTGAAGAATGTAAGGACGAATCAGTACGGGATGCTTTTATTAATGGATTACTGTCTAGATCAATTCGTCAGCGGTTGTTAGAAAATAAGACTCTAGATCTTAAAAGTGCTTTTGAGCAAGCTTCTACATTGGATATGGCTCAGAGAAGTTCGGATTCTTATGCTCTTTTTAATCGGCCTGCGACTATGGTTTCGGCAGTTTCGGATGAAAAGGAATTATGTGGACTTAATGGGAGTGGTTTACTAGATTTTGAAACAGTTTCTACTTCGGCGGCCGTTGCCTCTAGGATTCAGAAGTGTTATTTTTGTGGGAATATCCGGCACCCTCGTCTGAAGTGTCCTGCTCGGGAGGCTGTGTGTAGTAAATGCGGCAAGAGAGGTCATTATGCACGTGTGTGCAAATCATCAGGTTCAATTACCTTCCCTTCTCCTGGTGTGGGAGGGTCTTCCTCCACTACCTCTTCTGTGACTATTCAGCCTTTAGATAGGGCATTTATTGCATCAATTTCTGCTGCATTTGCTCACGGCCTAAACAAAGCTATAGTTACGGCTCAAGTTAATGGGTTGGAAGTGAAGGCCCTTATAGATACGGGCAGTACTGAGAGTTTTATAAGTCTTCAGTTTGCGAAGGAGAAGCATTTGAAAATTTCGCCTGTTACGTATCAGGTGTGTATGGCTCAGACGACCCTTATTTCACAAATAGCTGGTTGTTGCTTTGTGAAAATGGTTCTTCTGGGTAATACGTATACTGATATATGCCTATCTGTTTTGCCTAATCTCTGTGCGGATATTTTGATTGGACATGATGTGCTTCAGTTACACGAGTCTCTTAGTCTTTCATTTGGAGGGACTAAGCCACCTTTATCTATTTGTGGATTAACCTCTTTATCTATTCCTCCATTATCACTTTTTTCCAATTTGATGTCGGATTGTAAGCCAATTGCTACCAAGTCAAGAAGATATAGTAGTCAGGATAGAGAATTTATTAATTCTGAAGTTCAACGTCTCTTATTGGAAGGAATCATTGAACCTAGTTGTTCGTCTTGGCGAGCACAGGTAGTTGTCACGACTAATGAGAGACACAAGAAACGAATGGTGATAGACTATTCCCAAACTATTAATAGGTATACTCAATTAGATGCGTACCCTTTGCCTAAGATTGATGAGCTTATCAATAAAGTATCTCAGTATAAAGATTTTAGCACTATTGATTTAAAGAGTGCTTATCATCAGATTCCTATTGTTAAGAAGGATCAACCATATACGGCCTTTGAGGCTGGTGGAAAGCTGTATCAGTTTTGCCGAATACCATTTGGTGTTACTAATGGTGTTGCTTGTTTTCAACGGGCAATGGATGCTTTTATAAGTGATAACTCCCTCTCTGACACCTTTTCATACTTAGATGACATCACAGTGTGTGGCAAATCAAGGGTGGAGCATGATTCTAATTTAAAAAGATTCCTTCAAGCTGCGGAAAAAGTTGGTTTAACTTTTAACAAAGAGAAATGTGTCTTTTCGACTACTGAGGTAAATCTATTGGGGTATATTATTTCGGGAAATAAGATTAAACCAGATCCAGAACGTCTGCGACCATTGATCGATTTACCTTGTCCTACTAATTCTAAGGCTTTGCAACGAGTTGTTGGACTGTTTTCTTATTATTCTAATTGGATTGCAAATTTTTCACGGAAGATCCGGCCTCTTATTCGGGTTACGACATATCCTCTATCATGGGAGGCCAGGACATGTTTTGAGAATTTTAAAAAGGATATTTTAGGAGCAGTTGTGCATTCCATTGATGAGCAGGTTCCCTTTGTGATTGAGACGGATGCTTCGGATTTTGCAATTGGGGCTACTTTGAACCAAAATGGAAGACCTGTGGCCTTTTTCTCACGTACTTTGAATAATAGTGAAAAAAGACATTCCTCAATAGAAAAAGAGGCATACGCAATAGTAGAAGCATTGTGTAAATGGAGACATTATTTATCGGGGCGACATTTCACGTTGGTAACTGACCAAAAATCTGTGTCCTTTATGTTTGATGTTAAACATTTTGGAAAGATTAAAAATGATAAAATAATGAGATGGAGGATTGAGTTGGCATGTTACCATTTTGACATAGTTTATCGTCCGGGGAAGGATAATGTTGCTGCTGATGCACTGTCGAGGGCTTATTGTTCAGTGATTCACGGAGATACGCTTATTAATCTTCACAATGCCTTATGTCATCCTGGGGTTACGAGGATGATACACTTTGTACGCAGTAAGAACTTGCCTTTTTCAGTTGAAGACGTCAAGCGGATGACTTCATCATGTTCTATCTGTGCTCGGTGTAAACCGAATTTCTTTAAGCCTCAACGAGCTCATCTTATAAAGGCTACTTCTCCTTTTGAACGTTTGAGTGTTGATTTTAAGGGACCTCTTCCTTCAACTGCTCAAAACCGATATATATTTACTGTTGTGGATGAGTTTTCAAGGTTCCCTTTTGCTTTTCCTTGTGCAGATGTATCAGCTGCTACAGTTATTAAATGTTTGACTCAACTTTTTGTCATCTTTGGGATGCCTGCGTATATCCATTCGGATCAGGGAAGTTCTTTTATGTCTTCCCAGTTGAAGGAATACCTTCAGAGTCGGGGAATTTCTACTAGTCGAACTACCCCGTATAATCCCCAGGGTAATGGACAGTGCGAACGATACAATGGGGTGATCTGGAAGGCAGTTATGTTGGCGTTGACATCCCGGAACCTTAAGAATACACAGTGGGAAATGGTACTGCCTGATGCCCTGCATTCCATTAGATCATTGCTTTCAACGGCTACTAATGTGACCCCCCATGAAAGGCTCTTTAACTATCCGCGGAGATCTACTACGGGATATTCGGTACCTTCATGGCTTACTATGCAGGGACCTGTGTTGCTTCGACGCCATGTTAGATTGTCAAAATATGACCCCTTGGTGGAGGAGGTGGAGCTGTTGGAGGCAAATTCCCAATATGCTCATATTCGATTCCAAGATGGGAAAGAAAGTACTGTTTCAATTAAAGACTTGGCTCCTTGTGGGGGCCAGCCCTCTTCTGAGGATATAAATAATGGTCATGATTCGGATAATGTGGATGCTGTTACAGATACTACGAATATTTCCAATCCGATTGCAGATAATCATACTTCTATTAGTCAGCCTTTGATAGATGTTTAAGACCGTCCCAGTTCATCTTCTGATGGGATTTCTAATCCGGAAACCGTTGAGAATCGGGATATGGATAGCCTTCCTGTTGAAGATACTTCTGTGCCTTCTGGCGTGGGAGGGCAAGGAATTTCACCAAGGTTAAGAAGGTCGACACGGACAAGATATCCGGTCGACCGATTGAAAATGGACTTTTAAATTGATAGTAATGTTTTAAATTGTTGAAATATTATAGTGTATTGTTTTAGTTGAGAGATACTTAATACTTATGCGTAATGTTATTTGTTGTTGTTCATTTAGTATTGTGTTATGTAAATAGTTTTATTCTCGTGCATAGTTTAGTTGTAAATAATTAATTGTAAATTGTAAAAGTTATTAGGTTGGAGTATATTTTAAAGGAGGGGTGAATGTGGTGATTATTCCTTGATTAGTAAAAGTATTGTGATTCGTTGTTTGTTAACTGCCTTGGGATATGTGTTGTAATCTCATTGGTAGTTGATGATCACATGATGTGTTGTGGCTACCTTAAATTCAGTCCTTTTCTAGCTTTAGTTGGGACTGGATGTAGAAAGATATGCTGCCGATTTTAAAGTTAATAAAGCCTAACTTTGGAAGGCAAATCTATTCTTTATTTCAAAGGGTTACATAAGTCCCCAGAAAAGATTGAGGCAGTAGTCAAGGCTCCAGCACCGGAAAACGTGTCACAACTGAGGTCGTTCCTCGGGCTGGTAAACTACTACCATAAATTCTTGCCAAATTTGTCTACAATACTACACCCACTGAACACCCTACTGCAAACTGGAGTGCCATGGAAGTGGAGTGACGAATGTAAACGAGCTTTCCAGAAGAGCAAAACACTAATCACATCGAAAGAGGTATTGGCCCATTTCAACCCAGCACTACCAATTCGGTTCGCGTGTGATGCGTCACCCTACGGCATTGGAGCGGTGCTGTCGCACAAATTCTCGGACGGCTCAGAGAGGCCAATAGCCTTTGCGTCACGATCACTAACCTCAGCCGAGCGTAACTACGCCCAGATTGACAGGGAGGCCCTCAGCCTAGTGTGGGGAGTGAAAAAGTTCAATCACTATCTGCACGGGCAGAAATTCACCTTGCTGACTGACCACCAGCCTCTTGTCTCCATTTTTAATCCGAAGAAGGGCGTTCCAGTGATGACTGCGCAACGACTACAAAGATGGTCACTCTTTCTAGGGGCGCACCACTATGAGATTGAATATAAGAGCATGAAACAGCATGGAAATGCTGATGGGCTATCACGCCTGCCACTGCCTACTGCGGAGGAAGCACCAGCAGTGGATCCTGTCGAAATATTTCATTCGACTATAGTTGAATACCTACCGGTAACTAACGCTCGTATCGAAAAGGAGACCCGAAATGATCCGACACTGTCTCGGGTATATGATTTGACGGTGAAGGGATGGCCAGCACATGGCGACTCACTGTTGCCAGCATTCTCGACAAGAAGAGAACAGCTGTCAGTGTGCCGGGGGACCTTGATGTGTGGATCCTGAGTGGTAATTCCAGCCAAGTTAAGGGATAGAGTGCTCAATGAGCTTCATGAGGGTCAGCTGGGAGGGGTAAAAATGAAAAGCCTTGCCAGGGCTTATGTGTGGTGGCCGGGAATCGATAAACAAATCGAGGACCTGACCAAGAGCTGCTCAGGATGCCAGAAAGTCCAAAATGCACCACCACATGCCCCTCTACACCCATGGGAGTGGCCCTCATCTCCATGGCAACAGGTGCATATTGATTTTGCTGGTCCATTCATGGACTCAATGTTTTTAATAGCCGTGGATGCGCACTCGAAATGGCCTGAGGTCATCAAAATGTCCTCCACCACCACGGAGAAAACTATTGCAGTCCTACAGACCATTTTTGCCAGGAACGGCTTGCCAGAACAGATTTGCTCCGATAACGGACCACAGTTTGTGTCCGAAGAGTTCCGGAAGTTTATGAAGAAGAATGGGGTAAGGCATTACACATCTGCCCCGTATCATCCAGCCACAAATGGATTGGCTGAGAGGTTCGTACAAACCTTTAAGAAGGCAATAAAGGCTATGTACAATGACAACATTCTGCTGCAGCATAAGGTGGACAATTTCCTGTTCGCCTACCGGAATGCGACACATGCAGTCACCAACCAGGCCCCGGCCATGATGTTCTTTAACCGAAGGTTAAGATCTCGCCTGGATTTGCTCAGACCAAACGTACGAAGAGATGTTGAGAGTAAGCAATTCCAGCACATCCATGAGAAGCCAACAAGGAGCTTCAATGTAGGGCAACCAGTCTTGGCCCGCGACTACCGAACAGAAAAATGGCAGCCAGGAACGATATGCACACGGCAGGGCCCACTAATGTACACAGTGGACGTTGGGGAGAACATCGTGAGACGCCATGCTGACCAGATCCTAGAGTCACAGGAACAAGTCAACCCCATGCCTAGCCCATACGTACCTGGTGAGGAACCCAACGTACAGTTCGCATCTACCCCAGAAACAGTAGCATCGGAAGCTGATGACCCAACCGATGACAGGGTGCCAGAATCGCCTCCGCAGCAAGAGCGAGACACTCGGGAAAGGCACTATCCAGAAAGGATCAGGAAGCCTCCCCAAAGACTGAATATATAAATGGACTATTTTCAGCTAACGTTGTATGTTAAAAGTGTTAATTGTAATTAGTTTGATATTTAATTGTTAAATGAGTGTTATGGTACTGTTAATCTAAAAGGGGAGGAATTGTAATGTATATACCTTTAAGGGGGGAACTACTTTTTACAGCTCATGTATACTGTAGTACCGGCAGTGACCACACCTGTATGTAGCACTGAGTAGTAATCTGTACAGTTCAGTTCCAGAGTGAGCCACGTTGAGTAAACACCTGTTGTACCGTTCTCCTGCAGTCTGTGTCTTACTACTGACGGAAACAACAGCAACAATGATTGCAAAGACCAAACATATACATTTTGAATACAAAAACTTATTTATTTTACAAACTCTGTGTGTCTCATTTCCGCATGACAAACTAATAGAAAGAAACACAAAAAGTCATTAACATAACTGGCTCTCACAACCTGGAGACAATGTCCAAAACAGTAAAAAAAATTTGACCACGAACCTCAGCCTTTAATAAAACAAAGAACAACATTTTGTCACACCTCCTACTTTTTGCCCTTTGAGGGTGATCTCCTTCTCTTGCGCACTTCCCCCCTTCCCACCCTGCAGCTCCTCCGTAATGGGACCCCAGTGGCTGCAGCAAGGCTGGTGGAAGGCTGCTGATTGTCAGAGCTTGAGACTGCAGATGCCCTTGAAGGACGGCCGCGACCAGCTCTGGGCCTGGAGGGCCCGGCTGCAGACTGCACCAACTCTGCATGGGCAGCAGCAGTCTGTCCTACAGGCGGTGGCAAGTGCAGTGGCGAAGTGACAGTGGTGGCAGCAGGAATGCTGTCATCTTGAGAGAGGACAGCAACTTCCTGCTCGACCGACACACTGGCACTCCCACGGGGCAGCACTTCAGAATCCGGAGCAGCACTAAGGATTTGCGTGGCATCCGCCTGTGCTACAGCGAAGTGCTCCACACTCCTTTCCAGTGATTCAATGCATTCGGGCACCCTTCCCACTGCACCCATGAGCTCAGTGTGCCTGTGCACCGCCTGGGTGCTCATTTCAGCGAGGACCCGCTGCTCCTCTGCGTCCAGTGCAGTAGGGCTCGATGGCATACTCTCCCTCTGCGGAGAAGGCCCCCGAGCTTCCCTACCCCCATCGCGTTGCTGCAGCTCGCTGGGTCCTGAAGCTTCACCCTCATCAGACCATTCCCCCCTGCTCCCCTCCAGGGAAGGCGTGTTTCCAGTGTGGGCATGGGCTTCCTCGGGATAGGGTGGCGCTGATGCTCCGACTTCATCTTCCTCCTCGCCTTCAGCTTCACTCCCACTGGCAGCTTGAGGGCCCGTCTCCTCAACTGGTGAATCACCATCTGAAAGCAGGGAGGTACAAGAGTGGCTTTAGCGTGAGGACAGGGTGGCAGCAAGGAAGGAATGAGTGCAGTGATTTAGTAAGTTGGATTGAAAGTGTCAAAGGCTGGTGTTGTGAGGAACAAGTGGAAGGAGAGAGGACAAGAAGGTGATGACCTTACCATTGCTGTCCAGAACGGGGTTGGCGTCTCCAGTGGCGATGGGACCAATCACCCGGCTTGCCACAATTCTCTGGACGCACACCTCAAGATTGCTGAGAGGTTGCAGCTGAGGCTGCCCTCCACCCGTCCGTTGCTGCTGTCTCCTATTATGAGATAGCTTGGCCTGCAAGAAAAAGGATGGCGTCTGAGTAAATATACAGCCATGGTCTTGCCTGATGTGCCTCCCATAGTTGAATAGCCCTTACTGTATGCAGCCATGGTCTTGCCTGATGTGCCTCCCACAGTTGAATAGCCCTTACTGTATGCAGCCATGGTCTTGTCTGATGTGCCTCCCATAGTTGAATAGCCCTTGCTGTATGCAGCCATGGTCTTGCCTGATGTGCCTCCCATAGTTGAATAGCCCTTACTGTATGCAAAGTGTGGAATGCACGTGTGTGTTTGATGAAAGGGCCATAGGTGTTGGCTGAGTGTTGGGCATTGGGGCTTTTAAGACCCTCTGGCCATAGAGTGAGGTTGAGATGGCGGGATGTAGAGCTTTTGAAAAAAAGCCACTCACCCTGACGACCCGAGTGAGGTCATTGAACTTTTTTCTACATTGGATATGGGTCCTGGGCACCATGCTCCTTGAGGAAATGCTCTGAGCCACCTCCCTCCACACTCTTCTGTACTCACGTGGCAAAGGCCTCCTGCCACTCTCTGGGTACAGTATAGATCTTCTGCGCTCCACTGTGCCAACCAGAGCCTCCAAGGCCCGCTCGCTGAGGCGCTGTGCTCGCTCCCTGGCCCTCTCCATGGTCCTTGGCTGGAAGATTTAGGCACAGGTCTGTCCAGGCCAAGATTCAAGGCTGCAATGAGCAGGGTGTGGCTGGAGAGCAAGATCGACCCCCTCCCCTTTAACAACTGACCGGCGCCAGTGTGTCTGTGTTCAATCGGTAACTGACAGCACCTGCGCTGCGCCCACGCTCTGAGGTAGCGCCTCGCTCCTCAGCCTTAAGAGAGGTGTGTAGCACCTGATTTAGCGCTCCAATCACCTCCAGGGGCGATAAAAGCCAAGTTTGCAGTCGGAGGCGATAATTTGCGCCAGGCGCTAAACTCTGCGCACGGCCGATAACGGCGCCCCAAACAAGGCTATACCGAATTTTTCCCCCATTCGGAGGAGACGTTAAACCAAGGTCCCGTCTGCCCTCTCAGGTGAACATAAGATCCCACAGCATTATTCGAAGAAGAGCAGGGAGTTCTGGTGTCCGGGCCAATATTTATCCCTCAACCAACAGCACCAAAAATAAATGGTCTTGTCAGTACCTGTATCACATTGCTGTATTTGAAATAAAAAAATTGGCTGTAAAATGCTTTGAGACATCCTGAGGTCATGAAATGTGTGTCTGTGTAAATTGTTGCAGTCCTTCTGGTGATGGCGCTCCCACACTGGGGTTAGGTAGCGATTGCAAGTTCCTAGATTCCCTTTTAAGGTGAAAGTGTATAGTACCGTGACAGAACGGAGAATCCACTGCAAAAATAGAAACTTATTTGACTGAATGATTTAAGGAGTTAGCAAGCCTGGTATGTTGATATAGAAGATAATCAATGATATAGAAGATGGTCAAAAAAATCTGTGACAGATTTATCTCCTTAGGGGTGAAGGACTGGATAACTCACAAATGAAGTCACCAGTGAACACATTGGCCCCGATTTTCGGCTTGTGTGGGGAATGGTCGGATTTCCCCGAATGTGGGGTTTCTGACACACATAAAAAAGTGTCAGCCAGCTCCACGCAATTTTTCCTCAAGTGGCCAATTAATTCCCAGCATGTGGGAAGCCGTGCTAATTGTCCCATTCGAGTCAGAAATCCCCACACTATGATGTCATCATTCGTGGTGCTTTCAAAGTGTCCAGCAAGCTTCTCGACCTCTGCAGGCTTCTCAACCACTCTTGCACAATGGCAGAGGAGCCTGCACCAGCTGCTGCCAGCGGCAGGGGCCGAGCTGCCTTCAAATTCGACGAGGCTTTACTGCAGGCATTATTGGATGGGGTTAGGGCCCACAGGGAGGTCCTCTTCCCTAGGTCAGGGAGGAAGAGGCCTCCCACTGAGACCAATGCTGCATGGATGCAGGTGTCAGCAGATGCCAACTCGCTGTGAGTCATCAGAAGAACCTTGGCATTACATCTCTAACTCCTTCCTTAACTCCCCCACAGTACCATCCAGAGCCTCCGTCCTCACTGTGGAGGAGGAAGAGGCTGTGCAGCCAGACTCCTCAGAGGAAGCTCCAACCTCTGAGGGCGCAGCATCAGCAGAAGTAAGCGCACCCAGCCCCAGCGCAGACACTCACACCTTGGGGGGACCTTCGGGACATAGAGTAGTGTTGTCACCTGGTGTTTCACAGCTCACAAGTGAGCCTCAGCAGATTCTGGAGACAGGGACAGCAGTGGAGAGTCCTCGTCGGAGGGCGCAGGACTCTGCCAGCTCAGCTCAGCTGTGCTGCATGACGACCCTCTGCCTCTGGGTCCATCCGCAAGAGAAGAGGTGATGGATCTCCATGCACAGATGCAGGAGTCTCTGGCAGGTTTTGTCTCCAGGGTCGCTGCGAGTGCTGAGCAAATGGAGGAGTCCATAGCGACCATGAGCAGAGCCTTTGTGGAGTCATTGGCGCATGAACGCATCACCATGGAAAGGTCGGCAACCTCCATGCAGGAGATAACTCGCCAGGGTACGGAAAACATGGTGAGTGCTCATAAGAGAATGACATCTCTTGAGGAGCGTTGGCCATCTGTTGAACAGAGAAACCAGATCTTCATGGAAGTCCTTCTGAGTAGGACTGCCAGTGCAGAAACGGGTCCCACAGGCCCCCTAAAGCGCAGCAAGGTGCTCTCAAGCCACTTCCAAGCGCTGGCCCCTTCTGGCCTGTGCAGCTTCAGGTGAGTGAGCAGCAGCCTGGTGCTCCTGTTGCTGATCCTGCTGTTCCTGGTTCTGCTGCTGCCGCCTCTGCTGTTGGAGATCCTCTAATGCCAGGAAGGGAACGTCCCAAAGGCCTCCCATGCTTCTGGCAGATGCCTCCGTTGAGGGGGCGCTGAGTTAGGGTGGTGAGAGGGGCTTCCCAGGAGCTCACACTGGAGAAGTGTGCGAGGCTCCAACTTTCTGCAGCTGCTCCTAAGGCTTCAAAAAGTTCCCCCAAGCCTTGATCAACAAGGTCCTGCAGCCTGCAAATGCTGCCTATTTAAATCTCTTCAGCCCTCAGCGACCTGCTGCTGCAAGCAAGCAAGCCAGCTGTTTTCACGCCAGCTCTCATCGGCGGGGTTCCCCGCAGGCGGGTTCAGGTGGGGAAAGCCCCAAAGTCGCAACGGCACGGGAAAATCCACTTCAACAAGCAGATAATTGCTTGTTAGTGCTCCGACGACCAGTCCCGCCAGCGGCGGCCGGGACTGAAGCAGGGCACGCGGAAACGGCAGTCCGAAAGTCGGACGGGGCGGGTAATCAGGCGGGGGGGGGTGGTCCCGACCCGCTTTTTCGCCGATTTTCGGCCCCCGGCCGCATGAAAAGCCGCCCAACGGTGGCCAGAAAATCGGGGCCATTGATTTTCCCTCCTGCCCCTGTGATGACTACAATAAGGTATTAATTATTCCATTCAACGCTCACTGTGGAACATGCAGATAGCTCAAGTCAGTCATTGAGCAATATCAATGTGATGTAGAAATGGTAGATATATGTAACCATAGACTGTGAAATTCGGCTCCTTTGCGTCTGTCGTTAGCGCTTCTGGAGGGCGTTAATGGGCACAAAGGGCTTATCGCCCGGGCGGGGAAAGCGCCTCCCGAGAAATTCAGTGCGGCGCTACTGAGGCGCTAGCCAATAGTGCCGCGCCCCTGACGGTAGCACCCCAGGCCGCTGCGCCGCCAGCAATGATATCATCGCCATGCGGCGCGCCCCCTTAGCGTCCCGCCGTGACCCCCTTACTGCCCCGCGGCAGAAATTCAGCTGCGCCCTGCGAGGCTGCCACGGGCGGTGTCAGCACCAGTCTCACAGGTCGTGAGCCGGGCCGACCGCCACTCATGGGGCGCTAAAGGGAGGTGCGGTCGCGACCCGCGCCACCATGGTGGCCCTTGGCGTGGTCCGTGGCCACCATCGCGCAGCCCGGCACCAGGTCTCGGTGTCGCCCTGGTGGGCTAGTGTGGGTTATCGGAGGCCCTGCAGAGCTCGCAGCATCCCTTCCCTTCAACGGAAGGGAAGGGCGCTGAAACACGTTAGCGCTATGCGGAGCAGCCGGGTAGCACTCTGATGCTACCGCGCTTTGCACCCGACACCACCCCGAGAGGCAGTGGAGTGCGAGAGATAACGCTCTGCTTCCTCTCCGGGGCGGTAAGCTGAATTTAGCAGCCGAGGCGATACTTCCACGCCAGGCGCTAAATCTCTGGCGATAATTCGGTTACCGACCCCAAACGGGGCGTAACCGAATTTCGCCTCCAATAGTCTTTTCAGCCCAATCTCAACAAACTAAATGCACAACAGAGTGCTCAATTTATGAATCTTTTGATCTTGACTCTCAATGAGTGAGCAGCTCTCCACCAATGGTGGACAATGAAGAAATTCCTGGTGGTTTTTGTGATTCACTTCAGCTCTGGTAACTCCATGTGAGGTCATATACTAAGAGTTATTTCGCTGCCATTTTCTCAAACACCACATCCTCTGCAGTTGTCCCTGCCATGAGTGTGGTGTGGCTCTCTCTTGGGTTCTTTTCCTCCCTGTTGGGTTGGGGGGCGGGGGAGAGAGGTGGCAGGGGAAAGAATGACAGCATTGGGGAATATTTGGAAACATGAATCACTAATAGGTAGATCATCTTCCTGGTTTATTGAGTTCATTTCTAATCCACTTCTGTTCAACCTCACCTAAAGGCCAAGCTGTGCCCATTGGGTAATGCCTATTTTTAGATGGTATTTCTAAAGCTAGCCAGGGTTTGGGATGAGCTATGTGACTAGATCACCATTTCAGTAATGCCACAATGGGAAGGAACATAGCAGATGACCAATTCATCCCAACCGAGAGAGAACACCCTGAGATTCACCCCAGGGTCACACCAGGCTCCTGGAAGTGGGCAGTTACAGAGCAACAGTGGTGCAGGATCTAGAGAGCCATCGAAACAAAAATATAAATAAATCCTGGAAAAAGACCTTGCATGAAGTCACCAAGAGGTGGGCTGAATCACACAAAGACCATTGGGAATACCCCCAATGTCCCTCATTGCTGGTCGCAAGCAGCCTGACTAATTTATTTGAAAGCTAAGATTAAAAGATCTATCTACTGGGAGTTTTGTTGCACATTTGTGGACCTGAAGAAATCTACATTCTTCACCATGTTGGGCCAGTTGGAAGGAATGTCCCTATGTGCCCAATTTGGTTACCAGAAGACGGCGTTATTTATTCAGCTCATCTTTATTGGTCTTACTATCGGAGTTAAGGGGTTTAAAGAGGAGATGGGAGCTATTTTGGAAATACTGAAGACTGACAACAACAAAGACGTACACCCTGTTAAGTCTGTGTGTTATATTGCGAATTACTACACAGACCACAAGAGTAAACTTTAACAGGACTTTACTGGTTGAAGGTCAGGGCGGAACTGCCCAATAAATCATTACACAGCACTTATATACTGGTGTGGTCACCACCGGTATTACAGTATGCAGCAGCCAAGATAAAGTAGTGCAACTCTTAAAATAGTTCCCTTAAAGGTAGAACGGTTCTCTTAAAAGTGGAACGGTTACATACACTACAATCCTCCCTTTTTAGCTTAACAGTATATGTTCCCCATTAAACATAACATCATAACATATATACACAACTTCATGTGAAAACAGTTCACAGATTCAGTCTCTGCGGTGCCGCCTCCTGTGCTTCCTGATTCAGTCCGGATAACGCCTCGGTGGTGTAGTAGTTTTCGATGGTGTAGTAGGTTCTTGTTGCTGGGGTGACTCATCTAATAGTCCTTCACTGGACTTAACAGCTTGAACTTCCGTAGCTTCAGAACCAGCTTGAACTTCCGTAACTTTAGAACCAGCATTGCTGACTTCTAAAAGCTCGAGTACCTTGGGAAGTTTTTCTACTTCCAAACTGATTTGACTCAGTTCGGAGGGACCACGTGCGTGACCTGGTAGAGGTGATAATGGTTCAGATGGGTCATCATCTTCTGCTTCGTTTTTCCATCATTAGTCTGCAAGTCCATTTTAGACTTGTCTTTTGCACATGGGCTGGTCTTACCATCATCAGTTCCAGAGTCTGAGCTGATTGTCTTCACCGAGTTCTCACTCTTTATTGCTTTTAGGGAGTGCCAGTCCATATTTATTTTCCTGATCCACTCCCGTCCCAGAAGTGGTGGACCTCCCTCAGGTAGTACATATAAGTCCATTCCTTGGTGTTCTTTGCCCTTGTGTATCACCTTGACTTTTATCTTTCCGATGGGGTATACTCTTTGCCCCGTGTATGTCTGCAATACAATCTTGGTATCTCTCAAGGGTATATGTGAGAATAGCCGCTTGTAGTCCCTTCGGTTTATGACTGTTAGGGCTGATCCTGTGTCCAATTCCATTTTCACTTGGACTCCGGCTATCTTGAGTGTGACCCAGGTAGTTTGTAGGTCAGCTTCCTTACTCACATTGTGAATTCTCAGACTACCCAGTTCCTGGCTGTTGGAGTCTGAATCCGCATTCTGTTCATCCGAACTCTTCTCAGCCACCTTATGTACCTTTCTGCACTTTTCCTGCGGTGACTTTTTGTTGCTGGTCTTCTTACCTGACCGGCATACGTTAGCTATGTGACCAGGCTTGCCACATTTTCTACATTCCTGGTTTTTAAACCAGCATTGGTTCTGATCGTGTGTTGTCTTTCCACAACGATAACATTTCGTTGTACCCAAAGCCATTTGATCTACGCCGAGTACCGCTGCCTTCAGCTGCATTTCCGCCGTGCCTCTCGCTGCGGCTTCATGCGATGCTGCAATAGAGACAGCCTTATCAAGTGTAAGATCATTCTCTTCGAGCAGTCGCTTTTGTGTTCCTTCCTTTGACAGCCCACACACGAACTTGTCTCTCAGTGCCTCTGTCAGATTTTCCCCAAACTGACAGTATTTCGCTAGCCTACACAGTTCAACCAAGTACTCCGCATTGCTTTCCTCTTTCAGTTGCGTTCTCGCATAAAATTTAAATCGTTCCGCTAACATCAGCGGTGTGGGGTTCAAATGATCCTTCAGGACAGCAACAATATTAGCGAAAGTCTGATCCGCCGGTTTAGCTGGTGATAGAAGATGCTTCAATAGCCCGTATGTCTTCGCACCCATTGAGTTTAGTAAGGTTAGTGCTTTATCATCATTTGATATTTTATTTGCCTTACAATATATCTCTATGCGTTCTACATACGTGGCCCAATCTTCCACATCGGGATCGAAATCGTTGATGTTACCACGCTTAGGCATCTTCGCAATCTTTTTGAGAAACAACAACGAAATTTTTCTTTCACTTATTTTTTCAAAAATGGCGGTTTCCCGCGCTTATCTTCTTCCCCGCCTCCGAGAATGGCGGTTTCCCGCGCTTGTCTTCTTCCCCGCCTAAATGGCGGCTTCCCGCGTTTCTTCCTCTGGCGGGAGGGGTGAAGCTTTGCCCTCGGGCGACGACCGCTGGCTTTTGGGGTTCGCAGCCTGCGCGCCGGCTTCAGTTTATTCTGAAAGCGCAAGAACAGCTGATTGAGTTCCTTGTTCCCTTTCCCGACAGGGGCAACCGGGCGCTGGGGACAACCAGTTGGCGGCGGATAGTTCCAGCTCTTGGTCCTTTGCGGAAAGCTGCTGTAAGCCGCTGGGCGGAAATCTCGCTCGGTCTCCCTCGCTCGGTCCCGTTCTCCCTTGCTCGCTCGGTCTCCCTCGCTCGCACGGTCTCCCTCGCTCGCTCGGTCTCGTTCTCCCTCGCTCGCTCGGTCTCCCTCGCTCGGTCTCTTCTCTCTCCCGCTCGCTCGGTCTCGCTCGCTCGCTCGCTCGGGCTCTGTCTCTCCCGCTCGCTCGGGCTCTGTCTCTCCCGCTGGCTGTAACAGCGATTGCCGTATTGCTGCGTTCGCCCTCCCCAGCGGTTTTCAATCGTGCCTCCCAGCCCCTCTTGCAGTCCGGTCCTTCCCCCCCGCCCCCGGCTGCGGCTGAGTTCTCCGCGGTTTTTTTTTTTTTTTACTTTTTTTTTTTTTCTTTATTTTCTCCCGTGCCTTGCTGTCCCGGTCGCTGCGCCTCGCGGCCTCGGTAGCTGCCCGGCCTTTTTCACCGGTCGCAGTCGAGCTTGCTCTCGACGCTGCTGCGTCTCCCAGCCCGCTTGCAGCCCGGCCTCTCACACCGGCTGCGTTTGCATTCGCTGCGGTCTCTCACACCGGCTGCGTTTGCATTCACCGCGGCTTCCGTGCCTACGCTGCCCCAGTCTCAGCGCCTCTGGCCCCGACTTCTGTCCGGCTCCTTTCCCCGGCCGTGGTCGAGTTCTCCGCCCTTATATCCTCCGTTTTTTTTTATTTTCTCCCCTACTCACAGTCAACGTGGCCGATCGGCTCACCCACCACCATGATAGAAGGGACGATCACTGCCTGGTGCTGATGGAAGGCTTCGTGTCAGAATTCTTCCTTCTTCCTTTGCTCTGCAGACTCGAGTCTTCTCTCAGCAGAATGACGAGGGCGGATGCCTCTTCTCAACGCCCGTTAAACTGCCTTGGATGTATCTCTGCCGCAGGGTAAGATCGAACTCGTCGCCACTGTTAAGTCTGTGTGTTATATTGCGAATTACTACACAGACCACAAGAGTAAACTTTAACAGGACTTTACTGGTTGAAGGTCAGGGCGGAACTGCCCAATAAATCATTACACAGCACTTATATACTGGTGTGGTCACCACCGGTATTACAGTATACAGCAGCCAAGATAAAGTAGTGCAACTCTTAAAATAGTTACCTTAAAGGTAGAACGGTTCTCTTAAAAGTGGAACGGTTACATACACTACACACCCAACATAAAGGGTGGGATATGTGTCGGTGCAGGCTCGATGGGCCGAAATGGCCTCTATCTGCACTGTGGGGATTCTGTGATTCTGTGATAGCAGACCTCCTGCACAAAGATTTTGTGGTAACTAACCTTCTGAAGAAAGGAAAGGTAAGCAGTGGTAAGAAGTGGTAAGAAGGGGAGCTTAATGCTCTCAGAGGAGATTAGATTTAACCAGGTTTACAATAACTCGAGCAATAAATCAGAGGACTTGGTTGCATGACACTGTTGAAATGAAGTACTTCAAATAAATATAGGCCATACTTGGCTGGGAAGTCAGTTTACAATGAGGTTGGATTTCTGCACAGTTCAGAACAGTGACTACAAGTAATGTCTACTTTTCCTTCAACATTGCTCCATTCAAATTATCTCGTAGTTCAATTTTAAAACACAATATTCCCACTTTGCTGTGTTATTAGTGTTTATTACAAATTATTGCATACATCTTTTAGCTTGAAATTGAAGTGAGAGGTTTATATGTCACAAGTGTCTGTCACAAGTTAACTTCCAGCAGGATTTTGAATATTTAAACTCACGACGGCTGATTCCCTTGTGCTTTTTACACAAAGGTCCCTGTCATCAGTGACAAGGCAACCGGAACAAATTATAACAGGTACAAGATCCCATTTTGCTCTGCAACACCATTATTCATGGAAAATCAACTAACTTAGGCCATTTCAAAACTGCAAAATTAATTAATTGTATTTACATTCCACCAAGGACCCTATTTAACAGGTCCTCAATTCCTCAAGCGTAGTTGAAATCTGGAATTCTCTTCCCCCCAAAAGGCTTTGGAAGCTGGGGGGACAATTGGAGCTTTCAAGGCTGAGATCAGTAGATTCTTGTTAGGTAAGGGATATGGAGTTAAGGCGGGTAAATGGAGTTGAGGTACAGATCAGTCATGATCTAACTGAATAGCGGCGCAGGCGTGAGTGGCTGAATGGTCTACTCCTGTGCCTATGTTCCTACCATACACCAACTGATTACCACTCTGAAGTTACTTACTTTTGTCCCATTTCACGTTTGATGCCCAGGTTTTTAACTGGTATGTGCCCAACAATCTGTGCCCAACAATCTGTGCCCAACAATCTGTGCCCAACAATCTCTCCTCAATGAGCCACATGGTTAGAATTAAATTACTTAGCAAGAGGCTATTTGTCTCTGACCAATGGCTTGTTAAGTGCTCTCGAACAGGAAACCCCCAGCACAGCAAGCACATCACTATTCACTCATCCAAGTGTGGATTTGTCTAGGATAGGCTTCTGTCTGACCACATATCCGCTCCATCACCAAGACCATCTACTTACATTTCTGTAACATCACCCGTCTCCGCACCACCCCCTCCCCATCTCCGCACCCCCCCCCACCCCGTCTCCGCACATTTGCTGCTGAAACCCTCATCCATGCCTTTTTTTTTACCCCTAGACCTGACTATTCGAATGCTCTCCTAACCGGTATCCCAACTTCCACCATGCATAAACTTGAACTCATCCAAAACTCTGCTGCCTGTATCCTAACTCCCACCAAGTCCCGTTCACCCATCACCCCAGTGCTCACTGACCTACATTTGCTCCCGGTCTGGCAACAACTCTAGTTTAAAATTTTCATCCTAGTTTTCAAATCCCTCCATGGCCTCGCCCCTCCCTATCTCTGTAACCTCCTCCAGCTCTACAACCCTCCGAGATCTCTATGTTCTTCCAACTCTGGCCTCTTGCCCATCCTCAATTTTAAGCACTCCTCCAATAGCGACTGTGCCTTCAGCTGCCTAGGCCCTAAGCTCTGGAATTCCTCTCCACCTCTCTTCCTCCCTCTCCTCCTTTAAGGTGCTCCTTACAACCTATCTCACATCTCCTTCTGTGGCTCGCTGACAAATTTTTTTAACACTCCTGTGAAGTGCCTTGGGATGTTTTCGTATGTTAAAGGTGGCGGTGGTTGTGTACAGGCTGATCAACTATCTGTACTTTTATATGTAGATAGCACTGGACATTGTGGAGTTGAACAGTGAGACTGTAAATGAAGTCTCCTTGCTTGGAACATGCCAGATTTGATTACTCCTTAATGCAAATAATTAGGGAAGTAAAACATAGTGTCGGAAGTCTAGTTATTCTGAATAGTCACAGAAGAGGCTGAAAGAAACAGAATTGCAAATCATTGGGGTGTAGTTATAGCAAATGCAAAAAATATTACTTCTGGACATGAAAAATAAAGACTTTCATTTATACATCGCCTTTCATGACCTCAGGATGTCCGAAAGCACTCTATAGCCAATTAGATGCATTGAAGGGCAGTCACTGCTGTAGTGTCTGAGTATTAATAATACACGGACTGCAGGAGAACAATAATAACAGGTATTTACTGAACAGAGGGTAACTTAAGACTGAAATACAGAAGCCTGCTATGGCTTTATATGCAGGAGTGGCCACTGCCGGTACTGCAGTATAGAATCAGTTCTTCTCTTAAAGGTACATACACAACAATTCCTCCCCTTTTAGATAAACAGTACATAACATTCATTTAACAACTAAATAATAATTAATTACAATTACAATTTTCTCTGTACTATATACATCAACTGAAATAATCATTTATAAGTTCAGTCTTTGAGGAGGCTTCCTGATCCTGACTGGATAGCGCCTTTCTCGAGTATCCTGTTCTTGCGGCGGAGTTGATTCTGGCTCATTGTCATTGGTTGGTTCGTCAGCTTCCAATACCACTGCTTCTGAGGTAGACGCAATCTGTACTTCGGGTTGATTACCAGGTGCACCTGCTCATGGTATGGGTTTGGCTTGTTCCTGTGACTCTAGAATCTGGTCAGCATGGCGTCTCATGATGCTCTCTCCAACGTCCAGTGTGTACATTAGTGGTCCCTGCTGTGTGCATATCGTTCCTGGCTGCCATTTTTCTGTTCGGTAGTCGCAGGCCAAGACTGGTTGCCCTATCTTGAAGCTCCTGGTTGGCTTCTCATTTATGTGCTGGAATTGCTTATCCTCAACATCTCGTCTTATGTTTGGTTTGAGCAAATCCAGGCGACATCTTAGCCTTCGGTTGAAGAACATTATGTCTGGAGCTTGGTTGGTGACTGCATGTGTCGCACTCCGGTAAGCAAACAAGAAATTATCCACCTTGTGTTGTAGTGGTATGTCGTCATTATGCATTGCCTTTATGGCCTTTTTAAAGGTCTGAACAAACCTCTCAGCCAATCCATTTGTGGCTGGATGATATGGGGCAGATGTGTAATGCTTCACCCCATTATTCCTCAGAAACCTCCGGAAATCCTCTGACACAAACTGTGGCCCATTGTCGGAGCAAATCTGTTCTGGCAAGCCATTCCTGGCGAAGATGGTCCGTAGGACTGCAATAGTTTTCTCCGTGGTGGTGGAGGACATTTTTATGACCTCTGGCCATTTCGAATGGGCGTCCACAGCGATTAGGAACATTGAGTCCATAAATGGACCAGCAAAATCAATGTGTACCCGTTGCCATGGAGATGAGGGCCACTCCCATGGATGTAGCGGGGCCTGTGGTGGAGCGTTTTGGACCTTCTGGCATCCTGTGCATCTCTTGGTCATATCCTCGATTTCTTTATCGATTCCCGGCCACCACACAAACGCCCTGGCTAGGCTCTTCATTTTTACCCCTCCCAGATGACCCTCATGAAGCTCATTGAGCACTCTATCTCTCAACTTGGGTGGAATTACCACTCGGGATCCACACATCAAGGTCCCCCGGCACACTGACAGCTGTTCTCTCCTTGGCGAGAATGCTGGCAACAGTGAGTCACCATGTGCTGGCCATCCCTTCACCGTCAAATCATAGACCCGAGAGAGTGTCGGGTCATTTCGGGATTCCTTCTCTATACTTGAGTTTGTTATACTTGAGTTTGTAACAGGTAGACATTCGACTATGGTCGCATGGAATATCTCAACAGGGTCCACTGCAGGTGCTTCCTCTACCGTAGGCAACGGTAGGCGCGACAGCCCATCAGCGTTTCCATGCTGTTTCGTACCCTTGTACTCTATGTCGTACTGATGTGCCCCTAGAAAAAGTGACCATCTTTGCAGCCGTTGCGCCGTCATCACCGGAACGCCCTTCTTTGGGTTAAAAATGGAGACCAGGGGCTGATGATCAGTCAGTAGGGTGAATTTCTGCCCGTGCAGATAGTGATTGAACTTCTTCACCCCCCACACCAGGCTGAGGGCCTCCCTGTCAATCAGGGCGTAGTTACGCTCGGCTGAGGTTAACGAGCGCGACGCAAAGGCTATTGGCCTCTCTGAACCGTCAGGGAATTTGTGTGACAGCACCGCTCCGATGCCATAGGGAGACGCATCACATGCTAACCGAATCGGTAGTGTTGGATTGTAGTGGGCCAATACTTCTTTTGAAGTGATTAGGCATTTACATTTCTGAAAGGCACGCTTACACTCATCACTCCATTTCCATGTTACTCCAGTTTGCAGTAGGGCGTTCAGTGGGTGCAGAATTGTAGATAAATTCGGCAAGAACTTATGGTAGTCGTTCACCAACCCGAGGAATGACCTCAGTTGCGACACATTTTCCGGTGCTGGAGCCTTGACTACAGCCTCAATCTTGTCCGGCGACTTATGCAACCCTTCCTCATCAATCATGTGGCCACAATACGAGATTTGCCTCCTGAAGAACTCGCATTTGGGGCGGTTGGCTCGTAGCCCATATTCCTGTAATCTCGTGAGCACCTGCTCCAGGTTGGCAAGGTGTTCACTCTCATTTTCGCCCGTAACCAGGATGTCGTCCAAATAACACTGGGTCCCCGGGATCCCTTGCAGCACTTGTTCCATCGCCCTCTGCCAAATAGCCGGGGCTGATGCTACCCCGAATACCAGTCGATTGTACTGGTAAAGGCCTTTGTGAGTGTTTATCGTGAGGTATTTCCTAGACGCTTCTTCCACCTCCATTTGTAGATACACTTGGGCCAGATCAATCTTTGTAAAGCATTTCCCTCCAGATAGTGAGGCGAAAATATCTTCTATCCGTGGAAGTGGATATTGTACTGTGTGCAGGACTGGGTTCACAGTTACCTTGAAGTCCCCACAGATGGGAACCTTCTTCGGTTCCCCAGGTGTGCTGCTCAATGATTTCTTCATTACAGGAACGATGGGTGTGGCCCACTCACTCCAGTCCACCTTGGACAGCACACCCGAACGCTCCAGACTCTCCAGCTCTGCTTCAACGGCTGGGCGGATCGCGTAAGGTACCAGTCTGGCCTTAAAAAATTTTGGGTTTGCGTTATGTTCGATTTTTATCATTGCCGTTACTCCTTTTAGAGTCCCAAGTCCTTGTTGGAACACCTCCTTCGCGTCAGTTAGAATTTTTGACAGTCGTCCAGGTGTGACGTCATCATCCTTTTTATCAGTCACAGTTAGCGCCTGAATGGAATGCCAATCCAATTGTATTTTTCGGATCCATTCACGTCCCAATAATGGTGGTCCTCCATCTGGTCGTATATATAGATACAGTTTCTGTGTTTCCTTGCCGTTGTATTCAACTGGCACCCTTATTTTTCCTCTGGGGTAGACTTTTTGCCCCGTGTATGTCTTCAATACAATGGACGTGTCCTTCAAAGGTATGTGTGAGAATAGCCGCTCATAGTCTCATCGATTCATGACAGTTAGGGCTGATCCTGTGTCCAATTCCATCTTTACTGGGGACCCTGCTATCATGAGGGTGACCCAAATGGTTCGGTGATCCTCCTTTGCGATCACGTTGTGTAACTTTAGACAACTTAGTCTCCTGCTCCCGGAGTCCTTATCACTCTCCTGATCTTCCGAACTACTGTCTGTCAATTTCTTTACTTTGTTGTACTTTTCCTTAGTAGTTCTTGTAGTGTTGGTTTTCTTTCCCGACCTGCAGACTCTTGCTATGTGTCCCATTTTCCCACATTGCCTGCATACTTTGTCCTTAAACCAGCAGCCCTTCTGGTCATGTGTTGTTCTGCCGCAGCGATAGCACTTTTCTGCTCCATACGCCATTTCGTTAGCGCTGTATTCTTGTGGTTTCTGTTGTATTTCCGCAGCTCCCTGTGCTGCTGTTTCGTAGGATACTGCCACGCTGAAAGCCTGTTCTAGCGTCAGGTCCTTTTCCGAAAGTAGTCGTTTCTGGGTTCCTTCACTCTGGAGCCCGCAGACAAACTTATCCTGTAAGGTGTCTGCCAGTCCTGCTCCGAACTGGCAGTGCTTCGATAACTTGCGTAGTTCCGTAAGATAGTCAGCATTGCTCTCATCTTTGTGCTGGTTTCTTTTATGGAACTTGAATCTTTCTGCTATCAGCAGTGGTGTAGGGTTTAGGTGTTCCTGTAAGATATTAACAATCTCTTCAAAACTTTTCTCCATTGGTTTAGCTGGGGTAATTAAATTCCGCAATAGGCCGTACGTTCTCGCGCCCATCAAATTTAATAATACCGACGCCTTCTTTCCATCGGCCACCTCATTTGCTTTGCAGTACACTTCAATTCTTTCCACATACGTGGTCCAGTCTTCTACCTCGTTGTCGAAAGCAGTGATACTGCCACTTTTCGGCATCTTGGGTGATTTAAAATGGCGCCTCCCGCGCTTTTTCTTCTTCACCAATGGATTAAAATGGCGCCTCCCGCGCTTTTCCTTCTTCCCCAATGGAATAATATGGCGCCTCCCGCACTTTTCCTTCTTCCCCTTGCTGCCACGCTGCTCCTAACGTTCTGCAGGGTAATGGCGGCGACCCGCGGCTTCGGCGTGTCTCACTTTTCCTTCCCCTCGTTTTATTTTCGCTACGCTGCCCGGTTCTTGAGCACCGACCGCGCCCTGTGCGCTCCACCCTCTCTCTCTCTCTCTCTTTTCCTCCCGACGACGCTGCACGGCCCCTTTGCAGAGCCGCTCGATCGAGCTCGAGCCCGCCGCAGTCCGGAAGGGTCAGCGCACTACCTGCTACCAGCACGATTTGCTGGAACACCTTGACTGGGGAGCCAAGCCCAGCTCTCCACAGCCTCTCCTGCAACTCTCCGAACTCCGATGGATCCTTGGGCGGTTGCCCGCGGTCGACGCCCATTGTTCTGACTTCGATCTCCAAGAAGCTTCTTCGCAGGGAAAGATCCCCGTGAGGTGATGCAGTACTGCAGGTGAGTTCGAACCTGTTCGTCGCCAATGTAGTGTCCGAGTATAAATAATACACGGACTGCAGGAGAACAATAATAACAGGTATTTACTGAACAGAGGGTAACTTAAGACTGAAATACAGAAGCCTGCTATGGCTTTATATACAGGGGTGGTCACTGCCGGTACTGCAGTATAGAATCAGTTCTTCTCTTAAAGGTACATACACAACAACTGCTGTAATGTGGGAAATGCAACACAAATTTGCGCACAGCAAGGTCCCACCAACAGCAACATGATAATTACCAGATAATCTCTTTTTTTTAGGTATTGGTTGAGGGAGAAAATTGTCCAGGACACCAGGGAGAATTCCCCTGCTCTTCTTCGAATAGTGCCTTGGGATCTTTTACATCCACCCGAGAAGGCAGACGAGGCCTCAGGTTAACATCTGATCCGAAAGATGGCACCTCTGATAGTGCAGCACTGCCCTGGAGTGCCAGCTTGGATTATGCACTCAAGTCTCTGGAGTGAGACTTGAACCCACAAACTTCTGACTCGGAGGCGACCGAGTGCCACCACTGAGCAGGGCCGGCCTGCAGGAAAGTGGCGCCGTGGGCGAACTTGTATTTGGCGCACTTTCTTTGAGTTTAAGTATGTAGTAGTATTAGTGAAAGTTTCAGAACTAAAGCTGTAATCTCAAGTTTTCTTATAATTTAAATAAACTATACAAGTCATAAAAAATAACATTATAGCTAAGTGACAAATAAACTAAGATGAAACTAATAAATAACAGTAACAAATTTTTTAAAACTTTGTTCACCAAGATATTTTGAGCCACATCATTCTCTTATAGACAGGATGGGCAGTGAAGATAGCCTGTCATCTTCTATGGTCGATCGCAAATACATTTTTATACGCTTTAACTTTGAGAAGCTCCGTTCGCTGCTTGCCACCGATATGAGCATGGTTTACAGGATCCTGAGTGCTATTCATGTGTTTAGGAACTTGCTCTTGAAACTTGAACTTTGCTCTTCTTGAGGAGCCCTACAGTCCGTTGGAAGCAGACTTTGGAGATGGCCAAGTTCTTCGCAGAGGTCGACGCCGGTAATGTCAGACCCTCTTAACCACAGCGCCCAACTGACCACGGTGCCCTGGGCGGTCGCCCACCCATAAAGCCGGCCCTGCCTCTGAGTCATAGCTGACACAGCATGGAATCTGTAATCTCTGTACTTAGTGCCAGGGGAAAAAAGTGCTTAGAACTATTTTTAACCATAAAGTTAAGTAGAATTAAGAGGTTGTGATAGGCATAATGAAAGTTCCAGAATATTACAGCTATAGTAAAGTTAGAAATCAGGGCAAACGATGCACTATGTATTTGACAGCTTCGGAACTATCAGTGGCTGCAAGACCCCATAGGACTGCAGAGATGTGAAAGATTAAGCTCAGAAGTTTTTGTACCTATTGCAGAGTTATGACTGAGATGGTCACATATACTGCAGATACAGAAGCAGCACAGCTTGAACGTTGGCCACAGAGCAAAGAGGAGCTTCTTTCATTTATTTTAAGAGATGAACTCTGTATCTAGAGCACCATTCTGCTTGGGGAGAACAAGCAATCATCACAAACACATCAAGAAAGGACGTAATACATGGTGTCATTCCATCCTACACTGAAGACAATTGTACAACCAGGGCTGCAGGAGTCTTTTGGGCAAGGGCAAATGCAGAATTGAAAAACGTGGGCCCCGATTTTCGGCTTGTGTGGGAAATGGTCGGGTTTCCCCGAATGTGGGGTTTCTGACACACATAAAAAGTGTCAGCCAGCTCCACGCAATTTTCCCTCAATTGGCCAATTAATTCCCAGCATGTGGGAAGCCGTGCTAATTGTCCCATTCGAGTCAGAAATCCCCACAGTATGATGTCATCATTCGTGGTGCTTTCAAGGTCCATAGCAAGCACTGCATCCTCTGAAGGCTTCCAAACGAACCATACAGGATGGCAGAGGAGCCTGCAGCAGCTGTGGCCAGTGCCAGACCCCGAGCTGCCTTCAAATTCAACGAGGCTTCACTGCAGGTATTATTGGATGGGGTTAGGGTCCACAGGGAGGTCCTCTTCCCTAGGTCAGGGAGGAAGAGGCCTCCCACTGAGACCAATGCTGCATGGATGCAGGTGTCAGCAGATGCCAACTCGTTGGGACTCACCAGAAGAACCTTGGCATTACATCTCTAACTCCTTCCTTAACTCCCCCACAGTACCATCCAGAGCCCCCGTCCTCACTGTGGAGGAGGAAGAGGCTGTGCAGCCAGACTCCTCAGAGGAAGCTCCAACCTCTGAGGGCGCAGCGTCAGCAGAAGTAAGCGCACCCAGCACCAGTGCAGACACTCACACCTCGGGGGGGACCTTCGGGATATAGAGTAGTGTTGTCACCTGGTGTTTCACAGCTCACAAGTGAGCCTCAGCAGATTCTGGAGACAGGGACAGCAGTGGAGAGCCCTCGTCGGAGGGCGCAGGACTCTGCCAGCTCAGCTCAGCTGCGTTGCATGTCGACCCTCTGCCTCTGAGTCCATCCGCAAGAGAAGAGGTGATGGATCTCCATGCACAGATGCAGGAGTCTCTGGCAGGTTTTGTCTCCAGGGTCGCTGTGAGTGTGGAGCGAATGGAGGAGTCCCAAGCGACCATGAGCAGAGCCTTTGTGGAGTCATTGGCGCATGAACGCATCACCATGGAAAGGTTGGCAACCTCCATGGAGGAGATAACTTGCCAGGGTATGGAAAACATGGTGAGTGCTAAAGCGCAGCAGGGTGCTCTCAAGCCACTTCCAAGTGCTGGCCCCTTCTGGCCTGAGCAGCTTCAGATGAGTGAGCAGCAGCCTGGTGCTCCTGTTGCTGATCCTGCTGTTCCTGGTTCTGCTGTTGCCGCCGCCTCTGCTGCTGGAGATCCTCTAATGGCAAGAAGGGAAGGAAAAAAAGGCGTTCAATGGTTCTCGTAGATGCCTCCGCTGAGGAAGCGCTGAGTGAGGGTGGCGAGAGGGGCTTCCCAGGAGATCGCATTGGGGAAGTGTGAGGCTCCAACCTTCCACAGCTGTGCCTAAGCCTTGAAGAAGTAGCCCCAAACCTGCAACAACAAGGTCCTTCAACATACAAGTGTTGGCCCTTTAAATCGCAGCTTCTCCATTGACCTGCAGCTGACAGCTAGCAAGCCAGCAAGCTTCACGCCAGCTCTCAGCAGCGGGGTTCCCCACAGGCGGGTTTCAGGTGGGGAAAGCCCCAAAGTCGCAACTGCCCGGGGAAATCAACTTCAACAAGCAGATAATTGCTTGTCAGTGCTCCGACGACCAGTCCCGCCAGCGGCGGCCGGGACTGAAGCGGGGCGTGGGGAAACGGCGGTCCGAAAGTCAGACAGGGCGGGGAATCAGACGGGGGGGATCCCGACCCACTTTTTCGCCGATTTTCAGTCCCCAGCCGCCTGAAAAGCCGCCCGACGGCGGCCAGAAAATTGACCCCATGATGTTTGTTGAACTATGGATATTAGACAGGAGAAGAAGACAGCCGTACCTCATGAAATACTTGATCACCCGCAGTCAAAGCTAAAGTCAGCTCGTTTCACTTTTACGCCAGTGGGTATCTGCCCACTGCCAATTACTACTGCGTTACTGGGAAACTGTTCACCTGGATATCACCATGGTAAAAGCTACATGAAAATCCAAAAGGTCAACTTGCAAAACGTGCAAAACCAGAAAACAGCTTTTCAGATAATGATCCGCAGTTTACGTCTGAAAAAGCTACAGTTTCAAGCAGTATATCCGGCTTGGTCAGTATGGCCAGAGAGTAATAGTAGAATAAAACAAGCAGTGCTAGAAGAGCGAGGGCACACCCCAACTTAGCCATGTTGGGCTATCAGAATATACCCACCCAAGGAATGCAAAGTAGTCCATTGCAAAAAACGATAAACCGAACGAAGACCCCACTACTGTACCTGAAATAGGCAATTTACCAAGAGCGACTGAAAACCTGCAACAGAAGCTTGCAAACAATAAAGACAGATATACTCTTTTTTTTAAATAGGTACTCCAAAGATCTCTTGTCTCTTTTGGAGGGAGATGTTGTAAGAGTGTTGCTGATGGGTCAAGAGAAAACGTAGAAGCAGAGGTCCAAAGGCAAGCAGACATCAGATCCTACAGAAAGTGCATAGGTATTAAGATAAGAGAGTCACATATACCTCACAATCTTCATAGGTATGAGGAGATGGAGCTTGGACATCCTACATCTCAACAAGCATTGTCACAGCGACACGAATGAAAAACCATACAAAAGCGCTGATGAAGAAATCAAGATCTGAGGGAGGTGTGAAGGGATCTGGAAGGAATGTTGGGCAACTAGCTCAGCTGATGGATTTTGTTACTTTGTCCTTTCTTTATTTGAAATTCTTATTTGTTTATTCATTCCAAGCCAGGAAGGTACAAGAAATTCTGGTAGAGATTTGCAATTCATGCTAGGCAAATCGATTTAACTTAGTCAGCCTGAACTTTTGGGGAAGAAAAGATATATAGGAAAAGGAGTAGGCCATTTAGCCCCTCGAGCCTGTTCCGCCATTCAATGAGATCATGGCTGATCTGTGACCTAACTCCATATACCCGCCTTTGCCCCATATCCCTTAATACCTTTGGTTAACAGAAATCTATCAATTTAAATAACAATTAGCCCAGCATCAATTGCCATTTGCAGAAGAGAGATCCAAACTTATACCACCCTTTGCATGTAGAAGCATTTCTTAACTTCAGTCCTGAAAGGTCTGGCTCTAATCTTTAGGCTATGCCCCCTAGTCATAGATTCTCCAACCAGCGGAAATAGTTTTTCTTGATCAACCTTTAGTTTGTTTAAGACTGAGATGAGGAGAAATTTCTTCACTCAGATGGTTGTGAATCTTTGGAATTCTCTGCCCCAGAGGGCTGTGAATGCTGAGTCTTTGATTATATTCAAGGCTAAGATAGATGCATTTTTGGACTCTAGGGGAATCAAGGGATATGGAGATTGGGCGGAAAAGTGGACTTGGGGTCGATGATCAGCCATGATCTTATTGATTGGCGAAGCAGGCTCGAGGGGCTGTATGGCCTACTCCTGCTCTTATTTCTTATGTTCTTATGTTCTTAGTTCCCTTTAATATCTTAAACTTCGATCAAATCACCCCTTAATCTTCTAAATTCCAGGGAATACGACCCTAGTTTGTGTAATTTCACTTTGTAATTTAACCTGTGGAGTCCGAGGTGAATGGCTATGCTGAAGCAGCTAATGATTAGTTTAGGGATAGATTCCTGGAACATCAGCATCTGGTGGACCAGCTAAATAATTACATGTACATTACATTTCACTGGTCATTGAGGGCAGGGCACAGTGCCTAAACCAGCAAAGGCTTTTCTGAATAGAGTTCTAGTTTGAAAAACAGCCTGTTTTCATCTTGATGATAGAGGCAAAACAGCAGCCAAGTGGCCACCATTCACCTGCAAGTATAGACAGTGAGGTTCTGCAGACTATTCAACTGCATAGGGCATCACAATTGAGCACAACCCTGTCCTTATCTGACATTCATGAGGCACACTTTCCATCAAGTGTCAATAGATTGTGATCAAAAACAGACTTGCATCTATATAGCGCTTTTCACGACTGCAGGACATTCTAAAGTGATTTACAGCCAATGAAGTCATTTAGAAGTGTAGTCATTGTTGTAATGTAGTTTATTTGTGCACAGCAGGATCCCACAAACAGCAATGAGATAATGACCAGATCATCTGGTTTTTTTTTAGTGGTGTTGGTTGAGGGATAAATATTGGCCAGGACGAACTCCCATGCCCTTTTTCGAAATAGTGCCATGGGATCTTTTATGTCCACCTGAGAGGGCAGATGGGGTCTCAGTTTAATGTCTCATCCAAAAAAATGACACAAGAACTTGGGCTGACTTTTTTTTCTTCCTTCCCGAGCCTTGGAGCACAGAGGTCTCTAACTACCATAGGGCATCACAACTGTGCATAATCCTGTCCTTAGCTGACAATGTAGCCAAGATTAGCTTCACTCCGTGCAGGCTGGGAATTGGCTCCCACTGACATTGAGGCACTGTGAAATGCAGGCAGTGGCTTCCAGTTGGCCTAAAGCGAGAGGTCAGTGTGAAGCAAATAAAGAAGGACTTTTAACAAAGGCAAGTGCGATACATCTTTTTTTTGCCTTTGCACACTTTGACAACAAAACACACTTCTCTTTTCTTGAAGATAGCCAATGCCAACTGGGTCTAGCTGGTTAAGGTAAGGTTCACAAATGGAGGTTGGCTATACAAGCTCCATTTGTGCACACAATTGAGTAGATGAGTCCCAGATTGCAAGCACTGCACGACTTTGTGTAAGATCCTGAACCCCAGTCAAGAAAAATCAGGTTGAAAGTCTCCTGTAGTGCAGCAAAGTGATTTGGCACTGCCACATTTAAACATAAATCTGCCAGTTCTGCTGATGGGTCAATTGATGTCAGCCTTGGCTCAGTTGGTAACACTCACATCCAAGTCAGAAGGTCATGGGTTCAAGCCCCACTCCAGAGACTTGAGCCACTCCCTCAGTACTGCACTGGAGTGTCAGCCTAGATTATGTGCTACAAATCACTGGAATGGGATTATGAACCCACACCCTTCCGACTGAGAGGCAAGCATGCTACCACTGAGCCACAAGTGACACTGAGCGCTACCCACTGAGCACTGAGGGTGAGGCTTCACATTGTTCCAGTTAAATAAGTTACCAGTTTTTTTTAAAACAAAACATGAGGTTTTGAAGTCCTCTTCACAGTTAAATAGGTTTCAGTAACTTACACGCTGCCAAACTGGCAACACCCTAAATCAGCCATGGCTCCGATTAGACACAGTGTATTAAAGTAAGCAGAACAAGGAGCAAAGACTGAAAGACACATTGGAAGGAAACACTTACTTAAGTCAACAGCCTCTGGTGTAGGATCTAACAGGCGAACAGATCATGTGTAGACTATTATATCGTGCAAATGCCAGCTTGACAATAAACCAATGAATCAGTAAATCAGATCGGCCTAGAAATGACGGAGTGAATTTTCTCCACTTCTTTCCCAAAGGCATTGACTCTTGCTCAAGCATGGCTCAACCCGCACTTGATACCTTGACCAAGGTGCTCTTCCTTCATGTGTGACTCCAGTCAACAACTGTCAACAAGCTAGTTTGATTAAAGGCAAGGAGGAGTGGAAAAAGCATCACTGCTGACCATTAGCCCTCCTCACCTGACATCTACTCATGCGCTCTTTCCAAGTAACTGGATGATCAAGAGAGAGAACATTGGCTGATGTTTCCCCCCCCACCCCCCCACCCTCACCCCATGCCAATTATAGAACTCAATCAATGCAGCAACAGGCCAAGGATCAAATCTGGGGGGACATTACTGGTCTGTGTGACTATTATTTTTCTGAGATTAATTGAGTCATTGGAGAGGGGCTAGCAACAGATTTACATTTAGAATGGTTAGTGGTGGAACGGCCCACACTCTGGCCTCCTCACTCTGGTACCAGTGCCCACCAATACCGGACACAGCATTAATGGGGCAGGGACAATTTGTGTTCTTACACCACTTAGCAAAACAGGCCACTTTTCACCACAAGACCTGAGCATGGTCTTGCCAAATCCTAGACAGCTTTAGGCAGCAATGAGGCTCATTTATATACACCAGACTCAGCAAATCTGTCGTGCTGCAATGTCGCTTTGCTGTGCGTGCTAGCTTTCAAATACTGTACATACACAGGTGCTCCTTCTGCACAGAGTTGCAAAGAACTGGTTGTACCCAATTACTACTCATTGATAGCCTATTTAGCTGCGAGGTTGCATATAAACATCCCAGAACGGAGGCATTACAGAATTATATCAATATCGATAAACAGACTTACAGCCTGTTACTTGTCACTAAGTACCAAACACCAGGATGCAATAATCAGTCATTATGAGCAATAATCTCTCTACCTGGATAAACTGATTCACTTCTCTATAAGAATAGTGCCATAGTACTTGAATATGCAGCTATTGATTGACCTTTTTGTCATTTTGACCCCCATCCCGGGCATCTTTCAACAAAGGAAGAGTTATAGAGAATCTGTGCCCTTTATTATTATTATACACTAATAGAAGACAATGGCGGCATTAGGTTAGGCCGACTGGGAGCGCCGAACTCTACTGTCAACTTGACAGGAAGGGGACCGATCTAGAAACTGGAAAATGTCGACAGACCTAGTCTGTACGTCAAGCCAGGAACTGGGGAATTCTGACAGACCTAGTCCGGAGACCGAGCCGGGAACCGCACAGACTTGCACGCCAAAGACAGGCAACGAGAGTTTCGTAGGAGCAAAATGGAGGCGGTCCACCACAACCATGTTGGCCAACCTCAAAATGATGGGGGGGAGGTCATGAACTCCTAACCCCTCCACACCTATTGGCTCTGCCACTGATAGAAGCCATAAAACAAACTGAATGTTGATGGAAATGCATTTGAAACCAAGCGGAGGTGCCGTTCACAAGTACAAAAACAGAGGAGGAAGAAAAGTGTCCTATATATTGTAGGTAAGTGATTAGGAGCCACTAATTTAAGAGATTATAGAATCGTTTTTGATCATTTACTAATCAATTCAGCATAAGCGAAGGCACCATCCAGTGCAGTGTGAGCGATACAGAGCAGGATAGCCCAGGCTCACATCCAGGTCCATGCTGGGTTAGCTGATGTCAGCCAAGCAGCAGTTGTTTTCAGTACCTGTGGGAATGAAGTGGGGGGAGGGGGGAGAAAGAGAGAATCACAGAAATCACAGAAACCCCACAGTGCAGATAGAGGCCATTTCGGCCCATCGAGCCTGCACCGACACATATCCCACCCGATTCCCCATAACCCCGACACCAACACATATCCCACCCTATCCCCGTAACCCCACGTATTTAATCCCCCTAACACTAAGGGTCAATTTATCATAACCAATCAACCTAACCCGCACATCTTTGGACTGTGGGAGGAAACCGGAGCACCCGGAGAAAACCCACGCAAACACGGGGAGAATGTGCAAACTCCACACAGACAGTCACCCGAGGCCGGATTCGAACCCGGGTCCTTGGCGCTGTGAGGCAACAGTGCTAACCACTATGCCACCGTGCAGAGAGTAAAAAGAAAAAAAATAGCCAGGGTTTGGTACTCCTGACCATCATCCAGCGATGCCTGCTGCCAAATGTGGGTGGAAGGATGTCTAGCTCAGCTATGGTGCCCACTACAGCTAAATAGCCTGATGCCGCTCACACAAGGCCACTAGGGGCGATGGCACTCGTGACACTGTACCCAAGCAAAGAGTGAACACTTTTAGGAGTGGGAGGACAAGGAGAAAATTGGCAAAATGAACATACAAACTGAATAAAACAGCCACATAGAACCAGTTTACAGAGTGGCTCTTCGGGTTATGCTCACACACAACATCTTGCATTTATATAGCTCCTTTTAATGTAGCAAAACATCCCAAGGTGCTTCACAGGAATGTTATCAAACAAAATTTGACACCAAGCCACATAAGGAAATATTAGGACAGGTGACCAAAAGCTTGATCAAACAGTAAGTTTTAAGGAGCGACTTAAAGGAGGAGAAAGGGGCAGAGAGGTTTAGAGAGGGCATTCCAGAGCTTAGGGCCCAGGCAGCTGAAGGTACAGCCGCCAATGATGGCCAAAGGAAATTGGAGATGCACAAGAGGCCAGAATTGGAAGAATGCAGATTTCTGGAAGGATTGTAGGACTGGAGGAGGTTACAGAGATAGGGAGGGGCAAAGCCATGGAGGGATCGGAACAGCAATGGGTATTTGATCACTAAACACCCTTTAAACAGCAACAGCTGAAGGCATTTTCCAAAAACATCTTCTACTGCTTCAGACTGAGTCTCCATTTATCTTATTCCCATGAACAGCAGGAATTCCCATTACTTTCACTGGGGCTGTCTGGCAGTCAGACAGTTTTGATTCATATGTGACAGGCTGCCACGGTACCTCCCGATGTGGGCACCTGTGACCGACGAGCCAATTAAGAAGATTGTGCAATTAAGCAACCACCCTTCAAATTGAACGAGGTTCTCGCACCAAGCAGCACCCATTCCCCCCCCCCCCCCACCCCCACCGTCCCATCCCATAATTGTTACAGTTTGTGGACGCAGGCTGCAAATATCAGCATGCATCAAAAAGTATTTCAAAGCTTTATTACAAAATTACAAAAAGCTTTACTAGAATCCAAAAGCTGTGCGGATTATTCACTCGCCTGGTACTGATTTTTTCAGCAGCCAGGCTGGCAGCTGGTGATGGTGCCAGTCTGGACCGCCCTATTCTGCAATGGATGGTGCATTCATCAAGTGAACTGCTGGAGGGCCAGCTACGTTTCAGCATTTACGTTCATTCTAGTTTAGTGATGGGCCACTCCATGTTCTGATCACTCCAGTACAAGGCACTGCAGGAACACAGTCTGCTGAATAGACCAAGACAAAGCCAATTCAGACTGGCTGGGTTGTCAAAAAACTCACACTATAAAGGGTACATTTGCATTGCAACTTTACTGTAGTTACAAGGCTATTTCTGTGCCAGCGGTGACCATTTGGAAAATCGGCCTTTCATTTCTCAAGCCTGGCCTGTTGCCAACACTATCCTCTCTTGCCAACTTCCCGCCCAGCGGTACAACCTCGGAATTATTTTTGACTATAACTTTTTACTCTAATCCCGACCGGTTGACTATTCTGCTCCATTCGGAGGAATCAAAGGGTCGCTTGGACGTAATCAAAACTGTTGAATGTGTGTTTGTTCCCCGAGATTCTGTTCCAAATATTCACCGCTCTCTGTTGGGGGGCAAAGTGGAGAGGAGGGAAGGTTTAGAAGCAGAGGAGTTTACAGAACAGGGCCATTTGGCCCACTTTGTCTGTGCCAACGAGAGCAGTCCAAAACTAATCCCACTGCCCCACTCTCTCACTATAGCCCTGCGTCTTCCTCCGCTTCAAATATTTTTCCCTTAAAAGGATCTTAGCTCCGAAAATCAAGAAGTAGAATCAGTTTGGGTGGAGCTAAGAAACAGCAAGGGGCAGAAAACATTGGTGGGAGTTGTTTATAGGCCCCCAAACAGCAGTTGTAGGGCAGAGTATAAATCAAGAAATTAGAGGCACATGTAGCAAGGGTAATACAGTAATCATGGGGGACTTGAATCTACATATAGACTGGGCAAACCAGATTTGCAGTAATAGGGTGGAGGATGAATTCATGGAATGTATGCAAGATAGTTTTCTAGATTAGTATGTTGAGGAACCAACTAGGGAACAGGCTGTTTTAGATTGCGCAATGAGAAAGGGTTAATTAATAACTTTGTACTAAAGTGGCCTTTAGGGAAGAATGACCATAATATGATAGAATTTTATATTCAGTTTAAAAGTGATTTAGTTAAATCCGAATCTTGGGTCTTAAATCTAAACAAAGCAAACTACGTAGGTATGAGGAGAGAGTTGGCTACGGTAGATTGGGAAACTACATTAAAAAGGTATAACGGTAGACAAGCATTTAATATATAATTTACAACAAATATACATTCCTTTAAGGCACAAAAACCCCACAGGAAAAGTGGTCAAACCGTGGCTAACAAGAGAAGTTAAAGATAGTATTAGATCAAAGGAAGAGGCTTATAATGTTGCCAAAAAGAGTAGTAAACCTGAGGATTGGGAGGATTTTAGAATTCAGCAAAGGAGGACCAAGAAATTAATAAAGATAGGGAAAATAGATTTTGAGAGTAAACTAGCAAGAGACATAAAAACAGACTGTAAAAGCTTCTATAGGTAGGTAAAAAGGAAAAGATTAGCGAAAGTAAATGTGGGTCCCTTACAGGCTGAGACAGGAGAAATTATAATGGGGAATAAGGAAATGGCAGAGAAATTAAACGAATATTGTGTCTGTCTTCACGGAAGAAGATGCAAAAAAAATTCCAGAAATAGTGGAGAACCAAGGGTCTAGCGAGAATGAGGAACTGAAAGAAATTAGTATTAGTAAAAAATAGTACAGGTACTGGAGAAATTACTGGGACTGAAAGCATCCCCTGGACCTGATGGCCTACATCCTACAGTTTTGAAAGAGGTGGTTGTAGAGATAATGGATGCACTGGTTGTCATCTTCCAAAATTTCATAGATTCTAGAATGGTTCCCATGGGTTGGAAGGTAGCAAATGTAACCTCACTATTTAAGAAAGGAAGGAGAGAGAAAATGGGGAACTACAGACCAGTTAGCCTGACATCAGTAGTAGGGAAAATGCTAGAAACTATTATTAAGGACGTGGTAACAGGGCACTTAGAAAATAATAATAGGATTGGGCAGAGACAACACAGATTTATGAAAGGGAAATCATGTTTGACAAATCTGTTTTTTGAGGTTGTAACTAGCAGAAAAGATAAGGGGGAACCAGTGGATGTGGTGTATTTGGATTTTCAGAAGGCATTCGATAAGGTGCCACACAAGAGGTTATTAAACAAAATTAGGGCTCATGGGATTGGGGGTAATATACTAGCATGGATTGAGGATTAGTTAACAGACAGAAAATGGAGAGTAGGAATAAAATGGTAATTTTCGGGTTGGCAGGCTGTAACTAGTGGGGTACCACAAGGATCAGTGCTTGGGCCTCAGCTATTCACAATCTATATCAATGATTTGGATGAGGGAACCAAATGTAATACGGTATATCCAAGTTTGCTGATGATACAAAGCTAGGTGGGAATATAAGTTGTGAGGAGGATGCAAAGAGGATTCAAGGGGATAGAGACAGGCTAAGTGAGTGAGCAAGAACATGGCAAATGGAATATGCTGTGGAGAAATGTGAAGTTATCCACTTTGGTAGGAAAAATAGAAAAAGAGTATTTTTTAAATGGTGAGAGATTGGGAAATGTTGGTGTTCAGAGGGATGTGGGTGTCCTTGTACACGAATCACTGAAAGTTAACATGCAGGTACAGCAAGCAATTAGGAAAGCAAATGGTATGTTGGCCTGAAGGGATTATTACTAGTCCTAGCCCCTTTAGGGCTACCCGGATCAGGCATATTCCTCAGACGTTCACTTTCAACTAAAGTTTGAGGTAGCCAAATCCTAAAGACGCTTAACTGGGTCTAAAGGTCCGGACCATCTCTCCCTAAAGGAAAGGAACAACCTGAAAATGTTACCATCCTCCAGATAGCACTTTTAATAAGTTTAGCTAGACTGTAACATTCCAGATAGTATGCGGGTCCAGTAAACTCCCCCAGAATTCTGCAACTCCTCACTAAAGAGTATAAAGCGATTGAGTTCGCGAGTTTAATACAGAAGTATTATGTGATACAATTCTAAAAATATATAGATTTATTAAAGAACCAACATATAATTTACAGTTGGTGAGTCAATCGCAACATTAACAGTTCCAAAAAAAGAAAGCTTACAATTCTATTGCAGAGAACCTACTCTCAAATCTTAACTTCGCTACAGTTTTACAGTTTTATTCAGGATATCCACCAAAATCAAATACAGTACCTTGATCCCCGAGGTACAAAGAATTGGAGACTTACAGAGCTGGCTCTGAAGCTGAGAATTGCTTTGCCCCTTTAAGCGAGTCTATTATCCCATTTGAGAGTTCAATATTTATACCCTTTTCCAGTGGTATTTCCTTTAAGGTTTTCTGCTGATGTAAGCTAATTATCTCTACTCATTTTTCTGCTGACCCCTGCACTTCTTACAGTCGTCTTAGCTGGTAGCACTACAGAACCATGTCTCTCATCTAGGTGTTCTAAATTTATCATAAAAAACGGTGTAACAGCAGGTGCGCTTTACTTGGTATCATTTTTATGAAGGCAGATGTTTGTTACTTTTATGTGCTCCTTTACAAGGTGTAAATTAGAACACCTCATACAGGGTGAACTATTGTCTTGTTCACAAAGATTCAGACTATCAGGAGTCTTTAACCTTCAGATTCAATAAGGTTATTGATTCAGTGTCAACAACTTATCTTATCTCAATAGCCAGAATGCTATCACAGCTTTTTCATAGTTCGGTTTCTAGATTTCCAGACCCAGTTTGTCATGTTTTAATAAGGCCAGAATTATTTCATAGAGTGGTGTATTTTTCTGAATAGGTTATATGGCTTATTCCTTCACAGGTCTTTATTACAAGAGGATTTGAATATAAGAGTAAAGACATCTTACTGCATTATATAGGGCCCTGGTGAGACCACACCTGGAGTATTGTGTACAGTTTTGGTCTACTTACCTAAGGAAGGATATACTTGCCATAGAGGGAGTGCAACAAAGGTTCACCAGACTGATTCCTGGGATGGGGGGATTGTCCTATGAGGACAGATTGAGTAGACTAGGTCGATATTCTCTAGAGTTGAGATGAGAGGTGATCTAATTGAAACATACAAAATTCTTACAGGGCTTGACAGGGTAGATGCAGGGAGGATGTTTCCCCTGGCTGGGGAGTCTAGAACAAGGGGTCACAGTCTCAGAATAAGGGGTCGGCCATTTAGGACTGAGATGAGGAGAAATTTCTTCACTCAAAGGGTGGTGAATCTTTGGAATTCTCTACCACAGAGAGCTGTGGAGGCTCAGTCGTTGAGTATATTCAAGACAGAGATCGATAGATTTTTGGATATTCAGGGAATCAAGGGATTTGGGGATAGTGCAGGAAAGTGGAGTTGAGGTATAAGATCAGCCATGAACTTATTGAATGGTGGAGCAGGCTCAAAGAACCGAATAGCCTACTCCTGCTCCTATTTCTTATGTTCTTCTGTTCTTATGTAATGGTTTACTTCCTGTAACAAAGCATTCCATACTCCAACAACCTTCCACATTAGGAAATTTCTCCTAATCCCTCTCTCCTTGCTCTGTGACAATTTTAAATTAATGAGCTCCTTGACGCTGTACATTCTCTATGATTTTAATATCCTTTCTATAATGGGAGGTCCAAAATTCCACACGGTACTCTAACTGTGGCCCAAACAACGTCTTGTACAAATGTATAATTTCTTCTTTACTCCAGCCTACAACCCTCCGAGATATCTGCGTTCTTCCAATTTTGGCATCTTGCGCATCCCCAATTTTAATCGCTCCACCATTGGAGGCTCTGCCTTCAGCTGCCCAGACCCTAAGCTCTGGAATTCCCTCCCTAAACCTCTCCACCTCTTTCTCCTCCTTTCAGACGGTCCTTAAAACCTACAGCTTTTATCTGCCCTAATATCTCTTTAAGTGGCTCGATATCAAATTTTGTTTGATAACGCTCCTGTGAAGCACCTTAGACATTTTACTACACTAAAGGTGCTATATAAATGCAAGTTGTTGTTATTCTATGCCCCTAATTATAAAACCCCAAATTCTATGGCCTTTTTGTGGCTTTATCTAACTGCACTCACACTTTCAGAGAGTTACACATTTGAACTCTTAGATCTCTCAATTCATTTAATGAAAGATATTTCAGTGTCTTTCCATTGAGTGTATATTTCCAAACCATTACCTCACACTTCTCCAAATTAAGATGCATCAGCCACCTGTCTGCCCATTCCACTAAACAGTCTGGCCTAGAAATTGAGTTTTGGCTTAGCCAGGGCTTTAGCGCCGGAAGTTAGTGCCGGCGCTAAGTCCCCCTGCGCGCGCCAAAAATTCAGCAGGGCCGCGCCCAAACGGCTGCCGGCGCTACTGAAGGGTCTTTGCGGCGGTAAATCGGCGCTAACTGCCGTTTCGCGCCGCAATTCCGGCGCTGCGGCACCCGATGCGGTGCGGCAGGCTCGGGAAGTGCAGGCCTCCTCCTTCCCTTAAGGAGGAGCTGCCTGCACCCGATCGCGACCCGCGAAAATCTTTTTAAAAATGAGCCCGGCACCTCGGACAAGTGCCGGGCTTGCTTCTGTTCCGGGGGGGGGGGGGGGGGAAGTCCGGGGAGGGAGCTGCGGCCAGGCGGCCGGCGGGAAAGCGGCCGGCCGCCGCGGGGCCTTTAATGCGCCGGCGCAAAGACTCGTAAGACTCTGTTGCCAGAGTCTTAGTTGCGGCTGTCACGGGCGAGGCGGCCGCAACTGAATTTTGGCGCTGGGGCCCGTCGGCATGGCAACCGGGACGCTGCGCACACCGATGACGTCATCGGTGCCGGCGCAGCGCTACCGGTCTACCGCGGCGTAAGGGCCCCAGGCAATTTCGGCGCCGGCGCCAAATGCAGCGCTAGGCCCTCTAGCGCCGCAAAATCGGCGCTAAGGGCACTCAATTTCTAGGCCTCTATGTCCTCTTGAAGTCTTTTATAATCCATCTCACTGTTTTGTCAAACCTTCTATTTTTGTGCTGTCACCAACCTTCAAGAATGTGTTCCCTATACCCAAGTCCAAATTATATTTATAATAGCATGAGCCCAGCATTACCGTGACTCTTTGTTTCTTGTTTGTAAACCAACTTCCTATCCATGCTGTTACATTTCCTTATACCATACATTTGAACTTTTCTGACAAGCCTCTTGTGAGACAGGTTATTGAAAACTTTTGGAAAATCCATTTACACTACATCTATTACATTCTCTTTGTCTATCCAAACTGCGACTTCACAAAAAAAAAATCAATTTTTTAAAAGGACTTGCCTTGAGCAAATCTATGCTAGTTGTCCTTGATTAACCCCTGTATTTCTAAGCACTCACTAATTTTACCTTTTACCTTCGATACGTGAGAATTTAAGGGGAAGTTAGATAAGTACATGAGGGAGAAAGGAATATAAGATATGTTGATAGGATAAGATAAAGTAAGCTGGGAGGAGGTTCATGTGGAGCATAAACACCACCGTAGACCAGTTGGGCTGAATGGACTGTTCCCATATTACGTTCCCATTACTGGCCAAACCTACGCCATGTCTCTGTTACAATATCACATCCTCCACTTATTAATGCTTCTAACTCTCCCAATTTTGCTTTGAATGCTTTCTGCATTCACATACATCCCACTCAATCCTGACTTTGATTTTTTGGAACATTTACCCTTATCCTTGTTCTTGGTTTCCTCAGTTTTTGATATCCCTTACCCCTTAGTGTTTTTATTTCGCACTACGTCTCAGCTTATTGCCTTCTCCTCTGGTAGTATTTGCTCAGCCAAGCCTTGTGGATCTATTCCAATAGCTTTATTAATCCTACTCTCTCTCTATCTCTCTCTCTCAAACCTAGACTTCCTCCACCCACATGCCATCTTAATTTAAATCCAATCCCCATTGCTCTACTTCCCCTCTCTACAAGGATATTGTTGCATTTGGGTTGGGTTGGTGCGTCTCTTCCAGAGACGTCCCTTGTTCCAGAACTGGATCCAATGCCACAAGAATGTGAACCCTTCCCTCCTGCACTGGCCATGCAGCCACACATTGGCCTTTCTAATCTTCCTCCTCTTAATCTGCCCAGCACATGGCACAGGAAGCAATCCAGAGATTACCACCCATGAGGTTTTGTTTCTCAATCTAATGCATAACTCTTTAAACTCTCGCTACAAGACCTACCTTACTGCGTCATTGGTTCCAACATGACTATTGGTTGCTCTTAAACCTTTCCCAGAGGTTTCCCCACCCTGGCACCAGGAAGACAACGTACCATTCGGGTCACTTTAATTCACCACTCCATTCCCACTCAGACCTCACCGTCCTCAGCCTCTTGCATTGTTCCACGGAAGCTCAGCGTAAGCTCGAGGAACAGCACCTCATCTTTCGATTAGGCACTTTACAGCCCTTTGGACTCAACATAGAGTTCAACAATTTCAGATCATAACCTCGGCCCCTATCACATATATATTTTCTATCCACACTTTTTGTTTGTTTTTTTGTTTTTGTTTTTTCCCTCCCACATGGCAGCTCTCTTTCATTCTGCCAGCGCAATTCACACTTCATCTAGAGCCATCCTTTGTTCCTTAATATGTTCCATTACCATCTCCGCTTGCCTTGAATATCTCTTAATGCCTCTTTACTTCTCCCGCCTTCCATCCTATCACAGACCTTCCCTTTTGTTCTTTCATCCCCTTCCCCTATTTCCCAGCCCCTAAACTTGCTTTAAAATCTGTTCCATTTCCTGCTTGTTTCCAGTTCTGACGAAAGGTCTTCGACCTGAAACGTTAACTCTGTTTCTCTCTCCACAGATGCTGCCTGGCCTGCTGAGTTTTTCCAGCGTTTTCTGTTGTTATTTCAGATTTCCAGCATCCACGGTATTTTGCTATTGTACCATTCGGGGCCCCCAGTTACGACTGTAAAAAAAGGACGGTCTGTACCCCTGACTATAGAATCTCCCAGTGCAACCATTCTCCTACACGTGTAGTCTACCTGCTTCTCATTCCCCTGGATAGTGCCTTGCTCCACAGTGTTGCTCAGGGCCAGCCTCCTCTCAATCAATGTCACTGTCCACCTCATACTTGCCCAGCACTAAGTATCTATTGCAACAGTTCCAGTAACTCAGGGGTTCCCTGCACCTGTGAGTCCTGTTTCCCTCCAGGTGGTCACTGACTTCTCTCTTTCTGGTATTCCTGGGTCCTGAACCACCTCTCAAGTAAGCACATTGTGGAGGAAGACCCATGAAGATGCAGAGTGTGGTAAATCGCTGCCTGAGCACAGAGATTGTCTGCTCCAAAGACCCTGAACACACTAAGGACCCATGATGACCCACATATCGCACTCCACACACATCACAAGGGTTCGCTGCACTGCCAGTCTTCTGTGTCTAACTTTAAAAACATAGTCAGTGTTAGCCTGAACTCCCACTAGCACCAAACTCTCACCAGAATCGAACTCTGCTAGCTCAATTCACACAAGTATTAATTATAGAAAAAAAGACTCTTGCAGCTAAATGCTAAACTCGCGCTGGCCCCTCACACTTCACTGGCCTCTCACAGATTCCTCTACTCTCTAGCCAATCTGGTGTGAACAAGGGTGACAAGAATGTCTCATTTTGGCACCCTAGTTGTTGTTGTTTTCATATCTACACGCTGTTCCCTTGGAGAACAGCGTGAAATAGTGGGAGGATTCGCAGGCTGATTAACAGTCTGACAGGCCACGAGGTGAACACTCCTTCCATGGCCATGGCTTCATAGACACCTCTAGTTTCAAAGCTGCATTGGCAGAAAACTGCCAATGGGTCACCTGCCCAACCACCATGCCAGTAAAGATGAACAAAATGAAGAATACTCTTGCTTCAAGCTTTGAACAGCCAGACGAATGAGGTTGTACTTCCTGGAGCAGCCTGTTTAACAACAGTGAGGATGGGAGCTGACAGATTGTGGATTCGAAGAGCACAACCGATAACAGAACACTCACAAAACAATAAAAATGCATGTTTATGTGAATATGTGCTATTGAGACTACACAAAATAACCACTCCCAGCTATTACCCTGGCAATCCACTACATTATAAACCTATTCTCCTTGACATGGTGTGTCAGCCCTGGCTCAATCGTATCACTCTCACCTCTGGAGCAAGAGGTTATGGGTTCAAGCCCCACTCCAGAGACTTGAGCACATAATCCAGGCTGACACTCCAGTGCAGTACTGAGGGAGTGCTACACTGTCAGAGGTGCCGTCTTTCAGATGAGATGTTAAACCAAGGCCCCGACTGTCCTCTAAGGTGGATATAAAAGATCCCATGGCACTACTGTCATGGCCAATATTTATCCCTCAACCAACATCACTAAAAACAGATCATCTGGTCATCATCACATTGCTGTTTGCGGGATCTTGCTGTGTGGAAATTGTGGTGTATGTAACCTGTTCCACCTTAAGGTGGACCACCTTAAGAAAGGTACTACTTTCTTTGGGTGGACCAGGCTTAAGTTCTCTTAAAGTGGAACAGGTTACATACACCACAGAAATTGGCTGCCTAATGTGGGTTTCCTACATTACAACAGTGACTACACTTCATAAAAGTATTTCATTGGCTATAAAGCGCTTTGGGACGTCCTGAGATCATGAAAGTCGTGATATAAATGCAAATGTGTTCTTTCTTTCTTGGGGCCAGATAGAGAGAAGATAAGCAGGGTCTCTCTAAGGCTGAGATGCCTCCAACATGACACAACTAACGATGGACATTTGGAACCAATTCAACTTCCACGGCACAGACTCTGTAATCCGATATCCGAGCCAGGCAGGGTTGAAGAACTCCAGGGTGCTGCTGATGATTCCCTAGCCAGTCTCGCTCACTAATGGGACCTGAAGGGTAGAACTGTCAGTGGAGGCCAGGATTCTCCCCACTCACTCCAGATAATACCGGCGATCAAAGCCTCTAATGGTCAAAGATGGCCAAGCAGTCATAAGCTTATTAGTGACCTGTGGTGAGGCTTAGCTGGTTAGCCAACACTACCCATGTGCACGCTGGAATCTGCCAACCCACATGTAATCTCTCTTGACTTTTGTAAGTGGGAAGTGTCACCAGAATGATACCAGGACTTAAAGAGTTAAAGTATGAGGACATAATAAGCATAAACTTGGTTTGTATTTGAGTTTAGAAGGTTGAGGGGTGAGGTGATCTAATCAAGGTCTTCAAAATAATTAAGGGATTTGATAGAGTAGATATATAGAAACTATTTGCTCTGGAGGGGGAATCCAGTTCAAGGGGGGCATCATCTTAAAATTAGAGTTAGGCCATTTAGGTTGGAAATCTGGAAGCATTTTTTCACACAAAGGGTAGTGGAACTTGCTCCCCCAGAAAGCTGTGGACACTGAGGGTCAACTGAAGCTTTCAAGGCAGAGATCGATAGATTTTTGTTGGGTATGGGAATCAAGGGATATGGGTCAAAGGTGGGTAAATGGAGTTGAGGCACAGATCAGCCATGATCTAACAGAATGGCGGAACAGAATCAAGGGACTGAATGGCCTCCTCCTGTTTCTATGATCCTATCAAGAGTTCACCTATTTTAAGCAAGCAGAAATCCTACAGGTGGATGTAGATTCCTCAGTAGCTTAATTGGAGACTCAAAACACGATGGCACATTTCTGTAACTGTCAGACATCTGGATGACAAAAGAAAAGTGTGTGGGTTAGGTTGATTGGCTATGATAAATTGACCCTTAGTGTTAGGGGGATTAAATACGTGGGGTTGCGGGGATAGGGTGGGATATGTGTTGATGTAGGGGTTACGGGGATCGGGTGGGGTATGTGTCGGTGCAGGCTCGATGGGCCGAAATGGCCTCTATCTGCACTGTGGGGTTTCTGTTCTGTTCTGTTCTGTACTCTCAGTGCTAACAGGTGGGGCCCACTTGCAATTTCTGAGGATGTACAGCTTCCCTCCTCCCACTGCCCACCCCCCCCCCCCCCCACCCGCCCCCAACCCCCCACAATTTGTTTTCCTCTGGTCTTAAGACGCTGTCTCAGTAAGGGGTACAGTTCCATAGGTGATAGCGTCTTCCAGTACCTCACCCAAGCAGCCATTCTTCATGTGGGCTCTTATGATGGTAACTATATCAATTTTTCTTTAGTATGGTTGGTGGTTATTCGTAATGTTGTTGGGCAATTCAACTACAGCAGGCATCGCCGCTCAGCCCGAACTTGTGCCTCACCCGACACATATACACTTTCCAACACAACCAGAGGCTAATTGTCTCTTGCTGCAGGAATGGCGGGATGAACTGCACTTCAGCCTATTACTCCCTGGCCGAGGGCAGATAACGCAACCCTGACCAGGGGGGCAGACTCAGGGGCGGGGGGATGGTGGCAGCTTCTGTGGAGACGGATTCCCTCGTCTGGAGTGCATAGCAGCTTCACAAACTTAAAAGCAGAAAGATTTCTGCTGGTTGATAACTCTTGACAAGACGGGAACTGCATTTTTTTTTTACGTGTTTATGATTCCCGACCAGAGGAAATCCTCTTGTTTATGATGTCAGTGCACATGATAACCAGAGAGCCTCATCCCCACCAGTCTGAACGGGTTAGTATCACACTTGGGTTAGTATTACTCAAATAGGCAGAAACTCAAACATCCTCACAACAACTAAATAAATTACAGCTGATAATCTCACAAACAACAGGAAGGGTCCTGTCAAAATTCCTGCAGATACAGAACTTTCAGTTAACTAACCTTCCAACGACATATTCGCCCAACGTATGTTGTACATGTGTATGGCGCCAGCTTTATAAAACTCAGGTATGTGCAATGGCACCGTGTCATCAGTCAAATCTAGGGACTGGTTTTACAATGAAGCAACATTGCAGCGACAGTTGTTTCGAGACCATGGTGTTAAGAGGTGTAACCCCAACATAGTCACACCTTTACACCACAGCAGGTACAATGCGTCAAGGCTTTACACCACAGCAGGTACAGTATGACAGGGCTTTACACCACAGCAGATACAGTATGACAGGGCTTTACACCACAGCAGGCACAGTATGACAGGGCTTTACACCACAGCAGATACAGTATGACAGGGCTTTACACCACAGCAGGTACAGTATGACAGGGCTTTACACCACAGCAGATACAGTATGACAGGGCTTTGCACCACTGCAGGTACAATACAACAAGGCTTTACACCACAGCAGGTGCAGTACAACAGGGCTTTACACCACAGCAAGTACAGTACGACAGGGCTTTACACCACAGCAAGTACAGTACGACAGGGCTTTACACCACAGCAAGTACAGTATGACAGGGCTTTACACCACAGCAGATACAGTATGACAGGGCTTTACACCACAGCAAATACAGTATGACAGGGCTTTGCACCACAGCAGGTACAATACGACAAGGCTTTACACCACAGCAGGTACAGTACAACAGGGCTTTACACCACAGCAAGTACAGTACGACAGGGCTTTACACCACAGCAAGTACAGTACGACAGGGCTTTACACCACAGCAGCTACAGTATGACAAGCCTTTACACCACAGCAGGTACAGTATGACAAGCCTTTACACCACAGCAGGTACAGTACGACAGGGCTTTACACCACAGCAGGTACAGTACGACAGGGCTTTACACCACAGCAAGTACAGTATGACAGGGCTTTGCACCACAGCAGGTACAGTATGACAAGCCTTTACACCATAGCAGGTACAGTACGACAGGGCTTTGCACCACAGACGCATAGTGCCCAAGGAGACTTTGGGCAACAGCATAGTCAGTGCCCGATAAGGCTTTAAACCGCAGAAGGCATGGGGTCTGCAGCACTAAGAACCTGTGGTGGTTGCTAACCTGGCAGAATTTGAGCTGGGAGTTTCCTGAGAAAATCTGCCTGGAAAACCGATCATAAATGCCAACAAAACCCTGACGATAACAAAGCCACCCTAAAAATAAAATAGACTCAATCACTCAATTCACTCCCAGAATTTCCCTGCAATAACGGAGCCATTTGCTCAGTTACTATTAACCAGTGGTCCTGATCGTAAAGAGATAGAATCATGGATTATAATCACCAGAACACAGGTCAAGGTCCGAGAATTCCATCCAATAGAAATGGAATGTCTCAGGCCTCATAATTGGACAGCCCTGCCCATGAACTCTTCAAGGCTTTCCAAAACCTTGCTGAGAGTGCTGTAACCTGTTGGTTTACTGTCACACAGACCACAGAGAATCCTTGAACGCAACTGTTTTGCCGTGGGCAGGCACCGAGGGAGGGAAACAGCAGTCAGTGAGAGGGAGTCTTCACCAAATGATCACAATCCCACTTCCAGCCTTGGCTCAGCTGGTAACACTCCTGCCTCGCATCACAAAGTGGTGGGTTCCATTCACACCCCAGATGCTTGAGCTCATTAATCTAGGCTGACACCTCAGTGCCGCACTGGTGGAGGCGCTGTCTCTCAGATGAGATGTTAAATTGAGGGCCCATCAAGCCTCTCAGGTGGATGTAAAAGATCCCATGGCACTATTCCACATAAGCACAAGTGAGATCTCCCCGGTGTCCTGGCCAACATTTATCCCTCAACCAAAATCATTGAATACAGATTATCCGGTCATTATTACATTGCTGTTGGTGGGAGCTTGCTGTGCGCAAAATGGGTGCTGAATTCCCCTACATTACAACAGTGGCTACATTTCAAAATAACTTCATTGGCTGCAAAGCGCTTTGGGAACATGCTGATGTGGTGAAAGGCGCTATATAAATGCAAGTCCTTTCTTTGGTTTTACGATCTTTTTATTCCTTATGCCGGCAACAAAAGGCACTTAAAAAAGGGAGGAATAGCCCAAAGAAGCCCTAGAAAAATGTGAGAAATATATCCAAACATTTCATAACAGAGTTAGAGAGAGGTATAAGCCCATTGAATGGGTCTGATTTTGGAGAGTTTACATGGAGTGGAAAGAAGAGAGAAACAAAGCAAGTGTGGGAGCAAATAAAATACACCCAGGGTGAGGGGGGACACCAAGCGATGGTCTCATTGAGGGGGGGCACCAAGTGATGGTCTCATTGAGGGGGGGCACCAAGCGATGGTCACATTGAGGGGGGGCACTAAGTGATGGTCTCATTGAGGGGGGGCACCAAGTGATGGTCTCATTGAGGGGGGCACCAAGTGATGGTCTCACTGAGGGGGGGCACCAAGTGATGGTCTCATTGAGGGGGGCACCAAGTGATGGTCTCATTGAGGGGGGGGGGCACCAAGTGCTGGTCTCATTGAGGGGGGGCACCAAGTGATGGTCTCATTGAGGGGGGGCACCAAGTGATGGTCTCATTGAGGGTGGCGCACCAAGTGATGGTCTCATTGAGGGGGGGCACCAAGTGCTGGTCTCATTGAGGGGGGGCACCAAGTGATGGTCTCATTGAGGGGGGGCAGCAAGTGATGGTCTCATTGAGGGGGGGCACCAAGTGATGGTCTCATTGAGGGGTGGCACCAAGTGATGGTCTCATTGAGGGGGGGCACCAAGTGCTGGTCTCATTGAGGGGGGCACCAAGTGATTGTCTCATTGAGGGGGGGCACCAAGTGATGGTCTCATTGAGGGCGGCACCAAGTGATGGTCTCATTCAGGGGGGCACCAAGTGATGGTCTCATTGAGGGGGGGCACCAAGTGCTGGTCTCATTGAGGGGGGGCACCAAGTGATGGTCTCATTGAGGGGGGGCAACAAACGATGGTCTCATTGAGGGGGGCACCAAGCGATGGTCTCATTGAGGGGGGGGCACCAAGTGATGGTCTCATTGAGGGGGGGGCACCAATTGATGGTCTCATTGAGGGGGGGCACCAAGTGATGGTCTCATTGAGGGGGGGCACCAAGTGATGGTCTCATTGAGGGGGGGCACCAAGCGATGGGCTCATTGGGGGGGGCACCAAGTGATGGTCTCATTGAGGGGGGCACCAAGTGATGGTCTCATTGAGGGGGGGCACCAAACGATGGTCTCATTGGGGGGGGCACCAAGTGATGGTCTCATTGAGCGGGGATACCAAGTGATGGTCTCATTGAGGGGGGGCACCAAGTGATGGTCTCATTGAGGGGGGGGGACCAAGTGATGGTCTCATTGAGGGGAGGCACCGAGTGATGGTCTCATTGAGGGGGGGGCACCAAGCGATGGTCTCATTGTGGGGGGGGGCACCAAGCGATGGTCTCATTGGGGGGCACCAAGTGATGGGCTCATTAAGGGGGGGCACCAAGCGATGGTCTCATTGAGTGGGGGCACCAAGCGATGGTCTCATTGAGGGGGGGCACCAAGCGATGGTCACATTGAGGGGGGGCACTAAGTGATGGTCTCATTGAGGGGGGCACCAAGTGATGGTCTCATTGAGGGGGGGGCACCATGTGATGGTCTCATTGAGGGGGGGCACCAAGCGAAGATCTCATTGAGGGGGGGCACCAAGTGATGGTCTAATTGAGGGGGGCACCAAGTGATGGTCTCATTGGGGGGGGCAGTAAGTGATGGTCTCATTGAGGGGGGCATCAAGTGATGGTCTCATTGAGGGGGGGCACCAAGTGATGGTCTCATTGAGGGGGGGCACCAAGTGATGGTCTCTTTGAGGGGGGGCACCAAGTGATGGTCTCATTGAGGGGGGGCAGCAAGCGATGGTCTCATTGTGGGGGGGCACCAAATGATGGTCTCATTGAGGGGGGCACCAAGTGATGGTCTCATTGAGGGGGGGCACCAAGTGATGGTCTCATTGAGGGGGGGCACCAAGTGATGGTCTCATTGAGTGGGGCACCAAGTGATGGTCTCATTGAGGGGGGGCACCAAGTGATGGTCTCATTGGGGGGGCACCAAGTGATGGTCTCATTGAGAGGGGGGCACCAAGCGATGGTCTCATTGAGTGGGGGCACCAAGCGATGGTCTCATTGAGGGGGGGCACCAAGCGATGGTCACATTGAGGGGGGGCACTAAGTGATGGTCTCATTGAGGGGGGGCACCAAGTGATGGTCTCATTGAGGGGGGGCACCATGTGATGGTCTCATTGAGGGGGGGCACCAAGCGAAGATCTCGTTGAGGGGGGCACCAAGTGATGGTCTCATTGAGGGGGGGCACCAAGTGATGGTCTCATTGAGGGGGGGCACCAAGTGATGGTCTCATTGAGGGGGGGTCACCAAGTGATGGTCTCATTGAGGGGGGGGCACCAAGCGATGGACTCATTGGGGGGGCACTAAGTGATGGTCTCATTGAGGGGGGGCATCAAGTGATGGTCTCATTGAGGGGGGCAACAAGTGATGGTCTCATTGAGGGGGGGCACCAAGTGCTGGTCTCATTGAGGGGGGGCACCAAGTGATGGTGTCACTGAGGGGGGCACCAAGTGATGGTCTCATTGAGGGGGGGCACCAAGTGATGGTCTCATTGAGGGGTGGCACCAAGTGATGGTCTCATTGAGGGGGGGCACCAAGTGCTGGTCTCATTGAGGGGGGCACCAAGTGATTGTCTCATTGAGGGGGGGCACCAAGTGATGGTCTCATTGAGGGCGGCACCAAGTGATGGTCTCATTCAGGGGGGGCACCAAGTGTTGGTCTCATTGAAGGGGGGGCACCAAGTGCTGGTCTCATTGAGGGGGGGCACCAAGTGATGGTCTCATTGAGGGGGGGCAACAAACGATGGTCTCATTGAGGGGGGCACCAAGCGATGGTCTCATTGAGGGGGGGGCACCAAGTGATGGTCTCATTGAGGGGGGGCACCAATTGATGGTCTCATTGAGGGGGGGCACCAAGTGATGGTCTCATTGAGGGGGGGCACCAAGTGATGGTCTCATTGAGGGGGGGCACCAAGCGATGGGCTCATTGGGGGGGGCACCAAGTGATGGTCTCATTGAGGGGGGCACCAAGTGATGGTCTCATTGAGGGGGGGCACCAAACGATGGTCTCATTGGGGGGGGGCACCAAGTGATGGTCTCATTGAGGGGGGGCACCAATTGATGGTCTCATTGAGGGGGGGCACCAAGTGATGGTCTCATTGAGGGGTGGCACCAAGTGATGGTCTCATTGAGGGGGGGCACCAAGCGATGGGCTCATTGGGGGGGGCACCAAGTGATGGTCTCATTGAGGGGGGCACCAAGTGATGGTCTCATTGAGGGGGGGCACCAAACGATGGTCTCATTGGGGGGGGGCACCAAGTGATGGTCTCATTGAGGGGGGATACCAAGTGATGGTCTCATTGAGTGGGGCACCAAGTGATGGTCTCATTGAGGGGGGGCACCAAGTGATGGTCTCATTGGGGGGGCACCAAGTGATGGTCTCATTGAGAGGGGGGCACCAAGCGATGGTCTCATTGAGTGGGGGCACCAAGCGATGGTCTCATTGAGGGGGGGCACCAAGCGATGGTCACATTGAGGGGGGGCACTAAGTGATGGTCTCATTGAGGGGGGGCACCAAGTGATGGTCTCATTGAGGGGGGGCACCATGTGATGGTCTCATTGAGGGGGGGCACCAAGCGAAGATCTCGTTGAGGGGGGCACCAAGTGATGGTCTCATTGAGGGGGGGCACCAAGTGATGGTCTCATTGAGGGGGGGCACCAAGTGATGGTCTCATTGAGGGGGGGTCACCAAGTGATGGTCTCATTGAGGGGGGGGCACCAAGCGATGGACTCATTGGGGGGGCACTAAGTGATGGTCTCATTGAGGGGGGGCATCAAGTGATGGTCTCATTGAGGGGGGCAACAAGTGATGGTCTCATTGAGGGGGGGCACCAAGTGCTGGTCTCATTGAGGGGGGGCACCAAGTGATGGTGTCACTGAGGGGGGCACCAAGTGATGGTCTCATTGAGGGGGGGCACCAAGTGATGGTCTCATTGAGGGGTGGCACCAAGTGATGGTCTCATTGAGGGGGGGCACCAAGTGCTGGTCTCATTGAGGGGGGCACCAAGTGATTGTCTCATTGAGGGGGGGCACCAAGTGATGGTCTCATTGAGGGCGGCACCAAGTGATGGTCTCATTCAGGGGGGGCACCAAGTGTTGGTCTCATTGAAGGGGGGGCACCAAGTGCTGGTCTCATTGAGGGGGGGCACCAAGTGATGGTCTCATTGAGGGGGGGCAACAAACGATGGTCTCATTGAGGGGGGCACCAAGCGATGGTCTCATTGAGGGGGGGCACCAATTGATGGTCTCATTGAGGGGGGGCACCAAGTGATGGTCTCATTGAGGGGGGGCACCAAGTGATGGTCTCATTGAGGGGGGGCACCAAGCGATGGGCTCATTGGGGGGGGCACCAAGTGATGGTCTCATTGAGGGGGGCACCAAGTGATGGTCTCATTGAGGGGGGGCACCAAACGATGGTCTCATTGGGGGGGGGCACCAAGTGATGGTCTCATTGAGGGGGGATACCAAGTGATGGTCTCATTGAGGGGGGGCACCAAGTGATGGTCTCATTGAGGGGGGGGGACCAAGTGATGGTCTCATTGAGGGGAGGCACCGAGTGATGGTCTCATTGAGGGGGGGGGCACCAAGCGATGGTCTCATTGTGGGGGGGGGGCACCAAGCGATGGTCTCATTGGGGGGCACCAAGTGATGGGCTCATTAAGGGGGGGCACCAAGCGATGGTCTCATTGAGTGGGGGCACCAAGCGATGGTCTCATTGAGGGGGGGCACCAAGCGATGGTCACATTGAGGGGGGGCACTAAGTGATGGTCTCATTGAGGGGGGGCACCAAGTGATGGTCTCATTGAGGGGGGGGCACCATGTGATGGTCTCATTGAGGGGGGGCACCAAGCGAAGATCTCATTGAGGGGGGGCACCAAGTGATGGTCTAATTGAGGGGGGCACCAAGTGATGGTCTCATTGGGGGGGGCACTAAGTGATGGTCTCATTGAGGGGGGCATCAAGTGATGGTCTCATTGAGGGGGGGCACCAAGTGATGGTCTCATTGAGGGGGGGCACCAAGTGATGGTCTCTTTGAGGGGGGGCACCAAGTGATGGTCTCATTGAGGGGGGGCACCAAGTGATGGTCTCATTGTGGGGGGGCACCAAGTGATGGTCTCATTGAGGGGGGCACCAAGTGATGGTCTCATTGAGGGGGGGCACCAAGTGATGGTATCATTGAGGGGGGGCACCAAGTGATGGTCTCATTGAGGGGGGGCACCAAGTGATGGTCTCTTTGAGGGGGGGCACCAAGTGATGGTCTCATTGAGGGGGGCACCAAGCGATGGTCTCATTGTGGGGGGGCACCAAGTGATGGTCTCATTGAGGGGGGCACCAAGTGATGGTCTCATTGAGGGGGGGCACCAAGTGATGGTCTCATTGAGGGGGGGCACCAAGTGATGGTCTCATTGAGGGGGGCACCAAGTGATGGTCTCATTGAGGGGGGGCACCAAGTGATGGTCTCATTGGGGGGGCACCAAGTGATGGTCTCATTGAGAGGGGGGCACCAAGCGATGGTCTCATTGAGTGGGGGCACCAAGCGATGGTCTCATTGAGGGGGGGCACCAAGCGATGGTCACATTGAGGGGGGGCACTAAGTGATGGTCTCATTGAGGGGGGGCACCAAGTGATGGTCTCATTGAGGGGGGGCACCATGTGATGGTCTCATTGAGGGGGGGCACCAAGCGAAGATCTCGTTGAGGGGGGCACCAAGTGATGGTCTCATTGAGGGGGGGCACCAAGTGATGGTCTCATTGAGGGGGGGCACCAAGTGATGGTCTCATTGAGGGGGGGTCACCAAGTGATGGTCTCATTGAGGGGGGGGCACCAAGTGATAGTCTCATTGAGGGGTGGCACCAAGTGATAGTCTCATTGAGGGGGGGCACCAAGCGATGGACTCATTGGGGGGGGCACTAAGTGATGGTCTCATTGAGGGGGGGGCACCAAGTGATGGTCTCATTGAGGGGGGGGGACCAAGTGATGGTCTCATTGAGGGGAGGCACCGAGTGATGGTCTCATTGAGGGGGGGGCACCAAGCGATGGTCTCATTGTGGGGGGGGCACCAAGCGATGGTCTCATTGGGGGGCACCAAGTGATGGGCTCATTAAGGGGGGGCACCAAGCGATGGTCTCATTGAGTGGGGGCACCAAGCGATGGTCTCATTGAGGGGGGGCACCAAGCGATGGTCACATTGAGGGGGGGCACTAAGTGATGGTCTCATTGAGGGGGGGCACCAAGTGATGGTCTCATTGAGGGGGGGGCACCATGTGATGGTCTCATTGAGGGGGGGCACCAAGCGAAGATCTCATTGAGGGGGGGCACCAAGTGATGGTCTAATTGAGGGGGGCACCAAGTGATGGTCTCATTGGGGGGGGCAGTAAGTGATGGTCTCATTGAGGGGGGCATCAAGTGATGGTCTCATTGAGGGGGGGCACCAAGTGATGGTCTCATTGAGGGGGGGCACCAAGTGATGGTCTCTTTGAGGGGGGGCACCAAGTGATGGTCTCATTGAGGGGGGGCAGCAAGCGATGGTCTCATTGTGGGGGGGCACCAAGTGATGGTCTCATTGAGGGGGGCACCAAGTGATGGTCTCATTGAGGGGGGGCACCAAGTGATGGTCTCATTGAGGGGGGGCACCAAGTGATGGTCTCATTGAGTGGGGCACCAAGTGATGGTCTCATTGAGGGGGGGCACCAAGTGATGGTCTCATTGGGGGGGCACCAAGTGATGGTCTCATTGAGAGGGGGGCACCAAGCGATGGTCTCATTGAGTGGGGGCACCAAGCGATGGTCTCATTGAGGGGGGGCACCAAGCGATGGTCACATTGAGGGGGGGCACTAAGTGATGGTCTCATTGAGGGGGGGCACCAAGTGATGGTCTCATTGAGGGGGGGCACCATGTGATGGTCTCATTGAGGGGGGGCACCAAGCGAAGATCTCGTTGAGGGGGGCACCAAGTGATGGTCTCATTGAGGGGGGGCACCAAGTGATGGTCTCATTGAGGGGGGGCACCAAGTGATGGTCTCATTGAGGGGGGGTCACCAAGTGATGGTCTCATTGAGGGGGGGGCACCAAGCGATGGACTCATTGGGGGGGCACTAAGTGATGGTCTCATTGAGGGGGGGCATCAAGTGATGGTCTCATTGAGGGGGGCAACAAGTGATGGTCTCATTGAGGGGGGGCACCAAGTGCTGGTCTCATTGAGGGGGGGCACCAAGTGATGGTGTCACTGAGGGGGGCACCAAGTGATGGTCTCATTGAGGGGGGGCACCAAGTGATGGTCTCATTGAGGGGTGGCACCAAGTGATGGTCTCATTGAGGGGGGGCACCAAGTGCTGGTCTCATTGAGGGGGGCACCAAGTGATTGTCTCATTGAGGGGGGGCACCAAGTGATGGTCTCATTGAGGGCGGCACCAAGTGATGGTCTCATTCAGGGGGGGCACCAAGTGTTGGTCTCATTGAAGGGGGGGCACCAAGTGCTGGTCTCATTGAGGGGGGGCACCAAGTGATGGTCTCATTGAGGGGGGGCAACAAACGATGGTCTCATTGAGGGGGGCACCAAGCGATGGTCTCATTGAGGGGGGGGCACCAAGTGATGGTCTCATTGAGGGGGGGCACCAATTGATGGTCTCATTGAGGGGGGGCACCAAGTGATGGTCTCATTGAGGGGGGGCACCAAGTGATGGTCTCATTGAGGGGGGGCACCAAGCGATGGGCTCATTGGGGGGGGCACCAAGTGATGGTCTCATTGAGGGGGGCACCAAGTGATGGTCTCATTGAGGGGGGGCACCAAACGATGGTCTCATTGGGGGGGGGCACCAAGTGATGGTCTCATTGAGGGGGGATACCAAGTGATGGTCTCATTGAGGGGGGGCACCAAGTGATGGTCTCATTGAGGGGGGGGGACCAAGTGATGGTCTCATTGAGGGGAGGCACCGAGTGATGGTCTCATTGAGGGGGGGGCACCAAGCGATGGTCTCATTGTGGGGGGGGGGCACCAAGCGATGGTCTCATTGGGGGGCACCAAGTGATGGGCTCATTAAGGGGGGGCACCAAGCGATGGTCTCATTGAGTGGGGGCACCAAGCGATGGTCTCATTGAGGGGGGGCACCAAGCGATGGTCACATTGAGGGGGGGCACTAAGTGATGGTCTCATTGAGGGGGGGCACCAAGTGATGGTCTCATTGAGGGGGGGGCACCATGTGATGGTCTCATTGAGGGGGGGCACCAAGCGAAGATCTCATTGAGGGGGGGCACCAAGTGATGGTCTAATTGAGGGGGGCACCAAGTGATGGTCTCATTGGGGGGGGCACTAAGTGATGGTCTCATTGAGGGGGGCATCAAGTGATGGTCTCATTGAGGGGGGGCACCAAGTGATGGTCTCATTGAGGGGGGGCACCAAGTGATGGTCTCTTTGAGGGGGGGCACCAAGTGATGGTCTCATTGAGGGGGGGCACCAAGTGATGGTCTCATTGTGGGGGGGCACCAAGTGATGGTCTCATTGAGGGGGGCACCAAGTGATGGTCTCATTGAGGGGGGGCACCAAGTGATGGTATCATTGAGGGGGGGCACCAAGTGATGGTCTCATTGAGGGGGGGCACCAAGTGATGGTCTCTTTGAGGGGGGGCACCAAGTGATGGTCTCATTGAGGGGGGCACCAAGCGATGGTCTCATTGTGGGGGGGCACCAAGTGATGGTCTCATTGAGGGGGGCACCAAGTGATGGTCTCATTGAGGGGGGGCACCAAGTGATGGTCTCATTGAGGGGGGGCACCAAGTGATGGTCTCATTGAGGGGGGCACCAAGTGATGGTCTCATTGAGGGGGGGCACCAAGTGATGGTCTCATTGGGGGGGCACCAAGTGATGGTCTCATTGAGAGGGGGGCACCAAGCGATGGTCTCATTGAGTGGGGGCACCAAGCGATGGTCTCATTGAGGGGGGGCACCAAGCGATGGTCACATTGAGGGGGGGCACTAAGTGATGGTCTCATTGAGGGGGGCACCAAGTGATGGTCTCATTGAGGGGGGGCACCATGTGATGGTCTCATTGAGGGGGGGCACCAAGCGAAGATCTCGTTGAGGGGGGCACCAAGTGATGGTCTCATTGAGGGGGGGCACCAAGTGATGGTCTCATTGAGGGGGGGCACCAAGTGATGGTCTCATTGAGGGGGGGTCACCAAGTGATGGTCTCATTGAGGGGGGGGCACCAAGTGATAGTCTCATTGAGGGGTGGCACCAAGTGATAGTCTCATTGAGGGGGGGCACCAAGCGATGGACTCATTGGGGGGGGCACTAAGTGATGGTCTCATTGAGGGGGGGGCACCAAGTGATGGTCTCATTGAGGGGGGGCACCAAGTGATGGTCTCATTGAGGGTGGCGCACCAAGTGATGGTCTCATTGAGGGGGGGCACCAAGTGCTGCTCTCATTGAGGGGGGCACCAAGTGATGGTCTCATTGAGGGGGGGCACCAAGTGATGGTCTCTTTGAGGGGGGGCACCAAGTGATGGTCTCATTGAGGGGGGGCACCAAGCGATGGTCTCATTGTGGGGGGGCACCAAGTGATGGTCTCATTGAGGGGGGCACCAAGTGATGGTCTCATTGAGGGGGGGCACCAAGTGATGGTCTCATTGAGGGGGGGCACCAAGTAATGGTCTCATTGAGGGGGGCACCAAGTGATGGTCTCATTGAGGGGGGCACCAAGTGATGGTCTCATTGGGGGGGCACCAAGTGATGGTCTCATTGAGAGGGGGGCACCAAGCGATGGTCTCATTGAGTGGGGGCACCAAGCGATGGTCACATTGAGGGGGGCACTAAGTGATGGTCTCATTGAGGGGGGGCACCAAGTGATGGTCTCATTGAGGGGGGGCACCATGTGATGGTCTCATTGAGGGGGGGCACCAAGCGAAGATCTCATTGAGGGGGGCACCAAGTGATGGTCTCATTGAGGGGGGGCACCAAGTGATGGTCTCATTGAGGGGGGGCACCAAGTGATGGTCTCATTGAGGGGGGGTCACCAAGTGATGGTCTCATTGAGGGGGGGGCACCAAGTGATAGTCTCATTGAGGGGGGGCACCAAGCGATGGACTCATTGGGGGGGCACTAAGTGATGGTCTCATTGAGGGGGGGCATCAAGTGATGGTCTCATTGAGGGGGGGCAACAAGTGATGGTCTCATTGAGGGGGGGCACCAAGTGATGGTCTCATTGAGGGGGGGCACCAAGTGATGGTCTCATTGAGGGGGGGCACCAAGTGATGGTCTCACTGAGGGGGGGCACCAAGTGATGGTCTCATTGAGGGGGGGCACCAAGTGATGGTCTCTTTGAGGGGGGGCACCAACTGATGGTCTCATTGACGGGGGGCACCAAGCGATGGTCTCATTGATGGGGGGCACCAAGTGATGGTCTCATTGAGGGGGGGCACCAAGTGATGGTCTCATTGAGGGGGGCACCAAGTGATGGTCTCATTGAGGGGGGCACCAAGTGATGGTCTCATTGAGGGGGGGCACCAAGTGATGGTCTCATTGGGGGGGGGGCACCAAGTGATGGTCTCATTGAGGGGGGCACCAAGTGATGGTCTCATTGGGGGGGACACTAAGTGATGGTCTCATTGGGGGGGGGGCACCAAGTGATGGTCTCATTGAGGGGGGGCACCAAGTGATGGTCTCATGGGGGGGGCACCAAGTGATGGTCTCATTGAGGGGGGGCACCAAGTGATGGTCTCATTGAGGGGGGCACCAAGTGATGGTCTCATTGAGGGGGGGCACCAAGCGATGGTCACATTGAGGGGGGGCACCAAGTGATGGTCTAATTGAGGGGGGCACCAAGTGATGGTCTCATTGGGGGGGGCACTAAGTGATGGTCTCATTGAGGGGGGCATCAAGTGATGGTCTCATTGAGGGGGGGCACCAAGTGATGGTCTCATTGAGGGGGGGCACCAAGTGATGGTCTCTTTGAGGGGGGGCACCAAGTGATGGTCTCATTGAGGGGGGGCACCAAGCGATGGTCTCATTGTGGGGGGGCACCAAGTGATGGTCTCATTGAGGGGGGCACCAAGTGATGGTCTCATTGAGGGGGGGCACCAAGTGATGGTCTCATTGAGGGGGGGCACCAAGTGATGGTCTCATTGAGGGGGGCACCAAGTGATGGTCTCATTGAGGGGGGCACCAAGTGATGGTCTCATTGGGGGGGCACCAAGTGATGGTCTCATTGAGAGGGGGGCACCAAGCGATGGTCTCATTGAGTGGGGGCACCAAGCGATGGTCTCATTGAGGGGGGGCACCAAGCGATGGTCACATTGAGGGGGGGCACTAAGTGATGGTCTCATTGAGGGGGGCACCAAGTGATGGTCTCATTGAGGGGGGGCACCAAGTGATGGTCTCTTTGAGGGTGGGGCACCAAGTGATGGTCTCATTGAGGGGGGGCACCAAGCGATGGTCTCATTGAGGGGGGGCACCATGTGATGGTCTCATTGAGGGGGGGCACCAAGTGATGGTCTCATTGAGGGGGGGCACCAAGTGATGGTCTCATTGAGGGGGGCACCAAGTGATGGTCTCATTGGGGGGGGCACCAAGTGATGGTCTCATTGGGGGGGGCACCAAGTGATAGTCTCATTGAGGGGGGGCACCAAGCGATGGTCTCATTGAGGGGGGGGGGGCACCAAGTGATGGTCTCATTGAGGGGCGCACCAAGTGATGGTCTCATTGAGGGGGGGCACCAAGTGATGGTCTCATTGGGGGGGGGCACCAAGTGATGGTCTCATTGAGGGGGGGCACCAAGCGATGGTCTCATTGAGGGGGGGGGGGCACCAAGTGATGGTCTCATTGAGGGGCGCACCATGTGATGGTCTCATTGAGGGGGGGCACCAAGTGATGGTCTCATTGAGGGGGGGCACCAAGTGATGGTCTCATTGAGGGGGGCACCAAGTGATGGTCTCATTGGGGGGGGCACCAAGTGATGGTCTCATTGGGGGGGGCACCAAGTGATGGTCTCATTGAGGGGGGCACCGAGTGATGGTTTCATTGAGGGGGGGCACCAAGTGATAGTCTCATTGAGGGGGGCACCAAGCGATGGTCTCATTGAGGGGGGGGGGGCACCAAGTGATGGTCTCATTGAGGGGCGCACCAAGTGATGGTCTCATTGAGGGGGGGCACCAAGTGATGGTCTCATTGGGGGGGGGCACCAAGTGATGGTCTCATTGAGGAGGGGCACCAAGTGATGGTCTCATTGCGGGGGGGCACGAAGTGATGGTCTCATTGAGGGGGGCACCAAGTGATGGTCTCATTGAGGGGGGGCACCAAGTGATGGTCTCAAGAGTCAACGCCAGGTCACAATGGCATAAATCAATTGCAGGCACTGAGTGAAACCGGTTTCCTCTAGGGCAGGCACAAACTAATATCTTCTCTGTGGGAAGAATGAGATGTTAAACATGGTGCGTCTGCCCTGGCTCAATGGTATCACTCTCACCTCTGTGTTAGAAGGTTATGGGCTCAAGTCCCACTCCAGAGACTTGCGCGCATAATCCAGGCTGACACTCCAGTGCAGTACTGAGGGAGAGCTACACTGTCGGAGGTGCCGCCTTTCAGATGAGACGTCAAACGGAGACCCTGTCTGTCCTCTCAGGTAGATGTAAAAGATCCCATGGCACTATTGTCAGGGCCAATATTTATCTCTCATCCAACATCACTAAAACAGATTATGTAGTCATTCTCACATTGCTGCTTGTGGGAGCTTGCTGTGCCATATTTCCTACATTACAACAGTGACTACACTTCAAAAGGTGGCTTTGGGTTGTCGTGAGGTTGTGAAAGGTGCGCTATAAATGCAAATCTTTCTTAATATGAAAATCAATATATCTTTACAAAAGTATCAACACTAAATGTTACAGTAACCTGGTGTCCTGTACATTCAGCTCAGTTGGGTTTTAAAATCTGCTGCCGTACATTAATATACAAGGAATTTTCTCTCCTTGTCTACTGATGGCACCAACTCTTTCAGTTCCACAGGCCTTCCAGAACCTCTCACACATGCCAATATGACACTGAAGATGCCAATTTGCCAGCTCCTCACTGCCAAACCCTGGGCCACATGCCCACAATTTTCCAATGTGTTAAACCAACATTCCCCCCTCCCCTTCCAGCAGCATGAACCCAGAAAACTCTCCCTGAATGTCTGCAGACTATTAGACTATAGGAGGCATCGCAGCCGATGTCCTATCCTCACTCAGTGTCCAGAGTGAGGGGCTCCAGCAAGCGTCACTGGATTGCGACCTATAGCAGGCGCCCTGTCTCCTTCCCTCTAACTTCTCCCCCCACTCCAGCTGCACCACTGTGTCCCCACAATTACTCCGGCTATATTTATCCTTGTAACCATAAAATTTTAAATATACTGGGTAAAAGCAATAAAAAGGACACTTGGTACCCCATTCAATGCTCGAACTCTTGGATTTGGACAACAATATAAGAAGCGCATGAGCTACACCCTCGCTGTTCATGAGGCTCCCCGAGCGCCAAACACAGATCCCAGCCAGCAAGGCTCCTATTGTCGAACAAAATAGTCCCAGGACTTTCACACAACCACAGATTTAATATAGAGGTGTTCAAAATGATGAATGGTTTGCTAGAGTAAATAAGGAGAAAATGTTTCCATTGGCAGGAGGGTCGGTAACCAGAGGACACAGATTTAAGGTAATTCAGAAAAAAAAATTACGCAGCGAGTTGTTATGATCTGGAATGCACTGCCTGAAAGAGCGAGGGTGTGGGACTGATTGGATAGCTCTTTCAAAGAGCCGTCACAGGCACGATGGGCCGAATGGTGCTGTACGATTCTACGATTCATCGAAACAGGTGGGGACAATTTGACTCACTGCCAGTGTGTCAATAAAAGTCTGATTTAAAACGGTTCGGGGGAGAAAAACACTTTTAAAGCTTTGAGAAATGTTCTAGGCTGGTCAGGTTTCCAATTACAGTACATGGAAAAATTTCCCCAGTAGGTGTCAGGATGGGCAAAGACCGTCAATCGCACAGCGAGTAGGAAGTGGGTGTGCCGGCAGACCCTGGCGAGACTGAACGCTTAACTCTCCACAAAAGTACTGCGGCAGCAAAATATTTGTTCAAAACTTGACATCTATAAAGCTCGGAACCCCCGCACCGACCCCTGGGTTAATGCAGGGTGAAACTAAGTCACACCGAGCAGGGAGGGCCCAGGCTCCAGCTTCAGTCTGTGCTTAGTTAGCGGATCTGAATCACTGTAACTGCTCCGAATTAGGGGAGGGTGTGGGGGTGGGGGTGGAGGGGAGGGGAGGGTGGGGGTGAGGAGGGGAGGGGGTGGGAAGATTCAGGCAAGGGGTCCTGCTCCTGATTGATGTACAGCGCCCCCTGCTGGGAAGTGTGCAAACATCAATAATGACAGCAGCAAGCTCACCAAGGAAGCACCCAGTGGTCGAATAGCCAGCCTACACTCGCCATCTGGCCCCAGGCCTAATGAACGGCCACTTGGGGCGAGGTGCCAGTGCCCACAGCAACATACCCCAGCAACAGTCTGTCAGCACCATCAGGAGAAGAGGAAAAAATGGTTATGGAGCAGGGGAGCTGGAAATCACTCCACTCTTCAGCCGCAGTGAGGCAGGAGAGTCGCATTGACCAAATCATGCGCCTACATGGGGTTTTTTTGCCACCCGCAGATGGTAAAGTTCAGGCCTTCCTCTTTAATTCCCACAAGCCTAACTGTACCGAGCAAAGTCAGAGCAAAAACATCCACACCTGGCATCGCAAAGTCCGCCTAAAGAAAATGAAAATATCCAATCATTTGAATTAAGCAACACAATGGGGATTTAGTGCTAAAAAAATATTCGATTGTCAGGGCATTGGAATTGACTTGGCTTTGAATTAAAGAGTTTATGTTTAGAAAGGTAGAAAACGATGTCAGACCCTGATAGCAGCAATGTAAATAAACTCGATCCACTCCGCGTTTGACTTCACTGATAATTAGAACTTGGGCTGGATTCAGAATAATTATTGGCGATTTGCAGGTTACTCAATCCCTCCCTGTCCTCGCTCCCTGTTCTTCTTCTCCTCCTCTCACCCTCCTTCCCTCTCTCCTCCTCCCACCCTCCTTCCCTCTCTCCTCCTCCCACCCTCCTTCCCTCTCTCCTCCTCGCACCCTCCTTCCCTCTCTCCTTCTCCCACCCTCCTTCCCTCTCTCCTCCTCTCACCCTCCTTTCCCTCACTCCTCCTCCCACCCTCCTTCCCTCTCTCCTCCTCCCACCCTCCTTCCCTCTCTCCTCCTCCCACCCTCCTTCCCTCTCTCCTCCTCCCACCCTCCTTCCCTCTCTCCTCCTCTCATCCTCCTTCCCTCTCTCCTCCTCCCACCCTCCTTCCCTCTCTCCTCCTCTCACCCTCCTTCCCTCTCTCCTCCTCCCACCCTCCTTCAATCTCTCCTCCTCCCACCCTCCTTCCCTCTCTCCTCTCACCCTCCTTCCCTCTCTCCTCCTCCCACCCTCCTTCCCTCTCTCCTCCTCCCACCCTCCTTCCCTCTCTCCTCCTCCCACCCTCCTTCCCTCTCTCCTCCTCCCACCCTCCTTCCCTCTCTCCTCCTCTCACCCTCCTTCCCTCTCTCCTCCTCCCACCCTCCTTCCCTCTCTCCTCCTCCCACCCTCCTTCCCTCTCTCCTCCTCCCACCCTCCTTCCCTCTCTCCTCCTCCCACCCTCCTTCCCTCTCTCCTCCACCCACCCTCCTCCCCTCCCTCACTCCTCCTCTCTCCCTCCTCCCCTCCCTCACTCCTCCTCTCTCCCTCCTCATCCCCTCCCTCACTCCTCCTCTCTCCCTCATCCCCTCCCTCACTCTTCCTCTCTCCCTCCCTCACTCCCTCCTCCTCTCTCCCTCCTCCTCCCCTCCTCCCCTCTCTCCCGCCTCCTCCTCCCCTCTTCCTTCCTCCTCCCCTCTCTCCTCCTGCTCCTCTCTCCCTCCTCATCCGGAGTCTATAATGCGTGACTGAGAGTGACACTCTTATAAATCACAGTGCAAGAGGGCTTGGGGCAAATTGAAGTCTTGCCTGCAATAATTTATTCCGTCTGTCGGCGGTCACTGTCAACCACTTGATCACTTGGCTGGCGGGGGTCACACTGTTTGCCCCAATTAACCTCCCTCCCCACCCCTGTCAGTGTCACCAGTTGCGGAACGAGAAATCTGCGGGGAACAGATAGGAAAGTGACACCTCGGGAAGATAAGGGGTTATCTACAGAAAATCCGCAACTGCCCCGAATGTAAAACCACGATTTTGCAAACCTTTTGGGGAAATGCAATTGGAATATTACACTGAAAATGTAGTCTTGCAAAAAAAAAATTAAAAATGCAAGAGTGAGGTATGTAGAAGTTTTTAAAAAAAAACAGGATAGTTAAAATGCTCTTTGAGATTATCCCCCCCCCCCCCCCCCCAACTAACCTGTCCCGGGAAAGTCCGGCACGAACTTCAGTGGTCCGATCTGACGGAGCTGGAAAGCGGTGCGCACTTCATGGCAACTTGGGCTCCTCAGGTGGACCCCACCAAACACACTGAGCAGGAACACGAGAGCCAAGGCACACTTCAGTTGCTTCGGGCTCATTTCCATATCGCAGGTACAAGGATGCACACGCTTCCCCTCTCCTCCAAGTCCAAAAGAAAGTGTCTTGTTTGTTTTTTAATTTCCCTCCCTCGTTGCAAGAACTTTTTTGAAAGTTTAGCGCATCATCCTTGGGAGGCGGAAAGCTGCACAGTCTGGGATCTCCTGGGCTGTGGTTCCTTTTTTAAAAAACAAATCTTGCTGCTCCTGGTTTTGGGAAAGGACCAGACGTATTGGCCAGTTGTGACTAGAGTTCAGCTTCACTTGCCTGTGCCGTGTCCTCGCAGCTCAGTGATCGGGCTCTCCGCAGCGGCCAGCCCATTGGCTCGCTATTCTTAGCCCTGACAATCTTGTGAAGCCTCCTTGAAAGCACCACCCGCCCCCAACAAACGCCCCATTGTTCAGCCGCTGCACTTGTCTCTTAAAACCCGCCGCTCTCTGCCTTACATTTGATATTTTGGACTCTGCATTATATGAACCAGCTTTAGAACAAGGCTCGGATGTAGTCTATGGATGGAAATTGAACAGGGGAGGGGGCTGCTCATGTGTTTTTAATGTCCTGTGCTGCACATTGTAGTCAAAAGGATACCTGTGTCAACTCGTATGTGTCTTTCCATATCTATCTGTCTGTTATATTCTCTGTTCCCTATCTATCTGTCGAGCTATCTGGTGTCTCTGCATCAGCTCTCGTCTAACACTAAAAGTAGCGTCCCAGGTCAACCAGGCCATAAAAAAGCAAAGCACTGAGCTTGGTTCCTACGGGGTTAGAATGGAATAGTAGAGCAGTTATGTTAAACTTGTGCGGAACCTTGGTTAGATCACACTTGGAGTACTGTGCACAGCTCTGGTCACCACCTTATTAAAAGGATATGGAAGCATTGGCAAGGGTGCAAAAAAGATTTACAAGGATGATGCCAGAACTGAGAGGTTATACCCATCAGGAAAGATTGAACAGGCTGGGGCTCAGAGAAGGCTGAGGAGTGACCTGATAGAGGTCTTTAAAATTCTGAAACGATTGCTAGGGTAGAGGTAGAGAAAATGTTTCCACTTGTGGGGGGGACCAAAACTAAACATAAGATAGTCACTAATAAATCCAATAAGGAATTCAGGAGAAACTTCTTTACCCAAAGAGTGATTAGAATGTGGAACTTGCTACCACAAGGATTGTTGAGTTGAATAGCATAGATGCATTTAAGGGGAAGCTCGATAAGTTGAAGGAGTAAGGAATAGAAGGGTATGTTGACAGGGTTAGATGAAATAGGGTGGGAGGAGGCTCGTGTGGAGCATAAACACCGGCTTGGACCTTGTGATTCAGAATGCCTCTGAATGGCTTGTTTCTGTGGTGTAGACGCAATGTAACTCTATGTAATTCTTGACAAAGGGTTTAACCCGAAACATTGACTCTATTTTCTCTCCACAGATGTTGCCTGGCCTGCTGAGTTTTTCCAGCATTTTCTGTTGTTATTTCGGATTTCCAGCCTCTGCAGTATTTTACTATCGTTCTATGTAATTCTATCTCTTTCTATCTAGCTATTTATGTTGTCTGTCTGTCTTCAAGTTCTATCTATCTCTATCTGGCTGTCTATATATATAGTCTGTCTACTTGTCTCTGTCTAGTTCTCTATCTGTCTGTTTATCCAATTCTCTATCTCAAGTGTGATTTGGCTGCCACAAATAAAAGAACTTGCATTTATATAGCGCCTTTCATGGCCTCAGGACGTCCCAAAGCGCTTTACAGCCAATTAATTACTTTTGAAGTGTAGTCACTGTTATAATGTAGGAAACACAGCAGCCAATTTGCGCACAGCAAGCTCCCACAAACAGCAATGTGATAATGACCAGATAATCTGTTTGTTACATTGGTTGAGGGATAAATATTGGCCAGGACACCGGGGATAACTCCCCTGCTCTTCTTCGAAATAGTGCCATGGGATCTTTTATATCCACCCGAGAGAGCAGACAAGGCCTCAGTTTAATGTCTCATCCAAAAATTGGCACTTCCGACAGTGCAGCACTCCCTCAGCACTGCACTGGAATGTCAACCTAGTTTTATTGTGCTCAAGTCTCTGGAGTGGGACTTGAACCCATGACCTTGTGACTCAGAGGCAACAGTGCTACCCACAGGACATTATAATTATGTTTATATGGAGTTCTGCTGTCTTCACTCTGGGCTCAGTAGTTGAAAAGCCTGGATTGTGTCGAGTGAAGTCGTCCTCTGCCACACTGCTGCCAGTCCATCGTTCCATCATTTCTGCAGCCAAAAGGTGTCCACACAGAACCTGGCCCCAAGCCTCTGCCAATGACCCTTATGGCCACCAGGGGGTGCCAGAGATGCCGACTCTGATATTCCCTCCACACTGCTGAGTGACACAGCTCAACACACCTCCAATTAGCAAGCCTTGGTAGCATTCCCGCCTCTGAGTCAGAGGGTGCAAGGTTCGATCCCCACTCCAGACAGTCGCGTGAGTGGAGACCGGAGCTCTGAATTCTGGGTTGAAATCCAGTGGGATGCTTGTGTCCGGTGGGTGTGGGTAGTTCCCCCCCCCTCATTGTATGGGTTGTGGGTGCCCATAAAACCCTCCCGCTGTATAGGACTAAATGCCTTATCAGCAAGAGTAAAGATGGTTACAGTGTGGAAGGAGTGTTCATGTAGCAGCCTGTTGGACTGCTAATCAGCCTAAGAATCCTCCCACTATTCTCCAAGGGAAGAAACATCAACAGCTCCAATTGGAATGGAACGCAGTGTGAATCGAATCTGCGACCATTGGCGTGATGTGGCATTAAGTCGTCCTGGGTCATTGCAATGCTCTCAACGTTTTTAAACTGAAGGTGATTCCAGTGCTGCCAATCACAAAACCACAGACCACGGCCAAAGAGGAGGTGACGAGTCCCAAAACTGCGGCTTGGATCATCCCGCTGCCCGCTGTTGCCGCATACATCGGGTAGCTGGTCCGGCCACAACCCCAGCCACTTTGTCCCCTGGCATCATTCCCAAGAGGAAGGAGCATTGGAAATCCCCCGCCTAAAAGCAGTGGCTGTTTCATTTAAACATGGGGACATGTCTACCCTGTCTTGTTTTACACACTTTGTATAAAACTAATAAATTGCAGGACAATGGAGTATTACAGTTTAACTCTTTTTTAAGCATTAGGTCTGTGATCTTACTCATACATCACCAGTGGGAAAAAGCCTGGCATTAGGACCCCTAGCCTGGGTCTTCAAAACAATAGTAGTCCTTACAGATGCCTGCAGGCCAATGACAACTCAGCATGTGATCACATGTGAATATAATAGGTATTCCTTACAGATGCCTGCGGGCCAATGATAATTCAATATGCAAATGTTACATCCGCTTTCTTTTAAAAGAAAAATGTTATGCATTACTTTTAAACCTTTCTTCTACATAATGTTCTCGGTAGCATAAACATATAAGTAAACTCAGCATTTAACTAGCACTGAAAACATCTCAATGTTTCAATAACGATGTACAGTTTTTTTTAGGGCAGCGATCCGCCTACACCCTTTGACAGTTCACAAGTCAAGGATAACTCTAGGCTTGACCTCTCATCCCGACCTTGTGTGGTATGAAACTGAGCATGCTCCTGAATCAGTCAACAATTCAGTTTCAGGTTTAGGTTCAGGTAAGTATGATGTGTTTTGTGTATTGCTCTGTTCATCACACTCTGTTGAACTGATCCTCTCGTCGGAATGACGGTGTTGTTCCTTGGTGTTCAGGAGGTGCCTGCGATTGCGGCGGTACACCTGTCCTTCTGGGGTGCAGACGTGATACGATCGCTCAGTGTCAGCTGGCTGGATGATGACTGCTGGCTTCCAGTAGTCATGCTCCTGGATTCTGACGGATTCCCCATTGTGCAGTGGCGGCAGTAGTCTAGCTGACCTGTCATAGTATCTCTTTTGATGTTGCTGTCTCTGTACACGTTTTGCATGCACTTGCTTGCAGCTGACGACCTCTGGCTGCAGCTGCTGGTTGGTGCTTGGAAGGATTGAGCGAAGTCTGCGGCTCATCAACAGCTGTGCTGGTGACTTGAAGTTGTCAACCGGAGTGTTGCGGTACTCAAGGAGACTGATGTAGGGGTCTCTTTTGTCCGCTTTGGCTTTGTCCATGAGCTTTTTTGCAATCTGGACAGTTTTTTCAGCAAGGCCATTACTTTGAGAGTAATGTGGGCTTGATGTGACATGTGTGAAATCCCATGCCTTGGCAAACGACTCGAACTCTTTTGATTTGTATTGGGGGCCATTGTCTGTGACTAAAGTTTCTAGAATGCCATGCCTGGCAAAGGCTGCCTTTAGCTTGTGGATCACAGCTGCAGATGTGGTGCTGTGAAGCTTGTCCAGTTCAAAAAATCTGCTGTAGTAATCAACAGTCACTATGTAGTCCTCGTTGTTCCATGTGAACAGATCCGTTGCCGCGACCTGCCAGGGCCTGTCTGGGAGGTATCATGGGCTCTTTGACATTTGATGGGCGGCGTTCTAGACAAATGGAACATTGTCCGACAATGTCCTCAATGTGTTTGCACATTCCGGGTCAAAACATAATGTCACGTGCTCTTTGTTTGCATTTTTCCATGCCCATATATCCAGCATGAATTTTTGTCAACATCTCTTCTCTGAGACTGGTACGAATTATGATTTTCTCCCCTTTGAAGACAATTCTGTTGATTTGTGACAGTTCGTCTCTGTGGTTCCAGAATTCAGATATGCTCTGAGGGCATTTCCTCCTTTCCTCAGGCCATTCTTCATGTATGACTTTGCTCAGCAGTGTGAGTTGTGCCTCTTTCTCTGTTCCTGCTCGGATCTCCTTCAGTTTTGAGTCACTCACAGGTAAGCTGTTGTACACCATGTGCACCTGCATATCCATGCCTTCACTGAGGCTGCTGTCCTGGTAGCTAAGAGACTTTCTGGAGAGCGTGTCTGCGACAGGAATATCTTTGCCTGGACGGTGAATGATTGTGAAGTCGTACTTCTGTAGCTGAAGGATCATTCTCTGTAGCCTTGGTGGGGCTGCGGCTAGTGGTTTCCTCATGATTGACTCGAGGGGCTTGTGGTCGGATTCCATAATGACTTGTCGGCCATAGACGTACTGGTGGAAACGCTTACATCCAAACAGAATTGCATATAGCTCTTTCTCGATTTGAGCATAGTTGATTTCACTGTCTGTGAGAGATCTGGAAGTGTAGCCGATGGGCTTTCCTTCTTGCAGTAATACTGCGCCTAGTCCGTACTTTGACGCGTCCACTTGTAGTCTGAGCTCTTTGTTGGGGTCGAAGTAGGCAAGAACTGGTCCTGGTTCTCTGGTGATTAGGTCTTTCATTTTCTGAAATGCTGTGTCATGTTGTTTGTCCCACAGGAACTCATTGGATTGTTTGAGCAACTGATGCATGGGTGCATTGATTTCGGAGAGGCTCGGGGCAAACTTGGCTAAGTAGTTAACCATGCCTAGTACTGTCTCTAGCTCTGCATGGTTTTCGGTGGCTCCATCTTCTTGATGGCGGAGATTCTCTCTGGATCCGGCTTAATGCCATCAGTTGAGAGGCGATGCCCAAAATAACTGATCTCAGTGGATCCGATTATGCTTTTCTCGGGGTTGAGCCGGATACCTTTCTCCCGTGATCTTTGTAGCATCGCACAGAGGTTCCTGTCATGTTCCTCTCTATTCCTGCCATAGATGAGGATGTTGTCTATGATTGCGACTGCTCCATCAAGGCCTTCATAGGTTTCGTTGATCTTCCGCTGGAATTCATCCTGAGCTGAGATAAGACCAAATGGTAAACGCAGAAATCGGTAGCGTCCAAATGGTGTGTTGAACGTTGTTAGCTCAGATGATTCTTCCATGAGCTTCATAGTCCAGTATCCTGATCGTGCGTCCATTACACTGAAGTAACGTGCTCCCACTAGCTTGGGTGTGATGTCATCTAGCGTTGGTAGAGGGTAGTGAGGGCGTTTGATAGCCTTGTTGAAATCTCTGGGGTCGAGACAGACTCTGAGCTTGCCTGTACGTGGTTTCTCAACCACTACTAACGCGTTGACCCACTCTGTCGGTTCTGTTTCCCGGACGATGATTTCTGTATTCTCCATGCTCTGCAGCTTCTCCTTCAGGCAGCTACGTAGAGCAAGGGGTATCCTTCTTGGTGGGCAAACCACAGGGGTTGCTGCTGGGTCAAGGTGAATAGTGCATTCACCTGGGAATAGTCCAATTCCTTTGAAAACATCAGCAATCTCCTCCATGACTGCTTCTCAACTGGTGCTGTCAGTGATAGCACTAGCTTGACGAGGTCCATGTCTAAACATGCCATTAGACATAGCACTGGAGGTGCTCGAGTGTCAACAATGTAAAAGTCCAACATCATGTCGCTTTCTTTGTACTTGCATTTCATCACGCATGTGCCTTTTACAATGAGCTGCTCACCCCCATAGCTGGTCAGTCTGTGTGAGGTGGGCTGTAGCTCACACTCATCCTTCAAGCTGTGATACTCACTCAGAGGAATTACATTAACCTGAGCTCCAGTGTTTAGTTTAAACTTAAGCTCTTTGCCCTGTTTTCCTAACTCAATATCTGCAAAGGCTTGCTCAGTCTCTGAAATCTGTTTTTTCTGTGACACAGAATCAATAAACAGTTCCTCTGCATTTGGCTCTCTATCTGGCATTTGGCTGTCACTCACTGTGTGTACTGTTATTCCGAAAACAGTCCTGCAAACTTTAGCAAAGTGGTTCCGTTTACCACATTTAGCACATTGCCTTCCTTTGGCAGGGCAGTGCTCCTTTTCTCCATGCATCTTGTTTCCACAATATCTACAGTTTTTGAAGCGTTTTATGTCTGTGTCGCTCATTTTTAGAACACTCTCTGTTCTTTCTGTTCTGAAACACGCTCTCTGGACGGTGTTCTTTGGTGTGTGTCTATTAACTGCGTGTACTGTCTGTTCATGTGAGCTGCTCGTGGTGCCGGTTATGGTTTTCAACTGTGCTTGGGCTATGTCGTGCGATCTAGCTATGTCCATAGCTTTGTCCAGCTTTAGCCCGGACCCAACATTCAAAAGTTTCTCTCTCACTTTAGCTGAATGTATTCCAAACACGATGCGGTCTCTGACCATCTCATCCTTATCTGCATATTCACAGTCTTTTACCAGCAGATTTAACTCAGTCACGAACTGTTCAAACGACTCACTAGCTCCTTGTACTTTCTCCTGAAACTTGTACCTAGCGAATATCGTATTTGTCTTGGGCATCACATATGATTCAAAACGGTCAAAATAACTTTTCAGTATCTTTGCTTCATCCGCGGTGAGAGACCATGTGTTAAAAATGTCTCTCCCTTTTTCTCCGATCCACAGGAGTAGGTCGCTGCATCTTTCTTCCTTCCCTTTGCTTTTCAGCGGACCCGAGAACATCAACTACACGTGTTGCTTGAACTTGCACCATTCTCCAAGTAAGTTCAAAGATTCCCAATCCATTCGAAGCAAGGGAGCTCCAACGATGTCCATTTCAAATCCCTGTTCTGACACCATGTCTTGTTTTACACACTTTGTATAAAACTAATAAATTGCAGGACAACGGTGTATTACAGTTTAACTCTTTTATTAAGCATTAGGTCTGTGATCTTACTCATACAGCACCAGTGGGAAAAAGCCTGGCATTAGGACCCCTAGCCTGGGTCTTCAAAACAATAGTAGTCCTTACAGATGCCTGCAGACCAATGACAACTCAGCATGTGATCACATGTGAATATAATAGGTATTCCTTACAAATGCCTGCGGGCCAATGATAAGTCAATATGCAAATGTTACAGACCCTGCATGGCTTTCCCCGCCTTTCAGGTATGCAAGTTTGTAACTGCAATTCATAACATTTCAATCACTGGTAAACTTTTCTTGGGTTCTCATGAGCCTTTGTATCATTTGTTTATTGTTTTTAATGTCCTCCTCTCCAGTTCCCAATGGGAATTGTCCTCCCTGTTGTGTTTGGAAGTGGAGAAGAACCTACAAGGGAAGGACGATAGGTCACACTGTATGGCCCCGTGTCTGGTTTTGTCTGATTACGTTTCTCTGAAGCCCCTTTGGACGTTCTTCTAAGTTAAAGGTGCTATATAAATGTAAGTTCTTGCTGAGGCTCTGTCGACTTTGCTTGATGATCGCACTGAAAACCGTTTCTGGATCTTGCCAAAGATCTGAGTAAAGCCCGTTCTCTGCCTGAGGGAACATGATATTCGGGGCCTGCAATTCCTTCACCTGTGGCCCTCTGTAGGTGCCTATGAGTCCCGTTCACATCCTAATTTGGACCCATGCCAATCACTTAAGATGCTGCAGTGTTCCTGAGAGTGATCCTTGACAAAAAGTTAAGAGTAACACTGTTACATGGCATGCTGTTGATTCATGGGGAGGGAGATGGGGGCGGGGGGTGGTCAGGGGAGGGGGGGTGGTGGTGGTGGTGGTGAATTGAATTGTCAGTAAAGGTGAGCATTGTGGTGTGGCAACAGTCAACGCTCATACATTAGCCGACAGTGGGACAGCCTCATACTGGTGCCACTCTGTCTTGGAGTTCTAGCACAAAGCTGTACAGGGGGGTCAGGCAAGGCTACAACTTTTCTTTAAAAAAACACTGTGTGCATGTATGCATTTAAGGGAAGCTAGGTAAACACATGAGGGAGAAAGGAATAGAAGGATATGCTGCTATTGTTACAAGGAGTAAGGTTGGAGGAGGCTCATGTGGAGCATAGACTAGTTGCACCGAATGGCTTGTTTCTGTGCTGTGCATTCTATGTAGCAAGAGTTGTAATTCAGGGGACGCGCGGCAGCCTGCAGTGGACACCGACCACGACGCTCGCCTTCTCCCCCACCCCACTCACCCCCGCCCCCTGCAGTCACGGTAAGCTGGAAGAAGGAGGAGACAAGATTTAGCTCTTACAGACTGTCAGTGTTACTGAACTGCTCAGATATCATAAGAACATAAGAAATAGGAGCAGGAGTAGGCCAGATGGCCTCTCGAGCCTGCTCCTCCATTCAATAAGATCATTGCTGATCTTCTACCTCAACTCCACTTTCCTGCACTATCCCCATATCCCTTGATTCCCCTAGAGTCCAAAAATCTATCAATCTCAGCCTTGAATATACTCAAAGACTCAGCATCCACAGCCCTCTGGGGCAGAGAATTACAAAGATTTACAACCCACTGCGTGAAGAAATTCCTCCTCCTCTCAGTCTTAAATGGCCGACCCCTTATCCTGAGACTATGCCCCCTAGTTCTGGACTCTCCAGCCAGGAGAAACATCCTCTCAGCATCTACCCTGTCAATCCCCCTCAGAATCTTATATGTTTTAATGAGATCACACCTCATTCTTCTAAACACCAGAGAGTATAGGCCCAATCTACTCAATCTCTCCTCATAGGACAGCCCTCTCATCCCAGGAATCAATGTAGTGAACCTTCATTGCACTGTCTCCAAGGCAAGTATATCCTTCCTTTGGTACAGAGACCAAACTGTACACAATACTCCAGATGTGGCCTCACTTGCTCTTGTTTTATCATTTTGCCAACTGGTGCCAACTGGTTTAATGTTACCGAGTGCAAATGTGGCTTTTCATGCTTGTGCATGTGTGGATTTGAGACTGGGTTAAGTTAGTAGTGTTTAGTATGTGCTGTAAAATGCAGGGGCCCCCAAAACCCAACCTTTACACGGAAGTTCCCCCGCAAGAAAAAAGAAAACCCCTGCTGCAACCCCCCACCCACCCCCCTCACCCCGAAACCCACTGGAAGGCATGTGATGCTAATGTAAAAGCACCGAGATTGAGTTTTTATTAAACTCTCCCTGATTTATTTATACAGGACTCCTGGAATGGCGAACAGATGTGAAATGTTTTTGATTCCAAAAAGTTGCAAACTTTGCAGCACAAACCTCAATGTAAATACAAACCACCTGGAAGCCACATTATTCAGGATTACTCCACAATGGAACATTTTTACATTTACTTTATATTGTTTTTTCCTGTTATTTTTAAGGTCTTTCCTCTGATCTCTCTTCCCCCCACCCCCCACCAACCCCCATCCCCCCGCCATCCCTGCGGAGGGCAAGCAAGCAACTACGAACCTGCTGTTCCTGAACCAACCACTGGGGGCGAGATGCAGGAGGCCCAGGGTCAGATCACCCGCTGGGCTTCTGTTTCCCCTTTCTGTCAGGGGTACCTGTTCTAAAGTTTGTTTGGCCTGAGGTTGCCAAATCTGATTGGACGTATTCCTGGAGGTGTCATCACATGACCTCCTGCCTCAAAACTGCCCCCACACTCCCGTCATTTCATAGAAGCATAGACTGATGCAGCACAGCAAGAGGCCATTCAACCCATCATACCTGCGCCGGCTCTTTAGTAGAGTTATCCAATTCGTCCCACTCCCCTGCTTTTTCCCCACAGCCCTGTAATTTTTTCCCTTCATGTATTTATCCAATTCCCTTTGAAAGTTCCTATTGAATCTGAAGTCCGTTCCAGATCACAACAACTCGCTGCGTAAAAACATTCTCCTCATCTCGTCTCTGTTTATTTTTAACCAAAGATCTTAAGGGGGAGAAATTCTGTATCGCCCTGTTTGGGGCGCAATTATCAACCGGGGGCAAAGTTTAGCACCTGGCGCTAATTATCGCCTCTGGCTGCAAACTTGGCTTTTATCGCCCCTGGAGGTGATTGGAGCGTTAAATCAGGTGCTTCACACCTCTCTTAAGGCACTAACGCCGAGGAGCGAGATGCTACCTCAGAGCGCTGGCGAAGCTCAGGTGATGTCAGTCAGCAATGGAGCACAGACACACTGGTGCCGGACACTTCTTAAACTGCAAAACATTCCCCTCTACCTGTTGTTACTAGCGGCAGGCAGAAAGGCAGGGGGCGCCACTCAATATCCGGTCCGGGGCACTACCGGGGCGTTGCACACTCGACTGATGCCCCGATCTGCCGGCGCAGGAGATTGTGATGGTAGAGTTTAGCACCACTGCAAAAACTCTGGTCAATTTCGCAAGCGGCACAAACATCGCAGCGCCTGGGCGCTAGTTGCTTTGCGCCTTGTTAGCACCCTCTTAGGGCGCAAACGCGAGGCACTAATCAACCGAATTTTCCCCCCTAAATCTGTTGTCTAGAAATTCTCCGGTTTAGCGCTGGCTGTTAAGGCCGGTTTTGTTGAAAAAATCGTGGCTGCCTTGTTTCCGCCCGCTTCCAGCACGGGACACAGTGTCCACCATTTTAGTGAAGCCCAAGGCGCTGCTGTTGACAGTAGTGGCCTGGTGCAATACATTTAAAAAGTTTTTAAAGTGTGCAGCGCGTGCAGGGAGTGCTGCTGGATGCTTGCAAGGCTTTGGATGGTAAAGGAAAGCCTCTGCGAAGACAGAATATGCTGGAAATACTCAGCCAGTCAGGCAGCATCCACGCCTCTGCACTTGCTTAAAATCTGTTATATCCCTAACTTTTTCCAGTTCTGACGAAAGGTCATCGACCTGAAATGTTAACTCTGTTTCTCTCTCCACTGCTGCCTGGCCTGTATTTCCAACATTATCTGCTTTTATTTCAGATTTCCAGCATCCACAGTATTTTGCTTCTGAGAAGACCACTTGCTCACAGTCCTGGGGGGCACATGGAGATGAAGCACAGGCAGCAAAGGGAACAAGCTGTCTCAGTTGGAAGAGGAAGACGCAGAAGAAGAAGATATAGAAGAGGAGGAAGCAGAAGAGGAGGAAGCAGAAGGAAGGATGCAACCCAGACAGCCCCTTTCTGGCTGGGATATCCCGGATGGAATCATCCACTTGCAGTACCAGTGACCACAACCCCAATTCCCCTTTCAACATTTGTCCAACACCTTCCCTTCCCTCTGTTACTGACCATCACAGCGTCTCTTGGCCACAATGCTGAAATAAAAGCCACCACAAAGCAAACTTTCCAATCCTTTATCCATATATGCAGCCAATATGACATCAAGAAATAAACTAATCACCCTTGTGCATTCCCTTAGTGACTGTCTTGCGTGTGCCTTTGCCTGTCCTAGTGATGTCACACAGTGCTACCCCAGTGGCTGCAGCATGGCTGGTGGAAGGCTGCTGACGTTCAGTGGGGGACACTGCAGATGGCCTTGCAGGACGACCTCGAGGAGCTGGTGGCTGGGAGAGTCAAATCGAGTGACTGTGTTTCTTCTTCTTCACTTTTCTCTCCCTCTTCTTGGTCACCCACTGGCCGCACAGGCTGGATTTCTTGGGTGTGTGAAATGAGGAAGGCACAAGGGTGGAGTTGTGGTGAGGAGAAGACGGGAAAGTGAGAACTGAATGCTTATACCATGTGCACCTTGTAAATCAGAAGAGATTGTGGGATGAGGGGGAAGTGGGATATGAGAAAGAGGATAAAGTATGAGGATACCAGCATCTTGTATCCTTTCAGCCTTGCCGTTGGCCAAGGGCTCAGCCATGCCCCTGTCAAGAATGGCCCGCACCGTCTCCTCCAAGGGGGTGTGGTGAAGCTAGGAATGGGAGGTGTGCCCATGTTTGGTACAGATTGTTGGTAGGTGAATGATTGGGAATGGGGGGAAGTTGTGCATTGAGAAGTGTGTGAGGCTAGTGGTGTAGTTAGTAGGAGACGGCTTTTGAAGCTGCAGTTACTGACCTTGACCAGTGATCTGAGGTCATGAAACTTCTTTGGGCATTGGAGCCAGGTCATGGGAACGACACTGCTGGTAGTGACGGCCTCGGTGATCTGGTTCCACATCCTTCTTTCTGGAGAGGCTCCTTGCCCCCTGTGGGTAGAGGACCTCTCTTGTAGTGTTGACCCCCTGCACAAAAGTGGAGTGCTGCGTGTGAGACCCTAGGTGCCCCTTCCCAGGCTTGTTGAGCCATTTGTGTTAGTGCTTTTTTTTTATGTACAGAAGGCAGTGCAGCTTTAAGAGCTGAAGACTCCAATTTTGGAATTATTTTTCATTGTTTATTTTTTTTTCCAGAAGGCAGTAGAGTTCTGAGGGCTAAAGACTGTGGGGACGAAATTCCCCTTATTCGTGCCTCCAGTGGGAGGCGCTAATGGGGCACTAATGGCTTTGTGCTCCCCCCGACCCTCCTATCGGGTAGCGCCTCGATCTTCTGCGCCCAGAGATCATGATGTCATCTTCGAGCGCAGTGCCCCGGTAGCGCCTCGGAAGAAAAATTTGCAATCGCGCCCCGCAGTAGCGCCGGGCGATGTTACCGATTGCTGCAGGGGTCGCGAACACTGAGGCCGGCCACTCGCGGGTCACAACTTCGTGGGCGGCCAGCCAAAACTCCCCGGTGGCCCACATATCTAAAAATAAACCTTCAGAGCTCGCACCATGGGGCCCTTTAATGCCCCTGCAACAAGTGGCCAAGCGTGGCGCTGCCGAGCACTTCGCCCCGGATCGGGATGTTCCCCGCCTCTCGCGCTACAAGGCGTAAGTGGAGCTTGATTTAGCGCTCCACTTCCCTCTTGGAAGAAAAAATGGGAATTTAACTAATGGTTGAAAAAGTTAGAGCCTGGCACTAACTTTCCAAACATTTTTTACTTAGCGCCCAGACAGCCCTCATGGGGAATCTCACCCCCTGCTTATTTTTAATTTTTTTTTCATTTTAGAAGGCAGTTCCCCTTTAAGGGCTCGAGACTGCTTTCGAAAATGACAGGCTAGCTTTAAGACAATGCTGGCTTGCTCCGGGGATGCTACGGCCACGCTACATTGGGCCTCCTGCTGAGCGTACCGCCTGAAACAGCGCGTTACTCGGTAGGTTCAGCGCTCCGATCATCATTTAAATCAGCAGGCACCTCCAAAATAACGGTGCTGCCTACGCTCTTTTTACGGGCGGGAGTTAGCCTCGCCCCGCGGTGGCATTGCCCGTTTTCCCACGTTATCGAATTTCTAGGCTTGTCTTCCTGCCAGTGGAAATAGTTTCTATGAACCATTGCCCAACATGTTCATCCGCACAGCCTTCCCAGCCAATCCGAGAGTGAACAGACTCTTCATTACCCGATTGGATGATTCTTGACCGTCAGTCAAACGGCCGTTTTCTCCCCCCCCCCCCATCTCCGATATTTTTATCACTAATAAACAAAAGTGCTCAAAGAAATGTTTTTCTGAAGCACATTTTTTTTTAATGCCTCTATGATGTTTCTCCTGGGTTGCTCGCAATGTGTCCTGGAGATTAGTCTATAGTTTCTGGAGACTCCAGGGCAATCCTGGAGGGTTGGCAACCTTACCACAGTCTTCAATGGATAACTGCACAGCCCAGTTGAGTGCTGAGCTACATAGATCAAGAAGATTCAGTCCCTGGGCTGCAGTGAGCCACAGTAAGCAGCCTGGACTAAGGCGGGGAGTGGGGGGGGGGTGAAATCCACTAGAGTTCCCACTCTATTCACTAACCAATGACGGGAAAGGTTGGGTTTGTAGGTCTTGAGGCAGAAGAAGATTAAACACGGGTGTGATGCCTTCATGTCCCCTTCCCTAACCATTGGAAAAGCTTCAGGGGTATAGTTAAAATCAGCAATGTTCAGGTTCCTGTGTGTGCTGTTTCTAGGGAGACGTTAACCCAAAGGGTCAACCAAAAAGAGGTTGTTGCCTGCCAAGCACAGGGGGACGGAGTGCAAGAAGGCTAAAGCCTAGAATTGGTTCAAGCTGGACCTGCCGCGTCGGCCCGAGGCCCACCCGATATTGGGTCTCGGGCCTCATTTACATCGGACCAGCAAGCTGAAGATACCTGCTGAGCCTCTCCAGGCAGCTCACCGTCAAAGACAATTTCAATTTTAGGCCATTACCTCATCAGCAGCCCCTGGGTACGTCCTGGGAGAGGGGGGGCGGTGGGTAAGTGATCGGAAGGGAGGGGGTAACTGGGAGAGGGGGTAAGCAATCCGGAGTGAGGGAAGATGACTGGGAGATGTGTATGTAACCTGTTCCACCTTAAGAGAGCTTAAGCCTGTTCCACCTTAAGAGATGTACTACTTTCTCAGGCTGCTGTAGACGTAATACCGGGGGTGAACACACCAGTATATAAGCACTGTGCAGTAATCTTGTATTCAGAATAGTCCCTACCTCCAACCAGTAAAGACCTGTTTTTGATTGTTATTAATTAGTCTGTGTCTTAATTAACTAGATAACTCACAGATTTAACAGGAGAGGGGGATAAGTGATTGGGAGGGAGGGGGTAACTGGGAGAGGGGGATAAGTGATTGGGAGGGAGGGAGTAACTGGAAGAGGGGGATAAGTGATTGGGAGGGAGGGGGGTAACTGGGAGAGGGGGATAGTTGATTGGGAGGGAGGGGGTAACTGGGAGAGGGGGATAAGTGATTGGGAGGGAGGGGGTAACTGGGAGAGGGGGATAAGTGATTGGGAGGGAGGGGGTAACTGGGAGAGGGGGATAACTGATTGGGAGGGAGGGGGTAACTGGGAGAGGGGAATAAGTGATTGGGAAGGGGGGTAACTGGAAGAGGGGGATAAGTGATTGGGAGGGAGGGGGTAACTGGGAGAGGGGGCTACGTGATTGGGAGGGGGTAACTGGGAGAGGGGGTAAGTGATTGGGAGGGGGGTGATTGGGAGGGAAGGGGGTAACTGGGAGAGGGGGATAAGTGATTGGGAGGGAGGGGGTAACTGGGAGAGGGGGATAGTTGATTGGGAGGGGGTAACTGGGAGAGGGGGATAAGTGATTGGGAAGGAGGGGGGTCACTGGGAGAGGGGGATAGTTGATTGGGAGGGAGGGGGGTAACTGGGAGAGGGGGATAAGTGATTGGGAGGGAGGGGGTAACTGGGAGAGGGGGATAAGTGATTGGGAAGGAGGGGGTAACTGGGAGAGGGGGATACGTGATTGGGAGGGAGGGGGGTCACTGGGAGAGGGGGATAAGTGATTGGGAGGGAGGGGGTCACTGGGAGAGGGGGATAAGTGATTGGGAGAGGGGGTAACTGGGAGAGGGGGATAAGTGATTGGGAGGGGGGTCACTGGGAGAGGGGGATAAGTGATTGGGAGAGGGGGTAACTGGGAGAGGGGGATAAGTGATTGGGAGGGAGGGGGTAACTGGGAGAGGGGGATAAGTGATTGGGAGAGGGGGTAACTGGGAGAGGGGGTAAGTGATTGGGAGGGGGGTCACTGGGAGAGGGGGATAAGTGATTGGGAGAGGGGGTAACTGGGAGAGGGGGATAAGTGATTGGGAGGGGGGTCACTGGGAGAGGGGGATAAGTGATTGGGAGAGGGGGTAACTGGGAGAGGGGGATAAGTGATTGGGAGGGGGGGTCACTGGGAGAGGGGGATAAGTGATTGGGAGAGGGGGTAACTGGGAGAGGGGGATAAGTGATTGGGAGGGAGGGGGTAACTGGGAGAGGGGGATAAGTGATTGGGAGGGGGGGTCACTGGGAGAGGGGGATAAGTGATTGGGAGGGGGGGTAACTGGGAGAGGGGGATAAGTGATTGGGAGGGGGGTCACTGGGAGAGGGGGATAAGTGATTGGGAGGGTGTTACACCATAATGTAGCTTCATGCCATAGAGACAGTTGGTGTAGCGACATGGTGCAGCACACAAGGGGATAACTTCCAGCAAATTTCCAGGCTCACCAATGAAGACAGAGAGTAAAGGATGTGAAGGAATAGCCATGATTCAGAGAAATACGCGATACTATGAACAGATTTCTAATATATTATTAATAAAAGACATACTGGGTTTAAAAGACACAAGTCTCAGCAGACAGGCTGTAAACAGAAATACAGGCTTCTGAGAAAAGATCAGTTGATAACAAAGTTGTAAACAAGCTTTGAAATGGGAATTAGTTAAATATTCTAAAACAATGAAAGATTGAAGCAAACCATTGGTGGTTCCGAAAGGTCTATGGTTTGCAACGAACACAATGGGAAGACCCAATTTAGGTGTTACAAGCTGACACGATAAAACAGAAATACAAACATTAAAAGAGGCATGTGCCTTTGAAAACATGACATCAAGTAAAGAAACCTGCTGGTCAAATAGTTTTATGTTAAACTTGGATGACAGGAGATACGATTAAATATGCAACCAATTGAGATAGCTAGAAAACAAGTAAACACACAGTTAAAGTGGTTTTGATTTACATATAGTAAAAACCATACCAACAACTTTGAAGATATAACTTCAATAGATGACACCAAGCAATTGCATTGTGTTTGTATTAAACTTGAAGCAGAATGGAGTCAAAATGTCTGCTAAAAAGTAGTTAAGCCAATATTAAGAAATGATGAATGAAGAATCTTCGGTAAGAAAGGCATCAAACAGAAACCATAGCTGTCATTGTTTTTATGATAGTTTTTGGAACACCTAAAAGTAGAGAAATAATTTTCCATGCAATAGTTGAATTGATAGTAACATAGAAAGCATTCAAACAGAGGGATCAATAAAGACAATTAGCTGACATCAGCAGGGAACATTAAAGAAGAAACCAAAGCCAAAAGGGTATAAAAATAAGACCTTTTTAACAGAAAGTTTGAATTCGTTGAACGGGCAGGGCATTTCTCAACTTTCCAGAGGCATCTCTGTAAGTTTTTAACTATGAGTCTCGGGTATATCAAAGTGATTGATTTTTGGTGGAGGTTCTGGATTTAGAAATAAGAAATAAGAAATGTAAGGATTTAGAAATAAGAAATAAGAAATATTCTGGATTTAGAAATAATAAATAAGGAATATAACGAAGTAAAGATTTGAGAATAAGGATCTCTGAGAAATAAGAAATGTAAGCTAATTGTACTTTGAATTGTTAATGTTGCGACTGATTCAACAGATGTTAACTGAATGCAGGCTCTTAAATAAAACTATATATTTTTAGAATTGTCTCAAAGGAGTGAATCTGTATAGATTCGCAAACCCACAAATTCTGTACACTCTTTGGTAAGGAGTTGCAGAATTCTGGGGGGTATTCCGGACCCTTATAATATCCGGAAGGTTACAGTCTAGTTCAACTTATTAAAAGTACTATCCGGAGGATGGTAACATCTTTAGTCGTTCCTTTCCTTTGGGGAGAGATAGCCTGAACCTTTAGACTCATTTAAGCGCCTTATGGAATTCGGCTATCTCTAACTTAAGTTGAAGGTGAACGTCTGGGGAATACGCCTGATCTGGAATAGCCCAAAAGGGCTAGGACTGTAATTATCCCTTCAAGGAAACAGTGAGTGACAGAGAATGGAAGGAAGAAATAAAGGGCGAGCAGTGAGAAAGAGTGAAATGAAGACACGCACGGGGTGAGGGAAAGGCAGAGGTGAGCAGCATGGAGCGAGTGAGAAAGAGAGCGTCACAGAGAAAGACATGCAGAGTGGAGAGGTACAGACAGAGTGGGAAACAAGGAGAGACAGAGATAAATTGGGAGAAAGAGACGCAACAGAGGGACAGAGTGAGAGAAAAGAGTTGGGACAGAGGACAGGGCGAAAGGGGAAAACAAAGTGAGATGAAGAATGGCAGAGTGAGGGAGACTGTTCATTCATTTCAGTAGATGCCATTTAATCACATTGCTCAACTAATTACACACTAATGTGTGGTTTCACATTATTCAAACATATTGTGACGTATTGTGCCTGTGAACCACTGCTGATCCGGCGACTGATGCAGTTCATTCTGTGGGCTCTGCTGCCACCTGGTTTTCATACCAGTTATTGCTATGAAAAAGAAACGGTGTTGAAAACCAACACTGGAATAACAACAGAAAATGCTGGAAAAACTCAGAAGGCCAGGCAACATCCGTGGAGAGAAATTAGAGTCGACGTTTCGGGTCTAACCCTTTTTCAAAACACTGTATCTGTGTCTTCCCTTCCTCTGTTTTCTCTCTCAACTTTATTTTTGAACTGTCCACTTAATCTGTCTTTTTTGTTTACACTTTTTTTTTCTCTATAAAAGTTGTGTCATCAAAATCATTTCCTTACTGTATTTCCTCTTCGATCCCACTGTTCATTCTGTAGGACAGAACAACCTCCAAAATATTCGGCTTTCATCAGCTCGAAAGATTGATTACCGACCCAATCACGAGCAGATTTATTCAGCGCATGAAAACAGGTGGGACTGACTGACGAGAAACCACAGGTAAAGATAGTACGCGAGCAAGTAACCTTGTTCACCGTGCGTGACGGGCTGACGGGACGTTGGCGAACTCCTAGCTCAGTTCAGGGACCTCGCACATCGCACACTGCCAAACAAAGCTAATTTATTAACTATCGGGCATTTGTGAAGAAAGGCACAGACTTACTTGCATTTATACAGCACCTTTCAGAATGTCCCAAAATGCTGGAAGTACTTTTGAAGTCTAGTCACTATTGTAATGTAGAATCAGCAGCAGCCAATTTGTGAACAGCAAGATCCCACAAACCGCAATGAGATAATGGCCAGATAATCTGTTTTTTAGTGATGTTGTTGAGATGTAAATGTTGTACAGGACACCAGGAGAACTCCCCTGCTATTCTTCGAATAGTGCCATGGGATCTTTTACGTCCACATGAGAGGGCAGACGGGGCTAATACCTCATCCGAAAGACGGCACCTACCGACAGTGCAGCATCCCCTCAGCACTGCACTGCAGTGTCAGCCTGGATTACATGCTGAAATCTCTGGAGTGGGAATTGAACCCACAACCTTTTGACTGAGAGGCGAGAGTGCTGCCCACTGAGCCACAGCTGACACATAAAAATTAAAGTACTAGACATACTGGTTGGGCTGCAGTCGTGCTGGAGCTGCCGCCAGTGAGCTGAAGTTACAGGCCCATTGGATACACAGTTGTGGAAAGGGGCAGTGAGGTTGGTTATGTCACAGAGAGACCCAAGTGATCACATAAGCACCTTAGCTGCTGTGTGAACCTTACCTCACCCGCGAGGAAGTGACTCAATGCACCATGGCTGCCCCAGAGGAAGGAGAGGGAGGTGAGATTACAAGACCTCCTGTCGGAGAGCAAAAATGGGTTCCTCAGGTGGAGCAGACCAGTCCAGTTACCTCGCGTGTAGAAACGCCAAGCTGGTGGCAATATTTCCACCAGGAGCACAGGTGATTCGAGCGAGTGCCACCTGCCGCACACGATGAGGGAGAACGTGGATGCACGGGACATAAGATGCTGCACCTGGGCGTTATACAGCCATCTGAGACCTTCAGGGCATCACCGATCGTATTGGTCCATATGAAGGACAATAGTCTGCATGCTCGCATTGGCTCCTGTTCTGGCAACGCCTGGATTGTAAATTCTTATCCTTCTATTCAAATCCCTCCAAGGCCTCCTCCAGCCCTACAAACTTCCAAGAACTCTGCGTTCATCCAATTCTGGCCATTGCAGATCCCCGATTTTCATCGCTCCACCATTGGCGGCCGCGCCTTCAGCTGCCTAGGCCCTAAGCTCTGGAATTCCCTCCCTAAACCTCTCCGCCTCTCTATCCTCCTTTAAGTTACTCCTTAAAACCTACCTCTTTGACCAAGCTTTTGGTCACCTGCCCTAATATCTCTTTATGTGGCTCAGTGTTGAATTTTGTCTGATTTACGCTCCTGTGAAGCGCCTTGGGACGTTTTGCAATGTTAAAGCCACTACAGAAATGCAAGTTGTGTAGATTATCATTGGAAGCTAACTGAGCTGACACCGATTGCCTCCTGTCCTGTGCCTCGCACAGAGGAGGTATTTGGAAAGCCAGGGGGCACTGCATGTCTGACAGCGCTCAACCCAGTGAAAGGTGATCACCCCTTGTGCTTGCTACACTGTCGGGGCTTTTGGAGTTGACAGCCCTGGCTTTCAGAATGAAAAGTGTGTCCCCAGCGACTGCTGGATTCCCCTCTGACAGGGACTGACCATTATCCCCCGGCACTCATCCCTGACGTTGCCAGTTTCAGCCACACATGGTGTTACTACATCATCCACAGATCAGCCTGAAAAGTGCACTGTCTGCAAGGCTGGGGTTTTGTTCTGGGATCGCTGTGTGGGGGGGCGGGGCAACAGAGACCCATGGCGATGGAGGGGCTGGCTAAGCTGAACAAGTACAGTGAACATTTGTTTTTTTTATTATTGTGAACATTTGTTATGTTACTGGGTGTTCTTTTGCTGTTTAACAACATTGTTTTAAGTTGCTGTCCAGTGTAGTGTTATTCTGCCACCTGCTGACCGTGGGGAGAATCACAGGAGGTAGTCGGGGGGGAAAAAAACTGAAGACGGTTTTCTGTGCCTTCTCTGGGCTCGCTGTGAGCTTACCTAAATACCCAGGCAAGTGAAAGCACGGGTAGGACGTGGGGACCTAGAATTCATCAATGACCATCTGAAACACGAGGGGAATATCTGAAGTACAAATGAGAAAAATAAATGGTATTATAAACACACAATAACTGTCAGTATTAACCCATCACTAACAAGTGTACCATGACTGATATAAACAAGGGGGCACTTGTGTCTGAGGGGGGGGCTGTAATATAAACAAGGGAGGGAGTGCTCTAATCTAGGTAAATGCACGTGTCCGTTCCTGTTAACTAACCGTCGTTTGAAATCCGGAGATATACCTGTCTGCAGCCTGTAAATAAAACCATTGATCAGGTGGATAATCCCGAATCATGTCTGGTGAGAGTGCCGCCGTTCAGTCTTGATTCACTGGGGCAGAAATAGGGCTCTGTAGCGTCAGTTCTTTACGCGCTAATCAGTCTCCTGAAGGTCAAAAATCGGGTCCTAGATGCGCATACACAGTTCTGATGGGAAGTGCGCCAGACGCCATCTTGGTACAGTAGTTTGAGCCCGCACACCTAACGACCGCCAGCAGCATGCAGAGCAGGCAGATTATGACTCAGTGAGCAACGCTGATTTAATGCCAGCACTGTCATTTTCAAGCTCCACGCTCCAGCCAACTCGCTCTCTTAACCTCCCACAGCTGAACACAAAATTAAATGGCATGAAGGACCCGCACCAGCACTACTTAAAGGGATCACAAAGGTTTTTTTATTCGTTCCTAGGATGTGGGCATCGCTGGCAACGTCAGCATTTATTGCCCATCCTTAATTGCCCTTGAGAAGGTGGTGGTGAGCCGCCTTCTTGAACTGCTTCAGTCCGTGTGGTAAAGTTACTCCTGCAGTGCTGTTAGGGAGGGAGTTCCAGGATTTTGACCCAGCAACGATGAAGGATCGGCGATATACTTCCAAGTCAGGATGGTGTGTGACTTGGACGGGAACTTGGAGGTAATAGTGTTCCCATGCGCCTGCTGCCCTTGTCCTTCTAGGTGGAAGAGGTCGCGGGTTTGGGAGGTGCTGCCGAAGAAGCCTTGGCGAGTTGCTGCAGTGCATCTTGTGGATGATACACACTGCAGCTACGGTACGCCGGTGGTGGAGGGAGTGAATGTTTAAGGTGTTGGATGAGGTTCCAATCAAGCAGGCTGCTTTGTCCTGGATGGTGTCGAGCTTCTTGAGTGTTGTTGGAGCTGCACTCATCCAGGCAAGTGGAGAATATTCCATCACACTCCTTACTTGTGCATTGTAGATGGTGGGAAGGCTTTGGGGAGTCAGGAGGTGAGACATTCACTGCAGAATACGCAGCCTCTGACCTGTTCTTGTAGCTAGAGTATTTATGTGGCTGGTCCAGTTAAGTTTCTAGTCAATGGTGACTCCCAGGATATTGATGGTGGGGAATTCAACGATGGTAATGCCGTTGAATATCAAGGAGCGGTGGTTAGACTCTCGCTTGTTGGAGATACTCATTGCCTGACAGTTCTGTGGCGCGAATGTTACTTGCCACAAGCCTGAATGTCGTCCAGGTCTTGTTGTATGCGGGCATGGACTGCTTCATTATCTGAGGAGTTCCGAATGGAACTGAATACTGTGCAGTCATCAGCGAACCTTCCCCTTCTGACCTTATGATGAAGGGAAGGTCATTGATGAAGCAGCTGAAGATGGTTGAGCCTTGGACACTGCTCTGAGGAACTCCTGCAGTGATGTCCTGGGGTTGTGATGATTGGCCTCCAACAACCACAACCACCTACCTTTGTGCTAGGTATGACTCCAGCCAGTGGAGAGTTTTCCCCTGATTCCCATTGACTTCAGTTTTACTAGGGCTCCTTGATGCCACACTCGGTCAAATGCTGCCTTGATGTCAAGGACAGTCACTCTCACCTCACCTCTGGAATTCAGCTCCTTTGTCCATGTTTGGACCAAGATTGTAATGAGGTCTGGAGCCGAGTGGTGGAACCCAAACTGAGCATTGGTAAGCAGGTTATTGGTAAGTGCACTGATAGCACTGTCGACGACATCTTCCATCACTTTGCTAATGATTGAGAGTAGACTGATGGGGCGGTAATTGGCTGGATTGGATTTGTCCTGCTTTTTGTGGACTGGACATACCTGGGCAGTTTTCCACATTGTCGGGTAGATGCCAGTGTTGTAGCTGTGCTGGAACAGCTTGGCTAGAGGCGTGGCTTGTTCTGAAGCACAAGTCTTCAGCACGATAGCCGGGATGTTGTTGGGGCTTATAGTCTTTGCTTTATCTAGTGCACTCAGCCGTGATATCATGTGGAGTGAATCGAATTGGTTGAAGACTGGCTTCTGTGATGGTGGGGATCTCAGAGGAGGCCGATATGAATCATCCACTCGGTACTTCCGGCTGAAGATGTTTGCAAATGCTTCAGCCTTGTCTTTTGCACTCACGTCATGGCTCCGCCATTATTGAAGATGGGGATATTCATGGAGCCTCCTCCTCCCATTAGTTATAGAATCATAGAATCATACAATGGTTACTGCATGGAAGAAAGCCATTTGGCCCGTCGAGCCCGTGCCGGCTCTCTGCAAAAGCACTTCAGCTAGTCCCACTCCCCCACCCTTTCCCCGTAGCCCTGCAAATTTCCTTCCTTTAGGTATTTATCCAACTCCCTTTTGAAAGCCATGATTGAGTCTGCCTCTACCACCCTTTCAGGCAGTGCATTCCAGATCCTAACCACTCGCTGAATAAGAACATTTTTTCTTACGTCGCCTTTGGTTCTTTTGCCAATCACCTTAAATCTGTGTCCTCTGGTTCTCGACCCTTCTGACAATGGGAACAGTTTCTCTCTATCTACTCTGTCCCCTCATGATTTTGAACATCTCTATCAAATCCCCTCTCAATCTTCTCTATTCCAAGGAGAACACCCCCAGCTTCTCCAGTCTATCAACATAACTAAAGTCCCTCATTCCTGGAATCATTCTCGTAAATATTTTCTGCACCCTCTCTAAGGCCTTCACATCCTTCCTAAAGTGTGGTGCCCAGAATTGGACACAGTATTCCAGTTGGGGCCAAACCAGTGTTTTATACAGGTTCATCATAATTTCCACACTTCTGTACTCTATACCTCTATTCATGAAGCGCAGGATCCCGTAAGGCTTTTTTTGAGGATGTAACTGGCAAAATAGATAAGGGAGAACCAGTGGATGTGGTGTATTTGGACTTTCAGAAGGCTTTCGATAAGGTCCCGCATAAGAGATTAGCGTGTAAAGTTAAGGCACATGGGATTGGGGGCAAGGTATTGACTTGGATAGAGAACTGGTTGGCAGACAGAAAGCAAAGAGTTGGAATAAACTGGTCTTTTTCCGAGTGGCAGGCAGTGACTAGTGGGGAACCGCAGGGATCGGTCCTAGGACCCCAGCTATTCACGATATATATTAATGATCTAGACAAGGGAACTAGATGTAATATCTCCAAGTTTGCAGATGACACAAAGCTGGGTGGGCGTGTGTGCTGTGAGGAGGATGCCGAGAAACTCCAGTATGATTTGGACAGGTTGGGTGATTGGGCAGAAGCATGGCAGATGCAATATAATGTGGATAAATGCGAGGTTATCCACTTTGGTGTCAAAAACAGGACGGCAGATTATTATCTGAATGGCAATAGATTGGGAGAAGGGGAAGTGCAACGAGACCTGGGTGTCCTTGTGCACCAGTCGCTGAAGGTAAGCATGCAGGTGCAGCAGGCGGTTAAGAAGGCAAATGGTATGTTGGCCTTCGTAGCAAGAGGGTGCGAGTACAGGAACAAGGATGTCTTGCTGCAGTTGTACAGGGCCTTGGTGAGACCACATCTTGAGTATTGTGTGCAGTTTTGGTCGCCTTATCTGAGGAAGGATGTTCTTGCCATGGAGGGAGTGCAGCGAAGATTCACCAGGCTGATACCTGGGATGGCAGGAATGACATATGAGGAGAGATTGGGTCGATTGGGCTTGTACTCACTGGAGTTTAGAAGAATGAGAGGGGATTCTCATTGAAACTTATAAAATTCTAACAGGACTAGACAGACTAGATGCAGGAAGGATGTTCCCAATGGCCTGGGAGTCCAGAACCAGGGGTCACAGTCTAAGGATAAGGGGTAAGCCATTTAGGACAGAGATGAGGTGAACCTGTGGAATTCTCTACCACAGAAGGCAGTAGAGGCCAATTCATTAAATATATTCAAGAAGGAGTTAGAATTATTTCTTAAGGCTAAAGGGATCAAGGGGTACGGGGAGAAAGCAGGGACCGGGTACTGAATTTGGATGATCAGCCATGATCTCATTGAATGGCGGAGCAGGCTCGAGGGGCCGAATGGCCTACTCCTGCTCCTATCTTCTATGTTTTTTAACTGCTTTCTCAACCTGCCCTGCCACCTTCAATGATTTGTTCACATATACCCCCAGGTCTCTCTCTGTTTGTGCACCCCCTTCAGGATTGTACCATTTAGTTTATATTGCCTCTCCTCATTCTTTCTACCAAAATATATCACTTTGCACTTTTCTGCATTAAATTTCACCTGCCACCTGTCTGCCCATTTCACCAGCTTGTCTATATCCTCTTGAAGTTGATCACTCTCCTCCTCACTGTTTACTGTACTTTTGTGTCATCTGTAAATGTTGAAATTGAGCCCTGTACACCCAAGTCCAAGTCACTAATATATATCAAGAAAAGCCCCCTGGGGAACACCACTGTATACCTTCCTCCAGTCCGAAAAACAACCGTTCACTACTACTCTGTTTCCTGTCACTTAGCCAATTCCGTATCCATGCTGCCACTGTCCCTTTTATTCGATGGGCTTCAACATTGCTGGCAAACCTATTATGTGGCACTTTGTCGAATGCCTTTTGGAAATCCATGTATACCACATCAACCGCATTGCCCTCATCAACCCTCTCTGTTACCTCATCAAAGAACTCAATCAAGTTAGTTAAATACAATTTGCCTTTAACAAATCCATGCTGGCTTTCCTTAATTAATCCATACTTGTCCAAGTGATTGTTAATTTTGTCCCTGATTACTGTTTCTAAAAGCTTCCCCACTATCGAGGTCAAACTGACTGGCCTGTAATTGCTGGGTTTATCTTTACATCCTTTTTGAACAATGGTGTAACATTTGCAATTCTACAGTCCTCGGGCACCACCACCTTATCTAAGGAGGATTGGAAGATTATGGTTAGTAATCTCTGCGGTTTCCTCCCTCAATTCCCTCAGCATCCTAGGATGTATCCCATCCTCTCCTGGTGATTTACCTACTTTTATTAAGTACAGCCAACCTTTCTAATACCTCCTCTTTATCAATTTTTCTCCTATCAAGTGTCTCCACTACCTCCTCCTTTACTATGTTGAGGGCAGCATCCTCTTCCTTGGTGAAGACAGATGCAAAGTACTCGTTTAGTACCTCAGTCATACCCTCTGTCTCCATGCATAGGTCTCCTTTTTGGTCCCTAATCAGCCCCACCCCTCCTCTTACTACCCTTTTACTATTTATATGCCTATAGAAGACTTTTAGATTACCTTTTATGTTAGCTGCCATTCTATTCTCATCTCTTCTCTTTGCCCCTCTTATTTTCTTTTTCACTTCTCCTCTGACCTTTCTATATATAGCCTGATTCTCAGATGTATTTGCAACCTGACATCTGTCATACGTGCTCATTTTCAGCTTCATCATATTCTCTATCTCTGTTTATTTGTCCACCACCAATCACGACTAGATGTGGCAGGACTGCAGAGCTTTGATCTGATCTGTTGATTGTGGGATCGCTTAGCTCTGTCTATAGCATGCTGCTTCTGCTGTTAAGCTTGCATGTAGTCAGTCCTGTGTTGCAGCTTCCCCAGGTTGGCACCTCATTTTTAGGTACACCTGGTGCTGCTCCTGGTATGCTCTTCTGCATTCCACATTGAACCAGGGTTGGTCCGCTGGCTTGATGATAATGGTAGAGTGAGGGATGTGCCGGGCCATGAAGTTACAGATTGTGGTGGAATACAATTCTGCTGCTGCTGATGGCCCACAGTGCCTCATGGGTGCCCAGTTTCGAGGTGCTAGATCTGTTCTGAATCTATACCATTTAGCACAGTGGTAGTGCCACACAACATGATGGAGGGTGTCTTCAGTGTGAAGACGGGACTTCATCTCCACAAGGACTGTGCGGTGGTCACTGCTACCAATGCTGTCATGGACAGATGCATCTGTGATAGGTAGATTGGTAAGACGAGGTCAAGTAGGTTTTTCCCTCATGTTAATTCTCTGACCAGCTGCCGCAGGCCCAGTCTGGCAGTTATGTCCTTCAGGACTCGGCCAGCTTGGTCAGTAGTGGTGCTACCGAGCCACTCTTGGTGATGGACCATGAATCCCCCACCCAGAGTACATTCTGTGCCCTTGCTACTCTCAGTGCTTCTTCCAAGTGGTGTTCAACATGGAGGAGCACTGATTCATCAGCTGAGGGAGGGCGGTAGGTGGTAATCAGCAGGAGGTTTCCTTGTCCATGCTTGACCTGAAGCCATGAGACTTCATGGGGTCCAGAGTCAATGTTGAGGACTCCCAGGGCCACTCTATCCTGACTGTATACCACTGTGCCACCACCCTCGGTGGGTTTGTCCTGCCAGTGGGACAGGACATACCCAGGGATGGTGATGGAGGAGTCTGGGACATTGATACTTCCAGGTTAGTTGCTAGATTTATTCTTGCTGCTGGTGCAATTCTGCGTGGTTTTGGAGCTTTCCTATACTTGTCTAAATTTTCAGTAGTCTACAGGGAGAGGTCTGACTGGTGCTGAAGTACTTTTTGATGGTTTAAAGGCTTGTGCTGAAACAAGTTGCTTGCAGACATGGGTGGCCTGGTGGGCCTTCCTCTTGGAATTGAGCATAACTGGGAGAATGAAGAGAGACCACTCAGAGCAGCTCAAGCTGCCAGAAGAGGGAGGAGGAGGGGGAGAAGGGCTGTCAGCAAGAGGCCTTATCCACCCTGGGTCTTCAGGGATCAATTCTCTTCGCTCAACTTCAGCGACGACCAATTCTTGAAACGTCTTCGCTTCACTAAAGAGGTTGTGACTGAAATCTACCAAATGCTGCAGCCACAACTGCAACCTCAAAGTAGGGCAAGGACAGCATTGCTTGTGGCTGTCAAGGTGACCCTGGCTCTTAACTTTTATGTGCCTGGCTCGTTCCAGGCTGCTGCTGAAGATATAAGAAACATCTCGCAGTTTGCAGTATTCTGCTCCATAAGGGAAGTCACTGAGACTCTCTATACAAAAACAGACAGCTTCATCTCAATCCCTCTTGCCAGAGACAAGCAGGTGGAGTGAGCACGAGGGTTTGCTCGGATTGCAGGCTTCCCCATGGTGCAGGGTGCCATCGACTGCACGCACATTGCTTTGCGTGGGCCTTATGTGAACTCTGCCTTTTTCCTGAACCGAGAGGGATTCCAGTCCCTCAGTGTGCAGCTGGTGTGCGACCACAGGCAGCGCATCAGGCAGGTCAATGCCTGGTATCCTGGCAGTAGTCACGATTTGTTCATTCTGCAGCCATCCACTGTTCTGGCTGTGTTTGAATCACCATGGCAAGTCAAAGGCTGGCTACTGGGCAACAAGATTATCCACTCATGACATGGCTCATGACTCCAGTCACGTGCACAGCAGGCACACAATGAGAGCCATGCTGCCACAAGGAACATTATAGAGCACACCATCGGCATCCTCAAGCAACGCTTCCGCTACCTGGACCGCTCTGGAGGAGCCCTGCGTACTCAGCTGAGCGGGTACCAAGATCTGTAATGGTATGCTGCATGCTACATAACCTGGTCATTAGGAGGGAACAGCCCTTGCCACCACCTATCAGGCGAGAAGCTGAGGAACAGGAGCACGAGGAGAAAGTGAAGGAGGAGGAGGTGGAGGAGGAGCAAGTGCAACAGGAAGAGGAGGAACAGGAAGAGGAAGGGAGGCTGCAATGCAGACAGTCCCTTTCTGCCTGGGCTCTACGTGATCAAATAATTCGGGAGTGATACCAGTAACCTCAACCACAATCCCCATTCTCCAACAGTCCCACACTCCTTACCTTCCCTCTGTCACTGACCATCACATCGTCCTCTTTTCCACAATGCAAAAATAAAAGCCACCAGAAAATACACATTCCAATTTAAATTTATAAATTAAATCATGACAGAATGCATACAAAATGAATCTAATCACCCCTGTACACTCCCTTAGTATATTCAAGTATATTCAAGACAGATATCAATAGATTTTTGAATATTAAGGGAATCAAGGGATATGGGGATCAGGCAGGAAAGTGGAGATGAGGTAGAGGATCAGCCATGATCTAATTGAATGGTGGAGCAGGCTCAAAGGGCCAAATGGCCTACTCCTGCTCCTATTTCTTATGTTCTTAGTGCCTCTTTCGTGTGCCTTTGCCTGTCCTAGTGCTCTTCGAAGTGCTTCCCCAGTGGCTGCAGCATGCTGGTGGAAGGCTGCTGAACTCCAATTGAGGACACTGCAAATGGCCTTGGAGGGCGACCTCGAGCAGTTCTGGGCCTGGAAGACCCGGCTTCAGACTGCACCACCTTGGCCTGGGCTGCAGCAGACTGGGCCGGCTGACTGACAGTCAACAGCAAGGGCACTGGCGGAATGGCAGGGGTGGGAGCAGGAATGCTGTCATCCTGAGAGAGGACAGCAGGTTTGTACTCCCTGGAACCACTGCCACCCCCGCCCCCCCTCCCCCCCCCCCCCAGGGCGGCGCCTCAGCAATCCTAATAATTCTTTGGAGAACAGATTGATGAACTGCTGTGATGCCCTGGAAGCCCCTTTGCACACTGGTGACCAGAGCCATGGTGGTAGCAATCTGAGCTTGCATGGCAGCAAGCTGGCCTTGCATGACATCAGTCTGAGCTTGCATGGCGGCACTCAGACCTTTGGAGGATTCAGCATGTGCTGCAATGCAAGATGAGACATTGGCCATCTGACGCTGCATCATGGTTTGTTCCACAGGTGTGCTGATGGAGGTGACCACCTACTTCATGTTGGAAAGGATGGGCTCCAAGCTCTGCGCAAAACCCTGTGCCAAGTTGGTGCTGGATTCCTCCATGCTCCTTGACATTGAGCGCAGGCTTTCTGGCAGGTTCCCAGTGCACCAAGCATTTAGTTGTGTACACCAACAGCCTTCTTCTGTAGGCTGGCCCATCAAAGTCCTCATCTGAGTCCTCCGCAGCAGAACTGGTGTGCATCCTCGCCCTCCGGCGAGCTGGCACCTGCGCTATGCTTTCTCCCTGCCCTGGCTCCTACGCACATGTGCCCAGTTTCTCACCACGTGCAGATCCCTCCTCTGTCCTAGCCTCTAAAATACGTGCAGTGTCTGTATCTGAGCTGGTGGCTGCGAGTGTAAGATCAAGTGACGGTGTCTTTTCATCTTCACTGTCTTCTTCCTCTTCCTCCACTGCCTGGGCAGATTCCAGTTCTTGGGTATCTGAAATGAAAAAGGGTCAAGGGTTGGGTTGTGGTGAGGGAAGAGGAGAAAGTAAGAAGTGCGTGCTTACACCCTCTGCAGCCTCTCACTTCGAAGAGATTGTGGGATGAGGGAGAAGCAGGATGAGAGAAGGAGGATTAGGTATGTGACCACCCTCATCGATTATCTCTTCAGCGCTGCCAGTGGCCAGGGCCTCAGTGATGTCCCTTCCCATGGTGGTCAGCACTGTCTCCTCACTGGGGGTTAAAACATGCCGATGCGCTTGTCCTCCTCCAATTCATTGCTGCTGCCTGCTGTTATGCGCCATCTTCTCCTGCAAGAAAAACGGAAGTGTGTCAGTGAGTGTCCTGCAATATTTTTGGGTGATGTGACTGTCATGGTTAAGTAGCTGCCAGTGTGTGTGAGCCGTGAGATGGGGGTGTGAGGCTTGCAACAGTGCTAAGTGTGTGAGGGTGAGGTAAAATATATGAATGTTAGTGTTGAGCCCTGATTGATAGAGATTGTTGGTAGGTGGGTGATGGGGGTATATAATGAGTTAAGCAGTGGATGAGGCTATTGATGCAGTTGTTCAGATATGGCATTTGAAGATTGAACTCACTCATCTTGACAACTCGTATCAGATCATTAAACTTCTTCCTGCACTGCAACACTGCTGGCATTGACCTCGGCCGCTAATTGTTCCCACTGCCTCCTGAGCATCTGGCTGGAGGGCCTCCTGCCCCCCTGAGGATACAGGACATCTGTACTCCTTTCCACCTGTTCCACCAAGGCCTCCAGTGCATTGTCTGAAAACCTTGGTGCTCGCTCTCTACCATGCTCAGCCATTGCTGAAAGTATCACAGCACTGATTCAGTGTTGAAAAAACTCTCACCACTTGCTGCAGCCACAATGCTCCTCTCCTTTTAGAGGAGCAGGCTGTATTTAAGTAGCGCCAGACACTCATGATATTGGGCCCCCTGCTGATGCGTGCAGTCAATGAACAACCCTGCTGAAATATGTTTGTGGGTACCGGGGGAGGATAAGATTGGGCTTGTTATGCCCCCTAAGGGAGTGCCTTCAGGAGATGGTGGTTGGGGGGGCTGGGGTGGGGTGAGATTCCTATACACTGCTCTCAGAGGGATGGTCTCACTCATTGCAAACGCTTTGCATGTTTCTAATATTCTCTTATGTTGATTGTGTCTCAAGACCACCCGAGTTGTCCCCACATCCTCCCCCCCACCCCCACATCCGCTCCCCCACCCCACTCCCCAACCAACAGTTGAAGATCACTAATACAAAGAAGCAGCAAATTATGTTTCCAATTAGATTCAAAGTGCATCTCTCAACCAAATTTCCCTTTGTAGCATTTTCACAAATATTTTCTGCATGAAGGACCCAAAATCAAGTTTGCCAAATAAATTTATATTTGAAGAGAAAACTGTAAGAGAAAATTAATTAACTTCCTGATATAACCAGAAATATAATAAAACGAATTTTTTGAGGTCCAAAACCCCCATTTTTTAACTCTCATCGTCCACTCTCCAGGGACCCTCCATGGAATGTGGATCTGTGCCCACTGTTCCTCACGTGGGTGAGCGATTAAAATAGGAATTGCTGACTTTGCGTTACAGTTCAAACAGCTCGGGCTTAAAATGGAGGCTGTTCTTTACACCGAGCACAAAATGGTGGCCTTAAAGAGATGCTTATTTGCTTGGACCAGTGCTGAAACGTGTTTAAAATATTTATCGGAGCAGTGTCGTGGAAAATGTCAGTGAGCAAGTACAACTTCATCCAAGGGAGAACAGGGAAGATGGAGCAGAAGCCGGGCGCACAACCGGTTAAAGTAGAGATGTTCTCCGATTGTTAGGGTATGTCTTCACAGTGCTGCACCTCCTCCAGCCCTACGACCCCCCGAAAACTCTATGGGGGAAAAATTTGGTTGCTTTGCACCTCCGGTTAGCGCCCTAAGAGGGCGCTAATGGGTTGCAAAGCAACTAGTGCCTGGGCGCGGCGATGTTTGCGCCATTCGCAAAATTGACCAGACATTTTGCGGCGGCGGTAAACACTACAGCCACGATCTCCTGCACCCTCAGATCGTGACATCAATCTAGCGTGCAATGCCCCGGTAGCACCCCGGACCGGATATTGAGTGGCGTCCCCTGTCTTTCCGCCTGCCGCTAGCAATAACAGGTTGAGGGTAACGTTTTGCAGTCGAGAAGGGACTGGGGGAGCGCTATTTAAAGGCGACCGCTTCCTGCCTTTTTTTGTTGGTGACATTTTTGTACCACGCATTCTGAGAGAGAGAGAGAGACTTCTGGAGAGGTTCAACACTGTGTGAAGGAGTTTTGGGTACTGAGCAGCACTTTGCAGGTTCATTTTGATTTGACCTTCCTTGCATCGATTTAGAGGAGGCTGTGGGGACTGCACTCTGAGCTCTTTCCCTGGGCCTCTCCATTGTTCTTTCCAGCAGATTTGATGTACAGGTCTCTCCAGGCCGAGATTCAAGGCTGCAATGAGCAGGGTGTGGATGGAGAGCAAGAGCGACCCTCTCCTTTAAGAACTGGCTGGCGCCATTGTGTCTGTGTTCCATTGCTGACTGACATCACATGAGCTTCGCCAGCGCTCTGAGGTAGCGCCTCGCTCCTCGGCGTTAGTGCCTTAAGACAGGTGTGTAACGCCTGATTTAGCGCTCCAATCACCTCCAGGGGCGGTAAAAGCCAAGTTGGCAGTCGGAGGCGATAATTAGTGCCAGGCGCTAAACTTTGTGCCCGGCCGATAATTGCGCCCCAAACAGGGCGATACCGAATTTCTCCCCCTGATTTCCTCCAATTCTGGTCTCTTGTGCATCCCCCACTCCCTAGCCCCCACCATTGGTGGCCATGCCTTCAGCCATCTATGCCCTAAACTCTGGAATTCCCTCCCCAAACCTCTTCTTCTCTCTCCTCCTTTAAGACCTTCCTTAAAATCTACCTCTTTGACCAAGCTTTTGGACACCCCTCCTAATGTCTCCTTCTTTGGCTCAGTGTCAATTTGCGTCTGATTTACACTCCTGCAAAGCACCTTGGGCCATTTTCCTACCTTAAAGGTGCTATATAAATGCAAATTGTTGTTGAGCCTGGGAACTGCCAGTTTGGGAGCTGCAGGAATAATGTCTGAGATGCATTACTGGACAACAGACGGACATCCCAATAATCCAATATAGGACAGAATGTCAGACCCTTCAGATGAACATGAACAAAGACAGTCCTGAATGGAGTGGCAGAACATAGCTACTTAAAGAAAAAGCAGAGCTGATCTATGACAAATGGGTAAAAAGGTGTGGCCTCTTTAAACTGTTGTCTCACATTATACTTACTCCCATTTTTTTATTTTACAGATTGATAAGAAGAAAATGAGCAGTGCACAGAGCAAACTCGCTGCATTTAGATCAAGTGATTGAGCTGATATACTGATCTAATAACATACTATAATAGCAATGTTAAACTCCAGCTAATCAGGTGGAATATATGGATTGAAAGTAGTTGGAAGCTGTCAGAGTTTTCGTGTTGCACTGGCAACTCAGTCTAGTTGTGGGTTTCATTGGAGTCCATTGAAACTTTCAGCAAACTGCTTTGATCAGTTAATGCAGACATTTTCTGTCATGGCAAGGGGATACTTCGAGCATTCGGGTGACATCTGTGGCTCAGTTGGTCGCACTCTCACTGAAGGTTTGTGGGTTCAAGTCCTACTCCAGAGTCTTGAGCACATAATCTAGACTGACACTCCCAGTGTCGTACTGAGGTTGGAGATGGGGTGGTAGTTTGCAAGGACAGAGGGGTCAAGGGTTGGTTTTTTGAGGAGAGGGAATTAAACAGCAGATTTGAAGGGGAGGAGAGAAAACCGTTAACAATATCAGCTAACATGGGGTCTAGGAAGGGAAGTTGGGTAGTTCTGAGGGAGCGCTGCACTGTTGGAGGTGACGTCCTTCAGATGATACATTAAACCGAGGCCCCGTCTGCTCTCTCAGGTGGACATAAAAGATCACACGGCACTATTTCGAAGAAATAAAGACTCCGGGCGCTCCGGTTTCCTCCCACAGTCCAAAGATGTGCGGGTTAGGTTGATTGGCTATGATAAATTGACCCTTACTGTTAGGGGGGATTAAATACGTGGGGTTATGGGGATAGGGTGGGATATGTGTTGGTGTAGGGGTTACGGGGATCGGGTGGGATATGTGTCGGTGCAGGCTCGATGGGCCGAAATGGCCTCTATCTGCACTGTGGGGTTTCTGTGATTCTGTGATTTATATAGCGCCTTTCATGACCACTGGACGTCTCAAAGCGCTTTACAGTCAATTAAGTACTTTTGGAGTGTAGCCACTGTTGTAATGTGGGAAACACGGCAGCCAATTTGCGCACAGCAAGCTCCCACAAACAGCAATGTGATAATGACCAGATAGTCTGTTTTTGTTATGTTGATTGAGGAATAAATATTGGTCAGGACACCGGGGATAACTCCCCTGCTCTTCTTCAAATTAGAGCCATGGTATCTTTTACATCCACCTGAGAGAGCAGACAGGGCCTCGGTGTAACGTCTTATCCGAAAGACGGCACCTCCGACAGTGCAGCACTCCCTTGGAGTGTCAGCCTAGATTAATGTGCTTAAGTCTCTGGAGTGGGACTTGAACCCACAACCTTCTGACTCAGAGGCGAGTGTGCTACCCACTGAGCCACAGCTGACATTGAGAAGAGCAGGGGAGTTCTCACTGGTGTCTTGGCCAATATCTTTTGTTCAACAGATGACCTGGTCATTATCTCATTGCTGTGCGTGGGACCTTGCTGTGTGCAAATTGGCTGCTGCGTTTCCTACATTACAACATGACTGCACTTCAAAAATACCTCATTGGCTGTAAAGGGCTTTGGGACGTCCTGAGGTTGTGAACGGTGTTATATTAATGAAAGTTCTTTCTTTAAAGACGCAAAGTGCCAGAGGGCAACATGGTGCCCATGGATCTGTATCCCTGAGGAGATCCACCTCAGAGGACAAATGGGGCTTTGGTTTTATCCATACTCCCTCAGTACTGCACTGGAGTGTTAGCCTAGATTTTTGTGCTCAAGTCTCTGGAGTGGGACTTGAACCCACAACCTTCTGACTCAGAGGCAAGAGTGCTGCCCACTGAGGCACGGATGAGGAGGAGGCAGGAGCCTGAGATGTAAACGAAGGCCTGGAATTTGAACCGGAGAGAGCAATCCGTCTGGAAGTTTCCCAAAAAAGACACCCAAAATCCGTTTAATGATGGTACATGTTTTTTCACTTTGCTTCTGTGTCTTGCAATGTTATAAGGTTTTCATTGAATATTCAGAAGCAAAAGATTCGAGCCGGTTGATACACCTGGCCCTGTGTCTGCAGTTTTGTGTTCGGGAATTGGAAGCTTCCCCTCGCTCAGACATATCAATAGAATGACTTTAAAAAGCTGCTTTGGTGCCCTCTACTGGAAGGAAGCTGCAATAACCATAATCCCAGCATTGACACAAGGCCCCTGTTACCATGTACCCCATTTACATGGTCACTTGGGCAGGATCCAGGAGGGCTGCTTCTGTTTGTACAGTGGAGCGACTACGAAGCAGCAAATTGAAGGCCTCCTCCGATACTGCCGCTGTATTTTCTTCGCACCAATCTTGTCATATGGGCTCCTCGGCTTTATAAATAGAGGCAGAGTACAAAAGCAAGGAGGTTATGCTAAGCCTTTATAGTTAGACCCCAGCTGGAGTATTGTGTCCAATTCTGGGCACCACGCTTTAGAAAGGATTTCAAGGCCTTGGAGAGGGTGCAGAGCACATTTACTAGAATGGTGCCAGGGATGAGGGACTTCAGATATGTGGAAAGACTGGAGAAACTGGGATGGTTCTCCTTGGAGCAGAGAAGGTTAAGGGGAGATTTATGAAGGGTTTTGATAGAGTAGAGAGGGAAAACTGTTTCCACCGGCAGGAGGATCGCTTACCAGAGGACACAGATTTAAGGTAACCAGCAGAAGAACCAGAGGAGAGATGAGAAATCTTTTTACGCGCGAGTTGTAATGACCCATTGGACCGAATGGCCTGTCTTTGTGCTGTAAATACTTTGTAATGATCTGGAAGGCACTGCCTGAAAGGCAGTAGTAACTTTCAAAAGGGAATTGGATACTTGAAAAGGAAACATCTGCAGGCTATGGGGAAAGAGCAGAGGACTGGGACTAAGTGGAGAGTTCTTTCAGAGCCCCCACATGGGCAAATTGCCTGCTTCTGTGCTGTATGATTCTGAACAGAGGCCTGTATATTCCACCGAGGGTGCGGGGGTGGGGGGACTGTCTCGCACTCCTACCATTTTGTCCGGGGTGTCCCGGCAGGTTCCTTCTGAAGCTACGGCCAGAGTTTCAGTGCCGAAATCTGTTGATGATGAGCGAGTGCACGGGCATGAGTGAGCAGGCGGCAGTTATACAGCGCAGAAAAACAAACGTGAAACTTTCCGAGTTAGTCTCTGTCCAGCAGAGGGTGGCCGTGCACTTTTGGACCCGGGGCAGCGATAGGAGATAAATGGCTTTGATCTAATAGCCATTACAGAGCCATAGTTGCAAGGTGGCCAAGGTTGGGAAGTAAATGCTCCAGGGTACTTGACATTTCGAAAAGACAGGCAGAATGGAAAAGGAGGGGCAGTAGCCCTGATAATAAAGGATGACATAAGGACAGTAGCGAGAAAGGATCTCGGCTCGGAAGATCAGTAAGTCGAATCAGTATGGGTGGAGATAAGGAATTACAAGAGGCAGAAACACTGGTAGGGGTAGTATATAGGCCCCCTAACAGCAGCTATACCATTGTTCAGAATATTAATCAAGAAATAGTAGGAGCTTGCAACAAAGGTAATGCAATAATCTTGGGGGACTTTAGTCTTCATATAGACTGGAGAAATCAAATTGGCAAAGGTAGTCTGGAGGATGAGTTCGTGGAATGCATTCGGGACAGTTTCCTAGAACAATATGTCATGGAACCATCCAGGGAACAGGCTATTTTAGATCTTATATTGTGTAATGAGACAGGGTTAATTAACAATCTCGTAGTAAAGGATCCTCTGGGACAGGGTGATCATAATATGATAGAATTTCACGTTAATTTTGAAAGTGACTTGCCTAAGGGGGTGACCTAATGGAGGTCTTTAAAATTATGAAAGGTTTTGATAGAGTGGATACAGAGAGAATGCTTCCACTTGTGGGGAAGAGCAAAACTAGAGTTCATCAATATAAGATAGTCACCAAGAAATCCAATAGGGAATTCAGAAGAAACTTCTTTACCCAGAGAGTGGTGAGAATGTGGAACGCGCTACCACAGGCAGTGGTTGCAGCGAAAAGTATAGGTGCATTTAAGAGGAGGCTAGACAAGCATATGAGGGAGAAGGGAATAGAGGGTTATGCTGATAGAGTTAGATGAGGAAAGACGGGTGGAGGCTCGAGTGGAGCATAAACGCCGGTGACGTAAGAAAACTACTAGGCACTTGGTCCAAGTGTTAAACAAAGCTTTAATCAACTGTTTTACAACATGGAAGTCTAGTTATTTCCTTCACTAGTTCCTGTTAAAGAATGTTCCGAGCAAGCTGGGCCCATGCCCGAGTATTTATACTCTCCCTGAACAGTGCCACCAGCAGGCCGCCCAGTATCATTTCATAAGTCATTTCCACATGAATGACAAGATTCATGTCAGCCGGCATGGACTGGTTGGGTCGAATGGCCTGTTTCTGTGCCGTATATCCTTTGTAATCCTATGTATTTGACCCCGAGATGAGCTTCAGACCACATATCTGCGCCATCACTAAGACCGCCTATTTCCACCTCCATAACATTGTTAGACTCCGCCCCGCCTCAGCTCATCTGCTGCTGAAATCCTCCTCCATGCGTTTGTTGTCTCTGGACTTGACTATTCCAACGCACTCCTGGCTGGCCTTCCATCTTCCACCCTCCATAGACTTAAGCTTGCCCACAACTCTGCTGCCCATGTCCTAACTTGCAGCCATTCAGCAGTGCCGTTCACCCATTACCCCTGTGCTCGCTGACCTACATTGGCTCCTGGTTGAGCAATGCCTCGATTTTAAAATTCTCATCCTTGTTTTCAAATCCCTCCATGGCCTCACCCCTCTCTATCTTTTAGCTCCTCCAGCCCCACAATCCTCGAGATTACTATGCTCCTCCAATTCTGACCGCTTGTGCATCTTCGATTTTAATCACTCCACTGTTGGTGCTGTGCCTTCAGCTGCCGAGGCCCTACACTCTGGAATTCCCAACCTATACCTTTCTGCCTCTCTACCAATGTTCCCTGTAATTTTTTTGGACTGCGCGGCCCATTCAATAGTCCGCGCATGTGCGTTTTTTTCAATTTAAAGGCCACACAGCTTAAAGGGAACATTGCTCTCTACCTCTCTTTCCTGCTTTAACACGCTCCTTAAAATTTACCTCCATCTGCCCTAATATCTCCTTATGTGAATCGCTGTCAAATTTTGTTTGATAACGCTCCTGTGCAGCGCCTTGGGACATTTTACTACGTTAAAGGTGCTATATAAATGCAGGTTGTTGCTGTACTGCAATGGAGTGTCGGCCTAGATTTTGTGCTCAAGTCTCTGGGGTGGGACTAAAACCCACAACCTTCAGACTCAGGGGCGAGAGTGCTACCACTTAGCCATGGCTCAGGACCCTTGACTGTCATGGGACTCCATGCAGTCGCACGGTCCCAAGAACATAAGAACATAAAAATTAGGAGCAAGAGTAGGCCATACGGCCCCTCGAGCCTGCTCCGCCATTCAATAAGATTATGGCTGATTGTCAACCTCAACTCCACTTTCCCGTCCAATCTCCATATCCCTTGATTCCCCTAGAGTCCAAAAATCTATCTATATCAGCCTTGAATATACTCAAAGTCTCAGCATTCACAGCCCTCTGGGGCAGAGAATTCCAAAGATTCACAACCCTTAGAGTGAAGAAATTCCTCCTCATCTCAGTCTTAAATGGCCGACCCCTTATCCTGAGACTATGCCCTCTAGTTCTAGACACTCCAGCCAGGGGAAACAACCTCTTAGCATCTACCCTGTCAATCCCCTTCAAAATTTTGTATGTTTCAATGAGATCACCTCTCATTCTTCTAAACTCCAGAGAGTATAGGCCCTTTCTATACAATCTCTCATCAAAGGACAGCCCTCTCATCCCTGGAATCAATCTAGTGAACCTTCGTTGCACCGCTTCCAAGGCAAGTATATCCTTCCTTAGATAAGGAGACCAAAACTGTGCACAGTACTCCAGGTGTGGTCTCACCAAGGCCCTGTACAATTGTAGCAAGACTTCCTTACTCTTATACGCCAACCCCCTTGCAATAAAGGCCAACATGCCATTTGCCTTCCTTATTGCTTGCTGTACCTGCATGCTAGCTCTCTGTGTTTCTTGCACGAGGACATCCAAATCTCTCTGAACACCAACATTTGAAAGTTTCTCACCATTTAAAAAATATTATTTTTCTATTCTTCCTACCAAAGTGACTAACCTCACATTTCACTACATTATACTCCATCTTCCACCTTACTGCCCACTCACTTAGTCTATCTACAGGTATATCCCTTTGCAGACTCCTGGGGCTCGATTTTGCCAGTGTGGGCAGGCTGGGGCGTGTCAGATGTTTTTAGAGTCCTAAACCCGACTCCAGTGTGATGTGGGGGAAAAGAGCAATTTTCCCCTAATTGGGCAATTGATTTCTAGTGTGTGGGAACCCCTGGCCCAATTAGTCTTTCCATCCTAAAAGTCTCCTCCGATGACGTCATCAGTGCTGCTGGATTTAAGGCCTGCAAGCAGCCTTGCTTCTTCTGGAGACTGGAAACGCTTTGGGCATTGTATGAAAGACTTCATTTACTGACCATGTCCACCAGCAAGCAAAAGTGTGCACCTCGATTTGATGAGCCCTCTCTCCAAGCTCTGGTGGAGGGAGCAAGATCTAATAAGGAGGTGCTCGTCCCTTCCTCAGGGAGAAAAAAGCCACCACAACAAACTAAAGTTGTGTGGCTGCAAGTGGCCAGGGAGGTCAATGCCATCTCTATGTTCTGCAGAACCTGGCTGCAGGGCAGGAAGAGGTTTCATGACCTTCTGCGCATTGGAAAAGTGAGTATGACTTTCCCTTCACCCTCAATCTGATACCTATCGCCTCTCCTCACCAGCACTCTGCTTTGCCAACCTCTTCCTCCACATCCCACTTGACACTTACATCCCTGCACCTTTACCCATTCCCTCTCTCTCTGTCGTCACATTCACTTAACTATTTGACCATGCAGCCCTCACACTCTCTATCATGTGATGCAATGACAACTTACAACACACAGGGAGGGCCCTTTGTCTCCTAAGCATCTATGCTATGGAATCTCTACACTCACTCCTTCGTTCTCACTCAAACTCCACTTGTGTCCCTCATTGCAGGAAAAGAGAGCCCACAATAAGAGGGAAAGAGCAAGGACAGGAGGAGGGCCACCCTCAGTAGCCCACCTCACCACCTCGGAGGAGGCGGCCCTGGAAATTGCCGGGATCGAGGACGATTCCCAAGTGGGGGACGGACAGGCAGGCACATCACAGCAAGCTGGTGACAGAATAGTTTGGCATCTCTCTCATTGACATTGCATGAATCACTGATAATGAATCTGATGCTCTAACAGATTGACTTATGATCATCTGCACTATTCAATGTGCATGTAACCATGACCTCACATCTCTAACTCTTTCCTTTACTCCCCTACAGGACAATCGACAGTCCCGGTCCCCACTGTCCAGGAGGAAGAGCCTGAGCTTCCAGACTTCTCAGAGGAAGCTGCAACCTCTGAGGGCGCTGCATCAGCAGAATTAAGCGCACACATCACCAGCGCAGACACTCACACCACGGTGGGACCTTCGGGGCATAGAGTAGAGTTGTCACCTGGTGTATCACAGCTCACAAGTGAGCATCAGCAGATAGTGGAGACAGGGACAGCAGTGGACAGTCCTCGTCGGAGGGCCCAGGATGCTCCCAGCTCGGCTCCACTGCATGTCGACCCTGTGCCTCTGGGTCCATCCAGAAGGACAGTGGTGCTGGAACTCCAGGAACAGGTGCAGGAGTCTCTGGCAGGTTTTGTCTCCAGGGTCGCTGTGAATGTGGAGCGAATGGAGGAGTCCATCACTAACATGAGCAGAGCCTTTGTGGTGGTGTTGGCGCATGAACACATCACCACGGAAAGGATGGCAACCAACGTGGAAAGGATGGCTACCGTAGAGGAGAGGATGGCTACGGCCATGGAGGAGCTTAGTCGCCAGGGTCGTGAAAACATGGTCATTGTTCACAATAGGCTGACATCTCTTGAGGAGCGATGGTCAGCTGTTGAGCATACAAACCAGACATTCATGCAAGTCCTCAGGAGTAGGACTTCCAGTACAGAAACGGGTCCTCATGGCCCCCCTGAAGTGCAGCAAGATACTGTCAAGCCACTTGCTAGCTCTGAAGTGGGGCTGACCCATGAGAGGGATGCTGGTGGCAGACAACAAGGAAGTGGGGGCTCCTCTCCAAGCGCTCACATGACCATGCCACTGCAAAGCCCTTGGTCAGAGCCCCACCAGAGTCCCCACCCAACCGAGATCGGCATCTCAACCCCTGCACAGCCGCAGGAGCAGCAGACTGTTGCCGAGCCCTCACAGGTTCACAACCCCAGACGACGCCCGCCAAAGGTGTCGAGACAGGAGCAGCAGGAAAGTGAGCAAGGGGCCTCCACATCTGCTGAAGTCACCGGGGAAGCACCACGTAGGAGTATGCGTAAGAGGAAGATACTGCACAAGTAGCCACAAGGGTAGTCACTTGGGTGTAATGTTATGTTTAATTTTGAAAAGCCATCAGTTGGTTATTGCCATTAAAAGTTCTGATGGCAAACTGTTGCAGTTGTGGCGTGTGTCATGTCGCTAATGGGACTTCCACGTTGAGGGCTTAGGATTACTTGCAATTGTCAGTATGGTGGTCAGAGTGATAGGAATCTGCAGGTTCCTGGCCATTGTCGAGGGTCTGATAAGAAGTTGCGAGGCAAAAGTGTTTGATTGTGCAGGCTAAGCAAATCTGGCCAAGATGAGTGCATGCCTTGCATCCCGGGCAGCAATGTGTTCGCATGCTGCTGCCGCTGGTTGATGCGCCTCTGCAAGCTGTTCGTTGTCACTCTTCTCCTCATCATCATCATCATCTGAGGAGGCTATGTGATGAGCCACTTGTTCCTCAGGCATCTGCAAGCCACGATGCTGTGCCATGTTGTGAAGTGCACAGCAAACCACGACCATTCTGGAGACCCTGGCTGCTGAGTACTGCAGGGCTCCACCTGATCTATCAAGGCACCTGAAGCGCATCTTCAGCAAGCCGATGGTTTGCTCGATTATGGATCTGGTGGACATGTGGCTGGAGTTGTAGCGCTTCTCTGCTTCGTTGGAAGGGCTCCTCAACGGCGTCATTCGCCACGTCTTCAGGGGATAGCCCTTGTCTCCAAATAGCCATCCGCAAAGTTGGTCTGGCGGACTGAAGAGCGGAGGCACACTAGACTGGTGCAGGATGAAGGAGTCATGGCAACTGCCAGGGTACTTGGCACAAACATGCAAAATTTCCTTCTTGTGGTCACACACCAGCTGTACGTTGAGGGAGTGGAATCCCTTGCGGTTGACAAAAATACCTGGATTGTGATGGGGTGCCTTTAGGGCCACATGTGTGCAGTCAGCGACACCCTGCATCCTCGGAAAGCCTGCCAGATTGTCAAACACAACCGCACGCGCAGTTACACTGGCTTGATCCTTGGAGAAACTGATGTGATTGTGCGCGATGGCAAAAAGGGCATCAGTTCCCTGCGTGACGCAAGTGTGTGCGGCCACCTGGGAGACGCCGCTGATGTCTGCTGCTGATCCCTGGAATGAGCCTGAAGCTAAAAAGTTGAGTGCGGTGGTGACTTTGATGGCCACTGGTAAGAGGTGTCCACCTGCTCCTCTGGGCTCCAGGTCTTGCTGCAGCATTGCGCAGATGTCACCCACTACCTCTCGCGAAAGTCTGAGCCTCCTTTGGCACTGCTGTTCAGTCATGTTGAGGTAGCTGATCCTCTGTCTGTAGACCCTGTTTTGGGGGTATCTCCTGCACCGAAGTGCTTCCATGCGCGGACGCCTTCTGGCCTGTGCAGCTTCAGGTGGGTGAGCAGCAGCTTGGAGCTCCTGCTGTTGCTCCTGCAGTTGGTGCTGCTGTTGGTCAGGGTTCTGCTGCTGCCACGGCTGGTCTTCGTCCGAACCAGGAGGAAAGGAAATAAATAGTTCCCATTCTTCTGGTATATACCTCAGTTGAGGAAGCACTCAGTCAAGGTGGGGAGAGGGGTTTCCCAGGCGGTCACACTGGAGATGGGTGTCAGGCTCCAAACTTCCAGAACAATGAGTATGCCTGCTAAAAGTTCCCCCAGACATGAGACAACAAAGTTCTGCCACCTGCAAATGATGATTGGTGAAAACTCCTTTATAATGGTGGAGCTGCAGCTGTTAGTAAGCAATCCACTTTTGAAGCCACCAGGATTCACTGGCGTGTTCCAGAGGAGGTGTGCAGAACATGGGAAAAGGGTTAAAATCGGAAAGGCCTCTCAAATGGGATTATAGAGGCAATTAAGTGGTTGTTAAGGGCTTTAAGGGCCTATCCCACCTCTTGGAGGCGGGATGGAAATGGGGTCAGAAAACTCGCATGTGGGAAAATTGCTCGGAGATGGGATGGAGGCGGGATCAGACCCGCCCTCCATTTTTTGCGATTTTAACAACTCACGCATCCAATCTCGCCTCCTCGGGCCTGGCAAAATCGAGCCCTTTGTCTCTGTCTCACAGTAGAAGACACAAAAAACATACCAAAAATGGTGGGGAACCAAGGGTCTAATGAGGGCGAGGAACTTACCGTAATTAATATAAGTAGAGAAAAAGTACTAGAGAAACTAATGGGACTAAAAGCCAACAAATCCCCTGGACCTGACGGCCTACATCTTAGGGTTCTAAAAGAGGTGGCTGAAGAGATAGTGGATGCTTTGGTTTTGATCTTCCAAAATTCCCTAGATTCTAGAATGGTCCCAGTGGATTGGAAGGTCACAAATGTAACACCGCTATTCAAGAAAGGAGGGAGAGAAAAAACAGGGAGCTACAGGCCAGTTAGCCTGACATCAGTCATCAAGAAAATGCTGGAATCCATTGTTAAGGAAGTGGTATCAAGTCACTTAGAAAATCATAACATGATTAAACAGAGTCAACATGGTTTTATAAAAGGGAAATCGTGTTTGACAAATTTATTAGAGTTTTTTGAGGATGTAACTAACAGGGTAGATAAAGGGGAACCAGTAGTATATTTGGATCTCCAAAAGGCATTCAATAAGGTGCCACTTAAAAGGTTATTACACAAGATTAGGGCTCATGGGGTTGGGGCTAATATAGTAGCATGGATAGAGGATTGGTTAACGGACAGAAAAGAGGGTAGGGATAAACGGTGGGATAGGTCCTTAAGGCCCTTAACAACCACTTAATTGCCTCTATAATCCCATTTTGAGAGGCCTTTCCAATTTTAACCCTTTTCCCACGTTCTGCACGCCTCCTCTGAAACACGCCAGTGAATCCTGGCAGCTTCACAAGTGGACTGCTTACTAACAGCTGCAGCTCCACCATTATAAAGGAGTTTTCACCAATCATCATTTGCAGGTGGCAGAACTTTGTTGTCTCATATCTGGGGGAACTTTTAGCAGGCATATTCATTGTTCTGGAAGTTTGGAGCCTGACACCCATCTCCAGTGTTACCTCCTCGGAAACCCCTCTCCTCACCTTGACTGAGCACGTCTTCAACTGAGGTATTTACTAGAAGAATGGGAACTATTTATTTCCTTTCCTCCTGGTTCAGACGAAGACCAGCCGCGGCAGCAGCAGAACCCTGACCAACTGCAGGAGCAACAGCAGGAGCTCCAAGCTGCTGCTCACCCACCTGAAGCTTCACAGGCCAGAAGGCACCAGCGCTTTGAAGCACGTCAGCGCAGGAGATACCCCCAAAACAGGGTCTACAGACAGAGGATCAGCTACCTCAACATGACTGAACAGCAGTGCCAAAGGAGGCTCCGATTTTTGCGAGAGGTAGTGGGTGACATCTGCGCAATGCTGCAGCAAGACCTGGAGCCCAGAGGAGCAGGTGGACACCCCTTACCAGTGGCCATCAAAGTTACCACCGCACTCAACCTTTTAGCTTCAGGCTCATTCCAGGGATCAGCAGCAGACATTAGCGGCGTCTCCCTGGCGGCTGCACACACTTGCATCACGTAGGTAACCGATGCCCTTTTTGCCCTCGTGCACAATCACATCAATTTCTCCAAGGATCAAGCCAGTGTAACTGCGCGTGCGGTTGGATTTGACAATCTGGCAGGCTTTCCAAGGGTGCAGGGCTTCGTTGACTGCACACATGTGGCCCTAAAGGCACCCCATCACAATCCAGGTATTTTTGTCAACCGCAAGGGATTCCACTCCCTCAACGTACAGCTGGTGTGTGACCACAAGGAAATTTTGCATGTTTGTGCCAAGTACCCTGGCAGTTACCATGACTCCTTCATCCTGCGTCAGTCTAGTGTGCCTCCGCACTTCAGTCCGCCAGACCAACTTTGCGGATGGCTACTTGGAGACAAGGGCTATCCCCTGAAGACTTGGCTAATGACACCGTTGAAGAGCCCTTCCAACAAAGCAGAGGAGCGCTACAACTCCAGCCACATGTCCACCAGATCCATAACTGAGCAAACCATCGGCTTGCTGAAGATGCGCTTCAGGTGCCTTGATAGATCAGGTGGAGCCCTGCAGTACTCAGCAGCCAGGGTCTCCAGAACGGTCGTGGTTTGCTGTGCACTTCACAACATCGTGGCTTGCAGATGCTTGAGGAACAAGTGGCTCATCACATAGCCTCCTCAGATGAGGAAGAGGAGGAGGAGAGCGACAATGACCAGCTTGCAGAGGCGCATCAACCAGCGGCAGCAGCATGCGAGCACATTGCTGCCCGGGATGCAAGGCACGCACTCATCTTGGCCAGATTTGCTTAGCCTGCACAATCAAACACTTTTGCCTCGCAACTTCTTATCAGACCCTCGACAATGGCCAGGAACCTGCGGATTCCTATCACTCTGACCACCATACTGACAATTGCAAGTAATCCCAAGCCCTCAATGTGGAAGTCCCGTTAGCGACATGACACACGCCACAACTGCAACAGTTTGCCATCAGAATTTTTAATGGTAATAACCAACTGATAGCATTTCAAATTTAAACATAACATTACACCCAAGTGACTACCCTTGTGGCTACTTGTGCAGTATCTATCTCTTACGCGTAATTCTATGTGGTGCTTCCCCTGTGGCTTCAGCAGATGTGGAGGACCCTTGCTCACTTTCCTGCTGCTCCTGTCTCGACAACTTTGGTGGGTGTTGTCTGGGGTTGCGAACCTGTGAGGGTTCGACAACAGTCTGCTGCTCCTGCGGCTGTGCAGGGGTTGAGACGCCGATCTCAGTTGGGTGGGGACTCTGGTGGGGCTCTGACCGAGGGCTTTGCAGTGACATGGTCGTGTGAGCGCTTGGAGATGAGCCCCCACTTCCTTGCTGTCTGCCACCAACATCCCTTTCATGGGTCAGCCCCACTTCAGTGCTAGCAAGTGGCTTGACAGCACCTTGCTGCACTTCAGGGGGGCCATGAGGACCCATTTCTGTACTGGAAGTCCTACTCCCGAGGACTTGCATGAATGTCTGGTTTGTTTGCTCAATAGCTGACCATCGCTCCTCAAGAGATGTCAGTCTATTGTGAACAATGACCATGTTTTCACGACCCTGGCGACTAAGCTCCTCCATGGCCGTAGCCATCCACTCGAGGGGCCGTATGGCCTACTCCTAATTCTTATGTTCTTGGGACCGTGCGACTGCATGGAGTCCCATGACAGTCAAGGGTCCTGAGCCATGGCTAAGTGGTAGCACTCTCGCCCCTGAGTCTGAAGGTTGTGGGTTTTAGTCCCACCCCAGAGACTTGAGCACAAAATCTAGGCCGACACTCCATTGCAGCACAGCAACAACCTGCATTTATATAGCACCTTTAACGTAGTAAAATGTCCCAAGGCGCTGCACAGGAGCGTTATCAAACAAAATTTGACAGCGATTCACATAAGGAGATATTAGGGCAGATGGAGGTAAATTTTAAGGAGCGTGTTAAAGCAGGAAAGAGAGGTAGAGAGCAATGTTCCCTTTAAGCTGTGTGGCCTTTAAATTGAAAAAAACGCACATGCGCGGACTATTGAATGGGCCGCGCAGTCCAAAAAAATTACAGGGAACATTGGTAGAGAGGCAGAAAGGTATAGGTTGGGAATTCCAGAGTGTAGGGCCTCGGCAGCTGAAGGCACAGCACCAACAGTGGAGTGATTAAAATCGAAGATGCACAAGCGGTCAGAATTGGAGGAGCATAGTAATCTCGAGGATTGTGGGGCTGGAGGAGCTAAAAGATAGAGAGGGGCGAGGCCATGGAGGGATTTGAAAACAAGGATGAGAATTTTAAAATCGAGGCATTGCTCAACCAGGAGCCAATGTAGGTCAGCGAGCACAGGGGTAATGGGTGAACGGCACTGCTGAATGGCTGCAAGTTAGGACATGGGCAGCAGAGTTGTGGGCGAGCTTAAGTCTATGGAGGGTGGAAGATGGAAGGCCAGCCAGGAGTGCGTTGGAATAGTCAAGTCCAGAGACAACAAACGCATGGAGGAGGATTTCAGCAGCAGATGAGCTGAGGCGGGGCGGAGTCTAACAATGTTATGGAGGTGGAAATAGGCGGTCTTAGTGATGGCGCAGATATGTGGTCTGAAGCTCATCTCGGGGTCAAATACATAGGATTACAAAGGATATACGGCACAGAAACAGGCCATTCGGCCCAACCAGTCCATGCCGGCATTTATGCTCCACTCGAGCCTCCTCCCATCTTTCCTCATCTAAATCTATCAGCATAACCCTCTGTTCCCTTTTCCCTCATATGTTTGTCCAGCCTCCCCTTAAATGCATCTATACTATTTGCGTCAACCACTCCCTGTGGTAGTGAGTTCCACATTGTCACCACTCTCTGGGTAAAGAAGTTTCTTCTGAATTCCCTATTGGATTTCTTGGTGACTATCCTATATTGATGGTCTCTAGTTTTGCTCTTCCCCCAGGTGGAAACATTCTCTCTGTATCCACTCTATCAAAACCTTTCATAATTTTAAAGACCTCTATTAGGTCACCCCCTCGGACTTTTATCAAGAGAAAAGAGACCCAGCCTGTTCATCCTTTCCTGATATACATACCCTCGCATTTCTGGTATCATCCTTATAAATCTTCTCTGTACCCCCTTCAGTGCCTCTATATCTTTTTTATAATATGGCGACCAGAACTGTACGCAGTGCTCTAAGTGTGGTCTAACCAAAGTTTGATACAGGTTTAGCATAACTTCTCTACTTTTCAATTGTATACCTCTAGAAATAAACCCTAGTGCTTGATTTGCTTTTTTTATGGCCTTGCTAACCTGTGGCGCAACTTTTAGCGATTTGTGTATTTATACTCCGAGATCCCTTTGTTCCTTTACCCCACCTAGACTCGCACTCTCCAAGTAATAAGTGACCTCCCTATTCTTCCTACCAAAATGTAATACCTCACATTTATCTGTGTTGAACTTCATTTGCCAATTATATGCCCATTCTGCAAGTTTATTAATGTCCTCCTGTAATTTGCTGCAGTCCTCCTCAGTATTGACTATACCCCCCAATGTGGTGTCATCTGCAAATTTAGAAATTGTGTTTTTGATTCCAAAGTCTGAATTGTTAATATAAATTGTGAATAGCAGTGGTCCCAGCACTGATCCTTGTGGAATATCACTACCCACCTTCTGCCACTGTGAATAGCTACCCTTTACTCCTACTTTCTGTCCTGAAGCCAACCAGCAATCTATTCTAAAATAAAAACAGAAAATGCTGGAGATACTCAGCAGGTCAGGCAGCATCTGTTGAAGAGAGAAACAGAGTTAACCTTTCAGGTCGATGACCTTTCGTCAGAACTGGAAAAAGGCAGGAAATGGAACAGATTTTTAAGCAAATGTAGGGGCTGGGAAAGGGGGGAGGGGATGAAAGAACAAAAGGGAAGGTCTGTGATAGGATAGAAGGCAGGAGAGGTTAAGAGACATTAAGAGATATTCAAGGCAAGCGGAGATGGTAATGAGACAGGTTAAAAAACAAAGGATGGCTCTAGATGAAGTGTGAATTGCGCTGGCAGAATGAAAGACAGCTGCCATGTGGGAGGGAAGAACAGAAGGCCAAACAAAAAGTGTGGATAACAAATATATATATGATAGGGGCCGAGGTTATGATCTGAAATTGTTGAACTCTGTGTTGAGTCCAGAGGGCTGTAGAGTGCCTAATCGAAAGATGAGGTGCTGTTCCTCGAGCTTACACTGAGCTTCAGTGCAACAATGCAAGAGGCCGAGGATGGTGAGGTCTGAGTGGGAGTGGAGCGGAGAATTAAAGTGACAGGCGACCGGAAGCTCAGGGTCCCCCTTACAGACTGAATGGAGGTGTTCCGCCAAACGGTCACCAATCTGCATTTGGTCTCCCCAATGTAGAGGAGACCACGTCATGAGCAGCGAACACACTATACTAAATTGAAAGAAGTACAAGTAAATCGCTGTTTCACCTGGAAGGGGTGTTTGGGGCCCTGGACAGTGGGAAGGGGGGAGGTATAAGGGCATGTGTTGCATCTCCTGTGCTTGCACGGGAAGGTGCCGGGCGAAGGGGAAGGGGTGATAGAGGAGTGGACCAGGGCAATCTATTCTGCTACTTGTCCCCTGACTCCGCATTCTCTAACCTTGTTCATCAGTCTATTATGAGGTACCTTATCGAAGGCCTTTTGAAAATCCAGATAAATTACATCTACTGCATTACCATTGTCTACTCTCTCTGTTACCGCTTCAAAAAATTCAATAAGATTGGTCAAACAAGACTTTTCCTTTGAAATCCATGCTGACTCTTTATTATTATATTTTTGGTTTCTAGATGTTCTTCTATTTTCTCCTTTAGTAGGGATTCTATTATTTTCCCTACCACCGATGTTAAGCTGATTGGTTTATAATTCCCTGGACATGTTCCATCCCCCTTCTTAAATATCCGCCAGTCCTCTGGCACTACACCTTTTTCTAACCAATTATTAAGTATGCATAGTAATGCCTCTGCTATCTTTTCCCTAGATTCTTTTAAAATGCGTGGATGCAATCCATCCGGACCAGGGTTTTATCCTCTTTGAGTTTGATTAGTTTATTTAATATATCCCCTTTTTTTATTTTAAACGCAGTTATCTCAATACTAATCTCATCATCCAATGTCATGTCCACCTGTTCCATCTCCCAAGTAAATACAATATCAAAGTTGCGAACAGTCTGGTTTAGCCTCAGACAGGAACCAGGGAGGGGTTGGAGTTGGTGGCTAGGGAACGGAGTTTGTGGTGGGAACTGAAGAAAATGACTTCGATCTTCCCAATATTTAGTTGGAGGAAATTTCTGCTCATCCAGTACTGATTGGGGGGATTCAAAGATGGAGTTCCAGGAAAAATGGGCATGGATATGGGAGGTGACAGCACGTTCAAGGACTTTGGAGAGGAAAGGGAGGTTGGAGATGGGGCAGATGATTGCAAGGACAGAAGGGTCAAGGGTTGTTTTTTGGAGGAGAAAGAATTTGACAGCAGATTTGAAGGGGAGGAGGACAGTACCTGAGGAGAGAGAACCGTTAACAGTATCAGCTAATATGGGGGCTAGGAAGGGAAGTTGGGTAGTCAGTACCGAGGGAGTGCTGCACTGTCGGAGGTGCTGTCGTTCGGATGAGATGTTAAACCGAGGTCCCATCTGCCCTCAGGTGGACATAAAAGATCCCACAGCACCATTCTAACAAGTCATGGGGCGTTCTGGCCAATACTTATCCCTCGACCAACACCTTCAAAAGATGTACCGGTCATTTCTCTCATTGCTGTATGTGGGATCTTGCTGTGTGCAAATTGGCTGCCGCGATTCCTACTTAACAGAGTGACTACACTTACAAAAGCAGTATTTGATCAGTTGTAAATTGCTTTGGGACGTTCCGAGGTTGCGAAAGACGCTATATAAATGCGAGTTCTTTCATTGTGCTGATTCTCCATGCCTTTGAACTGGCTTCCTGCTGGGAGAGTTTACTTTCCCCAGTTACAATCTGCACTTTCTTGTAGTACCAACTTCAATGCTCATCAAGGTCAGGGATGTACAGTTTGGGGGTTGAACACTTTCCCATTTCAGGTAACCAGTGTCAGAATCAAGTTAGCCAACCAGGCCCTGGAACATTAACCAGTCTTTCCACCTTGCACAAGCCAGAAAAGCTGTTGTGTATTTCCAGCATTTTGTTTTCATTTCAGATTTCCAACACTTGCAGTTCTCTCTGTGCCCCAATCAGTTAAACCATGAGTTAGACGCACCAAAAATCACCCTCTGCTCTCCTCTCTAAATAAGGTGCACCCTCGAAGAAGCTTCCTCTGTGACATTTCCATCACAAAACCTTAAGTTTGTTTGGCAAGAACTGGACACTTTGAGCCAACACCTATCAGAGACTTTCACACCTATCCCATATTCAGAAATCAACTTACCTGCCTTCCCAGCTGCTTACAGTCTATTTGTTTATGTTTGGTTCAACCAAAAGAGCGCCTTCCCAGCTGCGTCAGCTGTGGCTCAGTGGGTAGCACTCTCTAGGTGGGAGGGGCTAGGAGTGAGCAGGTGTTACTGGTTGCCTGATTGCTGCAGGGAGTTGGAGTGAGCTTGTATAAAGTTGGTGTTGGGTTTTCTTGTTTTGTTCCCCCAGGTTTTAGGGCCTTTTTGGCCCATAAACAGCGGCCAAATGGCTGCTGAGGGGTCCAGAGTGCCGGGCCCCTCAGAGGACAGTGTTCCCAAGATGAATTTAATCAGGGGAGAAACTGTGGTTGGAAGGAAACGAAAAAGGCCCAAAGATTTGGGCCGGGACCCCAGGAGGTTTGGAAAAGAAAACACGGTGGTGGTTCAGTGCGAGGATAAGGAGATACGAGCTTGGGATATTATCCAAGCGGTACATGAGGGCTGTGGTGAGGGAAGCTGCTTTGCCTGCCGACCAAAGCCGAATGTTGGGTTTGAGGTGACGGTCAGTGGCCGAAAGGAGGTGGAAAGACTTTTACTCAGTTTGAAGGTTGGCGATAAGTTCTTGAGGTATCTCTGCTATATTCGGAAGAGGTGGTGATCTCATTCTTAAACTTGCCAGTTTATATTGAGGACGATGTGCTAATCAAAAAGTTGGAGTTCTGGGACATTAAAATTTGCTCAGCAATAAAGAGGAGATACTATCCAGGAACACGGGTAGTAGATAGAACCCATTATGTAAAGGTGCGGTTCCCAGAGGGGGTGAAGTCATTACCGTACAGCATGAAATGCGAGGCAATGGAAGGAGTGCAGTACTTCCGAGTACTGCATGATGACCAAGTGAAGGTTTGTTATTATTGTCTTGGATACGACCATGTTGTAAGAAACGGTCCGGACTTGTACTGTTATAATTGCAGCGAGTCTGGACACATCGCTCGGAGCTGCAAGGCGGAGAGCTGTGGGGTGTGTCACAAAGGCCCCACCCACTGAGAGTGTGAGGCAAAAGGAAGCTCTATGAGTGACGAGGTGATGGGAGAAGGAGCAGCAGGTGTGAGTGGAACGGCCGGAGGAGTGGCGCAGTCAGAGGACACAGCGGGTAAACTGAAGGAAAAAAGAGTGCAGGAAGAGGCAGAAAATTGCAGAGCAGAGAACAGGATGGAGATAGTAAACACACCAAGTACAGTGGAAAAGAACAAAGACAGCAGAGGGCAGCACGGGTCGAGGGCAGACTCAAGCCATAATATGGTTCAGCTCTCCCTAAAGAATCTGGTGTCCGCGGGAGGAGAGGAGGCGGGAGTGGGGTGCGTGGTAAATGTAAGTACTCCAAAGAAAGATGGGGAGTCGGACATCTCGGTGAGCAGGAGGGGGCAAGACAAGGAGTGGGTGCAAGAGGCAGGAGCCTTAAAGGGATAGCAGGATGGGAGCGGCGAGACAAAGAGAGAAAAGGATCAGGGAGCAAGGGTCAGCGGTGGAGATGAGGTCGAAGGGAGCGGCACTGTTGGAGAAACTGCGATAGCAGGAAGACTCTCTATGGGAGATGATGTATCTGACGGGGAGCAGGCACAGAAGGTTACAGAAGAGCTTGAGAGTGAGGAGTTAGAGGGGGACAGAGACATAGAAGTGGGGGGGTGGGGTGGTATCATGTGGAAAGGGAAAGGTTAGTGAGGGGCAGAAGGAGGGAGAAAGGGCAACTCCTTTGCCCAAACTTAATGCAAGGAAGAGGCTGAAACAGCAGGGAAGGTTCAAACAGGAGGTGAAAAAGCGTCAGAGGCTGCAGGAAAAAGCAACAGCTGGCCGAAAAGTTGGGAAGGAGCATGAGAGGAGGGAAGGGCCAGAGATTAAATGATGGGGAGATTATCAGGCATACTTCCCTTCTTTGGAGCCATGATTACATTGGTCTCGATTAATGTGAACGGACTGAGGGGTGAGAAGAAATTGCAGCAGTTGTTGCAGGGTTTTAAAGGCACTGACTTGTGTCTGCAAGAAACCTTTTGGGATGAGGATATCCTAGAAAGAGTTCGGAAGGGAGGGGTGTTTGCAAGTTGTGTAAACAATAACTGTGGAGGGGTGGCTGTTTTGGTGAGTCTATCCATAAAAGAGAACATTGCCTTGGTGGACAAGGACACTGAGGGGAGATTTTACGGCTAAGGGTAAAAATGGAGGAATTTAATTGCGATCTCTTTTTAATATCTATGCACCAAACGACCATTGCAAGCATCGCAAGTTTTTTCGGGGGTTATTCACTGAAGTGGCAGAGGTGGAAAATCCTTGTATAGTGGGGGATTTTAATGTATTTTTATCTCAGATGGACATTTCAGCCCAGTTGACCTTTAAGGATGGTAACTCCAGAGGGATGATTGTAAAAATGATGGCAAATTTAAAATTTGAGAGACTTATGGAGGGACCGGAACCCCATAAAAAGGGAGTTATCCAGAACAGGTTGGGTGGGTGATGTTTTAAAACAGAGCCGAATAGATTTTGTGTTAATGCGGGAAGGGCTAAGTTCTGAGGTGATGGAGATTTATTATAAAAAAGTATTTTTTAGTGACCACTCGGCTTTGGTTCTTAGAATTTGGAACAGCAGAGTTAAGATCGGTTCAGGGGTATGGATTTTAAACAATCAATACCTGAAAGAAATTGCTTATAAAGAAGGGATTTTAAATATAATAAAGAATGCTCGGAAGGAACCTTTGTTCTTGAAAGAAAGAAGAGTTTGGTGGGACAATTTCAAATATGAGGTAAAAGTTTCTTTCGGTACGTTATGGGAAAAAGAGAGCGGCAGCTAACCGGCGTCGAGAAGAGAATATAAACAAAAGGTTTACGGATATCTGTAAAGCAGTTGACGGAGGAGATAAGGGAGCTGAGACTAAGTTCCGGGTGTTAAAGGAAGAGCGGGAATTATTGCAAGCTGAAAAATGCAAGGGGGCCATTCTCCGTGCAAAGGCTAGAGATGCATTGGAGGGCGAAAGATGCACTAGATATTTTCTAGAGCAAGCGAAGCTGCGACAGAGATTATCATTAATTGGAGAGTTGAAGGTTGGGGAGAAGATCATTCGTGAAAGTGGGGAGATTTTAGAGGCGGCTAGCAGCTTTTATCAAGAGTTCTGCAGTCAGAATCAGGGGAATTTATAATGGGGAACAAAGAAATGGACGACCAATTAAATACATACTTTGGTTCTGTCTTCACAAAGGAGGACACAAATAACCTTCCAGAGATGTCGGGGAACATAGGGTCTAATGAGAGGGAGGAATTGAGTGAAATCAGTATTTGTAGGGAAATGGTGTTGGGGAAATTGACGGCATTGAAGGCCAATAAATTCTCGGGGCCTGATAATCTACATCCTAGGGTACTTAAGGAAGTGGCCCTAGAAATAGTAGATGCATTGTTGGTCATCTTCCAAAATTCTATAGACTCTGGAATAGTTCCCACAGATTAGAGGGTAGCTAATGTAACCCCACTATTTAAAAAAGGTGGTAGAGGGGAAACGGGGAATTACAGACCGGTAAGCCTGACATCGGTAGTGGGGAAAATGCTAGAGTCCATTATAAAAGATGTAATAGCAGAGCACTTGGAAAACAGTGACAGGTTCAGACAAAGTCAACATGGATTTACAAAAGGTAAATCATGCTTGACTAATCTACTGGAATTTTGAGGATGTAACTGGTAGAATAGATAAGGGAGAACCAGTGGATGTGGTGTATTTGGACTTTCAGAAGGCTTTCGATAAGGTCCCGCATAAGAGATTGGCGTGCAAAGTTAAAGCACATGGGATTGGGGGTAAGGTACTGACTTGGATAGAGAACTGGTTGGCAGGCAGGAAGCAAAGAGTTGGAATAAACAGGTCTTTTTCCGAGTGGCAGGCAGTGACTAGTGGGGTACCGCGGGGATTGGTGCACCGCAGGGATCGGTGCTAGGACCCCAGCTATTCACAATATATATTAATGATCTAGATGAGGGAACTAGATGTAATATCTCTAAGTTTGCAGACGACACAAAGCTGGGTGGGCGTGTGTGCTGTGAGGAAGATGCAGAGAAACTCCAGTATGATTTGGACAGGTTGGATGATTGGGCAGATGCAGTATAATGTGGATAAATGCGAGGTTATCCACTTTGGAGGCAAAAACAGGAAGACAGATTATTATCTGAATGGCAATAGATTGGGAAAAGAGCAAATGCAACGAGATCTGGGTGTCCTTGTGCACCAGTCGCTGAAGGTAAGCATGCAGGTGCAGCAGACGGTTAAGAAGGCAAATGGTATGTTGGCCTTCGTAACGAGAGGATTCGAGTACAGGAGTAAGGATGTCTTGCTGCAGTTGTACAGGGCCTTGGTGAGACCACATCTTGAGTATTGTGTGCAGTTTTGGTCGCCTTATCTGAGGAAGGATGTTCTTGCCATGGAGGGAGTGCAGTGAAGATTCACCAGACTGATACCTGGGATGGCAGGAATGACATAAGATTAGGTTTATATTCACTAGAGTTTAGAAGAATGAGGGGAGATCTCATTGAATGATATAAAATTCTAACAGGACTAGACAGACTAGATGCAGGATGGCTGTTCCCGATGGCGGGGGAGTCCAGAACCAGTGGTCACAGTCTAAGGATAAGGGGTAAGCCATTTCGGACTGAGATGAGGAGGAATTTCTTCACCCAGGGAGTGGTGAACCTGTGGAATTCTCTACCACAGAAGGCAGTTGAGGCCAACTTATTAAATATATTCACAATGATCAGCCATGATCTCATTAAATGGCGGAACAGGCTCGAGGGGCCGAATGGCCTACTCCTGCTCCTATCTTCTATGTTATATACAAAAGAAGACATTTCCAATTTGGTGATGGAGAAGGTTAGTGCTTTTATTGAAGGGGGTTTAAAGGAGGATGAGAGAAACATATGTGACAAAGAAGTAGGATTAGTGGAAATAAAAGTAGCAATAAGTGGAATGAAGGGGGGGGGGGAAGCCCAGGGTCCGATGGACTAAGTGCAGAATTTTATAAAGACTTTTTTGAGATTTTAAGTCCATTGCTCTTAGAAGTTTTTATGGAAATTAAAATTGAGGGATGCCTGGCCCCATCTATGAAGAGAGGTGTCATAAACTTAGCTTATAAAAATTAAGGAGGTAGAAGGGATCTGAAGAATTGGAGGCCCATCACATTATTAAATGTGGATTATAAGATCTTGGTGAGGGTTATGGCAAATTGTATGAAGGAGGTGTTGCCGCAGATAGTTTTGCCCTCTCAGTTCTATGGAGTCATAGGCCGGGACATCACAGACTCTGTGGTCTCAATCCGAGATGCGATCGAGCTCATGGAAGAGAATGGGAGGGAGGCTTATGTATTAAAGATAGATCAAGAGAAAGCCTTTGATAGGGGGTCTCATGAGTTTTTATTGAAGGTTTTGGAAGCATTTGGTTTCGGGGGAAATTTAATTGAGTGGATAAGGATTTTTTATTCAAACATATTTAGCTGTGTTAAATGTAATGGTTTTTTATCCAAGTATTTTCCAATACAGAGGTCAGTGAGACAGGGTTGTCCCCTGTCCCCATTGTTGTACACATTGGTAGCAGAACCATTAGGTTATATGATGCGAAAGAAACAAGATGTAGTTGGGATTGCGGTTCCCAGTTCTGGGCTGGTGTCGGTGATACACCAATATGCAGATGACACAACCTTAACATTGAGAAATGGGGAGTCAGTGAGGAACGCTATGGATGTACTGGAGGAGTATTGTCGAGCTTCAGGAGCTAGAGTGAATTATAGTAAGTCCCAATGCCTGGGGAATGGTTGGAGGAAAGTCCCTTTAAGGTGGTGGAGGTTTTGGAAGTTCTAGGGGTGCATATGAGGTGCAAGAAAGACAGGGGTGAAGTGGATCGATTAAATTGGGAACCGAAGGTTATGAAAATTAAAAAGATTTTGAGAAGATGGGAAAGAAGGTGCAAGTGCAAGGAAGAGCAACAGTGGTGTCCGCTCTCCTGCTGTCTAAGCTATGGTACTTATTGAGGGTGGAGGATATTCCTGTGTGGGCAGAAAAGTCATTCCGAGAGGCTTGTGTGAGGTTTTTATGGGAAGGGAAACCAGCCTTGGTGGCTTACAATACCATCATTGGACAGAGAAGCGGTGGAGTAAGTATAAAAGGCTCCAGAGACCAGGTAAGGCCCCAGTCCGGAGCGCGAGAGTCGGCGGGAATCTCGGAGTGGTGGAGTAAGTATAAAAGGCTCCAGAAACCAGGTAAGGCCTCAGTCTGGAGCGCGAGAGTCGGCGGGAATCTCGGAGCGGTGGAGTAAGCATAAGAGGCTCCAGAGACCAGCTAAGGCGTACCAGTCTCCAATCTCGGAACTCAGAGGGAAGGAGAGAGGTAAAAATAATCCAAGTGTGACGTCACCAGAAAGCGGGTAAGTGATTGGTTGGTAAGTATTTACTCTTTCTCCTTCTTTACAAAACTTCAATTCTGTGGTTTATAGTTTCTAGGGTCTCTGTGGTGTAGCGGGGACTGCTGGCAGGCAAGCGCCCTTGAGTATATCATTTAATTGGTGGTATTGATTTAATTTAAATTAATTAAAGGGTAAGTCATGTCAGGACAGCCCAGCCCCGTGTTATGCTCCTCTTGATCTATGTGGGAATTCAGGGATGCTGCCTGTGTCCCTGACGACCATGTGTGCCAGAAATGTATCCAGCTGCAGCTACTAGTAGACCGCATTGCGGCACTGGAGCTGCGGATGGATGAGTTTTGGAGCATTTGCGATGCTGAGAGGGTCGTGGATAACACGTTTAGTGGGTTGGTCACACCGCAGGTAAGGGCTGCACAGGCAGAAGGGAAATGGGTGACCATCAGGCAGAGCAGTCGAGGCAGGCAGGTAGTGCAGGGGACCCCTGTGTCCATCCCCCTCTCAAACAGGTACATCGATTTGGATACTGTTGAGGGGGATGACTTACCAGAGGAAGGCAGCAGCAGCCAACTTCTTGGCACCAGGGGTGCTTCTGCTGCTCAGGAAGGGAGGAAAGAGTGGGAGAGCAATAGTGGTAGGGGATTCTATCGTAAGGGGAACAGATAGGCATTTCTGTGGCCGTAGACGTGACTCCAGGATGGTTTGTTGCCTCCCTGGTACCAGGGTCAAGGATGTCACTGAACGGCTGCAGGGCATTCTGAAGGGGGAGGGTGAACAGTCAGAGGTCGTGGTTCACATTGGGACCAACGACATGGGTAGGAAGAGGGATGAGGTCCTGCAGCAAGAATTTAGGGAGCTAGGTAGCAGATTAAAGAGCAGGACCTCAAAGGTTGTAATCTCTGGATTACTCCCGGTGCTACGTGCTAGTGAGTATAGGAATAGGAGGATAGAGCAGATGAATGCGTGGCTAAAGAGTTGGTGCAGGAGGGAGGGCTTTAGTTTCCTGGATCACTGGGTCTGCTTCTGGGGAAGGTGGGACTTGTACAAGTCGGACGGGTTGCACCGGAACCAGAACGGGACAAATATCCTTGCGGGTAGGTTTGCTAGCACTGTTCGGGGGGGGTTTAAACTAACTTGGCAGGGGGATGGGATACAGAGTGGAGCTATAATAGGGGGTGATGTACAGCCAAATATAGAGGAAAAAAACAAGTCAGACTGGAAGGCAGAGCAAATATGTAGCGGCACAAGGGAGTAGGGCAAGGCTGGATGGCATTTATTTTAATGCAAGGAGTCTTGCGAATAAGGTGGATGAACTGAAGTTGTTGATGAACATATGGGAGTACGATAATGTTGCTATCACGGAGACATGGTTGAGGGAGGGGCAAGACTGGCAGCTCAATATTCCGGGGTATAGAATCTTCAGGCGAGACAGAGGGGGGTGTAAAAGAGGAGGGGGTGTCGCAATATTAATTAAAGGAGTCAATTACAGCTGTAAGGAGGGATGATATATTAACAGGCTCCTCTAATGAGGCCATATGGGTTGAACTTAAAAACAAAAAGGGGGCAAGCACTTTGCTGGGAGTGTACTATAGGCCCCTAAACAGTCAGGGGGAGATAGAGGAACAGATATGTAGGCAAATCTCAGAGAAGTGTGCAAATAATAGGGTAATAATAGTGGGGGATTTCAACTTCCCCAATATTAACTGGGATAGTCAGAGTGTGAAAGGCTTAGAGGGTGCAGAATTCTTAAAGTGCATCCAGGAGAGCTTTTTGAGCCAGCATGTAGAAAGTCCTACAAGAGAGGGGGCGGTACTGGACCCAATTCTAGGGAATGTGGCCGGGCAAGTGGTAGATGAGTTAGCAGGTGAGCACTTTGGTGACAGTGACCATAATTCGGTGAGATTTAAGGTAGTCATGCAAAAGGACAAGGATGGACCGGAAATAAAGGTTCTAAATTGGGAGAAGGCCGATTTTAATATGATAAGGCAGGATCTGACCAATGCGGACTGGGATCAGCTACTTGAAGGAAAATCCACATTGGAGCAATGGGAGTCTTTCAGAAAGGAAATTGAGAGAGTACAATGGTAACATGTTCCCGTAAAGGGCAAGGGTGGGACCAACAAGCCCAGGGAACCTTGGATGTCAAGGGATATACGAGAATGGATTAGGAAAAAAAGGAGGGCTTTTGGCAGATACAAAGGACTAAAGACAGAGGAAGCCCTAGAGGAGTATAGAAAGTGCAGGGGGATATTTAAAAAAGAAATTAGGAGAGCGAGGAGGGGCCATGAAATAACCCTGGCGAGCAATATAAAGGAAAATCCTACGGTGTTTTATAAGTATATTAAGGGCAAGAGGATAACTAGGGAAAGAGTAGGGCCCATTAGGGACCAAAGTGGCAAGCTGTGTGTAGAGCCAGAAGATGTAGGTGGGGTTTTAAATGAATTTTTTGCATCTGTGTTCTCTATGGAGAAGGACGATGTGGACATAGAAATCGGGCAAGGGGACTGTGATATACTTGAACATATTAGCATCGAGAGGGAGGAGGTACTAGCGGTTTTAGCAGGCTTAAAAGTGGATAAATCCCCAGGCCTGGACGAGATGTATCCCAGGCTACTATGTGAGGCAAAGGAGGAGATTGCAGGGGCTCTGACACAAATTTTCAGAACCTCTCTTGCCACAGGGGATGTGCCAGAGGACTGGAGAACAGCTCACGTAGTACCATTATTCAAGAAGGGTAGTAGGGATAAACCAGGGAATTACAGGCCAGTGAGCCTAACATCAGTGGTAGGGAAATTATTGGAAAAAATTCTGAGGGACAGAATTAGTCTCCACTTGGAGAGGCAAGGATTAATTAGGGATAGCCAGCATGGCTTTGTCAAGGGAAGATCATGTCTGACCAATTTGATTGAATTTTTCGAGGGGGTGACTAGGTGTGTGGATGAGGGTAGTGCAGTGGATGTGGTTTACACGGATTTCAGTAAGGCTTTTGATAAGACTGGTCAGGAAGGTAAGCGCCCATGGGATCTAGGGTGCCTTGGCACATTGGATCCCAAATTGGCTTAGTGGCAGAAGGCAGAGGGTGATGGTGGAAGGTTGTTTTTGTGACTGGAAGCCTGTGTCCAGTGGGGTACTGCAAGGATGCTGGGTCCCTTGCTGTTTGTGGTCTACATTAATGATTTGGATGTGAATGTAAAAGGTATGATCAGTAAGTTTGCAGATGACACGAAAATTGGTGGGGTGGTAAATAGCGAGGAGGGAAGCCTCAGGCTACAGGACGATATAGATGGGTTGGTCAGATGGGCGGAACAGTGGCAAATGGAATTTAACCCTGAAAAGTGTGAGGTGATGCATTTTGGACGGACTAACAAGGCAAGGGAATACACAATGAATGGTAAGACCCTAGGAAAGACAGAGGATCAGAGGGACCTTGGTGTGCATGTACATAGATCCCTGAAGGCAGAACAGATGGATAAGGTGGTTAAAAAAGCATATGGGATACTTGCCTTCATTAGCCGAGGCATAGAATATAAGAGCAGGGAGGTTATGATGGAGCTGTACAAAACGCTGGTAAGGCCACAGCTGGAGTAGTGTGTGCAGTTCTGGTCGCCACACTATAGGAAGGATGTGATTGCTTTGGAGGGGGTGCAGAGGAGATTTACCAGGATGTTACCTGGGCTGGAGCGCTTCAGCTATGAAGACTGGACAGGCTGGGGTTGTTTTCCTTGGAGTAGAGAAGGCTGAGGGGGGACCTGATTGAGGTGTACAAAATTATGAGGGGCGTAGATAGAAAGGAACTATTCCCCTTAGTAGAGGGGTCAATAACAAGGGGGCATAGATTCAAGGTAAGGGGCAGGAGGTTTAGAGGGGACTTGAGGAAAAACTTTTTCACCCAGAGGGTGGTTGGAATCTGGAACTCACTGCCTGAAAGGGTGGTAGAGGCAGGAACCCTCACAACATTCAAGAAGCATTTGGATGAGCACTTGAAATGCCATAGCATACAAGGCTACGGACCAAATGCTGGAAAATGGGATTAGATTAGACAGGGCTTGATGGCCGGCGCGGACGCGATGGGCCGAAGGGCCTCTTTCTGTGCTGTATAACTCTATGACTCTATGAAATCAGGGAGGACTCAATTTCCCAGATATTGATTTGAAGAAAAAATCCTTTAGAATCAAATGGGTGAAGAGATTTCTTCAGAAGTCAAATACAAATTTTTGGAAGAGTTGTTTTGAGCATTTTTTTAAACTAAGTGGGATAGGAGGGCAGGGGATATTGTATATGGAATACAATAATATGTTTTTGAAATCGATTAAACTTCTCCCTAGGTTTTATAAGGGGTGTAGAGACTTGGGCCCAATTTTTAAAAAGTGTGCAGTTTATGCCCAAGGGGGTTGAGGAATTTTTAGAACTGCCCTTATTTTTGAACAGGTGGGTCAACATCGAAGGAGAGGTATTATTTAATCAAGCTTTTGTAAAAGCTGGTATTATATGTGTGTGTTGAGATACCGCGGCAAACGTGGGAGTCGAGACCAGAGCTAGTAAAACACAACTGCTTTTATTCTACCTCATGGCAAAGAGGAACTGGAAAAGTCCGCGCATCCACTTAAATACTTCCCAGACAGGAAGTGCTCCCGGCAGCCTGTCCCTGCGGGAAACAAGTTGCTGGAGGAAAGTGCCCCCGGCTGGGGGCGTCTGCTTAAACTGTCCGTGCCGCCGTGAGCGGATTATGTCCAGTGGTGGCATGTCGCCACAGAGCTCCCCCCAGAATCCGCTTAGGAGGAGTGGACGAGTCGTGACGGTGGTCTGATGGTTCTGCCGCAGCGGCTCTGAGTGGTCGCCGGTCTAGTTGGTGGGGCCGGGCGGTTCGCCGCCGGCTGTGCTGGCTTGCTGGCGGGACGGCCTCTAGTTGGAGGCCGGGCCACGGGGACCTGTTCCCCTGGTTGTGTGTGTGCTGGTTTGAGCCGGTCGATGGAGACTGTGTCGAACCTGTCGCCGAGTCGCAGCTTGAAGACCTTGTCCCCGGTTTGTAGCACCTCGTACGGTCCGTCGTACGGGGGGTCGCAGGGGCCCGCGGTGCACGTCGTGTCGCACGAAGACGAAGCGCGCCTGCTGTAAATTTGGCGGGACGTGAGGTGCGAGTTCGCCGTGTCGGTTGACCGGAAGTGGGGCGAACTGCTGAGCGGAAGAGAAAGAGTTGAGCCGCTGCTGTTCGGCCGACCAAGGCGTGGTAGCCTCCGGAAGGAATTCGCCTGGGACGCGCAGCGGTTGCCCATAGACTAACTCCGCTGCCGAGGACTGGAGGTCTTCCTTGACCGCGGTGCATAGGCCTAGTAGCACCCACGGTAGGCGGTCAGTCCAGGTACTGTCCTGCAGGCCGGCGTGGAGTGAGGCCTTGAGTGACCTGTGGAAGCGTTGGCCCAGAAATTCCAGAACGGGGCTTGCAGCGTGTGCAAGCCCCGTATTTACACTTACCCCGCGCTACTGCCGATCAGCTCCAGGGACGCCTGGAATTGGTGTTTCCAGAAGAAGAATCCCGGGCAGCGTATGACGTCACGCCGCCCAGGAGTGCAGCCAGCGCGAAGTCAGGAGCGTGCAGTGCAAGTGAGACACGCCCCTTGAGGTCTCAGTTTCACTGGACACGCCCCCAATGTTTCTGTCAAGCTGCTAACCATTTTTACATGCAAAGCAGCAGTTTAAATAGGTTTTTGGAAGTTTTTTGAAGATTTTGGTAACTTTCATAAACTTTTTGAAATGTTTACATTATTTTGAGTAATCTGAAGTAGTTTTAAACAGAATTAAAGCAATTTAAAGACTTTTAAAAGCCCTAAAAGAATTTTTTTAATTCCATTTATTTATTTAGCAATGTCGTCGTCATACGTGTCTTCACACTGTTCCCTTTGGGGAACTGGAGGAAGTGGTGGAAAGATTTATGGCCATGATTAACGCTCATTCCGTGACCGTAACCATCTTTGAACCAGGCATTAGGGCGGTTAGTCCTATGGCGGGAGGGTTTTACGGGCTCCCACAAGCTATACAAGGAGGGGGGGCCACCCACACCCACGGACGCAAATATCCCACTGGATGTCAACCCAGAATTTAGAGCCGGAGCTCCGACTCCACTTGCCGGGACTGTCTGGAGCGGGGTTCGAAACCCTACCCTGATCTGGCCCAGCGGCGGGGATCCTACCGCTATGACAAAGGCCCAATCCGATTAGCAACGTGAAATGGCAGCATAGGGCTCCAGTCACGGGGAGGGAAAAGGCGCAGGAAACGTATGGGTGTCACCTTTTGTGCGGAGTGGGCCTTTTGCGTAGCAGTAAGCATCCCCGCCGCTGGGCCAGAAGGAGTAGGGTTTTGAACCCCACTCCAGACAGTCCCGGCAAGTGGAGTCGGAGTTCCAACTTTAAATTCTGGGTGGACATCCAGCGGGATACTTGCGTCTGTGGGTGTTGGTGGCCCCCCCCCCTCAGATGGGTTGTGGGAGCCCGTAAAACCCTCCCGCCATAGGACTAACCACCCTAATGGCTGGTTCAAAGATGGTTACGGTCACGGAATGAGCGTTAATCACGGCCATAAATCCTTCCACCACTTCATACAGTTCCCCAAAGGGAACAGTGTGAGGATACGTACGATGATGACCTCTTGCGCAATGCACCTCCTTGGACCCTCAGTCGCAGATGCGAGGGGGCAAGTCGTGCAATTGTTAAATTTTTCATTTTATTGACATGTAAAATGTTGGTCCAGTAATTCCCTTCCAAATGCGCGAGTACGGTCGGGGTACTTACGCATCTGGCTGGATGAAATGCCGGTTTTCAGCATGCACAGTGCATGTGGGGAAAACCGGCATTTCCTGTCCTCTGAACGAAGGGGTTCAGAGGCAGAACGCGTGCGACTGCACAGGCAGCGCGTGCGCAGTATAATTCGCCGCTTTCATTAATGCTTTCAGTGAGGTCAAGTCATTACAAGTTACACATGAAAAAAGCATGGTTACAGTTGCTCCAGAGGCTGCGGAGGAAGATATTTATTATCGTGGAGCTTCTGAAAGTATGTATGTCTGTATATATTCCTTTGCGTGTTATGTATATTTTCCTTTACTTATGTGTATGAATGTATTATTTAATTATGACTTTCAGAGAAAGTAACTTATTGGAAAATCATAATTAAAAACATACATTCATACACATTAGTAAAGGAATATAAAACATACATACATATACGTAAAGGAATATATGTGGACATACATACATAACTCATTCTCACATTCCATTCACACAGCCACAATTGCCCCTTCTACCTACCGTTCTGAAAACCCGTTTAAAAAAAAAAAAAATTAAAGTTTAAAACTTACTTAAAATTTCTTAAAATAACTTCCCTCCCTTTCCCAAACCTAAATATTGCATTTCATAAGCTCCTCCATAAAATATATCTCCTTCCCCAGCCAATGAACAACTTTACACTTGCTTTTTTCACGTGTAAGTTCTAGGGACTTACCCTCACTGAATCCATCAGTGAAATCTACAAAGTTCACTGCGCAAGCGCTGCCTGTGCAGTCGCACGCGCTGTGAATAGACCTCGGGTCTGGAAATGCCGGCGTTCCCCGCATGCGCTGTTCCTGCTGAACGCTGGCATTTCCAACGGCCAGATGCATGAGTAACCCGACCGTACTCACGCTTCTGGCCTGGAATTTCTGGCCCGTTCACAAACCCGTTGGCCTGCGGGTGGTATGCCGTGGTTCGGTGGAGTGTCACCCCGAGGTTGCGTGCTGTGGCCGTCCAGAGTTCGGAGGTGAACTGGGCGCCTCTGTCGGAGGTTATGTCGGTTGGTACCCCAAACCTCGCAACCCAGGTGTTAACGAACGCCCTGGCGATGTCGGCTGTGGTGGTGGAGGTCAGCGGCACTGCCTCAGGCCAGCGTGTGTAGCGGTCGACCATCGTGAGGAGATAAGTTTGGCCTTGCGATGGCGGCAGGGGACCGACGATGTCGACATGTACGTGGTCGAAGCAGCGGCTGGGTACCTCGAAGTCTCCCAGGGGTGCTTTTGTGTGCAGCTGTACCTTAGCCCGTTGGCAGGCGAGGCAGGAGGTGGCCCAAGTCCGAACATCTCTGCTGAGGCCGCGCCAGACGAAACGCTGGGAGAGGAGTTTGACGGATGCACGGGAACCCGGGTGGGAGAGCCCGTGGAGCGCGTCGAAGATGCGGCGGCGCCAGGTTTCAGGGACGACCGGCCTGGATTGGCCGAGTGAGACGTCGCAAGTGACTGCCGTGGCTTCGGGCCCGTGCGCGACCTTGACTAGGCGTAGCCCTGGCAGGCTGGCAGCCACCGAGAGGAGGTCTGGGTCCGTGAGCTGGGCCGCTGCTAGTTGCGCGTAGTCGACCGCGAGGTGATTCGCGCAGATGGCGGGACGGGAAAGGCAGTCGGCGACAACGTTGCCTCTACTGGAGACGTGCTGGATGTCCGTAGTAAACTCGGACACGGCCGCGAGCTGGCGTAGCTGCCTAGCGGACCAGGGTTCGGTGTGCTTGCCCATCGCGTACGTGAGCGGCTTGTGGTCCACGTACGCGGTGAAGGGGCGGCCTTCCAGGAGGAACCTGAAATGGCGGACCGACAGGTGGATCGCGAGAAGCTCGCGGTCGAAAGTGGAGTATTTGACCTCCGGGGGGCGCAGTTGGCGCCTGTAGAAGGCAAGTGGCTGCCACACGCCATTTACCCACTGCTCGAACACGGCGCCGACCGTGTGGTCGGAGGCGTCGGTGGTGAGCGCGACCCGGGCATCGGCCCTCGGGTGCGCGCGCAGGGTGGCGTCGGCGAGCGCATTTTTGGTGGCGTCGAAGGCGGCTGACGTGTCAGTGGTCCAGGCTACGTCCATCTTGCCGGATTTACCTCGGAGGGAGTCGTATAGGGGCTTCATGAGGGCTGCCGCTCTGGGGATGAACCTGTTGTAGAAGTTCACCATCCCGAGGAACTCCTGGAGGCCCTTGATGGTTGTGGGGCGGGGGAATTGCTGGACGGCCTGCACCTTGTTGGGCAAGGGGACGGCCCCAGCAGGGGTGATGTGGTGACCGAGAAAATCGATCTCGGTTAGGCCGAATTGGCACTTCTCCGGGCTGAGGATGAGCCCGTGTTGGGCTAGGTGCCCGAACAAGATGCGAAGGTGTTCGAGGTGTTCCTGTTTGGAGGAGCTGGCCACGAGAATGTCGTCTAGATAGACGAATAGGAAGTTTAGGTCCCGGAGGACTGAGTCCATCAGGCGCTGGAAAGCCTGGGCTGCATTCTTGAGGCCGAAGGGCATCCTCAGGAACTCGAACAGGCCGAATGGGGTGATGACGGCCGTTTTGGGGATGTCCGCGGTGTGTACGGGGACTTGGTGGTAACCGCGCACCAGGTCGACTTTGGAAAAGACGGTTCGTCCGGCCAGTCGGGCTGAGAAGTCCTGGATGTGTGGCACCGGGTATCGGTCGGGGGTGGTGGCATCGTTAAGGCGGCGGTAGTCCCCGCAAGGGCGCCAGCCTCTGCCGGGCTTGGGGGCGATGTGGAGGGGCGAGGCCCAAGGGCTGCTGGAGCGGCGGATGATGCCGAGTTGTTCCATGGTGGTGAACTCGGCCCGCGCGATTTCCAGTTTGGCCGGGTTGAGCCTGCGGGCGTGGGCAGAAACTGGGGGGCTGGTGGTGGGGATATAGTGCTCCACACCGTGTTTGGCGGCTTTGGCCGAAAAGGTCGGGTTAGTGAAGGCGGGAAACTCGGCTAGGAGTGCCGAGTAGTCGTCCGTGGCTCTGGCGAGGCAGTAGGTCGTCAGGCCGGCCGAACGGGCCGGGGTAAATGTGCCGGGGATGGGGGCCATAGTGTTGATGTCGACGAGGCGGTGTCTCGGAATGTCGACAAGGAGGCCGTGGGCGCGTAGGAAGTCTGCGCCGATGAGTGGGCAGAGGACCTTGGCTGTGAGGATCTCCCAGCGGTAGCGGCGGCCCGCGAGGTCGAGCGTGACCATGCGGGTGCCATATGTGTGGATGTCAGAGCCGTTGGCTGCAGCCAGCGTGATACCCCGTGTGCCGCGTTGGATTTCGAGGGCAGAGGCGGGGGTGATGCTGTGCTGGGCCCCTGTGTCGCACAGAAATCGGCGGTTGGTTCTGTCGTCGGTGACGTACAGTAGAGGCCCCTTTTGCCCCGCGGCCATCGCGGGGTGGGGGGGGTTTGAAAGTACACGGTGGCGTGCAGCGTTGGGCCCTAGCGCCAAAACGGGTGTGGTAGTAGCAGTGACCCGGAGTGGTAGGGCGGTCGGGCCTAGTGGGCCGGGACAACCGCGTGGTCGTTGCCGTGAGGTCGGGCGCGACGTCGCGAGCGGACTGTGCAGAGAGCAGCCGGTCGGCCTTTTCGGCTATGTCATTCAGGTCCGTGGAGCCAGACTCCACAATGAGCGGGCGGATGCTGGCGGGGAGCTGCCGAATGAAAAGCGTGCCAAAGAGGGCGCCGGGGTTTTTGTCGTCCGAGAGGGACAGCATGTGGGAAAGCAGGTCTGATGGTGAAGCGTCACCAAGGCCGGGGAGGTCAAGGTGTTGGCAGTGGCGCTGGTAAGAGGACGTTTGAAATTTTTTAAGGAGCGCAGCCTTCAGATGTTCGTACTTGCTGTCCGGTGGTGGATTCTGCAGCGCTGCCCAAACCTTGGGAACTGTGGCGTAGGTGAGAGCGGAGACAAGGTAGTCGTACTTTGTGGCGTCGACTGTAATGTGTTTCAGCCGGAATCTGGACTCAGCTTGAACGAACCAGGCTTCGGCCAGGCTCTCCCAAAAGTCCGGTAATTTAACCGTGACTGCGTTTGTATCCGCTATGCTAGCTTAGGATTCGTCCTGAGCGTTGGGGTCACCAGTGTTGAGATACCACGGCAAACATGGGAGTCGAGACCAGAGCTAGTAAAACACAACTGCTTTTATTCTACCTCATGGCAAAGAAGAACTGGAAAAGCCCGCGCATCCACTTAAATACTTCCCAGACAGGAAGTGCTCCCGGCAGCCTGTCCCTGCGGGAAACAAGTTGCTGGAGAAAAGGGCCCCCGGCTGGGGGCGTCTGCTTAAACTGTCCGTGCCGTGTGAGCGGATTATGTCCAGTGGTGGCATGTCGCCACATGTGAAAGATGTATTATATGAAGTAATTCCAGGTTGGTTGCCGGAAGCGATGGTGAGGGACATGGTGTGGGAGGAGGATCAGGAGGTAGAGAAAAAAGCAATAGGGATCATGTATGAGAAGATTGTGAGGGCAATGCCACAGGATTGGATGGAAGAAATAAATACGGAAATCTCCAAAGGAAGTAAAATGCGTCCCGCTTTTCCAAGCTTTCTGCTGGAGAAAGGGCAGTTGGTCCAATTTGTAATACTTGAGATTTCTATGAGGTATTTAGAGAATGGAGATTCAAGACACCTGCTGGTCAGGAGTTTTGGCAGAGTATATACCCACAGCTAGACTTCAACAGGATTTGAAAGGGAGTGTGGGCGAATTTTAAATGTCCAGAGTGGATTGAACTGGATTTCAAATTGGCTCATAACTGGATTTTTACCACGACGGTCTTGTGCAAGATTGGACGAGTGGAGGGGGCAACTTGCCCAGGGTGTGGGACACGGGATGAGACTCTGTCCCATTTACTGGTGTTATGTCCGCAGTTAAATGATTTTAATTACTATGTTCGACAGTTGTGTGAAGTTTTTTTTGCTGGGGTGGGGACCGAAGAGCGAGAATGGGAATCCCGTGGGACTCAATTTTGAGATGGAGATTGCAGGAGAGTTTGCCAGAGTCTAGCGGAGCAGCAATTAATTTAATGTTCAGTTTGGCTAGATTCATGATTGTGCAAAGAAGGAATGCTCTGTTTTTTAAGGGGAGGAGAATCAATCTAAAAGAGTATTTTAAATATAAGCTAAAAGATCATTATAAGGCTCTGTGGATGTTTTATTCAGAAAGCAATTTAAAGATAGTATTTTACAATCAATTTTTAAAGTACAATCAATTAATATATGTTACGAGAGACAAATTAAACTTCAGGTTTTGATGTTAAAATGTGGAGGAATGGCTGTGCAGAGCGGCAGAATTGATTTGTATGATACAATAAAATGATCACGATGTTGTAAATGTTCTTAATGTTCAATAAAGTATTTTAAAAAAAAGTGGGTAGCACACTCGCCTCTGAGTCAGAATGTTGTGGGTTCAAGTCTCACTCCAGGGACTTGAGCACATAAAGCTGGGCTGACACTCCAGTGCCGTGCTGAGGGAGTGCTGCACTGTCGAAGGTGCCGTCTTTTGGATGAGACGTTAAACCGAGGCCCCGTCTGCTCACTTAGGTGGACGTAAAAGATCCTATGGCACTATTTCGAAGAAGAGCAGGGGAGTTATCCCCGGTGTCCTGGCCAATATTTATCCCTCAATCAACATAACAAAAACAGATTATCGGGTCATTATCACACCGCTGTTCGTGGGAGCTTGCTGTGCGCAAATTGGCTGCCGCGTTTCCCACATTACAACAGTGACTCCACCCCAAAAGTACGTTGAGACAACCGGTGGTCTTTCTTTTCCTCAATCCCCTCTCCGGGAGTCCATCCAATTGTCTCTCGAGCCCCTCTGTGCTATCTGCTGCCCGGGTAATCTTCTCCACAACTCTACTGTCCTTTGGGTGAGTAGGTTATGCTCCACTTCCCATCTTATTTCTAAGTTTTAAACTTGAAGACTGCAGTTACATCTCAAAATCTCTTCTTTTCTAAATGGAAAACCCTTAACCTTCTCCTCAGAACTGAAAACTGGAATCAGCTTTGTTGCTTCCTAGTTACGGCCAGTTGAGCGGTGATTGACGATGACAGCAGGTGCACTCACTCGGAACGATGGTTTTACAACAGCGGGTATGCTGGTGTGGTGGTTATGGGACTGCACTCGCAGCCCAGGGGCCATGAGTTCACAATCTCACAAAGGCAGCTTGTGCAATTGGAATTCAATAAATCTGATAATTTGTGGTCTTGCACCAATAAACTGACCATAAAACTTCCAGACTGTCATAGAAACCCAACTGATTCACTAATACCCTTCAGGGAAAAACTCTGGGCTCCAGTCCCACACTATGAGGTTAACGCTTGATGTGGCCGAACAAGACACCCAGTTGTAAGAATCATAGAAAGTTACAGCACGGAAGGAGGCCATTCGGCCCATCGTGTCCACGCCGGCCGACAAAGAGCTATCCAGCCTAATCCCACTTTGCAGCTCTTGGTCTGTAGCCCTGTAGGTTACGGCACTTCAAGTGCACATCCAAGCACTTTTGAAATGTGGTGAGGGTTTCTGCCTCTACCACCCTTTCAGGCAGTGAGTTCCAGACCCCAACCACCCTCTGGGTGAAGAAATTTCCTCTCAAATTCCCTCTAAACCTCCTACCAATTACTTTAAATCTGTGCCCCCTGGTTGTTGACCCCTCTGCTAAGGGAAATGGGTCCTTCCTGTCCACTCTATCTAGGCCCCTCATAATTTTATACACCTCAATAAAGGTCTCCCCTCAGCCTCCTCTGTTCCGAAGAAAACAAACCCAGTCTATCCAATCTTTCCTCGTAGCTAAAATTCTCCACTCCCGGCAACATCCTCATAAATCTCCTCTGTACCCTCTCCAGTGCAATCACATCTTTCCTGTAATGTGGTGACCAGAACTGCACATAGAAACATAGAAGATAGGAGCAGGAGTAGGCCATTCGGCCCCTCGAGCCTGCTCCGCCATTCAATGCGATCCTGGCTGATCATCCAAATTCAGTACCCGGTCCCTGCTTTCTCCCCATACCCCTTGATCCCTTTAGCCTTAAGAAATATATCCAACTCCTTCTTGAATATATTTAATGAATTGGCCTCTACTGCCTTCTGTGATCGAGAATTCCACAGGTTCACCACTCTCCGGGTGAAGAAATTCCTCCTCATTTCTGTCCTAAATGGCCTACCCTTTATTCTTAGACTGTGACCCCTGGTTCTGGACTTCCCGACCATCGGGAACATCCTTCCTGCATCTAGTCTGTCCAGTCCTGTCAGAATTATATAAGTTTCAATGAGATCCCCTCTCATTCTTCTAAACTCCAGCGAGTACAAGCCCAATTGAACAATCTCTCCTCATACGTCATTCCTGCCATCCCTGGTGAATCTTCGCTGAACTCCTTCCATGGCAAGAACATCCTTCCTCAGATAAGGCGACCAAAACTGCACACAATACTCAAGATGTGGTCTCACCAAGGCCCTGTACAACTGCAGCAAGACATCCTTGTTCCTGTACTCAAACCCTCTCGCTACGAAGGCCAACATACCATTTGCCTTCTTAACCGCCTGCTGCACCTGCATGCTTACCTTCAGCGACTGGTGCACAAGGACACCCAGGTGTCGTTGCACTTCCCCTTCTCCCAATCTATTGCCGTTCAGATAATAATCTGCCTTCCTGTTTTTGCCACCAAAGTGGATAACTTCACATTTATCCACGTTATATTGCATCTGCCATGCTTCTGCCCAATCACCCAACCTGTCCAAATCACCCTGGAGTTTCTCTGCATCCTCCTCACAGCACACACGCCCACCCAGCTTTGTGTCGTCTGCAAATTTGGAGATATTACATCTAGTTCCCTTGTCTAGATCATTAATATATATTGTGAATAGCTGGGGTCCAAGGACTGATCCCTGCGGTACCCCACTAGTCACTGCCTGCCACTCGGAAAAAGACCCGTTTATTCCAACTCTTTGCTTTCTGTCTGCCAACCAGTTGTCTATCCAAGTCAAAACCTTGCCCCCAGTCCCATGTGCCTTAACTTTACACGCTAATCTCTTATGCGGGACCTTATCGAAAGCCTTCTGAAAGTCCAAATACACCACATCCACTGGTTCTCCCTTATCTATTTTACCAGTTACATCCTCAAAAAATTCCAGTAGATTAGTCAAACACGATTTACCTTTTGTAAATCCATGTTGACTTTGTCCGATCCTGTCACTGTTTTCCAAGTGCTCTGCTATTACATCTTTTATAATGGACTCTAGCATTTTCCCCACTACCGATGTCAGGCTTACCGGTCTGTAATTCCCCGTTTTCTCTCTACCACCTTTTTTGAATAGTGGGGTAACATTACTCTGCACACAGTACTCTAGCTGTGGCCTAACTAGTGTTTTACACAGTTCAAGCATAGCTTGCCTGCTTTTGTATTCTATGCCTTGGATAATAAAGGCAAGTATTCCGTATGCCTTCTTAACCACCTTATCTACTACCTTCAGGGATCTGTGGACCGGCACTCCAAGGTCCCTTTGTTCCTCTACACTTCTCAGTGTCCTACTATTTAATGTGTATTTCCTTGCCTTGTTAGCCCTCCCCAAATGCATTACCTCACATTTCTCCAGATTGAATTCCATTTGCCACTGTACTTCCCACATGACCAGTTCATTGATATCTTCCTGCAGTCTACAGCTTTCTTCTTCATTATCAACCACACAGCCGATTTTAGTATTATCTGCAACCTTCTTAATCATACCCCCTACATTCAAGTCTAAATCATTGATATATACCACAAAAAGCAAAGGACCCAGTACTGAGCCCTGCGGAACCCCACTGGAAACAGCCTTCCTGTCACAAAAACACCCATCAACCATTACCCTTTGCTTCCTGCCTCTGAGCCAGTTTTGAATCCAACTTGCCACTTTGCCCTGGATCCCATGGGCTTTTACTTTTGTGACCAGTCTGCCATGTGGGATCTTATCAAAAGCCTTGCTAAAATCCATATACACTACATTAACGCACTACCCTCATCAACCCTCCTTGTTACCTCAAAAAATTCAATCAAGTTAGTCAGACGTGACCTTCCCTTAACAAATCCCTGCTGACTGTCCTTGATTAATCCATGTCTTTCTAAATGAAGATTTATCCTGTTCCTCAGAACCTTTTCCAATAATTTTCCCACCACCAAGGTTAGGCTGACTGGCCTGTAATTATCCCTTTCTCCCTTTTTAAACAAAGGTACAATGTTAGCAGTCCTCCAGCACCACACCTGTAGCCAGAGAGGATTGGAAAATGATGGTCAGAGCCTCTGCTATTTCCTTTTGCTGCTCTTAACAGCCTGGGATACATTTCATCTGGGCCTTGGGATTTATCCACTTTCAAAGCTGCTAAGCCCTTTAATACTTCCTCTCTCACTATGTTTATTTCATCTAATATTTCACACTCCTCCCCGATTGCAATGTCTGCATTGCCCCTCTCTTTTGTGAAAACAGGCACAAAGTATTCATTAAGAACCATACCCACGTCTTCTGCCTCCACACACAGATTACCTTTATGGTCTCTTTCTTTAGTTATCCTCTTGCTCTTAATGTATTTATAAAGCATCTTTGGGTTTTCCTTGATTTTACTTGCCAAAATGTTTTCATGCTCTTTGATTTCCTAATTTCCTTTTTAATTGCACCCCTGCACTTTCTATTCTCCTCTAGTTTCTGCAGTATTGAGCCCTCGGTATTTGTCATAAGCCTCCCTTTTTTTCTTTATCCTACCCTGCATGTCCCTTGACATCCAAAGGGCTTTAGATTTGTTAGTCCCACCCTTTTTCTTTAAGGGAACATACTTGCCTGAACCCTCAGGATCTCCTCCTTGAATGCCTCCCACTGCTCAGACACTGATTTACCTTGAAGTTGCTGTTTCCAGTCCACTTTGGCTAAATCCCATCTTAGCTTAGCAAAATTGGCTTTTCTCCAATTGAGAACTTTTATTCCTGGTCTACCTTTGTCCTTTTTCATAACTACCCTAAATCTAACGGAATTATGATCACGAGCTCCAATATGCTCTCCCACTCACAATGCTCCATCTCACCCTCAGTAAGCTCCCCACTGGAGTGGAGCTAATTTACAGAACAAACAGGAAACCGTTCAACCTCCGTCGCCTCCAGTGCAGATCCAAGGTCGTCCCAGTCTCTGTCGTCGAATTACAGTATGCAGACGATGCTTGCGTCTGTGCTCACTCGGAGGTCAAACTCCAAACCATCGTAAACACCTTCACCGAAGCATAGGAGAGCATGGGCCTTACACTAAACATCCGTAAGACAAAGGTCCTCTACCAACCTGCCCCCGCCACACAGTGCTGCCCTCCGATTAACAAAATCCACGACAAGGCCTTGGACAACGTGGACCATTTTCCATACCTTGGGAGCCTACTGTCAACAAGGGCAGACGTCGAAGACGAAGTCCAACACCGCCTTCAGTGTGCCAGTGCAGCCTTCGGTCGCCTGAGGAAGAGTGTGTTTGAAGACCAGGACCTCAAACCCGGCACTAAGCTCATGGTCTAGAGGGCAGCAGTGATACCTGCCCTGCTGTATGCCTCAGAGACATGGGCCATGTACAGCAGGCACCTCAAAGCACTGGAGAGGTACCACCAACGCTGCCTCCGCAAGATCCTGCAAGTCCATTGGCAGGATAGGCGCGCCAACGTCAGTGTTCTTGCTCAGGCCAACATCCTCAGCATCGAAGCTCTGACCACGCTCAATCAGCTCCAATGGACGGGTCACATTGTCCGCATGCCCGCTACGAGACTCCCAAAACAAGCGCTCTACTCGGAGCTCCGGCACGGCAAGAGAGCCCCAGGTGGGCAGAGGAACCGCTTCAAGAACACCCTCAAAGCCTCCTTGAAAAAGTGTAACATCCGCACCGACACCTGGGAATCCCTGGCCCAAGACCGCACAAAGTGGAGAAGCATCCGGGAAGGCGCCGAACACCTCGAGACTCTTCGCCGGGAGCAAGCGGAAGCCAAGCGCAGGCAGTGCAAGGAGCGCACGTCAATCCAAGCACCCCACCCACCCGCCCCTTCAACCACCGTCTGCCCCACCTGTGACAGAGACTGTAGGTCCCGCATTGGACTCATCAGTCACCTGAGAACTCATTTTTAATGTGGAAGCAAGTCATCCTCGGTTCCGAGGGACTGCCTAAGAGAAGAAGCAGCTCTCCCACTGATACCCCTTCCACCTGCCCAGCTTCATTCCCTAAAACTAAGTCCAGAACCGCCCCCTCCCTTGTTGGGCTTGTTACATACTAGTTTAAAAAGTTCTCCTGAATGCATTTTAGGAATTCCGCACCCTCTACCTTTCACACTAATATTATCCCAGTTTATATTAGGGTAGTTAAAATCCCCTACTATTACTGCCCTATAGTTTTTGCACTTCAGAAATTTGCCTACATATTTGCTCTTCTATCTCCCGCTGACTGTTTGCGGGTCTATAGTACACTCCCAGCAGTGTGACTGCCCCTTTTTTGTTCTTGAATTCAACCTACATGACCTCATTTGATGATCCTTCTAACATCATCCCTCCTCACAGCTGTAATTGTTTCTTTAATCAATACTGCAACCCCCCTCCTTTTTTACCACCCTCTATCCCGTCTGAAAACCCTGTAACCAGGAATGTTGAGCTGCCATATCTGCCCTTCTTTCAGCCATGTCTCAGTAATAGCTATAATATCATACTCCCAAGTGCTCTCAGCTCATCTGCCTTATTGCCTATACTCCTTGCATTGAAGTATATACCATTCAGCACTGCCAAACTCCCTTGTTGTCTATTTTCTAGCCCTTGCTTCCTCTGTCTTCCAAATACACTTTCTACTTTCTAATTTCAGCTTTACTTCTCTCTTCTGAATCTATTCTCAGGTTCCCACCCCCCTGCCAAGCTAGTTTAAACGCGCCCCCCCCCCCCCCCCCGGCGAGGATATTGGTCCCGGCTCTGTTGAGGTGTAACCAGTCCAGCTTGTACAGGTCCCACCTCCCCCAGAAACAGTCCCAATGCCTCAGGAATCTAAAGCCCTCCCACTTGCACCATCTCTCCAGCTACACATTCATCTGCTCTATCCTCCTATTTCTGGACTCACTAGCACGTGGCACCGGGAGTAATCCGGAGATTACTACCTTTGAGGTCCTGTTTTTTAATCTCTTTCCTAGCTCCCTAAACTCTGCCTGCGGGACCTCATCCCTCTTTCTGCCTGTCATTGGTACCAATATGGACCACGACCTCTGGCTGTTCACCCTCTCCCCCCTCAGAATGCCCTAAGACAGTCGCTACAAAGTTCAAGAAGAAGAAGAAAACCCAACAGCATTGTGGGAGTAACATCAGTACAAGGACTGCAGCGGTTCAAGGAGAAGCCCCATCACCACTTTCTCAGGGCAACTAGAGATTGGCAATAAATGTGGCCGTGCCAGCACCACCCACACCCGGCAATTGTAGCCAAGCCGCTGTTTGCTTATCCACCATTTTAATATGAATGTAATCTGAACAACAATTTGCTGCATTACAGAACATTTAAAGCAGAGGCAAGGCCTTGGAGAGGGTGCAGAGGAGATTCAGTTATGTGGCGAGACTGGAGAAGCTGGGCTCGTTCGCCTTAGAGCAGAGAAGGTTGAGTTGAGATTTAATAGAGATGTTCAAAATTGAGGGGATTTTATAGAGTAAATAAGGAGAACCTGTTTCCACTGGCAGGAGGGTCAGTAACCAGAGGTTACAGATTTAAAATAATTGGCAAAAGATCCAGAGGGGAAATGAGGAGAAATCTTTTTACTCTGAGTTGTTGTGATCTGGAATGCACTGCCTGAAAGGGTGGTGGAAACAGATTCAATAGTAACTTTCAAAAGGGAATTGGATATATAATTGAAACTGAAAAAAATGCAGAGCTATAGGGAAAGAGTAGGGGGAGTGGGACTAATTGGATAGCTCTTTCAAAGAGCCAGCATAGACACGATGGGCTGAACGGCGGCCTTCTTTAGAGTAAACTATGATTCGTTTCCAAGTTGCATCATAAATCATTCTTAACTAACACACACTGCATTGCAACAGTAATATTATGTATTAATTGGATTAGAAGTAGTTACCTAAGAAATGGGATTTCTCCCAGAGTGGTATGACCACAGGTTGTCTGCAATTATTTAAATGTGAATTCAGTGTCACTTCTTGCAGTGGTAGTTCTCAGACTTTTTCAGGCCAGGCCTCATGCCCTATTGCAGCCCCACCCCACCACACCTTACATTGGATATACGGCACAGAAACAGGCCATTCGGCCCAACCAGTCCATGCCGGCGTTTAGGCTCCACTTGAGCCTCCTTCTGTCTTTCCTCATCTAAATCTATCAGCATAACCTTCTATTCCCATCTCCCTCATATGCTTGTCTAGCCACCCTTGAATGCATCTATACATTCTCACCACTCTCTGGGTAAAGCTTTTTCTGAATTCCCTGTTGGATTTCTTGGTGACTATTTTATATTGATTGCCTCTAGTTTTGCTCTTCCCCACAAGTGGAAATATTCTGTATCCATTCTAATCAAAACCGTTCATGATTTTAAAGATCTATTAGGTCACCCCTCAGCGTTCACTTTTCAAGAGAAAAGAGACCCAGCCTGTTCATCCTTTCCTGATATATATACCCTTGCATTTCTGTTAACATCCTTGAAAATCTTCTCTGCACCCTCTCCAATGCCTCTATCATTTTTGTAATATGGCAAGCAGAATTGTACGCAGTACTCTGTGTGGTCTAACCTAGGTTTGATACAAGTTTAGCATAACTTCACTACTTTTCAATTCTATACTTCTAGAATGAACCCTCCTGCTTGGTTTGCTTTTTTATGGCCTTGTTAACCTGTGTCAATACTTTGTGATTTGTTTATTTGTACTCCAAGATCCCTTTGTTCCTCTACCCCACCCAAACTCGCACTCTCCAAGTGATAAGTGACCTCCCTATTCTTCCTACCAAACTGTAATACCTCACCTTTATCTGTGTTGAAGTTCATTTGGCAATTATATGGCCATTATGCAAGTTTATTAATGTCCTCCTCAGTATTGACTATCCCCCCCACCTCCCCCAATTTGGTGTCATCCACAAATTAAGAAATTATGTTTTTGATTCCAGTCTAAATTGTGAACAGTGGTCCCAGCACTGATCCTTGTGAAACACCACTACCCACCTTCTGCCACTATGAATAGCTACCCTTTACCCCTACTCTCTGGTTTCTTGCAGCCAGCTAGCTATCTATTCTGTTAAAACTCAGCAGGCCAGGCAGCATCGGTGGAGAGAAACAGAGTTAACAGCAGTATTTTGCTATCATATCCATTCTGTTACTTGTCCCCTGACATATTCTCTGACCTTATTCGTTAGTCTATTATGTGGTACCTTATCGAAGGCCTTTTGAAAATCTAGATAATTACATCCACCTGTTTTATCTACCTGGCAAATGCTGAAGCAAAGTAACTATTTAATATTTCTGCCATCTGTCACTGCTTGTGGTATTATCCTGTCCATCCCTTAGTGGCCCTATTCCCATCCTGTCCTTCCATTTTTTTATTTGTGCCTGTAAAATATTTTACTATTTTGTTTTATTTTTCTTGATAATTTAATTTCATAGTTCTTTGTCTTCCTAAATGTTTTTTTGACTTCTCTCCTAATCTCTTTGTATTCTCCCTCATCATGCTTTCCCCTGCTGTCCATGTACTTAATGTGTGCCTCTTTCCTTACCTTCAATTTTCCCCTTATGGCTTTATTCCTCCATGGTGCCTCATTAGTGTTTAGTTTCTTTAAAGTGGAATATATTTTTCCTGGACTCGAACACCGTTTTAAATGTTTCCCCTTGCTGTTCTACTTCATGGTTTACCAATATTGTTGTCCATTTTATTTTCCCCAAGTTCTATTCTTAGCCCCTCAATCAGCTTTACTCCAATCTATTACCCGGATCTTCGTCATACTTACATCCTTCTCAATTATTATCTTAAACTCTATTATGGTCACTATTGCCTAGATGTTCCCCTACTTTTACTTCTCTTATCTGCTCTGGTTCATTCCCCATTACTAGATCCAATAGCAAATTGTCTCGTTGGGCTTTTTACATATTAGATTAGAAAGGAGTCCTGTACACATTGTAGGAACTCCACTCCCTTATCCCCTTTACCTACCTCTTCTATTCAATTAATATTGGGGTAGTTGAAGTCCCCCGTGATTATTATTCTATGGTTTTTATTCATTTCCCAAATTTGTTCCTTCACCTCCCTTCCACTATTAGGTGGTCTGTAGACTACCCATATTAGTGTGATTGATCATGGATTCTATTTGTCTTGTTGATAGCTGCGTCACTTTTTTCTACTGCCATTGTTATCCCAAATAAGTACAACTACTCCACCTCCCCTTTGTCCTTATCTTTTCTAAATATGTTATACCCAGCAATGTTAAATTCCCAGTCCTGATTTTTCTGTAACCGTGTCTCAGTGTCTGGTTCCTCGCAACGCATGATTGCTTCCAGCTCCCCATTTTATTAGACAGTTGAACTCATTTTTAATAGCAGTTCCTCTCACTTTATTTTTAACCATCTTTTTACACTCCTGTTCTGTAACTCTCCCTGGCCGTCAATGTCCTCCCTTACTTTATTCTTTCCTATGCTCTCCCTTCCGGTTTTGTTTATATTTAGGCAGGTTTCATTTCTTGTAGATCCCTCCCCCATCTTACTAGTTTAAAGCCTTTGCCACCTCCCTTTTTACCCTTTCCGCTAGGACATGGGTCCCATCCTGGTTCAGGTGGAGCCCATCCCATCGGTAAAGCTCCTTCCTGTCCCAGTACTGTTGCCAGTGTCCCATGAAAAGGAACCCCTTTCCCACACCAGCCCTTTAACCACATTAATTCTCCTGATCTGACTGCTTCTATGCCAATTTGCATGCGGCTCAGGCAATGATCCAGAGATCATAACCTTAGAGTTCCTGCTTTTTAAATTTAGCTCCCAACTCTTGACACTCCCTCAGCAGGACCTCCTCCGTTCCTAGCTATATCATTTGTTCCACCATAGACAACTGGATTTACCCCCCACCCTTTCCAAATTCCTCTCCAGCCACCACTATCCTCTCCTGCGGAGAACGGGGTTCTCGCCAGGTATCCACAGCACCCCATTAACCAACCCAAACAGCCACTTGTCCTGCACGAGCCTAAACCATGAGCAGCAGCAGGCACTGAAACCTTGGAAGGCATTGCAGTTGACATCCGCCCATAGCTGACAGGGGTCACCAGATTGTCATCATCAGCAGGAACATGGGCTGGATATCCCCCCCTCAGATATCTGATGGCAATGACTTACATTTGGCCCACCCTAAATTAGCTAACTCAGTGCTGAGCAGGGACTGAGAGCCCTTCTATTCTTTGTGGGTCACCACCTGACGTGCCCCACTTTAATATAAGCAGATCACGCCATCACTCAGCTTGTCTGAATTAACCGTGTCAAGTCCTTTGGGGCCGACAGGCAAGATTCAACCTGAGCTAACTTTTTAATTCAGTCTCGGGATCCGGGTGTCACTGGCAATTTATTGTCCATCCCAACAACTGAGTGGCTTGCTGGGTCACTTCAAAAAGTAGTTAAGTGTCAACCACATTGGTGTGGGACTGGGTCACACATAGGTCAAACTGGGTAAGGGTGGCAGGTTGCGTTCCCTCAGTTATATTATGTGAAGCAGTTGGGGTTTGAAACGACAATCCTGCAGCTTCATGGTCACTTTCACCTTCAAATTCTCGAACTGCCAGTGGAATTTGAATACATGGATTATTAGCTCACATCCCTGGATTACAAGTCCAGTAGCACGACCACCACACAATGACCTGGAGAGCACATCATTGACTTGGAGCATTGTGTGGTATCCAGACTGCATTTCCATCGAGATGACGCAATAACTCACGCAGCCTGGATCTCTTTAATATCCTGCTCATTCAGCCCAATCGCCTCAAGTGTACATTACATAAATGAGGGGAAGGGGAAGGGGGGCAAATCAGCAGAAATATATTCTTAATGTTTGATATACTCTATAAGGCTACTCTGTTCAGTGATTCTTTTCAATGCAAAAAGCACACACACTTCATCCAGTAATTAAAGGTTTAATGATTGTCTTTCCAAGGTACACGGGCATGATAGCAGATCTGTCCGAGGCATTCCGGGTACAGGCTGCAACAGTCTCCATTAAGTTTTGAAAAATTAACAATTATTAAGTGAGCCGCACCCTTTCATTAATCAAATTAAAACATAAACCAGCAGTGGTACAGTTGGGTACGACCATTATCTCATCACCTCTGGGTCGGGATGAGAATCCAGTCCAGACCAGAATCAAAAAGGACCAAGTCTCCTCTCCCGCTCCAAAAGGCCTTCACACAATCTAATTCCTAGAAGGTACGCACGTCCATCATACTAACTAGTAGCTCACTTGCATGGCTGGTGCGGTAAGGTGCCATTCAAAGGCTGGCGTTAAGAAAGATTGCTTAAGCACGTGAGGCAGGTTGGTGCTTGGTGCTATACCTGACCAGAGAGCGCAGTATAGACACAAGGCAGCAGAAGTGGACAGACTCTGCACCAACCAGCATCTCTCCCCTGGAAACAAAAAAACAACAGAATCCTACCCCCCTGCCCACCCCAACTATTCTCTCCTGGAGGAATTAGTCCAGTGTGGTACATGCCTATGACCATCACTGCCACTATGGCAACACTGGAAACATTGCCCGGGGAACAGTGCATCCAACTATAGCTCGGGGAACAGTGCATCCAACTATAGCTCACCACCTCGCCGATTGACTCACCCGACTCAGCCTGGAGCAGGGATTGAACTTCAGGTGGTCCATATCTGTATGGCTCTAAACCTGGGCAGTCGGGACTATTCACCCGAGCAGTGGGCAGGAACCTCCTGAGCCGTGGTGTTGTACCAGCACTGTCGGACCGAGACAAGTGCAATGCTTCATGGGAAACCCAGCAATTGCTCCAGTCTCCGCCTCTCAACACTGGCTAGTCTTGACCAGGGAGAGGGTGGTGGGAAGGGAGAGAAAGAGAGAGAAAAACAGAGTGGGGAGGAGCAGAGAGAGCAAGTTGGGGAGTGGGTAACTGTCACAAGAACTGAGAGATGAGCAAAGGAGAGGGAGGGGAAAGAAAACACAGTTGTCTTGGCTCAGCTGCAACAACTCTCAGTCGATCAGTTCTCTGAATACAGTGATTGCGTCACAGACGTGATGTCCAAGGCCCGCATGACATCTTTGCCTCATGATCTGTATAGGCCGGGACAAGTGCAATATCAAATCAACTGTAAATACTGCTGCCCATCCCAACCTACACAAAACAGGGGACGAGCACCCCAGCATCCTCCGTGGATTTTTAGTTCGCAGTACAACACAACCTCAGCTGTCCCAAGGATCTAGAACGTAGCCCATCGGCTCCCACTCCTTATGAAGTGTCGGGGGCCATAGACTTCATCTTGGTCGTGCATTAAAACAGATGAGCGCAGCCCCGGTGTAGTTGCACCTGGGATTTGTGTTATCAAATGTGTGCGCGAGGCATTTTAATATTTAGTCGGGTGATTTTTTAAAGAGTCACCACAAAACTGCCCCAACTGCCGGCAGTGCCAAACCCATACCAACGCCAACACTTTCGTCGATGCCAATTTTGTTAAATTGTCTGTCTATGGTCACTGCAGAATAGCCAGGGCAGATCTAAATACCCAACCCAAATAGACGAGCGTTTGCCCAGCGTTACCCTGATCATTCGCTTCCATACAGTAACGGAGGAAACATTAAACAACTGCTTCTCCTTTCTAACCCTCTTAGGGTCACCGCGCCAATGCTCCATTACACAGGCAGGTAGCTTCTTGTAATAAAGGGGTCTAGATTCTCTTGTTCATGTACAAGTCACATTGAACCATGTTGCTTGCTGCTGTCCTCAAGGCCCTTCTGGTCCAGTCTTGAGCCTCTAATTTGTGACTCCAAACAGGCAGCTCCTGGTTTTGCTCGGGATTGGACGACACTCACCCGCCCAGGCTTGTATCTGGGAATGCCGTCCGGCCTCGCCATTGCCGACGCAGTCAGTTTTGCGTGGATTTGCACAGCAATGAGAATCACCAACTGACTGCAAAGCCAGCAAAACTAACCGCGAGTCGGCCCCATCCAGCACCGAGGCCAACCACAACATTAGAGGTCCATTGTCCAATCGCGGAGGGAAAAAAAAAGGATCAAACATTTCTTCTCAAACAATCCGCGGCAAATCACAAAGTTGCTCCCAGGGCTTTGGGTACAGTTCTGAAGCAAGACTTCAATAAAGGACACTGAAGATGATCTATTGCCCCCCCCCCCCCCCCACAGACGACTCCAGGTATATCCCTCCGAGCGGTGCAGCCAAGATAAGGAGCTCAGCGACAAAGTGGGAGGCCCATCATCACAACATTGAGACACTGAGGGCAATCACTGGTCTTTCCTTAGACAACACTATCCAAACAGTTCATTTACACACAAGAAATGGGGTAATTAAAACAGGGACAGGCAATCAAGTCAAGGGCATCCAAGCCATTTTCTTTCGGTGACCCACAAATAAAGTTTAAATCCACACTCCAAATACATTTTCATCTATGCCATGTTGCTGATAACAGACCTCGATGCTCTGATTTAACATTTGTCAGTGTGCTAAGACGAGCCCTTTCCAAACCGCCTGGCTCATATAAGGAACATAGGAACAGGATTAGACCATTCTGCCCCTCGAGCCTGTTCTGCCATTCGATTAGATCATGGCTGATCTGTATCTTAATTCCATTTACCTGCCTTGGGCCTATATCCTTGGATAGTCTTACCAACAAAAATCCATCAATCTCAGATTTCAATTGACCTCCAGCCTCAATAGCTTTTTGGAGGGGGGCGCAGGGAAAAGAGAGTTCCAATTCAAACAGGGCAAACCAGTGAATAAGGCTGGGTTGTCTGGGCTTCAATGGTTGCAATGCGAGGGTTTGGGTGGTGGTGGTGGTGGGGGGGCCGTGATTAACTCACGGGCTGTAGTTGAACAACCCTGTTCCGAACACGACGCAAAAATTCCAACTTGCAACTGGAAGTTGTAAAGCAGGCAGGAGTTGCCGGTCTGTGGCTGGGGCTTCTGTGCATTTCAATCCCCCCACCCCACTCCTTCCCTCCCCTCGCCCCTAAACATGCACAAGGTTACTAATGCATGTATTCAAAAAAGAACTGGCTGACAAATGACTTCATCCAGGGTTAGGACTTGAACCAAAAGCCTAAGCAACCAGGCCGACTGTTCAACCATCACACAAGACATCTGGATTTCCAGCTGGATTTCAGTTGATCATTCTAGGTGAGAGGAAGTCCAGGAGCATGAATTCAAGCAGCGCTGAAAGTGATTGTTCTGCAGTAGGTTTCAATGTGACTACCTGCACTACAAGCACTTTTGGGCTGCGTGGACACAGCCCTCCTCCATTTCAAGATGGGTAGTCATTGTAGTCATCAGTAGGACGGGCAAGAGTTTTAAGCTCTTGCTTGTATCTCGGGCATCCCCCCCCAGTAAGTCTGAGAATTTCCCCTCCATCCCCATAAAAGTTGAGTAGTCTTAAAGTCTTGGTAAGAGGATGAAGCAAACACCACACAGGCAAGGCCTGTCCCTGTTGAGCCACCTTCGTATCTGGAATCTGCAGGATATCCAACAGATGGGGGTGGATAATGAAAGACAATCAATTCAGAACTGCACACGGGCAGGACTTGCTGTCAGGACAAGGCTAGGCTGTAGAAGGTGGAGAAATTAAAACAATGCAAGGTCAGAGAATCCCAACAGTTATACAGGGCCATCAAAGAGCATGGCCGATGGTCCCAGAGTTCAACGTTGAGCGGTCTCAATACCCCCAAGTGGCAGACACTATTTGACGGAGGACAAAAAAAGACAAGTTAAAACCAGAATGGTCTTTCTGTGCGTAAAGTGAGAATTGTTAGTGCGGAGAAATGAAACACTTACCATTTCAGTCACCAAACACTTCCAGGGCAGGTACAGCACAGGTTAGATAGAGTAAAGCTCCCTCTACACTGTCCCATCAAACATTCAGCCCCAATCTCAGAAGAGCGCCCTCTGCTGCACCAATGAGACATTTTCTCATTTTACACAGCAGCCGCCTGGTGGCCTGAGATTGCCAACAGCTCACGATCTCGTTGACACACACCGTCTAGGTACATGTGAAGAACAGCCAATTGAGGGGGGTACTGGAGCACAGCTGGTTCCCCAAAGCCGTACCCTAGAAAGTCAACGCCTGCAGGAGTGTGGGGGGGCGGGGGAAATCTTTCCCGAAAACCACAACCTTCAACAGGGCAAGCCAACTGCACGGTTAAACAGCTGGCTTGTTCTAATTCAGTGCGGTTTGATCCACCAAAAGACTCGGAGATTCAGGGGAGGCTGTATTTGTACATTTTCACAGGTTTAAATAAAAGGAATCCATCCCAATAACTTATGATCAGAGCACCATGTGGTTGTAATGAGGGCTGCATCCAAAATGGAGGCCAGGTCAAAGGGCAATTTCCTGTTAGCAATCAGGTGCAACAGTGCTTGAAGTGTAAATAGTGTAGCTAGGATTCACTCTGCACTACCTACCACTATTTGCACTTTGGCACTGCAGACCCAGAATAAGCACCCTTGCCCCCTCCATCACCATCTCACAAACCGCCCCCCCACCAACCACGGAGTTCAGAGCTATGCTTCGCTGATAAGGAAAACACATCGAAAACCTTAATAATCACGGGAGCAAATGGCAGAAAGGAGCTCATCAAAAAAGATAAAGATTACCGTGCATATTGCTTAAAAACTGGATTAGCTGCTCACAAAAAAAGGCACGTGGCAACCTCCAAGAGGCTTTTATTGTAGATTCACAATTTGCTTTGCACTTGCCGGGAACATCATGAACTATTAAAACCTGCATTTAAACAATGGACATTATAGAAACATAATAAGCCATCACAAACCTTTCCCTTTTTGGTTGATCTCAACCTCGCACCTTCTCACCAAATTCCTCTATCCATTCTCTATCTCTCGGGGAAACTCACCATCTCTTAAATCTAGACCACTTGCTTCAGTATTAGTTCTGATGCTTTCTTCCTCATGCTGATTATTAAAACAGCTCTGCCTGAATTCCTTATTTGGTATTCATTTTTAAACTGCCCCACCCCGCCCATCTAATTTTTTGAATTTTTAAGTGAAGAATTGAGTGGTGGAGTTACCTCACTCTGGGGCTTGAGTCAACCCCCAAAAAAGCACCGTACATTTGACCTGGTGATTGCAGTGATCCAACAAGGTCAAACCAAGAGCTGAAGAGGGGGATATTGTTAAATTAAATCATTACCAAAGGATTTTCGCCTCCATTATTTATCACTATTATTCAGAGATTTCCCCTTTTCAAATTCTTCAAATTTTGACTTCAACCATCTTTCACGTTCAGCCTCTTTCCACAGACAGAACTGATATAGTGAAGAGGTGGTAGGAGCAGGGGAGGACGACAAAACAGGACGGAGAGGAGACAAAAAAAGCCCAGAGCAAAAACTGAAGAGTTTTGAGAGGGGAAAAAGAAATAGGCCAATCTTTTGCAAAAAAACATCTTTTTGCACACTCAAAATTGTTCTTCCTTCCCCTTGGATCCCACAGGAAATAATTATTGCCAGCAAATGGTCAGCCACAAGTCAGGAAAGTGTAGGAGAATCCAGAAACAGGCAGGAAGTTAACAGCCGAAGTGTTCTGTGCAGGTTGTCGCCAAGTCATGGTGTTGAAGGCTGTACATTGAGCCAACAGCTGGCAATGCCAACGGGCACTCATGATAACTCTTCCCTGCCAACTTGAAACCCATCCCTCCTTCGCCCGCTGACCCTCAAGCAGAATGCTCCTCCAGAGACTCCAGGACTCCATTCACAGCCTGCCCAGGCTGGACATGGTTACTTGGTGCTGGGCCCTCATTCTCATTGCCAACTCAGCGAGAGCAAACCTGCACTCTCTCAGCACCCTCAGATCATCAGTGCTGTGCACCCTTTCACACGTGTAGCGTCTCCACCTCAGCAACTGCCAGTGCAGCTCATCTGCTCTGTGCCCCAGCGTGCCGGGGGCATAACTGGAGCAAGAGGCTGGTTTGGGCTGGGGCCAGGGCCACAGATACACCGCGATTGAGGAAGATAAATTCTGCTTTAATGACATGGGATTGCTATCTTTTAAAAAAAAAAAAAAAAAAAAATTAAAAAAATTCATTCAGAATATAGGCATCACTGACAAGGCCAACCAACGTTTATTGCCCATTCCTAGTTGACCTAACTGAGGGGCTTGCTAGGCTACTTGGGAGGGCAGATAAGAGTCAACCACGTTGGTGTGGGACTGGAGCCACATATCGGCAGAACCGGGCAAGGACGGCAGGTTTCCTTCCCTAAAGGACATTAATGATTCAGTTGGGTTTTTACGACAATCCGACAACTTCATGGTCACTTTTACTGATGGCAGTTTTTTTATTTCCCGGTTTTTCGTAAACTGAAGTCAAACTGCCTCGGTGGGATTTGAACTCGTGTTCAGGATTATTAGCCCAGGTGTCTGGATTACAAGCCCATTAACACAGCCATTACACTACCGCACCCTTCATTAGCTTCAGTGAAAGCTTAAAAAAAAAATCAGCATCCTTGGTTATGGCGACTGACAGAAAGTGAAGACAAGCCATGCATTGAAGGGGGGGGGTAGTAAGAGAATACAGGGCATTCTATCCGTACAATCATTGATCTACAATCGGCATTGGCAGCTTGCGATCAGGGAGATGCTGGATCTTCAGGGAAGATGGTGTGTACAAGGAGCACGTTAAGTGCTTACACTGCAGTAGAAGGCCTCATCACTACCTGCACTGTCAGCACTTTGGCACTACTCGGACAGATGGCCACACAATAGTTTCCACGGTAACGCATTCCTCCAGAGGCCCGCCGAACCTTCCAGTAAATCACAGGCCTTTCAATACATTTGCAGCAAAGCACTGTACAGAAAACCGGAACTATACTACACTGGGATGGGGAGGGAGGAGGAAGATGGGGAGGGGAAGGAAGAGGAGGAGAGCAAGGAACATTAAATGGAGGTTACCATTAAGCAATTTTAACATAATATATTTGCATTGGGACTCAGAACATTATGTAGACTCCAAACATGACATTGCCTGAACCATCAGCACAATAACCCCAGCCATTGTCCTAGGGCTTCCATGTTCTTTTAATAATTCCCAATGACCTGCCAGCACGATATTGGGGGGGCCATTTCTTATTTAAACATATATTCCTCTTCCCTGGTTCCATCCAACCATGGCCTACTCAGCCAATTGGTCAGGTTTTATGTGAGCACCTAGACAGGAAGTGTCGGCGTACGAAAAACTATGAGAAAGTCTGATCCATCCTCGCCCAAATGCCACGTGCACATACAGCAACAACCAGTTGGAGGCACTGGATAGTGATCAGGAGCGGGAAGCATGGCTGATTTTTTTCTTTTTAATAGTCCAGGGGACACTGCGGCCAGTTGTAGGCTTTTCGGTGCCACTCTGACCGAGATCGGTCAGCTCAGCATAGGCCAGGGATTGAACCCAGACCTTCTAGGCCTGCACAGCTCGCATGCGAAAATACACCCCTCCCCGCCCCCCCCCCCCCCCCGTTAAAAAAGTGTAAACTTACTGACCCGTTAACCGGCCTTAATTATACACAAGAGGAGTCTGTCGCTGTAAACTTTGCAGGGTGTGCAAGCAAGATAAAAAGCTCACTGTAGGAAGTGAATGGCTCCATCAAGAGGAGGGATTAGAATCGCAAAAGGTGTAGTTGGGAGATTTTATAGGCTGCATAACAGTGTCCAAGCACTTGCACACTTGTTTGATATTCCTCGCGATATAACCGCTAACAAACTGCAGATAAGCACGATACGTGCCTGTGGGCTAGTATCAGGGGCTGGGGCAGCAAAATCAGAATTAATTGTGCAAGCCCTACCTGATGAGCCTAAAGGACGATCTCACGTTAGCCATGGCCCAGTAGCACTCTTGCCTCAGAGTCAGAAGGTTGTGGGTTCAAGTCCCACTCCAGAGATTTGAGCACATAATCCAGGCTGACACTCCAGTGCAGTGCTGAGGGAGTGCTGCACTGTCGAAGGTGTAGTCTTTCAGAGGAGATGTCAGACTGAGCCCCCAATCTGCGCTCTCAGGTGGATGTAAAAGATCCCACGGCGCTATTCTAAGAAGAGCATGGGTGTTCTCCCCAGTGTCCTGGCCAACATTTATACCTCAACCAACAGCACTAAAACAGATTATCTGCGGTTTGTGGGACCTGTGCATAAATGGGCCGTCGTTTTTCCCGATGTTACAACAGTGACTACACTTCAAAAGTACTTCATTGGCTGTAAAGCGCACTGGGGGGCGTCCTGTATAAATGAAAGTTCGTTCTTTCTTTCAAGCACACTGAAAAGGCACACAGCTTCCAAGGAAGAGATTTTATCTTTTTGCACAAGTACATTTTTAAACAGTCGCAATCTCCCCAAAACTTGTTGAAGGGGGGGGGGGGGGAGAATTTGAGCTCCACTCAATAAGCTGGGCAAATCTTGCGTATTTATGGGAGAGGAAAAAAAACACTTCACATTAGCTATTCAGTTTAGCCAGTAAGCTGCTAAAAGATGCCTCTGTGCAGCTGGCTGTTCAATCAGCCTAAGTACCCATCTGTCCTGCAGATAAAACATCTGCAGGGAGTATAGATAACCTCCCCTCACGAGAGATCACGACCCTTCTCAGGATATGCTGATCCCAGGTCGGCCTAGTGAAGCCATCTCAATGACTGCGTCGGTAGATTGCCGATTGGACAGAGCTCCCCCTGCTCGCTTTCCTGTTAAGCTCTGCCGTGGTTCTCACGCTTGGAAGGGGAAGGAGAGAGGCGGGTTCGACTGATCCCATTCTCCATTGTGTATCTGACCCCCGGCCCCTCGGTAACCTCTCCACCCTGACCCCAACAAAGGCTACTCTGGCGGCATCAATCACCGTTGTCACGCAGACTAATGCGGCGTGCATTCCTGGGCCAGTGAGAATTCAATGGAGCCTTCAGGGTCACTGCCCCCTCCCCTCAGGTAGGGGGCTTCTCGGATTAAAGCTCTATAGAAGGGGTTCACAGATGGCCACTAAAAGCAGCAATTCAACAATGGACTGTCAAGAGTTCAGCAAGAGAAAGGAACTCCACCCCACCCCTCCCCCCCAAAAAAACTACCAGCTATTCTCAAATCAAACAGTGTATGGAGTTCAGACAATGTCCCAGCCTCAAGGGGAGGGCGAGCTGTGGTACCTCATATGAACGGTGATTCTTTATACGCGGGCATTCCAATTCACGGTTTAATACCACCCCCCCTCCCTTGAATTTGGGTCAGAAAAACATATAAAAAAAGACTTGCATTTATACAGCATCTTCCACAGCCTCAGGACATCCCAAAGTGCTTTATAACCAATGAAATACTTTTGAAGTGTAGTTACTGATGTAATGTAGGAAAACACAGCAGCCAATTTGTGCACAGCAAGCTCCCACAAACAGCAATGAGATAATGAATAGATTTTTGGTGATGTTGGTTGAGGGATAAATATTGGCCAGGACACCGGGGAGAACTGCCCTGCTCTTCTGTGTCAGAGCGTCAGCCAGTGGCTCAGTGGGTAGCACCCTCGCCTGAGTCAGAAGGTTGTGGGTTCAAGTCCCACTCCAGGGACTTGAGCACAAAAAGCATGCTGACTCTCCAGTGCAGTGCTGAAGGAGTGCTGCACTGTCAGAGGTGCCGTCTTTTGGATGACACGTTAAACCGAGGCCCCATCTGCCCTCTCAGGTGGACGCAAAAGATCCATGGCACTATTTCAAAGAAGAGCAGGGTGTCCTGGCCAATATTTATCACTCATAACAAAAGGAAACAGATTATCTGATCATTATCACATTGCTGTTTGTGGGAGCTTGCTAGGTGCAAATTGGCTGCCGCGTTTCCTACATTACAACAGTGGCTACACTTCAAAAAGTACTTCATTGGCTGTAAAGCGCTTTGGGATGTCCGGTGGTCGTGAAAGGTGCTATATAAATGCAAGTCCTTCCTTCTTTCTTTTCTCTAAATAGCACCATGGGATCTTTAATGTCCACCGGAGAGGGCAGGCAAGGGTTCAGTTTAACATCTCCTCCAAAAGACGGCACCTCAGACGGTGCAGCACTCTCTTCGTACTGCACTGGAGAATCAGCCTGGATTGCATGCTCAAGTCTCTGGAGTGGGGCTTGAAAGGGCGAAAGGAGCTGAGAAATGAAGAGAGCTGCTCATCTATACCTACCTTTGCTAGCGGGTTAAATGAGCCACACACATCACCTGAATCCTGAATTTCATTCAAGCCATTTCAGTTTTAAAAATTCGCTTGCAATTGAGGTTTCTATGGAAGATATTGGAGCTGGTGATCAGGAGCCTCTGTTCAGTGCTGATCCCAAGCCCTGTGAACAGAAATAGGCAGTGTTTAAAATGAACAAATAGCATTGGTACACTTCTCAATATTTACAACTAATTCTCCTGCAAAATCCAAACACTGGAGAATTCACTCATCAAAGAGCACAAGTACCTACGAGGAATGAGTGTATAATTCCCATTAAACAATTCCCAGGCCAAAGTCTGCAAATCCAATGGGAACCCTGGCTTTGTTTTCCAAAAGCACACTTTATTCCTAACTGCAGCACACTTCACAGAGCGCGAGGTACTTAATACATTGTACACATCACAGAACAGACAGCGTGCATACACAGAGTCCATTCACTCCAGGAAAGCATTATGGTGTCAGCGTGAGTCACACAGCCACAGGAGGAGTCCTGAAGGCCAGATTATTAGGCCACTCAAACCTGGACTGCTTCCTTTCTCGCGCCCCCCCCCCCCCCCCGCAAAATATGTATTTCAGCACAGTGCAATGGCGTGTGTGTAACAGGATTGCACTGCGTCCCTTTGAACCGCGATAAACTACTCAGCACAACAATTTTTGACTCTTGCTCTTTCAAACTTGCTCTGTGTCTATAGAACACCGTGGGTGCAGTACAGGGATGGTAACAGGGGGCGCAGTCAGGTGACAAACAAAGAGTGTAGCACAAGAAATAGATCCCCTAACATTAGTGTTACGTGCTAGTTCCATCATATGAAGCAGCTGGCCAGTGACGACACTTTACGGGAGCAAGCGTTCAGCATGTTTGAAGATGTCGTCTCAGCAACTTCTAGTTTAAGCTAGCCGGTTGGACTAAACTGCGAGTACTTGGGATCCTTTGGACACATCTCAAAACCAGAAGTAACCCTAACCCTAAATGCAACACAGCAGCCACGAGGTCCCGGAGCCCTGGCAGTCTGGCCCTTGAAGCCTGGGTATCTCGGCCCTATTTTGTCGTTATATTCCCCTCGTGGGGGAATCTAGAACTAGGGGGCACCCTTTTAAATCGGAAATTAGGAGGAATTTCTTCTCTGAGGGTCGTGAATCTTTGGAATGCTCTTCCCCGGAGAGCTGTGGCAGCTGGGTCATTGAATATATTTAAGGTGGAGATAGACAGATTTTTGAACGATAAGGGAGTCTGGGGTTATGGGGAGCGGGCAGGGAAGTGGAGTTGAGGCCAAGATCAGACCAGCCATGATCTTATTGAATGGCAGAGCAGGCTCGAGGGGCCAAATGACCTACTCCTGCTCCTACGTCTTATGTTCTAATGTTATATTTCTTACTCATTGGGTTATCTTGTTGGAATTTTGGGGGCTGGAGGTTTGGAAAGGGTTGGTCTGAGTGCAGTTGCCTCATTTGATGAATCAATCCTAAACCAGAGCACTGAGATCGGGTAGTATCAGCGAAGTAATGGGATCATGGATTTAAACTTGATCTGATTGTAATTTTTTGGGGAATCCTGGTGTAAAATTGGCCTGGAAGAGTCACAGAATGGAAGAGGGAGTGTGAACTGCTGTGGGGGGCCTGGTGGACAAGGTGGGTAGTAGCAGCCTTCCACTTTCAACCACAGTCAATTTGACTCTCGCCTCGGAGTCAGAAGGTCATGGGTTTAAGTCTCGAGCACACAATTTAGGTGGCTGCATCAGTGCAGTACTGAAGGAGAGCTGCATTGTTGGAGGTGCCATCGTTCAGATAAGAGGTTAAAGCCAGGCTCAGACTGTTCAGATTGGATGTAAAAGATCCCGTGGCACTACGGGAAGAGGAGCAGTGGAGTTCGCAGGGCGTCATGGCTGATACTTACCCCTCAACCAACACTACCGGAACAGATTAATTGATCGCTAGGGCAGTTGAGCGATTCAAATAAAACCTAATTGTGATGAATAATTTTAGTCTCACGTTAATCTGAATTTTTAATCTTGGTAACATTCGAACCTGCAGGCCATGATCAGGCATTCATGGAGTAGCAGGCCTGCTGGGGCCCAAGACTGATGGAGAAGCGGTCGACAGCAGGCCAGAGGCTCTGCACTGAACACCACTGCCGTCACACTAGCAATGGCACAGCAAGACATAAATGGCCACGTGCACAGACGAAGATAAGCTTAAGGCGAGGAATTGCAAGGCACACCAAAGATGCCTCCCAGGTACTCTAACGTCTCCAATTGATGGGCGTTAAAAAAATCCTCTCTCCGACCCCCCCCCCCCCCACAAATAAACATCAACGTGCTAAATCGCGGAAATCAACCGCGATTAATTGACAGCCCACTAGTCATTTATCTCATTGCTGCTTGTGGGATCTTGCTGTGCACAAACTGGCTGCTGCGTTTGTTGACGGCAAGTGTGATAAGGTGGTTAAGAAGGCATACGGGATACTTTCCTTTATTAGTTGAAGCATAGAATATAAGAACATGGAGGTTATGCTTGAACTGTATAAAACACTAGGCGTGCAGTTCTGGTCACATTACAGGAAGGATGTGATTGCACTCGAGAGGGTGCAGAGGAGAGATGTTGCCAGGACTGGAGAACTTTAGGTATGAGGAAAGACTGGATAGGCTGGGGTTGCTTTCTTTGGAACAGAGGAGGCCGAGGGGAGACTTGATTGAGGTGTATAAAATTATGAGGGGCCTCGATAGTGGATAGGAAGGACCTATTTCCCTCAGCAGAGATCAATAACCAGGGGGCATAGATTTAAAATACAGGAAACTTTGGTTTATCCGGAGGTTGTCTGTCCAGAATACTCGATCTAACGGCAAAAGTCAGGAGCCGTTTTCTGTAAGTTTTTTTTTTAGTTCTCGTTCTTTTTTTTCCTCCAGTCAGGCACTGCAAGGTCTGTAGCTATAGCAACAGCTTCAGCTAGAGATGCTTGCAGCTGCAGCCGACTCTTTAGAAGCTGTTGCTAAGCAACAGTGTTTGTTGTCAGATACGGAGATGAAAACCTCCGTATGCTTCAACATTAACTTTGTATGTCCGGCAGTTTTGATAGACCGGCAACACGCCGGCCCCGTCGGTGCTGGATATCACAAAATTTCCTGTAATTGGTAAAAGGTTTAGAGGGGAGTTGAGGAGAACTTTTTTCACCCAGAGGGTGATGGGGGTTTGGAACTCACTGCCTGAAAGGGTGGTAGAGGCAGAAACCCTCATCGCATTTAAAAAGTACTTGGCTATGTACTTGAAGTGCCGTAACATACAGGGCTGTGGACCAAGAGCTGGAAAGTGGGATTAGGCTGGATAACTCTTTTACGGCCGGGACGGACACAATGCTCTGAATGACTGACTGGAGCCATGTTCCCAACATACTCTCCCATCATTTCTACAACTCCTTACAAGGCAAGTTCCTCATCTCCACCTGGTCACTGGCCCACCCTGTAAAACAGGCGGATTACAAAGAGGGGAAACAGTTCCAGATATTCTTCCCCCACCCCCCCCCGACCATATAATATGCCTGTATGTTACTGGTAGGGCACACAAGAGTGCAAGGAAGTTTGCGAGATGAGGTTTTAAGAAAAAAAAAAAAAAAAAAAATGCGCAATGAATGAACGGTAGAGGAAATGTTTTTAAAAACACACTCACACATACACGTAGCAGAGTTTCCCTCGAATTAAGACAGTGGGGAGTTGGGGCAAGGAAGTCAAGAGAGACAAACCCTATCTGCCAACCAGCCCTGAAGATGGCCCTGAACAGAAAGAACCAACTGTGCCGAGCTGGAAAAGCAGATAGAAGAGATAAACACACACTGACCACAAGGTCACTCAGCAGTGTTAGCTCTGATTAAACCAGCTCAACAACTCACAGCAGCCATGTCCCTCTTTACTGTCTTTGCATGGGCCAGTTTATCAACGGACGGTCACAGCAAACCGCATTAGTGAGATTAGCCACCAGGACACACCCCCTCCCCCACTTAAAACAGAGTGCCCAGGACATCAGGAAACCCCGACTGGGAACAGTTGCTTGGCTGATCATTTGCCTCTTTTTGCATTAACGCGCTTGAGAAAACAAGCTCATTTCTATCCTAGCGGACCGGGTGCATTCCTACTGATCTTTAAGTTGGTCCCCTTACACTGTGGAGCTGTGAAACTCCTCCCTCACACTTCACAGTGCTGTCATTAAATTGACCGATCAAGACAAACCAATAGCAGAAAACATACAGTCAATCTTAATTTATACCCATACAGATGAAGGATGGCAGTGTCAGGGAGTGTCATACTTTTACCACCCAATATCAGCGTTGAGCAGCCCAAGACCCAACAACGCACCATACACACAGCCTCATAAGACGGCCCTTACTGCGGTAAAGTAAAGAGAGATAGAGAGGGAGAGAAAGAAAGGCATCAATGGACGTCTCTTTTTAATTTTTAAACTGTAATGCCTCAGAGCTACCATTTTACACTTGTCCAGCTCAGCCACATTAGAGTTTATTAAAGAATAAACTGCCGTGCAAAGCATTCAGACATCTCATCCTGTGGTTCCACTCCATGCATTATAATCGCCAACAGATGTAGTAGCCAACTGCAAGAGATTGGAGGCTGGCAAGATCTCCTACCCAAACCTTAAATTCAAAATGGCAGCTCACATTCACTCGATTAGGTAGCCATTTTGCAGCAGACTCGGTTCAACTCCCACATTAGGGCCGTTGATGCTCTTCACAAACCCACCCCAAAAAAAGTACCAAATTTAATGTTTTGTCGCATTTGCGAGATGAAGAGAACTGACCACCAGAGCCCTGCCGAGCAAAGAGTCACTAAAGTATGCATTAATATTTCACGTATGGTCACATAGCTTCTTCGGTGTATGGGCACCAACAGTCTATAGGAAAGCCGATAAACACTCCAGTCCGGTGTCGTACGCTTCCTGTACAATTCTCTTAGCTCATCAACGCAAATTGACCCGACCGCTACATAGACTAGTGGCAGACTTTGAACCAGGAGTGCGTTGCCCCAGGATTACGCAGCCCCAGATGCTGTCTCCAGACAATGTTTGGAAGGGCAGAATTTACAATTGTACTGAGGAAGGATTTTCGCTGTTCCAGGTGGACACAGTATGGAAATTTCATTACACTGCACTGCAATCCTGGTAACACCGAATTATATAGGCTTTCGCTCAGCTCATTATATAGGCTTTCACTCAGCTCTACATTAGGACAACAGGCACCTGCCATCTCATCGCTCACACCTCCTGCCTTCCCAAATAAACTGTTTCTGACCTTTCCCGGTAGTACCGTTCCCAGCGGGGAATATTCCAGTTTTAAAAACTAAATTAACCCCCTCTCCGCACGCCCCCACCCGCCATATTCTCATTTGATCACAGGACTCACACTAACAGCCTGTGCTCTGCAGGCAATAACGTGCCAAGCCTCTTCTCTGGATAGACAATCAGAAATGTCATCATTTCCTTAAGCAGCTTGGCTTGGGAGCTTCCTCATCTCCCCAAAGATTCCCACCCAGAGCTCCAGAATTGGCCGGGCAGATCCTGATTGGGTGGAAAACAACAGTTTGCCAGTAAGCGCAGTCTCGCCGATTCATCCACTGCTGGAGAAACTGTCTGCTCCTTCTCATCACACAAACACACCAAATATAAATGTCAATGTGCTCTTTAGCTAGAAAGAAAAGACTTGCAGTTATATAGCGCCTTACAGCCAATTAAGTACTTTTGACGTGTAGTTAGTTATAGTAAACACGGCAGCCAATTTGCACACAGCAAGCTCCCACGAACAGCAAGCGATAATGGCCAGATAATCTGTCTTTGTGATGTTGGTTGAGGGATAAATATTGGCCAGGACACCAGGGAGAACTCCCCTGCTCTTCTTCAAAATAGTGCCATAGGATCTTTTACGTCCACCTGCGGGAGCAGACAGGGCCTCGGCCATGGGGCACTCCTTGAACACAGATCCTATTTCGTCTAACTTCATATACAATCAGTATAGAGGTGTGTACCCTGACAGCCACTGCTCCTGCCCCTCAGCTGCTGCGATAGCCAGTGAGCCTAATGTTACCAAGGACCACCTACAAGCTAAGGCTAGTTATTCCCTTAAACATCTCCTCTCCAGACTGTAAAGCCTGTATAATCCGTTCTTGTCACATGCCATTTACACTTGGAATATGTCCTCTCTGCAACCTCTCCGATGTCTGGGCATCTCATTTATATGTGACCTGAACTGAAGTGTGCCCAGAGTGACATCTGATTAATGAATTGCAAAATCTCAAACAACCTCTTTGCCCCACTGTTGGCAGCCGTGCCTTCAGTCGCCTAGGCCCCCAAGCGCTTGAATTCCTCCCTAAACCCCTCGGTCTCGCCTCCTTTAAGACACTCCTTAAAACCTACCTCTTTGACCAAGTGTTTGGTCACCTGTCTTAATGTTTCCTCTTGGCCTGGTCTCAATTTTTGTCTGATTACACTCAAGTTAAAAGGTGCTATATAAATGCAAGTTGTTGTTGCTGCCGATTTGTCAACCATCACTCTTCTGCCCCTTTCTAAATCACCCTGTGCTAATTCAGTTCCATTCACTGTAGATTTATGTCCCACACTTTTTGACCCATGTGAAATACTTCACTTGCCATTTAATGCCACAATTACAACAATCCAAGCCCTTCTGCAAACCTTTTGCTCTGTCCTGCTCTCCCCCATCACAGCGTCGACCCTTCAATTTGCTGTCATTAACGCAGTCGTGTGATCATCAGCAAATCTGACAACCTTACAGTATTCAGGTCATCCTTGCAGATTAGAAGCAACAGGGGGCTGTGCACAGACCCCTGGGGGAACGTCGCCTGACACCTGCCCACAGTCTGACACAACCCCTCCAACAAGTAACTCGTTTCCTATATAAAACACACACATCTTGTCCGACCCTGCGTTCGAACCTTGAATTCAGTTCATCAACAGAACAGTTAACGGAATAGATTTTTAAAAAAACAAGGGATTCCTAGCTCACCCTGAACACACAGGATGGGGAATGAAATGACTGGTTACAATCAGTCTGGGATAACCAGCCTCCAGGAGCAGATAATAGGCGCGACTTGGGTTACCGCGGAAACGTTTCCAAGGACGCCCAGAATTCACCTCTTGTCGGACAGCCCTCAACTTTTGGCGCCATAGCAGCAGAAGCCCGAGAAACAGATCCGTACAGAGCAGGGTGGGGAGGTTCAACAAAGTAAATGCTCAGCCAACTCCCGCCAATTCCAATCGGATCGGGATTCAGTCAAATCCAGTTGGTCAATTCCTTCTGTTATCTCTCTCCTCTCCCCCCGCATCTCCAACAGAAACAACCGCTTTCTCGGTACTCACACCAAGTCAGTTCTACACAGCAATGCTGCAGCTTGGCTTGTTCATTTAATAAAGGATGAAGAGGACGAGGGGGGGGTTCCCTCTATATCTACATCTTCACAAACTGGCTCTCCCCCTCCCATCCAAAAAAATATGTAAGCTCTCTTATTTATAATGTTCCCTCCCAGATTAGGAGGCGGGAGTCCACAGCCTCAGACAGGAGGTCCATCTACCAGAGGGAGACCAGGTTGATCTCTCTGCTGAAGAGCCTGGCCAGCAATGTTCCCCCTAAGCGGATGCACAGAGCTCGAGGTCTCGGGCAGCAGGTGAGCCTGCTTTTAAATATAAAAACCGCGCATGTGCGGAATTTTGAATGGCCCGTTAAAGGAGCCACCTTGGCCAAAAAAAAATTACAGGGAATGTTGCTAGCCAGCTCCTGGTTGTATGTAGGCTGGCAAGACTCAGCATTCAGTGCCCCTAGCTGGTTCCCATTTGAGGCTCGTCTAACCTATTTCCAGCCCTGGCTCAGTGGGTAGCAATCTCACCTTCGAGTCAGCAGGTTGTGGGTTCAAGTCCCACTCCTGAAGGCGCTATATGAATGCAAGTTTTCTTCCTTTACTGACGACAAGAAAAGTCACAGTTAAACCATTAGATTAGTTTTCATTTTATCATCCACGTTCCCCCCCCCCCCCCCCCCCCCACACACACAAACAGACCCCGACAGACTTCACCCCAGTGTTATGTACCTCAAAGTTCTCCTTCCAGGCAAAGCACTTTCGGAATGAGTAAATCTATACACTGCACGGCTGGGTATTCTTCCAGAGTTCATGAAAATGCCCACCAATCAAGTCTTGGACTCAACGCTGTAACCCTCTGCTCCAATCTGCAGCTCGGCCCACCAGTACAACCAAGATCAAGTACCAGCGCATGGCAGTATCCAGCCTTTTCTCTTTATTTTCCACACTCGTATTAGGTTCTTTTGTCTCCCTCGCTTGCCTGCAGCAAGCGCACCTGTAAACAGCTCAACTCACTGGCTGCTGGCACAGTGCCAGGAAGCAGCCTTGAACTGCTTTGCAACAGAAATATTTACACAACAAACACCACTCAGTTCTGCCTCTTGTGTAATTCAGCACTCCTCAGAAGTGTCAAGGGCTCCAGCTCCTTAATATTGCCAACTGGGAGCTGGACAATAAAGGAAATGGCAGACTATGTATGTCTCACAGTGGAGGAAGAGACAAAATAGCAGTGGTACAAGGGAACCTAAAAATAAGTCAAGGAGAGGAACTTAGCAGATTTAATATAATTTTTTTAAATTAAAAAAAGTAATAGGGAAAATAATGGGACTTAAGATAGACAAAACTCCACGTCTTGATGGTTTGCACCTAAGAGTGGAAAGGAATAGCTGAGGAAATCGCAGGTGTATTCGTCATAATGTTCCAAAGATCTGTAGATTCAGGAATTGTGCCTTTGGATTGTAAAATTGCAAATGTCACTCCATTATTTAAGGGTGGGAGGAATGGAGAAACCAGGAAACTACAGATTGGTCAGTTGTGGGGAAGTTATTGGAATCTTTCATTGGAGACAGAGTGGCTGAACACTTGGACAAGTATGAGCTGTTCAAAGAGTCAGCACGGATTTGCAGAGAAACGGTACAGACTGCGAATCAAACCCCTAGGATATTCCTGGTCTCTTTTACCCAGCTAGTCCTTGGATGAATGCGCTGAGCAACTAAAAGACCAATTTTCAACAAACAGCAAATGAGCAGAGTCCCCTCCGCAACCTCAGGCACAGAAACAGCCAAAGTTTCCCACATCTCGATGGAGTATTTTTGGTCATCTCAAAAGGTCATACAATAAGGAAGAGGATTTGATGGGAAATGAGTTTGGGGACAGACTCAACTCAAATCCTAGTGAGGATGGCCCACAGCACAACGCAACTCATGATTAAATGAGCAATCTCCTTCAGATAGGCCACTGGTGCATAGGGCAGGAGCGGGCAAGCTTTGCGTCTTTATAGGACACATAGTAGCACAAATTGGCTGCCGCGTTTCCCACCTTACAACAGTGACTATGCTCCAAAAGTACTTCATTGGCTGTAAAGCGCTTTGAGACGTCCGGTGGTCGGGAAAGGCGCTATATAAATGCAAGTCTTTATTTCTTTCTATAGCGCCTCGGGGGAGGGGCGCCTAAAGAATGTTTAAATCCATATTCCCATAAATTGTGTCCATCTCAAGTCACTGACACGAACAGTTCTTGGTATTCTGATTGAGGATTTATCCACCAACGAGGCAAATAGCGCTGGGAATAGCCCTTTCTAAACCTCCGAACTCTTAAAATTTAAAGAGGGTAAACCCACTGAATAAGAAATATAGGAGACTCCACACTGCCAGCAGGGATTGGCGCTCATAGGGATCCGTCCACTAAAATGAACGGATGGGAAAACCGTGGGCTGCCTGGCCAATTTCCCAAAACGTGCTCCCTGTGAACACCGCTGGGAGTGCCGGCTTGCAGACTGAGTCCTACAAGGGCCGAGTTACCTGGGCATTAAAGGTTGCTCCGACAGGGCTCAGTGACTACATCGAGCCTACGCCTGCAGTAGGGGGTGCTGTTCTGATGAGGCACACCATATGGGGCACAGGAGAGAGAGTTACATCAACAAGTCAGCACAGCCACTGGCGGTACAACATGGGGTCATCGCAACGGCAGCACGATACACACCTGGTCAAGGTGGAGGCAAAAATGGCTCTCCCCTCATCTACCAAACATCAGCAATTTCATTGACTCGACGACTTCCTCTCAGGAACGTTCAACTGGTTAAGGACGCTCATCACATTCTCAGAGGCATCCTGAAATAGGAAAAGAATTTATCGTAATTCTTCTGCAGCATTCACTCGTGACTTTCAAATTCGTCACCGTCACTTTCAAAGTTGGGGCCGGGCGGGGGCAAAGGGAGCCCGAAAACAATGAGCCTCAGTGAAGTGCTCAGTTGGTAGCATGCTCGCCTCTTGAGTCAGAAGGTTGAGAGTTCAAGTCGCACTCCAAAGACTTGAGCACAAAATCCAGACTGACACTTTAGTACTGAAGGAGTGCTGTGTTTTGGATGAGATGCTAAACCAAGGCCACATCTGCAGTCTCAGGTGGATGTAACCCTGGGCAATATTTATCCCTCAAATCAACATCACAAACAGATTATCGGGTCAACTGCTGTTCGTGGGAGCTTGCTGTCACAAATTAGCTGCCGCCTTTCCTACATTACAACAGTGACTACACTTCAAAAAGGTACTTCATTGGCTTTAAAGCACTTTGGGGCATTCGGAGGTCGTGAAAGGCACTATATAAATGAAAGTCTTATTTTTCAAGCCAGGTAATACCTCCCAGGGCAGATGATCCCTGCAAAATGTGTGCGTGTGAACGTTGGTAAGCACTGGGTGAGGCTCGGCTGTCCTGCCCGCTAGACAATCACTGTCTAGGCTCACACACGAATCATGGGCACACAGGCAAGGGCATCAGCGGGCAGAACGCACCCATGGAACCAAATCCCAGCAGCAGCCAGCAGCTTCAGGACAGGAGGGAATTTAAAAAAATCACCAACAGGCCGGACGAAACTCCATCTCCTACTGTAACATTCATCATTATACCAGAAACAGCCTACTGTGGGCCCAGACACTGAATTTCAAGTGGACCAAACTAGCCCTCATTCACTCAGAGTAAAAATGTCCAGATTTAAACACAAATTATTTGCAAAGGCCTCAGCCACCACTACCTATTGACAGAACATTACCTGACAAAATCTAAAACAGCCTACTCAAGCCTCAGCCCAGCAGATGGACCGCAGTAGACACACACTCGGGGTGTACAATCCATTTCTTTGTGCTGATTTTCCATATTTGGAGGGTGGGGGGGGGGGGGGAGGTAATGAGGGCTAAAAAGTGAGGAAAACGTCAAGTACAGGGTCTCAACCCATTGGCCAGCCAAGATATGGAATTATCACATAGGATGATCATGAACAAGAACTTACTTCCTATTACCCTGTGGTGCAGCCTGACAAGATGTGCTGCACTACCCAAATTTTCAGAGGGAAATAGCATTCACTTTTAAGCAAAATACATCCACACAACCAATACCAAGCTGCCCTGAACATCTTGACTCGCACATTTTCCTCAGTCTATTCCTGCAAGTTAAATATTTTTAATTCAGATAACCTCTCCAGGGAAATTTTCTGGGAGGGGCTACTGAGTGACAGTGTGAGGGAGCTGGATTAACACCAGTAGAGATAGTCAGTGACACAGTAACCCCTCCCCCCAGCACCTTGTGTTACTGACTGTATCTCTACTGATGTTAATCCAGCTCCCTCTCACGGTCACTCAGTAACCCTCCCCCAGCTCCGAGTGACAGCGTGAGGGAGCTGGATTAACATCAGTGGAGACACAGTCAGTAACACAGGGCACTGGGGGGGGGGGGGGGGTTACTGAGTATCAGTGTGAGGGAGCTGGATTAACTTTGTTAGAGAGATTAACATTGGTAGAGATGCAGTCAGTAACACCGGGTGTGGATTGAAGGAGTTGCCGAACCCGACAAGGAGAGATAGCTGGCTTAATATCAGTAGAGATTTAACAGTAGGGGCAGTTACAATTGCTTCTAGGCTCAGGGAGTGGGAAAGGAGAACTGAACAGTGCTCCCAATTGCGACTTGTTACCACTGTCAGAAAGCATTATGTGACCTCCACACAGAGGCTGCGGTCATGGGTCTCCTCCCAGTCAAACAGCCTAATGCCACTCATTGTGCAACATCCGCACAGGAAGGATGGTCACTTGGGGAGGCACCTGAAGGCTGTTGGTACCCACAGAACTGCATCCTCGTATGGAGCAACTCCAGCAGGGACAGTGCGAGGCGAACATTGGGAAGATCGTGGGGGTGGGGGGGTGGAAATTCAAGCTAGAAATGGTTCTTCCAAATGTTTGGCTCTCACTCCAAATGTTCCAGATCCCAACCAAATCAGGACAGGTACCGTCCAAAGACTGCAGCAATACTGCTGCTTCAGCAACTGGTCCAATCATTAGTTCCTGCCCGAGGGGGTGGGTCCATGTCTTTTCTCAGGAAAACACAGCCAATGTTCTGGAATGTCACTTTACAGAGAAAAGGGGGAAAAACACAACTCAAAAGTCCGTCAGCAGTGATAAACAAAACCTCAGAAACCAGCAGTTAGCCATAGTCGTACGTAGCGCCCGATAAGAGTTAACTGCACATTCGGTCAAGGTCTCCTGAGAAGAAACTAAGAACTCACTGTGCCCAGCCTTAGCCTTAAGGTTGCCACATGCCTTGTCCAGAGCACTGAGAGCTTGATACTAAAAGGAGCATTCTTGGGGGAGGGGGTGGGGTTAACTGATACAGTGGGGTTGGCATGCTGTCCTTTCACACCCAAGATTCCAGGCCAAATCCAGCCCTTTACAATCACAACTTCCTCAAAGGATTTGACTGAGAACGATGCTTGGAATATCTCAAGCCAATTCTTATACGTGGCAGTCTACAGCACAAAACCAAAATACTCAGGTTCAACCGAGAGAGTCAACCCACACCTGGAGGGAGGGTGAAGTGCTCCACTTTGACATGGCCAGAAGACAAGTTCACTACTTGCAAACATCAAGTAACTCGAGCTGCTTTTTCACTCTAGCCACTTACATCAGTAAAGGCAGTTTACAACAGTACCAAGAATACCTCAGCAACCTCTACTCAGATCTCAGATTCTTTTAACAGCCTGGCCATTTTTTTTGTTGCAAATCACATCACACTCAAAAGGGAAACTTTCAGCTAACCTTTGACCTCGGCATGGCTACATTCGGCATCGATGCCTCGAGACCCGGGAAGGAAAGGAAGGAGAGTTAGCCCGGGCTCCCGTCCCTGACCGCTAGCTGTGTGGGTCTTGGTAGAATGGGACTTGCGATGGACCAGCCCCCCCACCGCCCCCAAAAACCAAAAACAGTCAAATAGTCTTAGTACACTCTCAGGCCATGAAGAATGGCTGCTTGAACTAGGGATTGTAGTGCTATTGGCACTTGTACATAGTTATATGCCAGCCTGAATAATGAGAGGAGAAAGGATTGGAGGGGAGGAAACTGGGTCAAACATTAGGCCAACGCTTCAAATTTAAATGATCTGTAATGATTGCATTTGATAAGATTCAGGCAACTCATTCTTACCCAGGATTTCAAAACTGTGGCACTTTATAGCTTTGTTTTTTCTTCCTCTAAAATCTACAGACTTTTAAAACTTAAGCTGAGAGTCATCTAAAAACTACTCCCCACCCCCTATTCTTTTCAATCTTGGGTTTACATACTTGGGTCCTTTGCCTCAGGTTCTCGAGTTAAAACCAGCCTAAGTCACCCCTATCCGGTGATGCATGCCCTCTCTGGATCGACATTCTGCTCTCTATTGTCTGTTTAACAGGATACTCGCCCTGGGCCATTTCCTGCATCCAATCTGCACAACAGAAAATGCCATCAGTTAGAACGGGGGGGTCGAATTGAAAATGTTAATGGGCATGAAACAGCAACATCCTGTTAAGAGGAAATCTCATAACTCAATGCAGAGTTATCTCTTGACAGAGTTCTATTAAAAGCCACAAAAACCTACTAAAAAATGTTTTAGTTACATTTCGGTGACCACCACCAAATGAACCTCTGGGTTTTTTTGGGGGGGGGGGGGGGGGTGGGGGGAGAAACAGGAGAGTGAACAGAGAGGGGAGGGAGAGAAGTGAGAGAACAGAGGGAGATAGCTATTGTCTCGCTTCAACTCAGGTCAATCTCTCAATCTTGCCCAGTTGCGAGATCTGAAACTCCACATGCATGAAACCACCATTCATCTTCCATTTGCTGACGGCCCAGCAAGCTCCCTCTGCCCTCCTACCCACTCAAATATCAAACTCTCCCCTTCAACCGGACCTCAAACCTGGGGGTGGAAGCACAGCTTCTGCACAATGGGAAGAATCACTGATCTTGCACACACTCCCAACTCCCAATTACCTGATGCCCGTCACATGGGCCCAGTCTACTCTTAAATCCAAGTCGCTACATTCAGATTATCGCAGAATTCAATTTTTTGGGCAAGTGTGTAAAAAAGAAAGCAACTTTCGAATTCTCTGGAGGGGACTGTGCAAAGAAGAGAAGAGGTCAGTGTTTAGCTGTTAGAGAAATCGGAGAGGTTTTTGTTCTAATTCCCAAGGGCTCCCTCCCCCTTTTTCCTGCTGGCTTGCAGCCTCTCGTGTGCAGTCTCCCTCCATTTGGCTGCACTGGTGCAGTCAGTCACAGGAGCCCCACTGCAGCTCCACTGAAAGAAATTTCAACCCCACCCCAGGGTTTCACACTACAGGTAGGCAAAGCAGACATCCTAGCATGTGGCCTGCATTTCTGGGCCCAAACCCCCCATACTTGCAGAGGAGCAACATTGGCCTGACCCCCGAGCAAGGTGGGGGGGGGGGGGAGGAAGGGGGTGGAGACCCTACTCTGCAGAAGGAAACTTTATTTTCCAAGAAGTATCATTTTCTTCTTTTAAAAAAAAGTATGTCCCCTCAAAGTAAAAAAAAACAGGTTGAACGTCCCGAATCCGGCAACCTTGGGACCGAGGCCGAGCCGGTTTTTCTGGACTTCGGAACGTGTTTCTGATGTCCAAAGTCCGGAAATATCGCAACCTGGGCTCGGGCATGTCTGGACTTCGGACATCAGAAACATTCAGAGTCTGGAAATGCCTGGGCCCGGCAGGCGGCGGAAACAGGGTGTCCGGATTCCGGAACATTTTATGGATTTCGGACGACCCTGCCACCAATCGCCCCGGAGTCTGAATTCCAGAACTCCGGATTTTGGGCGCTCAACCTGTATAGAAGTTGCATTTCTACAGCACCTTTTACAACCTCAGGGCACCCCAAAGAGCTTTACAGCCAAAGAAGTACATTTTGAAGTGTAGTCACTGCTGCAATGTAGGAAACTCGGCACCCAATTTGCACACAGCAAGATCCCACAAACAGCAATGAGATACTGACCAGGTTAATCGGTTGGTGATGTTGGTTCGAGATAAACATTGGCCAGGACACAAAGTAGAACAGAGAAACGGGTAATTCTTCGCTCACACATGCCTTGGGATATCCTAACTTGAGACAGCCATCACAGCTCACCAGTTTTTGCTGGGTTAGGTGCAGTCGGGCACTACAATTGGGCTCATTGACTCCAAGGGGATGGCCTGGGGGTGGGGGGGAGAAGATGGATAAACAACAGCCATTATTCTGTTCGCAAACACTATCCCAAGTGAATCCTACTGGAAAATGTACACGGCGGGATGTCAGGGTGGGGCTCAGCAGAGGTCCTATCTGGACTCTCGCATCAATCGTGGCCTCTGTGCCAAGTGCCACAGGGTTGCTGGTGGGGGTGTTCCCTCCCTGTTGGGCCACTCTAAAGGGGGGGGGGGGGGGTGGGGAGAAAGAGAAGACAGGTGGGGTGACTTCAAACTGGCCCAGAGGTACCTGGCCCCAGAGACCCATCCAAGTGGGACTGTACCTCAGCGAGAGTCAAGGCCCTCAGGGGAGGGGAAAAAATTAACCAACGCAAATATATTCAAAAGCTGAACGTTACGGTGGTCAAACTCCTAAAAACACGTATCTATATAGCGCCTTTAACGTAGTAAAACGTCCCAAGTCGCTTCACAGGAGCGTTATAATATAAAAAATGACACCGAGCCACATAAGGAGAAATTAGGGCAGGTGACCAAAAGCTTGGTCAAAGAGGTAGGTTTTAAGGAGCGTCTGAACTTACACGACGCAAATGGCTCTTTTGGTGGCTTGTTAACTTCACATCCTCTTGTTCACAAATTCGCTGGGATGTCAAGCCCGACTGAAGCAGGCGGTAAAGCAGGTTTACCATCCTCTCCATTCACAGATCAGAGGCAACAGTTGGTTTTCAACCTGTTTATTTTACTGCAAAAAGTGACCACACAAGCTTGTGTTGGACTTCTCAATAAAATACTCAAACAGTGCCCTAACCCCATCTTGGGAGCAGAACGCAGCCAGTAATGGGAAAGATGATGCCCATTCATCGCTATCACATGGTCCCGTCCAATGCAAGGACTTTTGTTACCCAGTGCAGGAATAATTACCCTCGAATCCCACCAGTCACTTTAATTTGCATTCTACACCTGGTGCTGCAATCACTGTGCAATGGAGCCCAACTTTGGGGACAGGGCAGCAAAGTGAGGGTGCACTCGAACCCCGACCCAACCCACAGCTGCAAGAAGTACAACAAAACTGGGAGCAGATGGGAGTGGACACTGGCAGAGCTGGATGTCGCAGGCCAGTGTTACAAGTGTTTAATCCAGCCGTACTGACCTGTAACGCAGTTGCCTCAACGCTGGCCTGCATGGGCCTTCCTCTCCCACATTACCCACACTGGCGAAGTGGCTCTGGAGCAACTGCACACTGGGAGGAAACCTGCAGAGAGCTAGGAGTCATGGGGCACGGACAGCTAACGCACATGAGCATGCCTCAGTACCTGCTGGGAGCAGATGACCAAACTCTGGCTTGGAGTTCAAACCCCACACTCCAGACGGACAATTCAGAGCAGCGTTGAGGGAGTGCTGTAGGCAGTGGTTCAGATGAACAGTAAAGATCCTACAGTACTATTTGAAGAGCAGGGAGTTCTCCTGGTATTCTGACCAACAGTTTTCCCCTCAAGCACCAATGCCAAAAACAGAGATTAACCAGTCATTTGCTGTTTGTGGGATCTTGCTGTTCGTGGGATCATGTGGTGCACTAATTGGCTGCCACGTTTGCCTACAACAGTAACGACACTTCAAAATTAGTTATAGGATACACAGTGCTTTGGGATGTTTCAGAGAGTGGCGACGAGGGATTATATAAATGCAGGGGATTTCTCCCCACACCTCATCTCTTCCTGAAGCATCCCTGCGTCAAGCAGGATCTGATAAGTGAGAGGATCGGAAACAATGCAATTATAGCACTAACTGCCAAATAAAAACAAAGCAGAGCCATGCTCCCGCCACTCCGGCATCTTCAGAACAGACAACTGGATGGAGGTACGGCTGCAGAGTCCTGCCAACCCCCGCAGCAAGACCCGGTACCAGAGTCACAGGTGGTCTGACCATCGCTGTATCCAGCACCCAGACAAGATGGTCTATTGTCAGTTAAAGGCAGAGGATTGAGTGACACTTCTCCATTGATTACAGGTGGGGACCATGCTCCAAACCACAAGTGTGAACCAAGTTGGTCTAATGAACAGGCACTTGGCACACAAAGCAGGAACAGGTCACAAATGAACAGAGGCACCTGCTACAAGCACGGGGATTTGAAATCCTTCCGAACTCCCTACGCTGGCCAGCACCAACATCTCCCTCTGCAACATCACGCGCTTCCCCCACCCGCCTCTCTCTCTCCCCCCCCCCACCCGCCTCTCTCTCAGCAGTCGAAACCTAATCCACACTTTTCTCATCCCCAGACTTATCTGCTCCAATATCAGCCCCTCTCAAACTCCAACTCATCCCAAATACACCCACCCTCCCACCAACTCATCCCAAATACACCCACCCTCCCACCAACTCATCCAAAATACACCCACCCTCCCACCAAATCCCAAATACACCCACCCTCCCACCAAATCCCAAATACACCCACCCTCCCACCAAATCCACCCACCCTCCCACCAACTCCAAAATCCACCCACCCTCCCACCAACTCATCCCAAATACACCCACCAAATCCCAAATACACCCACCCTCCCACCAAATCCAAAATACACCCACCCTCCCACCAAATCCCAAATACACCCACCCTCCCACCAAATCCAAAATACACCCACCCTCCCACCAACTCCAAAATCCACCCACCCTCCCACCAACTCATCCCAAATACACCCACCAAATCCAAAATACACCCACCCTCCCACCAAATCCAAAATACACCCACCCTCCCACCAAATCCCAAATACACCCACCCTCCCACCAAATCACAAAGTCCCATTTACCCATCACTCCAAAACGCGTGGACATGCGCCGGCTCCCTATCGCCCCAACACTTCCTCGTCCCCGCCGACAAATTCCACTGTGGCTTTAATCCACTTTATCTCAACAACCTGCCCCACCCCGAGCCCTTCTTTCCACCAATTCTGGGTTCCCGTGCATCCCAAACTAACCGTTCCACCATTGGCGACAGAGCTTTCAGGAGTCACACCCTACTCCCTGGAACACCCTCCCTAAACCCTGCTCTACTTTTCTCAAAACCAACGTATTCGCTTTTGCTCACCTCTCCCAACTTCCCCATTTATACTCTGTACCCATTTGGCTCTTCTGAGCGTCCATGGGACGTTTCTCTATATTAAAGGCATTATATAACTGCAGAGTTTATTGCTTTGAGATCATGTGACAAGACTGGTGGCTGTGGGACAAGTGCAGAATGAAGATTCAGTCTTCCTTAGTGAGAAAATGACCCACACAGACCAGAAATACTCAGGGTTGATCCTTGGGTCCGAGCCTGGCTGACACAGTTGGCCTCAGTGCCTCCCCAGGCTGGGGGAAATGGGGCTGCAAAAATCAGCCAGGGTGGCTCTAGTTGGAAAGTGCATGCACCTGGATGTTTGGGGAAGGCCAGGATGGGGCGCCTGCCACTATCAAACATGTGGAGAATTGGGCAAAATGCAGCACCTGTGCAACTATTCCACAGTTTGAGCCAGTGGTTTATGGGGAGATAGAAAGACACAAATCACAAGGACATTGGTGAAGAGGGGAGAAAGTGCTTTTGTTCACTGCTCATTTTTGGCTAGTAATGTATACACAGCACTGTCCTCAATGAAGCAACAACCTGCTCCATAAAAATCCACCGCTGATCATTAAAAAATAAATACATCGTCAAATAATATCCTGGGATGGGGCAAAGGGCAATTTTGTTTTCAAAAAGCACATTTAAAATTGGCCGGATCCGTCTCTCTCACACACACACACACACACACATCAATTCACACTAATTCCCCAGCTCGTTTAAAGTCGTTACAAAAAAGAAAGGATCTGGCGGGATGGGGAAAAGGATGCCTGATCCCCCAAAAAATACAATTGAAGGAAGAAAAATTAAGGAAACATTTTGCAGTGAACTTTGCGCCCAGTACATGCGTCGAAAGGGCAGGGATCTGTGCAGAAAGGCGCGCGTCTGTTGTGATTTGAACCGTACGGTTAGTTCTGGAGGGAGGGCGAGGGATTTACAACTAAAATCCACAGATTCTCTCACCCCACATTGCTACTGGTTTCATTTCCCCTTTCGGTTTCACGTTCCCTTCCCTTTCCACCATTTCCCCCCCCCGACTCCCGGTGCTGCACTTTCCCCCTCTGCCTTTGTTTCTCTCTTCGGAAGGAGGGGGAGGTGGAAGAGGAGGAAAGCGAGAGAGGGGAGCATGGAAAGGCCACAAGCCGGAAGAAAGGCCTGCTGCAACTCAACTTAACAAAAGTGGCGCACTTCAGCCAAAGCTGCCCGAGCCCAGCGTGCAGAATCTCTCGTAATAAGCTTTTTTTTTGTGGGGTGGGGGGGAGGGGGAGAAGGGAAATAAAACAACCGACTCTTAAAAAAAAACACCCATCCACATGCACAAAATAAAACTGAAACCCACCCGCAGCGCAAGAGACCGAAGCCAACAATTTTTTTTTTGGGGGGGGGGGGGGGGTGAAAGAGAGAAAGAAAAGCGACGGTGCCCCTTCTTCCCACGTGTTTGCGCCTCTGCCGCGATCAGCCCGAAACTTACAAGCCGTGGAACTTACAATGTCCCGACATTCGGAAATGGAACGCGGGGCGGCGACAATGTATCGAGCGGTGGAACCTCGGCCACCACAACGTTCCATCCCTCGGCCTCGCCTCCGGGAATCACCCCCTTCAAACCCCAGATCAGTGAGGGGGGAAAATAAAGAGAGAGAGAGAGAGGGAGGGAGGTTAGACTTTCCTCACCGCCTTTTAACACTCCGCCGTCCCCTTTACGGTTGTGTTCCTCAGCATCCGATCCAACACTTCCTTTGGGTCTCTAAAGACACTTTATATCATTTTATAGAATATATGTATTTATATGAAAAACAAAAAAAACTGAAGACACATGGAAAATAGACACAGATTCTGGCTGCAAAATAGTAAAGGGAGGGAGGGAGGAGGGGTAGAAGGCAGTGATGTCATGGGCTTGCCAATCAGTATGCAAAAAAAATCCAGTCGGTTCCCATTTAATTTCATGGTTCTTTGATGCAAGGCTTCCCGACCATTGGAAGGATTGTGAACGAGATGTTCTTTAAAAAAAAAATCAGAGCCCAGCCCCAAAGCTCAAACTCTTTTAAAAAGGGCTGTTAAATCAGCTTCCCTCCCCAAATCAAAAAAAACCAAAAGTTGGTCTGTAGTTCTAGTGCGAATCTTCGATAGCATCTCCCGTGAAAATGGATGGCTGAATTCAGAATAACTTTTCTGTATTCGTTCGTTTAAAAAAAGTTGCTATAAAAATGCGGCGAGGCTATTTACCCCACGTTAAGGACAATTACTCTTAAGCCCGTTTAAAGACGTCCAGTTCACAAAGCATTAGGGCAAACTATGAAACCTCCTCCAATTGCAAACTCCTCGCTGCCTTTACAAATTTAAATTGAAATCTCGCACCCACCCAATGTTTTCCACTGGGCGCCGTTTGAAAAAAAAAGGCAGGCAGGCAAGCACGGGCTGAGGAGCCCCGCTGACATCTTCAAGCACTCCATTCCCCACCCTCGTTAAATGGTGTGTTTTAATTCCTGCCTCCTCGCAGAATTTCGCCCAAAAACACTACCGACACAAGAGAGAGACTCGCCCTCGCTTCCACTGGAGCCCTATCGAAGACCGGAGAAACGCTCCCGGCAGCGAGCAACAACAAAAAGCACTCTAAAAATGTTTACAGTTTCTCTCATCTTATAAACAAACGTGTTTTACAAGATGGAGCACCAACCAGAAATTTAAAAAAAAATTATGTCTAGAAAATTACACAAATTGGATATTGGAAACAACCTTCAATCAACATTAGTTAATAAAATGTAATTTCAACATTTGAAATCTCCTCATAGCTTTCCCAGCTTGCTTGTAAACATCATAATACAGTAACAAAGGATGACTTTATATAACCTGGTCAATGGAAGAGGAAATAAAAATAGCATCAATTTAAAAAAAAAAAATGGAACTGGTAAAATTCGAATAATTTCATCGCCGCATAAAAGTTTCCAGCATTTTACAATATACACAACTACAGAAGCATTCTTGCTGGGCCAGTAGGTAGTTTTCCCAACCAGATGGGAACAGGTTCCAGAGGTGCCGATTAAAATCATTTTCATGCCTCTTACTTCAGAATGATACCGGGGCTAAAAGGGTTAAATCACAAAAGGCAGGTTGCCTAAACTTGGTCTGTATTCTGGAGTTTAGAAGATGATTGAGGGGTGATCTAATCCAGGTCTTTAAAATGATAAAAAAGGATTTGATAGGGTAGATAAAGTCAAACTATTTCCTCTGTTGAGGGAAACCAGAACAAAGGGGCATAATCTTAAAATTAGAGCCAGGCCAGTTAGGAGAGAAAGGAGGAAGCACCTTTTCACACAAATGGTAGTGGAAATCTCTCCCAAAAGGTTGTGGGTCAATTAGAGCAGAGATCAATAGGTTAGAGCTGAGATCAATAGGTTTTTGTTAGGTAAGGGTATCAAGCTATATGGTCAAAAGGTGGATAAATGGAGTCAAGGCACAAAGCATCCATGATCTAACTGAATGGCAGAACAGGCTCGAGGGGCTGAATGGCCAACTCCGTTTCTATGTTCCTAGAAGGTTGCGTCCTACGATGAGCATGCAAGTGCCACCAGCTGAAGAAAATGGCTGTGGCCAACCACACTATTTGGATTCATACAGTCCATTGCTGGGAGCACCCTCACCTCCCCCCTCAGTCGCTAACATCAGGGATGGAGCAGGGGCCCGCAAACATAGCTTTGCACATAAGTGCACTCTCGGGAGCCGCAAGCCTACATTTCATTGTACTGCACTTGTGCACTAACAATGACAATAAAGTTGATTATTATTATTATACAGTAGTTGTCCCTGAAACCGTCCTCAGTATAAACTGGGGCACATTTAGGACCAATGGAACTGGCTCTTATTTTGGTCAGAAGTAGTTTCCCCGATACAAAACGAGCACAGGACTACTGCTGCAGCTGTAGCTCCTTGTTTGGTGCCCATTGGGGATGAGGGATGTTAGCGTCTGGGTAATGGCACAGCACAGCCATGGGTAGAGTAAACCTCCCTCTTCTCTGCCCCAACCTCAACAGGGCACCTCCTACTGCACCAGTAGGGCACATTTCCCACACTGAAAGGCTGCACGATGCATTGGAGTGAAAGTTTCTGGCCCACTTGATTGGCACCCCAACCACCACCTTAAACATTTACTCCCTCCACCACCGGCACACCGTGGCTGCAGTGTGTACTATCTACAAGATGCATTGCAGCAACTCACCAAGTCTTCTTCGACAGCACCTCCCAAACCCACAACCTCTACCACCTAGAAGGACAAGGGTAGCAGACGCATGGTAACACCACCACCTCCAAGTTACCCTCTGAGTTACACACCATCTTGACTTGGGAATATATCGTTCCTTCATAGTCGCTGGGGTTAATCCTGGAACTCCCTCTCAAGCAGCACTATGGGAGTACCTTCACCACAGACTGCTGCGGTTCAAGGCGGCAGCTCACCACCACCTTCTCAAGGGCAATAAATGCTGGCCTTGCCAGCGACACTCACATCCCAGGAATGAATAATAAAAATTCTAATGTAAACAGAGCAAGTTTTCCCAAACCAGGTCATCAAACAAGCACCTTATTGTCTCAGAATGGGATTCCCAGTGAATGAGTTTTTTGCTCACTCGGAACTGGACTGGGACTGTCCAAACTCGTTCGACATAAGATACTTACAACCAGCAGACAGAGGAGACTTTCATCCCATTGGTCTGGGCTGTGTTGCGATCCATGTCCCAGAGGTGAAAGGCCAGCCTAATCCACTGAACCGTTGAGCTTAAGGTGGATAATTTTGCCTCTATTGGCTTGGGGAAGGAAACAAGAACAGTTCTACCAGCAGAGATAAGCATCGCTGCTGGGGGAGGGGAGCCACAGCCACCAGACAAGAGTATCCTGCTGGATGTCAGAATTCAGAGCTGGCGTTCACTAGGACTGTCTGGAGTGGGGTTTGAACCCTGCACCTTCTGACTCAGGTTGGAATGTTACCACTAAGCCAAAGGCTCGCTCCAGGACAGTCTCGTCACCACCAGCTATTTCACCCTAGTGTTATATAGTTCAAAATACTCACTCCGGTTACCACCCAGGGTTTGGAAGGACAAAAATGTCTCTTGATGCACTACTGGGTGCTTTACCACAATTCAAATCTCATCTGACTACCAGTGCGCTTCACTGAAATCCTACTGATAACACCTTGGCCACCAAACTGCACTCGAGCGCGAGCCACCGTCTTCAGGACAGCAAAGGTACAGGAAATCAAAAGGGGTGGGGGGAGAAAGATAGATCCAAATGAACGATAGCGAGTGTATAAGTCTTTGAAAGAAGCTGGATGGTAATTACGCACAAACTCATTCACATGCACACATACACGGGCATGTTGGATGATCATATATTGGATCTTGCAATGATTTCGAACTGTAGTTTGGATTGACAGAGACTGGTACAAAAATGGTGTCGAGTGTCTTTTAGCACAATTCATCAAAAGGATTGATAGTTGTTTCAGTTTAAAATACAGCGAAGTATTGAGTGTAGGAAGCTCCATTTTTAAACAGTATTCCTGTTCATTTGGTTATGAAGAAAAATACTGCCCTCTCCTAACAAATTAATCAGTTGCCTTCACACGTGCCCAATCTTCAGTTTGCCTTATCTTTGGATCAGTGCAAATTCAAATGGGTACCAGGTTATAAAACTTGCATCGGAACAGGAGTTGGCCATGCAGCCCCTCGAACCTGCTCCACTATTCAATTAGATCATGGCTGATCTGGATCTTTACTCCATTTAACCACCTTGGTTCCAAATCCCTTGATGCCCTTTGCCTAACAAAAGTCTATCTATCTCAGTTTTGACATTTTCACTGACCCCCCCCAGCCTCAACAGCTTTTTGGGGTAGAGTTCCAGATTTCCACTGTCCTTCCCGACATCACCTTTGAACGACCTCTCTCTAGTTTTAAGGTTATGCCCCCTTGTTATGGGCTCGCCCACTAGAGAAACAGGTTCTCTCGATCTACCCGATCAATTCCTTTAATCATCTTGCCAATTAATAACGACTGATGTAGAATCACATCCATTATAAATGATTTTACAACCATTGTAAAGCAGCATCGGACTTCGATATACTCCCTTGGTTATCCATCCACTGGGGTGGGGGGGGGGGGGGGGACCTTTACATCAAGACATATTGAAATTACACCATGGAAAGGAGTCCAGACATTGCAGGGACAAGCTGAATCATTCCATCCAACAAAGAGTTCATCTTCTCACTTCATCAGGAATGAATCCTCTGACACGCACCAATCTCGTCAAAATAGGCTTCAAAGCTATAGCCTCTCAAATCTCGAGGCAAACCATCCCAAGGAAATCCCTAGCTGGGAAAGAAATCCGTCCTGAAGTTACAAATTTCAAGTTGCAATGCTTATGTGGTTCCAGAAGCGAACATGTAAAGGGTGTGGTCTGGTACGATACACAGCCACACAGGCAAGATCAGCCCAGCTTCCATCTCTGGTTTCTCCAGAGGCGGCAGGAAGGGAGCAACTGGTTAGGACAGGGTGGGTGGGGGGGGCGGTGGGGAGAACCAGCCAGGGTTTCTGCTGCTGATCATTACCCAGCAACACCTGTGGGAAAGTGCGCGTGTGTAGATTCTGGGAGAGAATAGAATTGAGCTTGGCTATGAAGCAGCGCCACCATGGTCAAACAGCCTGCCAATACTCCCAGCTTCAGCTCATATTAACCGTCACATGGGTAAGATACCAGAGGGCAACCAATTATACCCCAGCAAAAAGGTCATGATTTCAGGAGAGAAGGTGAATGAATTTGCATTACAAACAAAGCTCAGTTCACTGAAGACTGAAACTATGTTACGCTGAGGATTTATGTGTGTTCGAAGTGTGATATGTTAACACCACGATTTCCATTTCAAGCGCCCAGTCTCAGCATCAAGAACTGCCAGGTAAGATTTGATGCGGAATTAAGCTCCCTTACTTCACTCCAACAATGTGCCTCAACCCCTATTGCATCAATGCAATGTTTTTCCATTTCCTACACCAGGCATCCTATGATCCACATGAGATTGCAAATTGGTGTTGAATTAGGGACAATTTTGTCTGTTGTGCTGTGCCCTCAGCACTGAATTGACACTGAACAGACCTCATTCATCATCAAGCAGACCAAGTTGCATTGAACCCATGTCCAAGAAGGAGAAAGACCAGTGTCTAACTTGGCCATGCAGTTCTCTAAATTTCCAAATATATAATTGGGAATTTCTGCAAGAATCTTTTGGATCTGTGGAGGAAATTGAAATGCTCCAGTATCCATTTTCTACTCTCTTCAAATTGATCCCCAAGGCCATCTAGTGGTAAAAACTCAATATTGCAGCAGTTGAATGCCAAATGGCCTCTTATCAAAATGCTGGAGAACCACAAGTGTTTTGGCGGCATCAGATCCTGAACCAGCATTTCCAGGACTAATTCTACCTTCAAACCTCAGCTTTACTCTACTCACGCTGCTTCTGCCCACGTGCTACGCAACGACATCTCCCTTTCCATAGGAGGACTAGTCCAACCAAGGACTGTCACAGCAATGCTCCCCACTGGCTTCAACTACTTAAAAAAGGAAAAAGGATTGTCAGCCACTATTTTGTCATTTAAATCTTTTAATGACCAGCATTGCACTTCAACTCTACTTAAAAAAAACAATTGCATCCGTGGTGCTCCTATTTAATATTCATCCAATAAAATGCTTCAGTGAAGCATGGAATTTAGAGCAGAGAAACAGGTCATTCAGACCACTGTGCTGGTGCTAGCTCTTCAAATGCAAACTGCACGAATCCATTTCCCTACCATGGCCTCATATCCTCTCTTCTCAAATACTGACCTAATTCTCTTTTAAAACGAGAGATTTGGGGACGAGGGAGCTTCGTCCATTGACAACAGACATCAGAAATGTAGGAAGGAGGTCCTACAATTTTCTGACCATAGATCGTTGGAAAATGGCAGCGTGTGTCCGAACTCCAGATATGTTGCTGCCGGCAGCACTGACTGGTAAAACGACCCCATAGTCTCTGCGTCCAATAGCCACTTCTGTAAATAACGAACCTGCAAACTTGAGTTTCTATAAACCCCTCCTCACGCTCTCAGGACATCCCAATGCATTTTACTGCCAATGGATTACCTTTGAAGTGTAATCACTGGCTACAATTTGCATGCAGCAACATCCTGCAAATCAGTGAACGAACTGAATGAGCTAAGCAGTGAATGTGTTTTGGGTGGTGGTAGAGGGAGGAATGTTGGCCCAGACACCGGGCCATTCTTTAATAATGGCAATAGTGATGGAAGCTGGCCCCTCAAAATTTGTAATTTTTTTTTTTTTTTTATAAATAGCACACTTACCACACTCAAAGTCAAGCAGCAACAACTTTATACATCCTAAATGCATACACCTATAATATATTAAAGGTTTTGCGATATAGCACGCACTCCCTGTATGCGTCACATTCACTTCCTGCAACACCTGCCCACTCAAACTCCATTACTAACACTATCGATATAAAACTGTCCCACCACAAACAATCCCAAGGGAGATCTGCAGGCCAGAACTACGCAGATACACTGTAAAAGATTCAACAGGTTAAAGTTCCTGGAGCGGCTAACCTGACCAACTTTCTCCTTCCTAAACCTGGGGCAATCGGACGTCGACTACAATAACCCTGGCTGAAATCAGCTAACTCAGCAGAGACCAGGTAGTGATCTGCAGCAATTGCCGGTCACTTCACCTCAGAGCCAACTGCCGTGTTTATGTGGAGGAGCTTCTCCCCCGCCAAAACCAAATGGAAATGGAATCCCCACGCGAGAACAGCTAACTGAGCACAGACCAAAGATGGAAGTTGGGCCAATCCAGATCTGTGGTTCAGCACCATATCGGGAGAGATCAGCTAACACAGCTCCGCTCTTATTTTGGACATATCTGCACTATTGCAGTGTTTTAAAAAAAAAACAGTCCAACCATTAGTCTAAACCAAATGTAAATAGACAAACGAACATAGAGAGGTGGTGAAGTGCCCTCATTAACCTAGTCAGTAAAAGTAGCCAAATATAACACAAAGCCAGACTAGCCAAAAGACTCCATATTCAATTTCTGGTCCGTGCTGAAGTTGCTACTTGGGATGTTTTACTATGTTAAAGGCAATATATAAATGTACGGTGTTGTTGCTCATTTCAGCCAGCAGAACATTTGTAGAAACACAAGAATGATCCAAAATGACCATCTCAATCCCTCTGACCAGGCCCTGGTGTTCAAAACCAGAATACACAGTTCACTAGTTATATCGCTCAATTGATTTCTTCACCAAAAGCCTGTTCAACACCCTAACCCTAAAATGACAGATGTCCTCAACCTTGCTCACTGGGGCACTATCATTGATCTTTGTCCCTCGGGGCCTGGGAGGGTAGTATCAGCCCCCACCCCCAACTCCGTGGTGAAGTAGCCTGCTGAAATTCTCAATACTGATGAAGAATGGTGATTTGAGCAAGGTATTGAAAGGTGCCTGGGATCATGGAACTGTAGCCCAGCAACAACAGGTACAGGGGAGAAAAAGGTGTCAGTCAACACCAACCTTATATAAAATCGAACTAAAGAAAGATGGCAAGTAGGGCTTCCAAGACATGGAGGCCAAGCCTTTCCACCTCTGAATTTACAGTGGGTCTGGGGCAGGTGGAGATGGAAAGCTCTGCTGCCCCACCAGCATTGACTGGAGGCCAGTCCCGTCAGGGAACAATATGCTTGCCAGTATGTGAAGCATACGATGTGTAAATATGGAAAGTGCAGCCCCTGCTTGGTTTCCCCGCCATTGCTGCTCTGAGCACTGGCTACAGGAGCCGCCATTGTCCGGAGATCTATGGAGGGGGCCTTGGGGCATGAAGAGAAGAGGAGGCTGGTGCAAGTTTTCTCACAGCGCAGCCGTGGACAGGCTCCAATGAAATACATTTTCTTTGAAAGAGAGCTTTTCTTTTTTCTTGGGTGGGGGGGGGGGGGGGGTGGGGGGTGGGTGGGGGCAACAGGCACCTCACTGGCTGCCTTTCCCCTCACTGTGGCTGGGCCCAAGGCCTCCCACAGCAGGTTGCTGCCCCTCAGAGTATCACCAACAACACCATGCATTTTTATAGCGTCTTAATGTGCTTCACAGCAGTGGAATCAGACACAAATGGGCAGCGAAACAAAGAAGGGGAGATAAGGAGCTTGGTGAAGGAGATGGGTTTTAAGTTGGATCTTTAAGGAGGGTCTTACAGGAGAAGGGGGTGGATGGGTTTAGTGAGGGAATTCCAGAGTGTGGAGCCTAGACGGCTGCTGGCTGGGGAGCCCAGCTCCCACGTGTAAATGACCCTGCGGCTGGATAAACAGCTGGGGTCGGGGGGGGGGGGGGGGGGGGCGGGCATCGTCGGCAGGGTGGGTGGAAGTCCCGCTCCCACCCCCAGAGATTCCCCATATTCCAATGCTGGACACCACACTTTAGATGTCAATGCCTTTGAGAGGGTGCAAAGGAGATTTACTAGGATGTTACCAGGGATGAGGGACTTCAGTTACATGGCGACTGGAGCAACTGCTGTTCTTTGAGCAGAGAAGATTAAGGGGAGAGAGGTGTTCAAAATCACAAAGGGTTTTAATAAGAGTAAATAAGGAGAAACTGTTTCCAGTGGCAGGAGGGTCAGTTACCAGAGGACACAGATTTAGGGTATTTAGCAAAATAGCCAGAGGCGAGATGAGAATTTTTTTTTTTTTTTTTTTTATAAACTCAGCGAGTTGTGATGATCTGGAGTGCAGGTAGTGGAAGCAGATTCAATAGTAGCTTTCAAAAGGGAAGTGGATAAATACTTGAAGGGGAGAAAATTGCAGGGTAATGGGGAAAGAGCAGTGGAGTGGGACTAAGTGGAGAGCTCTTTCAAAGATACGATGGACCGCAAGATTCTGTGCTGCATGATTCTATAACCAATATAGAAAGCCTCAGCAATACTGCCTAAACCCACACGTGAAGAATGATCATTTGGCCAAGATACCAGAAGACAGCTGGCACCCGTGAAACTGTACCCTACCTGGAGTGACACCTGCAGGAGGGGAATGGGGAAATGGAGTGGGGGAAAAAAAAGGTAAAAAGAGAATCCTGTTATATTCTAAACATATATGTCACTGGTCAAAATCCCAAAACACCGGACCATCAGAAGTCTCGTGGACCACATGAAGGTAAACTGGAAAGAGAGAGAGGGAGGTTAAATAAACAAAATCAATTATTTTTGTAACACAGATCACTACCTATTGATTTGGAGATATTACGTTAATGTGATCAGAACATCACACCCGATTTTAGAGTGGCCAACTGGCCCAGATGCTTAAAAGCGCATCTTTTTCCATCCAAACTATTTGGTTTGCATTCTTAAATTATTTCCTCTTCTACCACCGCAGCCGCCACTCCAACCACCACCCCCCCCCTCCCCACCCAACCCCGCATTTTAATCTGTACTTTCCTGGCTAAATCCCGTTTTCCCTGAATTGATGTTCACTGATCTGGAGTATAAATAAATTAAGAGACACAATAGCTCAACTCCTTCTCACTTAAAGTTTGTCCCTGTGTGTGCACCCATTCTCCCCAAGTATTTTATAGCACTTTTGAAGTGTAGTTGCGGTTTTGTAGGCAAACATGGCAGTCAGCACACAGCAAGATCCCACAAACAGCAACGAGATGAATGATCTTGGTGGTGGTCTTGGTTGAAGGATAAATGTTGGCCAGGACTCCCATTCCTTAGTGCCATGGGATCTTTTACATCCACCAGAGAGGGCAGACAGGACCTCTGTTTAACATCTCATCCAAAAGATGGTACCTCCAACAGTGCAGCACTCCCTCGGTATTGCACTAACGTGTTAGCCTTGCTTATGCGCTCAAGTCCTGCAGTGGGGCACGAACTCGGAACCCTCTGACTCAGGTGAGAGCGTTACGCACTGAGCCAAGTCAGGCTCTTCTCCCAGACGTGCTGGGGACTATTCATCCAGCACATTCGACAGTCCAGAACCTCATCCAAACGGCTATTGTGTGTGGGGCCTGGAAGTGCATGTTGTCAGAGACTACCCGAGGGGGCTCCTGCAGCCGAGCCAGATCCCGTCCTGACCCAGCCATCTGCACCTCGGCACTCTCTAGTTGCAGACCCTGAATAGCAATCAGGAATCTCTCTCGATCAATGCAGTGGCTCTATGAATTAATGCCTTCGTTATGACATATACACTTTCAAAACTTCTCCAAATTGAGCAAAGAAAAACAGTTGTAGCAGCAGGTGCGCCCGAAGCCAGAAGAGAGAAAACCAGCAGAGGGTGGCAGGTGTGTTTCAGTTTCCAGGGACCCCTGCTGCAGTATTACAGTAATCCGCTCCAATTTTTTGGGGACTGCACAATGACCCTCAAATGGCAGACCTGGAATCTCTCTGAACTCAGACAGTCTTTTCCAACCATCCTGAAGCAGGAAATCCACTTGCAGACCAGAATGGAATCTCACCTTACATCCCATCAAATGTACCATGAGCGCATGGCAATATCAATAGTGCCCCCGCCCCGAGTTAGGTCAAGAGCAGCCAGGTCATGGGAACACCGTCAGTTCCAAGTCACACACCGTCCTGTGTGTCACAGCCTCTTCCATCGACACTGGGTCAAAATCCTGGAATCGCCCATCTAAAAGCATCATGGGAGCCGTGGCCTCCTCTGGGCAACGTTGCCCACATCTCAGATTTTTTTTAATTAAACGGTCAAAATGCGCCCTACAAACAACCCCAGTTTGGAAAGACACCATCTAGAATTGTACTGCGTCATTCACAGTTCAAGATACAGTGTGAAAGTTTCACACACCTACAATTAAGAGATCTTAGGGACAGCACTGAATTATATCAAGAGATAAAAGTAGAAGCGACTCGGCTCCACAGCCTTTGCCTTTTGTAGATTTAAGAGGCAAGATACTTTGAACCTCTGGTTTTTGTGAGCCAGGGCGTTGGGGGGTGCGCAGTCATTCAGTGGCCTTTCTGTACCTGCTGTTCTTTGTCCTACAAGACAAAGGTCTCCAGAGAGATGCCCGTGAAAGCCGAGTCCCGCCTCTCAGACAAAAGAGGTCACATCACTGATGATCTCCGGCAAGACATCAAAATGCAATGTTATTTCTCCATTTGCTGCCTTTGTGCCATTATTTTCCTCATCTGCCAACAAGAAAAAGCCTGAAGACGACATCTGCACAGCCCCATGTGGAGGAAACCAGATCTCTGGCTTTCAAAAGCAGCAAAGCCTCGGAAGGTATTAACCCTCTTGGGAGCAGGCCCCTTGTGTAAACATGATCTTGGATTTTTCACCAGCCAGCCAGAAAGTGAAGTTTTTGTTCCTGCCAATTTTCTCCCCTACTTTACTGGCTCTTTGGAGGTGGTTTCAGGGGGACTGACAGCCATCCACCACCCCTCAACCCGCCACCAGTATCCAAGATGTCACCCTTGGCTCAGACATAACACCAGAGTCAGAAGATCGTGGGTTCAAGCCCCACCCCAGAGACTTGTCCACATAATCTATGCTGATACTTCAGTGCAGTACTAAGGGAGTGCTACACTGTCGAAAGTGTCATGCTTCGGATGAGACGTTAAACGGAGGCCCCGACTGCCCTCGAAAATGGACATAAAAGTTCCCATGTTACTATTCGAAGGACAGCAAGGGAGTTCACCTGGTATCCTGGCCAATATTTATCCCTCAACTAACAGATGATCAGTAATTTATTTCATTGCTGTTTGTGGGAGCTTGGCTCACACAAATTGGCTGTTGCATCTCCTGCCTTACAACGGTGACCACTTCAAAAGTACTTCAATGGCTGTAAAGAGCTTTGAGACGTCCTGAGATCACGAAAGATGCTACAGAAATGCAAGTTCTTTCTACCTCACTCAAGTGGATCATTCACGTGCAAGCCTAGACGCCAAGCCTCCTGCAAGCTGTTGAACTGTGAAGACCAACATGGCCAAGACCATCCCTGCGTTCATCTGGTGTTTATGAGCATGCATGCAATCAGGGGCCTCAGCTGGGGGCGGTATGATCAGGAGCAGGAAAACCTTGCACGAGTTGCCTCGTATGCGGAGCTTAATTTCGGCACCTCAACTTCAACCACAGGCGAGGTCAACCAAGCCATCCCAAAGAAAAGGATCAAACTTGGGTTCTTCTGGTATGCATGGCTTAGTGCTACACCAGGCGGTGGCTTCGCCAGGAGGCCACTGATGAGAGGCATTTTTCAAATGATTAAATATTTAAATCCCAGCTTGGGACAGCCCAACAAATTTCTCCAAATGTTGCTGTTTCACAAACCTAGCATTTTCCCCCATTGTAAACGTGCCCGCACTGGCACAAATGGAAGAAATCTAAAAGTTTCTTTTTCTTTTTCAAAAGGCCGAGGACATCTGAAAGGGCAACTCCGCTCCGATTAGAAAAGCAGATAAAACCTGAAGGGTCACTTGGCCGTCTGGGTAGGGCTTTTGTTGGGGTCCAATTGATCGGCTGCTGCTTTTGTCCGAGGCTGAATGCAGCCTGGCCCCATTTCTCAGAGGTCAGGCGGGGGGGGGGTCACAATTTCAAGCTGTTAGGGACTCTGGGCATCACAGGGCAAATCAAGGTTTCATAAGTCAACTAAACAACTCCGTCCCCAACTATTCAATCACATTCCACAATGCGTTTACATAAAAGAAAGAACTTGCATTTATATCGCACCTTTCGCAGCCAATGAAGTTCTTTTGAAGTGTCGGGAAATGCAGCAGCCAATTTGCGCACAGCAAGGTCCCACAAACAGCAATGAGATAATGACTTGTTTTAGTGATATTGGTTGAGATAAAATATTGGCCAGGACACTAGGAAGAACTCCGCTGACTGCTCTTCTTTGAATAGTTCCATGGGATCTTTTACATCCACCCGAGAGGGAAGACGGGGCCTTGGTTGAATGTCTCATCCGAAAGACGGCACCCCCGGCAATGCAGCACTCCCTCAGTACTGCACTAGAGTGTCAGCCTGGATTTTGTGCTCAAGTCTTTGGGGTGGGACTTGAACCCACAACCTTCTGACTCAGAGGAGAGAGTGCTACCACTGAGCACAGCTGACATGCATGCAACCGTTCAGCCTACCAGGCACATTAAAAATCTGGTGGTGCATTTGATTCTTGTTGACAAATCTTGTTTGTTCCTTTACTCCCTTGATATCTATTTAAATTCCCCACACCAGTAAAGTGCCTTGGCTGTTTCTACATTAAAAAGCACTATATAAATGCAAGCTGTTGTTGATATTGAACAGAAACTAAATAATCCAAAAGGAATCGGTCATTTTGGGCATCTTGGATCTAAAAGAGTGGCAGGTTAAAGCATTATAAGCAAGGCCACTGAGCATTATAAGCAAGGCCACTGATCAACAGTTTTAACAGAAAAATGGATCAAATAATGTTAGTTGATTTCCAAAACACTCCTAAAATTCCTAGAATCCCATATGGTCATTAAAAAATGGAAAGTCACTATGAACCAACAGGTCTAGTTTAAATTGATGGAATAATGAAGTGCCATCCACAAATTACTGACAAAATCCCCGTAGCGCCACAGACTAAACGAGGACCTTGACTTGTTCAGCCTCTGATTGCGGTGTATTGGGAAGAGGAGCAATTTTACATACAACGTCTGTGTGGGAATGAATGCACACAGAAGAACACACTGCATCAGCAAATGCTCAGAATCTGACCTGCTGCCTCTTCTCCGGGACTGTATCCCAACAAATTACTGGCCCATTTTGTTGTGTGTGTTTGCTTTACACAAGCAGCTGATAATAGGTGCTTTTTGAAATACGATTCTTTCAGATAGTTTAAGATGTGGGCTCACATTATGTTAGAATCCTGTCCTCTCACTTCTGGGGGACAAGCATTTAAATCCAACCCAAACTGACAGGATCAAAATCACTCCCTTTCCCCTACTAGAAGTGTCTGAGTGTATAGTGGGCATGAGTCCACAGCACAAAACTGGCAGTGTGTTTCGCCAACCTGCGGTGGCAAACATACTAACCGAGCTTACACTGCTGTCTGCGGGCCCGTATCGCAGCAAGGCAGTGTCATCAGGAGAAGCGGGCCAACATTACAGGCACCTACATTTATCACAGCTGCCGTATTGCCACGGTTTCAGGCCCTTGGTTACAGATCACTGCCACAGCAGGCAAGTTTCACACCGCAGACTAAAGATAAGCAAGTGTAGGAATCCCCGAATGAACACGAGGGCTAACTAGGAATGGTTCCTGAAGATACTGGGGACAGATTTTTTATATAAAGTGTTCCATTCGCCAGCACCACTTCTTGCTGATGCGGCATTAAACCGAGGCCCCGACTGCCCTCTCAGGTGGACATAAAGATCCCCCGTCACTATTTGAAGAGGAGCAGGGGAGTTCCGGTGTCCTGGCCAAATTTATCTCTCAGCTAACATTGCTAACACGGATTATCTGGTCATTTATCACATTGATCTTTGTGGGAGCTTGCTGTGCGCAAATTGGCTGCTGCGTTTCCTACGTCACAACAGTGACTACACTTTAAAAGTACTTCATTGGCTGTAACGTGTTTTGGGACATCCTGAGGTCGTGACGGGCGCTATATAAATGCACGATCTTTGTTTGGTGGGGACATACATTCGCTATAAAAGAAGACAAATACGTGTTTTTAAAAATACATGCTTTCAAATATACTTGACCAGGTATCTGGTTACTCTGCATGTAGTGAAATAGCTATGCCACTTTACTTGGTATTCATTGTTGTAGAGTCGTGCCCAAATCAACTCTGAACCTGCTTGCCTCAATCAGTGGTGCTTTCACCCCACCTCAAAGGGTACAGACCTCACTCCAGAGACTTGAGCACATAATCTAGGCTGACACTCCAGTGCACAACTGAGCGAGTGCTGCACGGTCAGTGGATGAGGCATAAACCAAGGCTCCATCTGTCTGTTCAGGTCATAGAAATTAAAGATCCCATGACTCTATTCCAAGAAGCACAAGGAGTTCTCCCCGTGTCTTAGTCAACATTCCAGAGAGATTAACCGGCCATTCATCTCACTGCTCTTTGTGGGACCTTGCTTCTCACAAAATGGTCACCCATGTTTATCTATACAAATGAAAAATGTAACATTCGATGCAAAGTGCTATGGGATTTTTTTTGAAGGATTTATGAAAGAAATTTGAATCTGTTCATATGCTTCATCAAAACTCAATGTTCAGTGAAATTTTCACATGCCAGTGACTTGTCAAAATCTCACCCATTACAAACCACAACCCAAATACAGAAATTTAAGCATTCATATTTGAAGATAATTTCACACACCCACATTTCAACAGAATGGTGATTGTCTAATCCAATTAATTATATATTGCCAATCACATATAATTGGGAGACCACAGCAGTTAAGGTTGAGGAGTTACCTGGACACATTCCATTTTCCTGTTTATCAACATCAGTGAAGTTTATTCTAAACACTGGATGGTTAAAAATGTGTGGCCCAAGACTGCCCAACATTTGGCCTGACCCAAAGTACATTAGTTAGCACACTGTCCTTTCACATCTGGGTTCAAACCCAGCATAGACTAAAAGGATGGAAGTCTCCTCTCTCTGCTCACTGGAAGGGTCCTTGATTAAATGAATCGTAAAATTTGCTGCAAAAGAACAGGATAAATGGATCCACAATGCCCACTGGCGCACTAGAGAGTGTTCAGCTCAAGGTGGGGCTAAGGGGCATTCTTAGGGCAGACCGTGAGGGAGCTTTATCTGACCTGGGAATGTTTGAAGCCGACACTGGGTTGAAGTGCTGAGCTGAGCTGAACCTCAGAGGCCAATGCAAAATCATTTAAGCAGAATACATTTTTCTAGCTTTCCGAAATGGGAAAATGTCCCGTCTCCATGTCAGGTTGAACAATAACGTTCAGAAAAAACAAGAAGTGGAACAATGTCACGTTAAAAGATGATTTTTGTTTTTTTTCAGTGTTTCTACCAAGTTTGTACAGCACAGTTATGTAAACAACTGGTAAGTGAAGGCTGGTTTTGGAATTATCGCCCCCCTCCCCCACCGAGATTCCTGACAACCAATTATTATAAATGATTGCACGGGCTCCTGCCGTAGCAGAGGCTGCACTGCTGGACTTAACCCCGGAGGCCAGCATGCCATTTAAGCAGAATGCAGTTTCCTAGCTTTCTGGGAAACTGAAGCTACCCAAATGTTCGCCAATGTGCAAGGACAATGCCCCTTTAAATACAACCATTACAGGTCAATGGAAGAATTGAAAAGTATCACATTGAAAAGGCCTCGATGCTGCTTTCCCAGGACATCTTTAAGCTTAGGTTAACCTTTAACCTCGGGGGTATGCACCAACCTTTTGTCGAAACTGCAATCTCAGTCAGTGTCTTCCTTTTATGTGCCATGGGATAGAGAGGTCTGTGTACCTTGATCTCCCACACAGTGAGCTCCCAATTTCAAATGTGCCACCTTTGTGTTAGCTGTGGCTCAGTGGGTAGCACTCTAGCTTCGGAGTCAGAAATTTGTGGGTTCCCACTCCAGGGACTTGAGCACAAAATCTAGGCTGACACTCGGAGGTGCCATCTTTCGGATGAGATGTTAAACCGGGACCCCGTCTGCCCTCTCGGGTAAAAGATCCCATGGCACATAAGACTATTCGAAGAAGATTTACCAATATTTATCCCTCAACCAACACCTAAAAACAGATTATCTAGGTCATGATCACATTGCTGTTTGTGGGAGCTTGCTGTGCACATATTGGCTGCTGCGTTTCTTACATAACCATAGTGACTACAGATCAAATGTACTTCATTGGCTGTAAAGCGGTATCTTGAGGTCATGAATGGCGCTAGATAAATGCAAGTCTTTCTTTCCTTTCTATTTAAAATAAACAAGTTAGCGCCCGTGTTTAAAGGGGTTAGTGCCTCGGCTAAATTAGCAGACAAATGAATGTGTCCCCTAATTTCTAGGCTCAGGGTGGGGTATTCTCCCCTAAAAGGCTGTGGATGCTCGGATATTTGGAACTTTCAAGACTGAGTGCGGTAGATTCTTGTTAGATAAGGGTATCAAGGGACACGGAGCAAAAGTGGGTAAATGGAGTTATGGTACAGATCAGCCATGATCGATTTGAATGGTGGGACAGGCCAGAGGGGCTGAATGGCCTACTCCTGTTCCTAATGTTTTTATGTACTGCACAGGTTACACAGCAGGATTAATTTGAGATGACAAACTAAAACAATTGTACAAGTAGTATAACAGGCAACAATAAAATGTGTCTCTCGAGTGATTGATACAAATGCACAATAGATCAAATGAGTTCACTGAAAGCGTACATGTACCTTGTGACTCAGTGATATGGTGCTCCCAATTTGCAGATAATGCCTGTGATTTCCTGAGCTGCACTAAGATTAATAGATGGCAAATTATGGGCTGTGAGCTCACGATTTACACCGAGGTGTGACAAGGTTACAACATGCTGTTTAAGGTACACTGTTAGATCTCTTTTACTGCCCAATAACATGTTCCAAATTATTCCCTTTTTGAAGGCTGCTGCATTTTTTTTTCACCATTCTGCTCCCACTTCACTTGACGAAGTCAATCCGACCATACAAAGCCTCGTTGGATGACTCATGGGACCTTTTGTCCTTCTAAAACCAGAAATGGCCGCCAATGGTCGACAGCAGGAATTGGGGGATGGACAAGTGATAAAACTTCACTCTCAAGAGAATGAAAAAAATTATAAACACACACCTCCTTCAATCCTGACAATTTGTGGATTGGAATCTGTAGAGTGGGTGAAGCTGCTAAATGACACGCTAAGGCCATGCAAAAACAGCACCTCAACAATTGATTCCCACCCACACTATGCATACAAATTATCGATCAGCACGAATCTGATCACATATCAAGTCTATCCCACAGCATGGGTTACTTCATACAAGGACTGATAACAAGGACGCAATTCAATGCACTGACACTGGAAGATGGAGGCAGGTCGTCAGCAGGCACAAGGTCCACACTGACTGGTACAAGATAGGCATGGGCAGCTAGAACCACCTCCCACCCAGACCTGCTTCTGAAGCATCTAGCCTCAAACAGAAGTCACAGAAATTACCAGCAGATTTAGGCCAAGGAGGAATTAAGAGAAATAACTAAATTAGTATCATTCAGGCTATTTTCTGCAATGACGCAAGTAGCACTTAAGGATGAGGAAAAGACAAAAATCGCCCAAAGCTCATTCCTCTAGTACCCAAATTCCCCAATCTCACCCCTCAACTGTATTTGAACATCTTCAAAACATTTTCTCTCTATGACTCCACTCAATTATAAATCACCCTTCGCCCCACCATTGGCAGCCGTGCCTTCAGCCAGCTATCCCCAAGCTCTAGAATTCCCTCCCTAAACCTCTCTCCACCTTTTGCGACCCTCCTAAAACCCCCATCTCTTTGACCAAGCTTTTATGCACCCCTCCCAATATCTCGCCTTTGGATTGGTGTCAATGCTTGTCTGATTTACACTCCTGTGAAGTGCCTTGGGTTGTCTTCCTACGTTAAAGGCGCTATATAAATGCAACAAGTATGTTATCGTTTGAGGAGAGACTTTTTGTTGAATAGTTACAAGTTTACTTTTCACAAATGTAATGGCCGCATGTACTTTAAAGTAACATTCATCGTTTGCCTCAATTTAATAGATCACATATCTTGAGGAGTCCATTACCTCCCAGACAAACAGTGGCTCCATTCGATACTGTAAGATTAAGCGTCCCTCATCTCTCCTTGTGGATCATTCCCTTTGCACTTCAATCCAATTGTACTGACCCTTTGAAAACATTTAAATCCGCCCCCACCCCTTTCCGGCGATGGTAGAAAAAACTATTCTCATCAATTCAACTGAAAGCTGATGTCCAAATCGTGAAAATGCATCAGCATGTAATCTCAGCGATAAAATTATTCAATGAACAAAATTATGAAATTCTGCATGGTCAAATTAAGGATGACAGAGTTCATCCAACAGATAAAACTGAGGAGAGCAAACCTGCAGTAGGACTAGTGTTAGTCACAAAAGCTCCATGAAAGACATCAAAAAGCTCAACCTTCATGACGCAAAGACTGATGATACACAAATTTTACATTCTAACAAAATATCTACACCCAAATCGTTAATCTATCTTTTCAGAACCTGATCTGTATTTCCAGCATCTTCTATTTGAATTTGGATTTCTGGAATGCACAGCCTGAACAGGTGGTGGAAGCAGATTCAAAAGCAACTTTCAAAAGGAATGTAATAACAACTAGAGAAACTGGGATTGTTCTCCTTGGAGCAGAGAAGGTGGAGGGGGGATTTAATAGAAATCTTCAAAATTATGAAGGGTTTTGGTAGAATAAATAAAGGGAAACTGTTCCCAGGGGCAAGAGGATCAATAAGCAGAGGACACAGATTGAAGATAATTGGCAAAGATCCAGGGGTGAGAGGAGGAGAATTTTACGCGAGTTACGATGGTCTGCAATACACTGCCTGAAAGGGCGGAGGAAGCAGATTCAATTGTAACTTTCAAAAGGGAATTGGATATAGACTTGAAAAAGAAAATTTTGCAGGGCTATGGGGAAAGAGCGGGGGAATGGGACTAATTGGACAGCTCTTTCACAGAGCCAGCACTGGCACAATGGCTTCCTTCAGTGCTGTATGATTCTATGACGAGAAGAGTTGCAGGGATCCCTCTTTGAAAACAGTTACACAGATCTGCCACTCCCTGGAGTTGGGAATCCCCTCTTTTTAAAAAAAAATACGCAGACAGTGAAAGCTTTGATTCAACACAATGCCGCGTTTAACCAACTGCCAAAGTGACCCAGGGGGATGGTCACCACTCTCTCAACCCCACAAATGGTGACAAGAGGAATCGTGCAAACTTCCACCATTTAAAACAGAATTACATCACTGTGGAAAAAGGTGATCCCGCGTGTACAAAGCATTGCCCAGGCAGGAAATTTGGAAAAGACAAAGGATCAGGACTGCTTCTTTTGAGTGAGCTGGTGGTAAAAGGAGGCATTTTCACAAGCTGACTGGCCTGCTGTGTATTTGCAACTTTTAACTGCTCTGCTCCAATCTGTTCAACCAAACAAATTCACTTCACAAAAAGCACCGAGACACATTTCCAGTAATTTGCCACCATCTCGTTCAACGCAGCCTTTTAGGCACGTTTTTGCTCCGTGTTGGTGGAAACCTGCTGTGTGTTTCCCAGCATTTTCTGGTTTTATTTCCAGTACTTGCAGAGGTTTTTTAAAATTATTTTAAAGCTCTAATTTCCCATCAACCTGCCTTGTTTTTTTTTTAAAAAACGCAATTCCTTTATTTTGGGACTGCTCTGTAAAAGTTCCAAAAACAAATCGGATTTTTATTGTAAACTAAAAACCTCAGTTTGCAAGAATTTCTTCGCGTGATTGGAGGGGAACTGCTGCCTCCAAAATATTACAATCCGATATTCAAAAAAGGAAAGGCATTAAAAGAGCTACCGACTGATCAAAATCCCTTTAAACCTGCTGTATAATGAAGCAAAGTCACTAACAAGTTGGAAACGTTAAAAAACACACACACAATATTGCTGCTAAACGCGTGGGTTACAACCATCGTCCCAGTGCAAAGTCTCCTGAAATATTTACTCACAGCTCTCTCGTAGATTACAGGCACTGGCTGCTGCCCAACTTGTTAAACCTTTAGATATTTCTGTAATCCAGACCTCAGTACGGCAGCAAGAAACTTGTATCAAATGCTGACTCACCAAGAGGGGGGAGGGAGAAAAACAAAGCTCTCCAACTTTTCATTCACTTTTTACCAAAAGCCTCCCACCACGTGCTTGAAAAGGACAAAGGAAAGTATCATTCTGCCCCCTCCCTTTAGGGCTCGTCTCTAAAGTGCTCGCTCAGATTGCAAGCGTGTAAACAGGCAGGGCTATTCAACTCCTTTAGTTAATCAGCAAGGATGATTAAATCATCACACAGGAACATATAATCCATATTTAAACCATAAATGCCCCCTTTTTAGAGGGGCACAAACATAAGTTTCAAATGAGGTCAGAATTAACTTCCAGAAAAAAGTCTCAAATTGTAACTTTGTTCCCTTTATTCGCAATGCACACCAGTCCCTCCGGTGAACACCGGTCGCGGAAAGCCTCAAGTGTAAAAGAAAGACTTGCATTTATATAACACCTTTCATGACCACCGGACGTCTCAAAGTGCTTTACAGCCAATGAAGTATTTTTGAAGTAGAGTCACTGTTGTAATGTGGGAAACGCGGCAGCCAATTTGCGCACAGCAAGCTCCCACAAACAGCAATGTGATAATAACCAGATAATCTGTTTTTGTTTATGTTGGTTGAGGAATAAATATTGGCCAGGACACCGGAGATAACTCTGGCGGGTACCGCGTGCTCCCTCTCCAGGGACACCTGGGCGTGGACTTAGTCGCGGAAGAGCGGCAGGCAGGCAGGCAGCCAGAGCGACCACCCTCACCGATCGTGCCCTGCCTGGACCTGTTGATGGCCAGGGCTAGGAGCAGGCCGACGAGGAGGTCCTCCAACCTGCCCGCTCCCCTCCGCACCGGCTGGCCAAAGATCAGGAGTGTGGGACTGAAGTGCAGCCAGAAATAGAGGAGCAGCCCCTTCAAATAATGGAAGAGGTGTAAGGGGTTTTCGATCGCACAGGTTTCTCTCTCTAGAAGCCTCTCCCTCTTGCACAGTAAAACCTTGAGTGGTTCGACCCACTCGCCCCTTAGATTCTATACTCTGGACTTTGGGGCAGGAACTACAATGCAGAGAAAACTCTTGTAGACCAAGTTTGATGAAACAAAATGAAATTTTATTGCATAAGGAAAAATAAATCAAATGCAAGCAGATAAGAGAGTACATGGGAGGGAAAAACACAAACAAATCATAACGACACAATACTAACTAAGGCAAATACAGGCATCTTATACTCGACAAAAATCATCATGAAATAAGGAAACACACGGAACATCGAGGGACAACAACTCATGTTAATTGTACCCTTAAATCCACCCCCTTAAACCTGTAATGAGACAGGATTAATAAAAAATGTCCTAGTAAAGGATCCCCTTGGAATGAGTGACCATAATATGGTTGAATTCCAAATTCAGTTTGAGGATGAGAGAGTTGGATCTCAAACCAGCGTACTGAGCTTAAATAAAGGAGACTATGAAGGTATGAGAGTAGAATTGACTAAAGTGGACTGGGAAAACAGATTAAAGTGTAAGACGGTACAAGAGCAGTGGTCTACATTCAAGGAGGTATTTCACATCTTTCAAGATAAATATATTCCACTGAGGAAAAAGGGGAATAAAAGAAAAGACAGCCATCCGTGGCTTAGTAAAGTAATAAAGGATAGTATCCAACTGAAAACAAGGGCATATAAAGTAGCCAAATCTAGTGGGAGGATAGAAGATTGGGAAGCATTTAAAAGCCAGCAAACAATAACTAAAAGATTAATTAAGAAAGGGAAGATAGATTATGAAAGTAAACTAGCAAAAAATATAAAAACAGATAGCAAGAGTTTCTACAGCTATATAAAAAGAAAAGGGGTGGCTAAAGTGAACGTTGGTCCCTTAGAGGATGGGACCAGGAAACTCGTGGTGGGGAACATGGAGATGGCAAAGACGCTGAACAAATATTTTGTATCAGTCTTTACAGTAGAGGACACTAAAAATATCCCAACACTGGACAAACAGGGGGCAATGGGGGGGGGGGGAGGAGCTAAACACAATTAAAATCACTAAGGAGATGGTACTCAGTAAAATAATGGGACTTAAGGCGGCTAAATCCCCCGGACCTGATGGCCTACATCCTAGGGTCTTGAGAGAAGTGGCGGTAGGGATTGTGGATGCATTGGTGATTATTTTCCAGAACTCCCTGTAATGATCAATAACATGTCATTCTATAGTGGACACTAGGTGGAGCCGTAGAGCTGTGTAGAGCTGTATATAGCTGTATGGTATATAAGACTACACTACCCAGCTGTATGTATATTAAGACTACATTGCCCATGAGGCACTAGGCTACCCACAAGGCAGCAGTCAAGATGGAAGCCTCTACAGATACTGTACCTAGTCCACATGTGCTCAATAAAAAGTCTAGCAAAAGCTAGCTGTGTTCATAATAAGAATGTCTATTAATTAATGAACATAAGATGGTACCAGGATGGTGAAGATCTGCTGTAAATTGTGAAAAGCGACATGGAGAATTTGAAGCCACCAGAGCATTTGAAACTCACAGGAAATATCGACTACAATTGGCAGACTCTTAAACAACAATTCTAACTCTACATTGCAGCCATCGGATTCGGTACGAAGCCAGATGCAAGGAAGATAGCGTTGCTGCTTACGGTTGCAGGCCCACAGGCGATAGAGGTATTTAATACATTTGTATTTAATCCAGAGAACAGAGAAAAATTAGAAGATGTGCCAAAAAAAATTGATGCACATTGCTCTCCCAAAAAGAATGAGACCTATGAAAGATACATGTTCTGTTCAAGGACACAGCAGCAAAATGAGACTTTTGATAGCTTTATAACTGATCTGAAACTGAAAGCACAGACATGTAATTTCTGTGAGCTGAACTCATCCATGATTCATGACCAGATTGTGTTTGGTATTCATGATAAAAAAGTCAGGGAACGTCTGTTGAGAGAAACTGAACTAAATTTGGAAAATGCAGTGAAAATATGCCAAGCCAGCGAGCTAGCTCGAAAGCATGCGAAGACTTTCAGTGAAATCAATAATGATGCGATTGTAATGAGTGATAATGCTGCTGTCGGTGCTGTGTCCTACAAGGGGAAGAAACGTGGGCAGAACAGAAATGAAAAGCAATCGGAGGATGAAATTGTTAATTGTAAACGCTGTGGTTACAAACACCAGTTAAGACAATGCCCAGCATTTGGAAAAATGTGCACAAAGTGTAATGGAAAGAATCACTTTGCCAAACAATGCTTTTCAAAAGTAAAAACTAAGAAAGGGCAACGAGTTAATGTAATTGAGGACACTGATTTAACTGAGACTTTTTTGTAGGAATGGTGTCATGTGACAATATCAAAAAGGATACAGAAAATGTGCAGCCCTCAGAAATGGACAATGCTGAACATAAAGTTAATGCAGTAAAAGAGGACAAATGGATGATCCCACTGCAGGTAAATGGAGCATTAGTTACCTTGAAATTAGACACTGGGGCAAAAGCAAACTTAATCAGTATGAGTGACATTAACAATATGAAAGAAAAGCCCAAAATACAGAACAAGTCAGTACTACTGAAGGACTATAATGGACAGAAAATAGATAGCTTAGGTGTATGCAGACTCAAAGTGACAGTCAAAGACAAAGTGCATCATCTCATGTTTTCTGTTGTGGCTGAAAGACTTGATTCACTACTGGGTGACAAAGCTTGTGAGGACTTAGAACTGGTCAAGAGAGTCTACCGTATAAACTGTGCCATAAGCAGACCAGATGACTCGGTGGATTCTGTAGTGAATAATTTCCAGGATGTGTTCAAAGGATTTGGAGTTCTACCATTCACTTACAAGATCCAGCTAAAGGAGGATGCTCAGCCAGTGGTACATGCTCCACGAAGAGTTCCAGCACCCCTGTGTGACCGGCTCAAGAATGAACTGGACAGAATGACCACACTAGGAGTCATCAGGAAAGTCAAAGAGCCAACAGACTGGGTTAACTCCATGGTATGTGTAAAGAAAAAGAACAATGATCTAAGAATATGCATGGATCCAAAGGACTTAAATGCAAACATAAAACGTGAACACTACCAGATTCCCAAGCGAGAAGAAATCACCAGTGAAGTGTCAGGTGCCAGATACTTTACAAAGCTCGATGCCTCACAAGGATTTTGGCAACTAAAACTGGATGAAGAGAGCACCAAATACTGTACCTTCAACACACCGTTTGGCAGGTATTGTTTCCTCAGAATGCCTTTCGGGATAATATCTGCATCTGAAATCTTTCATAGAGCGATGGAACACATAATTGAAGGTCTGGAAGGAGTTCGGGTCTATGTTGATGACATCATCATCTGGGCTCCACACTGAAAGAACACAATGAGAGACTGACTAAAGTGCTACAGAGCATACGCCGGAATGGACTGAAGCTCAACAAAGCCAAGTGTCAGTTTGGCGTCCAGGAAGTCACTTTCCTAGGAGATAATCTATCTGGTAAAAGAATAGAGCCAGATATGGAAAAAGTAAACGCCATACTCAAAATGCCCCGACCCACTGACAAAAAAGGAGTGCTACGCATCATGGGGATGATAAACTTCATTGGAAAGTTCATTCCTAACTTGTCAGCCAAGACAGCCTGTCTGCGAGACCTGCTACATAAAACAAATGAGTTCGCATGGACAGAAAGACATGAACATGAGTGGATAAACCTCAAAACAGTGCTGACAACCACACCTGTACTCACCTTCTTTGACCCAACAAAAAGAATCAAAGTGTCAATGGATGCATCAAAAGATGGCCTAGGTGCGGTCTTGCTACAAGCAGAGGGTGAAGATTGGAAGCCTGTTGCCTATGCCTCCAGGTCTATGACTGATACTGAGTGTCGATACGCCCAGATTGAAAAGGAATGTCTAGGCTTGGTAGTTGGACTAGAAAAGTTTCATGGCTACATATATGGACTTCCCACCTTCACAGTTGAGACAGACCACAGCCCTCTGGTTGCCATCATAAAAAAAACCTGAATGAGATGTCTCCAAGGATTCAACGACTCATGATGAAGCTGCAAAGATATGACTTTGAACTGATCTACACACCAGGCAAATACATAGTGTTAGCAGATGCACTATCCCGAGCACCCACAATGAGTCATGTGAGCTCTACTGAAGAAGACGTGGATGTTCATGTGAGTATGGTCACTGCTGCGCTGCCTGTGTCAGACACAAAATCAAAGCAAATAGCAGAAGAAACAGTAAATGATACAGTATTACAAACAGTAATAGAGAACATTCATCATGGTTGGCCAAAAGGTTCCTGTCCAAAATATTTTCACATAAGGTCAGAATTGAGTGTCGCAAGTGGACTATTAATAAAACAGAACAGAATAGTCATTCCACAGGCTCTACGTCAAGACATGCTCAAAAGGATTCATGAGGGACACCTCAGAATTGAAAAATGCAAAAGGAGGGCAAGAGACACTGCTTATTGGCCTGACATAAATAAGGACATTGAGAACATGATAGGCAAATATGAGACATGTCAGAAACACCAAAACAAACAAGCAAAGGAACCAATGATAGTAGCTGACATACCAACAGCACCATGGCAAAAGGTTGGTATGGACCTTTTTCATTTAAATGGTAAAGACTATCTAATAGTGGTTGACTACTATTCTAACTATCCTGAGATGGCGCTGCTCTCAAGCACCACAGCAAGCAGTGTCATAATGCATGTGAAATCCATCTTCGCCAGACATGGAATTCCCAGGATTGCCGTTAGCAACAATGGTCCGTGCTTCAACTGTAAGGAGTGGCAACAGTTTGCAGCACATTATGACTTTCAGCACATCACATCCAGTCCTTTGTATGCTCAGTCAAATGGTAAGGCAGAGAAAGGTGTTCAAGTTCTCAAGTAGCTACTGAAGAAAGCGACAGAAAGCAAGTCTGATCCTTATCTCGCCCTGCTGAGCTACCGAGCCTCACCTTTAGACTGTGGTTCTTCACCTGCTGAACTACTAATGGGTCGCAAGTTGCGCACCACGCTACCCTGCTGTGCAAAAGAACAGCAAAGTGAGGAACTGAGACAGAGACTTCAACTGTTAAAGCTGAAACAGAAATCATACTATGACAAGTCATCCAGAACTCTAAAACCATTGACAAGGGGTGATGTTGTCAGGATTGAGGATCCAGATGCATGGAACAGGAAAGCTACAGTTCTTGAGGAAGTAGGACCAAGGTCATACACTGTTAGAACTGAGGAAGGACAGATTCTCAGGAGGAACCACCGCTCCCTCCTAAAAACACAAGAGACTATTCAAGACCAGATTGATGACAATGCCGCAACTGCATCTTGTCATTCACCGCCAGAACAATCTCATGAAGACACATCAGACTTACCCGTGTTGAGAAGATCCACACGTGAAGTAAAAAAAGCCTGATAGACTTAATCTTTGAGTACAATGTAAAGCTTTGAAAATGTGTTGACTGTTTTGAAAATGTTTATGTTTATAGAGCACTAACAAAAGTGCCACTGATATTATCTTTATTGTTTTCTTGAAAGTTGATTGATATTGATTTTGTTAAACCTCAAAGAAAGGGGGATGTAATGATCAATAACATGTCATTCTATAGTGGACACTAGGTGGAGCCGTAGAGCTGTGTAGAGCTGTATATAGCTGTATGTATATAAGACTACACTACCCAGCTGTATGTATATTAAGACTACATTACCCATGAGGCACTAGGCTACCCACAAGGCAGCAGTCAAGATGGAAGCCTCTACAGATACTGTACCTAGTCCACATGTGCTCAATAAAAAGTCGAGCAAAAGCTAGCTGTGTTCATAATAAGAATGTCTATTTACTAATGAACATAAGACTCCCTGGACTCAGGAAAGGTCCTGGCAGATTGGAAAACTGCTAATGTAACACCCTTATTTAAGAAGGGAAGTAGACAAAAAGCTGGAAACTATAGACCAGTTAGCCTAACATCTGTGGTTGGCAAAATGTTGGAGTCCATTATTAAGGAAACAGTAACAGAGCATTTGGATAAACATAATTTAATATGACAGAGTCAGCATGGTTTTATGAAAGGGAAGTCATGTTTGACAAATTTGCTCGAATTCTTTGAGGATGTAACATACAGGGTGGATAAAGGGAAACCAGTGGATGTAGTGTATTTGGACTTCCAAAAGGCATTTGACAAGGTTCCACACAAAAGATTACTGATCAAGATAAGAAATCACGGGATTGGGGGTAATATACTGGCATGGGTGGAAGATTGGCTATCTAACAGAAAACAAAGAGTTGGGATAAATGGTTCATTCTCGGGCTGGCAATCAGTAACTAGTGGTGTTCCGCAGGGGTCAGTGCTGGGACCCCAACTCTTTACAATCTATATTAACGATTTGGAGGAAGGGACCGAGTGCAACATATCCAAGTTTGCCGATGATACAAAGATGGGAGGGAAAGCAGTGAGTGAGGAGGACATAAAAAACCTGCAAAAGGACATAGACAGGCTAAGTGAGTGGGCAGAGATTTGGCAGATGCAATATAATGTTGGAAAGTGTGAGGTTATGCACTTTGGCAGAAAAAAATCAAAGAGCAAGTTATTATCTAAATGGAGAGAAACTGCAAAGTGCTACAGTACAAAGGGATCTGGGGGTCCTGGTGCATGAAACACAAAAAGTTAGTATGCAGGTGCAGCAGGTGATCAGGAAGGCCAATGGAATCTTGGCTTTTATTGCAAGGGGGATGGAGTATAAAAACAGGGAAGTCTTGCTGCAGTTATACAGGGTATTGGTGAGGCTACACCTGGAATACTGCGTGCAGTTTTGGTTTCCATATTTAAGAAAAGATATACTTGCTCTCGAGGCAGTTCAGAGAAGGTTCACTCGGTTGATTCCGGAGATGAGGGGGTTGACGTATGAGGAAAGGTTGAGTAGGTTGGGACTCTACTCATTGGAGCTCAGAAGAATGAGAGGCGATCTTATCGAAACATACAAGATTGTGAGGGGGCTTGATCGGGTGGATGCGGTGAGGATGTTTCCACTGATGGGTGAGACTCGAACTGGGGGGCATAATCTAAGAATAAGGGGCTGCCCTTTCAAAACTGAGATGAGGAGAAACTTCTTCACTCAGAGGGTAGTAAATCTATGGAATTTGCTACCCCAGAGAGCTGCGGAAGCTGCAACATTAAATAAATTTAAAATGGAGATAAACAGTTTCCTAGCAGATAAGGGAATTAGGGGTTACGGGGAGAGGGCAGGGAGGTGGACGTGAGTCTAGATTCGGATCAGCCATGATCCTATTGAATGGCAGAGCAGGCCCGAGGGGCCGTATGGCCTACTCCTGCTCCTACTTCTTGGCCCAGTAATTCCTGTCACAACGTGTGAGTACGGACAGGGTACTCACGTGTGTGCCAGGAGGAATTGCCGGTTTTCAGCATGCACAGCGCATGCGCTGAAAACCGGCATTTCCTGTCCTCTGACCCAAGGGGTTAAGAGGCTGAACGCATGCGCGGTATTGGGCAGCGCGTGCGACTTGGATTTCCTGTATTTTTACAGATTTGCGCATGTGTAAAGGGCTCCGGTTTTTACGCATTGAAAAACCACACGTAAGTACTTAGTTTTACAGGTAAGTGGTCTTTTAGTACAATTTAGAATTTTTTTTCCCACAGGTTTATTATTTTTAAAGAATCTACAGTAAGGTAAGTTTAGTTTTAGACCCTATTTTTAAAAAATTAATTTTTTTCAAAAATTTGATTAATTGTTTAAAATAGTTTTTTAAAGTTATTCATAGTTAATTTAATTATTGGGATGCTTTTTAAAATTTTATTTAAAGTTTAAGTAGTGTTTTGGGGTGCCGTACTTTTCATGAGTTTGACAGTCTTTACTATCAAACTTATGAATGAAGTTTCCCCTCCCCTGATTGGCTGAACAGTGCTCACCTGATCCCAGCCGGCACATCGCACTAACTACGCCGCTGGGTCAGGTTAGCACAGCGCGCCGACATCAGAACCGGGCCACTGACAGGAAATCCACTGCGGGCCAGGTTTCAGATGTCGGCGCGCCGGGTAAGTGCACATCGGGGGCTTGCTCGCGCGGCAAGCCCCCGACACCAAGTTCTGGGCCCTTATGTTCTTATGTTCTTTCTAGATCTGAATGTGAAGGGCCAGAAACATGCTCACCAATCCAACTAGGAAATGCAAGGTTTTGAACCAGTCTGCGTTTGATCCTTTCAGGCATTCCGTCTCCACATGGATCGTGGAGCCCCAGCGAGCTGCGCCACACCTCTCCTGAGGTGGGGGTCGGGGGCGGCTGGACACCGGCTGGTTCTGGCTGTCGGCGGGGTCGGGGATCGTCGGCTCGACCCCGGTCAGAGGAGCCTTGGGCTGGCTCCCATCATTTCTTCAGTTTATTCTCGTCTCTTCCCGAGCCAGAGTGGCTGGAAGGTTTCTTCTCTCGGGTTTTATTTATTTTTTGTCTCTTCTCCCAAGTTGGCTCGATGGTCTCTCGTTTCAGCAACGGCCCGGGGTTGGTCGATGATCTCCCGATGTGTGACCCCAGGGCGGGACGCCGGCTCAAGCGGTCTTCTTGATGGCGGCTTAATCTTCTTCCTCCTCCGATGGTGGAGAGGAGTTTGTTGATCTTCTCCCAAACCAACTCCTCTTGTTCCACTGCCACTCGGGTGGGTGTCTGTGTGTGTCAGTGTCCGTACAACTCCAATTATACTTTTTCTTCAGGAGCCTCCACTTCCCGCCCAAAATCAGGTTAGTCTTTGTTTAACTTTTGGCGGGCTGGGAGCACAGCGGGGTAGTTATTATATTTTAAAATGTTTTAGATGGCCGGTAAAGGCCCATCTCTGGTCTGGAATGACCTTCATTGTTTTTAATGTCCTGCTGATCTCATTATCTAGTCCTTGGTGCTGTTCTCATGAATATGAAATTGTCCTCTTTTGTCTGGGTCAACATTTAGATGGCCTCTGTCTCCAGGCCGATCTTGACTGGATCTGCATCTAATCCATATGTATATGTGGGGGTCTGGTTTCGTTCTCTCAGAAACGGCTTCCAGAACTTACTGTGGGTTGAATCCACAAAGCTGTCTGAGGATTCGCAGGAACCATTTAAAAATGTCCCAATAAGCCGGTCACATGGTATGGCGGCCATTTTGTATGCCCCTTTTTCTGGGCTTCTTTTAAAACAGTCTTTAAAAATCATGGCCTCTTCTGCCATTTGACCCTTATTAATACAAAGTCCAATTTTGCGAATCCTACAGAGGGGCTGCAACCAATGTTCCCTGTAATTTTTTTGGGGTGCGTGGGGCCTTTAACTGGCTCCGCGGTCCATTCAATTATTCACATATGCGCAGTTATTTCTATTGAAAAGCCGGTGAGTGGCCTGCGCAGGACCTCCAGAGCACTGCACGGCCACACAGCTTAATGTGAACATTGGCTGCAACTTCTCACACTCCATATCAATATGAAACACAGACTCATCCAGGTCGCAAAAATGACAGGCAGCCCGGGAGTCCGTAAATCAACTTAAAAACATATTGGGCAGGACTGCTCCGTGCGACACTCTCCGCGCCAGATCCCCAATGGAACAGAAGAGGATTTCAACTTAGAGAGCCCTCCACCGGGGACCTCTGCCTCCTCCGGCCGGCAGGACGAAACACCAGGGCATGTCCAGATGGGAGACGAGGGTGAGATAGTAGAGAGTATGCAGGAGCAGCCCATACAGGAAACCTCTCGCGCAGAGTGGAATGGCACGCAGGGGATTTCCGCGAGAGCAGGGCAATTCAATTCTCATTGGATTTTTCTTTTTCTTGGAGGTGAGGTAGGGAATAAATTGTAAAACATCCCAAACACCCTGCTGCTTCCCCCCCCCCACCCCTCCATCTCAATCCCACAACACTGTTCTGCTGTTAGGGACTTAAATCGCATTATCCAACCTCTCTTCCCCATCCCCCATCGCCCCCATCCCTCCCCCACCTTGGTTTTCTCCTCTCCTCTCTTGAAGACGCTGACTTACGCTGAGATGCAGTTCTGTGGGCAGCGGCCGTTGCCCAATATTTCACCCGTGTGAGCCTAGACAGTGAGTGCGGGCAGGCTATCCAACTGTGGGGGCCATTGCAATCAAGCCTGTCCTCTCCCAAGGCCCACATATTTGCTAATGGAAGGTCATCGACCTGAAACGTTAACTCTGTTTCTCTCTCCACAGATGCTGCCTGACCGGCAGAGTGCTTCCAGGAATTTCTGTTTCTATCCTACATGTGTGCTGTTTCCTTCAGAGGTGATTGGAAGCAATCAGCAGTGAGAAACCTGGCTCTTTGTTGCATTTCCTAATTTAGAGAGGCTGAGGCCAGTTGTTTAGAGTGAGCTAGATTTTAGTCATCACGGGGGCTCAAGATTGAGCTTATGCCTCCTTCCATGATGCTGCGCCCTTCTGTCTTAGCACATGTGCACAATGTCTCGGGATAATTATTCCAGGCTCCACTCTTGGCCAATGGTGAGTACAGTAGCGGAGGGAGGGCTCCAACACTGCAATATTGTTCTTCTGACCACAGTTGCTGCCATACTATGAATTATGGAACCACCAAGGAAAGAAAGTGGAAACAACTTGCATTACCATAACATCTCACAACATCTCTCAGGATGTCCCAAAGCATCTCATGTACAATGAACTACTTTGAAGTCTCCATTGCTATGTAGGTGAAAGTGGCTGCCATTTTGTGTACAACAAAGTTTCACAAACGGCAATAAAATGAATGGCCAGTTAATGGGCTTTGCTAATGTTGGTTGAGGGTGGAATGTTGGCCAGGACTCTGGGAGAATTCACTGCTTTTCTTTAAATAGTGGCTCAGCTAGTAATGTAGGTGTCAGCCATGGCTCAGTCGTCGCACCCTTGCCTCTGAGTCAGAAGGTTGTGTGTTCCAGACCCACTCCAGAGACCTGAGCACATAATCTAGGCTGACAGTCCAGTGCAGTACTGAGGGAGTGCTGCACTGTCGGAGGTGACGTCTTTCGGATGAGGCATTAAACTGGAGCCTCACCTGTCCTTTCAGGTGGACATAAAAGATCCCACGCCACTATTCAAAGAAGAGCAGGGGAGATCTCCCTGGTGTCCTGGCCAATATTTATCCCTGAACCGACATCATTAAACAGATTATCTGGTCATTATTACATTGTTGTTTCTAGGATCTTGCTGTATGCAAATTGGCCTCCGTTGCTGCGTTTCCTACATTACAGAATCCCCACAGTGCAGATAGAGGCCATTTCAGCCCATCGAGCCTGCACCGACACATATCCCACCCGATCCCCATAACCCCTGCACCAACACATATCCCACCCTATCCCCGTAACCCCACGTATTTAATCCCCCTAACACTAAGGGTCAATTTATCATAGCCAATCAACCTAACTCGCACATCTTTGGACTGTGGGAGGAAACCGGAGCACCCGGAGGAAACCCACGCAAACACGGGGAGAATGTGCAAACTCCACACAGACAGTCGCCTGAGGCCGGATTCGAACCCGGGGCCCTGGCGCTGTGAGGCAACAGTGCTAACCACTATGCCACCGTGCTGCCTTACTACAGTGATCATAAGTCAAAGTATGTAATTGGCTGTAAAGCGCTTTGGGATGTCCTGAGGTCGTGAAAGACGTTATATAAATGCAAGTCTTTCTTACTTTAGTGCCATGGGAGTATTAATGTTATGACTCCAAAACAATTTTATAAAAGCCATGCCAATTCTACCACTTTGGAGCAGTGTAGATGTGGCACTATGCTACTATCGATGTCACCTATTTACCACTCACCGAACAAGCAACTATTTTTTTCTGTCTGAATCTGCTCTATGACTGGGCTCTATTGCAGTGCGTGATGTCCAATCTCCATTGTCCTGAAAAAAAGAAAGCAAGAAAGAACTTGCATTTAAATAGTATCTTTCACAACCTCAAGATGTCCCACGGTGCTTCACAGCCAGTGAAATACTTTTTGAAGCGTTGTCACTGTTGTAATGTAGGAAACATGGCAGCAAATTTGTGCACAGCAAGCTCCTACAAACAGCAATATGATAATGACCTGATAATCTGTTTTAGTGATGTTGGTTGAGGGATAAAAATTGGCCAGGACACCAGTGAGAACTCCCCTGCTCTTCTTCGAATAGTGCCATGGGATCTCTTACATCCACCTGAGAGGGCAGACGGGGCCTCGGTTTAACGTCTCATCCGACAGTGCAGCACTCCATCAGTACTGCACTGAAATGTCAGCCTAGATTATGTGCTCAAGTCTCTTGAGAGGGACTTGAACCCACAACGTTCTGACTCAGAAACAAGAGCTTTACCACTGAGCACGGTCCTTATGCACAAATGTGCACGGAACCCATGTTAAGGGCAGCAGGCGCATGGAAACCCCACCGCCTCCAAGTTCCTCTCCAAGTCACACACCATCCTGACTTGGACATATATCGCCGTTCCTTCATCGTCGCTGGGTCAAAACCCTGGAATTCTCTCCCTAACAGCACTGTGGAAGTAACTTCACCACATGGACTGCAGCGGTTCAAGAAGGCAGCTCACCACCACCTTCTCAAGGGCAACTAGGGATAGGCAATAAATGCGGCCTTGCCAGCGACGCCCACATCTCATGAACAAATAAAAGAAAAAAATCTGGCCACGGAAACCTATACTTCCAATCACTTGTACATCCAGCAACTTGTTCTTCCAAACACTTGTACTTCCCATTACTTGTACTTTCAATACATTTATACTTCCAACCACTGAACTTTTAGTCAACTTTTGTACCAAACATGTTATGCATCACTGCTAATATCACCACACGTGAAAAAAATAACAAAACATTTTCTAATCATCCAGGGAAAGGGAAGAGTAACTCAACATAGAACTAGGACTTTCTAGGAGAAGGTGCAGAGAAGGAAAACCAGAAAAGTATGTGTCCTTAAGGTTCTTAATAGGCTCCAAGAGTTAGGGCTATTTACTTTAGAGAAACACAGGCTTAGAGGGGATATAACTAAGGTGTTAAAAATGAAAGGATTGGATTCTGTCCAGCTGGATAGGTTATTTGAGATGGATAGATAAGGTGCTAGCGGACATGTGTATAAAATCCATAGACAAAGGGTTGGGTTAGGTGCTAGGAAGTTTTTCTTTTCACAGAGATTCATCAAGCTACCTAAATACGCAGTGAGTATGGATTTACTACACCCTTTAAAAAGGAACTTTTCAAGTTCCTGTGTGAAGGCGTAACTTCCAGCTATAGAGGGTAAGTTTCAATTTAGCTGTGATTATGAGGATTTGTGAAGCTTTGTTTGATTGCCTTAGGAAGTCAGACAGAAACATCCCAGAATCTTTTCTGAATTTTCTGCAGGATTCTCTACTCTGTTTTTCTTAACGTATTCCAGGAGATTGCATGGCTAGGAGGTGGGTGAATGATGGATGTGGCTGCACCATTTCTGGACTAAGAAAACTTGCAGGGCCTAATAGTCTTTTACTATAGAACCATAGAAGTTTACAGCACAGAAAGGAGGCCATTCAGCCCATCATGTCTGTGGTGGCTCTTGGCTAGAGCAGTGCAAAATTAGTCCCATTACCCCATGCTCTCCCCATTGTCCTGGGTCTTCCTTTGCTTTGAATGCATATTTACTCTTCCCTTAAAAGGCACAACTGCAGTCCAGTCACTGTTTCCTACATAACAACAATGACTGGAATTTAGAAGTACTTCATTGGCTGTAAAGCACTTTGGGACATCTTAAGGATGTGAAAGGTTCTATAAAAATGCAAGTTCCTTTCTTTCTTTCTCAATGGTCTTTACCTCAACTACTCCCTGTGGCAAAGCATTCCAAGCTCCAACAACCACTGCATTAAGGAGTTCCTCCTAAACTCTCTCAGTGACAATTTTAAATTGATGACCCCTCACAGGAAATAGTCTTTCCCTGTTCAAACTACAAAGGCACTTCCTAATTTTTAAATAAACGTCTATTAATTCTCCTCAGAGCCTTGTCTGCTCCAGTCTCAATATCGCAATCTCTTCATATAATTATAGTTTCTCATCGCTAGTGTCATCCAGGTATCCAGCAGATATCGTATGCTTTCTAAAGCTTTAATGCCCTTCTTACAATGGGGTGCCCAGAACTGCATGCAATACTTGTTAACTGTAGCCTAATAAAATTTATCTTGATCGTTACCTCGTTCCCCTTGTATTCTATGCTTGTATTTATAAACACTATTGACCTTTTTTATGGCTTTATCTGCCTGCAATCGGAATTCTGTGTTTTTCCTGATTTTTCTTTCTGTATGTTGACTGTTCTCTAAGCTACAAAGTGGAAAAGTCAGTCAAAGTGTGCGGCTTCTGATCACCATCCACTGACCCCTGCTGGAAGTGTGCAGGCATGAGGTGAGGAGAGGGCGGTTTATGTTTGGCCACGATGCCCACCACAGTCTAGACTCATGCGTGAATAGTAAGTGGTGTTGGTGCCCGAGGGACCAGGCCCAGAGTGCCTTCAGCAAATGCTGGCACTAAACTGAGAAAAGTGAATTGCTGCAAGGGGTCATTCTGTGATCTAGCACTCCCAGGGGCAGTGGGAGCTCTCCTACGATCCACTGGGAGTGTCGAGTTGCAAGACGAACCCTGTCGGTTTATTGCTACGGGTGCTAAGCAGAAGCTAGATAAGTACACGAGGGAGAAAGGAATAGAAAGATATGCTGATAGGGTGAGATGAAGTAGGGTGGGAGGAGGCTCATGTGGAGCATAAACACCGGCATGGACCTGTCTCTGTGTTGTGAAATCCATGTAATATCTTCATCAACACTATGTGCACCGGACTGAAAACTTCCTCTTCATTACGCAGTGCTGCTGTTCCAGCGGGTTAATCCAAAGGAGCGTCAGGTCCTTCATACTTCCCGAATGGGTCAGTTTTCCCCACTCTAGGCTGGCAACACACTTCAGCTCAGAGCTCCAGTGCTGCATTGAGAAACACAAATGGTGACCCCTCTCTGTGACCCCAGAGCTCCTGAATCCTCAGCATTTCTCACTAACAAAGGGTCCTATTGTGGGGACATAAGCAACAGATCACTGCACTTATGTCTTTGCTGCGGACATGCCCCCAAATAAATTCTAATTTATGCACCAATGTGAAGTAAAACCGTTCAGGGTCAGAAGGGCACCAGTAGATCATTTAACTCAGTTCTGGCTGTTCTGAGCTGTGCAAATCTTTTCCGAACTTTTGTGGGATTTCTCCGCCCATCTTTTGTCCACTAAAGTTGAAAGATCTGCAATCTAGGCGATGTAATGTGATTTTGCTTTATAGCCCACTGTCAGTGTCAGGAACTCCCAGGTTATTCTGGAGGTCAGACACAAGCTCGAAATCTCAACTGTGTGTTCACACCTTAGAGGCTGCTGTGTGCTCCCAGTTTTTGCTGTGCTCATTTCAGGCATAGTGCAGCCTAGACAAAATTCTTTTCGATCACCTGAGGGGATCGTAGAGGAATTTTCCAGAGTACTTTTTCCCATATTGGCCCTGGGTTTATTCTTTGTTTTTTTTTTGTCTCTCCCAGGAGATTACATGGCTGGGGGGGAAGGCAGGTGTGCGTGGGAGGGAGGAAGTGTTTAGTCATGATGCTCCGACCATCATGTGGGGCAGGCTTGACGGACCAGCTGGTCTTTTCCTGCCTATCAATTTTGGATTTTCTTGCCACGCTCTCCCGCCACATGCTCCCAAGTCAACTATACCGCAGCTCAGACACAGGGTAACGCTCACCCTGTGCTGACTCAACAAGCACTCACAAGTCAAGCACACCATGAGTCCAATGAAGGGGAAAGCTCTGACTACATTATACCATCAAGCACTCTCAGGGCAGGTAGAGAATAGATTGGGTGCAAAACCCAGTCTCAGAGAAGCACTAGCTACTTTGGCACTGCAGTATTTGCAGATCCCACCTTTACCACCTCTTTCAGTTTAATTCCTCCTCCTCAGATTCTCACTCATTTTCTCTGGCACCTTGTTGAATGCCAGGAAAGAGTTACAGGGATAAATTGGTGCCCATAAATCAGATCATGGGGGTAAAATCCCTCTTGTTACAATTGTAGCAAAAATAAAGTGGCACAAGTAAACAAAATTATAATTCTGTTTAATTCTGGTGTCTGTGAAACATCATACCAAATCAGGTTATAGCGCAGGTTAGATGGGCAATAAATGCAGGCCTTGCCAGCGACGCCCACATCCCATGAACAAATAAAGAAAATGTAGAGTAATTCACCTCTATACTACCCATCGAGTAATCTCAAATCAGGCACAGAAGGAATACTGAGTAATTCTCCCATCAAGCAGAGAAAACTGGATAGATGTAGAGAAGCAGCAACTCAACTGTGGTAAACAATTACTCAACAAGGAGTAATTGTACCCCAACAAGGAGCAACTGTACTCAGCAAGAAGTAACTGTACCCCAACAAGAATGAAAGAAAGAAGAAAGAAAGACTTGCGTTTATATAGCGCCTTTCACAGCCACCAGATGTCTCAAAGCGCTTTACAGCCAATGAAGTACAAACAAGGAGTAACTGTACCCCAGCAAGGAGTAACTGTACCCCAGCAAGGGATTACTGTACACAGCAAGGAATAACTGTACTCAACAAGGAGTAACTGTAACCCAGCAAACAGGTAACACCTTCAGGACAGGAGAGGAAGAGAGAAAAAAATGGTTGAGGAAATTAGTTAGCAAAAATAAGATTCTCCATAGCTAGCCCAGTGGTGCAATAGATATGTTGGATCCATGGTTCAGTGGATAAATAATCACACGGATGCTGTACATTAACAAATAACAGGTCTTTACTGGAGGAGGGTAATCTCTAGACTGGGGGTACAGAGACATGCGCAAAGCTTATATACCGGTGTGGTCACTGCCGGTACTACAGTATACAGGAGCTGTAAAAGTAGTTCTGACTTAAAGGCACATACACTACAAGATAATTTACTGCCCATCGGTGAACCGAGCTTATTGACCAGGAAGGCCCAAGATCTGATCCCCACTATACTGAGTTAGATGCTCTCAGCCAGGTTAACTGCAGGAGTTACAATTGACCTCATCGCCCTAGATCAGCAACAAGAAGAATTAACCAGGGTTCCCTTTCCTGATTGCTGTCCAGTGACTCTTGCCTATAGATATCTGGTGAGACAGAATCCAGCTAGCCCCTCACAGTTGAACAGCGTGGCAACACTCACTGTCCAGTCTCACAAATAAAGGATGGTCATTTGGGTACTGGAGAGCTGCTGGTGCCCAAAACCATGGCTACAATGGTACAGTACAATCTATCTGCAGGATCTGCTACTGCAGTGTCCTGTGAACATGTTACTCAGGGGCTAGGGGCTGATTTTAAGTCATTCCGCCAGGCAGAAATGGAGTGGTAGCATCCCGAAAATTGCTATATTTATTTCTCACCTCGTTCCCATTCCATTCCCGCCCGCCGCCATTTCCTTTTGGAGCCTCCACATGGGCGGCCCGAGCACTTGCCTGTTTCAGGCAGGAGCCTCATTCCAATATGCTAAATGGGGTCCTATAACGTACATAGGGCGCTGATGGAATGTTTAGGTATCAATGGATGGGGTGTGTGCCTGCAGGCTCCACCCACTGGTACCAGGCAGCGAGCGGCCTAACCAACCGTCCTTGAAAGGACCGCTGCAGGTCACTCTGAAACCAGGTACGTTTTATTTGATCGAATGCTACTCCTGACCCCGCTAAAATCTTCTGGCCCATTCCACACCTTCACCCGATCCCCACCGCACCCCGCACCCCCCTCAACCCCAACAACATGATTGCCTCTCTGCAGAGAAAATTTCCGGGCTGGCTCCTACGAGGATCCACCACAATTCCTTCTGACAGGCGAGTTGCCAACACCGCTCACAGCTCGCCGGGATTATGGAAATGAGGCTCAGGTCCTCAATATGGCTCTGGCCGCTCCTCAGGGACATCGGGCAGCACGAGGGTTTCTCCAGCCCAAAGTCCGCCCATAGTTAAAAACTGCCCCCTAGTGGTATCACTTTCGTTTCTGAGTGAGCAGGTCGTGGGTTCACGTCTCACGCCAAAAACTTGACCACAAAATCTAGGTTGACACTCCAGTGTAGTACTGAGGGAGTGCTGCACTGTTGGAGGTGCCGTGTTTCAGAGGAGACGTTAAACTGAGGAGCCGGCTGTCCTCTTGAGTGGACATAAAAGATCCCACAGCATTATTTTGAAGAAGAGCAGGGAAGTTCTCCCTGGTGTTCTGGCCACTATTTATCCCTCAACCAACATCCCTTAAAACTGATGATCTGGTCATTATCACATTGCTGTTTGTGGGGCTTTGCTGTGTGCAAATTGGCTGCCTTTGCTACATTACAACAGTGACTCTACTTCAAAAAAGGACTTAATTGACTGTAAAGCACTTTGGGACATCCTGAGGTTGTGAAAGGTGTTATATGCAAAAATAAGTTGAAGCAACCATGGTTAACATTTCACTCATGTTGGGCAATATTATGTAAGCTAATTTGTTCATCAAACTTCTCAGCAATTCTCAGGAAACTAAACAATTTTTGATATTTTGAATCCTGAACCTGGTTGTTATGTTGCATAAGAGAGGACTAATTAGCTGATCTAATACAGCTTGGTCTAATTAGCTGATCTTCTCCAAAACATTCAGCACATGGAATTTCTACGTAATCATTGCAATTTATTGTTCTGTTATCCTCTTAACATGGATGTCAGTTCCACTTCACTTTTAAAATGTTGTACCTCAATAACAGGATTATCAATTTTTTTTTAAACGTTGTGTTTCACCCCCCACTTCCCAATCTCCACACAACCCAAGTAGATACCATACGCCATCTCCAGATCTGTGCTGAGTTGATCTTAGCTGAGGTGCTGGTAGGATCACAGTGTCACTGGGTTGGGGAGGGGAAAGTGCGTGTGGATGTCGGGTGAGGGCAGGATCAGGGTCAGATGTGATGCCCTCCAGCGTCGAGTAGCCGCCCACTCACTGTCAGGGCTCACACATGAATAATGGCCACTTGGGCAAGATACTCGGAAGACAACCGGTGTCTGTACCAGAGCAACGCCTCCAGGAGAGATGGGGAAGAGAGAAGATTGTCCAATAAATGGAAGTTTTGTCAACTCTCTGCCAATGACTATCTCTATTGAGGAGTAAGGCATTTTGCTCAGCAGCATATTGGTCACAGCAACCTGCTAAGAAATTTGACTGATCTTTCAGCTGAAATATCTCCACAAGTTCCTTACTTCAACAGGCACAGGACAAAGAGCAGCATAAACAAAGTTAAGGAAACATTTTCAAAAAGTAAATATAATAGAGAGGGCACTGGGTAGTATGATGTGCTGGCACTGGGTGGTATGATGTGCTGGCATTGGGTGGTACAATGTGCTGGTACTGGGTGGTATGGTGTGCTGGCACTGGGTGGCACGATGTGCTGGCACTGGGTGGTACAATGTGCTGGCACTGGGTGGCATGATGTGCTGGCACTGGGTGGTATGATGTGCTGGCACTGGGTGGCATGATGTGCTGGCACTGGGTGGTATGATGTGCTGGCACTGGGTGGTACGATGTGCTAGCACTGGGTGGTATAATGTGCTGGCACTGGGTGGTATAATGTGCTGGCACTGGGTGGCACAATGTGCTGGCACTGCGTGGTACAATGTGCTGGCACTGGGTGGCATGATGTGCTGGCACTGGGTGGTATGATGTGCTGGCACTGGGTGGTATAATGTGCCGGCACTGGGTGGCACTGGGTGGCACGATGTGCTGGCACTGGGTGGTATGATGTGCTGGCACTGGGTGGTATAATGTGCTGGCGCTGGGTGGCACAATGTGCTGGCACTGGGTGGCATGATGTGCTGGCACTGGGTGGTATGATGTGCTGGCACTCTTTATTTTCACCTCTGGAAGTTGGGTTTGGAAGCAGCCAATCCGAACGCCTATCTTTGCTGCTGTCAAGCTCCTTCGTACAACCAGTTTAAGGTAAACTCAAACCAGTGCTGAATGCGAACAGGACCACAGCCCAGAACATTTCACAATTTAACAATACCTTGCATTAAATTGGCAGTCTCACTCAGAAAGATCACAAGGGTGGCTGGTGTGAGAAATGCAAGTGTCACACTGGTACAGTAGGAGGTGCTGCGGGGAGGGAATGGAAAGACCCGTTGGTTTCCTTGGAATGCCCAGCTCCCACATGTTGAATAAGCTCAGGTGGCTTCTGAGTAGGTGAGGCCCCGTTGCAGTATCAGGCCCATAAACTGACTGAATTCCCATGAGTGTTAATGAGCCTCACATGGATTGAGTCTAGGTCAAGTGTATGTGTGACTTGGATCAAGTCTAGGTCAAGTGTATTTGTGACTTTGATCGAGTCTAGGTCAAGTGTATATGTGACTTTGATCGAGTCTAGGTCAAGTGTATATGTGACTTTGATCGAGTCTAGGTCAAGTGTATATGTGACTTTGATCGAGTCTAGGTCAAGTGTATATGTGACTTTGATCAAGTCTAGGTTAAGTGTATATGTGACTTAGGTTTAGTCTAGGTCATGTTTATATGTGACTTTGATCGAGTCTAGGTTATGTTTATATGTGACTTTGATCAAATCTAGGTCAAGTGTATACGTGACTTTGATCGAGTCTAGGTCAAGTGTATACGTGACTTTGATCGAGTCTAGGTCAAGTGTATACGTGACTTTGATCGAGTCTAGGTCAAGTGTATATGTGACTTTGTGTCAGTTATGACTCAGTGGGCAGCACTCTCACCTCTGAGTCAGAAGGTCGTGGGTTCAAGCCCCACTCCAGAGACTTGAGCACATAATCCAGACTGACACTCCAGTGCAGTGCTGAGGGAGTGCTGTACTGTCGGAGGTGCCGTCTTTCAGATGAGGCGTTAAATCGAGACACTGCCTGCTCTCTCAAGTGGATGTAAAAGATCCCATGGCACTATATCGAAGAAGAGCAGGGGAGTTATCCCCGGTGTCCTGGCCAATAGTTATCCTTCAACCAACATAACAAAAACAGATTATCTGGTCATTATCACATTGCTGTTTGTGGGAGCTTGCTCTGCGCAAATTGACTGCTGCATTTCCCACATTACAACAGTGACTAGACTTCAAAAAGTACTTCATTGGCTGTAAAGCGCTTTGGGACGTCTGGTGGTCATGAAAGGCGCTATATAAATGCAAGTCTTTCTTTGATCGAGTCTAGGTCACGAGTATATATGACTTGAATCAAGTCTAGGTCACATGTATATGTAAAGATAAACACAAAAATGTGCCTACTTGGGCAATAAACACTGTAAATGTTCAGTTCATACCTCCCCTGCAGCCCACATTAATAATGGCTGATCCCCTCCTTTACTCCAGACCAAATGATTGGGATTGGCAGAGATTGTGAAGATAAAAGGACTTCCAGAATCCATTCACTAGCTAGCTTCTCCACCTCCAATTGATGATCTTGTTGAAGATGTGCCAAGATCTTTTCCCTTTCAGCTCCTTTTACCTCTGTGGTCCTTTAATCATTGGGGCAGAGAAGTAAACCTGTATGGTCAAACGCCGCGCTCTATTTCCAGCATTACTGCGGGTGATTCTCTCACTGCCCCCTGCAGCTCCTCAGTAGCTGTTGCTCCATACTTATATAGATAGGTTTAGGTAATTGCTCTGCCTGTGCACCCAATAGCGCTGCTCCAGGATCCACATTAGACCAGCTGTCAGCTGTTTCAGCATAGCTATTGATGGCAGGCACATTCCAAGTGATTACCCTGAGGTTATTTAGAGCAAATGCATGCATACCAAAAGGGTTATTTTAGAATTACACAGGGTGTATTGTGTGAGGATACAATCATCATCCTTAATTAAGGCAGTCACGGGCTGGGCCAGGTTAGATTGAGGTTTTTTTAACAGACTGAGACAGGGCTGCCAGCACCAACACAGGCATTTGCACATAATTAATTGCACCCCCAGAATGAGTCATTGGTTTAGTGGTAGAATTCTCATCCCCTGAGTCAGACGGGACAGCGTTCGAACCCTGCTCCAGATTAACCACCCTGTCGATTGGTTTAAAGATGGTTACGGCCGTGGAAGGAGCGTTGATGTCACGTGCAGACTGTTAATCAGCCTGTGATTCCTTCCGTTAACTTCACACTGTTCACCAAGGGAGGAGTGTGGAGCTATCAAAAGAACAATTGAACTCTTTTGATTACATCGCCAGAGGCAGACCAGTACTGCTACTGGTTTTATTATTTATTATCAGAAATGATTGAAGTTTGTTCCTTATTGTTGATTCTTGTTGTTAGCTTACACAAACTAATGTTGGAGTCCCTGGAAGGTTAGGGGGTGATTTGATCGAATTTTCAAGATATTAAGGGGAACTGATAGGGTAGATCGAGAGATATTTCCGCTGGTTGGGGAGTCTAGGACTAGGGGGCATAGTCTAAAAATTAGAGCCAGACATTTCAGGAGTGAAGTTAGGAAACACCTTTACACGCAAAGGGTGTTAGAAGTTTGAAGCTCTCTTCCACAAATGGCAATTAATACCAGGTCAATTGTTAATTTTAAATCTGAGATTGATAGATTTTTGTTAACCAAAGGTATTAAGGGATTTGGGGCATAGGAGGGCATATGGAGTTAGGTCACAGATCAGCCATGATCTCATTGAATGGTGGAACAGGCTCGAGGGGCTGAATGGTCTACTCCTGTTCCTATGTTCCTAGCTGCTAGGAGTATTGCAATTTTTGGAATCTACTAACCATCAATTTCAAAAATGGTGACTGGAATTTTGTTATCACAATTCCATTCAACAAAACAAATGTACTCACCTTGTACACTGAAAATCTCCACACCAGAATACCTAGTGGTATATTTTAATTTAAGACACTGTGCGGTTCTTGTGCTCCTCGCCACCCCGCCTCCCCCACCCCTCTGTAATCTCCTCCAGCCCGACAACCCTCTGAGAACACTGCGTTCCTCCAATTCTGGCCTCTGTACATCCCTGATTTCCTTCGCTCCACCATTAACAGCCGTGCCTTCAGATGCCTAGGCCCTAAGCACTGGAATTCCCTCCCTAATCTTCTCCACCAATGTTCCCCCCACCCGTGCACCAATCAGGAGGTCCTGTGCAGGCCATTCACCAGCTGCTGCCGTTGGAAGATTTCGAATTTAAAGGGACCACACATTTAGACCGCAAATTAGAGGACACATTGCTCTCCACCTCTCTCTCCTCCTTTAAGATGCTCCTTAAAACCTACCTCTTTGACCAAGCTTTTTGTCATCTGTCCTAATACCTCTCCTCCTTTAAGATGCTCCTTAAAACCTACCTCTTTGACCAAGCTTTTTGTCATCTGTCCTAATACCTCCTTATGTGGCTTGGTGTCAAACTTAGTCTGATAACGCTCTTGTGAAGTGCCTTGGGACATTTCCCTACGTTAAAGGCGTTATATAAATGCAAGTTGTCATTGGTGTTGGAGATTCTCCACAGAAGCTCCACAGAAACCCCACAGTGCAGATAGAGACCATTTCAGCCCATCGAGCCTGCACCGACACATATCCCACCCGATCCCCGTAACCCCTACACCAACACATATCCCACCCTATCCCCATAACCCCATGTATTTAATCCCCCTAACACTAAGGGTCAATTTATCATAGTCAATCAACCTAACCTGCATAATTGACAAACTCTGTGGAACTTATGCTGGCGCAGATACTTTTTGATCCACATGAAAAATAAAAAAGCAAATTATTATTTAAATGAGGAGAGATTACATAATGCTGAGGTACAAAGGGATCTGGGCGTCCTTGTACATGAATCACAAAAAGTTAGCATGCAGGTGCAGCAAGTAATTAGGAAGGCAAATGGAATGTTGGCCTTTATTGCGAAGGGAATGGAGTATAAAAGCAGGGAAGTCCTGTTACAACTGTACAGCCCCATGTTATGCTACTCTTGCTCTATGTGGGAATTCAGGGACACTGCCGGTGTCCCTGATGACCACGTGTGCCAGAAATGCATCCAGCTGCGGCTACTAGCAGACCGCATTGCGGCGCTGGAGCTGCAGATGGATGGGCTTTGGAGCATTCACGATGCTGAGAGGGTCATGGATAACACATTTGATGAGGTGGTCACACCGCAGGTAAGGGCTGCACAGGCAGAAGGGAAATGGGTGACCATCAGGCAGAGCAGTAGAGGCAGGCAGGTAGTGCAGGGGACCCCTGTGGCCATCCCCCTCTCAAACAGGTATACCGATTTGGATACTGTTGAGGGGGATGACTTACCAGAGGAAGGCAGCAGCAGCCAACTTCCCGGCACCAGGGGTGCTTCTGCTGCTCAGGAAGGGAGGAAAAAGAGTGGGAGAGCAATAGCGGTAGGAGATTCTATCATAAGGGGAACAGATAGGCATTTCTGTGGCCGTAGACGTGACTCCAGGATGGTTTGTTGCCTCCCTGGTGCCAGGGTCAAGGATGTCACTGAACGGCTGCAGGGCATTCTGAAGGGGGAGGGTGAACAGTCAGAGGTTGTGGTTCACATTGGGACCAATGACATGGGTAGGAAGAGGGATGAGGTCCTGCAGCAAGAATTTAGGGAGCTAGGTAGCAGATTAAAGAGCAGGACCTCAAAGGTTGTAATCTCTGGATTACTCCCGGTGCCACATGCTAGTGAGTATAGGAATAGGAGGATAGAGCAGATGAATGCGTGGCTAAAGAGTTGGTGCAGGAGGGAGGGCGTTAGTTTCCTGGATCACTGGGCCTGCTTCTGGGGAATGTGGGACTTGTACAAGTCGGACGGGTTGCACCTGAACCAGAGCGGGACAAATATCCTTGCGGGGAGGTTTGCTAGCACTGTTCGGGGGGGTTTAAACTAAAATGGCAGGGGGTTGGGAACCTGAGCAGGGAGACAGAGGAAAGGGAAACAGGGATAAAAGCAAAAGATAGGAAGGAGAAAAACAAAAGTGGCAGTCAGAGAAATCAACGGTTTAAATCAAACGTGGCCACAGTAAATAATAATTTGAATAGGTCTAAGAGCGTTAAAAAAACAAGCCTGAAGGCTTTGTGTCTTAATGCGAGGAGCATTTGTAATAAGGTGGACGAATTGGCTGCGCAAATAGAGGTAAACGAATATGATTTGGTTGGGATTACGGAAACGTGGCTCAAGGATGGCCAAGACTGGAAACTCAACATCCAGGGGTATTCGATATTCAGGAAAGATAGGCAAAAAGGAAAGGGAGGTGGGGTAGCATTACTGGTTAAAGAAGGGATTAATACAATTGTAGTGAAGGATATTAGCTCTGATGATGTGGAATCTGTATGGGTAGAATTGAGAAATACTAAGGGGAAAAAACATTAGTGGGAGTGGTATATAGACCTCCCAACAGTAAGGCGGAGGTTGGGGATGGCATGAAAAGGGAAATTAAAAAAGCATGCAATAAGGGCACAGCAGTCATCATGGGTGACTTTAATCTACATATAGATTGGGCCAACCAAATTAGTAACAATACTGTGGAGGAGGAATTCCTGGAGTGTTTACGGGATGGTTTCCTGGACCAATATGTCAAGGAACCAACCAGAGATCAGGCCATCTTAGACTGGGTATTATGTAACGAGAAAGGATTAATTAGCAATCTTGTTGTACGAGGCCCCTTGGGTCTGAGCGATCATAATATGATCGAATTCTTCATTAAGATGGAGAATGAAGTAGTTGACTCAGAGACTAGGGCCCTCAATTTAAATAAAGGAAACTACGATGGTCTGAGGAGCGAGTTGGGTAGGATTGATTGGGGAATGGTACTTAAAGGGTTGATGGTGGATAGGCAATGGCAAACATTCAAAGACCGAATGGATGAGCTACAGAATTTGTTCATCCCAGTTTGGCATAAAAATAAAACAAAAAAGGTGACTCAACCGTGGCTAACAAGGGAAATTAGGGATAGCATAAGATCCAAGGAGACGACATATAAATTGGCCAGAAAAAGCAATAATCCTGAGGATTGGGAGCAGTTTAGGATTCAACAAAGGAGGGCAAAGGGATTAATTAAGAAAGGGAAAATAGAATATGAGAGTAAGCTTTCAGGGAACATAAAAACTGATTGTAAAAGCTTTTATAGATATGTGAAGAGAAAAAGATTGGTGAAGTCAAGCGTAGGTCCCTTGCAGTCAGAATCAGGGGAATTTATAATGGGAAACAAAGAAATGACAGACCAACTAAATTCATACTTTGGTTCTGTCTTCACAAAGGAGGACACAAATAACCTCCCAGAGATGCCGGAGAACATAGGGCTTGATGAAAGGGTGGAACTGAAAGAAATCAGTATTTGTAGGGAAATGGTGTTAGGAAAATTGATGGGACTGAAGGCCGATAAATCCTCAGGGCCTGATAATCTACATCCCAGGGTACTTAAGGAAGTGGCCCCAGAAATAGTAGATGCATTGCTGGTCATCTTCCAGAACTCGATAGACTCTGGAACAGTACCCATGGATTGGAGGGTAGCTAATGTTACCCCACTATTCAAAAAAGGTGGTAGAGAAAAAGCGGGGAATTATAGACCGGTAAGCCTGACATCGGTAGTGGGGAAAATGCTAGAATCTATTATAAAACATGTAATAGCAGAGCACTTGGTAAGCAGTAACAGGATCGGACAAAGTCAACATGGACTTACAAAAGGTAAATCATGCTTGACTAATCTACTGGAATTTTTTGAGGATGTAACTGGTAAAATAGATAAGGGAGTACCAGTGGATGTGGTGTATTTGGACTTTCAGAAGGCTTTCGATAAGGTCCCACATAAGAGATTAGCGTGCAAAATTAAGGCACATGGGATTGGGGGCAAGGTATTGACTTGGATAGAGAACTGGTTGGTGGACAGAAAGCAAAGAGTTGGAATAAACGGGTCGTTTTCCAAGTGGCAGGCAGTGACTAGTGGGGTACTGCAAGGATCGGTCCTAGAACCCCAGCTGTTCACAATATATATTAATGATCTGGACGAGGGAATTAGATGTAATATCTCTAAATTTGCAGACGACACAAAGCTGGGTGGGAGGGTAAGCTGTGAGGAGGATGTCGAGAAACTCCAGTACGATTTGGACAGATTGGGTGATTGGGCAGAAACATGGCAAATGCACTATAATGTGGATAAATGTGAGGTTATCCACTTTGGTGGCAAAAACAGGAAGGCAGATTATTATTTGAATGGCAATAGATTGGGAGAAGGGGCAGTGCAAAGAGACCTGGGTATTCTTGTGCACCAGTCGCTGAAGGTAAGCATGCAGGTGCAGCAGGCGGTTAAGAAGGCAAATGGTATGTTGGCCTTCGTAGCAAGAGGGTTCGAGTACAGGAACAAGGATGTCTTGCTACAGTTGTACAGGGCCTTGGTGAGACCACACCTTGAATATTGTGTGCAGTATTGGTCGCCTTATCTGAGGAAGGACGTTCTTGCCATGGAAGGAGAGCAGGGAAGATTCACCAGGCTGATACCTGGGATGGCAGGAATGACATATGAGGAGAGATTGTGTCGATTGGGCTTATACTCACTGGAGTTTAGAAGATTGAGAGGGGATCTCATCGAAACCTATAAAATTCTGTCAGGCCTGGACAGACTAGATGCAGGAAGGATGTTTATGATGGCCGGGGAGTCCAGAACCAGGGGTCATAGTCTAAGGATTAAGGGGTAAGCCATTTAGGACTGAAATGAGGAGGAATTTCTTCACCCAGAGAGTGGTGAACCTGTGGAATTCTCTGCCACAGAGGGCGGTGGAGGCCAGTTCATTAAATATATTCAAAAAGGAGTTGGATATATTTCTTAAGGCTAAAGGGATCAAGGGATATGGGGAGAAGGCAGGGACAGGGTACTGAATTTGGATGATCAGCCATGATCTCATTGAATGGCGGAGCAGGCTCGAGGGGCCGAATGGCCTACTCCTGCTCCTATCTTCTATGTTTCTATGGTGAAACCACACCTGGAGCACTGCGTACAGTTTTGGTCTCCTTATTTAAGGAAGGATTTACTTGCATTGGAGGCAGTTCAGAGAAGGTTAATGAGGTTGATTCCGGAGATAAAGAGGTTGTCTAATGAAGAAAGGTTGAGCAGGTTGAGCCTATACTCATTGGAGTTTAGAAGAATGAGAGGGGATCTTATTGAAACATGAAAGATTCTGAAAGGGCTTGACAGGGTAGATCCAGGGAGAATGTTTCCCCTCATGGGGGTATCTAGAACTAGGGGCATAATTTCAGAATAAGGGGAGACCCTTTTAAATTGGAAATGAGGAGGAATTTCTTCTCTCAGAAGGTCGTGAATCTTTGGAATTCTCTTCCCCAGAGAGCTGTGGAGGCTGAGTCATTGAATATATTTAAGGTGGAGATAGACAGATTTTTGAACAATAAGGGAGTCAAGGGTTATGGGGAGCAAAGCAGGGAAGTGAAGTTGAGGCCAAGATCAGATCAGCCATGATCTTATTGAATGGCGGAGCAGGCTCGAGGGGCCAAATGACCTACTCCTGCTCCTATGTCTTATGTGTCAGCTTGACTCAGCCTGCAGGTTCAAGGCACAGCCAGAAACTGAGTATTTAATCTAGGTAAGATTTTGTGTGGTATTGAGAGACTATATTTAGATTGTGACGTAAGAAAACTACTAGGTACTTGGTCTAAGCGTTAAACAAAGCTTTAATCAACTGTTTTACAACATGGAGGTCTAGTTGTGACCTTCACTAGTTCCTGTTAAGAATGTCCTGCGCAAGCTGGGCCCATGCCCGAGTATTTATACTTTCCCTGGACAGCGCCACCCGCAGGCCGCTCAGTATTATTTCATAAGTCTTTCTTTCATGAATGACTGATTCATGTCAGAGTGAAATGCTCAGTCGAAGCTCTACCTGGCTGTTCGGGTTACCTGAGTGGGTGAATGGGCCCATAGCGCTCTATCATCGCCCCCCCTTTTCCTGCAAGAATCACGCGCCCTATTGGGGGAGTCAGTCTGTCCCTGTTCAGGTGAATATAAAAGATCCCTTGGCACAAATTGATGTATTCATTTTATTGCTGATTGTAGGACCTTCTTATATGCAAATTTTCTCCCACATTTGCCTACAAAACAGTAACAACACTTCATTGTTGTATCATAATATCATACAGCACAGAAGGAGGCCATTCGGCCCATCATGCCAGCTCTTTGGAAGAGCTATACAATTATTCCCACTCCCCTGCTCTTTCCCCATAGTCCTGCAAAATTTTCCCCTTCAATTATTTATCCAATTCCCTTTTGAAAGTTACTATTGAATCTGCTTCCACCACCCTTCCAGATCACAACAACTCGCTGCTTAAAATAACGTTTCCTCATAAGTACATAAGAACATAAGAATTAGAAGCAGGAGTAGGCCATACAGCCCTTCGAGCCTGCTCCGCCATTCAATAAAATTGTGGCTGATCTTTGACCGCAACTCCACTTTCCCGCCCAATCCCCAGACCCTTGATTTCCCAAGAGTCTAAATATCTATCTATCTCAGCCTTGAATATATTCAACGACTCAGCATCCACAGTCCTTTGGGGTAGAGAATTCCAAAGATTCACAACTATCTGAGTGAAGAAATTCCTCCTCCATTGTCTTAAATGGCTGACGCCTTATCCTCAGACTATGCCCCCTAGTTCTAGACTCTTCTGCCAGGGGAAACAACCTCTCAGCATCTACCCTGTCAATCACCCTCAGAATCTTCTATGTTTCAATGAGATCACCTCTCATTCTTCTAAACTCCAGAGACAACCCTCTCATCCTAGGGATCAATCTAGTAAACCTTCATTGAACCGCCTCTGAGGCATGTATGTCCTTTCTCAGATAAAGAGACCAAAACTGTGCACAGTACACCAAAGCCCTGTACAATTGTAGTAAGACTTCCTTACTCTTATACTCCAACCCCCTTGCAATAAAGGCCAACATGCCATTTGCCTTCCTAATTGCTGTACCTGCATGCTAGCTGTCTGTGTTTCCTGTACGAGGACACCTAAATCTCTCTGAAGACCAACATTTAATAGTTTCTCACCATTTAAAAAATATTCAGATTTTCTTTTCTTCCTACCAAAGTGAATAACCTCACATTTCCCCACATTATACTCCATCTGCCATCTTATTGCCCACTCACTTAACCTGTGTATATCCCTTTGCAGGCTCTTTGTGTCCTCTTCACATCTTACTTTCCCACCTAGCTTTGTATCATCAGCAAACCTGGATACATTGCACTTGGTCACTTCATCTAGGTCATTAATATAGATTGTGAATAGCTGAGGCCCAAGCACTGATCCTTGCGGCACCCCACTAGTTGCAGCCTGCCAACCGGAAAATGACCCATTTATCCCTATTCTCTGTTCTCTGTCCGTTAACCAATCCTCTATCCATGCTAATATATTATCCCCAACCCCATGAACCCATATCTTGTGTAGCAACCTTTTTTGTGGCATCTTATCGAATGCCTTTTGAAAATCTAAATATACTAGATGCACTGGTTCCCCTTTATCTACCCTGCAAGTTACATCCTCAAAAAACTCTAATAAATTTGCTAAACATGATTTCCCTTTCAAAAAACCATGTTGGCTCTGCCTAATCATATTATGATTTTCTAAGTGCCCTGTTACCAGTTCCTTAATAATGAATTCCAGCATTTTCCTGATGACTGATGTCAGGCTAATTGGCCTGTAGTTCCCTGTTTCCTCTTTCTCTCGTTTCTTGAATAGCAGGGTTACATTTGCTACCTTCCAAACCGCTGGGACCGTTCTAGAATCTAGGGAATTTTAGAAGATCACAACCAATGTATCCACTATCTCTGCAGCCACCTCTTTTAGAACCCTAGGATGTCGGCTATCAGTTCGCTTTTAGTCCCATTAGTTTCTCAAGTACTTTTTCTCCACTGATATTAATTACTTTAACTTCCTCACTCTTATTAGCCCCTTAGTTCCCCACTATTTTTGGTATACTTTTTGTGTCTTCTACCGTGAAGACAGATACAAAATATTTGTTTAAAGTCTCTTCCATTTCCTTAATCCCCATTATAATTTCACCTGTCTCAACCTCTAAGGGACCAGCACTTACTTTTGCTACTCTCTTCCTTTTTACATACTTATAGAAGCTCTTACAATCTTTTTATATTTCTTGCTAGTTTACTCTCATATTCTATTTTCTACCTTTTTATCAATTTTTTGGTCATCCCTTGCTGGTTTCTAAAGCTCTCCCAATCCTTAGGCTTATTACTATTCTTCACAACATTATAAGCCTCTTCTTTTAATCTAATACTATCCTTAACTTCTTTAGTTATCCATGGGTGGATCACTTTTCCCATTGAGTTTTTATTTCTCAATGGAATGTATATTCGTTGAGAATTTTTGAATATTTCTTTAAATGTTTGCCACTGCTTATCTACCGTCATAGCTTTTAATCTAATTTCCCAATCTACCTTAGCTAACTTGCACATCATACCTATGTAATTGGTTTTATTTAAGTTTAAGACTCTCGTTTCCGACTGAAGTATTTCACTCTCAAACTCAACGTGGAATTTTATCATATTTTGATCACTCTTCCCCAGAGGATCCTTTATGATGAGATTACTAATTAACCCTCATGTCACCTCTGGTTCTTTTACCAATCACCTTAAATCTGTGTCCTTTGGTTACCAACCCTCCTGCCACTGGAAAAAGTTTCTCCTTATTTACTCTCTCAAAATCGTTCAGGATTTTGAACACCTCTATCAAATCTCCTCATAACCTTCTCTGGTCTACGGAGAACAACCCCAGCTTCTCCAGTTCCTCCACATAACTGAAGTCCCACTTCCCTGATACCATTCTAGTAAATCGCTTCTACACCTTCTCTAAGGCTTTGACATCCTTCTTAAAGTGTCATGCCTGGAATTGAACACAATACTCCAGCTGAGATGTAACCAGTGTTTTATAAATGTTTAGCACAACTTCTTTGCTTTTATACCCTATGGGGGAAGAACTCAGTTGGTTAGCGCCTCCTGTTAGCATCAGCAGCTGGCGCTAATGGGACGCTGATGCCGTAGCACTGGGGCGATGCAAATCCAGTGACGGACGGCAAATCCATTTCCCCCGTTGCGCCGTCGGTACGAGTTACCGCCGGGGACTTCAACGCCAGGCAGATTGTGACGTCAGTGAGTGTGCAATGTTCACTGGGCACCCCAACTGCAAAATTCATCTTTGTCATCTACCTTAGCACCTCAACCAGACAGCGACAGGGAGAGGAGGTGTCAAGCAGGCGGAAGCCGGCTCCAGACACGTTATTGAAAGGGATCATGAGAAATGAGTCACAGCTGTCAGGTTAGTGGAGTTTCAGTGCTTTCTTGTCAGTTTGACATTTTGCAACAGTTTAATTCAGGAATTTAAAGGTTTGTTTATATCGGACTGCAGTGGTAACTAAAAAGTAGTTACATTTATTCTTAAAAAATATCAAAGTGCTACACTTGGCTTACATTAATGGGGGCTGTACTGGCAGATGACCTGGCTCTCCAGGATCTACAGCGGAGGGAGCGAGAAAGACTGGAACATGTGGCCAGAGGGAGGAGGAGGGCTTTCAACAGAAGGCCTTACCCTCTGAGGGTATTCCGAGAGCACATCTCCTACCTCCAATTAAGCGAGGAGCAGTGTATTAGAAGGCTCCGCTTCACCAAGGAGGTGGTCACACAACTCTGCCACGTCCTGCAACCAGACTTCCAGCATCAGATCAGGGCAACCACGGCTCTCTTAGTGTCAGTCAAGGTCACCATCGCCCTCAATTTCTTCACCAGCGGATCCTTCCAGTCTGCAACAGGAGACATAGCTAACATTTCGCAGTTCACCATCCATCGCTGCATCCTGGAGGTCACAGAGGCTCTCTACAGCAGGAGAAGGGATTACATTTCCTTCCCCGTCACAAGAGAGAGACAGGATGAGCGAGATTTCCCATGGTGCAGGGCACCATTGACTGCACCCATGTGGCTGAGCAGGCACCGCATAACAATCCTGAGACCTTCTGTAACCGCAAAGGCTTACCACTCACTTAATGTGTAGCTGGTGTGCGACCACAGACAGCGAATCCTCAATGTGAATGTCTGCTATCCTGGCAGCAGCCACGATGCCTTCATCCTGCGCCAGACTGGTGTGCCAGCACTCTACCAGCTGCCACGTCACGTTCGCGGCTGGCTGCTCGGAGACAAAGGCTATCCACTCTCCACCTGGCTCATGACTCCCCTCTGCAACCCCAACACTCCTGCCCAGCACTCATATAATGACAGCCATGCTGCCACCAGGAACATCATCGAGCAGACCATCAGGGTGTTCAAGCAACGGTTCCGTTTCCTTGACCACTCAGGAGGAACCCTCCAGTACTCGGCTGAGCGGGTGTTCCATTTCATGGTGGTCTGCTGCATGCTCCACAATTTGGCCATCATGAGGGCCCAGCCATTGCCACCAGGGATTGCGGGACCACCTCAGGAGGAGGAAGAGGGAGAGAAGGAAGAGGATGAGAAGGAAGAGGAAGATGAGGAGGAGGAGGAACAGGAGTGAGAGAGGAGGCAGCCACTCAATCGGCCTTCCGGAAGGGCGGTCCATGATCGCCTCAGCAGACCACGGTTCCAATAAATTAAACCCCAGATCCCCGTTACTCACCGCATCCCCATCATTCCATCCCTGTCGCAGGCCATACAACAGTGCAAAGCTGAAATGAGAGACACCACAAAAGAATCCAAACTGAATTAATAAATTTATTAATAATCAGTGAACACATATTTACAACAACAATATGAACGATTCACCCTTGTGTAATCCCTTAGTGCCTCTAGTTACTGTGCCTTTGCCTACTCTAGTGCTCCTATGAAGTGGAGGCCAGTAGCTGCAGCAGGGCTGGTGGAAGGCTGCTGAGTGTCCATGTGGAAGACTTCAGATGGCCTTGCAGGACACCCTTGACCAGCTCTGGGCCTGGAAGGCCTGGCTGTAGACTGCACCACATCAGCATGGGCGGTAGCAGTCTGGGCTGGCTGGATGACAGGCAGTGACAAGGGCAATGGCAGAGTGGCAGTGGTGGGAGCAGGAATGCTGTCATTCTCAGAGAGGATGTGCTCCACTGATTCACTGCCACTCCCCCAGGGCAGCACCTCAGCATCTATAGCAACCTGTTGCAGCACAGATTGCTGGCCTGCTGCGACACCGTGAAAGCCCCGGTTGATGGTGGTAGACCCAGCCATGGTGGCAGCAGTCAGAGCTTGCGTGGCATCAAGCTGAGTCTGCATGAGCGCAGTCTGAGATCGGATGCCACCTAGCATAGACTGCATTACAGCACTAAGACGTTGCGTCGCTTCCGCATGTGCTGCAATGGAAGCTGCCGGTTTGCCCATCACACGCGGCATCAGATCCGGGTCACCACGGTCTCTCTGGGAGTCTACCATCCTTTGCAGACTGGAAATGATGGGCTCCATGATGTGTGCAGAGCCTTGTGCAATGTTGGAGGTGGACTCCTCCAGGCTCCTTATCATTGTGAGAGGCTCTCGGGCAACATTGCCATTGCACTTATCATCTCTGTGTCTATGCCCATCACCCTTCTTCTAAATGCCTCACCTGAGTCCTGTGCAGCAGAACTCGCGCGCAAACTCACCACCGTGGAGCTGGTCCCTGAGCTACCCCTTTTCCCCTGGCTTTGCTGCAGCCCACTTGTTACCAGTGCATCACCCTGTGCAGATCCCGCTACTATACTAGCCTCTAAAGAATGCGTAGTGCCAGTATCTGAGCTGGTGCCTGTGGGTGAGACATGCAGTGACGCAGTGTGTTCTTCCTCATCCTCTTCTCCCACCTCGCTCTCTACGGTGCCCTCAGGGACAGGCTGCTCAGGTGCTTGCTCATTATCTGAAAGCATAAAGCCACAAGAGTCGGGATAAGGTGAGGGGAGAGGGGCAGGAAGGGAGAAACACATGCATACAGCATGATTAGCTGGAAAGTGCGAAACGCTTGTGGAGTGAGGGGGAAGTGGGATGTGAGAAGAAGGAGTAGGGATGAACATACCATTATTTTCCCCATGGGGGTCTGTAGTGTATGTACCTTTAAGGGGAGAACTACTTTTTACAGCTCCTGTATACTGTAGTACCGCAGTGACCACACCTGTATATAACCCTGAGTAGGGATCTGTACTGTTAGTTTTAGAGTAACCCTCATCCAGTAAACACCCGTTGATTGTTCCTCTGCAGTCTCTGTCTATTTATTGAAGGACATCATACATCAAGATTCACGGATTTAACATTGGCGACGAGTCGATTCGAACCTACCTGCAACTCTGCAGAAGAAGGCCGATTCCAGGGGCATGGGCGTTGACCATCCGGCGGAGACTCCAGTGAGACGGGCTGGCAGCAGGTATGGCGCAGACCCTTCCCGGACGGCGGCGGCTGGAGCCGACCGACGGCACAGGGGAAGGCCGAGCAGCGTCGACGGGGTAAGAGAGAGGGTAAAGCGCACAGGGCGCAGCTGGGGTTGAAGACCGAGCGGCGTCGACGGAAAAAAAAAAGAGAGAGAGGGTAGAGCGCACGGGGTGCAGCCGGGGTTCAGGACTGAGCGGCGTCAATGAGAGAGGCATGCAGGAAAATGCACAGAGCGCGGCCGGTGTTCAAGGGCTGAGCAGCGTCCGCGGGGGAATAAAGGAAAGCGTGGGAGACGCCATTTGAGCCACAGCGGAGAAGAAGGGAGAGCGCAGGAGACGCCATTTTTGAGCCGCAGCGGAGAAGAAGGGAGAGCGCGGGAGACGCCATTTTGAGCCAGCGGAGAAGAAGGGAGAGCGCGGGAGACACCATTTTTAGCCAGTCTAACCACACCCAGGGATGCCGAAGAGTGGCAGTGTCACAGCGTTCGACAGTGAAGTCGAAGATTGGGCGACATATGTAGAACGCATAGAAGTGTACTGCAAGGCGAATGAAGTGCCAGATGCCAGGAAAGCACTGGTATTGTTGAATTCCATGGGTGCAAAAACGTATGGCTTACTGCGAAACCTAGTAACCCCAGAGAAGCCAGTGGAAAAGGATTTTGAAAGCATAGTAGCAATCCTACGGGACCACTTAAACCCCACACCGCTGCTGATAGCAGAAAGATTTAAGTTTCACAAAAGGAACCAGCATAAAGACGAAAGTAATGCTGAGTATTTAACGGAACTGCGCAAGCTATCGAAACACTGCCAGTTTGGAACGGGACTAGCAGATACTTTAAGGGACAAGTTTGTGTGTGGGCTTCAAAGTGAAGGAACCCAGAAACGGCTTCTATCAGAAAAGGATCTTACGCTGGACAAGGCTTTCAGCATGGCAGTATCACACGAAGCAGCCGCACGGGGCGCTGCAGAGATACAACGGAGACCGCAAGAATATGGCACAAATGAAATGTCATATGGAGCAGTGAAGTGTTATCGCTGCGGCAGAACAACACATGACCAGAAGGATTGTTGGTTCAAGGACCAAGTGTGCAGACAGTGTGGAAAAGTAGGACACATAGCAAGAGTCTGCAGGTCAGGAAAGAAAACCAGCAGCAAGAAGTCTCCACAGGAGAAGTACTAAAAGGTACATAAGGTGACGGAGAGTAGTTCAGACGAACAGAAAAGTGATACAGACTCCGGAAGCAAGGAGCTGGGTTGTCTGAAACTACATAATGTAATCAAAATGGAGGATCACCAAACTATCTGGGTCACACTCAAGATAGACGGAGTCCAAGTGAAAATGGAATTGGACACAGGATCAGCCCTAACAGTCATAAACCGAAGGGACTACAAGCGGCTATTCTCACATATACCCTTGAGAGATACAGAGATTGTCTTGAAGACGTACACAGGGCAAAAAGTCTACCCCAAAGGAAAAATAAGGGTGAACGTTATATATAACGGCAAGGAAACACCAAAAATGGACCTATATGTATTGCCAGATGGAGGACCACCACTACTAGGATGTGAATGGATCCGGAAGATACAGCTAGATTGGCATGCCATACAAGCACTGACTGTAGATGCCAAAAAGGATGACGACGTCACACCTGGACGACTGTCAAAAATGCTAACTGACGCACAAGAAGTGTTCCAGGAAGGACTCGGAACACTAAAAGTCATAACAGCGACGATCAAAATAGAGGAAAATGCAAGCCCAAAGTTTTTTAAGGCCAGACCGGTACCTTATGCGATCCGCCCAGCCGTCGAAGCAGAGCTGGAAGGTTTGGAACGTTCAGGAGTACTGTCCAAAGTGGACTGGAGCGAGTGGGCTACACCCATCATTCCTGTAATGAAGAAGTCGTTGAGTAATACGCCTGGGGAACCAAAGAAGGTTCGCATCTGTGGGGACTTTAAGGTGACAGTGAACCCAGTCCTTCACATGGTACAATATCCGCTTCTGTGGATTGAAGATATTTTTGCCTCGCTATCTGGAGGAAAACGCTTCACTAAGATTGATCTGGCCCAGGCGTACCTGCAAATGGAGGTAGAAGAAGCCTCGAAACAGTACCTCACGATCAACACTCATAAAGATCTCTACCAATACAACCGGCTGGTGTTCGGGGTAGCATCAGCTCCGGCTATTTGGCAAAGGGCAATGGATCAAGTCCTGCAAGGGATTCCAGGGACCCAGTGTTATTTGGACGACATCCTGGTCACGGGCGAAAATGACAGCGATCACCTTGCCAACCTGGAGCAGGTGCTCACTAGATTGAAGGAATATGGGCTCCGAGCTAATCACCACAAATGCGAGTTTTCCAGAAGCAGATCTCGTATTGTGGCCACGTTATTGATGAAGAGGGGTTACATAAGTCCCCTGAAAAGATTGAGGCAGTAGTCAAGGCTCCAGCGCCGGAAAATGTGTCACAACTGAGGTCATTCCTCGGGCTGGTGAACTACTACCATAAGTTCTTGCCGAATTTGTCTACAGTACTACACCCACTGAACACCCTACTGCAAACAGGGGTACCATGGAAGTGGAATGACGAATGTAAACGAGCTTTCCAGAAGTGCAAAGAATTGATCACATCAAAAGAGGTGTTTGTATTGATTTCCTTGTGGGTTCAATGATGAGACATTTATATAAAAGAGAATAACTTTTAATCTAAGGTTTGTTCAAGAATTCATACAGCTTTTCAAGACACACTATGCTTGAGCTGCAGCTAAAGTGAAACTAAAAACTCTCAGCCTGCTTGTCTGTTCACATGACCTCTGCTGGTCAGGCACAAGCAATCAATACCTGCAATCATGCTATTAAGGCATCATAATTGAACAGGCAAATAACATCACTATTTGCTGATATCATTACATCTCTCTTTCTTAAAACAAAAGTATTTTACTTTTAACTAACAACATGTTTTCTTTGTATTAATCTGCATTTTAACTGTAACACTTAATGAACTTACATTATCATTATCATGATCAAGGTTTTTTAACCTTGCTTTGTGTGTTCACATGAAATATGTCAATGCACTAGAACTTGAAGAAAGAATAAGATAACATTACTTCCTTCTATAACAATAGTCCTTAAATTTGCTCAATGAGTCTCTCAGGGGGCTTGACGTGTCTTGAGGATTTTCTGATTGATTGTCCTTGAATCTGAGTTGTTGCCTCAGATGATGTGTTCTCAGCTGTGTGATCAGGTTGTTCAACAGTATCAGTCTCTTGACCTGCTGTGGCTGGTCCCATGAGAAGATCTCGACGATTTCTTCTCAGAACAGCACCCTCATCTGTCTGAATGGTGTATGATCTTGGTTGAACTTCACTCAGGACAGTTCCCTTCTCAGTCCATGTGATTGTTTTGTCTTTGAACCTTACTTGGTCACCAGTGTGGAGTTCAGGTAGGTTTTGTGTTCCTCTGTCATAATAGTACTTTTGCTTTTCTTTCTGTTGTTCTTTGAACTTCCTCACTTTCTCCCCCTCTTTTGTTTGCAGGAGGTTCTCCGGGATTGGCAGGTTTGACCTTAGCTGACGTCCCATCAGGAGTTGGGCTGGTGACATACCACACTCGAGCGGCGTTGTGCGGTATACAAGTATGCTTTGGTAGAAGTCAGTTCCACTGTCTTTTGCCTTGTACATCAGTCTTTTCACTGTCTGGACCGATTTTTCCACTAGACCATTGGACTGTGGATAGTGAGGACTTGACGTTGTGTGGACAAAGTCCCACTCCTTGGCAAAGTGTCGGAAATTTGCATTGTAAAACTGGCGTCCGTTGTCTGTGAAGACCTCGCTTGCCACGCCATGTCTGGAGAATATGGCTTTCATACTTTTTATCACAGCTTCTGCAGTGGTGGTGTACAGTCTACAAACCTCTGGATACAGGGAGTAATAGTCTGTGACGACAAGATAGTCCTTCCCTTGACATACGAATAGGTCAGCGCCTACCTTCTGGTAAGGTCTGTCTGGTGCTGGGTGTGGCTTTAGTGGTTCTACCGGATTGCTTGCTCGATATTTCAGGCATATTGTGCAGTTTGACACCTCATTTGTCACATCTTGGTTGATTCGTGGCCAGTACATCACCTCTCGTGCTCTTTTCTTACACTTTTCGATTCCCAGATGTCCTCCATGGATCTTTTTTAGCATCTCTTTTCTCAGGCTCTTTGGGATAACTATTTTATTTCCTTTGTAGATGATGTCTTCGACCACTGATATTTCCGCCCTGCAGTTCCAGTACTCTGCTATGTCAGGTGAGCAGTCTTGCTTCATGTTGGGCCATCCATCCAAGGTGCTTTTCTTCAGTCGTCTCATTGTTTCATCTTTGTTTGTCTCAGTCTTTATGAGCTCCATTTTTGCATCTGCTATGGGCAGTGCACTTGTGATCATGTCCACGTAGGCGTTCACTTTTTCATCCATTATGGTGTTTGCGGGCTCACTTGGGTCAACAGCTCTGGACAACGTGTCTGCTGTATACATCAGCTTACCCGGTGTATACGCAACATTCAGTGTATAGCGTTGCAGCCTGATCATCATTCTTTGTATTCTAAGCGGACAGCTATTCAGTGGCTTTTGGAACAATGCAATCAAGGGCTTATGGTCAGTCTCTACACTGATTGCTTGTCCTGCCACAAACTGGTGAAATCTTTCACAGGCGTATGTGATGCTGAGCAGCTCCTTTTCTATTTGAGCATATCGCGTCTCCGCGTCTGTCATTGAGCGCGATGCATATGCAATAGGTTGCCAGCAGTCATATTGTTGCAGAAGAACGGCACCGAGCCCACTCTGTGATGCATCTGATGATATCTTGATGGGTCTCGCTGGGTCATAAAACCTCAGAACTGGTTCCTCTGTGAGCAGTTTCTTTAGATCGCTCCATGACTTCTCATGCTCATGATTCCATTCCCATTCTATGTTCTTTTCAGTTAGTTTTCTCAGTGGCGCTATTTTTTCTGAGAGGTTGGATATGAATTTACCCATGTAGTTGATCATTCCATTAAACCTCTGCACGTCCTTTTTGCATTGTGGCCTTGGCATATTCTCAATGGCGGACACCTTTCTGGGATCTGGTCTGATGCCCTCACTGCTAAGGATATCTCCCACGAATGTCAGTTCTGTCACCCCGAGCTGGCATTTCTCTCTATTCAGCTTCAGGTTTGTTTTCCTTGTTGCTTCCAGCACTTTTTTCAGTCTCTCGTCATGCTCAGTTCTCGTGGTTCCCCATACTATGATGTCATCCATTGATGTATCAACTCCCTCCAGGTGCTCATAGATCATATGGATAGTCTTGTGATACACTTCAGGAGCTGAGGCAATGCCAAATGGTAACCTTAGGAATCTGTATCTGCCATATAGAGTGTTGAACGTGCACAGTCTTGAACTTGCTTCGTCCAGCTTCATCTGCCAAAATCCTGAGGATGCATCTAACTTGCTGAAATATTTTGCATTTGCAAACTGTGCCATGATTTCCTTACGTGTGGGAAGCTTGAAGTGCTCTCTCTTTATTGCTCTGTTTAGATCTCTTGGATCCAGGCAAATTCTGAGCTTTCCATTCTTTTTGTCCACTACGACGAGGGAACTCACCCACTCAGTTGGCTCATCTATCTTCTGAATCACGTTCAGGCTTTCCATCCTGTCCAACTCTGCCTTCAGTTGCTTTTGAAGAGCAAACGGAACTTTCTGCATGGATGTATGACCGGTGTCATACTTTTATCTACGCTGATCGTGTGTTCTCCTGGAATGCAGCCTAGACCCTTAAATAGGTCTTTGTACTCTTTCATGAGTTCATCATAGACTGTCTCTCCTTCGCGTTCCACAACGAGGACTCTCTTTACCAGGTTCAGTCTCTCACAGGCTTTTAAACCTAGTATGGCTTGCACCTCCTTTGGCACCACGATTAATGCTAACGTGTGCTCTCTGTCCTTGTGTGTTACTTTGACAATGCATTTTCCTTTCACTGGTATATCAGTACCTGAGTATCCGGTCACTTTCACTTGTATTCCATGTAACTTTGGTCTGGGTCTAATTCTCTTAAAATCGGTCTCTGATATCACATTAACTTGTGCTCCAGTATCCAATTTAAATGGAATGTGTATGTCATTCACTTTTAGTGTCAACATCCAGTCTCTTTCTTCTTTTTTGTTTTCAGACACCACATCTACATAGAATTCCTCTATCTCGCTTTCATCTACTGTATGGACCTTGCTTTGTTGCGCTTGGTTCTTACAGCAACGGGCATAATGGTTGTTTTTGTTGCATCTATTGCATGTTTTACCATATGCTGGACACTTTCTTGGTGGATGCTGTGTACCGCATCGATTACATGACTTCCGATTGTCCCTTTCATTTTCGTTTGCTGGCCACGTCTCTTTTTTCACATTGGTGCTCTCTTTGTTAAACGGTTTGTATCCGTTCTTTCTCACTGCATCCACGTTGCAGCTACTGTCACTGAACAGCTCCTTTGCCTGTAACTTCACAGTCTCTGTAGCCCTACACAGTGCTATGGCTTTTCCCAGGTCTAGATCTTGCTCTCATAGCAGTCTTTCCCTTAGACCATTATCTGGAATACCACACACCAGTCTGTCTTTTATCAGCGAGTCTGTGAGTCCCCCAAATTCACACGATTTGCTTCGGTTTCTCAGTTCAGTCACATACTGATCAATAGTCTCGCCGATTTTCTGTACACATGTGAAAAATTTGTGCCTCTCAAAGGTCACGTTGCGTTTAGGTATGCAGTAGGCCTCAAACTGCTCCATTATTTTATCTAGCTTCATTTTGTCTCCATCAACATCAAATGTGAAGTTATTATACACCTCGAGCGTTTCCTCACCCACGACATGTAAGAACACGGACGATTTCTGTTTATCACTTTTCTCGTCAGCTCCGATTGCCGCTAAATACAACCCCAAACGCTGTTTGAACTTTCTTCAATTTTCAGCCACATTACCTGACAACTGAAGCGTCGCTGGTGGGTGTAATCCTTCCATTTTTTCACTTCGTTAGCTATTCTCCAAGGTAAGTAACGATTTTCTCTTTTGGCTTGCTAATATGTGGAGAGCTGATTTAACTTCCGATTTTTTTTTTTTTTTCCGATTTTTTTTTTTCGATTATTTTTTTTCGATTCTCTTTCATCCACTTCTGACACCATGTATTGATTTCCTTGTGGGTTCAATGATGAGACATTTATATAAAAGAGAATAACTTTTAATCTAAGGTTTGTTCAAGAATTCATACAGCTTTTCAGGACACACCATGCTTGAGCTGCAGCTAAAGTGAAACTAAAAACTCTCAGCCTGCTTGTCTGGTCACATGACCTCTGCTGGTCAGGCACAAGCAATCAATACCTGCAATCATGCTATTAAGGCATCATAATCGAACAGGCAAATAACATCACTATTTGCTGATATCATCCCAGCACTACCAATTCGGTTGGCGTGTAATGCATCACCCTATGGTATTGGAGCGGTGCTGTCGCACAAATTCTCGGATGGCTCGGAGAGGCCAGCAGCCTTTGCGTCTCGGTCACTAACCTCAGCCGAGCGTAACTACGCCCAGATTGACAGGGAGGCCCTCAGCCTAATGTGGGGAGTGAAAAAGTTCAACCACTATCTGCACGGGCAGAAGTTCACCTTGCTGACCGACCACCAACCACTTGTCTCCATCTTTAATCCAAAGAAGGGCGTTCCGGTGATGATTGCGCAACGGCTACAAAGATGGTCCCTTTTTCTAGGGGCGAACCAATATGAAATAGAGTATGAGGGCACGAAACAGCATGGAAACGCTGATGGGCTATCACGCCTGCCACTGCCTACTGCAGAGGAAGCACCAGCAGTGGACCCTGTCGAAATATTTTATTCGACTATAATTGAACGCTTGCCAGCAACTAACGCGGATATAGAGAAGGAGACCCGAAATGACCCGACACTGTCTCGGGTATATGACTTGATGGTGAAGGGATGGCCAACACATGGCGACTCACTGTTGCCAGCATTCTCATCCAGAAGAGAACAGCTGTCAGTATGCCAGGGGACCTTGATGTGTGGATCCCGAGTGGGAATTCCACCCAAGTTAAGGGAGAGAGTGATCAATGAGCTTCACGAAGGCCATCTGGGAGGGGTGAAAATGAAAAGCCTTGCTAGGGCTTATGTGTGGTAGCCGGGAATCGATCAGCAAATCGAGGACCTGACAAAGAGCTGCTCAGGATGCCAGAAGGTCCAAAATGCACCACCACATGCCCCTCTACACCCATGGGACTGGCCCTCCTCTCCATGGCAACGGGTGCATATTATTGATTTTGCTGGTCCATTCATGGACTCAATGTTTTTAATAGCTGTGGATGCGCACTCGAAATGGCCTGAGGTGATCAAAATGTCTTCCACCACCACCACCACGGAGAAAACGATTGCAGTCCTTCGGACCATATTTGCCAGGAACGGCTTGCCAGAGCAGATTTGCTCTGATAACGGACCACAGTTTGTGTCCGAAGAGTTTCGGAAATTTATGAAAAGGAATGGGGTAAGGCATTACACATCCACCCCGTATCATCCAGCCACAAATGGATTGGCTGAGAGGTTCGTACAAACCTTTAAAAAGGCAGTAAGTGCCATGTGCGATGACGACATTCCACTGCAGCATAAGGTGGACAATTTCCTGTTAGCCTACAGAAATGCGACACATGCAGTCACCAACCAGACCCCGGCCATGATGTTCTTTAACCGAAGGTTGAGATCTCGTCTGGATTTGCTCAGACCAAATGTACGAAGAGATGTTGAGAATAAGCAATTCCAGCACATCAATGAGAAGCCGACAAGGAGTTTCAATTAGGGCAACCAGTCTTGGCCCACGACTACCGAACAGAGAAATGGCAACCAGGAACGATATGCACACGGCAGGGGCCACTAATGTACACAGTGGATGTTGGGGAGAACATTGTGAGACGCCATGTTGACCAGATCCTAGAGTCACAGGAACGAGTCAACCCCATGTCTCGCGTACCTGGTGATGAACCCGACATACAGGTAGCATCTACCCCAGAAACAGTAGCATCTGAAGCTGATGAACCAAACGACGACAGGGGGCCAGAATCGCCTCCGCACCGAGAGCAAAACACTCAGGAAAGGCGCTATCCAGAAAGGATCAGGAAGCCGCCCCAAAGACTGAATTTATAAATGGACTATTTTCAGTTAATGTTGCATGTTAAAAGTGTTAATTGTTAAATGAATGTTATGGTACTGTTAATCTAAAAGGGGAGGAATTGTAGTGTATGTACCTTTAAGGGGAGATCTAATTTTTACAGCTCCTGTATACTGTAGTACCGGCAGTGACCACACCTGTATATAACCCTGAGTAGGGATCTGTACTGTTAGTTTTAGAGTAACCCTCATCCAGTAAACACCTGTTGATTGTTCCTCTGCAGTCTCTGTCTATTTATTGAAGGACACCATACATCAAGATTCACGGATTTAACAGGGTCAACATCGCCGGTGGCCATGGCACCCACCACCTGGCGTCCAATAATCTGCAGCACTCTTTCCTCCAGCGCAGACACTGTTTGGGTGTCGGCTTGTCACCCGCCTGTGCGCTCCTGCTCCCTCCTTGGCCTGCAAGAGAAAGAAAAGTGTGTGAGCAATGTGTTTGGGTGATGTGCCTGCCATCGTTGAATAGCTGTCATTGTGTGCAAGGTGTGAGTGTGGGTGTGAGTGTTGGTAGGTGGAGATTGTTGGTGGGTGAGTGCTGGGGGTGTGGTACTTTGGGCAGTGTTTGCAGACTGTGGTTCAGATGGTGATATGTATCATTTGTTGAAGCATTCACTCACTCTGACCCCTGAGTGAGGTCGTAAAATTTCTTCCTGCACTGTGTGTGGGTCCTGGGGACCACGTGCTGGGCTACCTCCCTCCACATGGTGCGAAAAGCTTGTGGTGAGGGCCTCCTGCCACTTGCTGGGTAGATCACCGCCTTCTGTCTCTCTACAGTGAACACCAATACCTCCAATGCTTGATCGCAGAATCTGCGGGCTCTCTCCCTGGGGCGTGGATCTGCCATGAGTGCAGCTGCTTGAGTCCTCCGGCTCCTTCTACTTGACCTGCTGCTGATTGCTGAGGCAGCTGCATAGCCAGCAATGCTAAGAATGAGGTTCTGCAGCATCAATGAACCTCCCCTTTAAGAACTGGGAAAAGCCTGTGACAATCATGACTAGCACTTAGACTGCACCTGATATTGGTCCACCCTTTGAGTGTAAAACCAATGAGGTTGGGCTTTAAGGCTTGAATTAGCTCTCCAATCATTTCTTTGAGCAGTGAGACTTAAGATGTGGTCTCACCAAGGCCAGGACAAAATCAACTGGTACTTGGATGCGAATCATTTATTTATTACCTCAGCCATACCCTCTACCTCCACAAGAAGGTCGCCTTTTTTCCCCTAATCGGCCCCACCCTTCCTTTAACTACCCTTTTAATCTTTATATGTTTATAAAAGACTTTCAGGTTACCTTTTATGTTAGCCACTAATCTATTCTCATACTCTCTTTGCCTCTCTTATTCGTTTCTTTAGATCTCCTCTGTACTTTCTGTTTTCACTTTGGTTCTCTACTGTATTATGAACTGTACATTTGTCATAAGCCTCCTTTTTCTGTTTCATTTTAATCTCTATCTTTAGTCATCCAGTGAGCTCTAGTTTTGGATGCACTTCCTTTCCCCCTTGGACTCTGTACGCAAACCATCTCCTCCTTGAAGGCCTCCCATTGTTCAATTACTGTTTTGCCTACAAATTTTTAATTCCAATCCCTTTACAACTCATTGAAATTATCCCTCCTCCAGTTAAGTATCTTTAGGATTGATTGTTCCTTGTTCATTTCCATAACTATTCTAAACCTGATGATATTATGATCACTGTTCCCCAAATGCTCCCCCACTGAAGCATGCTCCACTTCATCCCCAGAACAAGATCCAGCGCTGCTTCCTTCCTCGTTGGGCTGGAAACACATTGATTAAGAAAGTTCTCTTGTACACATTTCAGGAATTCCGCCCCCTTTTTGCCCTTTACATTGTTACTAACCCAGTCTGTATTGGAATAATTGAAATCCCCATTATTACTAGTCTATAGTTATTGCACCTTTCTGTAATTTTCCTGAAAGTGAACTTCTCTATCTCCTTCCCACTATTTGGTGACCTATAGTATAAACCCAAAGTGTAATAGCTGCGCTTCAGAACTAACTTATTAGCTATGAAGTGCTTTGGGACGTTTTAAGGCCGTAAAAGGCTTTATATACATGCAATTTCTTTCTTTATTTTTGCCCCAAACTGTAACATAAAAGGACCTGAACACTTTTTTATCAGATACAATTTTCTACTGCCACCTGGAGCTTTGAGCGGTTGTTCCCTCCCCAGTCCAGACAGACTTATCCATACAGCGGCAGAACTTTCAGAACACACTCTCCTCTGTGGGAGTTCTACCTAATTTTTATCTTTGCGATTGCACAATGTGAATGTAATGTTAGTAAAGCATGACTTGGCATGCACGTTTCTCCTGGTCCGTCCCACGCAGTCTAGATGTAATTTACTGGCTTCAGACTGGCAGCGAGCGAGGCTCTTTACTGGGAGAATAAAGTGGGAAACTGAACTCTTCTGTGTGTACTTCCTTCTACAGCTGCTTCCTCAGGGATAAGCTTTTTCAGCTGGTTTCCTCCCCGCCACCAGTTTGTTGCTTCTCCAGTCAGTTTATTGCCATCTTTTCCTGAGAGGGCGCTGTACAATGTAAGTGTGTTTCCTAATGCCATGGATGGGTCTGTACAATTCCCATGACCATGCCAGCTCTAGCACTAATACACAAGTAACTGCAAGGACGCTGGCAAGCCTTGTAATCTATAGGGGCATTGCCACGCTCTGGCGCTCATGGGCTGAGTGGCTTGGGAAATGGCAGGCCTGCGATCTCCTGATATCTGCTCATTGCAAGCTCTGCTCCTCGCTGGGAGTGTGGAATTGCCCCCGGCTTGTTCAATCACCGCTGCAAACTACTAATCATGTGGACGCGTATTTTCAAATTGGCCTCCCTTGGTGCGGTGCTTCACTCAATAACAGCGCAAGCATAGAGATCAGTGTGTATGATTCCCTGCCCACGCGATTTTGCATCCATTAATGGTGTGAGCCATGAATCGGGCCCACAAAGCTTTGTGCCCAAAAACATGAGGTTGTAAAACTGACAGCTCAATGCCTTATCATGAAACTGCACACGAACAGGCATATTCCCTTTCACAGAACCTTACAGCAGAGAAGGAGGCTATTTGGCCCGCCGTACCTGTGCTGGCTCTTTGAAAGAGCTCTCCAATTTAGTCCCACACCCCAGCTTTCTCCCCATAATGCGAGTGCAAAAGACAAGGCTGAAGCGTTTGCAACCATCTTCAGCCAGAAGTACCGAGTGGATGATCCATATCGGCCTCCTCCTGAGGTACCCACCATCACAGAAGCCAGTCTTCAGCCAATTTGATTCACTCCACGTGATATCAAGAAACAGCTGAGCGCACTGGATACAGCAAAGACTGTGGGCCCTGACAACATCCCAGCTGTCGTGCTGAAAACTTGTGCTTCAGAACTAGCCGCGCCTCTAGCCAAGCTGTTCCAGTACAGCTACAACACTGGCATCTATCCGACAATGTTGAAAACTGCCCAGGTATGGCCTGTCCACAAAAAGCAGGACAAATCCAATCCGGCCAATTACCACCCCATCAGTCTACTCTCAATCATAAGCAAAGTGATGGAAGGTGTCGTCGAAGGTGCTATCAAGCAGCACTTACTCACCAATAACCTTCCCAGTTTGAATTCCGCCAGGACCACTCGGCTCCAGACCTCATTACAGCCTCGGTCCAAACATGGACAAAACAGCTGAATTCCAGAGGTGAGGTGAGAGTGACTGCCCTTGACATCAAGGCAGCATTTGACCGAGTGTGGCATCAAGGAGCCCTAGTAAAACTGAAGTCAATGGGAATCAGGGGAAAACTCTCCACTGGCTGGAGTCATACCTAGCACAAAGGAAGATGGTTGTGGTGGTTGAAAGTCAATCATCACAGCCCCAGGACATCATTGCAGGAGTTCCTCAGGGCAGTGTCCAAGGCCCAACCATCTTCAGCTGCTTCATCAATGACCTTCCCTCCATCATAAGGTCAGAAGTGGAGATGTTTGCTGATGACTGCACAGTGTTCAGTGCCATTCGCAATGTGGTAACTTCTCACATAATGAAACAATCCATGCCCGCATGCAGCAAGACCTGGATGATATTCAGGCTTGGGCTGATAAATGGCAGGCAACATTTGTGCCACACAAGTGCCAGGCAATGACTATCTCCAACAAGCGAGCGCATAACCACTGCCCCAATAGCATTACCATTGCTGAATCTCCCACCATCAACATCCTGGGGGGGTCACCATTGAGCAGAAATTTAACTGGACCAGCCATATAAATACTGTGGCAACAAGAGCAGGTCAGAGGCTGGGTATTCTGCAGCGAGAGTCTCACCTCCTGACTCCTCAAAGCCTTTCCACCATCTACAAGGCACAAGTAAGGAGTGTGATGGAATACTCTCCACTTGCCTGGATGAGTGCAGCTCCAACAGCACTCAAGAAGCTCGACACCATCCAAGACAAAGCTTGATTGGCACCCCATCCACCACCTTAAACATTCACTCCCTCCACCACTGGCGTACCGTGGCTGCAGCATGTACCATCTACAAGATGTACTGCAGCAACTCACCAAGGCTTCTTCGGCAGCACTTCCCAAACCCACAACCTCTACCACCTAGAAGGACAGGAGCAGCGGGCGCATGGGAACACCACCGCCTCCAAAGTCCTCTCCAAGTCACACACCATCTTGACTTGGAAATATATCGCCATTTCTTCATAGTCGCTGGGTCAAAATCCTGGAACTCCCTCCCTAACACCACTATGGGAGTACCTTCACCACACAGACTGCAGCAGTTCAAGAAGGCGGCTCAAGAATGTTACCACCACCTTCTCGAGGGCAACTAGGGATGGGCAATAAATGTTGGCCTTGCCAGCGATGCCCACATCCCATAAACAAATAGAAAAAAAAATAACCCTGCAAATGAGTTCTCTTCAAGTCCATGTCCAATTGCCTTTTGAAAGTTCCTATTGAATCTGATTCCCCCACCTTTTCAGGTAATGCGTTCCAGATCATAACAACCCTCTCGTCATTTCCCTGCTAGTTCTTTTGCCAATTATTTTAAAACTATGACCTCTGGTTACCAACCCACTTCCCAGAGAAAACAGTTTCTCCCTACTTGGTCTAGCAAAACCTCATTTAATTTTGAATACCTCTATTAGGTCTCCCCTTAACTTTCTCTGCTCTAAGGAGGTAAATTCCAGCTTGTCCAATCTCTCCACATAACTGAACTCCCTCATCCCTGGTATCATCCTGGTAAATCTCCTCTGTACACTCTCCAAGGCCTTGACATCCTTCCTAAAGTGTGGTACCCACAATTGTACACAATACTCCAGCTAAGGCCTAACCAGTGATTTGTAAAGGTTTAGCATGAATTTTTTTATTTTTATTCAGTGCCCCTATTTACGGAGCCAAATATCCCATACACTTTCTTAACTGCCTTATTAATTTGCCCTGCCTCTTCAAAGTTTTGTGAATATGCGCCCCCAGGTCCCTCCTCTCTTGTAACCCCCTCAAAATAGTACCATTTAGATTATTCTGCCTCTCCATGTTGTTTCTGCCAAAGTGCATCACTTCACACTTATCCACATTTGCCCAGAAATTCAGGTCGGGGGCTTACACCCGCGGGAAGCCCCCGACCTGCACTTACCTTGCGCGCCGGCAGTTGAGCTGTAGGGCCCCGTGGAATTCCGCTCCGGGGCCTGGCCCAGCTGCCGGCGCGCTGTGCTTGCGTGTCCCAGGGGTGCAGTTAGTGCGATGCGTCCCCTGGGATCACATGAGCCATGGGCAGCCAATCGGAAGAGGGAAAAGCCCATTCATAAGATTGACAGGTAGACCTGTCAAAACTTACAAATACTACGGGCCCAAAATAGCAGTAAACCTTCAAATAAATTTTTTAAAAATCACACTTTTTAAGGAAACTATAAATTACATTAAATAACTATTTTAAACAATAATTCAAATTTTTGAAAAAAATAATTTTATATTCTAACGGGGCTAAAAATAAACTTACCTTGCTTTAAAGTATTTAAAAATAATAAACCTGTGGAAAAAATCTTTTAATTTTAATTAATTGACCACTTACCTTGCAAAAAGCAGGCCTTACGCCTGCTTTTTAAATGTGTAAATCCTGCAGGCTTACCCTCCCGGGAAAACCTGTAAAAAAAAACTAAGTTCAAAGCGCACGCGCAGCCTCCCCTGCGCGCGCGTTTGACCTCTGAACCCCTTCGTTCAGAGGATCGGAAGTGCTGGTTTCCCGCGCATGCGCAGTGCATGCAGGAAACCGGCAATTCCATTCGGCCTACGGGTGAGTACCCTGTGCGTACTCACCCAGGGAGAGCCGAATTTCTGGGCCATTAAATTTCATCTGCCCTGTGTCTGCCCATTTCACCAGTCTTTCTATGTACTCTTGAAGTCTGCTACTATCATGCTCACTATTCACTCCTTTTTGTTCTCATTACAGTGTCAGCTGTGGCTCAGTGATAGCACTCTCACCTCTGAGTCAGGAGGCTGTGGGCTCTGTATGTACCTTTAAGAGAAGAACTGATTTTATACTGCACTACCGGCAGTGACCACCCCTGTATAAAAGGCCCTAGCAGGCTTCTGTACTTCAGTCTGACATTATCCTCTGTTCAGTAAAATACCTGTTTAATTGTTCTCCCGAAGTCCGTGTATTATTGAGGCGCGGACTTTACAGTGGCGACGAGCAAGTTCGAACTCACCTGCAGTACTGCATCACCTCACGGGGACCTTTCCCTGAGGAGAAGTTTCTTGGAGGTCGAAGTCAGAGCAACGGGCGTCGACCGCGGAGAATTGCGGGAGAGGCTGTGGAGAGCTGAGCTTGGCTCCCCAGTCAAGGTGTTCCAGTAAATCGTGCTGGTAGCAGGTAGTGCGCTGACCCTTCCGGACTGCGGCGGGCTCGAGCTCGATCGAGCGGCTCTGCAAAAAGGGGCCGCGCAGCGTCGCCGGGAGGAAAGAGAGAGAGAGAGGGTGGAGCGCACAGGGCGCGGTCGGTGCTCAAGAACTGGGCAGCGGAGAGAAAATAAATGAGGGGAAGGAAAAGTGAGATGCGCCGAAGCCGCGGGTCGCCGCCATTACCCTGTAGAACGCTAGGAGCAGCGTGGCAGCAAGGGGAAGAAGGAAAAGCACGGGAGGCGCCATTTTATTCCATTGGGGAAGAAGAAAAAGCGCGGGAGGCGCCATTTTAAATCACCCAAGATGCCGAAAAGTGGCAGTATCACTGCTTTCGACAACGAGGTAGAAGACTGGACCACATATGTGGAAAGAATTGAAGTGTACTGCAAGGCAAATGAGGTGGCCGATGGAAAGAAGGCGTCGGTATTATTAAATTTGATGGGCGCAAGAACGTACGGCCTATTGCGGAATTTAATTACCCCAGCTAAACCAATGGAGAAAAGTTTTGAGGAGATTGTAAATATCTTGCAGGAACACCTAAACCCTACACCGCTGCTGATAGCCGAAAGATTCAAGTTCCATAAAAGAAACCAGCACAAAGATGAGAGCAATGCTGACTATCTTACGGAACTACGCAAGTTACCGAAGCACTGCCAGTTCGGAGCAGGACTGGCAGACACTTTCCGGGATAAGTTTGTCTGCGGGCTCCAGAGTGAAGGAACCCAGAAACGACTACTTTCGGAAAAGGACCTGACGCGAGAACAGGCTTTCAGCGTGGCAGTATCCTACGAAGCAGCAGCACGGGGAGCTGCGGAAATACAACAGAAACCACAAGAATACAGCGCTAACGAAATGGCGTATGGAGCAGAAAAGTGCTATCGCTGCGGCAGAACAACCCATGATCAGAAGGACTGCTGGTTTAAGGACAAAGTATGCAGGCAATGCGGGAAAATGGGACATATAGCAAGAGTCTGCAGGTCGGGAAAGAAAACCAACACTACAAGAACTACTAAGGAAAAGTACAAGAAAGTAAAAAAAATGACAGACAGTAGTTCGGAAGATCAGGAGAGTGATAATGACTCCGGGAGCAGGAGATTAAGTTGTCTAAAGTTACACAACGTGATCGCAAAGGAGGATCACCGAACCATTTGGGTCACCCTCATGATAGCAGGGTCCCAAGTAAAGATGGAATTGGATACAGGATCAGCCGTAACTGTCATGAATCGACGAGACTATGAGCGGCTATTCTCACACATACCCTTAAAGGACACGTCCATTGTATTAAAGACATACACGGGGCAAAAAGTCTACCCCAGAGGAAAAATAAGGTTGCCAGTTAAATGTAACGGCAGGGAAACACAGAAACTGTATCTATATATACTACCAGATGGAGGACCACCATTATTGGGACGTGAATGGATCTGAAAAATACAATTGGATTGGCATTCCATTCAGGCGCTAACTGCGACTGACAAAAAGGATGATGACGCCGCACCTGGACGTCTGTCACAAATTCTAACTGACGCGAAAGAGGTGTTCCAACAAGGACTTGGGACTCTAAAAGGAGTAAAGGCAATGACAAAAATCGAAGATAACGCAAACCCAAAATTTTTTAAGGCCAGACCGGTGCCGTACGCGATCCGCCCAGCCGTCGAAGCAGAACTGGAGAGTCTGGAGCGTTCGGGTGTGCTGTCCAAGGTGGATTGGAGCGAGTGGGCCACACTCATCGTTCCTGTAATGAAGAAATCATTGAGCAGCACGCCTGGGGAGCCGAAGATGGTTCGCATCTGTGGGGACATCAAGGCAACTGTGAACCCAGTCCTGCACACAGTACAATATCCACTTCCACGGATAGAAGATATTTTTGCCTCACTATCTGGAGGGAAACGTTTTACGAAGATTGATCTGGCCCAAGCGTATCTACAAATGGAGGTGGAAGAAGCATCTAGGAAATACCTCACGATAAACACTCACAAAGGCCTTTACCAGTACAATCGACTGGTATTCGGGGTAGCATCAGCCCCGGCTATTTGGCAGAGGGCAATGGAACAAGTCCTGCAAGGGATCCCAGGGACCCAGTGTTATTTGGATGACATCCTGGTGACGGGCGAAAATGACAGTGAACACCTTGCCTACCTGGAGCAGGTGCTCACTAGATTGCAGGAATATGGGCTATGAGCCAACCGCCCCAAATGCGAGTTCTTCAGGAGACAAATCTCGTATTGTGGCCACATGATTGATGAGGAAGGGTTGCATAAGTCGCCAGACAAGATTGAGGCTGTAGTCAAGGCTCCAGCACCGGAAAATGTGTCGCAACTGAGGTTGTTTCTCGGGCTGGTGAACTACTGCCATAAGTTCTTGCCGAATTTATCTACAATTCTGCACCCACTGAACGCCCTGCTGCAAACTGGAGTAACATGGAAATGGAGTGATGAGTGTAAGCGTGCCTTTCAGAAATGTAAATGCCTAATCACTTCAAAAGAAGTATTGGCCCACTACAACCCAACACTACCGATTCGGTTGGCATGTGATGCGTCTCCCTACGGCATTGGAGCGGTGCTGTCACACAAATTCCTTGACGGTTCAGAGAGGCCAATAGCCTTTGCATCGCGCTCGTTAACCTCAGCCGAGCGTAATTACGCCCAGATTGACAGGGAGGCCCTCAGCCTGGTGTGGGGGGTGAAGAAGTTCAATCACTATCTGCTCGGGCAGAAATTCACCCTACTGACTGATCATCAGCCCGTGGTCTCCATTTTTAACCCAAAGAAGGGCGTTCCAGTGGTGACGGCGCAACGGCTGCAAAGATGGTCACTTTTTCTAGGGGCACATCAGTACGACATAGAATACAAGGGTACGAAGCAGCATGGAAACGCTGATGGACTGTCGCGCCTACCGTTGCCTACGGTAGAGGAAGCACCTGCAGTGGACCCTGTTGAGATATTCCATGCGGCCATAGTCGAATGTCTGCCTGTTACAAACTCAAGTATAGAGAAGGAAACCCGAAATGACCCGACACTCTCTCGGGTCTATGATTTGACGGTGAAGGGATGGCCAGCACATGGCGACTCACTGTTGCGAGCATTCTCGCCAAGGAAAGAACAGCTGTCAGTGTGCCGGGGGACCTTGATGTGTGGATCCCGAGTGGTAATTCCACCCAAGTTGAGAGACAGAGTGCTCAATGAGCTTCATGAAGGTTATCTGGGAGGGGTAAAAATGAAAAGCCTAGCCAGGGCTTATGTGTGGTGGCCGGGAATCGATAAACAAATCGAGGACCTGACCAAGAGCTGTTCAGGATGCCAGAAAGTCCAAAATGCACCAACACAGGCCCCTCTACACCCATGGGAGTGGCCCTCATCTCCATGGCAATCGGTACACATTGATTTTGCTGGTCCATTTATGGACTCAATGTTTCTAATCGCCGTGGACGCCTATTCGAAATGTCCAGAGGTCATCAAAATGTCCTCCACCACTACGGAGAAAACTATTGCAGTCCTACAGACCATCTTCGCCAGGAATGGCTTGCCAGAACAGATTTGCTCCGACAATGGGCCACAGTTTGTGTCCGAGGATTTCCGGAGGTTTCTGAGGAATAATGGGGTGAAACATTACACATCAGCCCCATATCATCCAGCCACAAATGGATTGGCTGAAAGGTTTGTTCAGACCTTTAAAAAGGCAATAAAGGCGATGTATAACGACGACATACCACTACAACACAAGGTAGATAATTTCTTGTTTGCTTACCGGAATGCGACACATTCAGTCACCAACCAAGCTCCAGCCATAATGTTCTTCAACCGAAGGCTAAGATGTCGCCTGGATTTGCTCAAACCAAACATAAGACGAGATGTTGACGATAAGCAATTCCAGCACATCAACGAGAAGCCAACCAGGAGCTTCAAGATAGGACAACCAGTCTTGGCCCGCGACTACCGAACAGAAAAATGGTAGCCAGGAACGATATGCACACAGCAGGGACCACTAATGTACACAGTGGACGTTGGAGAGAGCATCGTGAGACGCCATGCTGACCAGATTCTAGAGTCACAGGAACAAGCCAAACCTATACCACGAGCATGTGCACCTGGTAATGAGCCCGAAGTACAGATTGCGTCTACCTCAGAAGCAGTGGTATTGGAAGCTGACGAACCAACCAATGACAATGAGCCAGAATCGACTCCACCGCAAGAACAGGATACTCGAGAAAGGCGCTATCCAGTCAGGATTAGGAAGCCTCCTCAAAGACTGAACTTATAAATGATTATTTCAGTTGATGTATATAGTACTGAGAAAATTGTAATTGTAATTAGTTATTATTTAGTTGTTAAATGAATGTTATGTACTGTTTATCTAAAAGGGGAGGAATTGTTGTGTATGTACCTTTAAGAGAAGAACTGATTTTATACTGCAGTACCGGCAGTGACCACCCCTGTATAAAAGGCCCTAGCAGGCTTCTGTACTTCAGTCTGACGTTACCCTCTGTTCAGTAAAATACCTGTTTAATTGTTCTCCCGAAGTCCGTGTATTATTGAGGCACGGACTTTGCAGGCTCAAATCCCTCTCCAGAGACTTCAGCACAAAAATCTAGGTTGTACTCTTGGAGGTGCCATCTTTTGGATGAGATGTTAAGCTGAGGTCCTGGTTGCCCTCTAAGGTGGATGTAAAAGATCCCACGAAACTATTGGAAGAAGAGCAAGGGAGTAATCCCTGGTGACCTGGTCAATATTTATCCCTCAATCAACAGCATTAAAACAGATTAATCTGGTTCGTATCACATTGCTGCTGGTGGGAGCTTGCTGTGCAGAAATTGGGGGCCGCGTTTCCTACATTACAACAGTGACTACACTTCAGAAGAACTTCATTGGCTTTAAAGCGCTTTGGGGTGTCCTGAGGTCGTGAGAGGCACTGTAGAAAAGCAAGCCCTTCTCTTCTCTTCTCTTCTTTTCTCTTCTCTTCTTTTCTCTTCTCTTCCTTTCTTTCTTTCTTTCTTTTTCTCTCTTTCTTTCTTTCTCACTCTTTCCTTCTCTCTTTCTTCCTCTCTTTCTCCCTCTCTTTCTTTCTTTCTTTCTCTCTTTCTTTCTCTCTTTCTTTCTTTCTTTCTCTCTTTCTTTCTATCTTTCTCCCTTTCTTTCTTTCTCTCTCTCTTTCTCTCTCTTTCTCTCTCTCTTTCTCTCTCTTTCTCTCTTTCTTTCTCTCTCTCTTTCTTTCTTTCTCTCTTTCTTTCTATCTTTCTCTCTTTCTCTCTTTCTTTCTTTCTTTCTCTCTTTCTCTCTTTCTTTCTTTCTTTCTCTCTTACTTTCTCTCTTTCTTTCTCTCTTTCTTTCTCTCTTTCTTTCTGTTTGTTTCTTTCTCTCTTTCTTTCTCTCTCTCTTTCTTTCTCTCTCTCTTTCTTTCTATCCTTCTCTCTTTCTCTCTTTCTTTCTCTCTTTCTTTCGTTCTTTCTCTCTCTCTTTCTTTCTTCTCTATTTCAAAAGCTTTTTCACCACACACTGTTGTCACGTGCTGCTTTTTCTCAGAGTGGCAGTCAGGTCATTCCCAGTAATGGTGATGGGTACCTTGGTAATTATCCTAAGCCCGGACATCATCCCAACGTCTTTCCATGTAGAGCAGGCGCTGAAGACTGTCTCAGCTGGCTCACACTGCGTAAACCCTTAGCTTGCGCCCATTGGTGTGCTTGCGCTGCATTCTTCCTTCAGAGTGATTGAGCACCCGAACAAGTATGAGCTGATCGGAGGGAATCGGCGTGGATCTATGAAGGTTAGGTCATGTCTGTCTAATCCAGTTGAAGTTTCTGAGGAGGTCGCTAATATGGCGGACAGGGGAGTGTCTATGGATGTTGTCTATATGGACTTCTGGATGGCATTTGATAAGGTTCCGCACAAGAGACTTTTAGCAAAAATGAGAGCGTACAGAATTGGAGGTAAGCTTGTGGCATTGGTTGGTAATTGGTTGGGACGTAGGCAACAGGAATGTAATCTGATTTTCAGGATGTGACAAGTGGTGTTCCAAGGGATCTGTACTGTGGCCTCAGCTTTTCAAGATATATATCAATGACATAGACGAAGGAATAGAAAATTGTATATCCAAGTTTGCAGATGAGAGTTACGAGGCACAGTAAGTAGTGTAGATGAGAGCAGAAAGTTACAAAAGGACATTGACAGATTAAGTGGGTAAAACTGTGGGAGATGGAGTTCAATATGTGTAAGGGCAGGACCCCATCTGGAGTACTGCGCTCAGTTCTGGGCAACAAACCTCAGGAAAAATAGTGGGAGAAAAATTGACGCTAACGGGGTGCTAGAGCATTATGCCGGGATGAGGCGAATCCAATGCCGCATGCCAAATCCTGCTCCCCACGGTTAACAGTTATCATCGTGAGCCTTAATGCCAGGTGGGTGGTGACGTCAGTGAGTGTGCAACACTCACTGACCGCCCAATCTGCAAAATTGATTGCCGCCACCTACCTTAGTGCCTGGAGGAAATGTGACAGGGAGAGCTGGTGTGAAGCAACAGGAAGCCGGCTCCAGGGACGTTATTTAGAGGGATCATCAGTAATGAGTTGCAGCTGTAGGTTAGTGGAGATTCAGTGCTTACTTGTCAGTTTCACATAATTCAACAGTTTCATTCCATAATTTTCATGTTATTTAGTATCAGGAGTGTTGTGGCAACTAAAAAGTAGCTACATTTATTCTTAAAATAAATCAAACTGCTACACTTGGTTTCATTAATGGGGGTTGTACTGGCAGTCGACTTTGCCCTTCAGGTTCTATGGAGGAGGGAGCGGAGGCAGCGAGAAAGACTAGAATATGTGCCCAGAGGGAGGAGGAGAGCCATCAGGGCTCTCAACAGGAGGCCTTACCCTCCAAGGTTATTCCGGGAGCACGTCTCCTACCTCCAAGTAAGTGAAGAGCATTGTATTAGAAGGCTCCGCTTCACCAAAGAGGTGGTCGCAGAACTCTGCCACCTCCTGCAACCAGACCTCCAGCCTCAGGTCAGGGCAATCACGGCTCTCTCAGTGGCAATAACGGCCACCGTTGCCCTCAATTTCTTCGCCAGAAGATTCTTCCAGTCGACAAGGAGACATAGCTAACACCTTGCAGTTCGCCATCGATCGCTGCATCTGGTAGGTCACAGAGGCTCTCTACAGTAGGAGAAGGGATCACATTTCCTTCCCCATCACCAGAGAGAAGCAGGACGAGCATGCAAGTGGCTTTGCCAGGACAGCGAGGTACTCATGGTGCAGGGTGCCATTGACTACACCCATGTGGCTTTGTGGGCACCAGATAACAATCCTGAGGTTTTCTGTAACCGTAAAGTCTACCACTCACTTAAGGTGCAGTTGGTGTGCGACCAAAGACAACTGATCCTCAATGTTAATGTCTGCTATCTGTTGTGTATGTACCTTTAAGGGAATAACTGGTCTTAGACTACAGTACCGGCAGTGACCACCCCTGTATAAAAGGCCCTAGCAGGCTTCTGTATTTTCAGTCTGACGCTGCCTCCTGTTCAGTAAAGTACCTGTTAAACTGTTCTCCCGAACTCCGTGTATTATTGAGGCGCGGACTTTACAGTGGCGACGAGTAAGTTCAAACTCACCTGCAGTGTGGCATCATCTCACGGGGATCTTGCCTGAGAGGAGGGTCCTGGAAGGTCGTAGTCTGAGCAACGGGCATCGACCGAGGGCAACCGCCCAAAGAATTCATCGGTGTTCGGAGAATTTCGGGAGAGACTGTGGTTCCAGCAAATCGTGCTGGTAGCAGGTAGCGCGCTGACCCTTCCGGACTGCGGCGGGCTCAAGCTCGATCGAGCGGCTCTACAAAATGGGCCGCGCAGCGTCGCCGGGAAAAGAAAACAAGAGAGAGAGGGTGGAGCACACAGGGCGCGGTCGGTGCTCAAGAACAGGACAGCGGAGAGAAACTAAACGGGGGGGAAGGAAAGCGAGATGCGCCGAAGCTGCGGGTCGCTGCCATTACCCCGTAGAACGCTAGGAGCAGCGTGGCAGTAAGGGGAAGAAGCAAAAGCGCGGGAGGCGCCATTTTATCCCGTTGGTGAAGAAGCAAAATCGCGGGAGGCGCCATTTTATTCCATTGGGGAAGAAGCAAAAGCGCGGGAGGCGCCATTTTAAATCGCCCAAGATGCCGAAAAGTGGCAGTATCACTGCTTTCGACAATGAGGTAGAAGACTGGACCACGTATGTGGAAAGAATGGAAGTGTACTGCCTGGCAAATGAGGTGGCCGATGGAAAGAGGGCGTCGGTATTATTAAACCTGATGGGTGCGAGTACGTACGGCCTATTGCGGAATTTAATTACCCCAGCTAAACCAATGGAGAAAAGTTTTGAGGAGATTGTTCATATCTTACAGGAACACCTAAGCCCTACACCACTGCTGATAGCAGAAAGATTCAAGTTCCATAAAAGAAACCAGCACAAAGATGAGAGCAATGCTGACTATCTTACGGAACTACGCAAGTTATCGAAGCACTGCCAGTTCAGAACAGGACTGGCAGACACCTTACGGGATAAGTTTGTCTGCGGGCTCCAGAGTGAAGGAACCCAGAAACGACTACTTTCAAAAAAGGACCTGACGCGAGAACAGGCTTTCAGTGTGGCAGTATCCTACGAAGCAGCAGCATGGGGAGCTGCGGAAATACAACAGAAACCACAAGAATACAGCGCTAACGAAATGGCGTATGGAGCAGAAAAGTGCTATTGCTGTGGCAGAACAACCCATGAGCAGAAGGACTGCTGGTTTAAAGACAAAATATGCAGGCAATGCGGAAAAATGGGACATATAGCAAGAGTCTGCAGGCTGGGAAAGAAAACCAACACTACAAGAACTACTAAGGAACAGTACAGGAAAGTAAAGAAAATGACAGACAGTAGTTCAGAAGATCAGGAGAGTGATAACGACTCCGGGAGCAGGAGACGAAGTTGTTTAAAGTTACACAACATGATCGCAAAGGAAGATCACCGAACCATTTGGGTCACCCTCATGATAGCAGGGTCCCAAGTAAAGATGGAATTGGACACAGGATCAGCCCTAACTGTCATGAATCAACGAGACTATGAGCGGCTATTCTCACACATACCCTTAAAGGACACGTCCATTGTATTGAAGATGTACACGGGGCAAAAGGTCTAACCCAGAGGAAAAATAAGGGTGCCAGTTGAATATAACGGAAAGGAAACACAGAAACTATACATGTATATACTACGAGATGGAGGACCACCATTATTGGGACGTGAATGGATCCGAAAACTACAATTGGATTGGCATTCCATTCTGGCACTAACTGTGACTGACAAAAAAGATGATGACGTCGCACCTGGACGTCTGTCACAAATTCTATCTGACGCGGAAGAGTTGTTCCAACAAGGACTTGGGACTCTAAAAGGAGTAAAGGCAACCATAAAGATTGAGGATAACGCAACCCCAAAATTTTTCAAGGCCAGACCGGTGCCATACGCGATCCGCCCAGCCGTGGAAGCTGAACTGGAGAGTCTGGAGCGTTCGGGGGTGCTGTCTAAGGTGGACTGGAGCGAGTGGGCCACACCCATTGTTCCTGTAATGAAGAAAGCATTGAGCAGCACGCCTGGGGAGCCAAAGAAGGTTCGCATCTGTGGGGACTTCAAGGAGACTGTGAACCCAGTCCTGCACACAGTACAGTATCCGCTTCCGCGGATAGAAGATATTTTCGCCTCACTATCTGGAGGGAAATGTTTTACAAAGATTGACCTGGCTCAAGCGTATCTACAAATGGAGGTGGAAGAAGCATCTAGGAAATACCTCACGATGAACACTCACAAAGGCCTTTACCAGTACAATCGACTGGTATTCGGGGTAGCATCGGCCCCGGCTATTTGGCAGAGGGCAATGGAACAAGTCCTGCAAGGGATCCCGGGGACCCAGTGTTATTTGGACGACATCCTGGTTACGGGCGAAAATGACAATGTACACCTTGCCAACCTGGAACAGGTGCTCATGAGATTGCAGGAATATAGGCTACGAGCCAACCGTCCCAAATGCGAGTTCTTCAGGAGACAATTCTCGTATTGTGGCCACATGATTGATGAGGAAGGGTTGCATAAGGCGCCGGACAAGATTGAGGCTGTAGTCAAGGCTCCAGCACCGGAAAATGTGTCGCAACTGAGGTCGTTCCTCGGGTTGGCGAACTACTACCATAAGTTCTTGCCGAATTTATCTACAATTCTGCACCCACTGAACGCCCTGCTTCAAACTGGAGTAACATGGAAATGGAGTGATGAGTGTAAGCATGCCTTTCAGCAATGTAAATGCCTAATCACTTCAAAAGAAGTATTGGCCCACTACAACACAACACTACCGATTCGGTTGGCATGTGATGCGTCACCTTACGGCATTGGAGCGGTGCTGTCACACAAATTCCCTGACGGTTCAGAGAGGCCAATAGCCTTTGCATCGCGCTCGCTAACCTCAGCCGAGCGTAACTACGCCCAGATTGACAGGGAGGCCCTCAGCCTGGTGTGGGGGGTGAAGAAGTTCAATCACTATCTGCACGGGCAGAAATTCACCCTACTGACTGATCATCAACCCCTGGTCTCAATTTTTAACCCAAAGAAGGGCGTTCCGGTGATGACGGCGCAACGGCTGCAAAGATGGTCACTTTTTCTAGGGGCACATCAGTATGACATAGAGTACAAAGGTACGAAACAACATGGAAACGCTGATGGGCTGTCGCGCCTACCATTGCCTACGGCGGAAGAAGCACCTGCAGTGGACCCTGTGGAGATATTCTATGCGACCATAGTCGAATGTTTGCCTGTTACAAACGCAAGTATTGAGAAGGAAACCCGAAATGACCCGACACTCTCTCGGGTGTATGATTTGAAGGTGAAGGGATGGCCAGCACATGGCGACTCACTGTTGCCAGCATTCTCGCCAAGGAGAGACCAGCTGTCAGTGTGCCGGGGAACCTTGATGTGTGGATCCCGACTGGTAATTCCACCCAAGTTGAGAGATAGAGTGCTCAATGAGCTTCACGAGGGTCATCTGGGAGGGGTAAAAATGAAGAGCCTAGCCAGGGCTTATGTGTGGTGGACGGGAATCGATAAAGAAATCAAGGATATGACCAAGAGATGCACAGGATGCCAGAAGGTCCAAAACGCTCCACCACAGGCCCCGCTACATCCATGGGAGTGGCCCTCATCTCCATGGCAACGGGTACACATTGATTTCGCTGGCCCATTTATGGACTCAATGTTTCTAATCGCTGTGGACGCCCATTCGAAATGGCCAGAGGCCATTAAAATGTCCTCCACTACCATGGAGAAAACTATTGCAGTCCTAAGGACCATCTTCACCAGGAATGGGTTGCCAGAACAGATTTGTTCCGACAATGGCCCACAGTTTGTGTCTGAGGATTTCCAGAGGTCCCTGAAGAATAATGGGGTGAAACATTACACATCTGCCCCATATCATCCAACCACAAATGGATTGGCTGAGAGGTTTGTTCAGACCTTTAAAAAGGCCATAAAGGCAATGTATAATGACGACATACCACTGCAACACAAGATGGATAACTTCTTGTTTGCTTACCGGAATGCGACACATGCAGTAACCAACCAAACTCCAGCCGTACTGTTTTTCAACCGGAGACTAAGATGTCGCTTTAGATTTGCTCAAACCAAACATAAGACGAGATGTTGAGCAAAAGCAGTTCCAGCACATAAATGAGAAGCCAACCAGGAGCTTCAAGATAGGGCAACCAGTCTTTGCCCGCGACTACCGAACAGAAAAATGGCAGCCAGGAACGATATGCACACAGCAGGGACCACTAATGTACACAGTGGACGTTGGAGAGAGCATCGTGAGACACCATGCTGACCAGATTCTAGAGTCACAGGAACAAGCCAAACCTATACCACAAGCATGTGCACCTGGCAATGAGCCCGAAGTACAGATTGCGTCTACCTCAGAAGCAGGGGTATTGGAAGCTGACGAACCAACCAATGACAATGAGCCAGAATTGACTCCACCGCCAGAACAGGATACTCGAGAAAGGCGCTATCCAGTCAGGATCAGGAAGCCTCCTCAAAGACTGAACTTATAAATGACTATTTCAGTTGATGTATATAGTACCGAGAAAATTGTAATTGTAATTAGTTATTATTTAGTTGTTAAATGAATGTATGTACTGTTTATCTAAAAGGGGAGGAATTGTTGTGTATGTACCTTTAAGGGAATAACTGGTCTTAGACTGCAGTACCGGCAGCGACCACCCCTGTATAAAAGGCCCTAGCAGGCTTCTGTATTTTCAGTCTGACGCTGCCTCCTGTTCAGTAAAGTACCTGTTAAACTGTTCTCCCGAACTCCGTGTATTATTGAGGCGCGGACTTTACACTATCCTAGCAGCAGCCACGATGCCTTCAGCCTGTACCAGACCAGTGTGCCAGCACTCTTCCAGCCACCATGTCAAGCTCGCGGCTGGCTGCTCGGAGACAAAGTCTATCCGCTCTCCACCTGGCTCATGATTCCCCTCAGCAACCCTAACACTCCTGTTCAGCACTCATATAATGAGAGCCATGCTGCCACCAGGAACATGATTGAGCAGAACATCGGCCTGCTGAAGCAACGGTTCTACTGCCTTGACTACTCGGGAGGAGTCCTCCAGTACTTGGCTGAGCGTGTGTCCCATTTCATTGTGGTCTGCTGCAGCACCTCAGCATCCCTAGCAATCTGTTGGAGCACAGATTGTTGGCTTGCTACAACACCGTGAAAGCCCCGGTCGACGGTGGTAGATCCAACCACGATGGCAGCAGTCAGAGCTTGTGTGGTATCAAGCTGACATTGCACGAGAGCAGTCTGAGATTGGATGCCACCAAGCATAGACTGCATTACAGCACAAAGACATTGGGCAGGATTTTCATTGGGCCGTGGAGGCGGGATTGGAGGCATGTGGGGGGTTAAAGTCGCGAAATCGGGGGGCACAAACTCATCCCGCCCCCAACCCGCCTCCATGCCAGTTTCAAAGGAGGCGGATACCTGACCTGTGCTGGGAGCTGCCTCCCTAAGGCAGAAAGGGGATTAGTGCCAATTAACTGCTCGGTGAAGCTGTCCAACACTGACAATCTGTCTTCTAACTTAAGTCCTTCTACTCAGACTCAGTTAGAGAGCTCTCCAGACCAGAAAGCAAAGGCTGCAGCTTTTGACAGTTCAGCGGCCATTCTGCTTTCTGTGCCGGTGAGCTGAGGGACTCCCGAGAACTGAAGGAAGGAAGCCTGCAGCAGAAAGTAAAGTTAAGTAAAACTTATTAAAATATTTTACACTTACCTCACACACTTACCTCTGCACACATGCACCCATCACTCACTTGCACAATGGACATCTCGACCCCTCCAACCCCTGCAGACCGACGGTGTGCCTTGCTAACTTGGCGTGGTTCGGAGGCGTCGGACAGCCCACACTTCAGGGCTAAAAATAGGGATTAGGCAAAAAACTACCTGTTCACTACCTGTTAACAGGCAGTTAATTGGCACTAATCCCCTTCCCGCCTCGGGGAGGCGGCTCCCAGCACAGGTCGGGTACCCGCCTCCTGGGACATTGGCACGGAGGCGGGTTGGGGGTGGGATGGGTTCCTGCCCCCTGATTCTGCAATTTTCCCACCACTCCCGCCTCCAAATCCGCCTCCTCGTGGCTTGGAAAATCGAGCCCATCATCTCTGTGTGCAGCCCATCACCCTTCTTCTAAATGCCTCTCCATCGAGGTCTTCATCTGAGTACTGTGCAGCAGAACTCGCGCGCGAACACGCCCTCCAGGGAGCTTTCCCCCTGGTCTTGCTGCAGCCCACTTGTCCTTGGTGCATCACTCTGTGTAGATCCCGCTACTATACTAGCCTCTAAAGAACGTGTAATGCCAATATCTGAGCTGGTGCCTGTGGTTGAGACATGCAGTAACGTGGTGTGTTCTTCCTCCTCCTTTTCTCCCGCTTCGCTCTCTACAGTGCCTTCAGGGACAGTCTGTTCAGGTGTTTGTTGATTATCTGAAAGCATAAAGGCTCAAGAGTCAGGTTAAGGTGAGGGGAGGGGGTCAGGAAGGGAGAAATGCATGCATACTGTATGATTAGCTGGACATTGCGAAATGCTTGTTGGGGTGAGGGGGAAATGGGATGTGATAAGGATTAGGGATGAACGTATCGTTGTTGTCCCCAAGGGGGTCAACGTCGCCGGTGGCCACCTGGCGCCCAATAATCTCCAGCGTAGGCAGTGGTTGGGTGTCGGCTTGTCCCCTGCCTATGTGCTCCTGCTCCCTCCTGTTGTGAGCCACCTTAGCCTGCAAGAGAAAGGAAAGTGTGTGAGTGAGTGTGGTGCAATATGTTTGGGTGATGTGCCGTCACATTTGAATAGCTCTCATTATGTGCAAGTTGTGAGATGTTGGTGTGTGTGTTGGTAGGTAGAGATTGTTGGTGGGTGAGTGCTGGGGGTGTGGTACTTTGGGCTATGTCTGAAGACTGTGGTTCATTTGTTGAAGGATTCACTCACCCTGACCCCTGAGTGAGGTCATTAAATTTATTCCTGGACTGTGTGTGGGTCCTGGGGACCACAGTGCTGCCCGAGACATGCTGCGCTACCTCCCTCCACATGGTATGGAAGACTTGTGGCGAGGGTCTCTTGCCACTTTCCGGGTAGAGCACCACCCTCTATCTCTCCACAGCGAACACTAACGCTTGCAATGCTTGATCGCAGAATCTGCAGGCTCTCTCCCTGGGGTGTGGATCTGCCATGTGTACAGCTGCTTCAGTCCTCTGACTCCTTCTCCTTGACCTGCTGCTGATTGCACAGCCAGGAATACTGAGAATGAGGTTCTGCAGTATCAATGAACCACCCCTTTAAGAACTGAAGAAAGCCTGTGGCAATCATGACTTGCGATTAGTCTGCTCCTGATATTGGTCCACCCTTTGAGTGTAACGCCAATGAGCTTAAGACTTTAAGGCCTAGAAATTCAGTTGGCGCCGCGCCAGGGCTTTAGCGCCGGAAAGTTAGCGCCGGCGCTAAGTTCCCCTGCGCGCGCCAAAAATTCAGCAGCGCCGCGCCCAAACGGCTGCCGGCGCTACTGAAGGGTGTTTGCGCCTGAAAACTGGCGCTACGCGCCGCATTGCGGCGCTATTCCGGTGCTGCGGCGCCCGATGCGGTGCGGCAGGCTCGGGAAGTGCAGGCCTCCTCCTTCAGTTAAGGAGGAGCTGCCTGCACCCGCCCGCTGGCCGGTAAAATCGCCACAAAAATGAGCCCGGCACCTCGGGGAAGTGCCGGGCTCGCAGCCGAGAAGCATCTGTTCCGCGGGGGGGGGGGTGGGGGAGTCCGGGGAGGGAGGTGCAGGCAGGCGGCCGGCGGGAAAGCGGCCGGCCGCCGCTCCACCTTTATGCGCCGGCGCAAAGTCGTGTAAGACTCTGTTGCCAGAGTCTTAGTTGCGGCTGCCACGGGCGAGGCGGCCGCAACTGAATTTCGGCGCTGGGGCCCGTCGGCATGGCAACCGGGACGCTGCACACACCGATGACGTCATCGGTGCCGGCGCAGCGCTACCGGTCTACTGCCGATTCCAGGGCCCCAGGGAATTTTTAAACTGGCCATAACTCCGGCGCTAGGCCCTCCAGCGCCCCAAATGGGGCGCTAGGCCTACTGAATTTCTAGGCCTAAGACTTGAATTATCGCTCCAATCATTTCTATTTCTATTCTATTCTCCCAGTTTCTCAGTCGCATCTGTTCTGACGATGCCACCTTCCATACCAGTGCTTCCGATATGTCTTCCTTTTTCCTCAACCAAGGATTCCCCTCCACCGAGGTTGACAGGGCTGTCGATCGTGTCCGGCTCATTTCCCGCACTTCTGCTCTCACCCTTCCCCTCCACTCCAGAACCACGATAGAGTTCACCTTGTTCTCACCTTCCACCCACCAGCCTCCTCATTCAATGGATCATCCTCCACCATTTCCGCCATCTCAAGCATGATGCCACCACCAAACCCATCTTCCTCTCCCCTCCCCTTTCAGCATTCCGAAGGGACCGCTTCCTCTGCAACACCTTGGTCCACTCTTCAATCACCCCCAACACCCCCTCCCCTTCCCATGGCACCTACCTGTGCAAGATGTAATACTTGCCCGTTTGCCTCCTCGCTTCCCACTATCCCGGGCTCCAAACACTCCTTTCAGGTGAACAGCGATTTACTTGTACTTCTTTCAATTTAGTACACTGTATTTGTTGCTCATGATGCTCATAATTCTAATAGGTCTAAGAGCATTAAAAAAACAAGCCTGAAGGCTTTGTGTCTTAATGCGAGGAGCATTTGTAATAAGGTGGATGAATTGGCTGCGCAAATAGAGGTAAACGAATATGATTTGGTTGGGATTACGGAAACGTGGCTCAAGGATGGCCAAGACTGGGAACTCAACATCCAGGGGTATTCGATATTCAGGAAAGATAGGCAAAAAGGAAAGGGAGGTGGGGTAGCATTACTGGTTAAAGAAGGGATTAACACAATTGTAATGAAGGATATTAGCTCTGATGATGTGGAATCTGTATGGGTGGAATTGAGAAATACTGAGGGGAAAAAAACATTAGTGGGAGTGGTATATAGACCTCCAAACAGTAAGGCGGAGGTTGGGGATGGCATTAAAAGGGAAATTAAAGAAGCGTGCAGTAAGGGCACAGCAGTCATCATGGGTGACTTTAATCTACATATAGATTGGGCTAACCAAATTAGTAACAATACTGTGGAGGAGGAATTCCTGGAGTGTTTACGGGATGGTTTCCTGGACCAATATGTCAAGGAACCAACCAGAGATCCGGCCATCTTAGACTGGGTATTATGTAACGAGAAAGGATTAATTAGCAATCTTGTTGTACGAGGCCCCTTGGGTCGGAGCGATCATAATATGATCGAATTCTTCATTAAGATGGAGAATGAAATAGTTGACTCAGAAACTAGGGTCCTCAATTTAAATAAAGGAAACTACGATGGTCTGAGGAGCGAGTTGGGTAGGATTGATTGGGGAATGGCACTCAAAGGGTTGATGGTGGATAGGCAATGGCAAACATTCAAAGACCGAATGGATGAACTACAGAAGTTGTTCATCCCAGTTTGGCATAAAAATAAAACAAAAAAGGTGACTCAACTGTGGGTAACAAGGGAAATTAGGGATAACATAAGATCCAAGGAGAGGACATACAAATTGGCCAGAAAAAGCAATAATCCTGAGGATTGGGAGCAGTTCAGGATTCAACAAAGGAGGACAAAGGGATTAATTAAGAAAGGGAAAATAGAATATGAGAGTAAGCTTTCAGGGAACATAAAAACTGACTGTAAAAGCTTTTATAGATATGTGAAGAGAAAAAGATTGGTGAAGTCAAGCGTAGGTCCCTTGCAGTCAGAATCGGGGGAATTTATAATGGGGGACAAAGAAAAGGCAGACCAACTAAATAAGGGTTTGAAAATCCACAACCACGTTTTATTGGAGCCCTCTAAGGGCAAGGTGACCAAAATTGGATTGCCCTATACAGTTTAAAATCAACATTTTCAGCCAATGCAGTGGTCCCGAAAAGCATGCTGGGATATCTGAATACAGGGGACTGTGGCTCAGAAGCGAGCCATAGATGCCGGCCAATCGAAACAAAGTGCATTCTCAAAGGCCAATCAGGGGACTGAGTCGGGCCTGAAGCAAGGAAATCCCCGGCCAATGGGGACTACCCGGCCCAGGTTTGAATATGTGACTCACCCCTAATCGAGCTATGAGTACAGGCCATCATCACCTTAATCAACTCAGACTAGGGACAATAGTTTTGGGATCACTACAGTTAAGAGGTGGCCCAAAATAATCAAGTCCCAGGACTGACACAATGGGACAGCAGACTTGGAGGAGCCGATGTGCACTCAAAACAATACCCTGCCCTCACACTTGTAAACACCAATTTAATTGGGCGCGAAGAGGCCGAAATGGAATTGGGTATAAAATACAGAACCAAGAGATTATTAGGTGACCAGAAGAAAGAGCAGGAGAGCGAGTTAAGAAGCTGAGGGAGAGACGAGCTGGGGCGAACTACCATCTAAAGAACTCCAACCACGCTGATGAGAAGATCCACCATCAGGCCCCAGACTCAATCGGCATACTGAAAGTTTACTCCGCTACCAGACGGCGCAACATCACCGCAAGAAACCGCACCGTATACCAACTCCCGTCCCGGGGACATCAACAAGAAGACACCAACGACCGAAGTGGCTGTGGAAGACGGCATTCACTCCCGCTATTTCGGGAGCCTTTTCCATCAAGCACAAACCAACCAACAACAGCGACAACCCAACAACCGCACTCAAAATAGGCTGTGAGTATAATCCAGGGGCCTGCAACTGTCAGTCTAGTCTAGGTAGGAAAGTGGGTTGGTGGGATTGGACTTGGTAAAGTTAAAACAGTGTAAAACATTTTCGTTATGTCCGTTCTCTCCCATATTTTATTTATAGTTATAGAGTGTGTCTGTTTATTACGTTTGTAGTAGAACCAAATAAAATTGGCTGTCACCTGTTTTTTCCAAGGACTACTTGTCTCCGAGTGTCTATTTAAAGTGCATCGTTCTCCATCCAAATTCTGGAGTTAGAACCAGATAGGGGCATTAGGGCGCTTCGAACCCGCCAAACAAGGGAACAGCAGGCTAGAGAAAAAGAGAGAGGACTATAGGAGCCCTTGGACTCAGGAGTACCCCGCAGATTAGGTATAAACTGTGCGGGTCATCACCGTATTCTAGTCCTCCTCTATAAGCTGTTGTTCTCTATCTCCTTAGAGGGTGTTTAGTGACACCCGACCTGCAGGCTAACATAAGCTGCAAGGGTGTAAAGGAGGCAGAGGCCCAATACATTAACAGGCACTAAAGACCCCTGTAATTGGGCAGAAAATAAACCCCCTACAGGGAACATAAAAACTGACTGTAAAAGCTTTTATAGATATGTGAAGAGAAAAAGATTGGTGAAGCCAAGCGTAGGTCCCTTGCAGTCAGAATCGGGGGAATTTATAATGGGGAACAAAGAAATGGCAGTCCAACTAAATACATATTTTGGTTCTGTCTTCACAAAGGAGGACAGAAATAACCTCCCAGAAATATCGGGGAACATAGGGTCTGATGAAAGGGTGGAACTGAAAGAAATCAGTATTTGTAGGGAAATGGTGTTAGGAAAATTGATGGGACTGAAGGCCAATAAATCCCCAGGGCTTGATAATCTACATCCCAGGGTACTTAAGGAAGTGGCCCTAGAAATAGTAGATGCATTGCTGGTCATCGTCCAGAACTCGATAGACTCTGGAACAGTACCCATGGATTGGAGGGTAGCTAATGTTACCCCACTATTCAAAAAAGGTGGCAGAGAAAAAGTGGGGAATTATAGACCGGTAAGCCTGACATCGGTAGTGGGGAAAATGCTAGAGTCCATTATAAAAGATGTAATAGCAGAGCACTTGGAAAGCAGTGACAGGATCGGACAAAGTCAACATGGATTTACAAAAGGTAAATCATGCTTGCTTAATCTACTGGAATTCTTTGAGGATGTAACTGGTAAAATAGATAAGGGAGAACCAGTGGATGTGGTGTATTTGGACTTTCAGAAGGCTTTCGATAAGGTCCCGCATAAGAGATTAGCATGCAAAATTAAGGCACATGGGATTGGGGGCAAGATATTGACTTGGATAGAGAACTGGTTGGCGGACAGAAAGCAAAGAGTTGGAATAAACGGGTCGTTTTCCAAGTGGCAGGCAGTGACTAGTGGGGTACTGCAAGGATCGGTCCTAGGACCCCAGCTGTTCACAATATATATTAATGATCTGGACGAGGGAATTGGATGTAATATCTCCAAATTTGCAGACGACACAAAGCTGGGTGGGAGGGTATGCTGCAAGGAGGATGTCATGAAACTCCAGTACGATTTGGACAGGTTAGGTGATTGGGCAGAAACATGGCAAATGCACTATAATGTGGATAAATGTGAGGTTATCCACTTTGGTGGCAAAAACAGGAAGGCACATTATTATTTGAATGGCAATAGATTGGGAGAAGGGGAAGTGCAAAGAGACCTGGGTGTTCTTGTGCATCAGTCGCTGAAGGTAAGCATGCAGGTGCAGCAGGTGGTTAAGAAGGCAAATGGTATGTTGGCCTTCGTAGCAAGAGGGTTTGAGTACAGGAACAAGGATGTCTTGCTACAGTTGTACAGGGCCTTGGTGAGACCACACCTTGAATATTGTGTGCAGTATTGGTCGCCTTATCTGAGGAAGGACATTCTTGCCATGGAAGGAGAGCAGGGAAGATTCACCAGGCTGATACCTGGGATGGCAGGAATGACGTATGAGGAGAGATTGTGTCGATTGGGCTTATACTCACTGGAGTTTAGAAGATTGAGAGGGGATCTCATCGAAACCTATAAAATTCTGTCAGGCCTAGACAGACTAGATGCTGGAAGGATGTTCCCGATGGTCGGGGAGTCCAGAACCAGGGGCCATAGTCTAAGGATAAGGGGTAGGACATTTAGAACTGAAATGAGGAGGAATTTCTTCACCCAGAGAGTGGTGAACCTGTGGAATTCTCTGCCACAGAGGGCGGTGGAGGCCAGTTCATTAAATATATTCAAGAAAGAGTTGGATATATTTCTTAAGGCTAAAGGGATCAAGGGATATGGGGAGAAGGCAGGGACAGGGTACTGAATTTGAATGATCAGCCATGATCTCATTGAATGGCGGAGCAGGCTCGAAGGGCCGAATGGCCTACTCCTGCTCCTATCTTCTACGTTTCTATGTTTCTATGTCTCCTCTACATTGGGGAGACCAAACGCAGATTGGGTGACCGCTTTGCAGAACATCTCTGTTCAGTCTGCAAGCGTGACCCTGAGCTTCCGATCGCCTGTCATTTTAATTCTCTACCCCACTCCCACTCTGACCTCTCTGTCCTCGGCCTCCTACACTGTTCCAATGAAGCTCAACGTAAGCTCAAGGAACAGCACCTCATCTTTCGATTAGGCACTTTACAGACTTCCGAATTCAACATTGAGTTCAACAATTTCAGATCATAACCACCGCTCCGATTTTTCAGACAGCATGTGATGGTAATGATTCTGCTGTTGCCTCCTCTAGACCCATCTTTTGTTTCTTTATTTGTCCCATTACCATCCCCTTTTGCCTTGCATCCTCCCATCTTGCCTTGCCTCTGTACTTGCTTAAAACCTGTTACATCGCTAACCTTTTCCAGTTCTGATGAAAGGTCATTGACCTGAAATGTTAACTCTGTTTCTCTCTCCACAGATGCTGCGTGGCCTGCTGAGTATTTCCAGCATTTTCTGTTTTTATCTCAGGAAAGATATTTTGGTCTTGGAAGGGTTACAGTGCGGATTCACCAAAATGATAGCCGAGCTTAAAGGGTTAAATTATGAGGAAAGTTGCATAAATTTGGCTTGTATTTTCTTGAGTTTAGAAGGTTGAGGGGTGATCTAATCTAGGCGTTTAAAATGATAAAGAGATTTGATAGCCTAGATAGAGTGAGGTACAAATCAACCATGATCTAATTGAATGGTTGAACAGGTTTGAGGGGCTGAATGGTCTACTTCTGTTCCTACGATCCCAGCCGATATCCCGTCCCGAGAGCCACCTGAAATAGTAGGGAAAGGGACCAGTGCTAGTTATGGCACATCAAACAGTTCATCGTGTGAAGTGCTGTGACACCTTTCAAAGTGTTAAGGCATTGTATGAATGAAGTTGTTATCTTTACAATGTATGAGCCTGGACAGTGAGTGCTGGCAAGCTATTTTGACTGCAGAGAACCATGAATTAGCACAAGCCTAAACTTTCCAATACGAGTGCAATGTTGGCGTGAATGGTCAGAGGCAAATCTGAGATGTACTCAAACTGAAATGTGCTGTTTGCACTCAATGTCTCATTAGTATAGCTCCTGGTTTCGATTCAAATGGTTCAGGGAGCATGCTATGGTGGGAGTGGAAAATTGATCAAAAGTGAAGGGTTGGGGGCAAATAAAGGAGAGTGTCGGAAAAGGGTGAGAAAAATTCTGAAAACTTTAGGAAAGGCTCAAAAAGCATTTCAACCTATTAGCATCCTTTGCCAAGCCTAAAGCAGAGAGGATGAAGAAATGACAGGCCAAAGTGAAGTGAAAGAAGTCCCATGGTGGGCGTTTGTGTCTACAGGAAAGCAACAGAGTGGCCCAGCCGACAACCCATTGGTGAATGGTGAAGTGGAGGTGCTTCAAGAGATGGGTAGGAGGAAATTGGCCCTCTTTGTCACAGGTCAGCATTGCAGCATTCCTGCGAGAGGCAGGTTGTTTCTGTTGGATTTTCAGTATGGTAAGGCTGTGTTCGCATTGGTGAGACTGCATGGGACTACACCCAGTGGGACTACACCCAGTGGGACTACATCCAGTGGGACTACACACAATGGGACTACTCCCAGTGGGACTACATCTAGTGGGACTACACCCAATGGGGCTACACCCAGTGGGACTACATACAATGGGACTACACACAATGGGACTATATCCAGTGGGACTACATCCAGTGGGACTATACACAATGGGACTACATCCAGTGGGACTACATCTAGTGGGACTATACCCAGTGGCACTACACCCAGTGGGACTACACCCAGTTGGACTACACACAATGGGACTACACACAATGGGACTACATCCAGTGGGACTACACCCAGTGGGACTACACACAATGTGACTACATCCAGTGGGACTACATCCAGTGTGACTACACACAATGGGACTACATCCAGTGGGACTACACCCAGTGGGACTACACACAATGGGACTACATGCAGTGGGACTACATCCAGTGGGACTACACCCAGTGGGACTACATCCAGTGGGACAATTCCAGTGGGACTACATCTAGTGGGACTACACCCAGTGGGATTACACACAATGGGACTACATACAATGGGACTACATCCAGTGGGACTACACCCAGTGGGACTACACACAATGTGACTACATCCAGTGGGACTACATCCAGTGTGACTACACACAATGGGACTACATCCAGTGGGACTACACCCAGTGGGACTACACACAATGGGACTACATGCAGTGGGACTACATCCAGTGGGACTACACCCAGTGGGACTACATCCAGTGGGACAATTCCAGTGGGACTACATCTAGTGGGACTACACCCAGTGGGACTACACACAATGAGACTACATACAAATGGACTACATCCAGTGGGACTACACCCAGTGGGACTACACACAATGGGACTACATCCAATGAGACTACATCCAGTGGGACTACATCCAATGGGACTACATCCAGTGGGACTACACACAATGAGACTACATCCAGTGGGACTACACACAATGGGACTACATCCAGTGGGACTACATCTAGTGGGACTACACCCAGTGGGACTACACACAATGGGACTACATCCAGTGGGACTACATCCAGTGGGACTACACACAATGAGACTACATCCAGTGGGACTACACCCAGTGGGACTACACACAATGGGACTACATCCAGTGGGACTGCATCCAGTGTGACTACACACAATGGGACTACATCCAGTGGGACTGCATCCCATGGGACTACACCCCATGGGACTACACACAATGAGACTACATCCAGTGGGACTACATCTAGTGGGACTACACACAATGGGACTACATCCAGTGGGACTACACACAATGGGACTACATCCAGTGGGACTACATCCAGTGTGACTACACACAATGGGACTACATCCAGTGGGACTACATCTAGTGGGACTACATCCAGTGGTACTACACACAATGGGACTACATCCAGTGGGACTACACCCAGTGGGACTACATACAATGGGACTACATCCAGTGGGACTACATCCCATTGGGACTACACCCCATGAGACTACACACAATGGGACTGCATCCAATGGGACTACATCCAGTGGGACTACACACAATGGGACTACATCCAGTGGGACTACATCCAGTGGGACTACACACAATGGGACTACTTCCAGTGGGACTACACCCAGTGGGACTACACCCAGTGGGACTACACACAATGGGACTACACCCAGTGGGACTACACGCAATGGGACTACATCCAGTGGGACTGCATCCAGTGGGACTACACACAATGAGATTACATCCAGTGGGACTACACACAATGGGACTACATCCAGTGGGACTACACACAATGGGACTACATCCAGTGGGGCTACACACAATGGGACCACATCCAGTGGGACTACATTCAGTGGGACTACATGCAATGAGACTACATCCAGTGGAGCTACATCCAGTGGAACTACACGCAAGATTGGTGAGATTTGATAATCATTATGAGGGAGTGGCTAGACACTGGGAAGGTACCATTTGATTGGAAACAGGCTAATGTGGTGGTCATATTCAAAAAGGGTGACAAACCAGAACACTGGCAACCAAAGACTCATCTTACTTCTTACATCTTACTTCAATCATGTGTAAAATAATGACATTGAGACAATCCAAGTGAACTGTTGAAGTGCTCTATGACATATTGTACGCAAGACTTCCAAAAAAAATTGATAAAGTTCCACAAAAGGCTATTTGTTAAGGTCAAGCTGTGAGGATTCTGGTAAATCTTGAGCACGAGTAAGAAATTGGCTGAAGGTTATAAATCAACAGTACTTGCTAGAGGAGTTGTGATAGGAGCGGGGGTAAGTACTGTGAGGGAAGACGCCATATTTCAGAAAGATACACCATAATATGAACAGAATACTGATATTATTAATACATGATATACTGGGTTTAAAAGTCTGGAAAGCCTCGGAGACACAGGCTGCAAACAGAATACAGGCTCCTGAGATAAAGATCAATTGATAACAAAGTTGTAAAAACCACAAGCTTTGAAATGGGAATTAGTTAAAAATACTAAAACAATGAAAGATTGAAGCAAACCATTGATGCTTCCGAAAGGTCTACGGTTTGCAACCAACACAATGAAAAGACCCAATTAAGGTGTTAAAAACGAACACGTCGGAACAGAAACACAAACATTAAAAGAACCATGTGCCTTTGAAAAGATGACATCAAGTAAAAGAAACACCTGCTGGTCAAATAGTTTTTATGTTAAACTTGGATGACAGGAAACACGATTAAATATGCAACCAATTGAGATAGCTAGAAATGCATGAAACACTCTGGTCAAAGTGGCTTTAATTTATACATATAGTAAATATGATACCAACAAGAACACTTTGAAGATAAGACTTCTATAGATGCACCAAGCAATTACATTGTGTTTGTATTGAACTTGGAGCAGCACGGAGTCACAGAGCTCGATTTTGCCAGGCCCGAGGAGGCGGGATTGGAGACGTGTGAGGTGGTAAAATTGCAAAAAATGGCGGGCGGACCCGATCCCACCTCCATCCTGCCTCCGAGCAATTTTCCCAAATGCGTGTTTTCTGACTCCATTTCAATCCCGCCTCCAAGAGGCAGGATAGGCCCTTAAGGCCCTTAACAACCAGTTAAGTGCCTCTATAATCCCATTTTGAGAGGCCTTTCTGATTTTACCACTTTTCCCACGTCCTGCATGTCTCCTCTGGAACACACCAGTGAATCCTGGCGGCCTCACAAGTGGACTGCTTACTAGCAGCTGCAGCTCCACCATTAAAAAGGATTTTTCAGCAATCATCATTTGCAGGTGGCAGAACTTTGTCGTCTCAGGTCTGGGGGAACTTTTAGCAGGCATACCCATTGTTGTGGAAGTTTGGAGCCTGACACCCATCTCCAGTGTGACCTCCTGGGAATCCCCTCTCGCCACCTTGACTGAGCGCTTCCTCAACTGAGGCATATACCAGAAGCATGGGAACCATTTATTTCCTTTCCTCCTGGACATCAGATTCGGATGAAGACCAGCTGTGGCAGCAGCAGAACCATGAACAACAGCACCACCAACAGCAGCAGCAACAACAGGGGCACCAAGCTGCTGCTCACCCACCTGAAGCTGCACAGGCCAGAAGGCGCCAGCGTGCGACCACATTGCTGCCCAGGATGCATTCATCTTGGCCAGATTTGTTTAGCCTGCACAATCAAACAATTTTGCCTCGCACCTTCTTACCAGACCATCGACAATGGCCAAGAACCTACGGATTCCTGTCACTCTGACCACCATACTGACAATTGCAAGTCGCCCTAAGCCCTCAATGTGGAAATCCCATTAGCGAAATGACACACGCCATCAGTTTGCCATCAGAAATCTTTATGACAATAAGCAACTGATGGCTTTTCAAAATTAAACGCAACATTACACCCAAGTGACTACGGTAGCCAGTCTTACCATGGAGGTAGCCAGCCTTTACGTGTTGATGCGTTCATGCGCCAACGCCTCCAGAAAGGCTCTGCTCATGTTAGCGATGGACTCCTCCATTCGCTCCACACTCGCAGCGACCCTGGAGACAAAACCTGCCAGAGACTCCTGCACCTGTTCCTGGAGTTCCAGCACCGCTATCATTCTTGATGGACCCGGAGGCATAGGGTCGACATGCAGCGGAGCCGAGCTGGGAGCATCCTGCTCCCTCCAACGAGGATTCTCCGCTGCTGTCCTGTCTCCACCATCTGCTGATGCTCACTTGTGAGCTGTGATACACCAGGTGACAACTCTACTCTATGTCCCGAAGGTCCCACCGAGGTGTGAGTGTCTGCGCTGGTGCAGTGTGTGCTTAATTCTGCTGACGGAGCGCCCTCAGAGGCTGCAGCTTCCTCTGAGGAGTTTGGAAGCTCAGGCTATTCCTCCTGGACAGTGGGGACGGGGGCTCTCGATGGTCCTGTGGGGGAGTAAAGGAAAGAGTTAGAGAAGTGAGGTAAAGTTTGGTAAAGGTGTCATGCACATTGAATTGTGCAGATGATCATAAGTCAATCTGTTAGAGCATCAGAATCATTATCAGTCACTCATGCAATGTCAATGAGAGAGATACCAAACTACTCTGTCACCAGCTTGCTGTGATGCACCCGTGTGTCCGTTCCCCACTTGGGAAACGTCCTTGATCCCGGCAATTTCCAGGGCTGTCTCCTCCGAGGTGGTGAGCTGGGCTACTGAGGGTGGCCCTCCTCCTGTCCTCGCTCTTTCCCTCTTCTTGTTGGCTCTCTTTTCCTGCAATGAGGGACACAAGTGGAGTTTGAGTGAGAATGAAGGAGTGAGTGTAGAGATTCCATAGCATAGATGCTTAGAAGGAGACAAAGGGCCCTCCCTGTGTGTTGTAAGTTGTTGTCATTGCGTCACAGCAATAGGGAGTGTGAGGGCTGCATGGTAGAATAGCTAAGTGAATGTGACCATAGAGAGAGAGGGAATGGGTAAGGGTGCAGGGATGTCAGTGTCAAGTGGGATGTGGAGGAAAAGGTTGGCAAAGCAGAGTGCTGGTGAGGAGAGGCGATGGGGATGAGATTGAGGGTGATGAGAAAGTCATACTCACTTTTCCTGTGCGGAGAAGGTCATGAAACCTCTTCCTGCACTGCAACCAGGTCCTGCGGCACATAGAGATGGCATTGACCTCCTGGGCCACTTGCAGCCACACAGCTTTAGTCTGTTGTGGTGGCTTTTTTCTCCCTGAGGAAGGGAAGAGCACCTCATTATTAGATCTTGCTCCCTGCACCAGAGCATGGAGAGAGGGCTCATCAAAGCGAGGTGCACACTTTTGCTTGCTGGTGGACATGGTCGGTAAATGAAGTCCTTCGTTTCCAGTCTCCAGAAGAAGCAAGGCTGCTTGCAGGCCTTAAATCCAGCAGTACTGATGACGTCATTGGAGGCTACTTTCAGGACAGAAAGGCTAATTGGGCCAGGGGTTCCCAGATGCTGGAAATCAAGTGCCCAATTAGGGGAAAATCGCACTTTTTTCCCACTTCACATCGGAGTCAGGGTCATGACACAAAAACCACGTGACCCGCCCCAGCCCGACCCCAATGGCAAAATCGAGCCCACAATGTCTGCTAAAAACCAGTAAAGCCAATATTAAGAATTGAATGAAAGAATCTTCGATAAGAATGGCATCAAACAGAAACCATAGCTGTCATATTGTTTTTATGAAGGTTTCTGAAACACCTAAAGGTAGAGACATAATTATGCATGCAATAGTTGAATTGATAATAGATACGAAGCATTCAACAGAGGTCTCAATAAAGACAATTAGCTGACATCAGCAGAGAACTTCAAAGAATAAACTAAAACAAAAAGAGTATAAAACATAGACCTTTTCAACAGAAAGGCAGAACTCGCTGAACAGGCCAAGCATTTCTCAACTTCACAGACACGCTCTGTAGGTTTTTAACTATGAGTCTCGGGTAATCAAAGTAATTGATTTTGGTGGATGTTCTGGATTTAGAAATAAGTAAGAAAGGTAATGAAACAAAGATTTGAAAATAAGGATCTCTGAGAAATAAGAAATGTAAGATATCTGTATTTTGAATTGTTAATGTTGCGACTGACTCAACAGCTGTTAAATGAATGTCGGCTCTTAAATAAAACTATATATTTTTAGACTTGTCTCAAAGACTAATTCTGTATAAACTCGCGAACCCAAATTCTGTACACTCTTTTGTGAAGAGTTGCAGAATTCTGGGGGAGTATTCTGGCCCTCATAATATCCAGAAGGTTACAGTCTAGTTCAACTTATTAAATGTACTATCTGGAGGACGGTAGCATCTTCAGTTGTTCCTTTCCTTTAGGGAGAGATAGCCTGAACCTTTTGACCCATTTAAGAATCTTATGGAATTCGACTATCTCTAACTTAAGTTGAAGGTGAACACCTGGGGAATACGCCTGATCTGGGATAGCCCGGGAAGGGCTAGGACTTGTAATTATCCCTTCAGATGGTGCCCAACGTGGGGCTCGAGTTGATACAGAACCTATACTTATATTTATATCTATATCCTGTAGGAATAGGGGGGGGGGTTATTCTGGGGTTATTGTCTCTGGCCAGTCAGAAGTATCTGAGCTGCTCCAGAGCCCCGTGTGGTTTTGAATCGTTCCCCTTTTCTGGTTCTGACCACCGGACTTATTCAGTAGCGATGTAGACAAAACGAGACTAGTGGTTGGGTGCAAAGAAGACCAGTATTTATTGAAATAAAAAGAAATAAATAGAAAATAATCAATACAGCACACCTTTGCTGCCAGAGCTCCTGAAAGCTCGGAGCTGTGGGTGGCGGTCGTGGGACCTCTGATTCCCTGACCAACCTTGTTTTGGGTGTTGCCTGTGGGACGGTTCTATTCGGGTTGCCGCTAAAATCCGAATGACTTGTCTTTGGGCTGATAAGACATATCATCCCCTTTGCCCTCTTTAAAGCCATATTCAAGCTTTTTATCTCTTCCCTACAGGGGCCATGATCTGCTTCCTCAAACCCTTGGTCGCAGGCCAGCTTATACACTGCCTTTACCTCCCTAACCTTTTCCTCCTGCTCTTTCACTTCTTGTATGAGGCGGGCGTTCTCCTCCCACACCCTCATCTCATTGCTCTTGGCCTCTGCAACTAGGCACTTCAGGTACTCTAATTCGTACCTCATGTGGCTTTTGCCCTCACAAAACTGGACCACCAGGCACTCTATCTTGGCCTGGTATTCTTCAATCTCCCTTTCCTTATCCCAACTCTCTGCTCTAACTTCCCTAAGCCTGCGGGAACCTAACCACAAACAGATCAGTGGGATAAAAAGAAACCCAATAACTGCTGCTCTCTCCAGACCCAAACCACCATCTGCTACATCGCATACTGTTGCCGACGGTCCTGCCGTGCTCGACATTTTGTAGAAATGGGGGGGGGGGTTATATTCTGCGGTTATTGTCTCTGGCCAGTCAGAAGTATCTGAGCTGCTCCAGAGCCCCGTGCGGTTTTGAATCGCTCTCCTTTTCTGGTTCTGACCGCCGGACTTATTCAGTAGCGATGTAGACAAAACAAGACTCATGGTTGGGTGCAAAGAAGACCAGTATTTGTTGAAATAAAAAGAAATAAATAGAAAATAATCAATACAGCACACCTATGTTTAATACAGCACACCTTTGCTTAATGCAGCATGCCTTTACTTACTAGGGGAGGAGAAAACGGACATATAGAGGGAAAAGTGACTAAAATTACAATTTAACAAAAATTCCCCTTAATTCCCGCCCCTTATACCTATGTAGGTTGCCTTGTAATGGGTCAGAAAATTTATGCTCACCAGTGAACGCCTGCTCTGTGCTCCTGCGGTCTTATTCTTCACTGCCCCGAAGTAGAGGTACCCCAGTATTCAAAGTAACTGCTGGTATTCCACTTCTTTGGGCGGGCTACTGCTTGTAGACAGGGCACGGAGGCGAGGCTACAGCGAGAGAGAGAATGGCTTCCCGAAAGACTATCTTTATACCCCATTGGGAGCCATTGTCTTCGTGCCCAAATCTGGATGTATCTGGGCTATACAAAAGGGATCGATCTGTCCCCATTGACTGTAATGGGTTTGAATGTATTACCCATTCATTTTAACTGGTTGGTGCTTCATACAAAATGTCTCAGGCATCCTTAAGTGTTGAGTCAACATCACTCAAGTGGTTTGTAAACAAAGCATTGTCCTGCGGTCACCGCCCAACTGCAATTGATGACAGAGTTAAGTACTTAAGCCTTTGAGTCAACATTGTAGAGAGTTCTGTAAACAAACATCCTTTGTCCTGTGGGTGAAACTTCCTAAACTGCAGTTGATTGACAGTTTCAAGTACTTCATGCATACACACAGGCTGGTGATTTTTTTCCTTTTGTCAGCCAGCGATTTAAGATATACAGCCAGGCTGTCCTTTGTCTTCTGCCACGAGGTCTGACAGCCATTTTGATACCCTGGTTTTCTTTAAGGTATTTTCCACCCAGGTTTTCTTTAATCAAAAATAATCTTGGGGCTGTAGAAATTTTCTGAAATTCTAGCAAACCTTACAGTCCCCCATCGGATACTAAAACTTGCTTGTAGTATCCTGTTCAAAGGTGAGCAATAATTTCTGACCCCCCCACAAACAACCTTCCCTTATACTTATCTATATCTATCTTTGATCCTCCCGACACCTCCATCCCTCTTACCCAGAGAGAATCGCAGTACACGGTAGGCATCTATCAACAGAAAAACATGATTGGTTACAATAATTCAAACACGGAGGGGTCCAATGCCCCTGCACCACTGAGTACTTACAATAATTCAAGCATGGAGCGGGTCCAATGCCCCTGCACCACTTGTGACATAGTTTTAACACGATACAATATCTTTAATGGGATTACCACCAAGCCAAAACATATCTGTTAAAAATACAAATGGAAAAAAACAAGCTTCCTTTTCTTTTTTTTTATAATGCAATTGCCTGACACATTAATAAATGGTACCATTCTACAGCCATAAATGTATTTCAAATTTCCACAATCTGCAAACACAACAATTCACTGGCATATGCAAATTTTCAATTGACTCCAAACAAATAGTACAATCCCACAGTTAGGAACTAAATTCACACATTATTTCCTTTGGAGTTGGGACCAGTACATAATACAAAATACAAAATAATTAACAAGCTTTTTGTAAACTCTTAATCTTAATTGGGATTTCCAATAACAGTTTAATTGCTGTGGGCATCTGCCTCCTGCAGACCCCTCCCTCCGTGGGCTAGGGGTGCTCCCTTCCTCGAGCATCCAAAGACACAATGGTCCTCTGTACCTTCCGGAACTCTGAAAAAGACTAAAAAAAAATCTAGCCAGGTCCCCTGGCTCGGGGGAATGTGATTGGGTCCCGTGGCCTCGACTCACATAGACAACACTCTGGAACGGTACCATGCTTAAAACTTATACTCTAATAATTAACACTACCGAATTGCAATATAAAATTTAAATGAACACATTCTAACTTAATCCTCTATACACGTTACTTGAACAAAGTTATATACAAGTGCCGCCCATCTCCGGGTGGCCAGCCTAATCCCTGTTTGGGCTGCCACAGGCTGCTCCCTGTGGCGTGGCTGGACTGATCCCAACTTCTTGTCCCTCGCAGTTTATGGCTGCTGGTTGGGGACTTCTGTCTTTTGACTTCTCCCTGACTCGGGAGGCTGCCCTATTCCACTGGAAAGCTGGTGACCATACCTTCTTGGGCTGGGGTACCTGAAGAGACCTCCTATGGAATGTCGTTGGTGGGGCTACCCTGGCGAGCGGACCTTTAGCTCGGGTCACAGTCCTTGCTGTCTGGGGACCTTCGCCCTCGGGTCCCTCCCTTCCCAAACCCGGGCTGGGGACAGGCAACCCCTCACCACCGGCTGCCGGTGGCTGAGAGTCTCCTCCTTCAGGTCTAAAACTTGGTTCAGGCTCCTGCCTGGAGTCCCACAAGAGAGGGGGAATTGCTCGTGCCAAGTGCTGGGGAACTTCTCCTCTCATGCACGCGACTGCGCCTGCGTGTGCAGTCTGTGTGAGTGTACGCGCTGCAGGCTGAGGATTTCTATTCTCAGGTTCAATCCCAGCTGCCCGTTTCCCTGCCTCCGGCTTAAACAACCTGCATTGTTTAATATAACTGGCAGCCTGCCAGTAACCCTGTTCGAAATCCTTTTCCCTTACCAGGGCGGCCTTAAAGGCGGAATCTTGGGCTTGGACCTGCTTTTGGTCCGGGGCCAAAACTATCCCCTGTGTGCCTCCCTTGTCCCGGATTGCTGCTACCGGGCCTGCTCTACAGGGGTCCCAGAACTCTCCTTCCCTGTCCCCCTGCTTAAACAACTTACACTGGCCATGAATGGCTCCTCCCCTAACACAAGCCACAGCGCCTGCCTGTGCAGCCTGTGAGCTTGTACCCACTGTGGGCTGAGGATTTCTGACCTCAGGTTCAATCCCAGCTGCCTGTTTCCCTGTGGGTCCCATTAAGCCAAATGGGACCTTGTTAGGCCGGGATGAATTGGTCAGGTCTTCCGAGTGGACCACCATGCTGGAAGCTCCAATGTCCACCGAATATCTCCCCTGCCCCGTCTTCACCCCCATCTTAACATAGGGCCTGCTCCCCTCAGCATTTTCGCAGGGACACAGGTCAGCAGGCTGCGCTGGCTCTAGTCATTGCTGGGAGTGGGTTGGGGCAGACGGGGTCAAAGCACCGGTGGTGGCTGCTACTCTCCCCTGGCCAGTCAGAAGAGACCGTAGGGACTGTAAAAATGACTCGACTGTGGCGGGAGGGATAGCTGGCCCTGCCTTTTGTGCTAGGGCTGTGGGATCCTTTCCCTTGTTATCCTTCCAGGGATTCTTACAGTCTTTTCCCCAGTGACCGTCTTTCCCGTACCCATAACAATTTAACCTGGGAGGGACGGTCCCCCTCCTGGTGCCACTCTTTCTTACTCTGGCTCCCAGGTTTAACCTCATGGCATCAACGGGCGGACCGTACCTCCGTTGTCGGAGGGGTTACACTGGTCCTGGTCCCGGCCTATCTAGCGGGGCCTGCTGTGCTTCCTCTACCACCTCATCCTCCACCACCCTTTGCTGCCAGAGCTCCTGAAAGCTCGGAGCTGTGGGTGGTGGTCGTGGGACCTCTGATTCCCTGACCAACCTTGTTCTGGGTGTTGCCTGTGGGACGGTACTATTCGGGTTGTTGGTAAAATCCGACTGACCTAGCTTCAGGCTGATAAGACATATCATCCCCTTTGCCCTCTTTAAAGCCATATTCAAGCTTTCTATCTCTTCCCTACAGGGGCCATGATCTGCTTCCTCAAACCCTTGGTCGCAGGCCAGCTTATACACTGCCTTTACCTCCCTAACCTTTTCCTCCTGCTCTTTTACTTCTTGTATGAGGCGGGCGTTCTCCTCCCACACCCTCATCTCATTGCTCTTGGCCTCTGCAACTAGGCACTTCAGGTACTCTAATTCGTACCTCATGTGGCTTTTGCCCTCACAAAACTGGACCATCAGGCACTCTATCTTGGCCTGGTATTCTTCAATCTCCCTTTCCTTATCCCAACTCTCTGCTCTAACTTCCCTAAGCCTGCGGGAACCTAACCACAAACAGATCAGTGGGATAAAAAGAAACCCAATAACTGCTGCTCTCTCCAGACCCAAACCACCGTCTGCTACATCGCATACTGTTGCCGATGGTCCTGCCGCGCTCGACATTTTGTAAAAATGGGGGGGGGTTATATTCTGCGGTTATTGTCTCTGGCCAGTCAGAAGTATCTGAGCTGCTCCAGAGCCCCGTGCGGTTTTGAATCGCTCTCCTTTTCTGGTTCTGACCGCCGGACTTATTCAGTAGCGATGTAGACAAAACAAGACTCATGGTTGGGTGCAAAGAAGACCAGTATTTGTTGAAATAAAAATAAATAAATAGAAAATAATCAATACAGCACACCTTTGCTTAATGCAGCACACCTTTACTTACTAGGGGAGGAGAAAACGGACATATCGAGGGAAAATTGACTAAAATTACAATTTAACAAAAATTCCCCTTAATACCCACCCCTTATACCTATCTAGGTTGCCTTGTAATGGGCCAGAAAATCTATGCTCACCAGTGAACGCCTGCTCTGTGCTCCTGCGGTCTTATTCTTCACCGCCCCGAAGTAGAGATACCCCAGTATTCAAAGTAACTGCTGGTATTCAACTTCTTTGGGCGGGCTGCTGCTTGTAGACAGGGCACAGAGGCAAGGCTACAGAGAGAGAGAGAATGGCTTCCCAAAAGACTATCTTTATACCCCATTGGGAGCCGTTGTCTTCGTGCCCAAATCTGGATGTATCTGGGCTATACAAAAGGGATCGATCTGTCCCCATTGACTGTGATGGGTTTGAATGTATTACCCATTCATTTTTACCGGTTGGTGCTTCATACAAAATGTCTCAGGCATCCTTAAGTGTTGAGTCAACATCACTCAAGTGGTTTGTAAACAAAGCATTGTCCTGCGGTCACCGCCCAACCGCAATTGATTGACAGAGTTAAGTACTTAAGCCTTTGAGTCAACATTGTAGAGAGTTCTGTAAACAAACATTCTTTGTCCTGTGGGTGAAACTTCCTAAACTGCAGTTGATTGACAGTTTCAAGTACTTCATGCGTACACACAGGCTGGTGTTTTTTTTCCTTTTGTCAGCCAGCGATTTAAGATATACAGCCAGGCTGTCCTTTGTCTTCTGCCACGAGGTCTGACAGCCATTTTGATACCCTGGTTTTTTTAAGGTATTTTCCACCCAGGTTTTCTTTAATCAAAAATAATCTTCGGGGCTGTAGAAATTTTCCGAAATTCTTGCAAACCTTACAATCCATGTTGTAGATTGTTAAGTATAGAAGGAATCTTTACTGACAGTGGTTCTAAGACCCATATTTAAATCTCTACTGACGACAAGACCCTGATCAGGCCTTGTAGAATGTAAATCAGAACTCCCTCAAAATACCATTGAGGTCTAGAAGCTTTGTGTAAAGTTCATATGAAACCCTAACCGAGGTTAGGTCCTGACAAAATACTAAGCCATAACTGAGGTTAGGCCTTGAAGAAATGGCAAATCCTGTCGGAATTGGCCAAGTTTTTTTATTTGAAAATTTAAACAAATGCTTTATTAGAGGAAATAATCCTATCCCTGTACCTTCAGAAAAATAAGTGATAATTTTTGAAAAAGAAGGCTTTGATGCCGAAGGAGCCATTAGAACTCATGGCATGATTAATGTTGATCCCCAGAACCAGGGGATACAGAATATCCTGTGGGATAATCAAACGAATACTCCAAATCCAATAAATTCCTTAACGATAAGGTGCACACCTGCACAATTGGGAGGCCTAATGAATGGTGTCCAACAAGGTGGTGGCAACAATGGCCGAATAGCAGGACCCAGAGCAGCCTATGCTCCTGGGGGCCATGGATTCTGGTTAAGGTGGCAAACTCATGATGAAATAAATGACAACAATCTTTGAGAAAACTATAGACAGCTTAGAATCCATTATGATCAATGCCGACAAGCACTAGCTCACTCTTATCTAAATGCTGGAGGTGCTATGATTAATGGGCCAGTAAACCAACCCCAGCAACCACAAATTGCACCCCTAGGTCAAGTAAACCTGAGCTCTATCTACACAATGTGTGGTAGACCAGGAAACTCCAGCCAGGAAAAAACCTGCTGGATTCTAACTAACCTTGATAAATTGGAAACCTGTTTTCAAAATTGGAATGATCAACACCTGAGGCAACTACTGCAAATGATACTAAGTTCAGACTTAATACCCCCATTAAACCAGTGCAACAACTGGGTTCAAATATACACTTATGTTCTCACGGCAACTCAGGGTGGGCATGTAATGGGTTCAATCAAGGAAATACTCACTAATACAGCCACAACTAAAGGGCTGGTAGCTGCCAACAGATTAGGCAAAGTACTTACATAGGATAATTGGGACATTGTTCATGGTTGCCTGGCCAATCAATGTCAAAATACAACCCTCAAACTTGCCTGTGAGGGTGCTCTAAATGATTATCGAGATAACCAACAAAGATGGGATAATGTCAATCACATTATCCAATCAAATCATGACCTCTTAGGTCTACCCCAAACTAAACCTATAATGAGATCAGAAACTAGGGATAAAAAAAATGAAGAAGGTACCTTTGGTATTCAGACAGAAGGACTGTATAGACCTAAGTCTCAAGTCCACCCTGCCCAGACACAATCTCATGGCTCGGGACCCCCAAGAGGGTATTCCAAAAGGTTTACACCCCAAACCTGCCCACAATATGAGACAGATTTCTCCCCAGAAAGATGGGATAGATGAGGGGCTAGATCTCGAAAGGAAAGCGAAGGACAGTGGACTCCCTATGGGGACAGCTTTTACACTGGCCAAAGTTATCAAAGAGCCATGGGAGGGTACCGAGAAAACTGAAATTGAGATCAAAAAGATTCCCGGCAGAACCAACGTCCACCTCAACAGGAGGATCATCAAGAAAGTAAACAGTCCGATAAACCCCATCAGGGATCTGGAAAACATGAAATCCCCAAGAGGGAGGAATGAAAATCAGTTAAAATAATTAAAGGTAAAGCAGCAAATGAACCTCAGCATCTTGAGGCCTGGCACCCAGCCAGGGCCTTTTGAATTCCTCTATGCTTTGGCAACCTTGCCCACAAATGAACACAGCTTGATTGAACTTGTCCAGAAGGGGGAGGTAAAGACCGCCTCGAGCAACTCATTAATAAATACTATCATTACCTACAAAGCCATCCAAAATTAATGTGGAAAGATAGAATATCTCTCCATCATGGAGGATGATAATATGGAGGAGAGAATCAGACAAATACTTATGAGACCGCTTACAGAATACCAACAAGTTATAGATACATAGATACATAGAAGATAGGAGCAGGAGTAGGCCATTCGGCCCTTCGTGCCTGCTCCGCCATTCGATGAGATCATGGCTGATCCTTTAATTCAGTATCCCGTCCCCGCCTTCTCTCCGTAACCCTTAACCCCTTTTGCCCGTAGAAATATATCTAATTCCCTCTTAAATATATTTAATGAGCTGGCGTACACTGCCCTCTGTGGCAATGAGTTCCACAGGTTCACCACTCTCTGAGTGAAGAAATTCCCCCTCATCTCTGTCCTAAATGGTTTAGCCCTTATCCTTAAATTATGTCCTCTAGTTCTGTTCTCACCCGCCAAGGGAAACATTCCTTCTGCATCCAGTCTGTCTAGACCTGTCAGAATTTTATACACTTCTATGAGGTCCCCTCTCAATCTTCTAAACTCCAGTGTGTACATCCCTAAACTACATAGTCTCTCCTCATAGGTCATTCCCGCCATTCCTGGTATCAGCCTGGTGAATCGCCGCTGCACCCCCTCCATGGCAAGAACATCCTTCCTCAGATGAGGCGACCAAAACTGTACACAGTACTCGAGGTGTGGTCTCACCAGTGCCCTGTACAGCTGCAGCAAGGTATCCCTGTTCCTGTATTCTAACCCTTTTGCTATGAAGGCCAGCATACCGTTTGCCTTCTTGACCGCCTGTTGCACCTGCATGCTCGCCTTCAGTGACTGGTGTACAAGAACACCCAGGTCTCTCTGTACTTCCCCCTCTCCCAATCTATTGCCATTTAAATAATAATTTGCCCTCCCGTTCCTGCACCCAAGGTGGATAACTTCGCACTTGTCCACATTATAGTGCATCTGCCATTTATCCGCCCAATCGCCCAGTCTGTCCAAATCGCTCTGGAGCTTCCTGGTCTCTTCCTCTGAGCCCACCCCCCCTCCTAGTTTAGTGTCGTCTGCAAATTTGGAAATGCTGCATCCGACTCCCTGATCCAGGTCATTAATGTAAATTGTGAACAGCTGGGGGCCCAGGACAGATCCCTGTGGTACCCCACTTGTTACTGCCTGCCATTCAGAAAATGAGCCGTTTATTCCAACTCTCTGTTTTCTATCTGACAGCCAGTTCCCTATCCACGCCAAAACTTTCCCCTTTATCCCATGAGCCTCAATTTTCCATGCTAATCTTTTATGTGGGACCTTATCGAAGGCCTTTTGGAAGTCCAGGTACACCACATCTACTGGCTCTCCCCCATCTATTCTACCAGTTACTCCCTCAAAAAATTCCAATAGATTAGTCAAGCACGATTTACCCTTTGTAAATCCATGTTGACTCTGTCCTATCCTGTCCCCATTTGCTAAGTGCTCCGCTATTTCATCCTTAATGATGGACTCCAGCATTTTGCCCACAACTGATGTAAGGCTTACAGGTCTGTAATTACCTGCTTTTTCCCTACCCCCCTTTTTGAATAGTGTGGTAACGTTAGCTACCCTCCAATCCATCGGCACTGTTCCCGAGTCTAATGAATTCTGAAAAATCATCCTTAGTGCATCCGCTATCTCTAGGGCCACCTCCTTCAGTACCCTAGGATGCATGTTATCAGGCCCTGGGGATTTGTCCACCTTCAATCCCTTTAGCTTCCTTAACACCATATCCTTAGAGATATTGATTTGCGTCAGTTCCTCCTTTGCCAATGTCCCTATTTTTCCCGATATCCCAGGGAGGTTTTTTGTGTCTTCCTTCGTAAAGACTGACCCAAAGTATGCATTTAGTTGATCTGCCATTTCCTTATTTCCCATTATATATTCCCCCGTATCTGACTGCAATGGACCAACTTTGGTTTTCACCAGTCTTTTCCTTTTGATATATTTATAAAAGCTTTTGGAGTTAGTTTTTATATTTTCCGCCAGCTTGTTTTCGTAAGCTATTTTGCCCCTCTTGATCATGCCCTTTGCCCTCCTTTGCTCTATCTTAAACTGTTCCCAATCTTCCGCTCTGGCGCTTTTTTTGGCTATTTTATACGCCCTATCTTTGGATTTTATGCTGTCTCTAATTTCCCCTGTTATCCACGGTTGAGTCACCTTTTTAGATTTCCTTTTATGCCAGATTGGTATAAACAATTTTTGCAATTTTGTCATTCTATCTTTAAATGTTTGCCATTGTTTATCTACCTCCAGTCCTCCCAGGAACGTTGTCCAATCAGACCTACTCAGTTCCCGTCTCATGGCATCATAATTCCCCTTGTTTAAATTCAGGACCTTAGTCTCTGAGTCAATTTCTTCGCTCTCCATTTCGAGTGAGAAATCGATCATGTTATGATCGCTCTGACCCAAGGGTCCCCGTACAACAAGATTACTGATTAGTCCCTTCTCATTGCACAGTACCCAGTCCAATATAGCCTGTTCCCGAGTTGGTTCCTCGACATATTGATCCAGATAACCATCCCTTAAACACTCAAGGAATTCCTCCTCCTCATTATTTACTGTGATGGATCATCAATGATGATTAAAAAAGAGACACCCCAACAATCCTCAGCGAGAATGGGGATAGTAGTAGGGACTTTTCGAGATTCCTATTCTTTATATCCAAAAGAATTACGGTCTAAATCCCTTGGCCATAAGACAGCGCAATATGCAGAAGCCACAGCATTATGGTATGTTTTAAAGAAAGCAGAAATTATTAAACCCACACTGTGGGAAGATATTCGCCAGTCGAGAATGGAGAAAAAGAATAATCAGGTGATTCGTATAAATGGGCATGCCACTGGAACAGTACACTCAAAAGGAAAAAGCCTTACAGATGAACAAGTGAAATGTTCGGTCTGCATGACACCCCCTCGAGAGGGACCTGCCAATGTTAGTGTAATCACTAGGGCAGAACGGGCAGCTAATCAAGATGAGGAACTGATTCAGCTATTAGACCCAATAACAGAGAATCCACCAGAATGTCCACCAAGGTAGTTTTACTCGGAAACCCCTATGGGTATTGTACTAGTTAAGTTGCCCAAAGGAAACCGAGAAGTACCCCCGAGCCACAAACGAGAGCAGCTTGTAAAAGAAGCTCACAAGGGCATAAGTCAATCATATTGTAGTGCCAGAATAACATTCTGCAAATTGACCCTCTTATATTGGTGGCCAGGCATGCTTAAAGCCTATAAAATATAGTTGGCAAATTGGGAGCCAAGCTATATGACTAATAAGTCATCACTAAATTAAGCCACCACCATTGGCTCCTGTGAAAGCTGATGAGCAAATGGGAAAATTCTTTACTGACTTTATTTGACCAGTTCCCCCATTTTGGGATATAGACATGTTCTCATTTGTGTGGATGGATGCACTTCCTTCTGCTGACTGGTCCCCACAAAAACTATTGCAGAAAACGCACTCGCCAGAGCTATTTCTGATATAATTACTGCAGCTGGTGCACCCAAAATCTTGCACTCCGATTAAGGCGGAGCCTTTGTCTCTAAGGTCTTTAAAGACTATTGCATATTGCAAACAAAGGGGGATTGGGTTAGAGCACAGCACGCCACATCATCCGCAATCAGCGGGGCTGGTGGAATGTAAAAAATCGGGAAGTAATAAAGTTATTGGTCAAACTGTTGAGAATCAGGGAAATAAGTGGACCACCAGCATTCCGGAAGTAAAGCTATCACTCAATAATGTGCCCACATCTGCATCAGGGACAGTGTCCCCTAAGAAACTCCATATTATCTGATGTATGGGATTGAGATGCATACACTGTTTACCCATAGTTTTTTCATTGCCTCTACACACTGAGTCCTTGACCCGACAACGACAGTTAGATAAAAAAAAGTAACAGAGGAGATTAATCGAATTGATCAGAGGATAAGGGAAGCAAATAGGCAGAAAAAATTGACAAATAAAGTATGGCAACCCATAGTAAGAGAATGGGTACAGGAAAAGAAGTTCGAGCAGAAACCTGGTTTAAGACTGAAGTGGAAAAATCCTGTTCAAATACATTCTGTTATTAACGAAAGAACAATTCATATACATATTAACCAGCCGAATGGCAAGTATATTTTAAAAAATGTCTCCATAGACAATATCAAAAGATGTCCTGAAGGATACTGAAAAGGAGGAACAATACAAGGTGCAGTCGTACACTTGTCTTTAAAGACCCAGCTTGGAGTACGACACAGGAAATGGGTACGATCGAATTACTGATGACGGGAAGTCAGATGGTGTCACCGACACTTCTACACGTTGCTTGGCAACGTATCAGGAATTGGATTTGTGAAAAGCAACAACCAAAACAAGGAAAGATCAATGAGTTTACTTCAGCGAAGGAGGAAGACACCACGGATAAAAGAAGGAATCAACTGAATGCATGGCAAGGCCTTTACCACAACACGCATCTGTACACACGCTGGATCAAAGGAACAACGTGTAAAGCTTTAACTAGTTTCAACTGATGTTTTCTTGACTCATATGGATAACTCATCTCTACGGAACGTACGTCTGCCGATTGGACATTCTAAGGAGATTGTTGTTTCACTAATAGCATGACTATGTACTTATCATCTGTTTAAATTGTGTACAATTTAAAATAAGACAAAACATTGTCCTAGGATGACTTCAAAGGAATTTTCATGTAACACATGATCGTGCATCTCGTGAACTTAATATGCTATTGTAAACTCATGAGTATCATTGACCAAACTCTGCCCTGATGTTATGAGCGCATCTTTTGGTCAAGAAGGGGGTGTGAGGGAATACACCATATTTCAGAAAGATACACCATAATATGAACAGAATACTGATATTTATATAATACACGATATACTGGGTTTAAAAGTCTGGAAAGCCTCAGAGCCATAGGCTGCAAACAGAATACTGACTCCTGAGATAAAGATGAGTTGATAACAAAGTTGTAAAAACCACAAGCTTTGAAATGGGAATTAGTTAAAAATACTAAAACAATGAAAGATTGAAGCAAACCATTGGTGCTTCCGAAAGGTCTACGGTTTGCAACCAACACAATGAAAAGACCCAATTGAGGTGTTATAAACTAACACATTGGAACAGAAACACAAACATTAAAAGAACCATGTGCCTTTGAAAAGGTGACATCAAGTAAAAGAAACACCTGCTGGTCAAATAGTTTTTATGTTAAACTTGGATGACAGAAAACACGATTAAATATGCAACCAATTGAGATAGCTAGAAATGCATGAAACACTCTGGTCAAAGTGGCTTTAATTCAAACATATAGTAAATATGATACCAACAAGAACACTTTGAAGATATGACTTCAATAGATGCACCAAGCAATTACATTGTGTTTGTATTGAACTTGGAGCAGCATGGAGTCACAATGTCTGCTAAAAACCAGTAAAGCCAATATTAAGAATTGAATGAAAGAATCTTCGATAAGAATGGCATCAAACAGAAACCATAGCTGTCATATTGTTTTTATGATGGGTTTTGAAACACCTAAAGGTAGAGACATAATTTTGCATGCAATAGTTGAATTGATAGTAGATAGAAAGCATTCAACAGAGGTCTCAATAAAGACAATTAGCTGACATCAGCAGAGAGCTTCAAAGAATAAAACAAAACAAAAAGAGTATAAAACATAGACCTTTTCAACAGAAAGGCAGAACTCACTGAATAGGCCAAGCGTTTCTCAACTTCACAGACACGCTCTGTAAATTTTTAACTATGAGTCTTGGGTAATCAAAGTAATTGATTTTGGTGGATGTCCTGGATTTAGAAATAAGTAAGAAATGTAGAAATGTAACAAAATAAAGATTTGAAAATAAGGATCTCTGAGAAATAAGAAATGTAAGCTATCTGTATTTTGAATTGTTAATGTTGCGACTGATTCAACAGCTGTTAAATGAATGTCGGCTCTTAAATAAAACTATATATTTTTAGAATTGTCTCAAAGAGTAATTCTGTATAAACTCGTGAACCCAATTTCTGTACACTCTTTTGTGAAGAGTTGCAGAATTCTGGGGGAGTATTCTGGACCCTCATAATATCCGGAAGGTTACAGTCTAGTTCAACTTATTAAAAGTACTATCTGGAGGATGGTAACATCTTCAGTCATTCCTTTCCTTTAGGAAGAGATAGCCTGAACCTTTAGACCCATTTAAGCGTCTTATGGAATTCGACTATCTCCAACTTAAGTTGAAGGTGAATGTCTGGGGAATATGCCTGATCTGGGATAGCCCGGAATGAGCTAGGACTTGAAATTATCCCTTCAGTACTAAATGAGGTATCCCTGGGATCGGTGTTATTGTAGGGATGTTTAGTTCCTATCCAAAAGACTGAGGTCCACTCAGGCGATCAAATCAACGAGGTTTAATGATAAGTAACAGAGTTTAACAGATAACCAGAGGAGAACATCAAATATAGGTCTAGTCAGTTCAGAGGCTCCACGAGGACTGCTCGGGCGGTCCCGTGGCTGATGTCATGACATCATCGCGTTTTTCCGGCCGGTGGGGGATCACGTGATGAACGGCGTGACGTCATCGCGTTTGCCCGTGCTATTAAAGTGATCGCGCTCTGTACATGTAAACAGTGAAAACAAAGATACAGACTCAGGCTGCAGCCAACATATTATTAAAGGGAATTATATACAATTGATTGGAGTACCTTAGTGGCTCTGCCACATGCGCCCCCCCAGAATTGTCTTTAATAGCAAAAGTAAAACGGCGAATAGGCCTGACAAGCCTGTCAGATCGACTTCTGTAGCCTGGAAGTGGAAGCTGATGGACGGCGGGAGAGCTAGCGGGTGGTTGCTTTTGATCTGGCACGGCGACTGTGGGTGGTTGGCCATGTTTCGGCGGTTGTGCGATCTTGACTGGGCGGTCAAGGTCCAAGTGAGCAGGCTTCAACCGGTCAACCGAAATGTGGTCCGGTTTACCTCCAACATTGACCGAAAAAGATTTGTCTCCCGGCTCAATCACATGGAAAGGACCAGTGTAAGGGGGTTTGAGCGGGTCCCGATGAGCGTCGTGGCAGATAAACACATAGTCGGCATTCTTCAGCTCAGCTGGGACGTGGGAACTCTGCAAGCCGTGATGCGACGTAGGCACTGGAGCGAAACTTTTGGCTGCCTCCTGGTGGCTGATGAGCTGCTGGGATGCGGACCATGGCTCTGTTGGAGACGGAAGGAAATCCCCTGGTACGCGTAGCGGCTGGTCATACACGAGCTCCACCGAGGATGATTGAAGATCTTCCTTCTGTGCCATACGAAGACCCAAAAGGACCCATGGAAGCCTGTCCACCCAACCCGCGCCTTGAAGGCTGGCTCGCAGTGCAGCTTTGAGCAACCTGTGGAATCATTCACACAGGCCGTTCGCCTGTGGGTGGTAGGCAGTGGTGCGATGTAGCTTGATGCCGAGCCCCTGAGCCACAGCATTCCAGAGCTCTGAAGAGAACTGCAGCCCACGATTGGACGAGATGTCTGCCGGTACCCCGAAGCGGGCGACCTAAGAGGAGATGAATGCCCTGGCGACGTCTGCGGAAGTGGTGGAAGACAGAGGAACCGCCTCTGGCCATCGAGTGATGCGGTCCACCATTGTAAGAAGATGAGTAAACCCATGTGAAGGCGGAAGTGGCCCCACTAGGTCCACATGCACATGATCAAACCGACGTTCCGGGACGGTGAAAGTGGCCAATGGAGCCTTAACATGACGCTGCACCTTGGCCTTTTGGCAGACCACGCAGGTATTGGCCCAGTCGCGAACATCCATGTGCATGCCCCGCCACACGAATTTGGACGACATCAACCATTGCGAGGCCTTCATGCCAGGGTGCGATAACCCGTGCATGGCGTCGAAAACTTTTTGGCGCCAGGCGACCGGGACGATAGGGCGAGGATCTCCTACGGAGACGTTGCAGAGTAGCGTAGTGCCCGCGGCATGGAATTTGACGTCAGCCGCTTGGAGGCTAGAGGGGTTGGTTCTGTAAGATTGGACCTCCGGATCCAAGGCTTGATCGGCAGCCATGAGGGCATAGTCGATGCCGAGCTGGACTGCATGAACGGCCGCGCGGGAGAGGCAATCCGCCACCAGGTTGTCCTTACCGGACACATGCTGAATGTCAGTGGTGAATTCTGAGATAAACGTCAGCTGACGTTGTTGCCGAGCTGACCACGGTTCGGTGGTCTTGGCCATAGCGAACGTTAGTGGCTTATGGTCCACAAAAGCCGTGAACGGACGTCCTTCTAGCAAGAACCGGAAATGGCGGATGGCCAGAAATAGGGCCAGCAACTCCCGGTCAAACGTGCTGTACTTTCGTTCGTTTCGCCGCAGTTGACGGCTGAAAAACGCCAGCGGTTGCCACGTTCCATGCACCCACTGTTCCTGCACTGCGCCGATGGCGTAGTCTGACACGTCAGTGGTAAGGGCGATGGTGGCACCTGGCAGTGGGTGTGCCAGCATGGTTGCGTTGGCTAAAGCGCCTTTTGTGTCGACGAACGCCCGGTCCATTTCGACCGTCCAGCAGATCGGATCCTTGCCGGACTTGCCCTTGAGGGCCTCGTACAGGGGCTGCATAAGCAGAGCTGCATTAGGGACGAACCGGACTGCGGGCACAGGAACGGAGTAACAGCCTCCACCTTCGTTTGCAGGGGAATTGCGCCATCTGTTGTGATGCGATGGCCTAAAAAATCAATCTGCTGCAGGCCGAACTGGCACTTGGTCGGGTTGATGATCAAGCCGTGTTGACTGAGGCGTCTAAAGAGGGTGCGCAAATGGAAGATGTGCTCCTCTTTATTAGGGTTGGCGATGAGGATGTCGTCAAGGTAGACGAAGAGAAACTTGAGGTCCCGAAGCACGGAGTCCATCAAGCGCTGGAAAGCCTGTGCAGCATTCTTCAATCCAAACGGCATCCGCAGAAATTCAAACAGGCCGAATGGGGTGATGGCTGCAGTTTTCGGGATGTTTTGCGGGTGTACAGGGACCTGGTGGTAGCCACGGACAAGGTCGACTTTTGAAAAAATGGTATTTCCTGCCAAATGTGCAGAGAAATCCTGAATATGAGGGATCGGGTACCGATCAGGAGTAGTGGCGTTGTTCAGGCGTCGGTAGTCGTCGCATGGCCGCCATCCGCCGCCAGGTTTTGGAACAATGTGGAGAGGCGAAGACCAGGGACTATTTGACCGGTGAATAATCCCTAGCTGCTCCATCGTGTCGAACTCCGCTTTCGCAGCCGCGAGCTTGCCAGGTTCGAGGCGCCGGGCCCGTGCGTAGACCGGGGAGCCAGTAGTGGTGATGTGATGTTCGACACCATGTTTTGTGGCCGTGGAAGAGAAAGTGGGTCTGGTCAGGTCTGGGAAATCTCCGAGGAGGCGAGTGAAGTCATCCGGAGGTTGGGACGCGCAGGAGACAGTGCACGCCACGGTGTTACCGTGGTAGCACGGGATGGAGTGAAAAGTGGCCGCATTGATCAACTGGCGGTGCCGTACATCCACCAGGAGGACGTTGGCACGCAAAAAATCTGCCCCGAGGATGGCTTGAGAGACTTTGGCCGTGATGAAATCCCAGTAAAACCGCTGGCCGCCGAAGCACACCTGGACCCGCCGGCTTCTGAAGGTCCGAATGGCCCTGCCATTAGCTGCCTGGAGGGAGGGGCCGTGCCTCCCAACTTGTAGATCAAGACTGGACGCGGGTAGGATGCTACACTGCGCCCCGGTGTCGCAAAGGAAACGTCGACCAGATAGGGAATCGTTGATGAAGAGGAGTTTTCCCGAATTACCGATTGCCATCGCAGCCGCGGGGCACTCATTATAACCGGTCCTCCTGTGACAGGGTGGCTGTTGACTTTTTTTGAGCGAAAAGCTGCAGGCAGGGTGGCAGCATCTTGCTTTCACGCTAAAACAGGCGTGGTAGAAGCACGACACCGCAGGTTGAGGGGCTGGAGCGGCGTCCATGGGGGATGGGCGCCTCGTGGCAGCGCAGCACTGCTGTGTCACCGCGAAGATCTTGTCTGCATCGGCAGCCAGCTCTGCGCAGAAGGTGACTTCCGACCTGGCTAGGGCAGCTTGAACTTGCTCCGGTAGCTGGCTGAGGAATAGCTCCCTGAAGAGGAAGCATTCCGGTTCGGAGCCCAGGAGCGTGAGTATCTGGCTCATGAGCTTGGACGGCTTGGAGCCCCCGAGGCCAGGCAGATTGAGCAGCCGGCAGGCGCGCTCCGACTTCGTGAGCCCGGAGACCTGTAACAACCGTGCCTTTATTGTATCATACTTGCGGTCTTCTGGTGGATTACCAAGCAGGCTGACGATCCGCGAGGCTGTGGCGCTGTCGAGGGCGGAGACCACGTGATAGTAACGGGTCTGATCCGCAACGATGTTCCTGATGGCGAACTGGGCTTCAGCCTGGATGAACCACGCAGCTGGCTGTTGCTCCCAGAACTGTGGTAGCTTTAAAGCAACGGCGTTCGATTCCATGTTCGGTAACTTCTGCGAAAACCATTCTCAAAAGTCGGGGTCACCAATGTAGGAGTGTCTAGTTCCTATCCAAAAGACTGAGGTCCACTCAGGCGATCAAATCAACGAGGTTTAATGATAAGTAACAGAGTTTAACAGATAACTACAGGAGAACATCGAATATAGGTCTAGTCAGTTCGGAGGCTCCATGAGGACTGCTAGGGCGGTCCCGTGGCTGACATCATGACGTCATGATGTTTTTCCAGCCGGTGGGGGGATCACGTGATGAACGGCGTGACGTCATCGCGTTTGCCCGTGCTATTAAATTGATCGCGCTCTGTACATGTAAACAGTGAAAACAAAGATACAGACTCAGGCTGCAGCCAACATATTATTAAAGGGAATTATATACAATGATGATTGGAGTCCCTTAGTGGCTCCGCCACATGATCAAATTTACAGATGATATCAAACTTGTAGAGATGGTAAAGGAAACAGCTCAGAAATTACAAAATGTGTTTGACAAACAAAGTAAGTGGGAAGGACAGTGGCAGATGAAATTTAATATAGATAAGTGTAAAGTATTGAACGTAGAACGTTGAACTATATAACCAAAACAATACAAGTAAGAGGAAGTCATGATCAAACTCTATAGAGCTTTGGTCAGACCACACCTTGGTTTCTGCATCCAGTTCTTGTCATTGAGATGCAAGAGTTCACAGAACAGCCATGAGATTGATCCCTAGTGTTAGAAGTCTGAGTTATGAAGAAACTTGGACTCTTCAGCCTTAAAAGTAGGTGCCTGAGAGTTGATCTAGAGGTAGGTAAGATGGTCAATGATAAGGAAAAAGTAAATTGGAAAATTACTTTAAATTAAACTGTGAGAGTAGGACACAGGGGTGAAAGTTCAAACAATTAAAAGGCAAATTTGCAACTGATATCAGGAAGTTCTTCTCCCAGAATGTTCAACATATGGAATTGCCATAGGATTGCCAACCCGCCAGGATTGTCCTGGAGTCTCCAAGAATTGAAGATTAATCTCCAGAACACTGCTAGGAGCAACTCCAGGAGAAAAATCATCGGGGCATTCATAGAATTATAGAATCTTACAGCACAGAAGGAGGCCATTTGCTCCATCGTGCCTGTGCTGGCTCTTTGAAAGATCTGTGCAATTTAGTCCCACACCCCAACTTATTCCCCATAACCCTGCAAATTGGTCCTCTTCAAATACATGTCCAATTGCCCTTTGAAGCTTCCTATGGAATCTGGTTTCCCCATCTGTTCAGGGAGTGCGTTGCCGATCTTAACCACTCTCTGTGTGAAGACATTTCTCCTCATTTCCCCATTAGTTCTTTTGTCAATTATTTGAAATCTATGACCCTTAGTTACTGATACACTTGCCAGAGGAAACAGTTTCTCTGTACTTGCTCTATCAAGACTCCTCATAATTTTGAATACCTCTATTAGGTCTCTGCTGTAAGGAAAACAATCCCAGCTTCGCCAATCTCTCCACATTACTGAACACCCTCATTCCTGGTATCACCCTGTTAAATCTCCTCTGTACCCTCTCCAAGGCCTTGACATCCTTCCTAAAGTGTGGTGCCCAGAATTATACACAATAATCCAGCTGAGGCCTAACCAAAGATTTGTAAGGGTTTAGCATCACAACCTTGTTTTTGTGTTCAGTGCCCCTATTTACGGAGCCAAGTATCCCATACAGTTTCTTAACCACCTTCACAACTTGTCCTGCTACTGCACTTGTCCCTCTGCACTTGCATCCCCTCAAAATAGTACCATTTATATTATTCTGCCTCTTCTTGTTGTTTCTGCCAAAGTGCATCACTTCACACTTACCCGCATTAAATTTCATCTGCCCTGTGTCTGCCCATTTCACCAGTCTGTCTATGTCCTCCTGAAGTCTGCTACTATCATGCTCACTATTTACTATGTTGCCAAGTTTTGTATTGTCCGCAAGCTTTGAAAATGTACTCCCTATACCCAAGTCCAGGTCATTTATATATAACAAAAAAATCAATGGTCCTCATACTGACCCCTGAGGGACCCCACTACATACTTCTCTCCAGTCATAAAAACATCTGTTCACCACTACTCTCCGCCCCCTATCCCTTAACCAATTATGTACAGGAATCCCGCCCCAACCGCGGTTTTGCCATACGCAGAATTCACGTATACAAGGTTTCATCTCTGTGGCAATTTTTGCCAACCGCGGCAATGAATTTTGCATATACGCGGTTTGCCAAGCACGAGACTGCATTCATCAGCATAATAACAACCACGTGTGTGAACGTTCAGCCATTAATCATGGCGCCTAAGCGTAATCTCAGTGGTAAAGGCGAATCAATAGCGAAAAGGGCAAGGAATGTACTAACCTTAGATAGGAAATTAGATGTCATTAATAGACTTGCCCGTGGTGAAAGTACAGCATCGGTTGGCCGACTAATGGGGGTTAACGAGTCCACCATTAGAACCATAAAAAAAGTGAGGTGTCGATAAGGGCTAGTATTGCGGGTGGCTCTTCAAAAAGTGCTAAAGTGTCGTTTATGCCACGGGACCATAAGCTTGAAAAAATGGAGAAGGCACTTAATATCTGGTTGGAAGACCAGAACCAAAAACAAGCAAATGTTAATTCCGCATGGGTATGTAAGAAGGCCCTTAGTATCTACAGGCATCTTACTGTGGCTGCCGGGGAAAGTGTAGATGACATAAAGTTTCAAGCAAGTAAGGGCTGTTTGGAAAATTTTAAGAAAAGGTTTGCCTTGACTAACCTCAAGGTTGTGGGGGAATCGGCCTCAGCCGATCACGAGGCCGCTGCCAAGTTCCCGGAGGAGCTGAAGAAGTTGATCGCCGAGAAGGGTTACCTGCCGGAGCAGGTATTTAATGCGGATGAGACTGGTCTCTTCTGGAAGCAGATGCCTTCCCGAACTTTCATCGCGAAGGCTGAGAAGCATGCTTCGGGATTCAAGGTGACTAAGTATAGGGTGACCCTTCTCCTTTGTGCTAACGCAGAGGGAGACTGTTTAGTGAAGCTGATGCTGCTCTACCGCTCTCTGAATCCCCGCGCTCTGAATGGCAAAACCAAAAATTATCTACCTGTCTTTTGGTGTTCTAACCGCAAGGCGTGGGTTACTGCTGCAGTCTTCATGGATTGGTTTCATAACTGTTTTGTGCATGACGTGGAGCGGTACCTTGCGAGAGAAAATCTGGCCTTCAAGGTCCTACTCATCCTCGACCATGCCCCCGGCCACCCGCCAGCACTCCAATTTGCCCACCCTAATATCGAAGTCGTCTTCCTGCCTCCCAACACGATATCACTCCTTCAATCCATGGTCCAAGGTGTGATAGCCACCTTCAAGGCATACTACATACGATGCAGCTTTGACCGCATGATGGAGGCTATGGAGGATGACGCAACACTGACGGTGAAAACTTGTTGGAAGGATTACACCATCGTTTACTGCATCACCAACATAAAAGAATCGATGGATGAACTGAAGAGGATTACAATCAACGCCTGCTGGGGTAAACTTTGGAGGGAGGCAGTGAATGACTTCCGAGGCTTCCCTACAGTTGACACTGAAGCTCAGCGCATTGTGAAGGTTGCACGACGTTTGGGAGGTGAGGGGCTGGCCGACATAGAGCCTGATGACATCAAGGAGCTCCTTGAGTTGCATGGCGAGGAGTTGACGGAGGAGGACTTTGATGAGCTGATACAGCATTCTAGTGAGGCAGAGGACGAGGACGAGGATATGGTGGAGAAGTCTAAGATGACAAGTGCTAACCTTAGCAAGGCAATGCTCCTTGCTACTAATCTCTCTGACCTCTTTATGGAGATTGACCCATTCTTGAGCGTAGTTTAAACTTCAAGTGAGGTTTGGAGGATTTAATGAGACCATACAAGCAGGTCCAGAAAGTTATTCAGAAAAAAATTAGTCAACCATCCATCGCAGAATTCTTTAAGAAACCACCCAGTTGATTTTTTTTATTGTGTTACAGTATTTGAACATTTATTGTTTTTGTTATGTTATTGTGTATTTTATTTGTGTTTAATAAAAGAACAAGCAACGTTTATTGTCTTTGTTATGTTATTGTGTATTTTATTTGTGTTTAATAAAACACAAGCAACTTACATAAGCTCTGAAGAGTTTAAATACGGCCGCGTTCCCCCAAACCCCATTTTTCCCATAAAGTCTTGTATTTGCCAACCGCGGTTTTACCAACCACGGGGGTTTTCTGGGACATATCCCCCGCAGTTGGGGAGGGATCCCTGTACTCAAGTTACCACTGAGGCTTTAATCCCATGTGCTTCTATTTTCCGAATAAGTCTGTTATGAGGTACTTTATCAAATGCCTTTTGAAAGTCCATAAACACAGCATCTACTGCACTACCTTCATCAACCCTCTCTGTTATTTCATCAAAGCATTAAATTAAAAAAAAATTCTTTCAACACTTTTGTTTATTAGTTATAAAAATGTTGGAATATGAGAAAGGAAAGGTTGTTTGACTAACAGTCAAGAATCATCCAAACAGGTAATGAAGAGTCTGTTCACTTTCCAATTGGCATAAGAGTTGCATTGTGAGGATGGACATGTTGGGTGACCAATAGGGTAAGCGTGGGGGCAGGGCAGTTGGCGGGAAGAGGTCGTGTGATGAAATTTCCAGGATTACATCCAGCCAGAGTTGGCAACTCTAAATGAACATCTGGATAGAGTAATGAGAATGAAAATCGTTTAATAGCCAATTGGAACCACCAATTTCCGTCCTGTAGGGGGTGGCGTGTGGCGCGTGCGCCCAGTCAGCTTCGCCTCTGACTGTCCCTTGAGCGGTTCGAATTGCTCCCACACCCTAGACACCAGATTTATGTACAGGTGGCGATGCAGAAAATCGAGTAGACAAGTGGTTTGGTGTAAGAAAACCAAGATTTTATTAAAATGGAATAAAACACAGTCTTATGAGAAGTCACTGGTAGAAAATACATGCATAAACAATAATTACACTTATATGGGAATGGGGAACACACGGCACATCGAGGGAAAAACAACTACATTAACAATCCCCTTATCCTTATCCCACCCCCTATACCTAACTGGATTAAGCTATGAGGGGCCAGAAATTCATGCTCACCAATCCAAAACCTGTTGCTTTAACGCTGTGAGTTTTCAGATTTGGTCTTCTGTCCTTTGGGGTACTCCGTCGCCACGCGGTCTCAGGGCGCGGTGCTGGAGTTGTTGCTTTGACACACCATCCCTCTCCTCAGCTACCGTCATCGTCTCGTCACAATGGGTTCTCTTCTTCTTCTCCCTCGGGCGGTCGTCGGCGGTAACGTTGCGGTTGGCGGTCTTTACTGCTTATTAAATTTTACTACCCATTCTTTGAACGCTGGTATATTAGTCGTGGGCGTGGACACCTGCGTTTAATGCCAGCTTATTCGCAGTGTTCAAATGCCAACTAATTCTCACTGTCCATACATATACTTTCTTCCCCAAGCGCCAGCTTATAACTAGGCGTTTGGTTTTTACCAATGCGTTTTTTGCTGCCCTTCTCTGCTCTTGTTGGGTTTTACCTTCTTCTTCGTCTCATCTTGTCTCGTCTCGTTTCATGGCCCGTGTGTCCTGTATGACTTTGAACTCGGGTCTCGTTCCCCTCCCGCGGTTGGTATGGATGTCCTTGGTTGTTACACAATGCAGGGAGCGAGAAGTGAACCCGCCACGAGGCCAGGGCACGAGTACGAGCGGCATCAGCCCGAGACCAAACAAGAGGTCAGAGTCAAGAGACAAGAGAGCGATTGCTACTGATGGGCCTCCAATTATACCCGTTTCTTCCACTCCTTATCTGCGCGCCAAATCAGGTCAGTCCATTGTTTCACTTTTGGCGGGCTGTTTTAAATGATTACACCCATTTATTTGAACTACTTTAGGAGTGGTTATCTCCGGGTCTAATGGCCCCAATGTCCTGGTTGCTTTGTCAAGGATAAGACTTGATTGTCCTCATCCTACCTTGATGGCTACTGTTAGCTGTTATCGATTAAACATGCAGGAAGCTAATGGCCACCTTTATAGGCCCATCTAGCTTGATTCGATTTGATTCAAACAAATGCGTATTCTGTGTTTACTTTGTCTGGCTGGGCTCCACAGAGTCTCTGTTCACACAGATTCCTGCATTTTAATGTTTCGTCTGCAGGCCTGCTTGCTGGCAGAGCCTTGCTTTTAAAAATCTTGTCAAGGTTGGTCACGAGGTTTAGAGAAGCCATTTTTGGGTACCCTATTTTTCAATAACTTGTCCAAAAACAGGGTTCCTTGATCCATAACTTGGGGAGTGCGCGAATTTTGAGAACCCTGCACGTACACTCCCCCCTGTTGATACTAAACTTGCTTTAAGTATCATCCTGAAGAGGTGAGCAAAATTTCTGACCCTCCATAGTCAACCTTCCCCTGCAATTACCTATCTAATATACCCACGACACATGCACTTCCCATTCTGTGAAAATGTAGTGTACATAAGCATACATAGAATAATTACAGTCGTTTACACACATCCAAGCATGGAGGGGGTCCAACACCCCTGCACCACTTGGTACACATACATCTTTATCAACAACGCATCAGAAAATCTTTATTAAAACAACAAAACACAAAAGAACAATCTTTAATCAGAAATACAAAAAAACTCAAACAGGTGTATCTCCCTCCACCTTCACATAATGTTCCTTCCAGATCCTCTGGTTTCGGAATTCTAGTATCTGACCCTTTCCCTTGCACTGAGTGTAGACTAGGTACAATACTATCCCCAACTGGCAAACCACGAGAATGTGGGAAGCCAACCTGATCCACGAAGGGACCTCTATATTATTGAAAATGTCCCACCAGGGTGGAATTACAATATCCAATATCTTAGCTCTTATCTCTACCGTTTTCTGCTCCAGAGTGTAAAAATGTTTCTGTGAAACTATAACTGATTTGAGTATTTTGGTAAGATGCTCTGGGAGAGGGGGAATTTCGTAGCCAAAATGCGCTACGTACTTTTGCAAGTTGGTAAAATTCTCCTTCACAGTGAGGTGAACAGTGGAGGGTTCAGGAATGGGGACAATTCGCTCCTGGGCCACTTGAACTTCTGCCTTGGGTTTAAAGCAGAAACTGCTGTCACTTACCGGACACCAGCTATGCTGTCCATGCTGGTAGTGGGGCGCGCCTGTGGAGACACAATATGTCCCACCTCCTATATATACTACCTGCGGGGGAACATGGCCTTGTACCATTGCCTCCATGGTACAATTTATAGGTTTTGTGCCAACAGCTTTAAACCCGCACTGTGGTTTTGAATAGGTGTTCAAGTGCTGGGGACACAGGATTATGTGTGCTCCCCGGCTCTGGCACCCCGAGAGGTCAGTACCTGTCATAGCGTGCTCCCACTTTATGACGTAAGGTGGGACTGCTGTGAAACAAATGTGTGCACCCCCTTGAATGACTCCAGTGTTCTCAACCCTGTATACTGGTGTGGGTCGGGCTGTCCTACCCATGACCGGCATCCTAACTACTATTCCCATGATCGTGTGGTTGGACCGCCCACAATCCACTGGGACTGGGTAGGCCTCAGAAGCTAGCCGGAGTTGGCACGGGCTTAATGCATTCTCAAATGGATGGAGGGCTGCGAGGTGTTTGTTGCTGATCCAGGAGGGGACTAAACCCTGTTTTAAATCCTCCAGATTACTGCGGCCCTCACCCAGCAACCATGTCCCATACAACATGCACACCTTGTTCTGCACAGCCTGGTCAGAAGCATTTCTGTTCTCCCTTATGAGGGCATTTATCGTCTTTGCGTGCTTCTCCAACTCCGCTATAATCTCCTTTAAATGGATCGTCATGGCCTGGTTCTCATGTAACTCCGAGCCCACTACCTTGTTCTCATCCATTAATATCTTCCTTAACTGTGTTTTTAAACCATTTATCTGGGTCTGCAACTCTATGTCATCCAGACTGTTGATGACAGAGGACCCAGTGATAAACGCAGTAAAAACATCATTCCATACTCCCCTTCTTTGTCTCCCTGTATTACCCAAAAACTCACGGTGTGTGGTGTACAGCTCAGTTTTGTCAACATTGGCGAAATTGAACTCATAAAACTTCCTGAACATCTCCTTTAATAGGGCCTGGTATAGCTGCTCTGCTTCTTTGGGGCACCACCTCGGTGAGATTTAAAATCACGGAGGCTACCGCGTAGTGTACCCCCTGGTACAGTACCGGATCTGTAGGCACTAGTACGAACCCATTCCCTGGTCCCTTGGTGGTGGTGGGGCACCCCTCCCTGGGTAACCTCACTGCCTGCGCCATGGGCAGGGGCTCTCGGGGGCGGGTTACAAGCTCAGTGGCATTGACTGGGATCGGGGAGTATGGGACCGCGCACACCTTCCGGCTGGTATCCCACTTCATCCCCTTCCTGGTGTCTCGCCACTGCCGGTGGAAGATAATGGATATGCCTGAGGGGCAGACCCTCTCTGACCCCCACGTACAGATGTAAATCCCTTGATCCGGTTCCCACCACTTGTCCCAACACACGCTTAATCTCCCGTGAGTCCCTGTAATCGTCCGGTGGGTATTGTTCCCCAACCGTTCCCACTCGACTGCGGGGTTCCTCATATCTTTCCTCAGCTCTCTGAGCCACCACCACCTATCCAGAGGAATATGTCCCTTGCACATTAAACATACACGCTTCCCTACGGTGACGCTGACCCTTGTGGTAACGACCCGTACCCTGGGGCACAGGAGGGAGGCCTCCCCATACGTGAACCTGGTCTGGCTGGAGTACTGAGACGAATTGGACCCCAGCCACCTTGGCCACCTTCCCTTGTGGACGTAGACGGCGGTCTCCTCCACATCCCGTTCGCCACTTCCGTCGGTTGCTATCGGCGCTCTATCTCCGGAGCACCCATTGATGTGAGAGTCCTCAACGTCGCCTCTCTTTCCAAGGCTCAGTCCCATCAGGGCGAGTAGGATTATGATCCCCTTCATCCTGAAATTCTTTCTGCAACAGATACAAAAAACACGCAGCCAGGTCCCCAAGAGATTCTCTGGCTTGGGTGAAGCACAGTCGGGTCCCGCGACCTCGACTCAAATAAACATACTCTTAGCAGATTACTACTTAATTAAAACTACCAATCACCTTACTTAACTTAAGCTAAAACACCCGAACTTAAGTTAAATACTTAAACTTAAAATTATAAACTTACATTAACTAAATTATATACATCCGCCGCCCATCTCCGGGCGGCCAGGCTAATTCCTGGTTGGGCTGCGGCACACTGCTCCCTCCGGCGTGTCCGCACCGTCCTGCACTGTTGGTCCCTCGCCGCTCGTGGCTGCTGGCTGGGGACCTCTGTCCTTGGACTTCCCCCTGACTTGGGAGGCTGTCCCTTTGAACTGGGGAGCTGGTGACCATGGCTTCCTTGGCTGGGGCATCCGTGGGGACCTTCTAGGGGTTTTGGCGGGTGGGATTTTCTTGGCTGGTGGGCCTTTAACCCAAACCGCTGCTCCTGTCTTGTTTTGCACACTTTGTACAAAAATAATAACTTGCAGGACAACGGGGTATTACAGTTTAAACTCTTTTATGAAGCATCAGGTCTGTGATCTCAATCATACAGCACAGTGGGGACAAGATGGAGTTAGGACCCCTTACAGATGCCTACAGGCCAATGACAATTCAGCATGTGATCACATGTGAATATAATAGGTATTCCTTACAGATGCCTGCGGGCCAATGATAATTCAATATGCAAATGTTACATCCCCTTTCTTTTAAAAGAAAAATGTTATGCATTACTTTTAAACCTTTCTTCTACCTAATGTTCTCGATAGCATAAACATATAAGTAAACTCAGCATTTAACTAGCACTGAAAACATCTCAACGTTTCAATAACGATGTACTGTTTTTTTTTAGGGCAGCGATCCGCCTACACCCTTTGACAGTTCACAAGTCAAGGATAACTCAAGGCTTGACCTCTCATCCCGACCTTGTGTGGTATGGAACTGAGCATGCTCCTGAATTGGTCAACAAATCAGGTTCAGGTTTAGGTTCAGGTAAGTATGATGTGTTTTGTGTATTGCTCTGTTCATCACACTCTGTTGAACTGATCCTCTTGTCGGAATGACGGTGTTGTTCCTTGGTGTTCAGGAGGTGCCTGCGATTGCGGCAGTACACCTGTCCTTCTGGGGTGCGAACGTGATACGATCGCTCAGTGTCAGCTGGCTGGATGACGACTGCTGGCTTCCAGTAGTCTTGCTCCTGGATTCTGACGGATTCTCCATTGTGCAGCGGCGGCAGTAGTCTAGCTGACCTGTCATAGTATCTCTTTTGGTGTTGCTGTCTCTGTACACGTTTTGCATGCACTTGCTTGCAGCTGACGACCTCTGGCTGCAGCTGCTGGTTGGTGCTTGGAAGGATTGAGCGAAGTCTGCGGCTCATCAACAGCTGCGCTGGTGACTTCAAGTCGTCAACCGGAGTGTTGCGGTACTCAAGGAGACTGATGTAGGGGTCTCTTTTGTCCGCTTTGGCTTTGTCCATGAGTGTTTTTGCAATCTGGACAGTTTTTTCAGCAAGGCCATTACTTTGAGGGTAATGTGGGCTTGATGTGACATGTGTGAAATCTCATGCCTTGGCAAACGACTCGAACTCTTTTGATTTGTATTGGGGGCCATTGTCTGAGACTAAAGTCTCTACAATGCCATGCCTGGCAAAGGCTGCCTTTAGCTTGTGGATCATGTGGTGTATGTGCCTTTAAGAGCCCCAAGTGTGCTGTAATGCCGGTAATTGCCACTCGGGCTATATAAGCCTGTATATTGTGTATATCCGTTAGAACCCCCCCCCCAGACTTTGCTTAGTAAATACCTATGAACCAACTCCTGTCTTCAGTGTCTTTATCAACACACGGACACTACAGTGGCGATGAAGTGGAAACGGACTTACCTGCAATTCGGCAGCACCTCAAGGACATCGATTCCTCGGGCGTCCAGAAGACTCAAGGAAGTGAGAGAAGCTGTGGTTTCACCAGTTGGCCAAGCTGGTGGCAGGTACTGCGCTAATCCTTCCTGGGCATCAGCCTGGGGCTCCAGCGGCTGGCTCTACAGCTGAGACAGGCAGCGAAATCGGAGGCAAGCAATAACAGACTGGGAGGGAGCACTCGGGAGACGGCCGGCACGGCAAGCAGGTCAGCGTTCAGACCTCCGGCGGGAACGAGTCTCCAACAGTAAATTAAAAAAAAAGAGAACGGAAACCGCAGTAAACAGCGTTGTTAATGGCAGCAGCGGCGGGAAAGCACGGGAAGCGCCATATCTTTGCTACAGAAAAGAAAAAAAAGCGCGGGAAGCGCCATATCTTTTCTGAAATGCCTAAATCTGGTAATATTGATGCTTTTGATAGCGAAATAGAGGATTGGGCCACATATGTGGAAAGAGTAGAGGTATATTGCACTGCAAATGGAATAGAAGATGAAAAAAAAGCTTCAGTACTTCTGAACTTAATGGGCGCAAAGACATACGGGCTGTTACGAAATTTAATCACTCCAGCCAAACCAAAGGACAAGAATTTTAAAGAAATTGTTGATACCCTGCAGGAGCACTTAAACCCAACACTGCTGCTGATAGCGGAACGATTCAAGTTCTTCAAGAGAAATCAACACAAGAATGAAAGTAACGCTGATTACCTAACCGAATTAAGAAAGCTATCAAAGTACTGCCAATTCGGGGCAGGACTATTAGATTATCTTCGAGACAAATTTGTTTGCGGTCTCTTAAGTGAAGGAACACAAAAAAGACTGCTTTCTGAAAAAGATTTAACATTGGACAAAGCTTTCAGTATGGCTGTATCATACGAAGCAGCAGCAAAAGGAGCTGCAGAGATACAACAAAAGACACAGGACTTCGGCACCCATGAAATGACACAGGGTTTCGAAAGATGTTATCGCTGCGGCAGATCCACCCATAACCAGAGGGACTGCTGGTTCAAGGACAAAGCATGCAGGCAATGCGGAAAGATTGGACACATTGCACGGGTATGCCGATCTGGACAAAATAAATCCACTGACAGAAAAAAAAAATCAATAAAGAAAAGTACAGGAAGGTACAAATGATGACGGACAGTAGCTCCGAAGACCAGAAGAGCGATAGCGACTTCGAAAACAAGAGACTAAGCTGTCTCAAATTACATAATGTACTTGCCAAAGATGATTACCAAACCATTTGGGTTACCCTCACAATAGCAGGGTCCCCAGTTAAAATGGAGCTAGATACAGGATCAGCTCTAACCGTAATAAATCGATGGGATTACGAGAGGCTATTTTCACATATACCTGTAAAAGACACATCCATTATCTTAAAAACATATACGGGGCAGAAAGTATACCCCAAAGGAAAAATAAGGGTGCCTGTTGTATACAACGGCAAAGAAATACAAAAGTTGTATTTATACATTCTACAAGATGGTGGTCCACCGTTGTTGGGACGTGAATGGATCAGGAAGATACGTTTAGACTGGCACTCCATTCAGGCACTGACGGTGACCAGTAAGAAAAAAAACAATGATGACATCATACCTGAACGATTAAAAGACATCTTGGCCAACGCCAAAGAAGTGTTTCAAGAGAAACTAGGAACCTTGAAAGGCATCACCGCCTCAATAAAAGTGGAAGATGCAGCAATTCCCAAATTTTTTAAGGCAAGACCGGTGCCATACGCAATACGTCCAGCAGTCAAGGCAGAGCTGGAGAATTTGGAAAAAGCAGGCGTATTATCCAAAATAGATTGGAGCGAATGGGCAACACCCATCGTTCCAGTCATGAAAAAAGCATTGAATAAAGATAAATCTGAAGAACAGAGAAAAATTCGCATCTGTGGTGACTTCAAGGTGACTGTAAACCCGGTCCTTCACACAGTACAGTATCCTCTTCCGAGGATAGAAGATATTTTCGCCTCACTATCCGGAGGGAAACGTTTCACCAAAATTGACTTGGCACAGGCATATCTACAGATGGAGGTTGAGGAGGCCTCTAAAAAGTATCTCACGATAAACACACACAAAGGCCTGTACCAGTACAATCGACTGGTTTTTGGAGTCGCATCAGCTCCAGCTATCTGGCAAAGAGCTATGGAGCAAGTCCTGCAAGGGATTCCGGGGACTCAATGCTACCTAGACGACATCCTTATAACAGGAGAAAACGACAACGAGCACCTTGCCAATTTGGAGCAGGTGCTCACTAGGCTGAAAGAACGGGGCCTACGAGCGAATCGCCCCAAGTGCGAATTTTTCCAAAATCAGACATCATATTGTGGCCACATAATTAATAATGAAGGGTTGCATAAGTCACCTGAAAAAATTGAAGCGGTTATAAAAGCCCCAGCACCTGAAAATGTTTCACAATTAAGGTCATTCCTGGGATTAATAAATTACTATCATAAATTTTTACCGAACTTATCAACTCTTCTACACCCTCTTAATGAACTTCTACAAACAGGAGTGATTTGGAAATGGAACGAAGACTGTAAACGTGCCTTCCATAAATGCAAAGACTTAATCACATCCGAAGAAGTTTTGGCTCATTACAACCCATCACTGCCAATCAGACTGGTGTGCGATGCATCCCCTTACGGCATAGGAGCAGTATTATCCCATAAATTCCCTGATGGCTCAGAACGGCCGATAGCTTTTGCGTCACGCTCATTAAACTCAGCTGAGCGTAACTATGCCCAAATCGACAGGGAAGCACTCAGCCTGGTATGGGGAGTGAAGAAATTCAACCATTACCTACACAGACAAAAATTTACCTTGTTGACTGACCATCAACCCCTCATCTCCATATTCAACCCTAAAAAAGGTGTTCCCATTATGACAGCACAAAGGCTACAGAGGTGGTCCCTTTTTCTAGGGGCACACCAATACAACATAGAATACAAAGGGTCAAAGCAGCATGGGAATGCTGACGGTTTATCGCGCCTACCGTTGCCAACGGTAGAAGAGGCACCTACAGTAGACCCAGTAGAGATGTTCCACTCTACCATAGTGGAATGTCTACCAGTGACAAATTCTGCCATTGAAAGGGAGACGAGAAATGACCCGACTCTCTCACGGGTCTACGATTTAACAGTGAAGGGATGGCCAGCACATGGCGAACCACTGTTGCCAGCATTTTCGCAAAGAAGAGAACAGCTGTCAGTGTGCTGAGGAACCTTGATGTGTGGATCCAGAGTGGTGATTCCACCCAAACTCCAGGATAAAGTGCTAAAGGAGCTTAACGAGGGGCATCTGGGTGGAGTGAAAATGAAGAACCTAGCTAGGGCGTTTGTATGGTGGCCAGGTATCGATGGAGACATCGAAGAAATGACCAAGAGCTGCCTAGGATGCCAGAAGGTCCAAAACGCTCCACCACAAGCCCCTCTACATCCATGGGAGTGGCCCTCATCTCCCTGGCAAAGGGTGCACATCGACTTTGCTGGTCCATTTATGGACTCAATGTTCTTAATCGTGGTTGATGCACACTCCAAGTGGCCGGAGGTAATAAAGATGTCCTCCACCACCACGGAAAAAACCATCACAGTATTAAGGACCATATTTGCCAGGAATGGGCTGCCGGAACAGATATGTTCTGATAATGGACCGCAATTTGTGTCCGAAGAATTCAGAAAGTTCTTAAAAAACAATGGGGCTAAGCACTACACGTCCGCCCCATACCATCCCGCCACCAATGGATTGGCTGAAAGGTTTGTCCAGACCTTCAAGAAGGCCATAAATGCCATGGGTAATGAAGACATAAAACTTCAGCACAAGGTGGATAACTTCTTATTTGCATATAGGAATGCAACACATATGGTTACCAACCAAACTCCCGCCATGATGTTCTTCAATAGAAACCTAAGATGCCGGCTGGATTTGGTCAAGCCCAACATCAGAAGGGACGTGGAGAACCGGCAGTTTCAAGGCATGAATGAAAGGCCAACTAGAACCTTCCAGATAGGTCAACAAGTTTTGGCCCGGGACTACCGTACCGAGAAATGGCAGCCTGGAACTATCTGCACACGACTAGGACCACTGATGTATACCGTGGACATCGGAGAAAGCATAATAAGGCGCCATGCTGACCAAATCATAAAGTCATCCAAAAAGGGACAACCTACACCACAACTCTATACATCTAATGATGAAGTAGAGATACCCATATCTACCTCCGATCCGGTGATACTGGAACCTGATGAACCCGACACTGGCATTCAAGCCGAATCAGCCTTGCCAGAAGAACCTACTACACCACCAGAAACTACTACACCCCCGAGGCGTTATCCGAACCGAGTCAGGAAGCCTCCTGAGAGACGAACTTATAATTAATTAACTACAGCAATGTATATTATTTTGCTTATAACATGTAATTAATAATTACTTAAAATATGATGTACTGGTTAGCTAAAAGGGGAGGAATTGTGGTGTATGTGCCTTTAAGAGCCCCAGGTGTGCTGTAATGCCGGTAATTGCCACTCGGGCTATATAAGCCTGTATATTGTGTATATCCGTTAGAACCCCCCCCCCAGACTTTGCTTAGTAAATACCTATGAACCAACTCCTGTCTTCAGTGTCTTTATCAACACACGGACACTACAGATCACAGCTGCAGATGTGGTGCTGTGAAGCTTGTCCAATTCAAAAAATCTGCTGTAGTAATCAACAGTCACTATGTAGTCCTCGTTGTTCCATGTGAACAGATCCGTTGCCGCGACCTGCCAGGGCCTGTCTGGGATACGGTGAGGTATCATGGGCTCTTTGACATTTGATGGGCGGCGTTCTAGACAAATGGAACATTTTCCGACAATGTCCTCAATGTGTTTGCACATTCTGGGCCAAAACATAATGTCACGTGCTCTTTGTTTGCATTTTCCCATGCCCATATGTCCAGCATGAATTTTTGTCAACATCTCTTCCCTGAGACTGATAGGAATGATGATTTTCTCCCCTTTGAAGATGATTCCGTTGATTTGTGACAGTTTGTCTCTGTGGTTCCAGAATTCAGATATGCTCTGAAGTCAATTCCTCCTTTCCTCAGGCCATCCTTCATGTATGACTTTGCTCAGCAGTGTGAGTTGTGCATCTTTCTCTATTTCTGCTTGGATCTCCTTCAGTTTTGAGTCACTCACAGGTAAGCTGTTGTACACCATGTGCACCTGCACATCCATGCCTTCACTGAGGCTGCTGTCCTGGTAGCTAAGAGACTTTCTGGAGAGCGTGTCTGCGACAGGAATGTCTTTGCCTGGACAGTGAATGATTGTGAAGTCGTACTTCTGTAGCTGAAGGATCATTCTCTGTAGCCTTGGTGGGGCTGCGGCTAGTGGTTTCCTCATGATTGACTCGAGGGTCTTGTGGTCCGATTCCACAATGACTTCTTGTCGGCCATAGATGTACTGGTGGAAACGCTTACATCCGAACAGAATTGCATATAACTCTTTCTCGATTTGAGCATAGTTGATTTCACTGTCTGTGAGAGATCTGGAAGCGTAGCCGATGGGATTTCCTTCTTGCAGTAATACTGTGCCGAGTCCGTACTTTGCCACGTCCCCTTGTAGTCTGAGCTCTTTGTTGGGGTCGAAGTAGGCAAGAACTGGTCCTGGTTCTCTGGTGATTAGGTCTTTCATTTTCTGAAATGCTGTGTCATGTTGTTTGTCCCACAGGAACTCATTGGATTGTTTGAGCAACTGATGCATGGGTGCGTTGATTTCAGAGAGGCTCAGGGCAAACTTGGCTAAGTAGTTAACCATGCCTAGTACTGTCTCTAGCTCTGCGTGGTTCTTCGGCGGCTCCATCTTCTTGATGGTGGAGATTTTCTCTGGATCCGGCTTAATGCCATCAGTTGAGAGGCGATGCCCGAAATAACTGATCTTGGTGGATCCGATTCTGCTTTTCTCGGGGTTTCTCGGATACCTTTCTCCCGTGATCTTTGTAGCATTGCACGGAGGTTCCTGTCATGTTCCTCTCTATTCCTGCCATAGATGAGGATGTCGTCTACGATTGCGACTACTCCATCAAGGCCTTCATAGGTTTTGTCGATCTTCCGCTGGAATTCATTCTGAGCTGAGATAAGACCAAATGGTAAACGCAGAAATCGGTAGCGTCCAAATGGTGTGTTGAACTTTGTTAGCTTAGATGACTCTTCCGTGAGCTTGATAGTCCAGTATCCTGATTGTGCTTCCATTACACTGAAGTAACGTGCTCCCACTAGCTTGGGTGTGATGTCATCTAGCATTGGTAGAGGGTAGTGAGGGCGTTTGATAGCCTTGTTCAAATCTCTGGGGTCGAGACAGACTCTGAGCTTGCCTGTACGTGGTTTCTCAACCACTACTAACGCGTTGACCCACTCTGCCAGTCCTGTTTACCGGACGATGATTTCTGTATTCTCCATGCTCTGCAGCTCCTCCTTCAGGCGACTATGTAGAGCAAGGGGTATCCTTCTCAGTGGGCAAACCACAGGGGTTGCTGCTGGGTCAAGGTGAATAGTGCATTCACCTGGGAATAGTCCGATTCCTTTGAAACGTCAGCAAACTCCTCCATGACTGTTTGCTTCCCAACTGGTGCTGTCAATGATAGCACTAGCTTGACGAGGTCCATGTCTAAACATGCCTTTAGACCTAGCACTGGAGGTGCTCGAGTGTCAACAGTGTAAAAGTCCAACATCATTTCGCTTTCTTTGTACTTGCATTTCATCATGCATGTGCCTTTTACAATGAGCTGCTCACCCCCATAGCTGGTCAGTTTGCGTGAGGTGGGCTGTAGCTCACACTCATCCTTCAAGCTGTGATACTCACTCAGAGGAATTACATTAACCTGAGATCCAGTGTCTAGTTTAAACTTAAGCTCTTTGCCCTGTTTTCCTATCTCACTATTGGCAAAGGCTTGCTCAGTCTCTGAAATCTGTTTTTTCTGTGACACAGAATCAATAAACAGTTCCTCTGCATTTGGCTCTCTATCTGGCATTTGGCTGTTACTCACTGTGTGTACTGTTATTCACAAAACAGTCCTGCAAACTTTAGCGAAGTGGTTCCATTTACCGCATTTAGTACATTGCCTTCCTTTGGCAGGGCAGTACTCCTTTTCTCCATGCCAGTTGTTTCCACAATATCCACAGTTTTTGAAGCGTTTTATCTCTGGGCGGTGTTCTTTGGTGTGTGTCTATTAACTGCATGCACTGTCTATTCACACGAGCTGTTCGTGGCGCCGGTTATGGTTTTCAATTGTGCTGGGCTTTCTCGTGCGATCTAGCTATGTCCATAGCTTTGTCCAGCGTTAGCCCGGACCCAACATTCAAAAGTTTCTCTCTCACTTTAGCTGAATGTATTCCAAACACGATGCAGTCTCTGACCATCTCATCTTTATCGGCATGTTCAGTCTTTTACCAGCAGTTTTAACTCAGTCACGAACTGTTCAAACGACTCACTAGCTCCTTGTACTTTCTCCTGAAACTTGTACCTAGTGAATATTGTATTTGTCTTGGGCATCACATATACTTCAAAACGGTCAAAATAACTTTTCAGTACCTTTGCTTCATCCGCGGTGAGAGACCATGTGTTAAAAATGTCTTTCCCTTTTTCTCCGATCCACAGGAGTAGGTCGCTGCATCTTTCTTCCTCCTCTTTGCTTTTCAGCGGACCCGAGAATATCAACTGCACGTGTTGCTTGAACTTGCGTCATTCTCTATGTAAGTTCAAAGATTCCCAATTCATTCGAGGTAAGGGAGCTCCAACGATGTCCATTTCTAATCCCTGTTCTGACACCATGTCTTGTTTTGCACACTTTGTACAAAAATTATAACTTGCAGGGCAACGGAGTATTACAGTTGAAACTCTTTTATGAAGCATCAGGTCTGTGATCTCAATCATACAGCACAGTGGGGACAAGATGGAGTTAGGACCCCTTACAGATGCCTACAGGCCAATGACAACTCAGCATGTGATCACATGTGAATATAATAGGTGTTCCTTACAGATGCCTGCGGGCCAATGATAATTCAACATGCAAATGTTACAGCTCCCTCAGGCTTGACCTCTCCCGAACCTGGGCTAGTGGCAGGTAACTCTTCGCAGCCTGTTGCTGCAAGCTGAGAGTCTCCGCCCCCAGGTCCCATAACTGGGTCTGGGGCGGGGTTTTCGCCCTCAGGTCCCTCCTCCTCTACACCTGGATTAGGGGCGTGGTTTTCGCCCTCGGGTCCCTCCTCCTCTACACCTGGGCTAGGGGCGTGGTTTTTGCCCTCGGGTCCCTCCTCCTCTACACCTGGGCTAGGGGCGTGGTTTTTGCCCTCGGGTCCCTCCTCATCTGGAGCTCAGAAGAATGGGGGAGTGTCCCAATCGGTGGGCAGGATGGCCCCTCCCCTTAAGCAAGCCACAGCGTCTGCCTGTGCAGTCTGTGAACTCGCTCCTGCTGCAGGCTGAGGATCTCTATCCTCAGACCTTACCTCAACTGGCTGTTTTCTCCTTTCGGGTTTAAACAGCTTGCACTGGTTAATATAACCAGCAACCTGTTTTAAAGCCTCGTCTGCTGCCCCGAACGGGCCTTCTAGGGACTCCCCGTTCTCTTTCCTTACCGGGACGGCCTTACAGACGGGATCTTAGGGGCTTGGACCTGCTTTAGGTCCGGGGCAAAAGCCACCCCCTGTGTGCCTCCCTTGTCCCGGACTGCGGCTACCGGGCCTGCTCTACAGGGATCGCAGAACTCTCCTTCCCTGGCCCTCTGCTTGGTCACCTCGTTGGTCCTTTGGTTATCCTCCCACGTGGTAGGGAGGGATCCTAAAACTATGGCCAAAAGTTTGGCCATTTCCCCAGCCTGCTCGTTCCCTGCGGCTCCCATTGGGCTAAATGGGACCTCGTTAGACCCGGGTGGATTGGTCGGGTCTTCCGAATGGACCACCGTGCTGGAAGCTCCAGTGTCCACAGAATATCTCCCCTGCACCGTCTCCACCCGTGCCTTAACACAGGGCCTGTTCCCCTCATCGTTTTCAAGGGGACACAGGTCGGCAGGCTGCGCCGGCTCTCGTCAGGGCTGTGGGTTGGATGGGGCTGACGGGGTCAGAGCACCGGTAGCGGCTGCTACTCTCCCCATGCCAGTCAATAAGGACCTCATGGTGTCCAAAAATGACTCGACCGCTGCGGGAGAGATTCATGCCTCCGCCTTTTGGGCTGGGGCTGTGGAATTCTTTCCCTTGTTGTCTTTCCAAGAGTTTTTGCACTCCTTCCGCCAGTGACCATCCTTCCCGCACCCGTAACAATTCGTCTTTGTGTTGGGGGTGTTGTTCCCTTCCTGGTGCCACTCTTTCCTACCCGCTCCGGGTTTTACCTCATGCACCTTCCCCTTGGGTGGGTGTGCATCGGTTCCCCTACCGTTCTTATAGGCTAGGGTCAACTGTCTGATCACCGTAAGTTCGGTGGTCTGGGGATTCTTGGGGTCGAACCAGACCTCCGCCTTGGCCCGGACCTGTGGCAAGCTGTTCGCCACCAGGCAACGGAGCCAATGGGCCAGGGGATCCCCGTTCAGGAACGCCCGGTTAGGTGTCCCCGGACAGGCACTCCGGTACACCAGCCATAACCTGTCCACGAAAGCCTACGGGGTTTCCCCTGTGAGCTGGACCGTTTTCTCCACATGGGAGAAAAGACTTCCCTCATTCATCCCCATGGCCTCCAGAACTTCATCCCTGAGCTCCTCATACCCGCTCTGCCCCTTCTTACACTCGTCAGAGAGGGATTGGAGGAGACTACTCTCCAGGGAGAATAGCAGCATCTTGGCCTGCTCAGCGCCATCGCAGTCATTGACGCTGGCTGCCTGCTCTACTTCCCTGAAGTGGATCGAGGGGTCCTCCTTTTCAGAGAGCTTTGGGATATGGCTCACCATAGCCCTAAGCTGTTGGGTGCTATAGGGTAATACGAACTGGTTTTGGAGGGGTCCCTCATCGTCGCCATTGACAGGTGGGCCGAACCTCCGATGCCGTTCTGGGCACATCGGTCCCAGCTCCGACCTCTCTGGCGGGGGTTGCTCCACCTCCGCTCCCACCTCTGGCTCCACCCCCCCTTGCTGCCAGACCTCGCTGAATCCTGGCGCTACGGGTGGTGGTTGTGAGACCTCCTGTCCCTCAACCAGGTCGTCCCATAAAATCCACCTGACCTGCCTTCGGGCTTATGAGGCACACCATGCCCTTTGCCTTCCTCAGAGTCAAGCTCAGATTTTCTATCCACTCCTTTCAGGGGCCATGATCTGCATCTTCAAACCCCTGTTCACTTGCTAGCTTATAAGCTGCCTTTACCTCCTGTACTTTCTCTTCCTGTTCCCTAACTTGCCTTGCCAAGCGGGCGTTCTTTTCCTGCAACCTTAACTCATTTCCCTTGGCTTCGGTGACTTGGCACTGTAGGTATTCCAACTGGGCCTTGTGTTCGCCCATTAAATACAACCTCTCCTGATTCAGGGCCTGCAATGCTACCATTAACTTCTCCCCTGCTACAGCCTTATCCTGGATCTCCAGGGCTGACTCCTTTAACTCGGCTGCCTGTGCTGCAACGAGCCTGTCCAAAAGCGGGACCTGCTTCTTGAAACACATCAGCCAGACTGCCTTCTCTAAGGACTTCTTGTGTTCCTTTCCCTCTGTCCACTTAGCTGCTGCATCTACCGGATGCCCAGCCCTTAACAGAGTGGTGATCCACTTCTTTGTGATATTCACCTTGCTAAACACATAATCAGAAATCCTTTCCTCCATCATGGTTTGCTCATCCGAACCATTGTCTACTGCATCGCACCCCTGTTGCCGGAGTCCTGCCGTGGTCGTCATTTTCTGTAGGGGGTGGCGTGTGGCGCGTGCGCCCAGTCAGCTTCGCCTCTGACTGTCCCTTGAGCAGTTCGAATCGCTCCCACACCCCTGGGTTCTAGATACTGGACTTAGGTACAGGCGGCGATGCAGATAATCGAGTAGACAAGTGGTTTGGTGTAAGAAAACCAAGATTTTATTAAAACGGAATAAAACACAGTCTTATGAGAAGTTACTGGTAGAAAATACAGGCATAAACAATAATTACACTTATATGGGAATGGGGAACACACGGCACATCGAGGGAAAAACAACTACATTAACAATCCCCTTATCCTTATCCCACCCCCTATACCTAACTGGGTTAAGCTATGAGGGTATAGAAATTCATGCTCACCAATCCAAAACCTGTTGCTTTAACGTTGTGAGTTTTGAGGTTTGGTCTTCTGTCCTTTGGGGTACTCCGTCGCCACGTGGTCTCAGGGCGCGGTGCTAGTGTTGTTGCTGCGACACACCTTCCCTCTCCTCAGCTACCGTCATCGTCTCATCACGATGGGTTCTCTTCTTCTTCTCCCTCGGGCGGTCGTCGGCGGTAACGTTGCGGTTGGCGGTCTTTACTGCTTATTCGATTTTACTACCCATCCTTTGAACGCCGGTATATTCGTCATGGGCGTGGACACCCGCGTTTAATGCCAGCTTATTCGCAGTGTTCAAATGCCAACTAATTCTCACTTTCCATACATATACTTTCTTCCCCAAGCGCTAGCTTATAACTAGGTGTTTGGTTTTTACCAATGCGTTTTTTGCTGCCCTTCTCTGCTCTTGTTGGGTTTTACCTTCTTCTTCGTCTCGTCTTGTCTCGTCTCGTTTCATGGCCCGTGTGTCCTGTATGACTTTGAACTCGGGTCTCGCTCCCCTCCCGTGGTTGGTATGGATGTCCTTGGTTGATACACAATGCGGGGAGCGAGAAGAGAACCCGCCACGAGGCCAGGGCACGAGTACGAGCGGCAGCAGCCCAAGACCAAACAAGAGGTCAGAGTCAAGAGACAAGAGGACGATTGCTACTGATGGGCCTCCAATTATACCTGTTTCTTCCACTCCTTATCTGCGTGCCAAATCAGGTCAGTCTATTGTTTCTATTTTGGCGGGCTGTTTTAAATGATTACACCCATTTATTTGAACTACTTTAGGAGTGGTTATCTCCGGGTCTAATGGCCCCGATGTCCTGGTTGCTTTGTCATGGATGGGACTTGATTGTCCTCATCCTACCTTGATGGCTACTGTGAGCTGTTATCGATTAAACATGCAGGAAGCTAATGGCCACCTTTATAGGCCCATCTAGCTTGATTTGATTTGATTCAAACAAATGCGTTTTCTGTGTTTACTTTGTCTGGCTGGGCTCCACAGAGTCTCTGTTCACACAGATTCCTGCATTTTAATGTTTCGTCTGCAGGCCTGCTTGCTGGCAGAGCCTTGCTTTTAAAAATCTTGTCAAGGTTGGTCACGAGGTTTAGAGAAGCCATTTTTGGGTACCCTATTTTTCAATAACTTGTCCAAAAACAGGGTCCCTTGATCCATAACTTGGGGAGTGTGGGAATTTTGAGAACCCTGCACTTACAGTCCTTCGGATGAGACATTAAACTGAGACCCCATCTGCCCCTCAGGTGGACGTAAAAGATCCCATGGCACTATTTCGAAGAAGAGCAGGGGAGTTATCCCCAATGTCCTGGCCAATATTTCTTCACTTAGGCATTCCCTTGGAACCGAGGATGACTTGCTTCCACATTAAAAATGAGTTCGCAGGTGACTGATGATTTCAATGCGGGACCTACAGTCTCTGTCACAGGTGGGGCAGATGGTGGTTGAAGGGGCGGGTGAATGGGGTGCTTGGGTTGACATGCACTCCTTCTGCTGTTTGCGCTTGGCTTCCGCTTGCTCCCAGCAAAGAGACTCGAGGTGTTCGGCAGCTTCCCGGATGCTTCTCCCTCACTTTGTGCAGTCTTGGTCCAGGGGTTCCCAGGTGTCGATGGGGATGTTACACTTTTTCAAGGAGGCTTTGAGGGTGTCCTTGAAGCGTTTCCTCTGCCCACCTGGGGCTCTCTTGCCGTGCCGGAGCTCCGAGTAGAGTGCTTGTTTTGGGAGTCTCGTAGCGGGCATGCGGACAATGTGACCCGTCCATCGGAGCTGATTGAGCGTGGTCAAAGCTTCAATGCTGGGGATGTTGGCCTGAGCAAGAACACTGACATTGGTGCACCTATCCTGCCAATGGACTTGCAGGATCTTGCGGAGGCAGCGTTGGTAGTACCTCTCCAGTGTTTTGAGGTGCCTGCTGTACATGGTCCATGTCTCTGAGGCATACAGCAGGGTGGGTATCACTGCTGCCCTGTAGACCATGAGCTTAGTGCCGGGTTTGATGTCCTGGTCTACAAACACTCTCTTCCTCAGGCGACCGAAGGCTGCACTGGCACACTGAAGGCAGTGTTGGACTTCGTCATCGACGTCTGCCCTTGTTGACAGTAAGCTCCCGAGATATGTAAAGTGGTTCACATTGTCCAAGGCCTTGTTGTGGATTTTGATAATCGGGGGGCAGTACTGTGTGATGGCGGCAGGTTGGTAGAGGACCTTTGTCTTACGGATGTTTAGTGTAAGGCCCATGCTCTCATACGCTTCGGTGAAGGTGTTGACGATGGTTTGGAGTTCGACCTCCAAGTGAGCGCAGACACAAGCATCGTCTGCATACTGTAATTCGACGACAGAGTATGGGACGACCTTGGATCTGGACTGGAGGTGATGGAGGTTGAACATTTTCCCGTTTGTTCTGTAAATTAGCTCCACTCCAGTGGGGAGCTTACTGAGGGTGAGATGGAGCATTGCAGCAAGGAAGATCGAGAAGAGCGTTGGTGCGATGACACAGGCTTGTTTGACTCCGGTTCGTACGTGAATTGGGTCTGTGGTGGAACCGTTGGTCAGGATCACGGCTTGCATGTCGTTGTGAAGCAGGCGGAGGATGGTGACAAACTTTTGAGGGCAGTCGAATTTGAGGAGGACACTCCATAATCCCTCAAGGTTGACAGTGTCGAAGGCCTTGGTGAGATCAAAGAAGGCCATGTACAGCGGTTGGTGCTGTTCCCTGCATTTCTCTTGTAATTGACGTGCGGTGAAAATCAGGTCCATTGTGCCCCTTTGTGGGCGGAATCCGTATTGCGACTCTGGGAGGAGCTCTTCGGCCACTGGGTGGTGACGATTGAGGAGGATTCTTGCGATGACTTTCCCTGTGGCAGACAGCAGGGAAGCTCCTCTGTAATTACCGCAATCGGACTTGTCACCTTTCTTGAAGATGGTCACAATTACAGTGTCTCTGAGATCCCCTGGCATGCTCTCCTCCTTCCAGATAAGAGAAATGAGTTCATGAATTCACACCAGTAGTGCTTCTCCGCCATGCTTTAGTGGGATTCCATCTGCTCCTGAGGCCTTGTTGTTCTTCAGTTGTCGGATGGCCTTTTCAACCTCATGCCGGGCTGGGGTTGTGCTGAGATGGTGGCGGGTAGCATGCTGCGGGATGGAGTTGAGGACACTCGTGTCGAAGACAGATTCGCGATTAAGGAGATCTTCGAAGTGCTCCTTCCAGCGGGCACTGACTGCCTCTCTGTCCTTGATGAGTACCTCTCCATTCTTGGCCCGCAGTTGGGTAGGGCCTTGGGTGCTTGGGCCGTAGATGGTCTTGACTGCGCTAAAGAATCCACGCACGTTGTGATTGTCGGCTAGCTGCTGGATCTCCTGCGCATTCTCCACCCACCATCTGTTTTTCCTCAATCAACATCACTAAAACAGATTATCTGGTCATTATCACATTACTGTTTGTGAGAGCTTGCTGTGCATAAATTGGCTGCGGTGTTTCCTATATTACAACAGTGACTACACTTCAAAAGAACTTAATTGGCTGTAAAGCACTTTGGGACGTCCTGAGGTCGTGAAAGGTGCTATTTAAATGCAAGACTTGTTTTCTTTATCCTGGGTGGATGAACTAATATTGGTCAAATGGCTTCCCTCATCTGTAATTATCTTATGACTTATGTCTGTTTATGTAGTGTTAGCCAATGAGTTGCAGGACTCACAGCAAACAATGTATTTTATAGCAAACAAAATCTATTTACTCAGCAAACAGAGTCATTTTAAACAGCGCACTACAGCAAACAGTCTACAGAGTCTATTTAAAAAGAGTCTCTATGAACTGCAACGCCAACAACAAGTTATTTATATAGCACCTTTAATGTAGTAAAACATTCCAAGGTGCTTCATAGGAGTGATTATCAAACAAAATTTGACACACCGAGCCATATGAGGAGATATTAGGAGAGGTGACCAAAAGCTTATTCCAAAAGATAGGTTTTAAGGAACATCTTAAAGGAGGAGAGAGAGGTAGAGAGGCTAAGAGTTTTAGGGAGGGAATTCCAGAAATTAGGGTCCAGGCAGCTGAAGGCACGGCTGCCAATGGTGGAGTGAAAAAAATTGGAGCTGCACAAGAGGCCAAAATTGGAGGAGCGCAGACATCTCGGAGGGGTTGTAGGGCTGGAGGAGGTTACAGAGATAGGGAGGGGCGAGGCCATGGAGGGTTTTGAAAACAAGGATGAGAATTTTAAAATTGAGGCATTGCTGGATCGGGAGTCAATGTAGGTCAACAAATACAGGGGTGATGGGTGAACAGGACTTGGCGCGAGTTAGGATACAGGGGTGATGGTTGAACAGGACTTGGCGCGAGTTAGGGTACAGGGGTGATGGTTGAACAGGACTTGGCACGAGTTAGGGTACAGGGGTGGTGGTTGAACAGGACTTGGCGCGAGTTAGGGTACAGGGGTGATGGTTGAACAGGACTTGGCGCGAGTTAGGATACAGGGGTGATGGGTGAACAGGACTTGGTGTGAGTTAGGGTACAGGGGTGATGGTTGAACAGGACTTGGCGCGAGTTAGGATACAGGGGTGATGGTTGAACAGGACTTGGCGCGAGTTAGGGTACAGGGGTGATGGTTGAACAGGACTTGGCGCGAGTTAGGGTACAGGGGTGATGGTTGAACAGGACTTGGCGCGAGTTAGGGTACAGGGGTGATGGTTGAACAGGACTTGGCGTGAGTTAGGGTACAGGGGTGATGGTTGAACAGGACTTGGCGCGAGTTAGGGTACAGGGGTGATGGTTGAACAGGACTTGGCGCGAGTTAGGATGCAGGGGTGATGGTTGAACAGGACTTGGCGCGAGTTAGGGTACAGGGGTGACGGGTGAACAGGACTTGGCGCGAGTTAGGGTACAGGGGTGATGGTTGAACAGGACTTGGCACGAGTTAGGATACAGGGGTGATGGGTGAACAGGACTTGGCGCGAGTTAGGGTACAGGGGTGATGGTTGAACAGGACTTGGCGCGAGTTAGGGTACAGGGGTGATGGTTGAACAGGACTTGGCGCGAGTTAGGGTACAGGGGTGATAGTTGAACAGGACTTGGCGCGAGTTAGGGTACAGGGGTGATGGGTGAACAGGACTTGGCGCGAGTTAGGGTACAGGGGTGATGGTTGAACAGGACTTGGCGCGAGTTAGGGTACAGGGGTGATGGGTGAACAGGACTTGGCGCGAGTTAGGGTATAGGGGTGATGGTTAAACAGGACTTGGCGCGAGTTAGGGTACGGGGTGATGGTTGAACAGGACTTGGCGCGAGTTAGGGTACAGGGGTGATGGTTGAACAGGACTTGGCGCGAGTTAGGGTACGGGGGCAGCAGAGTTTCAGATGAGCTCAAGTTTATGGAGGGTACAAAGTAGAAGGCCGGCCAGAAGAGCATTGGAATAGTCGAGTCTGGAGGTAATAAGGGCATGGATGAGGGATTCATGAGTAGATGAGCTGAGGCAGGGTTGGAGACAGGCGATGTTACGAAGGTGGAAGTAGGCGGTGATGGAGAGGATATGGGGTGGGAAGCTCAGCTCAGGGTCAAATAAGATGCCACGGTTGCGAACAGTCTGGTTCAGCCTCAGACACTGGCCAGGGAGAGGGATGGAGTCGGTGGCCAGGGAACAGAGTTTGTGGTGGGGCCCGAAGACATAGGGCTAGAAATTCATTATAGCCCAGGAATGGGCAGTAAAATTAGAAAAGTTGGAGAATTAGCGGCGCTAATGCTTTAGACTGCACACAAAATTCATGCTTACTGCTCAAAGAAATGATTGGAGCACTAATTCAATATAGGGCTAGAAATTTGGTATCGCCCCGGTTGGGGCATTAAATTTTAAAAAGTTGAACAATTAACGGCAGGCGCTAATCCTTCTGTCCTCCTGCTAAATTGATTGTTAGCACTCCAAGAAAGAATTGGAGCACCAACTCAAGCGCTAATCACCTAACTTAGGGCACTACACACAGAGGGCAGGGTGATACCCGCAGAGCGATAACCAATTTCAGGTGCAGCCCAATCGGGATTCATCATTCACATTGGCTCCTTCCAGTTCTTAAAGGGGAGGTTCAATCATTCAGCACAACCCCAATCTCAACATTGCTGGCTCTGAAGGCGACCTCCACGCAACTCAACATTTACACCTCTTATCCTCATGGCTGACCCCAGTCCCAGGGAGAGAGCTCGCCGCTTCAGCGACCAGGCATTGGAGGCATTGGTCGCGATTGTTGAAAGAAGGAGGGCAGTGCTGTTCCCGACCACTGGCAAGAGGCCATTGCCCCAGGTCTTCAGGGCAATGTGGAGGGAAGTGGCCCAGGACTTCTCGGCCAGCAGTGTGGTTCTCAGGACCCTTGCACAGTGCTGTAAAAAATTCAACGACCTCACTCGGGTGGTCAGGGTGAGTACAAGCTTCAACAAGTCCTGCATACCAGCATCTGAACCTCAGTCTGTACACACTGCACAAACCACCACACCCCCACCACTCACCCACCAAGCATCTCCACCTACTAAAACTCACATCCACATCTCACGCCTTGCCTACAATCGCAGCTATTTAGCTATGGCAGGCACATCTCCCAAACACATAGCTGCACACTCACTCACACACTTTCCGTTCTCTTGCAGGCCAAGCTGGACAACAATAGGAGGGAGCAGGAATCAACAGGCGGGGGTGAAGCGGACATCCAACAGCTTACTGACATGGAGGAGCGAGTGCTGAGCGTCATTGGGCGCCAAGTGGTGGGCACTGTGGCCATCGGCGAAGTCGACCCCTTGGGGGCAACAATGGTATGTTCATCCCCTCTACTTCTCTCATCCCACTTCCCCCTCACACCACAAACCTTTCCCACTTTCCAGCTCATTATACTGTCTGCAATCCTTGCTCCCTTCCTGGCCCCCTGCCCTCACCTTAATGTGAGTCTTGTGCCTTTATCCTTTCAGGTAATCAGCAACCAGATGACCAGCCTGTCCCTGAGCCTCCCAGTGAGAGTGAGGCAGGAGAAGAGGAGGAGGAGGAAGAAAGGACCGTGCCACTGCATGTCTCACCCGCAGGCACCACCTCAGATACTGGGACTGCGCGATCTTTAGAGGCAAGTTTAGTAGAGGGGTCTGCACTGGATGATGCACCAGGGACGAGCGGGCTGCAGCAAGGCCAGGGGAAAGGGTAGCTCGGGACGCCCTGAGAAACCGTGGGACCCAGGCCTCATGCTGTGTCTCATGGGCAAAGTGGCAGCACCATTGCAGCACAGGCAGAAGCCATGCAATGTCTTAGTGCTGTAATGCAGTCCATGGTTGCTGCCATCGAGTCTCAGACTGCTCTCATGCTGCCTCAGCTTGATGCCACGCAAGCTCTGACTGCTGCCATCGTGGCTGGGTCCACCACACTCCACCGGGGATCTCACAGTGTCCAACAGATTGGTAGTGATGCTAAGGTGCTGCCCCATGGGAGTGGCAGTGGATCAGTGGAGCAGGAACGTGCTGTCCTCTCTCAGGATGACAGCATTCCTGCTCCCACTACTGCCACTCTGCCATTGCCCTTGTCGCTGCCTGTCATCCAGCCAGCCCAGACTGCCGCCGCCCAGCCTGAGGTGGTGTATTGTACAGCCGGGCCTTTCAGGCTCAGAGCTGGTCGAGGGCATCCTGCAAGGCCACCTGTAGTCCCTGTCACCGACACTTAGCAGCCTTCCAGCAGCCCTGCTGCAGCCAATGGGGACAGACTAGATAGAAGCAGTAGATTAGGAAAAGGCATTGTGAAGAGGGGAAATAAGGGTTTGCACAAGGATGATTAGTTAATATTGTTATATATATGTGTTTACTGAGTGTTCATAAATTTATGACTTGAATTTTGCAGATTTTGTGCTGTCTCTTATTTCAGCTTTGCGCTGTGATATGACAAGCGAAATGGATGGAATGATGGGGATGTGGTGAGCAACCGGGATGTGGGGCAGAATTTATTGGAACCGCAGTCTGAAGGCTGATTGAATGGCTGCCTCCACCCTCACTGCTGTTCCTCCTCCTCCTCCTCCTTGTCCTTGTCCTTCTCCTCATCCTCCTCCTCTCCCTCTTCCTCCTCCTGAGGTGGTCCTGCTATGCCTGGTGGCAATGGCTGGGCCCTCATAATGGCCAAGCTGTGCAGCATGCAGCACACCATGAAGAAAAGGGACACACGCTCAGTCGAGTACTGGAGGGCTCCTCCTCGTAGCGGAACCATTGCTTGAGCACTCCAATGGTCTGCTCGATTATGTTCCTGGTGATGGTGTGGCTCTCATTGTATGAGTGCTGGGCAGGAGTGTAGGGGTTGCGGAGGGGAGTCATGAGCCAGGTGGAGAGCGGATACCCCTTATCTCTGACCAGCCAGCCATGAGCTTGACGTGGTGGCTGGAAGAGTGCTGGCACAGGATGAGGGCATCGTGGCTACTGCCAGGATATTGGGCATTGACATTGAGGATTAGCTCTCTGTGGGCGCACACCAACTGCACATTAAATGAGTGGTAGCCTTTGCGGTTACAGAAGATCTCAGGATTGTTATGCGCTGCCCGCAAAGCCCTGTGCAGTCAATGGCGTCCTGCACCATGGGGAATTCCGCTATCTTGACAAAGCCACTTGCATGCTTGTCCTGCTTCTCTCTGCTGGTGGGGAAGGAAATGTAATCCCTTCTCTGACTGTAGAGAGCCTCTGTGATATCCCGGATGCAGCAATGAATGGGCGAACTGCGAGATGTTAGCTATGTCTCCTGTTGCAGACTGGAAGGATCTTCTGGCGAAGACATTGAGGGCGATGGTGGCCCCTTGACTGCCACTGAGAAAGCCGTGGTCACCGTAATCTGAGGTCTGGTTTCAGAAGCTGGCAGGGTTCTGTGACCACCTCCTTGGAGAAGCGGAGCCTGCTAATACACTGCTCCTCGCTTAATTGGAGGTAGGGGAAGTGCTCTCGGAATACCCTCGGAGGGTAAGGCCTGCTGTTGAGAGTCCTGATGGCCCGCCTCCTCCCTCTGGTCACATGTTCCAGTCTTTCTCGCTGCCTCCGCTCCCTCCACCATAGATCCTGGAGGGCGAGGTTGGCTGCCAGTACAGCCCCCATTAATGTAACCAAGTGTGGCAGTTTGATTTTTTTAAGAATAAATGTAGCTACTTTTTAGTTTCCACAACACTCCTGATACTAATTAACCTTGAAATTACAGAATGAGACTGTTGCACCATGTGAAACTGTCAAGAAAGCACTGAATTTCCACTAACCTACAGCTGCAACTCATTACTGATGATCCCTTTAAATAACATCCCTGGAGCCACCTTCCTGATGCTTCATGCCAGCTCTCCCTGTCGCTATTTACTCCAGGCGCTAAGGTAGGTGGTGACAATTAATTTTGCAGATCAGGCAGCCATTGAGCATTGCACACTCACTGCTGTCACGATCCACCTGGCATTGAGTCTCCCGGTGATAACTCTTAGCGGCGGTGCTGCGGGGGACGGGATTTGGCGTGCGGTATTGGATTTGCCTCGCCCCGGCGATAATGCTCTCGCGCTCATTAGCACCATCTGCTGCCACTAACAGGAGGCACTAAGGTACTGAATTTCCCCCCCAGTGACTTTGGTCTTTAATTCTCAGAGACTTCAGTCCGGAAGCGCCATCTAAGATATTTGCCAGAATGTGTGCTGCATTCGTCAGCCAGTGTTCTGCAAAATAATGCTTTCATTTCTCACAGTAATAAAGTATCTTGTTTATATTCACTGTGGGAAATAAATTATTTCCTACAGTTACAGAATGCTTGGATCTTAAATTTGGCCAGTGAATATTTATGGACTTCCTGTGTAATCTTGTTGTTTGCGTGTTGTTCCTTTTAAGCTTTTTTTTAATATTAGAAAGACTTGCCTTCCTGTAGCACCTTTCATAACCTCAGAATGTCCCGAAGTGCTTCACAGCCAATGAAGTACTTTTGAAGTGTAATCGCCGTTATGATGTAGGGAAATGCGGCAGCCAATTTGCACACAGCTGAGTAGTATAATAGGAGAGTCAGGGTATTAGTACAGGAGGAAGAAAGGAATCGAAGGTTATGCTGATAGGGTGGGAGGAGGCTTGTGTGGAGCATAAACACTGGCATGGACCTGTTGGGCCAACTGGCCTGTTTCTCTGCTGTAAATTCTGTGTAATTCTATGCTATTCCCAATATTTAATTGGAGGAAATTTCTGTTCATCCAATACTGGATGTCAGACAAGCAGCGTGACAAATCAGAGGCAATTGAGGGGTCGGAGAGGTGGTGGTGAGGGAGAGCTGGGTGTTGTCAGCTTACATGTGGAAACTGATGTGTGTTTCCGGAAGATGTCGCCGAGGGGCAGCATGTAACTAAGAAATAGGAGGGGGCCAAGGATAGATCCTTGGGGGACCCCAGAGGCAATGGTGCGGGAGCGGAAAGCGTGGCCATTGCAGGTGATTCTCTGGCTTCGACTAGATAGATAGGAATGGAACTAGGCAGTCCCACCTAGCGGGACATCAGAGGAAAGGCGTTGGAGGAGGATGGTGTGGTCAACCCTGTCAAAGGCTGCAGACATGTCAAGAAAGATGAGGAGGAGTAGGTTACCATGATCACAGTCACATAGGATGTAACTTGTGACTTTGATAAGGTTCGTTTCAGAGCTTTGGCAGGCATGGAAACTTGATTGGCTGGGTTCAAACATGGAGTTGCGGGAAAGGTGAGCATGGATTTGGGAGGCGACAGCGCGTTCAAGGACTTTGGAGAGGAAAGGGAGGTTGGAGGTGGGGTGGTAATTTGCAAGGACGGAGGGGCCAAGGGTGGATTTTTTGAGGAGGGGGGATGATGACAGGAGATCGAAGGGGAGGGGAACAGCACCCGAGGAGAGGGAACCTTGAACAATATCAGCTAACATGGGGGCCACGTTAGGTGATATTATTACAACAAGCAGAACCCATTACCGAAACTGCAGCAACGTCTCCTAATAAAAGCAGGGTGATTTCTCCAGCAAAATGCAGTGAGTGAAGGATAGTTACATACAAATCATGTGCGTAAAATCAATCCTAGTCACTTACAGCAGTGCAGGCTCTCCAGTAATTGATGGGGATATTACCCAATCATCTCCATTCTGGTCAGGAATAGTGTGGCACTGTGTGCAGCTGAAAATGTATATGTATATGTTGTGTGCAACGTTCCCGCGCAGGCCGCTCACCGGCTTTTGAATGGAAGAAACCACACATGTGCGAAAATTTGAATGGGCTACACAGCCAGTTAAAGGGACTGCGCATGAAAAAAATATAGAGGGAACACTGATTGTGTGTATACATATCTGCATGTGTGTACACGGTTATTATGTACGTGTGCTTGCGTGTGTACAGAAGCAAGGCCTTAATTGCAGCGTTGTACTGGAGTATTGAACGCTGAATTGAAGGGAAAGAATGTGCTTTTAAGCTAATGTCTAACTCCATAGTGACACGCTCTTGCCTGACCTGTCAAGCGAGTTTACTGAGAAGCTCCGAAAGAGAACAATAGAAACATCTGCCCTCTTGCATTCTGCTCATTCACGCCCTCTTCATGCATCAAGGCATTTAGACAAGGCCATTTTCTATAGCATATGCACATTAGGCATAATGTGTGAGCAGTTTCAAAGCTCCTTACAGAGTACCAGGTGGTCAAGGCCTTATCAAAAGTAAAGGCCCCAAAAACGGCCTCTGTGCTGGGCTGCTGTTACTTTATTGTTCTGTGTCAGTGTGAGCCATAGTTTTGTGTCAGACATAAGAAGATATGTGAGTGACAATTGGAATGAAAAATGATCAGATTAATAAATATATCACAGTGGATGCCCGGCATTGAGTAAGTCGGCTTTACTTCAAACTGGGATTGCCAACTCTTCGGGACTGTCCTTGATTCTCCAGGAATTAAAAGTTTAATCTCCTGCTGGAGAAAAATCATAGGGTTGTTTAAAGAACGGGTGTTTTTTTATTTCATTTTCTTTGAAGACTTTGGTTTATTGTTATGAAAATATTGAAGATGGGGGAAGAAAGGCTGTTTGGCCATGTGGGGCGGTTGGATACAGGAAGTCATGTGACAAAACCTCCAGGAATACGTCCAACCAGATTTGGCGACCTGAGGCAGCATGCCAACTTGCTGCCACAGCACTAGACCAACTAATTCAGCAGAGACCCGGGATTGACCCCGGACCTTCTGCGCTGCCTGCTTCAGCGTTACACCATATGGTGCTTTTACCCCACTAGGCCACAGGGGCCGCGTTCTGCTGATTTACCTTACACTAGCTCTGACGCTGCTCAGGAATCCGCAACCTCCACGACCACGGGTTCAGGTGGCTGGCAGAGGGCAGGGCTGTGTCTGGCAAGGTGACCAGAGTCGGGGACCTACTCGATGGCAGAGGAGTGGGTTGGATGGCGCCGGAGGAGCTGGCGCAGCACCTGTCCTGGGCCATCGTTTGGCTTGCGGCCAAAGCCATCGAGTCGCTGAAAGTGGCACTGGGCCCCGACTCCACTAGGTGTATCGAGGAGGCTCAAGCACATGGGGCGATCCTGTCTGAACTGACCCCCGTTCGGACGGAATTCCTCATCGGCGCCTGGTCCCGAAACCCCTCTTGGGAGCAGGCGCCACACAACTTGAGCCATCTCCGGGAAATCCCCTCCGTGCCTTTTCATTCTGCACGGAGGGGCTTCCTGTACGGGCTGCTCTTTTTGCCATCCTTGTCTGCCGTCCGGACACGCCTTGGTGCACCATCTTGCCATCTGGAGGAGGCGGGGGTCCCCAATGGAGGGCGCTCTACGCGGGAGCCTTCCCTTTATCTATTGGGGACTTGGCCTGGAGGGTCTTGCACGGAGCAGTCGCATGCAATAAAGTTTTAAGTAGGTTCACAGACTCCCAGGCCGGCTGCCTTTCCTGCGGCCTGGAGGAGTCCGTGTTCCACGTCTATATAGAATGTGAGAGGTTGCAGCCCCATTTCCATTATTTGAAGGGGCTGCTCCTCGATTTTTGGTTGCACTTCAGTCCCACACTCCTGATCTTTGGTCACCCGGTGCAGAGGGGAGCGGGTAGGTCGGGGGACCTCCTCATAGGACTGCTCCTGGGCTTGGCCAAAGTGGCCATCAACTGGTCCAGACAGTGGGCGGTCGAGGGGGTCGTTCGGCCCGACTGCCTGCCCCTCTTCCGTGGCCGCATTCGCGCCCGGGTGGCCCTGGAGATGGAGCACGCGGTGTCCGCCGGCATGCTTGAGGCCTTCCGTGACCGGTGGGTGCCGAGGGGACTGGAGTACATCATCACCCCGGCCAACCAAATTTCAATTTAAGTTGCTAAGGTTTTCTTTAATTTTTTTTAGTTACAGTCAATTTGTTTATTGTTTTCCACCAAAAAGAGCTACACCAGCTCTGACAGTGACAGCGGTGCCACAGTGGAAATGAGGCAGTTCTGTTACCATGGTCGCACTGAGTAATTCAAGAAGGAAAAAAACCCTGTAAATCCGAACTAAAGGCAGTAAATATTGGAAATACGCAGCCGGTAAGTGAGCACCTGTAAAGGGAAAAAGCAAGGTTAATGCTCTGGCTGTGGGCCCTATATTAGAACAGTTTAGATAAAAAAAAGAAAGGACTTGCATTTCTATAGCGCTTTTCATGACCTCTGGACGTCCCAAAGCGCTTTAGAGCCAATTAAGTACTTTTGAAGTGGAGTCACTGTTGTAATGTAGGAAACGCTGCAGCCAATTTGCGCACAGCAAGGTCCCACAAATAGCAATGAGATAAATGGTGAGAAACTCTGTTTTAGTGATTTTAGTTGAAGGATAAATATTGTCCAGGAAACCAGGGAGAACTCCTCTGCCCTTCTTCAAAATAGTGCCATGGGGTCTTTTATGTCCGCCTGCAAGGGCAGACGGGGCCTCAGTTTAACATCTTAACCAAAAGACAGCACCTCCACAGTGCAGCACTCCTCCAGTACTGTCAGCCTCGATTCTTTGCTCAGATCTCTGAAGTGGGACTTGAACCCATGATTTTCTGACTCGGGGTGAGAGTGCTACCTCTGAGCCAAGGCTGTATGATAATGGTACTAATCCAAAATATTTACCTGCCTTGTCTCTGCTTCTGTTGTAAATTAGCTCAAGATTAGTTTGTTTCTTGGTTCAGCAGAGTCTATCTGACACCAAGACCGCCTGCATCCACCTCCATAGCTTTGCCCATCTCAGACCTACCTCAGCTCAACTGCTGCTGAAACCCTCATCCATGCTTTTGTCACCCCCGGACTAGGCGATTCCAATGCACTCTTGGTGGGCCTCCCATCTTTCATCTACCATCAACTTCAGCTCAACCAAAACTCTGCTGCTTGTAGCCTATCCTGCACTAAGTCCCGTGCGTCCATCACTCCACCCTTGCTGACCTATATTGGCTCCCGGTCCCCCAACGCCTCAAATTTAAAATTCTCAATCTTGTGTTTAATGGGCTATCTCTTTAACCTTGAGCAGCTCTACAACACCCTCTCGGTACGCTCAGGTCCTCTAACACTGGCCTCCTGCGCATTCCCCCTTCCTATTGCCCCACCATTGGCAGCTGTGCTTTCACCTGCCGAGGCCTCTCCTTCTGGAATTCCTTCCTTAATCCCCTCCTTCCCTCCACCTCCCGCTCCTCCTTTAACAGTCCGCTTAAAACCCACATCTTTGACAAAACTTCAGTCACCCCTCCACCTTTGGCTCTGCATTCATTCTTTTTCCGCTGTGAAGTGTCTTGGGATGTTGTTCTATGTTAAAGGTACTATATAAATGTGAGTTGTTGTTCATAGAATCATAACATCATAAAGCACAGAAGGAGGTTGTGATAAATCCATTAAGTGGAAGAAGGACTCAAAGGGGCGATATCGTAGAATTAACACGAGTACTTTATTAACAACTGGGAAACATGTTTACAGACAGCCTGCATCAGCATCCTGGCATTCCACCTTGTGCTGACCTATACAGGAAGCAAACCTCTGACCTTAACAGGAAGCAAACCTCTGACATTAGTAGCAGCATTGGCTACAGCACCACCTGGTGGATAACCTTAATCATAACATCCCAGATTACTATATCCCTCCCCCCTTAAGGTTTCAGTATGAATTTCTTAACAAACAACCATTCCTGAGGGTCACATAATGTGGTAAACCACTGTTTGTATACTGTTTGCATTCCATTGTGTACATGCCTGGACATGCCTCGGCTGACTCCTCCCACAAGTCCTAGTATAAAGGTGGCTGCTCCCCAGCCCTTTGTATTTCTGGACCGGTCGACCACTTGAGGCAGACCTCCATTCTTTTGTTAATAAAAGCCTTTAGTTACTCTTCTAACTCTCAGTCTTTTATGAGTAATTGATAGCGCATCAATTTTATTAACAAAATTTTTATAATGGAAAAGATCCTCACACCAGCATGCCTGGACTTAGATCATCAGGAGGCGGACTCATCCACCAAGTTTACTCACTGGCTTAAGTGTTTCGAAAAATTCCTGACCGCCTCCGAAGCAATCAAATCGGAAGAGGACAAACTGGATGTCCTGACCTCCAAAGTGAACCACCGAGTGTACTCGGTCATCCAAGACGCGACCTCGTACGCGGATGCTATCAAGCTCCTCAAGGACCAGTACACGCACCCAGTGAACGAAGTGTACGCCAGGCACCTTCTGGGGAGTCGTAAGCAACAACCTGGGGAATCGACCGTGGAATATCTTCAGGCACTGTCCGTGCTTGGCCGGGCCTGTGGGTGTAAGGATGTAAAGGCCGCCGTGTACACAGAGGAACTTATCCGGGACGCTTTTGTAGCGGGCCACAGATCCAATTACACCCGACAGCGACTGTTGGAGCAGAGTGACCTCAACCTCAACAAGGCCTCTGAACTCGCACTATCATTGGATGCAGCCTACCAGGGCATGGATGCCTACTCCTCTGCACCGTGGATGCCGCGGGGAACGACAGCCTGGGACACGGTAGGACCGCCTCATAGCGCCGTGCCACCCCAGCCACACCCCAGCAACGGCCCAACTACCGCAGCAGTGTCCCAAGGCCAGACAGCAGTGCCCCAAGGCCAGAAATGCTACTTCTGTGGCCAGGCAAAACACCCCAGAGCGCGCTGCCCGGCGAAAAACGCGATCTGCTCGGGCTGCGGGAAGAAGGGACACTACGCTAGCGTCTGCAGGGCCAAAGCCACCCCGAACCCCAGCAGCGCCGCGTGTGGGCCATGCAGGCCGCCATCTTGGGCCTCCTCGGCCATGTGCGAATCACCGGTACAGCAGCCATTTTGGACGCCTCCAGCCACATGGGGATCATGGACGCCGCCATCTTGGATGACAGCCGGGACGCAGCAGGCCCCCGACACCGCCTCATCTGATACCCGCAGCGACACACCGACCCCTACGCTGGCATCCATTACACTGGACCAAGCGAGACCGCACCAACTGGCCAGTTCCACAATGGACATTAAGGTAAATGGTCACGATACAATCTGCCTTTTTGACTCTGGGAGCACGGAGAGCTTCATCCACCCTGACACGGTGCGGCGTTGCTCTCTCCCAGTCCTGCCTGCGCACCAGCGGATTTCTATGGCCTCCGAGTCCCAGTCAGCGGACATTGGCGGCTACTGCGTGGTGACACTCATAGTAGACGGGACTGAGTACGATAATTTTAAACTTCTGGTCCTGCCCGACCTCTGTGCTGCCATTCTACTGGGGTTAGATTTTCAGTGCCACCTTAAAAGTGTTACGATGGCGTACGGTGGACCCCTCCCCCCACTCACAGTCCGCAGCCAGCAGCTTCCAAATTGCCCGCCGCGCACCAGGTGCAACCTCTCCACACTCCGAGTCACCCCCCCCCCACTGTTTGCTAACCTCACCCCCGACTGTAAGCCCATCGCCACAAAGAGCAGGCGATACAGCGCCGGGGACAGGGTTTTCATTAAAACCGAAGTGGAGCGGCTCCTGAAGGAAGGGATTATTGAGGGCAGCACCAGCCCCTGGCGAGCCCAGGTTGTGGTCGTTAAGACCGGCGAGAAGCAGCGCCTGGTCATCGACTACAGCCAGACAATAAATCGCTACACCCTACTGGACGCTTACCCACTCCCCCGCATAGCTGATATGGTCAATCAGATCGCGCAGTACCGCGTCTTCTCGACCATTGACCTGAAATCAGCGTACCACCAGCTCCCTATCTGCCCTGAGGACCGCCAGTATACTGCCTTTGAGGCAAACGGCTGCCTCTATCACTTCCTTAGGGTTCCCTTTGGCGTCACCAACGGGGTCTCCGTCTTCCAAAGGGAGATGGACCGGATGGTAGATCAAAATGCGTTGCAGGCCACTTTCCCATACCTGGACAATGTGACCATCTGCGGCCGTGACTTGCAGGACCATGACGCAAACCTCGAAAAATTCCTCCGCACCGCCCAACTCCTGAACCTGACATATAACAAGGAGAAGTGCATATTCCGCACAAACCACCTCGCCATCCTTGGCTGTGTTGTGGAACACGGAGTCATCGGTCCCGACCCCGACCGGATGCGTCCCCTTATGGAACTCCCACTGCCCCACTGCCTCAAGGCCCTGAAGAGGTGCCTAGGGTTTTTCTCCTGTTACGCCCAGTGGGTCCCCTACTATGCGGACAAGGCCCGTCCGCTGATCAAGTCCACCTCTTTTCCCTTGACGGCAGAGGCCCGCTTAGCCTTCCACCGTATCAAGGAGGACATCACCAAAGCCACCATGCACGCAGTGGACGAATCCATCCCCTTCCAGGTGGAAAGCGACGCGTCCGACTTTGCCCTGGCCGCTACCCTCAATCAGGCGGGGAGACCCGTGGCCTTCTTTTCACGAACCCTCCAGGGCCCGGAGACCAGACACTCCGCTGTTGAGAAGGAGGCCCAGGCTATTGTGGAGGCTGTGCGTCATTGGAGGCACTACCTGGCCGGAAAACGATTTACCCTGCTCACTGACCAGCGTTCAGTCGCTTTCATGTTTAACAACAAGCAGAGGGGCAAAATCAAAAATGACAAGATCTTGAGGTGGAGAATCGAACTTTCCACCTACAATTACGAGATCTTGTACCGGCCCGGGAAGCTCAACGAACCCCCGGATGCTCTATCGCGTGGCACCTGCGCCAGCGCGCAGATCGATAGACTGCGGGCCCTCCACAATGACCTCTGCCACCCGGGGGTCACCAGGTTCTTCCACTTCGTCAAGGCCCGCAACCTACCTTACTCCATTGAGGAGGTCAGGACCATGACCAGGAACTGCCAAGTCTGCGCTGAGTGCAAACCGCACTTTTATAAACCAGACAGGGCTCACCTGATAAAAGCCACTCGCCCCTTCGAGCGCCTGAGCGTCGATTTTAAAGGGCCTCTCCCCTCCTCCGACCGCAACGTGTACTTCCTCAATATTATTGATGAGTACTCCCGTTTCCCGTTCGCCATCCCCTGCCCGGACATGACCAGTGCCACGGTCATTAAATGCCTAAATGACCTCTTCACCCTGTTCGGTTTCCCCAGCTATATCCATAGCGACCGGGGCTCATCGTTTATGAGCGACGAACTCCGTCAGTACCTGCTAACTAGGGGTATTGCCACAAGCAGGACCACTAGTTACAACCCCCGGGGGAACGGACAGGTGGAAAGAGAAAATGCGACAGTTTGGAAGGCCGCCCTGCTAGCCTTAAAGTCTAGGGGCCTTCCAACCTCCCGCTGGCAGGATGTGCTACCCGATGCGCTCCACTCTATTCGGTCACTGCTCTGCACTGCCACTAACGCCACCCCTCATGAGAAAATGTTTGTCTTCCCAAGGAAGTCCACATCGGGGACATCGCTACCGCCATGGCTGACGTCCCCAGGGCCGGTCCTACTGAGAAGACACGTGAGGACCCATAAAACGGACCCCCTGGTCGAGAGGGTCGACCTCCTCCACGCCAACCCCCAGTACGCTTACATTGCGTACCCGGACGGGCGGGAGGACACAGTCTCCATAAGAGACCTTGCACCCTCGGGGGCTGCAGTAACCCACTACCCACTACCACCCCCCTCCACGATCCGATATCCAGCCCCAGCAGACGGCAGGCCTGGGTCCCGCGGCCCGCTCAACATCTACGAGGACGACACGCCAGCGCCACAGCCTACGCGGGGCTTGATGCCGGAAGCTTCACTACCCCTGCCGTCGCCACGCCGATCACAGCGGCAGACAAGACCTCCGGAGAGACTCCAATACACTACCTTTTAATACACTTCACCCCGCCGGACTCAATTTTAAACAAGGGGTGAATGTGGTAAACCACTGTTTGTATACTGTTTGCATTCCATTGTGTACATGCCTGGACATGCCTCGGCTGACTCCTCCCACAAGTCCTAGTATAAAGGTGGCTGCTCCCCAGCCCTTTGTATTTCTGGACCGGTCGACCACTCGAGGCAGACCTCCATTCTTTTGTTAATAAAAGCCTTTAGTTACTCTTCTAACTCTCAGTCTTTTATGAGTAATTGATAGCGCATCACATAAGGAGTCTCCATTCATCATGTTCCATACTTGACGAATCTAACAGTTCAGTATCAATCTCTCTGGTGGCTTGCGAGTCCTTTGTGAACGTCTAACAGTAAAGTCTCTGCTTGTTTGTGGTGAAGCCACCAGCTGCTCCTGAGCAGTGCTCAGAGTATCTGACTCTGCAACGATGGTTTCCTCTTGACGGATAGGTTCCTGTGGAATTATCTCTGTCCCTGGTGGTGGCACCACAGATGCACTTGGATAACTGGGGGCAACCCTGTCTTCAGTCATTGCATCTGGAACCTTCATTTCAATTTCCCCTTGTCTGGGAAGTATCTGATCTACATGTCTGCGTACTACTCTACCATCTCCCAACATGACCTTGTATGATACTGGACCTGCCATTGAGTCTATGAAGCCAGGAATTCACTTTGGTACATAACTGAAATTCCTGGTAAAGATCGCATCTCCTTCTCCAAAACTTTGGCTCTTTGTTCTTTTGTCATGGTTCTCTTTTTGTTTGTTTTGTCTGTTTTCCATTTTCATTTTTAGGTCGGGGTGGACAAGATCAAGAGTGGAGCGTAGTCTATGACCTAATAACATCTCAGCAGGAGAGAGTCCTGTGGTGGATTGAGGTGTTATTCTGTAGCTGAACAGAACCTGTGATACCTTGGCTGCTAAACTCCCTTCCGCACTTTTTTTCATCATCTCCTTAAATGTTTATACGGCTCTCTCTGCAAGTCCATTCGAGGACGGATGATATGGAGCCGAGGTCACCTGCACTATGCCATTTTTTCTCAAGAACTCTTTTGTCTCTGTACTCACAAAACAAGTGGCATTGTCGCTCACCACGATCTCCGGTAGCCCTTGATTACTGAAGCTCTGACGCAGGCAGTCTATAGTAGTAGTGGCGGAAGCAGAATTTACAGGATAAACATCCATCCATTTGGAATGTGCATCAATGATTATGAGGAACATCTTCCCCATGAATGGACCCGCATAATGTAAGTGCAATCTTCTCCATGGTTTATCCGGCCACTCCCAGGGGTGGAGAGGAGCCGCTGCTGGTGCCTTCTGGTGTTCCTGACAAGTGCTGCATGTCTTGACTAGATTTTCTATCTCCTCATCTAGCTTTGGCCACCACAAGTAATTCCTAGCCAAGGCTTTCATACGCGAGACCCCAGGATGACACTGATGTAGTTGCTCTAGGATAGACTGTCGTGCTGGCCGTGGAATAATCACTCGTGCTCCCCACAACACGCAACCATCCTGCACACTCAGCTCTGTTTTCCTGACACTGTAGGGTGTGAAGTCAGCCCCTTCCGGATGCTGTGGCCATCCCCTCACCACATATTCTCGAACTCTAGACAGTACTGGATCTTTATCTGTCCAGGTTCTTACTTGCTCTGCAGTCATAAGTGCCGTGTCAGCGTCCTCCAACATCAAAACTCTGTCCTCTGGAGCTGCACGGATAAGTGTGCCTGGCAGTGGAAGACGGTTCAAGGCATCTGCGTTCCCATGGTACTTGCCCGCCTTGTAGACGATGACATACTCATATGCCCTCAACGTCACTGCCCACCTCTGGATCCGGGGTGACACCATCTGTGGAACTGCTTTCATTTCATTGAAAAGAGAGAGAAGAGGTATATGATCTGTGCATATGGTGAACTTCCTGCCATATATGTACTTGTGGAACCTCTGTAACCCAAACATTACTGCTAACCCCTCTTTGACTAACTGGGAATAGTTTTTTTCTGCTGGTGTTAGAGTTCGGGACATAAACCATATTGGTCTTTCAGTTCCATCTTCCATGCAGTGTGAAAGAACTGCCCCCACCCCGTAATGTGAAGCGTCACAAGAGAGAATGATGTCTTTCTCTGCATTGTAGTGAACCAGCACATCCGACGACAGCATCAGTTTCTTGGACTGTTCAAATGAAACCCCCTGCTCCTCTCCCCACTGCCACTGTGTCTCCTTGTGCAGTAGTTTGTGAAGAGGTGCTAACACAGTTGACAAGTTTGGTAAAAACCTGTTATAATAGTTCAGCAGTCCCAGGTAAGCTTTTAACTCAGCCACATTTGTAGGAGCTGGGGCGTCCTGCAGTGCTTGTACCTTCTCCTTGAGTGGATGGAGCCCGGTGGCGTCCACTCTGTGTCCCAGGAACACTGCCTCATTCCCCAGGAAAGTGCACTTACTCCTCTTGAGCCGGAACCCTGCCCTCTCCAATCTCTGTAGTACCTCTCTGAGTGCTCAGATACTCCTGGTCGGTTCTTCCCATCACCAGAATGTCATCCAGATAGATGGAAACATGTGGAATCCCTTGCAGTACACCTTCGATTGTCCTCTGGAAGATAGCTGGACTAGATGAGACACCAAACGGTAAGCGGTTATATGTAAACAAGCCCTTGTGTGTATTTATGGTGACATACTTCTTTAATTCGTCATCCAGTGTAATCTGCAAGTAGGCATGACTCATATCCACCTTTGTGAATTTCTTTCCTCCAGCCAGGTTTGCAAAGAGATCCTCTGTTTTGGGAATAGGATACTGCTCTAGTTTGGACATCCGATTGACAGTCAATTTATAGTCTCCACAGAGTCTTACCGAATTGTCCGGTTTTAACACAGGTACTATGGGAGCTGCCCATTCCGAACATTTCACCGGCTCCAGTATATTCTCTCTCAATAGACGGTCAAGCTCAGCCTCTACCTTTGGCTTCATGGCATAAGGCACAGGTCGTTGTTTAAAAAACCTTGGCGGTGCCTCCTTGTCTATATAAATCTTAGCTGGGGGGCCATTAAATGTGCCAAGTTCCTCCTTGAACACATTCTCATGTTCACTCAACACTTCTTGCAAAGTCAACTGTTTGCCCGCATCTATTTGATGTACTGCTCCCCAGTCTAATTTAAGTTCTTTTATCCAGCCCCGACCTAACAGGTTTGGTCTGGTACCCGATACTATAACTACAGGTAGCTGTTCCACTGTGTCCCTGTGTTGCACAGTTACCTTAGCTGTACCTAATGTCGCTACTCGTTCACCTGTATATGTTTTAAGATGCAGGGAGCAAGGCTTTAACTCTGGAACTTTTGTACGGTTCCACAATTTTGAGTACTCTGCCTTGTTCATTATGGTCACGCCGCACCCTGTATCCACTTCAAAGTTCACCTTAGAGTCATTTACTGTCAGTTGCAATGTGATAGGAGCCACTTTTGGAATGTTCTCTAACATGCTATACATTATGAACATGTCCTCTTCTTCCTCAGCTTCCCCGCTGATGTGGTGTGCTCCATGTTTTTTCACTTTTCTCCTTTGGTTTTGCTGTCGTCCCCCTTTTGGTTTGGATTCCTCCACAGGTGATTTCGCCCTGCAAGCTCATTTTATGTGTCCTTGTTTCCCACACTTGTAGCACTTTTCCTCCAGAAACCGGCATTCACTCGCCAGGTGATTGCCCTTGCATCTATAACATGCCTTTGCATGCTCATGTTGTGGTTTCTGATGCATGTTCAACTTGTGCACAACAACCTGACCTGCAACTTGCGTAGCATTAGCCCTGTCTGAGCCCTGTATTTCTTTTACATCTAGGTTCGCTGTCTCTATGGCTTGAGCAAGTTCCAATGCTTTTTCATAAGTAAGCCCAGTCTCGGATAATAATCTATGCTGCATTCGGTTGTCCATAATTCCGCAAACTAGTCTATCTCGCAGCATTTCCTTCAGGTTGTTCCCATAATTGCAATCTTGTGCTAATTTACGCAACACCGCTACATAGTCCATTACGCTCTCTTCCTCTTTCCTGTTCCTTGAATTAAACTTGAACCGCTGTACAATCTCACTAGGCTTAGGGTTGAAATGTTCTTTTAGCAAAGCCACTAATTCAACAAATGATTTGTCTCCAGGCTTTTCAGGACTGAGCAGATTTTTCATCAAACTGTAGGTTTGGCTTCCCACTGAACTAAGCAGAATGGCTTTCCTTTTTCCGGCATCATTTATTTCATTTGCTTCAAAAAAATAACCCAACACTTCACAGTATTCTTCCCAGGTTTGTGCTTGAATATCAAAAGCGGAAACCGTCCTACCGTGGCAGCCATGCTCTCTTCTAGCTTGTAGCTAACTTTAGCTCGTGATTTTGTTGCTTAAACGTCCCGGCAGACTTTTCTTCTTTATGCAGGGTCCTTAAGTTGCCTCATCGCCAAATGTGATAAATCCATTAAGTGGAACAAGGACTCAAAGAGGCAATATCGTAGAATTAACATGAGTACTTTATTAACAACTGGGAAACATGTTTATAGACAGCCTGCATCAGCATCCTGGCATTCCACCTTGTGCTGACCTATACAGGAAGCAAACCTCTGACCTTAACAGGAAGCAAATCTCTGACCTTAGTAGCAGCATTGGCTACAGCACCACCTGGTGGATAACCTTAATCATGACATCCCAGATTACTATAGAGGTCTTTCAGCCCATCATATCTGTGCTGGCTCTTTGAAAGAGCTATCCAATTAGTCCCACTCCCCTGATCTTTTCTCATAGCCATGAAATATTTTCCTTTTCAAGTATTTATCCAATTCCCTTTTGAAAGTTACTATTGAACTTGCTTCCAGCACCCTTTTAAGGCAGTGCAATCCAGATCATAACAACTCGCTGCGTAAAAATAATTTTTCTTTTGCCAATTATTTTAAATCTGTGACCTCTGGTTACCAACTCTCCTGTCAGTGGAAACAGTTTCTCCTTATTTACTCAATCAAAGCCCTTCATGATTTTGAACACCTCTATTAAATCTCCTGTCAACCTTCTCTGCTCTAAGGAGAACAATCCCAGCTTCTCTAGTTGTTATTGAAACATTCAAAAGTATTTAAAGATTGTGCTACAGTTAAATGTGATAGTCATTAAACCCCACCAGCAACACCTCCACAACCAGCAATGAGATGAATGATTAATTAGCCTGCTTTTTTCATGGTGTTGATTGAGGGAGAAATGTAGGCCAAGAGAACACCCTGCTGTTCTGTGAATAGTGCCGTGGGATAGCAAAATACTGCAGATGCTGGAAATCCAAAATAACAACAGAAAATGCTGGAAAAACTCAGCAGGCCAGGTAACATCCGTGGAGAGAAATTAGAGTCAACGTTTCGGGTCAAAACCCTTTGTCAAGGCTAAAGAGGCACAGGGAATGAAATAGATTGATCTTTGATGCATGTAAGAACCACTGGAAAGGGCAACTGGGGCCTGGGTTCAATCTCATCCGAAGGACAGCACTTCTGACAATGCAGCACTCCCCCAGTACTGTACCGGCACGTCAATCTAGATTACAAGCTCCAATCATAGTATAAAGCTCAATCTCATAACTTTCTGAGCCAGCAGCGAGACTGCTACCAACTGAGCCAGTCTCATGCACACTTTGACACATTTTGGAAGAGATTGAGTATGTTGGGTCAGTGATTGCTTATTATTATTATTACCCTTGGATCAATTAGTAGCACTCTTGCCTCTGAGTCAGAAGATTGTGGGTTCAAGTCCCACTTCAGAGATTATGGCCCTGATATTTATAGGGTTGTACATTTAGAGCGGGGGGAATTGGAGTTATTGGATGGGACACCTGAAATTATGGGTTTCCCGAATGTCCCATAGTTTTTAACTGCAGGACGTCTTTTAAATTTTTTCTACAGGTTTGACAAGCTGATTGACAGGCTGCCTGCCTGTTGGGTGGGAAAGCCTGCAGCACAAGGCCGCATCTGAGCAGAGAGCAGGTAGGGAGGCAGGGAGAGATCGCAGTCGGTGGCGTCTCATGATGGTCAGAGGGTCTCGTGGTGGTCAGTGGGGGGGAGAGATCATGGAGAGGTAGAGCGGGGGTGGGGGGGAGATGGTGGTCAGGAAGGTGAGATGGTGATTGGGGGGAGAGAGATGGTGGCCGGGGGGGGGGGGGGGGAGGTGGTGGTGGATATAGCGATCGCGGGGAGTGAAGTAGGTAAGCTTGCTGGCCCTAAAGGAAACACTCCTGCTCTTCCTTGCCCACAAGCAGTGCTGTAAAGGCACTTACCTTATGGATCGGCCCTTCTCACCTCCTTTTACCTGCCAACTATCCCGTTTCTGAGGCCTGGTAAACGCGGCCGACATTAGTTAAAAATAAAAATCTTGTTAAAATGGAGGCACGCAGCCTCCTTAAAAGTTGTTACTGACCAACTCACCTCCTGAGAGCGAATTTGTCGGCCACCGCCCCCCGCGACCATTCTGTCTCCATTAAAACCAGAAGTGGGCGGGTTCGAGGTGGGTTGGAATCAGGTTTTAAATTTTGAACATTTTAACTTCTCACCCAATGCAAATACACCCCTTTTGGGGGGATTAAATTATGTGTTTAACTAGGCTGACACTTCAGTGCAGTACTGAGGGAGTGCCATCTTTTGGATGAGACGTTACACCGAGGCCCCGTCTTCCCTCTCAGGGGGACGTAAAAGATCCCACGGCACTATTTTGAAGAAGATCAGGGGAGGTCCACCCGGTGTCCTGGCCAATATTTATTTATAGCGAGCTGCCTGGGGGCGCAAAGCAAATGTCGGCCCAATTTAAATGAGGCCCGAGGTCCACTATCTCGTGTGCCTTGTGCTTACCCGTTCCAGTGCATGGACCGTTCCCTGCACCAAGTTCACGAGCCAGTGCCATCCATTATCTGGTCATTATCGCATTGCTGTTTGTGGGAGCTTGCTGTGTGCAAATTGGTTGCTTTTTCTACATTACAACAGTGACTACAATTCAAAAAGTACTTCATTGGCTGTGAAGTGCTTTGAGACGTCCTGAGGTTGTGAAAGGCGCTATGTAATTACAAGTTCTTCCTTATTATGCAGTTACCAGTGAGTTAAATTAGTTGTTGGAGAGTTAGTGATGAACACTTGGCTGACGAGATAAATACCTCCCCTTCCCTGAAGGCTTTTGCATAACATCCTCCTAATTGAAAAATGTTTTTTTCGCAATCGGGGCTGCCGATACTCAGCGGGAGAATGTGAAATGATAGGACAAGGCTTGCCGAGCAGAAGTCCAGGAGCACCGGAGTACAGCACAAACACTGGGGTTTGTAAAGAAAAAGAAAGGGGGAGAAAAAAACACAAGAGAGAGAGAAAGAGACCAAGAAGAAAATGTACGGCAAAAGGAAGGAACACAATTCAGAATGGTTTTAAGACGATTTCTAACCGCCATGGGACACGTCGTGTTCACATCAGTCTTTCTGGTTTCAACATTCGGGAGAGGTAGGTGCATGTGGGCGAGGGGTTGGATTACACCCTGGTGCAGACAGGTTGTGCTCTGGGTCACTGCACTCCCAGGCTGTGCCGAGCTGCCTGGAATTTTAGTTCAGAGAATTTAAAAGTTAGTGAGAGAAAATAAAAAACTTTCTCCCCCCCCCCATGTGAAACTGATAATCAAGGAAATTATAATTAGCTGTCCTTAAACTGGAAACAATCCTTTCAAAGTATCCCTTCCCAAGATCTTTGTTGAAATTCCTTTCTAGCTGCCTGAGGTTAAACAAAATAATATTTTTTTTTGCAACAGAGGGTGTACACTAGCCATCTTACACGGTTAGATTCCTTCCTCTGTAATGTGAGAAGTGTGAAGGCGGGTTTTAACTTTGATGGCGCGCCATTCATTCTGAGGAGGTTGTGGGTATCCAGGGGTCCAGGCTGCGAGGGGAGTGGAGCAACAACATTCCCCCATGGTGGCCTGCAGCTCGCTCAGATGGTTCTGCATCACTGCACAGATGTAAGGGTGTGGATTCCTTTATAGGCGACCCCAAACTGTGCAGGCTGCTTGCACTACATTTGTGTACAGACCCTTGTGTGAGTTCCAAATCCCTGGGCTCAGCAACTGAAGGCGACTTCAAGGTAGCCGTCTGGCCTGCAGCTTGCATGTCCATTTGGGCCTTGCTCCTTGATATACCTATCAATTCAGTTCATGAAAAGCGATGAGTTAAGTAAGTAACTATAGGTTTTTATTGGCTAAATAACAGAGCCCACCCTCGTGGGTGATCGGATCCAACAAGGAGGAATACCAGCCAGTCGACCACCTTTATACCTGGGCAAGCAGGCGGAGCCATGGGCGGAGTCAGCTGTGGTCAGCCCAGGTATAACAGCGTGGCAAGAGGTGACCTTGTGTAGTGATACAACAGTGTAAACAGTGATAACCATAGTGTAACGATATAAACAGTGATAACCATAGTGTAACGATAGTGAACGATAAAAGTGGTTTACCACACTCCTCTTCACTTGGGTTCTCTCCTGAAACCTACACCCCCTCTCCCCCACCCGATGTTGCCACTGTTGGTGTGGGTTGCACAGCTCCCTGTCAGGTGCTCAGTTGGGGCTGGTCAGTGAAAGAAAAAAGAAAGACTTGCATTTATATAGTGCCTTTCATGACCACCGGATGTCGCAAAGCGCTTTACAGCCAATGAAGTACTTTTGAAGTGTAGCCACTGTTATTATGTGGGAAATGGGACAGCCAATTCGCGCACAGCAAAGTCCCACAAACAGCAATGTGATAATAACCAGATCATCTGCTTCAGTGATGTTGGTTGACGTTAGGAAGGGAATTGCAGAAAGTCGGGCCCAGGTGACTGAAGGCCCTACTGCCAATGGTGGAGTGAAGAGAAGGTGGGTTGCACAAATGGCCAGAGTCAGAGGCATGTTCAGGGGGAGTGGGGATGGGGGATAGGGTTGGAGGAGATTGAAGCGTTATGGTAGGGTTGAGGCCATGAAGTGATTTAAAGCCAAGGACAAGGGTGTTAAATTAAATTTGTTGTGGGACACAGCCCCAGTGTAGGCCAACAATGACTGGGATGATGGGCGACTGACACGTAGTCCTCGATCTGAACATCCCCCCACCCCCGCCTGGCAGAAACCATGCTGGGGAGTTGGAGGGGCAGTTAAAGTGATGCCAGTCACTTGCCACCCCTCTGACCCCGCTGCCTTCTTGTGATGGGTGAGCAGGGCACCCAGGGTTCTTCTTTAAGTATGCCAAAATCCATGCTATAGTATTAATTATTATGATGTTATTGTTGGAGCTGGTAAGAAATCGTTTGTAGCTGATTATCAGAGAATGAAAGTGTCACGTTGATGCAGTCGTGGACACTGCTGTAAGGTTGGATCTGACATCCATCGTTGGTCCAGAGAAAGCATTGAACTTTTGCAGCTGACTGACGCTGTGTCATCGGCACTGGCAGTAATTTGTACCAACACAATTCCACTCCCCAGCATTAACATCCCCTGCCCTGATCAGCTTCAAAAATAAAGCATAAACATATTTTGAAAAAAGGGAAATTAATTTGAGGAAGTGTTTGCAATGTTTCCTTGCCTTAGAGGTTCCACAAAGCAACTAGATTGTGCGGGTAGATAGGGAGTGTGAAATAAAGCCGGTTGGTTTAGTTTATTCATGCTTGCTTTCTCTCTTTTATTCTGTTTTTTCTGGCTGTCTCTTTAAAAAAAAATGTTTTTATTCGTTTATGGGATGTGGGCATCGCTGGCAAGGCCAGCATTTATTGCCCATCCCTAGCTGCCCTTGAGAAGTTGGTGGTGAGCCGTTTTCTTGAACCGCTGCAGTCCGTGTGGTGAAGGTACTCCCACAGTGCTGTTAGGGAGGGAGTTCCAGGATTTTGACCCAGCGACGAGGAAGGATCAGCGGTATACTTCTAAGTCAGGGTGGTGTGTGACTTGGAGGGGAACTTGGAGATGGTGGTGTTTCCATGCGCCTGCTGCCCCTGTGCTTCTAGGTGGGAGAGGTCGTGGGTTTGGGAGGTGCTGCCAAAGAAGCCTTGGTGAGTTGCTGCAGTGCATCTTGTAGATGGTACACACTGCAGTCACGGTACGCCGGTGGTGGAGGGAGTGAATGTTTAAGGTGATGGATGGGGTGCCAATCAAACGAGCTGCTTTGTCCTGGATGGTGTTGAGCTTCTTCAGTGTTGTTGGCGTTGCACTCATCCAGGCAAGTGGAGAGTATTCCATCACACTCCTTACTTTTGCCTTGTAGATGGTGGAAAGGCTTTGGGGAGTCAGGAGGTGAGACACACGCCGCAGAATACCTAGCCTCTGACAGTATTTATATGGCTGATCCAGTTAAGTTTCTGGTCAATGGTGACCCCCAGGATGTTGATGGGTGGGGGATTCAGTGATAGTAATGCCGTTGAATGTCAAGGGGAGGTGGTTAGACTCTCGCTTATTGGAGATAGTCATTGCCTGGCACTTCTGTGGTGCGAACGTTACCTGTTACTTATCAGCCCAAGCCTGAACGTCGCCCAGGTCTTGTTGCATGCGGGCATGGACTGCTTTATTATCTGTGGAGTTGTGTATGGCGCAGAACACTGTGCAGTCATCAGTGAACATCCCTCACCCTCTCCATCATCCAACCCTAATATGTGAATGAAAAACAACTGGAGCCTCGGCAAAGCTTTCGATAAGGTCCCACACAAGAGATTAGCGTGCAAAATTAAGGCACATGGGGTTGGGGGCAAGGTATTGACTTGGATAGAGAACTGGTTGGCGGACAGAAAGCAAAGAGTTGGAATAAACGGGTCGTTTTCCGAGTGGCAGGCAGTGACTAGTGGGGTGCCGCAAGGATCGGTCCTAGGACCCCAGCTGTTCACAATATATATTAATGATCTGGACGAGGGAATTGGATGTAATATCTCCAAGTTTGCAGACGACACAAAGCTGGGCGGGAGGGTTAACTGCGAGGAGGATGTCGGGAAACTCCAGTACGATTTGGACAGGTTGGGTGATTGGGCAGAAACATGGCAAATGCACTATAATGTGGATAAATGTGAGGTTATCCACTTTGGTGGCTAAAACAGGAAGGCAGATTATTATTTGAATGGCAATAGATTGGGAGAAGGGGAAGTGCAAAGAGACCTGGGTGTCCTTGTGCACCAGTCGCTGAAGGTAGGCATGCAGGTGCAGCAGGCGGTTAAGAAGGCAAATGGTATTTTGGCCTTCGTAGCAAGAGGGTTCGAGTACAGGAACAAGGATGTCTTGCTACAGTTGTACAGGGCCTTGGTGAGACCGCACCTTGAGTATTGTGTGCAGTTTTGGTCACCTTACCTGAGGAAGGACGTTCTCGCCATGGAGGGAGTGCAGCGAAGATTCACCAGACTGATACCTGGGATGGCAGGAATGACGTATGAGGAGAGATTGTGTCGATTGGGCTTATACTCACTGGAGTTTAGAAGATTGAGAGGGGATCTCATCGAAACCTATAAAATTCTGTCAGGTCTGGACAGACTAGATGCAGGAAGGATGTTTCTGATGGTTGGGGAGTCCAGAACCAGGGGTCATAGTCTAAGGATAAGGGGTAAGCCATTTAGGACTGAAATGAGGAGGAATTTCTTCACCCAGAGACTGGTGAACCTGTGGAATTCTCTGCCACAGAGGGCGGTGGAGGCCAGTTCATTAAATATATTCAAGAAAGAGTTGGATATATTTCTTGAGGCTAAAGGGATCAAGGGATATGGGGAAAAGGCAGGGACAGGGTACTGAATTTGGATGATCAGCCATGATCACATTGAATGGCGGAGCAGGCTCGAAGGGCCGAATGGCCTACTCCTGCTCCTATCTTCTATGTTTCTATGTTTCTATGACATTGGTGCCTCATGCAGAAGGATCCATTTTATGGTGGGCAACTGGGGAAAACTGGCTGACATTCAGGTGTCAGTCGAGACTCAGTGGGTAACACTTTCGCCTCTGCGTCAGAAGGTTGCGGGTTCCAGTTCCACTCCAGGGACTTGAGCACATAAGTCTAGGCTGACACTCCAGTGCAGTACTGAGAGAGTGTTGCACTGTTGGAGGGGCCGTCGTTTAGATGCGATGTTTAACTGAGGCCCCGTCTGCCCTCTCAGGTGTACATAAAAGATTCCATGGTACTGTTTCAAAGAGCAGCAGGGGAATTTGCCCCGGTGTCCTGGCCAATTTTTATCCTTTAACCACCATCGCGAAACCCCCCCCAGAATATCTAGTCATTACCAGGTTGCTGTTTGTGGGAACTTGCTGTGTGCAAATTGGCTGCCGCATTTCCTGCAGTGACTACACTTCAAAAGTACTTAATTGGCTGTAAAGGGCTTTGCAATGTCCTAAGATCGTGAAAAGCCATATTTAAATGCAAGTCTTTCTTTACGCGGTTAATCCCTATACTCTGCTTCTGAAAACAAATTGACTGGGATGAATATAATGCATCAGGTTTCCAGTGTTTTTGCCTCTTTAATATGAAATGCCAAATAACACCTTATACCTGGCAGATTGATTCTAGTGAATGCCCAGCAGCTAGTCACTAGAATCAGTCAGTTGCATAAAGTGACAGTAAAGATTTCACAACTATTACTTTGTGCTTAGTGCTGGTGGCATGAGATGGGCAGACATGGAGCTGATGGCAACGCCAAAGTCAACTCGCTATGGCAGACAACCGGGAGGGCCCGTTTTATCTGGCATGTTCATCTTGGTGTTGCTGTCGGCCACGCATATCACATCAGAGCAACGTAAAAGCATCTTAAGTGAACTTTAAGCAACAGGTCAGAACTTCACTCTTTGGGAACAAGAATCAAAGGACATTGGGATATCTCCACAGGGTGACACAGGAAGTCACATTTATTGTAGGGCTGAGCTGCACAGATTCATTCTTAGCACAAGGTTGCCAAAGAGGCTGGGTGTGTTGTAGCTTCATTCCGTGATGGGAGGAGACAAAATAAGACAGCAAAGGACCAAACTTACCTTTTATCATAATCGTAAGATAGTTACCGATGAGGAAGGTCATTGGCCCATCTTAGCTCATCTATCCAGAGAGTTCCGAACGTTCCCTATTGCACCATCCAATTGTTGCTTATAAGATTCCAGGGTTTTGCGTCCGCTGCTCTTTCTGGTATTTCATACGTTGATCACTTTTTGAGTAAAGAAGAATTTCCTGATATCATTCCTAAATTTACCATATATTAGTTTGAATCTATGTCCCCTTGTTTTACTCTGATAATTTAACTAATTTACCTTATCTACCTTGTATACCTCTATAAGATCTTCTCTTCTTCTTCTTAGGCAGTCCCTCGGAACCGAGGAGGACCTGCTTCCACATTAAAAATGAGTTCTCAGGTGACTGATGAGTCCAATACGAGACCTACAGTCTGTTAAATCTGTGAGTTGTTCAAGTAATTAATACTCAGACTTAATCAGTAACAATAAAACAGGTCTTTACTGGTTGGAGGTAGGGACTATACATAGGTCTTTACTTCATGCCCACAGGCGGGAACTGAGGGGAGATCAGTACCCACAGTACTATTTATACCCCATGGCCAGGAGTGGTACTGCGTATCACTACGCCCTACAAGTAGTGCAGTCCTGTCCATAGGTTCAAAGTAGCACACATATTACATACACAACATTCCTCCCTTCTTAGCTTTACAGTCATCTCCCCATTTAACATAACGTAATAACCTATATACATATATAACTTCAGGTTTACATAACAGAATAACATAGATACATAGATAACTTCATGTCAAAACAGATCACAGATTCAGTCTCTGCGGAAAACAGTTCACAGATTCAATCTCTGTGGTGTAGTCGGTTCACGTTGCTGGAGTGACTCATTCAATAGTCCTTCCATGGATTTAACAGTTTGAACTTCCGAACTGAATTGGCTCCGTTCGGAGGGACCACGTGTGTGATCTGGTAGAGGTAATAATGGTTCAGATGGGTCATCTTCTGTTTTGACTTTTCCTTTTCTGCTTCTTGGAGACTCTCTGGGCTCCACTGTCAGCTGCCAGCTGCATGCGCAGTTCCTCCTTCTCTTCCTCCTTTTTCCGTAGTAGAGCCACCTTCTCCCGATGTTCCGTAGACTTTCGGTGCTCCTCCATGATTTCTGTATGGTGGGAGTCGAAATTACAAGTTGGGCAGGACATGACATAGTAATATTCGGTGTCGTCCTGATCTAGGCCAGCGAGAGGGTCTTCTATTTCCTCCATACCCAGCTGGGCGTTAGCCAGCTTTTGTTCCAAGTCCAGACATCTTTCCTGAAGAGACTTCTTCATGCGTACCTCTTCATCCAGCTTTTTCTGGGCTTTCAGCAAGTTGTTTACTAATGACCTCATTTGAGATTTTACTACTTCAACTTCTTTTGGAGATTGATTGATCGGACTATTCAATCCCTCTACCGGAGCAGCTGTTTCAGCGGTCTGTTGTTCTATGTTGACGTGAGTCAGCGTACTTTTGGCATCCAAGGGCTGCTCTGTTGCAGTCATCTCAGTCTGTGTTGCCACCTCAGCTCTTCCAATAACCTTTGAGAGCTCCGAACCCCTTTCGTTTGAATATTGAAGTTCATGTTCAAGTTTTTCCCATTTCAGAGTCCTGTCCTTCAGCATATGCAGGAGTTGGCTGACCGTTAACTCCTCTGACATCAGACGTTTTGTGTGCTCCTGCTCCATTTTCTCCATCAGCTGCTTCTGTTGTCTTTCCAGATTCTCCAACTCTATATCAAAGAACTCTTTCGTTGCATTCAACTCTTGCTCAAAACGGCGAAGCATTTGTTCTAATTGCTGTTGTAGTTTGAAATGGAGTTGAGTTCGAGCCCGGTGTCCCTCAGAAATGGGCACATCAGTAGACTTGCCAGACTCAGAATCCACAGTTAAACTATGTTGTTGTTGCTCAGTGGAATTCTGTGCTGAAACTTTGTCTTTTGCACCTGAGTTGGGCTTACCATCATCCGTTCCAGAGTCTGGGCCGACTATCTTCACCGAGTTCTCACTCGTTATTGTTTGTAGGAAATGCCAGTCCATATTCATTTTCCTAATCCACTCCCGTCCTAGTAGTGGAGGACCTCCTTCAGATATCACATATAAGTCCATTATTTGACTGTCTTCGCCCTTGTGGACCACTGCAACCTCTATTTTTCCAATGGGGTACACTCTTTGCCCCGTGTATGTTTCCAATATAATCCCCGTATCCTGTAGGGGAATATGTTGGAATAACTTTCCGTAATCTTTCTTATTTATGACCGTCAATGCCGATCCAGTGTCCAATTCCAGTTTTACTTGGACTCCTTCTATCTGAAGAGTGACCCAAATTGTCTGGAGGTCTGCACCCTTACCAGCGTTGAGTACTCTTAAGCTAGCCAGTTCATTACAGCTTAAGCTAGCCAGTTCATTACTGCTAGCGTCTGAACCGGACTCCTGTTCGGTCACCTTGTGTACCTTTGCGTATTTTCCTTGCGGTGACTTCTTGTTGCTGGTCTTCTTCGCTGACCTGCATACTCTAGCTATATGTCCAAGCCTACCACAAGTTCTACATTCTTGGTTTTTAAACCAACACTGGTTCTGATCATGCGTTGTCTTTCCACAACGATAACATTTGCCAGAACTCACACCCAATTTGTGTGCACTGAGCTCCGGTGACCGTAGCTGCATTACTGCCGTGCCTCTCGCTGCGGCTTCGTGTGCTGCTGCCATAGTGACCGCCTTCTCAAGCGTCAGCTCATTCTCCTCGAGCAGTCGCTTTTGTGTATCCTGTTTAAATAAACCACACACAAATTTGTCTCGAAGTGCCTCTGTCAGTCCCGTTCCAAACTGGCAATATTTCGCTAATTTACGCAATTCCAGCAAATATTCAGCATTGCTTTCATGCTGTAGCTGCCTTCTGTCGTAAAATTTAAATCGTTCCGCTAGCATCAGCGGCGTGGGGTTTAGATGATCTTTCAGGACAGTAACAATCTCATCGAACGTCTTATCCGCCGGTTCATCTGGTGATAACAGGTGTTTCAATTGCCCGTATGTCTTCGCACCCATTAAATTTAATAATGTTAGAGCTTTATCTTGGTCACGAATTTTATTGGCCTTACAATAATTTTTTACTCTTTCAACATATATGGCCCAATCTTCGAGGTCACTATCAAAGGTGCTAATATTCCCGTGTTTAGGCATTGTAGATTTGCAATTTCTCAGATTTTATTTTCTTTACTGCTATCCAAGATGGCGGCTTCCCGCTCTTGCCATCGTCCTCCGCCCACAAAATGGCGGTTTTCCCGCGCTTGGCGGTCTTCACCCGTCCCCCAACGCCGTCTCCCTTCAGCCCCCGAGTGCGGCCCTTATCTTCGCCGCGATCGCCCGAGTGCGGCCCTTATCAGCGGATGCGATCGCTGGATCGCGAAGCCGCTCTCGGCTCTTATCAGGAGATGCGATCACTCTGTTGAAACGCCTCCCGCTCGAAGCGGCTCTCGCACCCTATTCCTCCTGCTCCCCCAGCCCCGTTCGTGCGGCCAACGCGGTCGACTGCCTGTCGCGTCGCTGCCCGGCTCAGACAACGGCTTACCCACCACCAAGCTGGAGAAGAAGCTGACGGTCGCCGATGGAGGCTCCGAGGTCAGGATGTCTTCCAGTGGGGTGGAGAGGGTGGAAACCTCTCTGCAACGTCCTGGCTGTGGACGAAGCTGCCGTGGAGTGACTGCCGCAGGGTCCGAATCAGACTCGTCGCCAGTGTTAAATCTGTGAGTTGTTCAAGTAATTAATACTCAGACTTAATCAGTAACAATAAAACAGGTCTTTACTGGTTGGAGGTAGGGACTATACATAGGTCTTTACTTCATGCCCACAGGCGGGAACTGAGGGGAGATCAGTACCCACAGTACTATTTATACCCCATGGCCAGGAGTGGTACTGCGTATCACTACGCCCTACAAGTAGTGCAGTCCTGTCCATAGGTTCAAAGTAGCACACATATTACATACACAACACAGTCTCTGTCACAGGTGGGGCGGACGATGGTTGAAGGGGCGGGTGGGTGGGGTACTTGGGTTGACGTGCGCTCCTTGCGCTGCTTGCGCTTGGCTTCCTCTTGCTCCCGGCGTGGTCAAAGCTTCGATGCTGGGGATGTTGGCCTGAGCAAGAACACTGACGTTGGTGCACCTATCCTGCCAATGGATTTGCAGGATCTTGTGGAGTCAGCGTTGGTGGTGCCTCTCCAGTGCCTTGAGGTGCCTGCTGTACATGGTCCAGGTCTCTAAGATTTCTATAAGATCACCTCTCAGGTATCTCCTTTTCTGTGACTGGACTCTCACACTTTGGCCTCGATTTTCTGATCAGCATTATTTTAACACTGGAGCTAATCCAATGGGCCTTTGGGTTCACACTCAAGTGAAGGAAGTATTTGTCAGTAGAGGGAGCAATGCCAGCAGAGGCAGTCTAGAGCATGTAGCTTTTGGGACACCAGCTCCAGGCCCAATTATCAATTCTTGGCTCATCCTTATGCCCTGGAACTCTGAAGTCTGTTTGGGAGGCAAATTGTAGGCGATTCAAGAGTGGTCTGGAATTCCGAGTATGGCTACGGCTAGCGATGTTTCACTGAGATTCTGTGTCATACTTTAAACCATTGAGAATTCATGCTTGATGATTCTGAAATGATTTGATGCTCGGCAAACTTTGCCGGAGATGTTTGACACTAAAGATCCATGAAGGAAACGCCCTGCAAAGGTTCTGAACACGATTCCACTGGATCACTCTGGAAGTCTACTTTCCCTAACATTGGTGCAGGCTGGTGTACACACTGTATGCAGCCGAGAGCATAAATCTGCTCTTGTTGCAGCAGCTGATTTGCCTCCATAAGGAATCTTCCCAGAGTGAAGACATTTCTGATTCTTTCAGTATCAGTGGTGCAGTGCTCCAAAGCTCTGGGTTTTCTGTTCATCATTCCATCCTCCTCTCCCCTCCCCCCCCACCTTCCTTTGGCTGCTTGTCATTCCGTCCGCTGTTCCGTAACTGTTCTTCACTCTCCCTGCTGTCCAGTCGCTATTCACCACTTCCACCACTCTCCTCTGCTGCTTGAACCTCTCCTCGATCTCCCTTAGCTGTATGCCTCTCTCCCCTTTCTTTGAGTTGATTGCCACTCTTCCTATTCCACTCTTCCCAATCTCTTTCCATTCCTCTCCACACTCTCCTTTGATTCCTCTCCACTCTTCCCACTTTCATTCTGTTCTTCTCCACTCTCCCCACTCTCCTTCGGTTCCTCTTCATTCTTCCCACTCTCTTTCCATTGCTGTTCACTCCTCCCACAACCTTTTGGTTAGTTCTTCACTCCCCGCTCTCTTTTGTTTGCTCCCCTCTCTTCCCACTCTTTTTCATTTGCTGTCAACTCTGTCCACGTATGCGAGTTTGGACATCAATTGTGAACAGGATCTAGCTTGGTTCAGATGCCTGAATGATCACAGAGGTTGGCAACACTCATTGCCTAGGCTTAAACTGAAGAATGGCTATTTGGGTGAGGTGCTTGAGAGCTGCAGGTACCTTTGGAGTCAGCACCCTCAGGAGAGGAGAGAACTGTGGAAGGGGGGGAAAATTGTGGCTTACTGGGCGGTTGTCTTTGCAGAGTCTTGAAAGGGAGGAAATAAGTGATTGATTTATCAAAACAGGAATAAGTATAAAATGAGTCTGTTTTAAAGAAGGCTGTCATTATTGGCAAGTACACTGTGAATGCCATGGAGACTGTCAACAGTCAAATGTACTGGGAACCAACTCTCTGAAAATTCAACCTTACTTGCACAGGCAAGTACATGTATGCAAGGTCCATGGCTCCAAGCCAGTTAACTGGTCAAAGAGAACTTTCGGATCCATCATTGAGGAGCAGGAACATTCAGGAGCTGCAAATAAAGAAAGTATTTAATTTATATAGCACCTTTCACAACCCCAGGACGTCCCAAAGCACTTTACAGCCAAGGAATTACTTTTGAAGTGTCGTCGCTGTTGTAATGCATATCTATCTGTCTGTCTGCCTGCCTGTCTGTGCCTGTCTATCTATCTGTCTGTCTGTCTATCTATCTATTGCCTGCAATTTTCTTGGAGCTCCTTCCATTAACGTGCATTAAATGGATTTCTGCTCCACTTCTGTAAAATTAAGGCTAATACTGTATATTAGACATGGAACCCAGAATTTTCATGTGAGAGAGTTTATCCTGCGGCAATGGAACTAGTTGTTTTACATTCCTTAGAAAGCAGACAAACTTAAAATCTTAAGAAGCCTTTAGGATCCATTCTTAAAACTGTCATACATTTTGTTTCATACTAAATCGCAATCCTACCTCCTTAACGCTTTGAGAACTGAAGGAGGAGCATATCCATTCTAATCAGAAAATCTTAACAAGTCAAAAAACATTTAAAATAAGTTTTAAACCCCTAGCATTGTGCTCTGTTTATTATTGTTTCCAATACTAAGTCTTGGACTTTCTGCTGTTGAGTCTTGTTGTAGTAAGCTGTCTTGTAATTTAGGATGAAGGTCACAACACTACAGCCCTGATTCTCCAATCTTCCTGAGAGCACACCTCTCTACTGGGAGTGGGGAATTGTGGAATCATGCCCATTTATTCTGTCTGCCTGTCTTTCCTTTGTCTACCTGGAAAAGAATCTGGAAAGGGAGGGGGAGGATCCAGTTATAGAGTCATAGAGTTATAGAGTTATACAGCACAGAAAGAGGCCCTTCGGCCCATCGCGTCCATGCCGGCCATCAAGCCCTGTCTAATCTAATCCCATTTTCCAGCATTTGGTCCGTAGCCTTGTATGCTATGGCATTTCAAGTGCTCATCCAAATGCTTCTTGAATGTTGTGAGGGTTCCTGCCTCTACCACCCTTTCAGGCAGTGAGTTCCAGATTCCAACCACCCTCTGGGTGAAAAGGTTTTTCCTCAAATCCCCTCTTAACCTCCTGCCCCTTACCTTGAATCTATGCCCCCTTGTTATTGACCCCTCTACTAAGGGGAAAAGTTCCTTTCTATCCACCTTATCTATGCCCCTCATAATTTTGTATACCTCAATCAGGTCCCCCCTCAGCCTTCTCTGCTCCAAGGAAAACAACCCCAGCCTGACCAGTCTTTCTTCATAGCTGAAGCGCTCCAGCCCAGGTAAGATCCTGGTAAATCTCCTCTGCACCCTCTCCAAAGCAATCACATCCTTCTTATAGTGTGGCGGCCAGAACTGCACACAATACTCCAGCTGTGGCCTTACCAGCGTTTTGTACAGCTCCATCATAACCTCCCTGCTCTTATATTCTATGCCTCGGCTAATGAAGGCAAGTATCCCATATGCCTTTTTAACCACCTTATCCACCTGTTCTGCTGCCTTCAGGGATCTATGTACATGCACACCAAGGTCCCTCTGATCCTCTGACTTTCCTAGGGTCTTACCATTCATTGTGTATTCCCTTGCCTTGTTAGTCTGTCCAAAATGCATCACCTCACACTTTTCAGGGTTAAATTCCATTTGCCACTGTTCCGCCCATCTGACCAACCCATCTATATCGTCCTGTAGCCTGACGCTTCCTGCCTCGCTATTTACCACCCCACCAATTTTCGTGTCATCTGCAAACTTACTGATCATACCTTTTACATTCACATCCAAATCATTAATGTAGACCACAAACAGCAAGGGACCCAGCACCGATCCCTGTGGTACCCCACTGGACACAGGCTTCCAGTCACAAAAACAACCTTCCACCATCACCCTCTGCCTTCTGCCACTAAGCCAGTTTTGGATCCAATGTGCCAAGGCACCCTGGATCCCATGGGCTCTTACCTTCCTGACTAGTCTCCTATGCGGGACTTTATCAAAAGTCTTACTGAAATCCATGTAAACCACATCCACTGCACTACCCTCATCCACACACCTAGTCACCCCCTCGAAAAATTCAATCAAATTGGTCAGACATGGTCTTCCCTTGACAAAGCCATGCTGGCTATCCCTAATTAATCCCTGCCTCTCCAAGTGGAGACCAATTCTGTCCCTCAGAATTTTTTCCAATAATTTCCCTACCACTGATGTTAGGCTCACTGGCCTGTAATTCCCTGGTTTACCCCTACTACCCTTCTTGAATAATGGTACTACGTTAGCTGTTCTCCAGTCCTCTGGCACATCCCCTGTGGCCAGAGAGGTTCTGAAAATTTGTGTCAGAGCCCCTGCAATCTCCTCCTTTGCCTCACATAGTAGCCTGGGATACATCTCGTCCGGGCCTGGGGATTTATCCACTTTTAAGCCTGCTAAAACCGCTAGTACCTCCTTCCTCTCGATGCTCATATGTTCAAGTATATCACAGTCCCCCTGCCCGATTTCTATGTCCACATCATCCTTCTCCACAGTGAACACATGTCGGAACCAATGATATAGGAAAGATTAGGGAAGAGGTCCTGCTAAGGGAATATCAGGAGTTAAGAGCTAAATTGAAAAGGAGGACCTCATAGGTAGAGCCATGTACAAATTGGCATATGGACAAACAGATTAGGAAAGTCAACACGTGGCTAAAGGACTGGTGTGGTCATGGGACACTGGCACTAATACTGTGACAGGAAGGAGCTGTACCGTTGGACGGGCTGCACCTGAACCGGGCTGGAACCAAGATCCTAGTGGAAAGGAACTCGGACTGTAACCAAGACTTTAAATTAATAACATGGGGGGAGGGAACTGCTAGAAATTACAGAAACCTATCAATAAAAGAATCAGGAAAAGATAGTAAAGGATAAACTAAAGGAAGGAATAAGGATAACATGACTGGCCAGAGATTGGATAAAGTCATAGAGCATAAAGGTAAAATAACTACAAAACACAAAGAGCGAGGAATAATAAATAAAAACAGTTTAAACAGGATTGTACATAGTATTCAAAACAAAATGGATGAACTGGAGGCAATAATTTGTAGAGAGGATTTGGATATGCTCGGGATGACTGAAACATGGCTACATAGAGAACAGGATTGGCAACTAAATATTGCCGGATACAACACTGCGCATGTGCAGGAAACCGGCACTTCCGTTCCTCTGAACGAAGAGGTTCAGAGGTCGAACGCGTGCGCGGGGGAGGCTGCGCGTGCGCATCAAACTTAGTTTTTTTTTACAGGTTTCTCCAGGAGGGTAAGCCTGCAGAATTTAGAATTATAAAAAGCAGGCGTAAGGCCTGCTTTTCACAAGGTAAGTGGTGAATTAATTAAAATTAAAACATTTTTTTCCACAGGTTTATTATTTTTAAATACTTTAAAGCAAGGTAAGTTTATTTTTAGCCCCATTAGAATATAAAATTATTTTTTTCAAAAATTTAAATTATTGTTTAAAATAGTTATTTCATGTAATTTATAGTTTATTTAAAAAATGCAATGTTTTAAAAAAAAATTATTTGAAGATTTAGTGCTATTTTGGGGCCGTAGTATTTATAAGTCTTGACAGCACTTCCTGTCAGACTTATGAATGGAGCATTCCCTGCTCCGATTGGCTGCCCATGGCTCACGTGATCCCAGGGGATGCATCGAACTAACTGCGCCCCTGGGATACGCAAGCACTGCGCGCCGGCAGCTGGACCAGGCCCCGGATCGGAATTCCACGGGGCCCTACAGCTCAACGGCCGGCGCACAAGGTAAGTGCAGATCGGGGGCTTGCACCTGCGGGAAGCCACCGACCCGAAATTCTGGGCCATCGATGTATCTAGCAGTATGATAAGACACAGAATCCATATGGATTGAGTTAAAAGATAAGAAGGGATCCATTACCCTAATAGGAGTATACTATAGACCACCAATAGGGAAAGGGAATTGGAGGAAGAAATATGTAGGCAAATCTATGAGGTGAGTAGCAGGCATAGAGTAATAATCATGGGGGATTTCAACTACCCTCAAATAAACTGGCAGGAAAAAGTAGCGAAAGGAAAAAAGGAAATTGAGTTTTTACAGTGTATACAGAACTCCTTTCTCACTAAGTACGTAAGAAGTCCAACAAGAAAAGAATCACTGCTGGAGCTTGTAATGGGCAATGAACCAGAACAGATGGGAGACGAGTAGGAGAGCATCTTAGTAGTTGTAGTAATCACAACATAGTAAGGTTCAAGATTAGGAACGAGAGTGACATAAGTAGGACAAAGACTAAGGTAATAGATTGGAACAGAGCAAATTATGAGGAAATGAGGGTGGAACTATAGAAGGTAAACGGGGAGAAAATCTTGAACAGCAAAGAGACAGAAAAACAGTGGGAAATCTTTAAAAGGGTAATCAATAGAGTTCAAGAGAAGTTAAAAATATCAGGAAGTCAAAGAGAAATTACAAAATCAAATTATCAAGGATTATAAAAATAAATAATAAAGCGTTCTTTGGATACATAAATAAAAAAGGAAAATTAAAGTAGGTAATAACAACAGAAAACACTGGAAACACTCAGCAGGCCAGGCAGCATCCGTGGAGAGAGAAACAGAGTTAACGTTTTAGGTCGATGACCCTTCGTCAGAACTGGAAAAAGCTGGAGATGTAACAGATATTAAGCAGGTGCAGAGACAGGGGGAGTGGGGTGGAGGAAGGAATTGAAGGAATATACTGTGCTTAGGTAAAAGGCAGGAAAGATAAAATGTTGCAAATGGGAATAGCAAAATAATACAGCATGAAAAATGGGGGCAAAGGTTATAGTTTGAAATTGTTGAACTCAAAAATTAAAGTAGAGATAGGGCCACTAAAGGATAAGCAAGATAAACTCACAGGTAGTGACGGAGAAATGGCAAAAGCATTGAATAACTACTTTGCCTCAGTTTTTACTGAAGAAGATAACAAGACAGACACTTCACTAGAGGATGAGTTTGAAAAGAATATTGGTACAGTTGTGATGGAAAGGCAGAAAATAATTGACAAACTAGCAAAACTAAAGGAGGATAATACCCCAGGTCTGGATGGTATGCACCCACACGTACTCAAGGAAACTAAGAAGGAGATAGCAGAGGCACTAGTTTATATCTATATCTATATCTATATCTATATCTATCTATATCTATATCTATATCTATCTATCTATATCTATATCTATATCTATATCTATATATCTATATATATATAAAGCGGTTTGTCTCTCTGTCTGTCTTTCTGTCTTTCTGTCTGTTTGTCTGTTTGTCTCTCTGTCTGTCCGGCTATACAATCAAAAGTTATAGAGCGTACCTACACACATGTTATATCAAAAGAAAGCTTATCATTAGGGGAGTCTAATAGGCGTATTTACTTTTTGGTCAGACAAAAATTATTCAGACAGTATACAAAAAAGTTTCAAAAAACGGCAACATTCCGCTCATTAGTGTTGAGTGACGTGATGGTTGACCAATCGTACAGGGTATTAACTTGAGTGACGTGATGGTTGACCAATCGTACAGGGGATTAACCTGATGGTTGACCAATCGGTGCTTCACGGGGGCCGTTTCATTGCGTGTGTGGGCGGGCCTAATCCTTCTGAGCTGAGGTGAGTGGCCGCCATCTTGATTCCTAACGATTCATTTCTTTTTCCCATTTTCTGCGTTTTTATTTTCAAATCTAGATTTCCAGCAAAAAAAAAGTTGCTTTTAAAACACAATTAAATTGTTTTTTAAAAAAGTTAATTAATTTGTAAATATTTTCTCTAACCTCATTAATTTTCCTACCTTTCACCCTTTTTTCTTCCTCTTGACTCGCTACCTCCGCCGGGCGCCGCAACCTTCCAGGGTTACCCCGCCTGCAGGCCTCGAAGCCTCAGCCTCTCCTCCCCAGCCACGCCCGAGCTAGGCACCTCCCGTCCCGCTCAACAAGCGGCCCGCGATCGCCGCCATCTTTGTAAAGGCTGGCGGGGCGGGCCTGAGATGAGCGTAGCCACCGCCGCCATCTTTGTAAAGGCTGGCGGGGCGGCACGGAGCTCCGCGGAGCCATCGCTGGCGCTGGGCTCGGGTGCTTTGTGGCCTGCGGCCGAACGGCGGCTGCGGAACTCGGGCTGCCGGGGCGCTGGGCTCGGCTGGGCCATGTCAGTGCGGGTGCCCGAGGCCCCGGTGACTAGCCTTCTCCAACCGCCGCCGGCAGCGCAACGCTCAACACTGGCAGAGGGGAGAGGGTCTGCTGGCTCCCCCCCTCCCTTTCCCCCCCTTCCCCCCTCCTTCCCCCCCTTCCCCCCTCCTTCCCCCACACCCCCTTCCCCCCACACCCCCTTCCCACCCCCCTTCCCACCCCCCTTCCCTTCCCCCCTCCCCTTCCCCCTCCCCCCTTCCCCCCTTCCCCCTCCCCTTCCCCCCTCCCCTCCCCTCCCCCCTCCCCCCTTCCCCCCCTCCCCCCTTCCCCCTTCCCCCCTCCCCCCTCCCTCCCCCCTTCCCTTCCCCCATCCCCCTTTCTCTCCTTCCCTCTCTGTCTCTCTCTCTCCTTCCCTCTGTCTCTGTCTCTCTCTCCCTCCCTCTCTGTCTCTCTCTCATTCCCTCTCTCTCCTTCCCTCTGTCTTTGTCTCTCTCTCTCCTTCCCTCTGTCTCTGTCTCTCTCTCCCTCCCTTTCTGTCTCTCTCTCATTCCCTCTCTCTCTCTCTCTCTCCTTCGCTCTCTGGCCTAGAAATTCAGTTGGGCGCGCCAGCCGTTAGCGCCTTAGGAGGAGTAGATCTCGAGCGCTAGGCGCTTAGCGCCCGGGCGCAGCGCGATCTGCGCCTCGCCCCAACTTCAGTACACATTTAGCGCCGGCGCAAAGTCTTAGCGCGCGCCCTGCTGCGCGCGCAGATCATGACGTCATTTACTAGCGCAACGCCCTTTGTGCGCCCCGAACCGGAACTTCACTCGCGCCGGGCCATTGTGCGCCGGGCGGCCCTAACGACTGTGAAGTGGAACGGTACACAGCCGAGGCGGGCCGCGGGGAGCGCTAATTAAATGGCACTTACCCTGCACTATAAAGGCCAGCCATTTTGCAGCATTCACTCTTGTGCAACGGTTTTTTGGAGAGAGACCAAGGAGGAGAGCTTACTGGTTTGGACCAACACTAGGACAGGTATTTTTGGCTCAGGCCAGAGCTTAGCAATTATCTTTGCCTTCATTGAGAGCTCATTGTTTGCCAGCATATAATGGGGACTGCATTGGGTGCCAACGCTGACTTTCAGCCTTATGCCAGAAGGGCTTACAGACGCCATGAGAGAGTGGCAGCCCTGGCTAGACGCAGAGGGGGCAACAGGCGTCGCCAACTGAGGCCTTACCCACCCAGGGTATACCGCCAGCAGTCCTCCTATCTGACCATGTCTGCCGCGATGTGTGTAAGGAGGCTGCGATTCAGAAGGGAGGTGGTTGCAGACATCTGCCAGCTGCTTCAGAGAGATCTGCAGCCACAGCTGATGCGCAGGACGTCTCTGTCGGTGGCAGTGAAGGTGACGGTGGCTCTCAACTTCTATGCCACCGGCTCCTTCCAATCCGCTGCTGGGGACATCGTTAACATCTCCCAGTTCGCCGTGCATTGCTGCATCCGCCAGGTGACCGAAGCCCTTTTCAGAAGGAGACATCAATTCATCTCCTTCCCCATGACCCTTGTCAAGCAGCAGCAGCATGCAGTGGGATTTGCAAGAATAGCGGGCTTCCCCATGGTGCAGGGCGCCATTGACTGCACGCATGTGGCTTTGCGGGCACCTCTGGAGCATGCCGAGGATTACCGCAACCGGAAGGGATACCATTCCCTCAACGTACAGCTGGTGTGTGACCACAGGCAGCGCATCCTAGCTGTCAATGCCCGCTTTCCAGGCAGCAGCCACGATGCCTTTATCCTGCGACAGACAACTGTGGCTGACATGTTCCAGGCACAGCCTCACCCAAGAGGATGGCTTATCGGGGACAAAGGCTATCCTTTGTGTACCTGGCTCATGACCCCGCTCCGCGCGCCCACGACCCCTGCTGAAGAGGCATACAACGAGAGCCATCAAGCGACTAGGAACATCATAGAACAAACAATCGGCGTCCTCAAGCAACGGTTCCGCTGTCTCGATCGCTCCGGGGGAGCCCTCCAGTATTCGCAGGAGCGAGTCTCCCAATTCGTCGTCGTTTGCTGCATGCTGCACAACCTGGCTATCCGCAGGACTCAGGCACTGCCACCTCACGTTGGACCCCCACCTCAGGAGGAGGAGCAGGAGGAGCATGAGGAGGAGGACGAGGAGTACCAGCCCAGGAGGGAGGCACAAGGTCCAAGGGCCGCCCATCGGCGGCTTATTGACCGTCACTTCTAGGCCCCCTGTCAGGGAATGGCTTGTGCCAATGAAAGAACATGATTGCAGCCGCTCCGCAAGCCCTCAGCCGGTTAAGGCAACAAACACTTCAAAGATCAAACATGGACAATGTTAATAAATAAAATGCTTTATTGTACAAACTCAGGGCCCTTCCCACATGAAAACCAAAAACAGACGAAACCCCCAAAAAACACTCAAACACATTACTCACTCCCACAACCTGGAGAGGATTAACAAAACAGTGCAACTAAAATGGCCATCATCCTCGGACTTCGTTAAATACAAACATCACATCCTCGGCCTTCAAAAAACAAACATCCAATTCTCGGCCTCAAAAAACAAACATCCAATTCTCGGCCTCAAAAAACAAACACAACTGGCCACACATTCGACTTTTTGGCCCGCTAGGGCGATGCCTTGGCCATCTTTGTGTGGCCCCTGCCCGCCCTGCTGCTCCTCCTCAAAGTAAGGCCATTCGCTGCTGCAAGGCTGGGGGCAGGCTCCAGAGGGGCACATGTCGTGACGGCAGATGCCCTTGGGGGTCGGCCTAGTCGAGGTCTGACCGTCGAGCGGGCGGCTGTTGAATGCTGCAGCTGTGGCTGGCCAGCATCAGTTGCTGCAGCAGCTCCTGGCAGCTCCACTGGGGGAGTGGCAGTGGCGGCTGGAGGAATGGGGGCAAGCTGGCGGAAGGCAGGCGCTCACTGGTCGCCTGAGACACTGGCACTCGCCTGGGCGAGCACTGCAGCATGCGCACCAATCTGCCGAGGGACAGACCGCTGTGCTGCTGCAGCGCGCCGGGTGCCCTGGCGATGCCTGGCTGACACAGCGAGTGTGGCAGCAGTGAGTGCCCGTGTTGACCTGTTCAGTGACCTCATCAGAGCACCCAGTGACTGCACGGCACCACTGATCAGCTGCCCACTCGCTGCCTGAGCTGCCCCGAATGCCGCCCGACTCGCTGCCTGATCTGCCCCGAATGCCGCCCGACTCGCTGCCTGCTCTGCCCCGAATTCCACCAAACTGATGGCCTGTGAGGCCCCGACGTCGGTGACACTCCGAGAGAGGGACTCGATGGCCTCAGGCAACCGTGCCACTACCCCCATGAGCTCCGTGTGCCGGCGCTCCGAGTCCGCGGACAAGTCCTCGAGGCGTTCCATCTCCTCGGTGAAGACCATCTCCGGACTGGAGGCCGGACTCTCCCTCTGGGGAGAAGGCCGCCGAGCTGGCCGACCCTTCCTGCGTTGCTGGACGCCGCTGGGCCCAGCAATTGGACTCCCCTCCGACCCTTCCCCCCTCTGGGGAGAAGGCCGCCGAGCTGGCACCCCCCTCCCGCGTTTCTGCAGGCCGCAAGTCCCATGAACTCCCCTCCCCTCCGACACTTCCGCGATGCTCCCCTCCAGGGGAGACGTGTCCCCTACATTGGCATGGGTTGCCACGGCTGAGGGTTCCCCTGATGGGCCGCCTTCCTCTTGCTCCTCCTCCTCCTCCTCCTCTGAGGGGCTGTCACTGGCAAGTTCAGGGACCTCCTCCTCACCATCTGAAAGCAGGAAGGCACAAGAGTAGCTTTAGAGTGAGGAGAGGGCATCAGCGAGGGATGCATGAGTGGTGGCATTCAGCGCATTGGTCGGACAGTGGCAAAGGATGTAGATCTGATGCGCAAGTGGGACGAGAGAGGTCCAAATGTTGATGTCCTTACCATTGGTGCCCAGAACAGGGTCGGCATCTCCACATGCAACGGGGCCAATCACCCGGCCACCCATGATGCGCTCCACGCGATGTTGCAGCTCGGTGAGCGGCTGGATCTGGGGTCGGCCTCCCCCGGTCGCAGTCCAGCTCTTCTTGTTATTGGCCAGCTTGGCCTGCAAGAGAAAGGATGGCCTCTAAGTACAGTGTGTAGCCCTGATCTTGTGTGCACTGCCTCCCATGGTGGAATAGCCTGGCCAGTGTGTCGCCCTGATCTTGTGTGCACTGCCTCCCATGGTGGAATAGCCTGGCCAGTGTATCGCCCTGATCTTGTGTGCACTGCCTCCCATGGTGGAATAGCTTGGCCAGTGTGTAAAGTGCAGAATGTGCAATTGATGTTCATGCCTGTTCAATAGCTGCTGGATGAGGGCTGGCCATTAGGGCTTTCAGGTCCCTTTGCCCATAATGTGAGGTGCACATGCAAGGATGAGGAGGTCACTGGAAAGGGTACTCACCCTGACAATCCGCGTGAGGTCATTAAACTTTTTGCGGCATTGGACACCGGTCCTGGGGACCTCGCTGTTGGCTGACACCTTGCTGGCGACATGCCTCCAGGCTCTCCGGTAGGCGCGGACCGGCGCCTTCCTGCCATTGTCCGGGTACAAAATATGGTGCCTCTTCTCCACACCACCAACCAGCACACTCAGATCACGCTCTGAGAAGCGCTGCGCTCGTTCACGGGCCCTCTGCATGGCTTCAGGCGCTATTTGGGTCCAGCAGCAGTGTTCAGGCCTAGCTGGAGGGCTCCACTATCCAGGGCGTGGCAGCAGACAAAGTCGACCCTTCCCCCTTAAGAGCTGGCCGGCGCCAGGGTGTCTGCTGTCAATCACGAGATGGCCGCACCTGCGCTGCGCCCGGCCTGGGCGCTCTCGCTCAGCACCTCCGGCTTAGCGCCTAAAGAGAGGCGTCCAGCGCCAGTTTTAGCGCTCGAGCAAACTCTTAGGGCGAAGCTAATGAATATCGGAGAAGTGGCCTCGATTTGGCGGCGGGTGCAAACTTTAGCGGCCGCCCGACTTTAACGCCCCAAAAGTGGCTACAATGAATTTCTAGGCCTCTGTCTCTGTCTCTCTCTCCTTCGCTCTCTGTCTCTCTCTCCTTTGCTCTCTGTCTCTCTCTCCTTCCTGCTCTCTCTCCTTCCCTCTCTCTCTCGCTCTCCTTCCCTCTCTCTCTCTCTCTCTTCCAACAACAATATGCACTCAAAAAGGCCTTGGCACCGCCGGGCACTCCAGCTAGTAATATATAAACGGTCCGTCTCTCTTTCCATCTGTCTTTCCGTCTGTCTGTCCGGCTATACAATCAAAAGTTATAGAGCGTACCTACACATATGTTATATCAAAAGAAAGCTTATCATTAGTGGAGTCTCATAGGCATATTTACGTTTTGGTCAGACAAAAAATATTCGGACAGTATACAAAAAAGCTTCAAAAATCCTCAAAACTCTGCTCATTAGCGGTTGACCAATCCTACCTCTCATTAGCTTTGAGTGACGTGCTGCTTGACCAATCCTACAGTTCAGTGACCTGATGGTTGACCAATCGGTGCATCACGGGCGGGACCTAATCCTCCAGTCTCCCTAAACTTCGCCGCCATTTTTTTCATCCCCACAGGGACAGCACCAGCCAAACAAACCCCCACATTGTGACTCCGGTAGCGGCAGGTGAGTTTACACACAGCGGGCGGGTCATCGGCAGCGGCCGCCCATCAACCGCGCCACCCGTGGGGGAGCTCAGCTCGGGTCCGTCTCGCCCCGAGAGCCTGGCCGGGCCTCAAGCGCTAGGCCCGAGACATGCAGCAGGCGGGGGAGCGGCAGCTGCCGGCCGTCAACCGCGCGATCCCCTGGAGAGCTCAGCTCGGGTCCGTCTCGGCCCAACATCCCGGCTGGCCCTCAACCGCTAGGCCCTGCACGGCCGGTATCACAATGGCACCGGGCCTGAGGCGCTAGGCAGGGAGAGGGGAGGGAGGGACAGAGAGAGGGAGAGGGACGGGAGGGAGGGACAGGAGAGGAGAGGGGGAGAGGGAGGGAGAGAGAGAGGGGACAGACAGGTGCAGGGAGACCACGCGGCCCAAAATTGCCCTGGCAACGCCAGGCACCCCCTGCCAGTATATATATATATAAGAGTTCCATAGAAGAGGGGGTAGTGCCAGAGGACTGGTGGACAGCTAATGTTGTTCCTAAATACAAAAAGGGCGATAGAACAAAACCTGGGAACTATAGACCAGTCAGCTTAACCTCAATGATAGGAAAGATAGTGGAATCTATACTAAAATAAGTGATAGAGGAGCACCTAGCGACAGAAAATATAATGTCAGCAGGCTAAGTCATGCTTAACTAACCTGATAGAATTCTTTGAAGAGGTAACAGAAAGAGTAGACAAGGATAATGTCGTAGATGTCGTATACTTAGATTTTCAAATATGTACCACGCGGTAGGCTCATAACAAAGGTTAGGGCATGTGGAGACAGGGGACAAATAGCTGAATGGATAGCAAATTGACTAAAACATAGAAAGCAGAGAGTAAGGGTAAAGGATATTAATTCAGATTGGAGGAAGGTAGAAAGTAATGTTCCATAAGGATCAGTTGTTCATAATTTACATTAATGATTTGGATTTAGGAACAAGAAAATGATACCAAACTTGGGGGTATGGCTAACACTGAGGAAGAATGCAACATAATACAAGAAGACATTAGAAAACTTGCAGACTGGGCAGTTAAGTGGCAAATTAACTTTAACATAGATAAATGTAAGGTGATGCATTTTGGTAGGAAAAATAGAATCACCACCTACACCTTATGAAATAAGGTACTGAATGGGGTAGAGGAGCAAAGGGATCTAGGGATACAGGTGAACAAATCATTAAAAACAGCATCGCCAGTCAGCAAAGCAATTAAAAATGCTAACAAAGCACAGGGATTTATTTCCAGGGGTATTGAATTCACACGTAATGAAGATATGTTATATTTTTATAGGACTCTGGTTAGGCCGCACTTAGAGTACTATGTAGAATTCTGGTCTTCAAACTATAAAAAGGACATAGAAGCACTGGAGAAAGTGCAAAAAGATTTTCAAGGATGGTACCAGAACTGAAAGATTGCAGCTTTCGGGATAAATTGAGCAGGTTGGAGCTTTTTTCTTTCGAAAAGAGAAGACTTAGAGGTGACCTGATAGAGCTTTTTAAAATTATGAATGGGTTGGACAGGGTAGATGCGGAGAGAACGTTTCCACTTGTGGGACAATCCAAATCCAGGGTCTATAAATACAAGATAGTTACTAATAAATCCAACTACAACAACTTGTATTTATATTGCGTTGTTGTTGGTGTTACACTTGGACTTTTGGAGCCTGAAAGAACAAGTGCATGAAAGATACATTTGAATGATAAGTGGATCATGAAGGTTCCTGAGCTGCTAGGGCCTTGGACCTAGCAGCTCAAGGATATAGGAACATAGGAATTGCTAGATGAAAAAAGACCATGGTCCATCTAGTTTGTCTTCTACCATCCTGGTAGTCACATGACACAATGATAATGGAGTTCTTGGCTACAGCCCAACAACGGCCCAACTACCGCAGCAGTGTCCCAAAGCCAGACAGCAGTATCCCAAGGCCAGAAATGCTACTTCTGTGGCCAGGCCAAACACCCCAGAGCGCGCTGCCCGGCGAAGAATGCGCCCTGCTCGGACTGCGGGAAAAAGGGACACTACGCCAGCGTCTGCAAGGCCAAAGCCACCCCGAACGCCAGCAGCGCCGCGTGTGGGCCGGGCGAGCCGCCATCTTGGGCCCCCAACAGCGCCGCGTGTGGGCCGTGCGGGCTGCCATCTTGGGCCTCCCCAGCCATGTGCGAACCACCGCAGCAGCAGCCATCTTGGACGACTCCAGCCACATGGGAATCATGGACGCCGCCATCTTGGACACCAGCCGGGACGCAGCAGACCGCCAACCCCCCCCCCATCTGATACCCGCAGCGACACACCGACCCCTACGCTGGCCTCTGTTACGCTGGACCAAACGAGACCGCACCAACTAGCTCGGTCCAAAATGGACGTTAAGGTAAACGGCTATGCAATAAACTGCCTTTTTGACTCCGGTAGCACAGAGAGCTTCATCCACCCCGACACGGTGCGGCGTTGCTCTCTCCCAGTCCTGCCTGCGCACCAGCGGATTTTTATGGCCTCCGAGTCCCAGCCAGCGGACATTGGCGGCTACTGCGTGGTGACACTGGTAGTAGACGGGACTGTATTCAATAATTTTAAACTCCTGGTCCTGCCCGACCCCTGCGCTGCCGTCCTACTGGGGTTGGATTTCCAGTGCCACCTCAAAAGCGTTACGATGGCGTACGGTGGCCCCCTCCCCCCACTCACAGTCCGCAGCCAGCAGCCTCCAAATTGCCCGCCGCGCACCAGATGCAACCTCTCCACACTCAGAGTCCCACCCCCCCCACTGTTTGCTAACCTCACCCCCGACTGTAAGCCCATCGCCACAAAGAGCAGGCGATACAGTGCCGGGGACAGGGTTTTCATCAAAACCAAAGTGGAGCGACTCCTGAAGGAGGGGATTATTGAGGGCAGCTCCAGCCCCTGGCGAGCCCAGGTTGTGGTCGTTAAGACCGGCAAGAAACAACGCCTGGTCATCGACTACAGCCAGACAATAAATCGCTACACCCTGCTGGACGCCTACCCACTCCCCCGCATAGCTGACATGGTCAACCAGGTCGCGCAGTACCGCGTCTTTTCGACCATTGACCTGAAATCAGCGTACCACCAGCTCCCCATCCGCCCTGAAGACCGCCAGTATACTGCTTTTGAGGCAAACGGCCGCCTCTATCACTTCCTTAGGGTTCCCTTCAGTGTTACCAACGGGGTCTCCGTCTTCCAAAGGGAGATGGACCGGATGGTCGATCAAAACGCGCTGCAGGCCACTTTCCCTTACCTAGACAATGTGACCATCTGCGGCCAGGACTTGCAGGACCATGACGCAAACCTCGAGAAATTCCTCCGCACCGCCCAACTCCTGAACCTGACATATAACAAGGAGAAGTGCATATTCCGCACAGACCGCCTCGCCATCCTTGGCTGTGTTGTGGAACACGGGGTCATCGGTCCCGACCCGGACCGGATGCGTCCCCTTATGGAACTCCCACTGCCCCACTGCCTAAAAGCCCTGAAGAGGTGCCTAGGGTTTTTTTCCTACTACGCTCAGTGGGTCCCCTACTATGCAGACAAAGCCCGTCCGCTGATCAAATCCACCTCTTTTCCCCTGATGGCAGAGGCCCGCTCGGCCTTCCACCGCATCAAGGAGGACATTGCCAAAGCCACCATGCACGCAGTGGACGAATCCATCCCCTTCCAGGTGGAAAGCGATGCGGCCGACTTCGCTCTGGCCGCCACCCTTAATCAGGCGGGGAGACCTGTGGCATTCTTCTCACGAACCCTCCAGGGCCCGGAGACCAGACACTCTGCGGTCGAGAAGGAGGCCCAGGCTATTGTGGAGGCTGTGCGTCATTGGAGGCACTACCTGGCCGGAAAACAATTTACCCTGCTCACTGACCAGCGTTCAGTTGCTTTTATGTTCAACAACAAGCAGAGGGGCAAAATCAAAAATGACAAGATCTTGAGGTGGAGAATCGAACTTTCCACCTACAACTACGAGATCTTGTACCGGCCTGGGAAGCTCAATGAACCCCCAGATGCCCTATCGCGTGGCACCTGCACCAGCGCGCAGATCGATAGGCTGAGGTCCCTCCACAATGACCTCTGCCACCCGGGGGTCACCAGGTTCTTCCACTTCATCAAGGCCCGCAACCTGCCTTACTCCATCGAGGAGGTCAGGACCATGACCAAGAACTGCCAAGTCTGCGCTGAGTGCAAACCGCACTTTTATAGACCAGACAGAGCCCACCTGATAAAAGCCACTCGCCCTTTCGAACGCCTGAGCGTCGATTTTAAAGGGCCCCTCCCCTCCTCCGACCGCAATGTGTACTTCCTCAACATCATTGACGAGTACTCCCGTTTCCCGTTCGCTATCCCCTGCTCGGACATGACCAGTGCCACGGTCATTAAATCTCTGAACAGCCTCTTCACCCTGTTCGGTTTCCCCAGCTATATCCATAGCGACCGGGGCTCATCGTTTATGAGTGACGAACTCCGCCAATACCTGCTCGCTAGGGGTATAGCCACAAGCAGGACCACCAGTTACAACCCCCGGGGGAACGGACAGGTGGAAAGAGAGAATGCAACAGTTTGGAAGGCCGCCCTACTAGCCTTAAAGTCTAGGGGCCTTCCGACCTCCCGCTGGCAGGAGGTGCTCCCCGATGCGCTCCACTCGATTCGGTCACTGCTCTGCACTGCCACCAATGCCACCCCTCACGAGAAAATGTTTGTCTTCCCAAGGAAGTCCACATCGGGGACATCGTTACCGCCATGGCTGACGTCCCCAGGGCCGGTACTACTGAGAAGACACGTGAGGGCCAATAAAATGGACCCCCTGGTCGAGCGGGTCTACCTCCTCCACGCCAACCCCCAGTACGCTTACATTGCGTACCCGGACGGGCGGGAGGACACAGTCTCCATACGAGACCTCGCACCCTCGGGGACCGCTGTAGGGCGGGAGGACACAGTCTCCATACGAGACCTCGCACCCTCGGGGACCGCTGTAACCCGCTACCCATTACCACCCCCCCCCACGACCCGATATCCAACCCCAGCAGCCGGCTCGCCTTGGACCGTCACCCACTAGGACTACAATCCAGGGCCCCAGCCTACACGGGACACGGCGCCGGAAGCTCCACCACCCCTGCCGTCGCCACGTCGATCACAGCGGCAGACAAGACCTCCGGAGAGACTCCAATACACGAACTTTTAAATACACTTCACCCCGCCGGACTCATTTTTAAACAAGGGGTGAATGTGGTAAACCACTGTTATACCTGTCTGTAGAGGTATGTGTATTCCACTAGGTACAGGTCTGGACATGCCTCGGCTGACTCCTCCCACTATTCCAGGTATATAAGTGACTACCTCCCAGTCCCTTAGTATTCTGGACGGGTCGACCACTCGAGACAAGACCTTCATTCTTTACTTAATAAAAGCCTGATTGTTACTCGCTCAACCTCAGTCTTTTGAGTAATTGATGGCGCATCACATGAAAGATACATTTGAATGATAAGTGGATCATGAAGGCTCCTGAGCTGCTAGGGCCTTGGACCTAGCAGCTCAAGGATATAGGAACATAGGAATTGCTAGATGAAAAAAGACCATGGTCCATCTAGTTTGTCTTCTACCATCCTGGTAGTCACATGACACAATGATAATGGAGTTCTTGGCTAATCATAGCAATCAATCTCTACCAGTTAGTCTACAACAGACCCAGACATGGGGCGAGGAAAACCCCAGTGGTGGAGAGCTTTGGGAAGCATAGGTCCAAAGTCACCTGTTCTTCCTAAGCATGCTACACTTACCACATGTCATGACTCAAATTACTCCTATACTGTATCCCAAAATGTAGGATATGAGGTTAGCTGGGACCGCACCAGCACAACCGAGGCTTCCCTTCCTCCCAATGCCATCGGGACCACCATTGGCTGCTCCTTCTTCGGCCACCACATGCAAATGGCAGCAGGGGGATACGGCCTGAATCCCCAGTGGATTTCCTTCCTTTCTGCCCCAGTTTCTGACGTTTGCCGAGGTCGCCATGTGGTAGGTGGTGTTAGGTTGCGAGTACCCCGGTGGAGGTAGAGGGCCTTGTAGTGGCCTCCTCTCTCTCCAGTTAGCCCCAAACACTTAACCGCTGAAGGCCTCGATCTTGGACTCTTCTGCTTCGACAGTGGCGGTGTTTCCTTGCTTGAGCTGGCAGGCTCCCTTTGGACAGCAGGAATCCCAACTGGACCCTGATGTGCATGTGCAATAAAGACCCCTGATCCCAGAAAATGGTTCAGGTTTGGGACGGAAGTCCTGACCACAGAAACTTCTCCTCAAAGAGGAGAAACCCAACCGAGGTCTTTTCTGTAGGTCCTCCAGCAATCCAGAAATGTCTTGGTGCTGCATAGGGGCACTAGCCTAGTTTATGCACTCATATTCCGAGTGGGACTTGAGCCCACAGCCAGCTGACTCAGAGGTGCAAATGCCACCAGCCATGCTGCCAGACCTGTAAAAGCCGCCTCGATTGTGTTCGAATGTTATACGTTTCCCCCCAAAGATTTTCTGTACTTCCCTCAGTCAGGATCCTCCAAAGCCTTTTCACCTACTTCCCTCTTCCTCACATAACACTAGTGAATTATTTTAAAATATTTTTTTCCTGCCTCTTCTCACTGGAAGGTGCTGAGTTCTTGATGAAGTATCATTTTGAGTGGGTGGGTCCCTGTCTGGCAGCCCCCCCAGTTAACCATTATTAATGTTTTGAGGCTTGACAGTAGGCATTGGCAGGTTAACCTCTCTCCTCCCCTTAACTGCTCTGTTTATGGTGTGGAGATGCCGGAGTTGGACTGGGGTGGACAAATGTAAGAAATCACACAACACCAGGTTATAGTCCAACAGCTTTATTTGAAATCACAAGCTTTCGGAGCGCTGCTCCTTCTTCAGGTGAAGTGGAGAAATGCATAAAGACACAGCTTATATAGTCAGAGAATCATGTCAGATGTTTACAGGTAACCTTTCCAACTGCCATTTATCGCACCTCGGCAGAGAGATAATCACAGCAGTCAAAGGTGTGAATGGTGTCCAAACAGGTCAGTCAGGGAAACATTACATCAAAGAACAATGAGGTGGGGTCACAAGGGGTCAAATATTGCAGATGCTGGACAAGCCCTGCGAATACGCAGGATCTGCTCAGACGAGGAGGAACGCAATGGATACCTACAGACACTGAAAGACGCCCTTGTAAGAACGGGATATGACGCTCGACTCGTCGATCGACAGTTCCGACGGGCCACAGCGAAAAATCGCATAGACCTCCTCAGAAGACAAACACGGGACACAACCAACAGAGTACCCTTCGTCGTCCAGTACTTCCCCGGAGTGGAGAAACTACGCCATGTTCTTTGCAGCCTTCAACATGTCATCGATGACGACGAACACCTCGCTAAGGCCATCCCCACGCCTCCACTACTCGCTTTCAAACAGCCGCCTAACCTCAAACAGACCATCGTTCGCAGCAAATTACCCAGCTTCCAGGAGAACAGCGACCACGACACCACACAACCCTGCCACAGCAACCTCTGCAAGACATGCCAGATCATCAACACAGATACCATCATCACACGTGAGGACACCACCCACCAGGTACATGGTACATACTCATGTGACTCGGCCAACGTTGTCTACCTCATACGTTGCAGGAAAGGATGGCCCGGAGCATGGTACATCGGCGAGACCATGCAGACACTGCGACAACGGATGAACGGACACCGCGCAACAATCACCAGGCAGGAGTGTTCCCTCCCAGTCGGGGAACACTTCAGCAGTCAAGGACATTCAGCCTCCGATCTTCGGGTAAGCATTCTCCAAGGTGGCCTTCGAGACACATGACAACGCAAAATCGTCGAGCAGAAACTGATAGCCAAGTTCCGCACCCATGAGGACGGCCTTAACCGAGATCTTGGGTTCATGTCACGCTACATGTAACCCCACCTGATGCAGGGTCATCCAGACTCGAGTCGACATTGGCTTGTTCTCTCTACACAGATGCGGCTGGACCTGCTGTGATTTCCAGCCAAAAAAAATGTTTTTTGTCTGTTTTTTTTGTTTTTCATACAGACCCCAGCATCTGCAATATTTGACCCCTTGTGACCCCACCTCATTGTTCTTTGATGTAATGTTTCCCTGACTGACCTGTTTGGACACCATTCACACCTTTGACTGCTGTGATTATCTCTCTGCCGAGGTGCGATAAGTGGCAGTTAGAAAGATTACCTGTAAACATCTGACATGATTCTCTGACTATATAAGCTGTGTCTTTATGCATTTCTCCACTTCACCTGAAGAAGGAGCAGCGCTCCGAAAGCTTGTGATTTCAAATAAAGCTGTTGGACTATAACCTGGTGTTGTGTGATTTCTTACATTTGCTCTGTTTATGAAAATGGATTAATGAGAAATGGCTCAAAATGAGCTGCTGCAATCTAGAAACCTAAACGGTAGCATGAATCACCGGCATCTTCTTCTTAGGCAGTCCCTCGGAACAGAGGATGACTTGCTTCCACATTAAAAATGAGTTCTCAGGTGATTGATGAGTCCAATGCGGGATCTACAGTCTCTGTCGCAGGTGGGGCAGATGGTGGTTGAAGGGGCGGGTGGGTGGGGTGCTTGGGTTGACGTGCGCTCCTTGCGCTGCTTGCTTCAGCTTGCTCCCGGCGAAGAGACTCGAGGTGTTCGGCGCCTTCCCAGATGCTTCTCCTCCACTTTGTGCAGTCTTGGGCCAGGGATTCCCAGGTGTCAGTGGGGATGTTGCACTTTTTAAAGGAGGCTTTGAGGGTGTCCTTGAAGCGTTTATTGGTGCACAAAGGCACAATTGTCTTAACGCAGCATTGTTCTTTGATTAGATAACACTTAGCTCCATAGTGGATCTGTTTGTACACGTAGTGCCTGGTGTGAAAATGAGCCCTGCATGCCTGGATGGTTCCAGATTGAATTCCTGGTGTGTGGTCACAAAGCAAATCACGGCTGGGTTGGTGATGGCGATACTTAAAATGAGCTTCACTGCCCTGGGCTAGGGAGGAAAGAGCAACAAGCCAGAGCTGCCACATCGAATTGCCACCCAGTGACTCTTGTAAGGCAGTCCTTGATGGTGCCATCTCAGACTTTAAAGCCAGCACATGAAGTGAATAATACCATAAACAAAGCTAATGAAATACTGCGTGTTATGGCTAGAAGTGTCGAATATACAAGTTAAGGTGTAACAGTGAATCTATATAAAACCTTAGTAAGATGACAGTTACAGCACTGTGTGCATTTCTGGGCTCCACACATTGAGGCAATTGAGAGAGTACAGCACAGATTCACTGCCTGGTATGAGGAAATACAAACACAGAGAAAGAGTTAAAAAATCAGGGCTGTTTTCATTGGAACAGAAGAGATTAAAGGGTCAATTTCCTGGTTTTATTTCAGATTTCCAGCATCTGCAGTTTTTTATTTTTAGATTAAAGGGTGAGTTGATAGAGATGTTTAAACATTACATAGAATTACCGAGTCTACAGCACAGAAATAGGCCATTTGGCCCAACTGGTCTACTGCGGGGTTTATGCTCCACACAAACCACCTCCGACTCTAATTATCTCTTCCCACTCGGCCCCATATCTTTCGATTCCTTTCCCCCTCTTTTATGCATCAAGCCTCCCCTTAAATGCATCATTGCTCTCTGCTTGCACCATTCCATGTGGCATCGAGTTCCAACTTCTCTCCATTCTCTGTGCAAAGAAATGCCTCCTAAATTCTTTATTTGATCTGTTAGTGGCTGTCTTATATTTATGGCCCCTGGTTCTGGACTCACCCACAAGTGGAAACAGTTTCTCCACGTCCACGCTATCAAATGCCTTCATAATTTATTTATCTGGTCTCCTCTTAGTCATTTCTTTTCCAGAGAAAAGTACCCAAGCCTGCTCAATCTTTCCTGCTGGTTGCATCCTCTCAATCCTGGTAACATCCTTATAAATCTTTCCTGCACTTTCTCCAGTGCTTCAATATCCTTTTGTAGTATGGAGGCGAGAGCTGCAAATAGCACTGCAATTGTGGTCTAACCAAGGTTCTGTATAAATTTAACACTATCTCTCAGCTTTTGTATTCTCTTCCTCAGGAAATGAACTCCAGTACTTTGTTTGCGCTCTCTACGGCCATATCAACATCTGTTTCTACTTTTAGTGATTTATATATCTGTATTCCCAGATCTCTTTGCTACTCTACCTCATTTAGGTTCTTACCTTCCAAGGAAAAAAAAAGAAAGACTAGCATTTATATAGCGCCTTTCATGACCACTGGATGTCTCAAAGCGCTTTACAGCCAATGAAGTACTTTTGAAGTGTAGTCACTGTTGTAATGTGGGAAACGTGGTGGCCAATTTGTGCACAGCAAGCTCCCACAAACAGCAATGTGATAATGACCAGATAATCTGTTTTTGTTATGTTAGTTGAGGGATAAATATTGGCCAGGACACCGGGGATAAGTCCCCTGCTCTTCTTCGAAATAGTGCCATGGAATCTTTTATGTCCACCTGAGAGCAGACAGGGCCTCCAGTGACTGAAGCAGAGATCATGGCAACATTTAAGAATCGTCAGATAGGTGGTTGAAGGAAAGTGCAATAAAGATTTTGGAACAGAGCGGGCATATAGGATCAGGACCACTGCTCATGCGGAGAATAAACACCAATATGAACTGGTTGGGCCGAATGGCCTGTTTCCATGTTGTAATTTCTATGAAGAAAGAAAAATGTGCATTTATATAGCGCCTTTCACGACCTCAGCATGTCCCAAAGCACTTTACAGCCAATTAAGTACTTTTGAAGTGTAGCCGCTGTTGTAATGTAGGAAACGCAGCAGTCAATTTGCACATAGCAAGCTCCCACAAACAGCAATGTGATAATGACCAAATAATCTGTTTTTGTTATGTTGATTGAGGGACAAATATTGTCCAGGGCACCGGAGATAACTCCCTCGCTCTTCTTCGAAATAGTGTCATGGGATCTTTTACATCCACGTGAGAGAGCAGACAGGGCCTCAGTTTAACATCCCATCTGAAAGACGGCACTTCCGATAGTGCAGCACTCCCTCGGTACTACACTGGAGTGTCAGTGCGACATCGGCAGCGGCTGGAGGCGGAGCAGAGCGGCAGAGTGACTACAAAAGGCCCCAGAGGCTCAGGTAGGCCTCAGTGTGGCATCGGCAGTGGCTGGAGGCGGAGCAGAGTGGCAGAGCGACGACAAAAGGCCCCAGAGGCTCAGGTAGGCCTCAGTGTGGCATCGGCAGTGGTGGGAGGTGGAGCAGAGCGGCAGAGCGACTACAAAAGGCCCCAGAGGCTCAGGTAGGCCTCAGTGCGGCATCGGCAGTGGCGGGAGGCGGAGCAGAGCGGCAGAGCGACTACAAAAGGCCCCAGAGGCTCAGGTAGGCCTCAGTGCGGCATCGGCAGTGGTGGGAGGCGGAGCAGAGCGGCAGAGCGACTACAAAAGGCCCCAGAGGCTCAGGTAGGCCTCAGTGCGACATCGGCAGCGGCGGGAGGCGGAGCAGAGCGGCAGAGCAACTACAAAAGGCCCCAGAGGCTCAGGTAGGCGTACCAATCTCCAATCTCAGGCAAGGAGAGAGGTAAAAAGTATTCGAGGTGTGACGCCACCACAAAACAGGTAGGTGATTGGTTGGAGTATTTCTCTCGTTTTAAAACTTTAAGCCTGTGGTTTATAGTTTTTAAGGTTGCTGTGGTGTAGCGGGGACAGTTTGTAAACCAGGGCCCTTAAATATATCATTTAACTGTAGTGAAATTGGTGGGATTCATTTAATTTTAATTAATTAGTTAAAGGGTAGGTCATGGCAGGACAGCCCAGCCCCGTAGTGTGCTCCTCCTGCTCTATGTGGGAAATCAGGGATGCTTCCTGCGTCCCTGACGACCATGTGTGCGGGAAGTGTGTCCAGCTGCAGCTACTGACAGACCGCATTGTGGCACTGGAGCTGCGGATGGATTCATTTTGGAGCATTCGCGATGCTGAGGACGTCATGAATATCACATATAGCGAGTTGGTCACTGTTAAGTATGTGTATTGTATTGAACAATTAACACAAAGACTTAAACGTATAACTCAAACAGGTCTTTACTGGTTGGAGGTAGGGACTATACGTAGGTCTTTACTTCATGCCCACAGGCGGGAACTGAGGGGAGATCAGTACCCACAGTACTATTTATACCCCTATGGCCAGGAGTGGTACTGCGTATCACTACGCCCTACAAGTAGTGCAGTCCTGTCCATAGGTTCAAAGTAGCACACATATTACATACACAACATTCCTCCCTTCCTAGCTTTACAGTCATCTCCCCATTTAACATAACGTAATAACATATATACATATATAACTTCAGGTTTACATAACAGAATAACATAGATACATAGATAACTTCATGTCAAAACAGATCACAGATTCAGTCTCTGCGGAAAACAGTTCACAGATTCAATCTCTGTGGTGTAGTCGGTTCACGTTGCTGGAGTGACTCATTCAATAGTCCTTCCATGGATTTAACAGTTTGAACTTCCGAACTGAATTGGCTCCGTTCGGAGGGACCACGTGTGTGATCTGGTAGAGGTAATAATGGTTCAGATGGGTCATCTTCTGTTTCGACTTTTCCTTTTCTGCTTCTTGGAGACTCTCTGGGCTCCACTGTCAGCTGCCAGCTGCATGTGCAGTTCCTCCTTCTCTTCCTCCTTTTTCCGTAGTAGAGCCACCTTCTCCCGATGTTCCGTAGACTTTCGGTGCTCCTCCATGATTTCTGTATGGTGGGAGTCGAAGTTACAAGTTGGGCAGGACAGGACATAGTAATATTCGGTGTCGTCCTGATCTAGGCCAGCGAGAGGGTCTTCTATTTCCTCCATACCCAGCTGGGCGTTAGCCAGCTTTTGTTCCAAGTCCAGACATCTTTCCTGAAGAGACTTCTTCATGCGTACCTCTTCATCCAGCTTTTTCTGGGCTTTCAGCAAGTCGTTTACTAATGACCTCATTTGAGATCTTACTACTTCAACTTCTTTTGGAGATTGATTGATCGGACTATTCAATCTCTCTACCGGAGCAGCTGTTTCAGCGGTCTGTTGTTCTACGTTGACGTGAGTCAGCGTACTTTTGGCATCCAAGGGCTGCTCTGTTGCAGTCATCTCAGTCTGTGTTGCCACCTCAGCTCTTCCAATAACCTTTGAGAGCTCCGAACCCCTTTCGTTTGAATATTGAAGTTCGTGTTCAAGTTTTTCCCATTTCAGAGTCCTGTCCTTCAGCATATGCAGGAGTTGGCTGACCGTTAACTCCTCTGACATCAGACGTTTTGTGTGCTCCTGCTCCATTTTCTCCATCAGCTGCTTCTGTTGTCTTTCCAGATTCTCCAACTCTATATCAAAGAACTCTTTCGTTGCATTCAACTCTTGCTCAAAACGGCGAAGCATTTGTTCTAATTGCTGTTGTAGTTTGAAATGGAGTTGAGTTCGAGCCCGGTGTCCCTCAGAAATGGGCACATCAGTAGACTTGCCAGACTCAGAATCCACAGTTAAACTATGTTGTTGTTGCTCAGTGGAATTCTGTGCTGAAACTTTGTCTTTTGCACCTGAGTTGGGCTTACCATCATCCGTTCCAGAGTCTGGGCCGACTATCTTCACCGAGTTCTCACTCGTTATTGTTTGTAGGAAATGCCAGTCCATATTCATTTTCCTAATCCACTCCCGTCCTAGTAGTGGAGAACCTCCTTCAGATATCACATATAAGTCCATTATTTGACTGTCTTCGCCCTTGTGGACCACTGCAACCTCTATTTTCCCGATGGGGTACACTCTTTGCCCCGTGTATGTTTTCAATATAATCCCCGTATCCTGTAGGGGAATATGTTGGAATAACTTTCCGTAATCTTTCTTATTTATGACCGTCAATGCCGATCCAGTGTCCAATTCCAGTTTTACTTGGACTCCTTCTATCTGAAGAGTGACCCAAATTGTCTGGAGGTCTGCACCCTTACCAGCGTTGAGTACTCTTAAGCTAGCCAGTTCATTACAGCTTAAGCTAGCCAGTTCATTACTGCTAGCGTCTGAATCGGACTCCTGTTCGGTCACCTTGTGCACCTTTGCGTATTTTCCTTGCGGTGACTTCTTGTTGCTGGTCTTCTTCGCTGACCTGCATACTCTAGCTATATGTCCAAGCCTACCACAAGTTCTACATTCTTGGTTTTTAAACCAACACTGGTTCTGATCATGCGTTGTCTTTCCACAACGATAACATTTGCCAGAACTCACACCCAATTTGTGTGCACTGAGCTCTGGTGACCGTAGCTGCATTACTGCCGTGCCTCTCGCTGCGGCTTCGTGTGCTGCTGCCATAGTGACTGCCTTCTCAAGCGTCAGCTCATTCTCCTCAAGCAGTCGCTTTTGTGTATCCTGTTTAAATAAACCACACACAAATTTGTCTCGTAGTGCATCTGTCAGTCCCGTTCCAACCTGGCAATATTTCGCTAATTTACGCAATTCCAGCAAATATTCAGCATTGCTTTCATGCTGTAGCTGCCTTCTGTCGTAAAATTTAAATCGTTCCGCTAGCATCAGCGGCGTGGGGTTTAGATGATCTTTCAGGACAGTAACAATCTCATCGAACGTCTTATCCGCCGGTTCATCTGGTGATAACAGGTGTTTCAATTGCCCGTATGTCTTCGCACCCATTAAATTTAATAATGTTAGAGCTTTATCTTGGTCACGAATTTTATTGGCCTTACAATAATTTTTTACTCTTTCAACATATATGGCCCAATCTTCGAGGTCACTATCAAAGGTGCTAATATTCCCGTGTTTAGGCATTGTAGATTTGCAATTTCTCAGATTTTATTTTGTTTACTTGTTATCAAAGATGGCGGCTTCCCGCTCTTGCCGTCGTCCTCCGCCCACAAAATGGTGGTTTTCCCGCGCTTGGCGGTCTTCACCCGTCCCCCGACGCCATCTCCCTTCAGCCCCCGAGTGCGGCCCTTATCTTCGCCGCGATCGCCCGAGTGCGGCCCTTATCAGCGGATGCGATCGCTGGATCGCGAAGTGGCTCCCGACCGAAGCGGCTCTTGCTCGCTCCCTCCCGGGCTCTGGCTTACCCGCTCGCGCGTTTCACCGCGGCTCTTATCAGGGATTGCGATCGCCCTTATCTTCTCCAACTTCCCCAGCCCTGTCTTTGCAGCCAACGCTGCACGGCTTACCCCACCACCTAGGTTGAACAAGGAAACTGCAGAAAGACTTCTGTCAGTCGCTGGAAGCTGTCAGGATGGCTGCTGCACTCCAGTGCTCAGTCGCTGATGGAGGCTTCAGAGTCCTAAAGCCTGTCGCTTCTTGTGGGGTGGTGATGGTTGAAACCTCTCTTCAACTGCCGCAGGGTAAGAACCTGACTCGTCGCCAGTGTTAAGTATGTGTATTGTATTGAACAATTAACACAAAGACTTAAACGTATAACTCAAACAGGTCTTTACTGGTTGGAGGTAGGGACTATACGTAGGTCTTTACTTCATGCCCACAGGCGGGAACTGAGGGGAGATCAGTACCCACAATACTATTTATACCCCTATGGCCAGGAGTGGTACTGCGTATCACTACGCCCTACAAGTAGTGCAGTCCTGTCCATAGGTTCAAAGTAGCACACATATTACATACACAACAGTCACACCGCAGGTAAAGGGTGTACAGGCAGGAAGGGAATGGGTGACCAGCAGGCAGAGTAAGAGGCGCAGGCAGGTAGTGCAGGAATCCCCTGTGGCCATCCCCCTCTCCAACAGATATACCACTTTGAATACTGTTGGGGGGGATGACTCATCAGGGGAAGGCAGCAGCAGCCAACTTCCTGGCACCATGGGTGGCTCTGCTGCACAGGCTGGGAGGAATAAGAGTGGAAGAGTTATAGTAATAGGGGACTCAATTGTAAGGGGAATAGATAGGCGTTTTTGCGGCCGCAATCGAGACTCCAGGGTGGTGTGTTGCCTCCCTGGTGCAAGGGTCAAGGATATCTCGGAGCGGCTGCAGAACATTTTGGAGGGGGAGGGTGAACAGCCAGTTGTCGTGGTGCACATAGGCACCAACGATATAGGTAAAAAACGGGATGAGGTCCTAAAAGCAGAATATAGGGAGTTAGGAGGTAAATTAAAAAATAGGACCTCAAGGGTAGTAATCTCAGGATTGTTACCAGTGCCACGTGCTAGTCAGAGTAGAAATAGGAGGATATTTCAAATGAATACGTAGCTAGAGGAATGGAGCAAGGAGGAGGGATTCAAATTCCTTGGACATTGGAACCGGTTCTGGGAGAGGTGGGACCAGTACAAACGGGACGGTTTGCACCTGGGCAGGGCTGGGACTGATGTCCTAGGGGGAGTGTTTGCTAGTGCTGTTCGGCGGGGTTTAAACTAAAATGGCAGGGGGTTGGGAACCTGAGCAGGGAGACAGAGGAAAGGGAAACAGGGATAAAAGCAAAAGATTGGAAGGAGAAAAACAAAAGTGGCAGTCAGAGAAATCAATGGTTTAAATCAAACGTGGCCACAGTAAATAATAATTCTAATAGGTCTAAGAGCGTTAAAAAAACAAGCCTGAAGGCTTTGTGTCTTAATGCGAGGAGCATTTGTAATAAGGTGGATAAATTGGCTATGCAAATAGAGGTAAATGGATATGATTTGGTTGGGATTACGGAAACGTGGCTCAAGGATGGATAAGACTGGGAACTCAACATCCAGGGGTATTCAATATTCAGGAAAGATAGGCAAAAAGGGAAGGGAGGTGGGGTAGCATTACTGGTTAAAGAAGGGATTAATACAATTGTAATGAAGGATATTAGCTCTGATGACGTGGAATCTGTATGGGTAGAATTGAGAAATACTAAGGGGAAATAAACATTAGTGGGAGTGGTATATAGACCTCCAAACAGTAAGGCGGAGGTTGGGGATGGCATTAAAAGGGAAATTAAAGAAGCGTGCAATAAGGGCACAGCAGTCATCATGGGTGACTTTAATCTAAATATAGATTGGGCGAACCAAATTAGCAACAATACTGTGGAGGAGGAATTCCTTGAGTGTTTATGGGATGGTTTCCTGGACCAATATGTCGAGGAACCAACCAGAGACCAGGCCATCTTAGACTGGGTATTATGTAATGAGAAAGGATTAATTAGCAATCTTGTTGTACGAGGCCCCTTGGGTCGGAGTGATCATAATATGATCGAATTCTTCATTAAGATGGAGAATGAAGTAGTTGACTCAGAGACAAGGGTCCTCAATTTAAATAAAGGAAACTACGACGGTCTGAGGAGCGAGTTGGGTAGGATTGATTGGGGAATAGCACTCAAAGGGTTGACAGTGGATAGGCAATGGCAAGCATTCAAAGACCGAATGGATGAGCTTAGGCATTTGTTCATCCCATTTTGGCATAAAAATAAAACAAAAAAGGTGACTCAACTGTGGCTAACAAGGGAAATTAGGGATAGCATAAGATCCAAGGAGAGGACATATAAATTGGCTAGAAAAAGCAATAATCCTGAGGATTGGGAGCAGTTTAGGAGTCAACAAAGGAGGACAAAGGGATTAATTAAGAAAGGGAAAATAGAATATGAGAGTAAGCTTGCAGGGAACATAAAAACTGACTGTAAAAGCTTTTATAGATATGTGAAGAGAAAAAGATTGGTGAAGTCAAGCGTAGGTCCCTTACAGACAGAATCAGGGGAATTTATAATGGGAAACAAGGAAATGGCAGACCAACTAAATACATACTTTGGTTCTGTCTTCACAAAGGAGGACACAAATAACCTCCCAGAGATGTCGGGGAACATAGGGTCTGATGAAAGGGAAGAACTGAAAGAAATCAGTATTTGTAGGGAAATGGTGTTAGGAAAATTGATGGGACTGAAGGCCGATAAATCCCCAGGGCCTGATGGTCTACATCCCAGGGTACTTAAGGAAGTGGCCCTAGAGATAGTAGATGCATTGCTGGTCATCTTCCAGAACTCGATAGACTCTGGAACGGTACCCATGGATTGGAGGGTAGCTAATGTTACCCCACTATTCAAAAAAGGTGGTAGAGAAAAAGCAGGGAATTATAGACCGGTAAGCCTGACATCGGTAGTGGGGAAAATGCTGGAGCCTATTATAAAAGATGTAATAGCAGAGCACTTGGAAAGCAGTGACAGGATCGGACAAAGTCAACATGGATTTACAAAAGGTAAATCATGCTTGACTAATCTACTGGAATTTTTTGAGGATGTAACTGGTAAAATAGACAAGGGAGAACCAGTGGATGTGGTGTATTTGGACTTTCAGAAGGCTTTCGATAAGGTCCCACATAAGAGATTAGCGTGCAAAATTAAGGCACATGGGATTGGGTGCAAGGTACTGACTTGGATAGAGAACTGGTTGGCGGACAGAAAGCAACGAGTTGGAATAAACGGGTCGTTTTCCGCGTGGCAGGCAGTGACTAGTGGGGTACCGCAAGGATCAGTCCTAGGACCCCAGCTGTTCACAATATATATTAATGATCTGGACGAGGGAATTGGATGTAATATCTCCAAGTTTGCAGATGACACAAAGCTGGGTGGGAGGGTATGCTGTGAGGAGGATGTCGTGAAACTCAAGTATGATTTGGGCCGGTTGGGTGATTGGGCAGAAACATGGCAAATGCACGATAATGTGGATAAATGTGAGATTATCCACTTTGGTGGCAAAAACAGGAAGGCAGATTATTATTTGAATGGCAATAGATTAGGAGAAGGGGAAGTGCAAAGAGACCTGGGTATTATTGTGCACCAGTCGCTGAAGGTAAGCATGCAGGTGCAGCAGGCGGTTAAGAAGGCAAATGGTATGTTGGCCTTCGTAGCAAGAGGGTTTGAGTACAGGAACAAGGATGTCTTGCTGCAGTTGTACAGGGCCTTGGTGAGACCGCACCTTCAGTATTGTGTGCAGTTTTGGTCACCTTACCTGAGGAAGGACGTTCTTGCCATGGAGGGAGTGCAGTGAAGATTCACCAGGCTGATACCTGGGATGGCAGGAATGACGTATGAGGAGAGATTGTGTCGATTGGGCTTAAACTCACTGGAGTTTAGAAGTTTGAGAGGGGATCTCATCGAAACCTATAAAATTCTGTCAGGTCTGGACAGACTAGATGCAGGAAGGATGTTTATGATGGCTGGGGAGTCCACAACCAGGGGTCATAATCTAAGGATAAGGGGTAAGCCATTTAGGACTGAAATGAGGAGGAATTTCTTCACCCAGAGAGTGGTGAACCTGTGGAATTCTCTGCCACAGAGGGCGGTGGAGGACAGTTCATTAAGTATATTCAAGAAGGAGTTGGATATATTTCTTGAGGCTAAAGGGATCAAGGGATATGGGGAGAAGGCAGGGACAGGGTCCTGAATTTGGATGATCAGCCATGATCGCATTGAATGGCGGAGCAGGCTCGACGGGCCGAATGGCCTACTCCTGCTCCTATCTTCTATGTTTCTATGTTTCTATGTCAGCCTGGATTTTGTGCTCAAGTCTCTGGCGTGGGACTGGAAACCACAACCTTCTGAATCAGGAGTGAGAGTTCTACCAACTGAGCCACAGCAGACACTCTGACACTCTATCTAGTTCTATGCGACCCCCCTCCCCCCCCAACTCCCTGACGTGTGTGCCAATTGGTTGCATTTCTAGTGAGGGTGTGTCTGGGAAATAGCTGCCTTGGAAAATGTTGAATTTTTAAATTGACAATGATGCATTAAGTGTAAGGGGTTTTACTGTGTGGGTGTATTGGGTTCGTCAGTTATGCCTCTGATTACCCCCTTTGAGCGGCTCGAATCGCTCGCCCCTTTTTGAGCTCTGACCAACGGACTTATTTGCAGGTAGCGATATAGAAAACGAGCAGACCAGTGGTTTGGTGCAAAGAAAAACCAAGATTTTATTACCAGAGAACGATTCTATACAAAGGATAATATGGATGCAGTACACTTACACTTAACAGGGATGGGAAATAAATGGCACATCGAGGGAAAATGACTAAAATGACAATTTTAGCAACCCCCTTAACTCCCACCCTCTAAACCTCGCTAGGCTATCTTATGAGGGGTCAGAATTCCATGCTCACCAGTCCGAGTCGTTTAAACAGACGAAAATCTTGCTTCTTTGCCTTGCTGCCTTTCGATGCCACGTGGTTTCAATGCTGCACAGGGTACCGTCCAGGTGAAAATACCCCAGTAATAAAATAGTCTCTGGCAGGGTATTTCACCTCTCGGGACGGGCTCTTCTTCGTAGGTCCTCTTCCTGGGGTGGTGGCAGGCAGGGCGCGGGAGGCGAGGAGGGAGAGAGAGCATGGCTTCCTGAGGGGCTATAGTTATACTCCTCTCGGTAGCCCTTATCTCACACACTAAATCAGCTCAACCTTTGTCTGATTTGAGCGGGTTGGAATTGAACAAAAGGTGTCGATCTTGGCCCATCGACTTAGATGGCCGGTAATAGCTTCTAACGGTCCCATAACTGCTCTCCTTTGTTAAACAGATTCCTTTATGGGGCCAGCCTAACCTGGATGGCTCCGCTGATCGTTTGGATCGTTTGAGTAAACAAACTTGATGGCCTGTAAACGGGGGCCTGAATGTAACTGAGTTTGCTCCCAATACATAAATGTAAAAGTTCTGTCTGGTTTCGTGATCTCGCAGACATCAAAAATACCCAAGCTGTTAGCTTGTCACAGAGTCCACAATTGGAACTTACAGGCTTTTGGTCACGAGGTTGACTGCCGCCATTTTGTGTGCCCCTGGATTTTTAAAATCAGTCCAACCAGGGTCTCTTTTAATTAAATATAATCTTCAGGGGGGGTGGGGGGGTGAACTGCCTGAATTTTGTGAAACTTACAGTCCTCCCTTGGATACTAAAACTTGCTTGCAGTATCCATGTTCCAAAAATGAGCAAAATTTTCTGACCCTCCTTAAACAACCTTCCACTGTATTTACCTATCCATAATCCCTTGACACATGTATTTCCCGTACTTAGAGAAAGCGCAGTGTGCGATAGGCATCTATAGGTGAAAATACGGTTCATTACAAAATCCAAGTGCGGAGGGGGCCCAACGCCCCTCCACCACTTGGTACATTACAAATTTTTTTATTCTGTAGTATCAAACAGACACAATCTTTATTAAAATAACGCAATAAAATGAAGAAACAAATTTTATTAAAAATAACAAACAACGACCATCACGTTTAAGTGATGCGACGCAAAACTCAAATGGGTGTCTCTTCTTCCACCCGGGCATAATGTTCCTTCCACGCCTTTTGAGTTTTAAACTCTAATCTGGGACCCTTTCTCCTACACTGGATGCACACCAGGTAGAGAACTATCCCTAACTGACACACCACCAGGATGTGGGATGCCATACGGATCCAGGATGGGAACTCTATATTTTCAAAAATGTCCCACCAGGGTGGGGTCGTACTATCTAAAATGTCGGCCCCTATCTGGACAGTCTTCTGTTCCAGAGTATAGAAGTGTTTTTGTGACATTAAACGGCTTTCAGAAATTTGGTGAGGTGTTCTGGGAGAGGGGGAATCTGGTAACCGAAATGCGCAACATATTTCTGCACCCCTTCTTTGTCTCCCAATCCCGTTCAAAAGCTCGTGGGTGGATAGTCAACGTCTGAAAAATCAAACTCATGAAATTTAAGGAACATATCTTTTAAGAGGGCTTGATACAACTGCGCGGTCTCTGTGGGGCACCACGCGGGTAGGTTTACCTCGGTGAGGTTTAAAATCACAGAGGCTACCGCATAGTGCACCCCTTGATACAGCACCTGGTCTGTAGGTACTAGCACCAAGCCGTTCCCTGGTCCCTTGGTGGTGGCGGGGCATCCGTCTACTATCGTCCGTGACGTCGCGGTCGTGGGCAGGGGCTGTCGGGGGCGGGTCACTAGTTCAGTGGCATTAACTGAGATTGGGGAGTATGGGATCGCGCATGCGTCCAGGCGAGACTCCCAGTCCATCCCCCTCCCGTTATCTTGCCACTGGCTGCGGAAAATGATAGAAATGCCTGTGGGGCAGGCTTCCTCTGATCCCCACATACAGTCATAGATCCCCTGATCCGGTTCCCACCATTTATCCCAGCACACACTTAACCCCCCATGGGTCCCTGTGATAGTCTGGTGGGTGTCGTTCCCCAACCATTCCCACTCAACTCTGGGATTCCCCATGCCTTTATTTAATTTCCTGAACCACCACCACCTATCCAGGGGAACGTGTCCCTTGCATGTTAAACATATCCTTTTGCCCACGGTGACGCTAATCCTGGGAGTAACGATCCGTATCCTGGGGCACAGGGGGGAGGCCTCCCCATAGGTGAACTCAGTCTGGCTGGAGTACTGGGACGAATTGGATCCCAGCCACCCTGGCCATGTTCCCTCGTGGAAGTAAGTGGTGGTCTCCTCCGCCTCCCGTACGCCGCTACCGTCGACCGCCACCGGCGTCCTGTTCCCCGAGCACCCAAAGATGTGGTGGTCCTCGACGTCCCCTCTCCTACCGATGCTCAGCCCGAGCAGGGCGAGCAGGATTACGCCTCCGTACATTCCGAAATTTCCTGCAATAAACATAAAGGCATCAAGCCAGGTTCCCTGGAGACTCGCTGGCTCAGTTAACGTATGGTCGGGTCCAGCGACCTCGACTCACATGGACAATACTCTGAGACGGCTTCATACTTAAATCGAAACTAACTGTTCCTTACTTAGAATTAAATTAAAATAGCCTAACTTAACACTATAAACTTAAACTACTAAAGCTATATACATCTGCCGCCTGTCTCCGAGCGGCCAGCCTAATTCCTGTCTGGGCTGTTGCAGGCTGCTCCCTGCGGCGTGGCTGCACTGACCTGCACTTCCGGTCCCTTGCAGTCTGTAGCTGCTAGCTGGGGACCTTTGTCTTTCGGCTTCTCCCTGGCTTGGGAGGCTGTCGTTTTAAGCTGGGGAGCCGGTGAACATACCTTTCTGGGCTGGGGTGTCCGAGGGGACCTTCTCGGGAGGGCTACTGGTGGGGCCACCTTGGTGAGTGGACCTTTTGCTCGGACCCCAGCCTTTGTGGGCGTGGCCTGTGGGTTTCCCACGACCGCTGGCTGAGGGTCCTCTCCCTTGAGTCCCACCTCTCCCAAACCTAAGCTGGGGACAGGTAATCCCTCGCTGCCGGCTGCCGGTGGCTGAGGGTCTCCGCCTTCAGGTTCAAAACTTGTGTTGTACGCGGGGTCATCTGGCTCGGGCTCCTCCTCCTCCCCACCTGAATCCCAGAAGATGGGGGGAGTGGTCTGAACAGGGGGCTGGGTGACTCCTCCCCTGACGCACGCGACTGCGCCTGCTTGCACAGCCTGTGTACTTGAACTTGCTGCGGGCTGGGAATTTTTAACCTCGGGTTGGATCCCGGCTGCCTGCTTCTTTGCCTCCGGCCTAAACAGCTTGCATTGGTTTACATGAAACCATTTTGTGCGCCGGGGCACTTTTACTGCATACACCATGGGGCTGGCTTTATCCACTATGCTATAGGGTCCCATGTACAGTGGCTCTAAACTCCCCACTCGGGCGTAGTTCCTCACCATTACCTGGTCCCCTATCCCCCACTGGTGACTTTTGTTAGGTTCAAGCAGCAATCGGTTATTCCGATGCTGCTTCCCCATGCTCCCTGCTGCCTGCTCGCAGACCGATTTACTTCCCGAAGCTGCCTTCAGTGAGAACCGGGGCTAGGACATGGGTGGGGGTCTGCATTACTCTGCCAGTCATTAGCTCGTACGGGGAATATCCTGTACTTTTTGGCTGGCTGGCCCGGATCCCCATAAGGACTAAAGGTAGGACCTCCGCCCATTTTTGGGGCGAGCCCGCTACCTCCTTCCTCAGTCTTTCCTTTAAGGTGTGGTTCATCCTTTCCACAATCCCAGATGACTGTGGATTGTGGGCCACGTGCCACTTCTCCTGAATGCCTAGCAGCATAAGGGTGTTCTGCATCACCTGGCCGGTGAAGTGACTTCCCTGGTCGGACTCCACAAACTGGGGTAGTCCCCACCGCGAGAACACCTCCCGTACCAAGAACCTTGCAGTACCCAGTGCCGTAGCTGTTTTACAGGGGAAGGCTTCTACCCATTTGGTAAACACATCGACCAGGACGAGGCAGTATCTGTAGCCTCCCTGGGCGGTGGGCAGGGGCCCGATGTAGTCAACCTGGATCGACTGCCATGGTCCCTCCACCCTCCTAACGTGTCCCATGGACACCTTCCTTTTGTGGGGGTCAGGGTTGTTTGCAGCGCATACAAGACAGGCGGCACAGAACTCGCGGATGCCTTCCCGGAGTCCCGGCCACCATCCCGCCTGTTCCACCCGTTGCCAGGTGGTCTTAGGCCCGGGGTGTCCCGCTCCTGGACCCTCATGGGCCAGTTGAAGGAATTCCCTCCGGTGCTGCTGGGGTACTACCCACTGTCCCTCCTTAAACAGCATGCCTTCCCTTATGGAGAGGGCCGCTGCGCCGTAAGGGCCTTCTATCTTCCTACCCTCTATTACTGAACTGATGACGGTTTTCAGGACAGGGTCCTGGGCTTGGACCGTTTTAAGATCCACGGCTAATACTACTTCTAAGCTCCTTTGGGTCCCATCCCTGCCTCTAACTGCCGCCACGGGCCCGGACTCATACGGGTCCCAGAAAGTGCCTGCGTGTGCACCCTCCTTGGCCAGCGTGTCGGCTTGCTGGTTGCCCTGGCCGCGGGGTTCTGTGGAGGAGTGGGCCTTCACCTTGTGGATAAAGACCTCACCTTCCTCCCCCACAGCTGCCAGGATTTTCTCCAGCAGGGGCTTTACGGTTAAGGGTCTCCCATCGGCGGAGGTATACCTGCGGCGGGACCATATGGCCAGGTATTCCGTACACGAATTGCATGTGAACATGCTGTCCGAACAAATCGTGTACGGGGTGGGGAAGATTTCGGGGTGGGTCACGACGTACACCACCGCGGACAGTTCAGCCTGCTGGGCGCTCATGGTGCTGGGGAGCTTGATCACCAGGGCAATGTTTGCCGTTGGGTCATAAACTCCACACCCCATGAGTCGCTTGCCAACAGTTACCATGCTGGAGCCGTCTACATAGATTTCGCGGCCTGTGGGATGTATCCCGGCCCGTAAACCTACGTTCACCTCCCATACCCCTTCTATGGAAAACCGATGGGCTGTTCCAGGATATACCATATTGGCCGCGAGCTTTGGCTCGCAAAGACCCTTCACCTTCAGATCCATCTGCGAGAGGAGGAGGGTCCAGCGCGTAATGCTGGCACTGCTGACCATCCCATCTTTAATCCTCCTGTCCAGAAGCATCTGGGTGGGTGTGTGGTGGGTGAGGAGGGTGATGGGAGAGGTGCCTGTGAAGATCGAGGATCTTTTCACAGCCCAATGCATGGCCAGAAGGTGCCGTTCGCAATTGGAATAGCCTCTCTCTACATCGGTGAGCACTCTGGAGGAGTAGACCACCGATCTTAGCCTGCCGTGCCACTCTTGGAGCAGCACAGCACTCAGGCTATCCCCGCTAGCTGCTACCTCCAGAAATAACTCTTTCTCCCCATCTATGGCTCCTAGGGCTGGTGCGGTCTGCAAGTCTCCCTTGAGCTTGACAAATGCTGCCTGGCAACCCTCATCCCAAAACCACTCCACTCCCTTGTGTAGGATTCGGAGCAGAGGGGCTGCTGTGGCTGCATAGTCTTCAATGAAGTCTCTGCAGTACCCCGTTAACCCTAGGAATGACCTCACACCTCTCACTGTGTTGGGGACCGGTAACTCTTGGACCGCTTCCCTCCTAGCCTTATCTATGGCTCTCTCTCCTGCGCGTACGGTCAGGCCCAGGAATTTCACTTCCTGCTGGCCGATCTGCGTCTTCTTCGGGTTTACCTTAAAACCCTTATTCTGAAGCAGCTCCAGCAGTTCGGCCAGCAGCGGGCCATGCTCCCCGACTGAGTCGGTAAACAGAAGCAGGTCATCCACATACTGCACTAACTGGGTGGGCTGACTAAATTCCTTTAAGCTATTTGCCATACACTGGTGGAAGATGCTGGGGCTGTTGTGAAAGCCCTGCGGCAAGCAGTTCCAGGTGTACTGTTGCCCTTTAAAAGTAAAGGCAAACTTGTACTGGTCCTCCCTCCTTAAGGGGATGGACCAAAACCCATTAGAAATATCCAGCACCGTGAACATAGCGCGGATGCTGGCATGCTCCCGATAAGGTCGGCCACTGCTGCTACTGTGGGGGCACATGCGGGGATATTGCTGTTGAGCACCCGATAGTCCACTGTGGCTCTCCATGAATTGTCCAGTTTCCTGACCAGCCAAAGCGGAGAGTTAACATGGGTGGCTATGGGCCTCAACACTCCCTGCTGTACTAAAGAGGACATGGCTGCTTCCATGTCGGGCTCTGCTTCTCTGGGGAAGTTATACTGCTTCTGGGGCGGGCCATGGGGTCCCCGTCTACTCTGACCTCAAACTCGGTGACCCTCCCGCAGTCGTGTTTGTGCGTGGCAAACGCAGCTAGGTGAGCCTGCACGAATGCCTGGAACTCTCTCGGGACACCATCGACCATGAGCCCGAGGTTGTAACCCTCTTTCGGCTTCGCAGTACACAGGCTCCCCTTCCCTTCCTTTTCTGGGATGACTACCACTTCGCCCTCCTTTCCCGTGCTGGCTCCCCAGAGGCAATGATTGCGGAGGTCCACGAGGATCCCGTGGCCCACGATAAAGTCGGCCCCTAGGATCCCCTTTCCTCCCTCCACTTCCCACTTTGCCAGGATACATGTCCACGTGGTGCGGAGCGTGCCCAGATTAATTGAGAGTGGCTTGGAGAACGACCCAGTCTGTTCCCTGCCCGTGAACCCTGATAAAATGTATGGAACCCCGCTAGACAGAGGTGAGGTGGTGGGGCTAGCCGCATGGATCACGGTGCACGATGCTCCCGTATCCAGCAGGTAGGTCCCTTTAACCTTCTCTACCTCCATCTGCACGAGCGGTCTCTTCCATCCATCATACAGGTAGACAGGCTGCGCGGGCTCCAGTCATTGCGTGGAGTCAGATGGGGCTGATGGGACTACAACACTGGTGGTGGCTGCTACTTTTCCCTGGCTGGTCAGGAAAACCCGCATCGACTCTAACAGTGATTCGACCGTGGGAACTCCTGCCTCTGCCTTTTGGGCTGGGGGTGGTGAATTCTTCCCTTTATTATCCTTCCAAGGATTTTTACAATCCTTGTGCCAATGGCCATCCTTCCCGCACACATAGCAATTTAGCTTGATTTGGGAGGGACGGTTCCCTTCCTGGTGCCACTCTTTCTTATTTTGGACCCCAGGTTTAACCTCATAAACTTTGCCCTTTTGCTGGGGCGCCTCGTTACTTCTGCCGTTTTTATAGGCTACCGTGAGCTGACGGATTACGGTCTCTTCAGTAGTTTGGGGGCTTTGGGGGTCGAACCAGGCCTCGGCCTTGGCTCGGATCTGGGGTAGGCAGTTCGACACCGGGTAACGAAGCCAGTGGGTCAACTGCGGCCGGGTCAGGAATGCCCGATCCGCCACTCCCAGACACGCGCTATTGTAGACTGGCCACAGCCTGTCTGCGAACGCCTGCGGGGCCTCCCCTGCGAGCTGTACCGTCCTCTCCACTCGGGAGAACGGACTGCCTTCGTTCATACCCATGGCCTCCAGTATCTCATCTCTCAAATCGTCTGCCCTTTTTTGCACTCATCTGAAAGGGTCTGGCGGAGCTTACCATCCAGAGAAAATAGCAACATCTTGGCCTGCTCTGCGTCATCGCAATCGTTGACGCAGGCTGCCTGCTCTACCTCTCGGAAGTGCAGTGAGGGGTCTCCCATTTTGGAGAGCTTGGGGATATAACTCACCATGGCCCTGAGCTGTTGGGTGCCATGAGGTAAGACTAATTGGTTTTTGTTAAGTATGTGTATTGTATTGAACAATTAACACAAAGACTTAAACGTATAACTCAAACAGGTCTTTACTGGTTGGAGGTAGGGACTATACATAGGTCTTTACTTCATGCCCACAAGCGGGAACTGAGGGGGATCAGTACCCACAGTACTATTTATACCCCTATGGCCAGGAGTGGTACTGCGTATCACTACGCCCAACAAGTAGTGCAGTCCTGTCCATAGGTTCAAAGTAGCACACATATTACATACACAACATTCCTCCCTTCCTAGCTTTACAGTCATCTCCCCATTTAACATAACGTAATAACATATATACATATATAACTTCAGGTTTACATAACAGAATAACATAGATACATAGATAACTTCATGTCAAAAACAGATCACAGATTCAGTCTCTGCGGAAAACAGTTCACAGATTCAATCTCTGTGGTGTAGTCGGTTCACGTTGCTAGAGTGACTCATTCAATAGTCCTTCCATGGATTTAACAGTTTGAACTTCCGAACTGAATTGGCTCCGTTCGGAGGGACCACGTGTGTGATCTGGTAGAGGTGATAATGGTTCAGATGGGTCATCTTCTGTTTTTACTTTTCCTTTTCTGCTTCTTGGAGACTCTCTGGGCTCCATTGTCAGCTGCCACAGCTGCCAGCTGCATGCGCAGTTCCTCCTTCTCTTCCTCCTGTTTCCGTCGTAGAGCCAGCTTCTCCCGATGTTCCGTAGACTTTTGGTGCTCCTCCATGATTTCTGCACTTTGGGAGTCGAAGTTACAAGCTGGGCAGGACAGGACATCGTAATATTCGGTGTCGTCCTGAGCTAGACCAGTGAGAGGGTCGTCTATTTCCTCCATACCTAGCTGGACGTTAGCCAGCTCTTGTTCCAAATCCAGACATCTTTCCTGAAGAGACTTCTTCATGTGTACCTCTGCATCCAGCTTTTTCTGGGCTTTCAGCAAGTCGTTTACTAGTGACCTCATTTGTGATTTTAATACTTCAACTTCCTTTGGAGATTGATTGATCGGACTATGCAATCCCTCTACCGGAGCAGCTGTTTCAGCGGTCTGTTGTTCTACGTTGACGTGAGTCAGCGTACTTTTGGCATCCAAGGGCTGCTCTGTTGCAGTCATCTCAGTCTGTGTTGCCACCTCAGCTCTTCCAATAACCTTTGAGAGCTCCGAACCCCTTTCGTTTGAATATTGAAGTTCATGTTCAAGTTTTTCCCATTTCAGAGTCCTGTCCTTCAGCATATGCAGGAGTTGGCTGACCGTTAACTCCTCTGACATCAGACGTTTTGTGTGCTCCTGCTCCATTTTCTCCATCAGCTGCTTCTGTTGTCTTTCCAGATTCTCCAACTCTATATCAAAGAACTCTTTCGTTGCATTCAACTCTTGCTCAAAACGGCGAAGCATTTGTTCTAATTGCTGTTGTAGTTTGAAATGGAGTTGAGTTCGAGCCCGGTGTCCCTCAGAAATGGGCACATCAGTAGACTTGCCAGACTCAGAATCCACAGTTAAACTATGTTGTTGTTGCTCAGTGGAATTCTGTGCTGAAACTTTGTCTTTTGCACCTGAGTTGGGCTTACCATCATCCGTTCCAGAGTCTGGGCCGACTATCTTCACCGAGTTCTCACTCGTTATTGTTTGTAGGAAATGCCAGTCCATATTCATTTTCCTAATCCACTCCCGTCCTAGTAGTGGAGGACCTCCTTCAGATATCACATATAAGTCCATTATTTGACTGTCTTCGCCCTTGTGGGCCACTGCAACCTCTATTTTCCCGATGGGGTACACTCTTTGCCCCGTGTATGTTTTCAATATAATCCCCGTATCCTGTAGGGGAATATGTTGGAATAACTTTCCGTAATCTTTCTTATTTATGACCGTCAATGCCGATCCAGTGTCCAATTCCAGTTTTACTTGGACTCCTTCTATCTGAAGAGTGACCCAAATTGTCTGGAGGTCTGCACCCTTACCAGCGTTGAGTACTCTTAAGCTAGCCAGTTCATTACAGCTTAAGCTAGCCAGTTCATTACTGCTAGCGTCTGAATCGGACTCCTGTTCGGTCACCTTGTGTACCTTTGCGTATTTTCCTTGCGGTGACTTCTTGTTGCTGGTCTTCTTCCCTGACCTGCATACTCTAGCTATATGTCCAAGCCTACCACAAGTTCTACATTCTTGGTTTTTAAACCAACACTGGTTCTGATCATGCGTTGTCTTTCCACAACGATAACATTTGCCAGAACTCACACCCAATTTGTGTGCACTGAGCTCCGGTGACTGTAGCTGCATTACTGCCGTGCCTCTCGCTGCGGCTTCGTGTGCTGCTGCCATAGTGACCGCCTTCTCAAGCGTCAGCTCATTCTCCTCGAGCAGTCGCTTTTGTGTATCCTGTTTAAATAAACCACACACAAATTTGTCTCGTAGTGCATCTGTCAATCCCGTTCCAAACTGGCAATATTTCGCTAATTTACGCAATTCCAGCAAATATTCAGCATTGCTTTCATGCTGTAGCTGCCTTCTGTCGTAAAATTTAAATCGTTCCGCTAGCATCAGCGGCGTGGGGTTTAGATGATCTTTCAGGACAGTAACAATCTCATCGAACGTCTTATCCGCCAGTTCATCTGGTGATAACAGGTGTTTCAATTGCCCGTACGTCTTCGCACCCATTAAATTTAATAATGTTAGAGCTTTATCTTGGTCACGAATTTTATTGGCCTTACAATAATTTTTTACTCTTTCAACATATATGGCCCAATCTTCGAGGTCACTATCAAAGGTGCTAATATTCCCGTGTTTAGGCATTGTAGATTTGCAATTTCTCAGATTTTATTTTCTTTACTTGTTATCAAAGATGGCGGCTTCCCGCTCTTGCCGTCGTCCTCCGCCCACAAAATGGCGGTTTTCCCGCGCTTGGCGGTCTTCACCCGTCCCCCGACGCCGTCTCCCTTCAGCCCTCGAGTGCGGCCCTTATCTTCGCCGCGATCGATAGCCCGCGCTGTGCACCGCGACTCTCGCACCTTGAGCTTCTGCAGCCGCCGCGCCTTTCAGTCCGAGTGCGGCTCTTATCTTTGGTCCCGATCGCTGGCCCGGCTGCGCCCCTCACTTCAAAGCGGCCCGGCCCTTATCTGCCGATCGCTATCGCCCTACCTCTCTCTCTTCCCCAGTCCTGTCTTTACTCCGGTTCACAAGCTGATGGAGGCTTCAGGGTCCTAATGCCTGTCACTTCCAGTCGCTGGAAGCTGTCAGGATTTCTGCTGCCCTTCAGTTTTGAGTGGGGTGTTGAGGATTGAAACCTCTCTTCAACGTCCTGTCTTTGGACGAAGCCGCCTGGAATAACTGCCGCAGGGTAAGAGCCTGACTCGTCGCCAGTGTTAAGTATGTGTATTGTATTGAACAATTAACACAAAGACTTAAACGTATAACTCAAACAGGTCTTTACTGGTTGGAGGTAGGGACTATACATAGGTCTTTACTTCATGCCCACAGGCGGGAACTGAGGGGGATCAGTACCCACAGTACTATTTATACCCCTATGGCCAGGAGTGGTACTGCGTATCACTACGCCCAACAAGTAGTGCAGTCCTGTCCATAGGTTCAAAGTAGCACACATATTACATACACAACAGTTTTGGATGGCCCCGGGTTCATCATCCTCCCCGGGTGGGCTGTACCTCCGCTGTTGGATGGGGCACATCGGTCCTGGTCCTGACCTATCTAACGGGGGCTGCTGTACCTCCCCTACCACTTCATCTTCCACCCCCCTTTGCTGCCAGACCTGCTGAAAGTTCGGCGTTATGGGTGGTGGCCGTGAAACCTCTGGTTCCCTGACTAGCTCGTCCCCAGGCGCTGCCTGCGGGACTGTTCTGCTTGGGTTGCCGGTAAAGTCCGACTGGCCTGCCTTCGGGCTGATAAGGCATACCATCCCCTTTGCCCTCGCTAAGGCCATACTCAAGCTTTCTATCTCTCCCCTACAGAGGCCATGATCTGCTTCCTCGAACCCTCGGTCTCAGGCTAGCTTATACGCTGCCTTTACCTCCCTAATCTTCTCCTCCTGCTCTCGTATTTCTTGGGTAAGGCGGGCGTTCTTCTTCCGCAACCTTATCTCACTATTCTTGGCCTCGGTAACTTGGCACTCCAGATACTCCAGCTTGTGCCTCGTGTTACTTTTGCCCTCACTAATTTGGCGCTCCAGGCGCTCTATTTTGGCCTGGTGTTCCCTGGCTGTCTGCGCTCATTCCTGATTTAGCGTCTTAAGGGCAATTAACAATTTCTCCTCCGCTAGGGCCTTATCCTGAATCTCTATTTCCTTATCCTGGACTTCCAGGGCTGCTTCCTTAAGCTTGGCAGCCTGTGCCTCTACAACTCCGTCCAACAGTAGGACCTGCCTCTTGTAGCACATTAGCCACACTGCTTTCTCTATTGACCTTTTATGTTTCTTACTCTCTGTCCACTGGGCGGCAGCATCTATCGGACGCTCAGGCTTTAACAGAGTGCTTATCCATTTCTTGGTGATATTCACCTTTCTAAAAACATAATCGGACAACCTCTCTTCCATAGCTGTTCCTTCCTCCGCACCATTGTCTGCTATATCGCTTACTGCTGCCGATGGTCCTGCCGCGGTCGCTATTCTGTAAGGGGTTTTACTGTGTGGGTGTATTGGGTTTGTCAGTTAAGCCTCTGACTACCCCCTTTGAGTGGCTTGAATCGCTCACTCCTTTTTGAGTTCTGATCACCGGACTTATTTGCAGGTAGCGATATAGAAAACGAGCAGACCAGTGGTTTGGTGCAAAGAAAAACCAAGATTTTATTACCAGAGAACGATTCTATACAAAGGATAATATGGATGCAGTACACTTACACTTAACAGGGATGGGAAATAAATGGCACATCGAGGGAAAATGACTAAAATGACAATTTTAGCAACCCCCTTAACTCCCCCCCTCTAAACCTCGCTAGGCTATCTTATGAGGGGTCAGAATTCCATGCTCACCAGTCCAAGTCGTTTAAACAGATGAGAATCTTGCTTCTTTGCCCTGCTGCCTTTCGATGCCACGTGGTTTCAATGCTGCACAGGGTACCGTCCAGGTGAAAATACCCCAGTAATAAAATAGTTTCTGGCAGGGTATTTCACCTCTCGGGATGGGCTCTTCTTCGTAGGTCCTCTTCCTGGGGTGGTGGCAGGCAGGGCGCAGGAGGCGAGGAGAGAGAGAGAACATGGCTTCCTGAGGGGCTATAGTTATACTCCTCTCGGTAGCCCTTATCCCACGCGCTAAATCAGCTCATCCTTTGTCTGATTTGAGCGGGTTGGAATTGAACAAAAGGTGTCGATCTTGGCCCATCGACTTAGATGGCCGGTAATAGCTTCTAACGGTCCCATAACTGCTCTCCTTTGTTCAACAGATTCCTTGATGGGGCCAGCTTAACCTGGATGGCTCCGCTGATCGTTTGGATCGTTTGAGTAAACAAGCTTGATGGCCTGTAAACGGGAGCCTGAATGTAACTGAGTTTGCTCCCAATACATAAATGTAAAAGTTCTGTCTGGTTTCGTGATCTCGCAGACATCGAAAATACCCAAGCTGTTAGCTTGTCACAGAGTCCACAATTGGGACTTACAGGCTTTTGGTCACGAGGTTGACCGCAGCCATTTTGTGTGCCCCATTTTTAAAATCAGTCCAACCAGGGTCTCTTTTAATTAAATAATCTTCGGGGCGGGGGGGGGGGGGGGGCTGGCGGGGAACTGCCTGAATTTTGCGAAATTTACATAAGTGCTATCTTTGGCTCAGTGGGTAGCATTCTTGCCTCTTGAGTCAGACGATTGTGGGCTCAAGCCCTACTTGAGTATATAATCTAGGCTGACCCTCCAGTGCAGTGCTGAGGGAGTGCTGCACTGTCGGAGGTGCCGTCTTTCAGATGGGACGTTAAACCGAGGCCCCGTCTGCTCTTTCAGGTGGACGTAAAAGATCCCATGGCACTATTTCGAAGAAGAGCAGGCGCGTTCTCCCCGGTGTCCTGGTCAACAATTATTCTTCAACTGACACCAAAAAAACTAGTAATTTATCTCATTGACAATTGTGAGAACTTTTGCGAATTGGCTGCTGCATTTGACGACAAAAGAACAGTGCCCACACTTCAAAAGTATTTCATTGCCTGTGAGGTGCTTTTTGTGTGCCAAGGCCATGAAAGTCACCAAATAACTCCCAGTATGTTCATTCTGGTTCATTGTAAGCCTTTCCCAGATCACACTGACAGTTCTCCCCTTCCAACTCCAAATCATTTTGGCATCTTATCCTTCAGTTCATACTGGACTTTTCTCTCCTCCCTCAAGTTCACGCTTTCACTTTGCCCCTATCCTGCTTCATGCTCTCCCCCTTCTACCCTCACCCAGCTTCTGCTGCCACTTTTCTCCCCCTTCCACTTCACTTAGACACTCTCCTTCCCCCTCCCCTCACCACTGTTCCCAGCTCATATCAGCTCTGGGGAGATTCTACACTGCTTCATGCTATGGCTGGGAATTAACACTCAAAACTATTTCGAGATCAGGTATCCCCTCCTAATCATGCAGCAGACTCCCACCTCTTGGAGCAACAGCAGCTTTCGGTAGGAGGCAAGAGTAGTGGTGAGGGGCGGAGCCAAGAGCAGTGGTGAGGGGCGGAGCCAGGAGTGACAGCAAAGGTTGGGGAGAGTCGTTGCTAGGACTAACAGCGAAGGTTGGTGGGAGTCGGAGTCAGGAGTGACAGCGAAGGTTGGTGAGAGTCGTTGCTAGGAGTGACAGCGAAGGTTGCTGAGAATCGGAGCCAGGTGTGACAGCGAAGGTTGGTGAGAGTCGGAGCCAAGAGTGACAGTGAAGGTTGGTGAGGGGCGGAGTCAGGAGTGACAGTGAAGGTTGCTGAGGGGCGGAGCAAGGAGTGACAGCTAAGGTTGGTGATGGGCGTTGCTAGAAGTGACAGCGAAGGGTGGTGAGGGGCGGAGCCAGGAGTGACAGTGAAGGTTGGTGAGGGGCGGAGCCAGGAGTGACAGCGAAGGTTGGTGAGGGGCATTGCTAGGAGTGACAGCCAAGGTTGGTGAGAGGCGGAGCCAGGAGTGATAGTGAAGGTTGGTGAGCGGCGGAGCCAGGAGTGACAGCGAAGGTTGGTGAGGGGCGGAGCCAGGAGTGATAGTGAAGGTTGGTGAGTGGCGGAGCCAGGAGTGACAGTGAAGGTTGGTGAGGGTTGGAGCCAGGAGTGACAGTGAAGGTTGGTGAGAGTCGGAGCCAGGAGTGACAGCGAAGGTTGGTGAGGGGCGTTGCTAGGAGTGACAGCCAAGGGTGGTGAGAGGCGGAGCCAGGAGTGATAGTGAAGGTTGGTGAGTGGCGTTGCTAGGAGTGACAGTGAAGGTTGGTGAGGTGCGGAGCCAGGAGTGACAGCGAAGGTTGGTGAGGGGCGTTGCTAGGAGTGACAGCCAAGGTTGGTGAGAGGCAGAGCCAGGAGTGATAGTGAAGGTTGGTGAGTGGCGTTGCTAGGAGTGACAGTGAAGATTGGTGAGGGGCGGAGCCAGGAGTGACAGTGAAGGTTGGTGAGGGGCGGAGCCAGGAGTGACAGCGAAGGTTGGTGAGGGACGGAGCCAGGAGTGACAGCGAAGGTTGGTGAGGGGTGGAGCTAGGAGTGACAATGAAGGTTGGTGAGGAGTGTTGCTAGGAGTGATAGTGAAGGTTGGTGAGGGGCTTTGCTAGGAGTGACAGCCAAGGTTGGTGAGGGGCGGAGCCAGGAGTGATTGTGATGGTTGGTGAGGGGCGGAGCCAGGAGTGACAGTGAAGGTTGGTGAGGGGCAGAGGCAGGAGTGATAGTGAAGTTTGGTGAGGGGTGGAGCCAGGTGTGACAGTGAAGGTTGGTGAGAGTCGTTGCTAGGAGTGACAGCGAAGGTTGGTGAGAGTCGGAGCCAGGAGTGATAGTGAAGGTTGGTGAGGGGCGGAGCCAGGAGTGACAGTGAAGGTTGGTGAAGGGCGGAGCCAGGAGTGATAGTGAAGGTTGGTGAGGGGTGTTGCTAGGAGTGATAGTGAAGGTTGGTGAGGGGCGTTGCTAGGAGTGACAGCAAAGGTTGGTGAGGGATGGAGCCAGGAGTGATAGTGAAGGTTGGTGAGAGTCGGAGCCAGGAGTGACAGTGAAGGTTGGTGAGGGGTGTTGCTAGGAGTGATAGTGAAGGTTGGTGAGGGGCGTTGCTAGGAGTGACAGCAAAGGTTGGTGAGGGGCGGAGCCAGGAGTGACAGCCAAGGTTGATGAGGGGTGTTGCTAGGAGTGACAGTGAATGTTGGTGAGGGGCGTTGCCAGGAGTGACAGCGAAGGTTGGTGAGGGGCGGAGCCAGGAGTGACAGCGAAGGTTGGTGAGTGGCGGAGCCAGGAGTGATAGTGAAGGTTGGTGAGGGGCGGAGCCAGGAGTGATAGTGAAGGTTGGTGAGGGGCGGAGCCAGGAGTGATAGTGAAGGTTGGTGAGGGACGGAGCCAGGAATGACAGCAAAAGCTGTTGAGAGGCGGAGCCAGGAGTGACAGTGAAGGTTGGTGAGGGACGGAGCCAGGAGTGACAGTGAAGGTTGGTGAGGGTCAGAGCCAGGAGTGATAATGAAGGTTGGTGAGGGGCGGAGCCAGGAGTGAGAGTGAAAGTTGGTGAGGGGCGGAGCCAGGAGTGACAGCCATGGTTGTTGAGAGGCGGAGCCAGGAGTGACAGTGAAGGTTGATGAGGGGCGGAGCCAGGAGTGACAGCGAAGTTTGGTGAGGGGCGGAGCCAGGAGTGTCAGTGAAGGTTGGTGAGAGTCGTTGCTAGGAGTGACAGTGAAGGGTGGTGAGGGGCGGAGCCAGGAGTGATAGCCAAGTTTGTTGAGAGGCGGAGCCAGGAGTGACAGTGAAGGTTGGTGAGGGGCGTTGCTAGGAGTGACAGTTAAGGTTGGTGAGGGGCGGAGCCAGGAGTGACAGTGAAGGTTGGTGAGGGGCGGAGCCAGGAGAGACAGCCAAGGTTGGTGAGGGGCGTTGCTAGGAATGACAGTGAAGGTTGGTGAGGGGCGGAGCCAGGAGTGACAGCGAAGGTTGGTGAGGGGCGGAGCCAGGAGTGACAGTGAATGTTGGTGAGAGTCGGAGCCAGGACTGACAGTGAAGGTTGGTGAGGGGCGGAGCCAGGAGTGACAGCGAAGGTTGGTGAGGGTCGGAGCCAGGAGTGACAGCCAAGGTTGGTGAGGCGCGTTGCTAGGAGTGACAGCCAAGGTTGGTGAGGGGCGTTGCTAGGAGTGACAGCCAAGTTTGGTGCGGGGCAGAGCCAGGAGTGACAGTGAAGGTTGGTGAGGGGTGGAGCTAGGAGTGACAGTGAAGGTTGGTGAGGGGCGGAGCCAGGAGTGACAGTGAAGGTTGGTGAGAGTCGTTGCCAGGAGTGACAGCGATGGTTGGTGAGGGGCGGAGCCAGGAGTGACAGTGAAGGTTGGTGAGAGTCGTTGCCAGGAGTGACAGCGATGGTTGGTGAGGGGCGGAGCTAGGAGTGACAGTGAAGGTTGGTGAGGGGCGGAGGCAGGAGTGACAGTGAAGGTTGGTGAGGGGCGGAGCCAGGAGTGACAGTGAAGGTTGGTGAGAGTCGAAGCCAGGAGTGACAGCGAAGGTTGGTGAGAGTCATTGCTAGGAGTGACAGTGAAGGTTGCTGAGGGGCGGAGCCAGGAGTGACAGCGAAGGTTGGTGAGGGGCATTGCTAGAAGTGACAGCCAAGGTTGGTGAGGGGCGTTGCTAGGAGTGACAGTGAAGGTTGGTGAGAGGCAGAGCCAGGAGTGACAGTGAAGGTTGGTGAGGGGCGGAACCGGGAGTGACAATTAGAAGTGGAGCCAGGAACAGAGCTGATTTTCATCCACAGATGTGGACACTATCTCCAAAACCCTGATGGCCCTTGTGAATACTTTCAGCAAGTCTTTCATGCATTAGCGTGTCATCACTCACTCAATAAACATAAGGAGGGATATTGTTGCATAACTTGTTGGACATAACAGTCTGCATGTAACTTTTATGTTTCAAATGAATTTGATTACTTGCCTTTTGAATCCGTAGGCCTTGAAAGATTGCCAAAACCCAAGAACGTGTGTGTAAATTCGACCAACATGAGGCATATCCTGAGGTGGAGTCCTGTGAGAGTTCCTCTGGGAGACGTCAGCTACTCAGTGCAGTTTCAAGGGTATGTAGAACATAAAAGGATTCATTGTGACGGAGTTGATTGGTTTAACCTTTCTGCACTTATAGAAAGAAAGAACTTAAATTTATACAGCGCCTTTCACAACCTCAGGACATCCAATGACGTACTTTTTGAGGTATGGTCACTGTTGTAACGCAGCAGCCAATTTGCGCACAGCAAGATCCCACAAACAGCAAAGTGATAATGACCAGGTAATCTGTTCTTCTGTTCTAGTGACGTTGGTTGAGGGATAAATATTGGCCAGGACTTCGGGGCGAACTCCCCTGCTCTACTTCGAAATGCTGTGGGATGTTTTACGTCCACCTGAGAGGGCAGACTTAGTTTAACATCTCATCCAAAAGACGGCACCTCCGACAGTACAGCACTCCCTCAGTACTGCACTGGAGTGTTAACCTAGATTATGGGCTCAAGTCTCTGGATTTGGATTTGAACCCACAGCCTTCGGGCTCCTGGTATCCTGGCCAATATTTACTCAATTAACATCACCAAAACGGATAATCTGCTCATTTATCTCACTGCTGGTTGTTGGACTTGACTGCACACAAATTGTTTCCCCACAATACAAAATTGATTACGCTTCAAAAGTACATTATTGGCTGTGAAGTGCATTGAGATGCCCCAAGGTCATGAAAGGTGCTAGACAAATGCAAGTTTTTTCTATTTTAAGTGTTGATTGGAAGGTGAATTTTGGGTTTCAGGCCAATGTAGCTTTCTTTTTTTTTGCTTTGAATCTGTAACAAAGTGTGATAATGATGTCAGGAGTCTGGATATGTATATCTCAGTCTCAGTGGGGAGCAGCGCTTCCCCAAAATTCAAGTGCATTCAGTCCATGATTTTTTTTGTCCCATTCATTTTTTGGATTGGAGCTCAGGGACTGCACTCCTGTATTCCCTGAGAAACTCTCCCTGTGAGCTCCACTATCCGCTGGGAGCGCTGAATCACAGAATAACCGCTCTAATTCCAACACTGCACGGAACAGCGTACAATATACATGTGAAACCGGTGGCTTAGTGGTCTGCACTGATGGTGCAGTTGGTAAAGACAATGCCAGTACTAATGCTGATGGGTATACGAAAGGGTAGATAACTTGCCTGGTGCATACTGACATTTCAGCCTTGTCCATCAAGTAGCTTGCTGCAATTCATTTTATTTGAAGATTTAGTTTTAAACCTTATTGCTCACTGAACTACACAATGCTATAACACACCATCCTTTCACTCCTGGGACCTGGGTCTGAATCCAGTACTGACTGGTGGGATGATCCTTCGTGAAATATGTTTCGTCATTTCTCAAGCCTGGTCCTAACAGGCATGGATCCACAACACAGAAGCAGAGTATGACATGCAAAGAGTGCAGTTTAATATAAATAAATAACAGAAGGAGCCAGCAGCAATGGGAGACTCGTGTCTAGTAGGCAGAAGCGTAGGGCAACTTCTGATTGGACCTCAGCTTTGGTTAATTCATGTTTAGTGACTGGCAGCAGAATGAGGCAACTCATAATGGACAGGGGGGCAAAAGAACACAGAATGGGGAACTCATAATGGACAGATGGGCAAAAGGGCCCAGAATGGGGCAACTCATAATGGACAGATGGGCAAAAGGACCCAGAATGGGGCAACTCATAATGGACAGGGGGGCAAAAGAACACAGAATGGGGCAACTCATAATGGACAGATGGGCAAAAGGACCCAGAATGAGGCAACTCATAATGGACAGGGGGGCAAAAGGACCCAGAATGGGGCAACTCATAATGGACAGATGGGCAAAAGGACCCAGAATGAGGCAACTCATAATGGACAGGGGGGCAAAAGGACCCAGAATGGGGCAACTCATAATGGACAGGGGGGCAAAAGGACCCAGAATGGGGCAACTCATAATGGACAGGGGGGCAAAAGGACCCAGAATGGGAGTGAACAGTAAGTCTGTGATTTCACCAGACCACAGTAAAAGAGAGAGAGAAACAAACAGAAAGTATTTTGGGGGTGGAGGGATGGGGTGGGGAATGGTGGAGAGTGAGAGAAACAGATGAAGATAAAGGAAAAAGAAAGAATTTGCATTTGTATAGCGCCTTTTACAACTTCAGGATGTCCCAAAGTGCTTCACAGCCAATGAAGTACTTTTTGAACAGTAGTCACTGTTGTAATGTAGGAGAAAAGAGAAGAATGTGAACCAAGGTAGAGGTAGAGAAAGAGCAAAGAGCAGACAGAAACAGTGGGGGGGGGAGGAGGGAGGGGAGGGGTGGAGGAAGGAATGGTTTAGAAAAGGGAAGAGAGTCTGAAAATGAACGTCAGCAATGAGAAGCAAAGAAAAAACGTGTAATATTTAGCTGTGTGAGAAATCATACCACAAACAAAGGTGGAAACCATGATATCATTGCATTCTTGTAACTAAGGAAAAGCTGAGGCAAAAGGCAGGGGATATACAGAGGAAAAAGGAAGTGCACATGAACAACAGCCCAGTTGTAAGATGAGCAAGTGCTTTCGCACCTCAGAACGGTGCAGCTGCAGAGTCCACTGGCATGGGGCTTACGGTGCCCTCTTGTGGTCGAGAGGTATTACAGTCTCTGTAGCTTCCAGTTCTGCCACTGCAATGCTGCCATCTAGCTTCAGAAAAAGCTGTTACCCAATTCATAAGGAATAATTCCCCTCCATTTGTCAGACTTGTTTACTTGGAAAAAAGAGGAGACTTTGAGGTGGCCTAATTGAAATTTAAGACTATGCAATGGACCATTAAAGTTGATTCAGACTGTAATATCAAAGGGTACAAGATAAAATTCAGGAGGAATGGAATAAGAAGGGAATTTGCACAGAACTTCTTTAACCAAAGGGTAATAGGCTGTAATAGTGTCAGCTGTGGCTCGCTCTCACCTCTGAGTCAGAAGGTTGTGGGATCAAGTCCCACTCCAGAGACTTCAGCACAAAATCTAGGCTGGCACACCAGTGCAGTTCTGAGGGAGTGCTGCACTGCTAGAGGTGCCATCTTTCAGATGAGATGTTAAACCGAGGCCCTGTCTGCTCTCTCAGGTGGATGTAAAATTCCCATGGCACTAGCATGGGAGTGCTCTCCCGTGTCCTGGCTGATATTTATCCCTCAGCCAATATCACTAAAACAGATTATCTGGTCGTTATCACGTCGCTGTTTGAGGGACCTTGCCGTGCACAAATTGGCTGCCGTATTTCCTACATTACAACAGTGATCAGACTTCAAAAGTGCTTCATTGGCTGTAAATGCTTTGTGGTGTCCTGATTTCGTGAAAGGCACTATATAAATGCAAGTTTGTTCTTTCTCTAAATTGTGATAGAGTTGTGGATTAAGTTAGCAGGGAAGCCAACTGAAACAGACAGTATGAACGGGGTCAAAAGACAATCAAATGTATTTCCACAGAGAGGGAAGGGATTGAGGGAGATGGTGAGAAGATGAGTTGGTCAGATCGATCTTCAAAAAGGGCTGAGTTTGCCAACCCTTGAGGCCTGCTCCTGTTCCTAAAAATTCTCGCGGTCCACTGTGGAATGAGGATTCCCATCCTTGAAAAAAGCAACAAGGACAGTAACAAGTGGCTGGTGGAGGTTATCACGGGCAGTTGGCACAGTGTTTGTAGAGTTCACTTAAAGCCTGGCTGAGGTTATACAGACTGTTCTTTCTCACAGACTGAACCCAATATCTCACTGGCCCACAACGAATTCCAGGAATTCCTTGACGTGTGGAAACGACCGTCATGACTCCTTTGCACCTGCATCGATTGAGGGTCAGCAGTCCCTCCTACGCAGCACAATGCATCATAGAGTCGTACAACACAGAAGGAGGCCATTCGGCCCAACCTGCCTGTGCCGGCTCTCTGAAAGATCTATCCAATTAGTCTCACTCCACTGCTCTTTCCCCATTAGCCCTGCTTTATGAGGAAGGGTTTCCTCTGACAGAATAGGGTTCCAGAGGTATCAGTGGCCCTCTATTCCCTAAGACCAGTGGAAATTCTTCATCCGTGAATCTTGGCAATGTGTGCCGGCAGGCTATTTGATTACGGGGGAGGGTTCACAGCCAGCCCCAATGCTGCCCTCACTGGGCATTCGCAAACACTGAGCTTTCCAGAAGTGTTACTTGGATAACGATCGGGGAGCAAGAGCTCCAGGCGACAGCAAGCTCTGCCGATGTTAGCTGGCTCAGGATGGCCCTGAGGGCCGAAGCTGCTGCTTTGTATGGCTCTCTTGAACACTTGCCTTTACCACAAGAGCCATTGTAGGGAGGGAAGGAAGGGAGCAGTTGGGACCAGATTTAATGTGAAGTTCATTGTTTTTTTTCCCGCCCCTGTCTTTCAGCGAGTTTGAAAGAAATCACAGGAAGACTTGGGTGGTAATCTCAGAATGTTCTGGCATCACCAAAACGTGGTGCGATGTCACGACAGACATATCGTCAGATGTTGACTATGATCTGAAGGTTCGGACGCAGCTTGGGAACGTCACTTCAAAATGGGCGCACCTCAGTAAACTCTTCAATCGTAAGGAGAGTAAGTAACGCGTGCAGTTAAGGCTATCAATGAGGTCTAGTTGTACAGTTTCCACAGCAACGTGAGTAGCTTACATGCAGATTTGGGTAGCTTCATTCTGTTTGTGTAGGAGTGTGTATAACATGTGGCATCGATACCAACAGCTTAAAGCACAATGCCAAGGTATGCCCATGACATTTTGTGGCCTGGAAATTCACTTGAGCCTGGCAATATACTGGGAACTGGAAATACACTGTAGCCCGGCAATACACCGGGGCCTGGCAATACAGGTGACATTGGTTAAGGGAGGCATGTTGACCAGGACTCCTTACTCCTCTTCCAATAGTACCATGGGACCTTTTATGTCCACCTAAGAAGGGAGACAGGACCTCGGTTTAGCGTCTCATCTAAAAACATCTCCAACAGTGCAGCACCTCCTCAGTGCTCCACTGCAGTATTAGCCCAGATTATGTGCTCAAGTTCTGGAACAGGGTTTGAACCCACAACCTTCTGAATCAGAGGTGAGAATGCTACTGGCGAGCCAAGCTGATACAAGTAACTAACTCACTTCCCCCCCTCCCCCTACAACTTGTCCAACCGTTTCCCTTCCTCAGCAACTTACCAAGTTACTTCTTAAAGCGAGGTGCCCAAGTTTTGTCTTCTCAAAACTAAATTTATGGATATCTAAGGGCTGATTTTACACATGCGTACTACCGTCCAGGCACCTTGCCCGCCAGTCAGGCTTATCAGAAAACAGAGTGACTTTTGGCATTGCAGCCATCTTTGGTTAGGGTTAGGGGTTAGGCTTAGGGCTGGGGTGGGGGGATGGTGGTTAAGGTTAGGGTTAGGGTTAGGAGTAAGAATGTTAGGATAAGGGTTTAGGGTTAAGGGTTACAGTTTACGGTTATGATTTGAGGTTAGGGTTTTGGAGATATGGGGATAGTTAGCGCTGGGCATTGTACAAGATCGGAGCTGACATCTGCGCAGTTACCTCTGGGTTATCATCGTCTACAACTACATTCGTCACCAAATGTGTCCTTCAGAAAACCGCGCCCATAGTTCCCTAATGTTGGTGGCTCCCTACTGGTAGTGGTCATTCACACAATCAGTCTGTGCGTCCTCTTGAAATCTCTCTATGCAGCTGTAGCTCTTGATTTATCCTCTAATTCTTTATCCATTAATTCAGGGCTCTGTCCTCCCTCCCACTCTGTTATTTCCTATCAATGGTCTCCTCCCTCCATCATCCAATGCTCTCCATTCTTTCACTCTACTTAATTCCACTCTACATTCATCGAATTTCTTCAGATGTAATGCCCTCAGTGTTCATACCCGCCTGTCCTCTGGCATCACAGTGGCTGAATCATTACATCCTGATCTCCTCAATTGAGGCGATGGAAATCTTATTTCTTTCACTATTTCTTCTGTAAATCTTAGAATTCACTGCAATTCTTGCTGTTGATGGTCATTTTTGGCCTGGCTTTGGGTAGGATTGTTCTGGTGTAGTAAACACCTTTTTGAATGCTTTCATAATATGACTATGCATAGCAACTAGAGCAATTCTTCCCTCTCTGTCAGCTCTGAGCTTAAATGGAACTCCACTATCTCTTCTGTTGCTAAGCAGCATCCAAGAAGCTCATTCATGTCTCTCAGCATCCACTAACTCTCCATAAAGCCCAAGTCCATGCAACACTTGAATGCTGCTCCCTTATCTGAAGAGGTGCTACTAGCACCTCTCTCGCACTCCTGGATCGGACACAGAAAATAGTTTGTCATCTCTCTCTTTCTCCTAGCATTTCTTTACTTTATCAACACCACCATAACCAATTTCAGCGACTTGAGCATAGAATATAGCACTCCAGTGCAGTACTGAGGGAGTGCTGCACTGTCGGAGGTGCTGTCTTTCAGTTAAGATGTTAAACCGAGGCCCCGTCAGCCCTCTCAGGTGGGCGTAAAAGATCCCGTGGCACTATTTGAAGAAGAGCAGGGGAGTTATCCTCGACGTCCTGGCCAAATTTATCCCTCAACTAACATTGCTAACATAGATTATCTGGTCATTATCACATTGCTGTTTGTGGGAGTTTGCTATGCACAAAATTGGCTGCCGTATTTCCCACATTACAACAGTGACTACACTTCAAAAAGTACTTCATTGGCTGTAAAGCACCTGGAAGGTCCTTGTTACATTGTTATAGTATCACATCGTTAAATGGAACTACTTTGGTATGGAACTACTTTGGTATGGTGTAGTTATATTGCTATGTGGCACACTGTGCACGGGCAGCGTCGGACACCTTGTATCACTCCGCACCATGCGGCAGCACAGAAACAAGGCAAGAATACAGCTAGTAAAAGCAGTAACTAAAATGAGCTAAACGTGTCTGTATTATTTATAGTATAAGAACACAAGGAGACACAACATGGTGGCAGCAGTATAAGTGAGTACAAAATTGTGCTATACGAACTACGAATAAGACGAAAAGTGATTTTATGAGCTGATTGTGAGTGCTGATGTCTGCGGTGATTTGAGAGTGAATTGTACGGGAAACTAAAATGATGACTGTGCAAATGCAACCCCTCATGAACTGGGAAGCCGACGATATAGTAGAAGCATTCCGCAAGTTCAAACAGAAATGTGAGCTTATATTCAAATGCTTCCTGAAGGGCGCTACCAACGAGGAAAAGGTTAGTTACATTCTGTTGTGGACAGGAGAAAAAGGTCTAGATATGTATAATAGCTGGAGTTTGACTGAAGAGGAAAAGGAAAACCCTGCAACAATTTTTGATAAATTCAGCAATCATCTAGAGCCTAAATCCAATCACCGTATACACAGATACAAATTCCAGAGTCTAAGACAGGAACCCAGTGAAACAGCTGACAATTTCCTGACAAGGCTGAGAAATGAAGCCAGCAAGTGTAAATTTAAGGAAATGGAAGAAAGGCTTATGGACCAGCTAATATGGGGATCAGCGCATGTAGAGGTACAAAAAGCCCTGATAGGAAAAGAAAAGCTCGGAATAACAGAGGCTGTAGATACTGCGAGAGCTCATGAAGCCATGAAGCAGCAAATGAAAACGCTGATTTCTCAAACGGCTGACATGCGGACGGCTTCTGAGACGGACAACAGAGTGGATGCAGTGAGAGAAAAGTACAACACACAAAGACATGCACATGACAACGGGGGAAACATGTGCAGAAATTGTGGAAGACCGCACGATTACACAGACAAGAGGAAATGTCCAGCATATGGAACAAGCTGCAATGCATGTGGCAAACTAAACCACTGGGAAAAGAGGTGCAGAACGAGGAAAGAAGGAACATACATCAAAAACAAAGGCGGACAACAGAACCAGAGAAAGAAACACAATATCCATGCCATGTATGAGCAGGATAATGATGATGATCACGACAATGCACTAAACATCGAAACCATAAAGATACAGCTTCACGAGATGTCCAGAGCGGAAAATACTCCGAGGAGAGAATTGCACACCATCACCCAAATCAAAAAAAAAGGTCAAAGGTCGGCCCAAAACCATCAACTTAAAATTGAAGCTGGACACAGGGGCTCAGAGCAACATTCTCCCATTGAGACTGTACCAGCAGAACTTTCCTGAAAACCTGAGAGAAGATGGCTACCCGAAAAATGGTTGTTTAAAGGCAAGTAATGTCACGCTGACAGCATACTGGGGGGGGGGTGGTGAGATTAAACAACTTGGAATAACCTTTATCAAAGGGACACATAAAAGAAAGAACATCAACTGCATGTTCTATGTCACCGACACTGAGGGGCCAGCGATCCTGGGATTAAACAGCTGCGAGAAGTTGAGATTGATCTCAGTGCATCACGAGCTGACGGAAACGCCACTGAAGATAGACAGCAACACCCCACTGGAGAACCGCCCACAAATCAAGAGTAAAAAAGACTTGATAGACATGTATCCGGAATGTTTCGATGATACAGTGGGATGTTTCGGAGTTTTCCAATACCATATCACCATCGATCCAGAGGTAAAGCCCGTTATCCATGCTCCACGAAAAGTACCCATTGAGCTGAAGACAAAGCTTGAAAGAGAGCTAAAAGAGATGGAAGAAAAGGGAGTGATCGTAAAGGTCACTGAACCCACAGACTGGGTAAACTCAATTGTGGTACGAGAAAAGCCAAACGGGCGTCTCAGAATATGTTTGGACCCCAAAGATCTAAACCAGGCGATAAAGAGGGACCACTATCCCACCCCAACGCTAGAGGAGATTACGCCATCACTGGCAGGAGCCAAGGTTTTCTCAAAACTAGATGCCAGAAATGGATATTGGAATGTGAAGTTGGATGAGGAATCAACAACACTGACAACATTCAACACACCATTTGGGCGTTACAAATTCCTGCGGCTACCATTCGGGCTAAAGGTCAGTCAAGATATCTTTCAACAGAAAATAGACGAGACATACAGAGGGTGTGAAGGAGCTATAGGAATAGCTGATGATATTCAGATCTATGGAGCAGATGAAAGAGACCACGACATGCACCTACATGAGGCCATGGAGAGTACCAAGAAGGCTGGCATCAAGTTAAATGCAGATAAGTGCATAGTTAAAGTCAAGGAATGCCAATTCTTCGGTATGATTTATACACCAGAGGGAGTCAAGCCAAATCCAGAGAAGATTGCGGAGATTGCTGAAATGAAACCACCCAAAGACAAGAAAGAGCTGAGGAGTTACCTCGGCTTGGTCCAATACGTGAGTTCTTTCATCCCACACATGTCGGAACATACAACAAATCTCAGAGAGCTATTGAAAGAAGACGCCGAATACCAGTGGTCTGAATCACACGAAAGGAATTTCAAACAACTTAAAGAACTGTTGTGCAAAGAAACAAGTCTGTCATATTATGACAGAAGAAAACCAGTCACTCTGCAAGTAGACGCTTCTACCAGAGGACTAGGGGCAGCTCTGGTGCAGGAAGGAAAGCTGATAGCTTTCGCATCAAAAGCCTTGACGTCAGCCGAGACGAGATACGCCAACATAGAAAGAGAACTATTAGCAGTAGTGTACGGATGCGAGAAATTCCATACATACCTATATGGCAGGCGATTTACAATAGAGAGTGACCATCGTCCACTAGAACAGATCTATAAGAAGAATCTGTGCAAAGCGCCTGCACGACTGCAAGGACTACTTCTAAAGATCCAAAGCTATGACTTCACGCTTAAATATAAGCCAGGAAAGGAAATGGTGCTAGCAGATGTGTTGTCTCGATTGTCACCATATGAGAAACACGAGGTGGAGGGCCTAACAGTAAAAATCCACCACCTAGTGAATGTTACCCCTACAAAGCTCAGTCAAATCAGAGATGAGACTAGCAAAGATGAGGAGTTGCAACTACTCACACAACAAATAATACAGGGGTGGCCGGAGAGAATCCAGCAGGTACAGGCGGCAATTCGTCAATACTGGACGATTAAAGATGATATTGCAGTAGAAGACGGTATTCTCCTTGCTGGATCGAGGATCATCATGCCAAAGACGATGCAGACACAACTTCTCCATCTCATACATGAAGGCCACATGGGAATGGAGAAATGCAAGCTGAGAGCCAGATCAGCTGTATACTGGATAGGCGTGTACAAAAATATCGAACAGATGGTCTCTGCATGTGGTATATGCCAGAAATACAGAAATGCACAACAGAAAGAGGAGATGATACCTAGTGAAATACCGTCAAGACCATGGCACACTGTTGGGGCAGATCTCTTCATGTGCAATCAAGAATGGTATCTCATAGTGGCAGATTACTATTCCAAGTTTCCTTTTGTGAAAAGGATGAAAGACTTGAGAGCCACAACTACCACCAGGATTGCAAAGAGCTTGTTTGCTGAACAAGGAATCCTGGAAAAGGTAATCTGTGACAATGGAACCCAGTTCACATTGAGTGAATTCAGAGCTCTGGCAGAAAAGTATGGGTTCAAAATAGTAACCTCATCCCCACATTTCCCAAGGGGACACGGGTTCATCGAAAGACAGACCCAGACTGTCAAGAGAACTCTCATCAAAAGTAATGAGATGGGGGAAGACCAAGACCTTGCCCTCCTATCACTCAGACCAACACCACTGAAAGCAGACATGAAATCACCTGCAGAATTGCTGAATGGGAGGAAGTTTAAGACTACACTACCAGCAAAAATACATCCTCCCCAGGACCAGGAGGACTTCAGACAAAAGCTGGCAGAAGCACAAATTGTAGGAAGCAAACATTACGTTAAACATGCAAAGACGCTACCAGAATTGCTGAATGGACAATCAGTGCATGTGCAAGACCCGGTGTTGAAAACCTGGAATCCAGCCAAGGTCATTGGAAAAGCTGATACTCCAAGATCCTACTTCGTAGAGACTGAACCTGGTAACCAATACAGACGGAACAGACTCCACATCAGACCTTCACCTGAAATGGATAAGCAGCAGACAACATCAGCAACATTGACAACACCGGCTACCACAAGCAGTACAACACCGGAAACAAGCGCTACAAATCAAACAACCACGAGCATGCACACTCCAACTCCAAAGGCGACAGCAACAACAACAACGAGAGCGGAACACACCAAAACACCGCAGAGAGGAATGGTCACCACCAAATCCACAAGATGGGGGGACAATATCCAACCACCTGAGCGATATCGCGAATAAAAAAAAAACTCACGATACTTTGTAGTTGATAATAATAGTTTAGATATATTGGGGCAGAAATTCGGGTCGGGGGCTTGCCGCGCGTGCAAGCCCCCGATCTGCACTTACCCGACGTGCCGGCCGTTGAGCTTCAGGGACGCCTGGAATTCCTGTTTTAAAATGTTGACTACCGGGCAGCGTCTGACATCACGCCGCCCAGGAGTGCAGCCAGCGCGAAGCCTGGAGCGCGCAGTGCAAGTGAGACACGGCCCTTGAGGTCTCATTTTAAAAGGACACGCCCCCAATGTTTCTCACAAGCTGCAAAGCATTTTTACATGTAGAGCAGCATTTTAAATAGGTTTTTGGTATTTTTAAGAAGCTTTTGGTAACTTTTATCAACTTTTAAAAACGTTTACATTATTTTGAAGAATCTGAAGTAGTTTTAAACAGAATTAAAGCGATTTAAAGACTTTTAAAAGCCCTGAAAGCATTTTTTTCATTCCATTTATTTAAGTAGCAACGTCGTCGTCATACGGGTCTTCACACTGTTCCCTTTGGGGAACTGTATGAAGTGGTGGAAGGATTTCTGGCCGTGATTAACGCTCCTTCTGTGACCGTAACCATCTTTGTACCAGCCATTAGGGTGGTTAGTCCTATGGCGGGAGGGTTTTATGGGCTCCCACACCCTATACGAGGGGGGGGCCACCCACACCCACGGACGCAAATATCCCACTGGATGTCTTCCCAGAATTTAGAGCCGGAGCTCCGACTCCACTTGCCGGGACTGCCTGGAGCGGGGTTAGAAACCCTATGCCGTGTGGCCCAGCGGTGGGGATGCTACCGCTACGCCAAAGGCCCACTCAGATTAGCAACGTGAAATGGCTGGAATGAGCACAATTCACGGCATTAAAAGAACTCACAATTGAACTGATGATGACCTCAGCAATCTCCTCAACGAGGTGGAGGCGCAGCGCCTGCTCATCATTGGTAATGAGAAGTCCAAGGCGCCACAAAAAGGACAGATGATAGCTTGGTCTTTCAAGTGGCAGCATAGGGCTCCAGTCACGGGGAGGGAAAAGGTGCAGGAAACGTATGGGTGTCACCTTTTGCGCGGAGTGGGCCTTTTGCGTAGCGGTAAGCATCCCCGCCGCTGGGCCAGAAGGAGTAGGGTTTCGAGCCCCGCTCCAGACAGTCCCGGCAAGTGGAGTCGGAGCTCCAACTATAAATTCTGGGTGGACATCCAGCGGGATACTTGCGCCCGCGGGTGTGGGTGGCCCCCCCCCCCTCAGATGGGTTGTGGGAGCCTGTAAAACCCTCACGCCATAGGACTAACCACCCTAATGGCTGGTATGAAGATGGTTATGGTCACGGAAGGAGCGTTAACGTGGCCAGACATCCTTCCACCACTTCATACAGTTCCCGAAAGGGAACAGTGTGAGGATACGTACGACGATGACCTCTTGCGCAATGCACCTCCTTGGACCCTCAGTCGCAGATGCGAGGGGGCAAATCGTGCAATTGTTAAATTTTTCATTTTATTGACATGTAAAATGTTGGCCCAGTAATTCCGTTCCAAACGCGTGAGTACGGTCGGGGTACTCACGCGTCTGGCCGGAGGAAATGCCGGTTTTCAGCATGCACAGCGCATGCGGGGAAAACCGGCATTTCCTGTCCTCTGAACGAAGGGGTTCAGAGGCAGAACGCGTGCGACTGTACAGGCAGTGCGTGCGCAGTAAAATTCGCCGGTTTCATTCATGCTTTCAGTGAGGTTAAGTCCTTACAACTTACACATGAAAAAAGCATGAGTACAGTTGCTCCAGAGGCTGCGGAGGAAGATATATTTTATCGTGGAGCTTCTGAAAGGTAATATTTTTGTTTGGGAAAGGGAGGAAAGTTATTTTAAGAAATGCTGAGGTAAGTTTTAAAGTTTATTTTTGTTTTTTAAAACGGGTTTTCAGTACTGTAGGTAAAAGGAGCAATTGTGGCTATGTGAATTGAATTTGCTGTGTTTATTAAATGTGAAAATGACTCCAACATTTTTAAGAAAGAAACTTTTCATCAGTAACATATTCTTTTAAGTAATTATGTATGTATGTCTGTATATATTCCTTTGCGTATATGTATGTATATATTCCTTTACTTATGTGTATGAATGTATGTATTTAATTATGACTTTCAGAGAAAGTAACTTATTGGAAAATCATAATTAAATACATACATTCATACACATAAGTAAAGGAATATATACATATACGTAAAGGAATATATACGGACATACATACATAATTACTTAAAAGAATATATTACTGATGAACAGTTTCTTTCTTAAAAATGTTGGAAATGTTACATTACTCATTTTAGAACAGTCATTTAATAAACACAGCAAATTCAATTCACACAGCCACAATTGCTCCTTCTACCTACAGTACTGAAAACCCGTTTAAAAAAAAAAAATTAAACTTTAAAACTTACCTCATAATTTCTTAAAATAACTTTCCTCCCTTTCCCAAACAAAAATATTGCCTTTCAGAAGCTCCACCATAAAATATATCTTCCTCCGCAGCCTCTGGAGCAACTTTACACATGCTTTTTTCATGTGTAAGTTGTAAGGACTTAACCTCACTAAATCCATGAATGAAATCGACAAAGTTCACTGCGCACGCGCTGCCTGTGCAGTCGCACGCGCTGTGCCTCTGAACCCCTTTGTTCAGAGGACAGGAAATGCCGGTTTTCTCCGCATGCGCTGTGCATGCTGAAAACTGGCATTTCCTCCGGCCAGACGCGTGAGTAACCCGACCGTACTCACGCGTTTGGAACGGAATTGCTGGGCCAATATTTGTTAATTTAAATTGTTAAACTTCATGTTTTAGTTTTTTTGAGAAAGAGGGATGTTACATTGTTATAGTATCACATCGTTAAATGGAACTACTTTGGTATGGAACTACTTTGGTATGGTGTAGTTATATTGCTATGTGGCACACTGTGCACGGGCAGTGCACAGTGTGCCACATAGCAATATAACTACACCATACCAAAGTAGTTCCATACCAAGGCAAGAATACAGCTAGTAAAAGCAGTAACTAAAATGAGCTAAAAGTGTCTGTATTATTTATAGTATAAGAACACAAGGAGACACAACAGTCCTGAGGTTGTGAAAGGCACTATATAAATGCAAGTTCTTTCTTATCTTTACAGGCTTTTAAAGCTAAGACCGGGAAACCTAATCATTATATTGTAGGAACTGGGGCTCCTAGCCAAATAATTCAGATCGACTCAGAAAATCAAAAACAATAAAATTTAATGAACAAACGAAGCTGTACAGGAAACTGTAGGATACAATGCAAATAGGTCTGGTCTGCTTGAAAGCCTCTCTGGAAACTACTAGAAGGTTCCGAGCTCAACTGCTAGCAGGTTCCGAGCTCAACTGCTAGAAGTTTCCGAGCTCTACTGCTAGAAGGTTCCGAGCTCTGACGTCATGACGTCGTCACGTTCTTCCCGCCGTTGAGAGATCACGTGACGGACGGCAAGACGTCATCACGCGGAGTACAGGAAAGAAGCCCTAGTACAGTTAACAGATACATTAAAGGTGCTGCCTCCAGCTGTACTACATTGCTGTAAAAGGAATTATAAACAATTGTCCGTAGTCCTCTGGTGGTTCCGCCACATGCGCCCCCCCAGAATTGCTTTTAACAGAGAAGGTAAGGCGAGAAGGGGGTCTGACGAGTCTGTCCAACCGACTGCGATACCCCGGCAGCTGGAACGGAGTGCTAGAAGACGAACTGGCCGTTGGCTGTGGTTGGGATGATGCTGCAGGCGGAGGAGAAGAAGAGGCCAGCTGTGGTTGACCCGGTGAGGCGGGCACTGGCGACTCGGCGGATGCCTGTGGCTGTACTGGACCGGCAGTCGACGGTGGACGACCACGACGAGGCGGCTGAGCGGTGATGACTGGTTCGCTCAGATCCAGATGCGCCGGTTTCAACTGGTCGATGGAGATGTGGTCAGGCTTACCGCCGACGTCGACTGTGAAGGATTGTCACCTGACGAGATGACGTGGAACGGACCTGTGTAAGGCGGTTTGAGCGGGTTTTTGCGAGCATCCTGCCGAATGAACACGTATTTTGTGCTCTTAAGCTCCACCGGGATATGGGAGCGCTGCAGGTCATGATGCGACGTAGGCACTGGGATGATATTCCTAGCCGCTTCCTGGTGGCTGATGAGCTGCTGAGCTGGGGACCAGGGTTCCGTGTGAGGAGGAAGAAAATCGCCAGGCACTCTGAGTGGTTGGCCGTAAACCAGCTCTGCTGAAGAAGAATGCAGGTCGTCCTTAGGCGCCGTGCGAAGACCTAGCAGCACCCAAGGGAGCCTGTCCACCCAACTAGGCCGACGGAGACTAGCGCGCAGTGCGGCTTTAAGGGACCTGTGGAATCTTTCACACAGACTGTTCGCCTGTGGATGGTAGGCGGTGGTACGATGAAGCTTGGTGCCCAAACCTTGAGCTACAGCATTCCAAAGCTCAGAGGTAAATTGAGGCCCCCGGTCGGAGGAGATGTCAGCCGGTACCCCGAACTGAGCTACCCACGACGAGATGAAGGCTCTGGAGACGTCTGCCGCTGTAGTGGCAACCAAAGGAATTGCCTTTGGCCACCTGGTGGTGCAGTCTACCACGGTGAGGAGGTGAGTGTACCCGCGAGAGGAAGGGAGAGGACCAACCAGGTCCACGTGCACATGGTCGAATCAACGCTCCGGAACCGGAAAAGTGGCGACTGGGGCCTTAACATGGCGTTGTATCTTGGACTTCTGGCAACTCACGCAGGTATTGGTCCAGTCACGGACGTCGAGATGCATGCCCTTCCAGATGAATTTCTTTGCCATGAGTCATTGTGACGCTCTCATGCCAGGGTGTGACAACCCGTGGATAGTGTCGAAAATTCTCCTGCGCCATTCGACTGGAATGATTGGACGTGGGACGCCCATCGAGATGTCACACAGGAGTGTGGTCCCTGCGGCCTGGAAACTGACATCAGCCACTTGTAAGCTGGAAGGTGCGGTCCGGTATGCCTGCACTTCAGGGTCTGCCTTCTGTTCTTTTGCCAAACCAACATAGTCGACTCCCAGGTGTACTGCGTGGAGCTGGGCACGGGAGAGACAATCCGCCACCAGGTTGTCTTTGCCCGAGACATGTTGTATGTCGGTTGTAAATTCAGATATGTACGTAAGATGATGTTGTTGCCGTGCCGACCATGGTTCCGCTGTCTTGGCCATCGCAAAAGTAAGTGGCTTGTGGTCTACAAAAGCCGTGAATGGGCGTCCTTCCAGTAGGAAGCGAAAATGGCGGATGGCCAGAAACAATGCCAACAACTCCCTATCAAAAGTACTATACTTGCGTTCGTTCTTCCACAATTGGCAGCTGAAGAAAGCCAGTGGTTGCCATGTGCCGTCGACCCACTGCTCCTGTACTGCCCCGATGGCATAATCAGATGCGTCGGTGGTAAGGGCAATGGTTGTGCCCGGAAGGGGATGTGCCAACATGGTCGCAGCAGCCAAAGCGTTCTTAGTGTCGAGGAAAGCCTGGTCCATCTGGGGTGTCCAATCGATCGGGTCTTTGCCCGATTTACCTCTGAGGGCCTCGTACAAAAGTTGCATCAACAATGCCGCCTTGGGGACGAACCGGTGATAAAAATTGACCATTCCCAGAAATTCCTGGAGGGCCCTGACGGTCTGAGGAAGAGGGAACGAGGTGACTGCTTCCACCTTCATGGCCAGCGGGACGGCGCCTTCTGAGGTGATTCTGTGTCCCAGGAAATCAATGCTGTGCAACCCAAACTGACACTTGGCTGGGTTGATAATAAGGCCATGTTGGCTGAGACAAGAAAAAAGGGTACGCAATGTGTTCTTTCGTGCCGTTACTGGCAATAAGGATGTCGTCTAGGTAGACGAAGATAAACGGCAGATCGCGCAACACGGAATCCATGAGACGTTGGAAGGCTTGTGCTGCATTCTTCAGCCCAAATGGCATACGAAGGAACTCAAAGAGCCCGAAAGGTGTGATGACGGTAGTTTTGGGGACGTCCTGAGGATGCACGGGCACTTGATGATAGCCTCGGATGAGGTCTACTTTGGAAAAGATGGAATTCCCTGCCAGATGGGCCGAAAAATCCTGAGGCCTAGAAATTCAGTGCCCTTAGCACCGATTTTGCGGCGCTAGAGGGCCTAGCGCTGCAATTGGCGCCGGTTCCTAAATTGCCTGGGACCCTTCCGCGGTGGTAGACCGGTAGCGCTGCGCCGGCACCGATGACGTCATCGGTGTGCGCAGCGTCCCGGTTGCCGTGGTAACCCGGCCCCAAGCCGAAATTCAGTTGCGGCCGCCTCGCCAGTGGCAGCCGCAACTAAGACTCCGGCAAACGAGTGTTGCCGGAGTCTGCGCCGGCGCTTTAAGGAGGCGCGGCGGCCGGCCGCTTTCCCGCCGGCCGCCTGCCAGCAGCTCCCTCCCCGGACTTCTCCTCCCCCCCCCCCAACAGATGCAAGCCCGGCACTTGTCCGAGGTGCCGGGCTCATTTTTGAGGAGATTTGCGCGGGCCGCGGCCGGGTGCAGGCAGCTCCTCCTTAACGGAAGGAGGAGGCCTGCACTTCCCGAGCCTGCCGCACCGCAGCGGGCGCCGCAGCGCCGGAATAGCGCCGCAATGCGGTGCGTTGCGCCAGTTTTCAGGCGCTAAAACCCTTCAGTAGCGCCGGCAGCCATTTGGGCGCGGCGCTACTGAATTTTTGGCGCGTGCAAAGGGACTTAGCGCCGGCGCTAACTTCCGGCGCTAAAGCCCTGGCGCAGCGCAAACTCAATTTCTAGGCCTGAATGTGAGGAATTGGGTACCGATCCGGTGTGGTAGCCTCATTCAGGCGTCTGTAGTCGCAGCATGGTCGCCATCCGCCGCCCGGCTTAGGAACAATGTGTAATGGCGAGGACCAAGGACTATTCGAACGTTGAGTACTACCCAGGCCTTCCATTGTATGGCACTCCGCCTTGGCGGCCGCGAGTTTGTAAAGAGAAAATGTAAAGAGAAAAAGATTGGTGAAGTCAAGCGTAGGTCCCTTGCAGTCAGAATCGGGGGAATTTATAATGGGGAGCAAAGAAATGGCAGACCAGCTAAATACATATTTTGGTTCTGTCTTCACAAAGGAGGACACAAATAACCTCCCAGAAATACCGCGGAACATAGGGTCTGATGAAAGGCTGGAACTGAAAGAAATCAGTATTTGTAGGGAAATGGTGTTAGGAAAATTGATGGGACTGAAGGCCGATAAATCCCCAGGGCCTGATAATCTACATCCCAGGGTACTTAAGGAAGTGGCCCTAGAAATAATAGATGCATTGCTGGTCATCTTCCAGAACGCGATAGACTCTGGAACAGTACCCATGGATTGGAGGGTAGCTAATGTTACCCCACTATTCAAAAAAGGTGGCAGAGAAAAAGCAGGGAATTATAGACCAGTAAGCCTGACATCGGTAGTGGGGAAAATGCTAGAGTCCATTATAAAAGATGTAATAGCAGAGCACTTGGAAAGCAGTGACTGGATCGGACAAAGTCAACATGGATTTACAAAAGGTAAATCATGCTTGACTAACCTACTGGAATTTTTTGAGGATGGAACTGGTAAAATAGATAAGGGAGAACAAGTGGATGGATGTGGTGTATTTGGACTTTCAGAAGGCTTTCGATAAGGTCCCGCATAAGAGGTTAGCGTGCAAAATTAAGGCACATGGGATTGGGGGCAAGGTATTGACTTGGATAGAGAACTGGTTGGCGGACAGAAAGCAAAGAGTTGGAATAAACGGGTCGTTTTCCGAGTGGCAGGCAGTGACTAGTGGGGTACCGCAAGGATTGGTCCTAGGACCCCAGCTGTTCACAATATATAATAATGATCTGGACGAGGGAATTGGATGTAATATCTCCAAATTTGCAGACGACACAAAGCTGGGTGGGAGGGTATGCTGTGAGGAGGATGTCGTGAAACTCCAGTACGATTTGGACAGGTTGGGTGATTGGGCAGAAACATGGCAAATGCACTATATTGTGGATAAATGTGAGGTTATCCACTTTGGTGGCAAAAACAGGAAGGCAGATTATTATTTGAATGGCAATAGATTGGGAGAAGGGGAAGTGCAAAGAGACCTGGGTGTTCTTGTGCACCAGTCGCTAAAGGTAAGCATACAGGTGCAGCAGGCGGTTAAGAAGGCAAATGGTATGTTGGCCTTCGTAGCAAGAAGGTTCGAGTACAAGAACAAGGATGTCTTGCTGCAGTTGTACAGGGCCTTGGTGAGACCGCACCTTGAGTATTGTGTGCAGTTTTGGTCACCTTACCTGAGGAAGGACGTTCTTGCCATGGAGGGAGTGCAGCGAAGATTCACCAGGCTGATACCTGGGATGGCAGGAATGACGTACGAGGAGAGATTGTGTCAATTGGGCTTATACGCACTGGAGTTTAGAAGATTGAGAGGGGATCTCATCGAAACCTATAAAATTCTGTCAGGTCTGGACAGACTAGATGCAGAAAGGATGTTTCTGATGGCCGGGGAGTCCAGAACCAGGGGTCATAGTCTAAGGATAAGGGTTAAGCCATTTAGGACTGAAATGAGGAGGAATTTCTTCACCCAGAGAGTGGTGAACCTGTGGAATTCTCTGCCACAGAGGGCGGGGGAGGCCAGTTCATTAAATATATTCAAGAAAGAGTTGGATATATTTCTTGAGGCTAAAGGTATCAAGGGATATGGGGAGAAGGCAGGGACAGGGTACTGAATTTGGATGATCAGCCATGATCTCATTGAATGGCGGAGCAGGCTCGAAGGGCCGAATGGCCTACTCCTGCTCCTATCTTCTATGTTTCTATGTTTCTATGTTTACCGGGTTCCAGCCTTCGAGCTCTCGCATAAACGGGGGATCCTGTTGTGGTAATGTGGTACGCCACACCGTGCCTCGTGACTGAAGAAGAAAATGTGGGCCTGGTGAGCTCAGGGAACTCACTGAGAAGACGAGAGAACTCATTTGGAGATAGGACTGCACAGGCAACTGACCAAGACATCGCGGTGCTTCGGTGGCAGGGGACCGAGTGAAAAGTGGAGGCACTGATTAGCCGGCAGTGTCGGACGTCGACGAGAAACCAGTTTGCGCAGAAGAAATCTGCCCCCAGGATGGCCTGTGAGACTTTCGCCGTGATGAACTCCCAAACAAAACGTTGGCAGCCAAAACTCAACTGGACCCTACGCTTTCCGAACGTGCGAATGGCCGCACCATTGGCTGCCTCGATGGGGGGGCCTTGACCGCCAGATTGAAGATCTAGCTTCGACGCTGGTAGGATACTGCACTGGGAGCCAGTATCACAGAGAAAACATCGCCCTGACAGGGAGTCTGTAATGTATAGGAGTTTCCCTGCGGACCCGACGGCCATCGCAACTCCGGCGCGTCCCTTAGGCCTTATTGATCTTCTCAGAAACCGCTGGTTTGAGGTAGGTTTTTTTTTTGGTGGGAAACTGCAGGGCGGACGGCAATTTCTGGCCTTCGCACTGAAACGAGCATGGTATGCACACCAGCCTTCAGGAGGAGGAGTCGGATTCGCTCTTGTGGGGGATGGGCGCCTCATGGCTGCACAAGATTGTTGTGAGACGGTGAATATTTTATCCGCTTCCGCGGCGAGTTCAGCACAATCCGTGATCGCGGAATTGGCCAAGGCCGTCTGTATTGGCTCTAGTAGTTGACAGAGAAACAGTTTGCGGAACAGAAAACATTGCGATTCCGAGCCCAAAAGCGTGAGCATTTGGCTCATGAGCTCTGAGGGTTTTGAGTCCCCGAGGCCGGGCATGGAGATAAGTCTGCGAGCGCGCTCCGACTTGGACAGACCGAAAATCTGCAGTAAACGTGCCTTTAAAGCTTCGTACTTGCCATCGTTCGGTGGACTCTCGAGGAGGCTGACAACCCACGAGGCCGCGGCGCTGTCGAGGGTGGAGACCACTTAATAATAACGGGTCGAATCCGCTGCTACTCCCTGGAATGCAAATTGGGCTTCCGCCTGGAAAAACCACGCGGCCGGTTGTTGCTCCCAAAATTGCGGCAGTTTGAGGGTGACGGCGGTCGTGTCCATGATGTAACTTCAACGAAAATTGTTCGAAGAAATCGGGGTCACCAATGTAGGAACTGGGGTTCCTAGCCGAAGAATTGAGATTGACTCAGAAAATCAAAAACAATAAAATTTAATGAACAAACGAAGCTGTACTGGAAACTGTAGGATACAATGCAAATAGGTCTGGTCTGCTTGAAAGCCTCTCTGGAAACTGCTAGAAGGTTCTGAGCTCAACTGCTAGCAGGTTCCGAGCTCAACTGCTAGAAGGTTCCGAGCTCTACTGCTAGAAGGTTCTGAGCTCTACTGCTAGAAGGTTCTGAGCTCTGACGTCATGACGTCATCACGTTCTTCCCGCCGTTGAGAGATCATGTGACGGACGGCATGACGTCATCACGCGGAGTACAGGAAAGAAGCCCTAGTACAGTTAACAGATACATTAGGTGCAGCCCCCAGCTGTACTACATTGCTGTAAATGGAATTATATACAATTGTCCGTAATCCTCTGGTGGTTCCGCCACAATATCTTAATTTACCTTGATTTCTCTTCTCCTATTTTCAATTTTGCTGGTATCCTGGACAACAGGCTTGCGATTTTATCTTGGATTCCAAATAATAAAAGAACATTCTCCATTAGGATGAGAGGTGAATAATTCACTTAAGCAGCCTTGGCCAATGTTAATCTGTAATCACCTGTTGGGAGGAGTGCGGAGTGCCCGGGGTAAAGGTTAAGCTGATTTTCCACTCCCTCTCTGGAAGGGAAGGGTCTGGTGTGTTTGAATGTTGAGTATAGAAAGGATCAGAGATTGGCGATAATGCTCAGTCGTCACTCTGTCTAAGCTCAAAACATGAAGGCCCAGAAATTCGGGTCTCCACGGGTGAGTACGCACGGGGTACTCACACGTGGGCCCGATGGAAGTGCCGGTTTCTTGCATGCACTGCGCATGCGCGGGAAACCGGCACTTCCGTTCCTCTGAACGAACGGGTTCAGAGGTCGAACGCGTGCGTGGGGGAGGCTGCACGTGCGCTTTGAACTTACGTTTTTTTTACAGGTTTTTCCGTGAGGGTAAGTCTTTAGATTTTAGAAATGTAAAAACCAGACGAAAAGCCTGCTTTTTAAAAGGTAAGTGGTCAATTAATTAAAATTAATACATTTTTTCCACAGGTTTAATATTTTTAAATACTTTAAAGCAAGGTAAGTTTATTTTTAGCCCCGTTAGAATATAAAATTATTTTTTCAAAAATTTAAATTATTGTTTAAAATAGTTATTTAATGTAATTTATAGTTTATTTAAAAAGTGTGATGATTTTTAAAAATTTATTTGAAGGTTTACTACTATTTTGGGGCCGTAGTATTTATAATTTTGACAGGTCTTCCTGTCACTACTTATGAATGGGCTTTTCCCTGCGCCGATTGGCTGCCCATGGCCCACGTGATCCCAGGGGATGCATTGAACTAACTACGCCCCTGGGACACGCAAGCACAGCACGCCGGCAGCTGGGCCAAGCCCTGGAGCGGAATTCCACGGGGCCCTACAGCTCAACGGCCGGCGCGCAAGGTAAGTGCAGGTCGGGGGCTTGCACCCGCGGGAAGCCCGTGACCCAAATTTCTGGGCCGATGAGTGGAAAATAGGGATGGATGCTGGAGGATGTCCAATGCCTGTGCAACTGTACACCAGTGAGAGTCAGTGTCTGTGGAACTGTACCCCAGAGAGAGTCAGTGTCTGTGGAACTGTACACCAGTGAGAGTCAGTGTCTGTGGAACTGTCCCCCAGTGAGAGTCAGTGTCTGTGGAACTGTACCCCAGAGAGAGTCAGTGCCTGTGGAACTGTCCCCCAGTGAGAGTCAGTGTCTGTGGAACTGTACCCCAGTGAGAGTCAGTGCCTGTGGAACTGTCCCCCAGTGAGAGTCAGTGTCTGTGGAACTGTACCCCAGAGAGAGTCAGTGCCTGTGGAACTGTACTCCAGAGAGAGTCAGTGCCTGTGGAACTGTACTCCAGAGAGAGTCAGTGTCTGTGGAACTGTACCCCAGAGAGAGTCAGTGTCTGTGAACTGTACCCCAGAGAGAGTCAGTGTCTGTGGAACTGTACTCCAGAGAGAGTCAGTGTCTGTGGAACTGTACTCCAGAGAGAGTCAGTGTCTGTGGAACTGTACCCCAGAGAGAGTCAGTGTCTGTGGAACTGTACCCCAGAGAGAGTCAGTGTCTGTGGAACTGTACCCCAGAGAGAGTCAGTGTCTGTGGAACTGTACCCCAGAGAGAGTCAGTGTCTGTGGAACTGTACTCCAGAGAGAGTCAGTGTCTGTGGAACTGTACCCCAGAGAGAGTCAGTGTCTGTGGAACTGTACTCCAGAGAGAGTCAGTGTCTGTGGAACTGTATCCCAGCACGAGTCAGTGTCTGTGGAACTGTACCCCAGTGAGAGACAGTGTCTGTGGAACTGTACCCCAGAGAGAGTCAGTGTCTGTGGAACTGTACTCCAGAGAGAGTCAGTGTCTGTGGAACTGTATCCCAGCACGAGTCGGTGTCTGTGGAACTGTACCCCAGAGAGATTCAGTGTCTGTGGAACTGTATCCCAGCACGAGTCAGTGTCTGTGGAACTGTACCCCAGTGAGAGACAGTGTCTGTGGAACTGTACCCCAGAGAGAGTCAGTGTCTGTGGAACTGTACCCCAGAGAGAGTCAGTGTCTGTGGAACTGTACCCCAGAGAGAGTCAGTGTCTGTGGAACTGTACCCCAGAGAGAGTCAGTGCCTGTGGAACTGCACCCCAGAGAGAGTCAGTGTCTGTGGAACTGTACTCCAGAGAGTCAGTGTCTGTGGAACTGTACCCCAGAGAGAGTCAGTGCCTGTGGAACTGTATCCCAGCACGAGTCAGTGTCTGTGGAACTGTACACAGCACGAGTCAGTGTCTGTGGAACTGTACACCAGTGAGAGTCAGTGTCTGTGGAACTGTACCCCAGAGAGAGTCAGTGTCTGTGGAACTGTACTCCAGAGAGAGTCAGTGTCTGTGGAACTGTATCCCAGCACGAGTCAGTGTCTGTGGAACTGTACCCCAGTGAGAGACAGTGTCTGTGGAACTGTACCCCAGAGAGAGTCAGTGTCTGTGGAACTGTATCCCAGCACGAGTCAGTGTCTGTGGAACTGTACCCCAGAGAGAGTCAGTGTCTGTGGAACTGTACCCCAGAGAGAGTCAGTGTCTGTGGAACTGTACCCCAGAGAGAGTCAGTGTCTGTGGAACTGTACCCCAGAGAGAGTCAGTGTCTGTGGAACTGTACCCCAGAGAGAGTCAGTGTCTGTGGAACTGTACTCCAGAGAGTCAGTGTCTGTGGAACTGTACCCCAGAGAGAGTCAGTGCCTGTGGAACTGTACCCCAGAGAGAGTCAGTGTCTGTGGAACTGTACTCCAGAGAGTCAGTGTCTGTGGAACTGTACCCCAGAGAGAGTCAGTGCCTGTGGAACTGTATCCCAGCACGAGTCAGTGTCTGTGGAACTGTACCCCAGAGAGAGTCAGTGCCTGTGGAACTGTACCCCAGAGAGAGTCAGTGTCTGTGGAACTGTACCCCAGAGAGAGTCAGTGTCTGTGGAACTGTACTCCAGAGAGTCAGTGTCTGTGGAACTGTACCCCAGAGAGAGTCAGTGCCTGTGGAACTGTATCCCAGCACGAGTCAGTGTCTGTGGAACTGTAGACAGCACGAGTCAGTGTCTGTGGAACTGTACCCCAGAGAGAGTCAGGGCTCGATTTTGTCATGGGGCGGGCTGGGGTCGTGTCATCCACTTTTCGTGTTATCCACCCGATTCCAAATCGATGTGGGAGAATGATGCGATTTTCACCTAATTGGGCAATTGAGTTCCAGCGTGTGGGAACCCATGGCCCAATTAGTTTTTTCAGCCTGAAACTCGCCTCCGATGACGTCATCATTGCTGCTGCATTTAAAATCTGCAAGAAGGCTTGCTTCTTCTGCAGACTGCCAACCTTTTGGCCTTTGCTGTGAGAGGGACCTGGAGGCAAAATGAGCAGTGGGAGCCCTAAGTCTGCTCCCAGATTTGATGACGTCGCCCTGCAAGCTTTGGTGGAGGGAGCAAGAGCTGATAAGTAGGTGCTCTTCCCTTCTTCAGGGAGGAAGAAGCCTCCCCAGCAGACGAAGGCTGTGTGGATCCAGGTGGCCCAGGAGGTCAACTCGTTGTCGCTGATCCACAGAACCTGGCTTCAGTGCAGGAAGTGGTTTCATGACCTTCTGCGCACTGGAAAAGTGTGTATGACTTTTCCATCACCCTCAATCTGATCCCCATTGCCTCTCCTCACCAGCACTCAGCTTTAACAACCTCTTCCTCCACATCCCACTTGACACTGACATCTCTGCACCCTTACCCATTCCCTCTCTCTCTATGGTCACATTCACCTAACTATTCAACTATGCAGCCCTCACACTCCCTATCTCTGTGATGCTATGAAAACAACTGACAACACACAGGGAGGGCCCTTGGTCTTGCCACCTCACTCCATCTTTGTCTCCTTCTAACCAGTAATGATATGGATTCTCTACACTCACTCCTTCATTCTCACTCAAACTCCACTTGTCTCCCTCATTGCAGGAAAAGAGAGCTCACAATAAGAGGGAAAGAGCGAGGACAGGTGGTCCTGGAGATCGTGGGACTCGAGGACGATGCACAAGTGGGGGACGAACAGACGGGTGCATCAGAGAAAGCTGGTGACAGAATAGTTTTTCATCTCTCTCATTGACATTGCATGAGTCGCTGATAATGATTCTGAAGCTCTAACAGATGGACTTATGATCATCTGCAATATGCAATGTGCATATAACCTTGGCCTCACATCTCTGACTCTTTCCTTTACTCCCCCACAGGACTATCGCAAGCATCCGTCCCCACTATCCAGGAGGAACAGCCTGAGCCTCCAGACTCCTCAGAGGAAGCTGCAACCTCTGAGGGCGCAGCGTCAGCAGAATTCAGCCAACCCAGCACCAGCGCAGACACTCACACCTTGGTGGGATCATCGCGAGATAGAGTAGTGTTGTCACCTGGTGTATCACAGCTCACAAGTGAGCATCAGCAGGTTGTGGAGACAGGGACAGCAGTGGAGAGTCCTAGTTGGAGGGCGCAGGACTCTCCCAGCTCGGCTCAGCTGCATATCGACCCTCTGCCTTTGGACCCATCCAGAAGAACAGTGGTGCTGGAACTCCAGGAACAGGTGCAGGAGTCTCTGGCAGGTTTTGTCTCCAGGGTCGCTGCGAATGTGGAGCGAATGGAGGAATCCATCGCGAACATGAGCAGAGCCTTTGTGGAGTCATTGGCGCATGAATGCAGCACCATGGAAAGGATGGCAACCTCCGTGGAAAGGATGGCTACAGTGGATGAGAGGATGGCTATGGCCATGGAGGAGCTAAGTCGCCAGAGTGCAGAAAACATGGTGAGTGTTCAGAATAGACTGACATCTCTGGAGGAGCGATGGTCAGCCATTGAACAGAGAAACCAGACTTTCATGGAAGTCCTTCTGAGTAGGACTGCCAGTGCAGATATGGGTCCCCATGGCCCCCCTGATGTGCAGCAAAGTGCTCTCAAGCCACTTGCAAGCGCTGAGGTGGACCTGACCCATGAGAGGGATGTTGGTGGCAGAGAACAAGGAGGTGGGGACTCCTCTCCAAGCACTCACACTTCCATGCCACTGCCAAGTCCTTGGTCAGAGCCCCACCAGAGTCCCCACCCAACTGAGATCGGCGTCTCAACCCCTGCACATCCGCAGGAGCAGCAGACTGTTGCCGAGCCCTCACAGGTTCGCAACACCAGAGGACGCCCGCCAAAGGTGTCATGAGACATGAGCAGAAAGTAAGTGAGCAAGGGGCCTCCACATCTGCTGATGCCAAGGGGGAACCACCATGTCGGAGCACGTGTAAGAGAAAGATACTGCACAAATAGTCACAAGGGTAGTGTGATGTTTAATGTTGAAAAGCCATCAGTTGGTTATTGTAAATAAAAATTCTGATGGCAACTGTTACAGTTGTGGCGTGTGTCATTTCGCTAATGGGACTTCCACATTGAGGGCTTAGGATTACTTGCAATTGTCAGTATGGTGGTCAGAGTGCTAGGAATCCACTGGTTCTTGGCCATTGTCGATGCTCTGGTAAGAAGCTGCGAGGCAAAAGTGCTTGATTGGCTAGGCTAAGCAAATCTAACCAAGCTAAGTGTGTTCCTTGCATCCCGGGCAGCAATGTTCTCGCATACTGCTGCCACTGGTTGATGGGCCTCTGCAAGATGTTCGTTTTCGCTCTCCTCCTCCTCCTCCTCCTCATCTGAGGAAGATATGTGAGGAGCCATTTGGTCCTCAGGAATCTGCAAGCCACGATGCTGTGCTATGTTGTGAAGTGCACAGCAAACCACGACGATTCTGGAGACCCTGGCTGCTGAGTACTGCAGGGCTCCACCTGATCTATCCAGGCATCTGAAGCGCATCTTCAGCAAGCCGATGGTTTGCTCGATTATGGATCTGGTGGAAATGTGGCTGTAGTTGTAGCTTTCCTCAGCTTCGTTGGATGGGCTCCTCAACGGTGTCATTAGCCACGTCTTCAGGGGATAGCCCTTGTCTCCAAGCAGCCATCCGTTAAGTTCGTCTGGTGGACTGAAGAGCGGAGGCACACTAGACTGGCGCAGTATGAAGGAGTCATGGCAACTGCCAGGGTACTTGTTACAAACATGCAAAATTTCCTTCTTGTGGTCACACACCAGCTGCACGTTGAGGGAGTGGAAGCCCTTGCGGTTGACAATAATACCTGGATTGCGATGGGGTGCCTTAAGGGCCACATGTGTTCAGTCAATGACACCCTGCACCCTTGGAAAGCCTGCCAGATTAGCTAATCCAACCGCACGCGCCGTGACACTTGCTTAATCCTTGGAGAAATGGATGTGATTGTGCGCGAGGGCAAAGAGGGCATCGGTTACCTGCATGATGCAAGTATGTGCAGCCGCCTGGGAGATGTTGCTGATGTCTGCTGCTGATCCCTGGAATGAGCCTGAGGCAAAAAAGTTGAGTGCGGTGGTGACTTTGACGGGCACTGGTAAGGGGTGTCCATCTGCTCCTCTGGGCGCCAGGTCTTGCTGCACCATTGCGCAGGTGTCATCCACTATCTCTCGTGAAATTTGGAGCCGCCTTTGGCACTGCTGCTCAGTCATGTTGAGGTAGCTGACCCTCTGTCTGTAGACCCTGTTTGAGGGGTATCTCCTGCGCCGACGGACTTCCATGCGCTGGTGCCTTCTGGCCTGTGCAGCTTCAGGTGGGTGAGCAGCAGCTTGGCGCTGCTGTTGTTGCTGCTGCTGTTGGTGCTGCTGTTGTTCATGTTCCTGCTGCTGCCGCGGCTGGCCTTCGTCCGAATCTGATGCCCAGTAGGAAAGGAAATGAATGGTTCCCATGCTCCTGGTATATGCCTCAGTTGAGGAAGCGCTCAGTCAAGGTGGCGAGAGGGGTTTCCCAGGAGGTCACAATGGAGATGGGTGTCAGGCTCCAAGCTTCCACAGCTATGGTTATGCCTGCTAAAAGTTCCCCCAGATTTGAGACAACAAAGTCCTGCCACCTGCAAATGATGACTGATCAAATCTCCTATTTAATGGTGGAGCTGCAGCTGATAGTCAGCAATCCAATTGTGCTACCGCCAGGTTTCACCGTTGTGTTTCAGAGGAGGCATGCATCACTTGGGAAAAGTGTTAAAATCAGAAAGGCCTCTCCAAATGGGATTATAGAGGCAATTCAGTGGTTGTTAAGGGCCTATCCCGCCTCTTGGAGGTGGGACGGAGACGGGAACAGAAACCATGCATTTGAGAAAATTGCTTGGAGGGGGGATGGAGGTGGGGTCGAGCCTACCCGCCACTTTTTGCAATTTTAACACCTCATACGGCTCCATTCCCGCCTCCTCGGACCTGGCAAAATCGAGCCCTCAGTGTCTGTGGACCGGTACCTCAGTGACAGTCAGTGCCTGTGGAACTGTACCCCAGAGAGAGTCAGTGTCTGTGGAACTGTACCCCAGAGAGAGTCAGTGTATGTGGAACTGTACTCCAGCACGAGTCAGTGTCTGTGGAACTGTACACCAGTGAGAGTCAGTGTCTGTGGAACTGTACTCCAGCATGAGTCAGTGTCTGTGGAACTGTACCCCAGTGAGAGTCATGTTGTGTATGTACCTTTAAGAGAATAACTGGTCTCAGACTGCAGTACCGGCAGTGACCACCCCTGTATAAAAGGCGCCAGTGAGCCTCTGTTGTTTTAGTTTCACTATTGACTTCCATCAGTAAAGACGTGTTTTGTTCAACTCCTGCTGTCCGTGTCTCAATCATTCACGGATGTAATACTGGCGACGAGCAGATACGAACCTACCTACAGTCTGCACCACCTCCTGGGATCCATTCCTACAGCGAAGTGAGCAGAGGTCGAGGCCAGAAAGAAAAGAAAGTAAGAGGCAGTAGAATCAGGCGTCGACCGTGGGCATCCGCCCCTGTGTTTGCGGAGTTGAAGATTGCTGGAGAAGCTGTCGGAAGCGGGGCCTGGTTCCTGTCGACGGTGCTTCAGCTAATCGGGCTGGTGGCAGGTAGTACACTGATCCTTCCTGGGCTGCGGCGTTCGCGAACTCGAGCGGGTGGTTTGCAACGGGGCCGAGCAGCGTTGTCGGGAAGAAGAGAGAGAGAGGGTGGCGAACACAGGGCGCGGCCGGTGCTACGAAGCCGGGCTGCGTATAGACCCGCGAAGAGGGAGGCAAGAGTCCCACAGGGTTGCTCCACGATGGGAAAATAATAAAAAAAAAAGAAATATTAAACGCGCAAGAAACCGCGAGGAGCTGCAGGTTGCAACGGGAACCGCGGAAAGCAGCGCTAACAACAGCGGGGAAGAAGGCAAAGTGCGGGAGGCACCATTTCGTTAAATTGGGGAAGAAGGCAAAGCGCGGGAGGCGCCATTTTAGATTTGCAAGATGCCGAAGACTGGCTGTATCACTGCTTTTGATAATACAATAGAGGACTGGACCACGTATGTGGAAAGAGTCGAGGTATATTTCGAGGCAAACGAAATAGCGGAGGAGAAAAAGGCATCGATATTGCTAAACTTAATGGGCGCTAGAACGTACGGCCTATTGCGGGACCTGATTACTCCAGCCAAACCGAAGGCGAAGAGTTTTAACGAAATTGTTGCTGTCCTACAGGAACACCTAAACCCTGCACCACTGTTGATAGCAGAAAGATTTAAATTCCACAGGAGAACTCAGCATAAAGATGAGAGCAATGCTGAGTACCTTACGGAACTACGCAAGCTATCAAAGCACTGCCAGTTCGGAGCAGGACTGGCAGATACCCTACTGGACAAATTTGTCTGTGGACTCCTGAGTGAAGGAACACAGAAGAAGATACTCTCAGAGAAAGAGCTGACGCTAGATAAGGCTTTCAGCGTGGCAGTATCGTATGAAGCAGCAGCCAGGGGAGCTGCAGAAATTCAACAAAAACCACAGGGATACGGCACCCACGAAATGACACGGGGATTTGCAAAATGTTATTGCTGCGGCAGAACTAACCATGACCAGAAGGACTGCTGGTCCAAAGACAAAATATGCAGGCAATGCGGGAAGATGGGACACATTGCACGGGTTTGCAGGTCTGGGAAGAAGACCAGCGACAACAAAAAGGCTACTAAGGAACCGTACAAGAAAGTACAAAAGATGGCGGACAGTAGTTCCGAAGACCAGATGAGCGATAGTGAATCCGGAAACAGGAGACTAATCTGTCTCAAACTTCACAATGTAATCGCAAAAGAGGATCACCGAACCATTTGGGTCACCCTCACGATAGCAGGGTCCCAAGTTAAAATGGAATTGGATACAGGATCAGCGCTAACCATCATGAATCGACGAGACTACGAGCGGCTATTTTCACACATACCCTTGAGAGAGACATCCATCGTCTTGACGACATATACGGGGCAAAAAGTATACCCCAGAGGAAAAATAAGGGTGCCTGTCGAATACAACGGCAAGAAAATACGGAAATTGTATCTCTACATACTGCCAAATGGTGGACCACCGTTATTGGGACGGGAATGGATCAGGAAGATAAACTTAGATTGGCACTCCATTCATGCAATGACGGTGGACGGTAAAAAAGATGAAGACGTCACTCCTGGACGATTGTCAACAATCTTAGCTAACGCCAAAGAGGTATTTCAACAAGAACTGGGCACGCTTAAAGGCGTAACCACCTTGATAAAAATAGAAGAGAATGCAGTTCCCAAGTTTTTCAAAGCAAGACCGGTACCATATGCAATTCGCCCAGCCGTCGAGGCAGAGCTGGAGAATCTGGAGAAGGCAGGCGTGTTGTCTAAGTTCGACTGGAGCGAGTGGGCGACACCCATCGTTCCTGTCATGAAGAAAACGTTAAGCAATAAGTCCGGGGAGCCAAGGAAGATTCGCATCTGTGGGGATTTCAAGGTGACGGTGAACCCAGTCCTTCACACAGTACAATATCCTCTTCCAAGGATAGAAGACATCTTCGCCTCACTGTCTGGAGGGAAGCGTTTTACAAAAATTGACCTAGCACAAGCATATTTGCAGATGGAGGTTGAAGAGTCCTCTAGGAAGTATCTCACGATAAACACTCACAAAGGTCTTTACCAGTATCATCGATTGGTATTCGGAGTAGCATTGGCTCCGGCGATATGGCAAAGAGCGATGGAACAAGTCCTGCAAGGGATTCCGGGGACTCAGTGTTACTTGGACGACATCCTTGTGACAGGTGAAGATGACAGTGAACACCTTAACAACCTAGAACAGGTGCTCACTAGACTACGGGAACATGGGCTGCGAGCCAACCGCCCCAAGTGCGAATTTTTTAAGAAACAGCTATCATATTTGTAATGATATCAGCAAATAGTGATGGTATTTGCCTGTTTGATTATTTATGCCTTACCAGCATATTTGCCTGATTGATTATTTATGCCTGACCAGCAGAGGGCATGTGAGAGACAAGCAGTTTAGTTTTAGTTTCGTTTTCAATGGATCTCTAAGATGGTGTCTCCTGTAATGCTGTGAACTGAGTTGAACATACTTTAGATAAAAAGTAATTCTCTTTCATGAATGTGTCGTCATTGAACCCAAATACAAATCAATACAGTATTGTGGCCACGTGTTTGATGAAGAGGGGTTACATAAGTCCCCTGACAAAATTGAAGCGGTTGTTAAGGCCCCAGCGCCTGAAAATGTGTCGCAACTGAGGTCATTCCTCGGATTGGTGAATTACTACCATAAGTTTTTGCCGAATTTGTCGACAATTCTGTACCCACTGAATGCCCTGCTACGAACGGGGGTAGCATGGAAATGGAGCGATGATTGTAAGCGGGCCTTTCAGAAGAGTAAGGACTTAATCACTTCAAGGGAAGTATTGGCTCAGTACAACCCAGCACTGCCGATCAGACTGGCGTGTGATGCGTCTCCCTACGGCATTGGGGCGGTACTGTCACGTAAATTCCTTGATGGTTTAGAGAGGCCGATAGCTTTTGCGTCACGCTCGTTAACTTCTGCCGAGCGTAACTACGCCCAGATTGACAGAGAGGCCCTCAGCCTAGTGTGGGGGGTGAAGAAGTTCAATCACTACCTGCACGGTCAAAAATTTACTCTACTAACCGATCATCAACCTCTTGTCTCCATTTTCAACCCTCAGAAGGGCGTACCGATAATGACAGCACAACGGCTGCAGAAGTGGTCCCTTTTCCTAGGGGCACACCAATATGACATCGAGTACAAAGGAACTAAACAGCATGGAAATGCTGATGGATTGTCACGCCTACCGTTGCCAACGGTGGAAGAAGAAGACCTTGCAGTGGATCCAATGGAGTTATTCCACTCAACCATCGTCGAATGTCTCCCTGTGACGAATGCAAACATAGAAAAGGAAACACGGAATGACCCGACACTATCACGGGTCTATGATTTAACGGTGAAGGGATGGCCAGCACATGGCGAACCACTGCTGCCAGCATTCTCGCCGAGAAGAGAACAGCTGTCAGTGTGCAGAGGAACCTTGATGTGTGGATCCAGAGTGGTAATTCCACCTAAGTTGATGGATAGAGTGCTCAATGAGCTTCATGAGGGTCATCTGGGTGGGGTAAAAATGAAGAACTTAGCCAGAGCGTTTGTGTGGTGGCCGGGAATCGATAGAGAAATCGAAGAGATGACCAAGAGCTGTGCAGGATGCCAGAAGGTCCAAAACGCCCCACCACAAGCTCCTCTGCATCCATGGGAGTGGCCCTCATCTCCATGGCAAAGGGTGCACATTGATTTTGCTGGTCCCTTCATGGACTCGATGTTTTTAATTGTGGTGGATGCACATTCAAAGTGGCCAGAGCTAATAAAAATGTCCTCAACCACCACGGAAAAAACTATCACAGTTTTACGAACCATATTCACCAGGAATGGGCTGCCTGAACAGATTTGCTCTGACAATGGACCACAGTTTGTGTCTGAAGAGTTCCGGAGGTTCTTAAAGAACAATAGTGTTAAGCATTACACATCTGCCCCATATCATCCAGCCACTAATGGATTGGCCGAGAGGTTTGTCCAAACATTCAAGAAGGCTATCAAGGCAATGTGTAATGAAGATATACCCCTACAACACAAGGTGGACAACTTCTTGTTTGCCTACCGGAATGCGACACATGCGGTTACCAACCAAACTCCAGCCATGATGTTCTTCAATCGAAGACTACGATGCCGCTTGGATTTGGTTAAGCCAAACGTCTGAAATGATGTGGAGAACAGGCAGTTTCAGAATATGAATGAAAGGCCGACCAGGAGTTTTAAGATAGGTCAACCAGTTTTGGCCCGGGACTACCGCACTGAGAAATGGCAGCCAGGAATGATTTGTACACGGCAAGGACCTCTCATGTATAACGTGGACGTTGGAGAGAGCATTGTAAGACGCCATGCTGACCAGATTCTAGAGTCACTGGAAAACGTCAACTCCACACCACGATCTGATACACCTGGTAATGAAATCGACGTTCCAATTGCAGCTACCGCAGAACCGGTAATATTGGAAGCAGATGAACCAAACAACGACATTGATCCCGACTCAACATTGCCAGAAGAACCTGATACCCCAAAGAGGCGTTATCCAGACAGAATCAGGAAGCCTCCTCAAAGACTGAACTTATAATTGCTTAAACTTAACCAATGTATCTAGCAACCGTAACTGTGATTGTAATTAGTTATCATTTAGTTGTGAAATGAATGTTATGTACTGTTTATCTGAAAGGGGAGGAATTGTTGTGTATGTACCTTTAAGAGAATAACTGGTCTCAGACTGCAGTACCGGCAGTGACCACCCCTGCATAAAAGGCGCTAGTGAGCCTCTGTTGTTTCAGTTTCACTATTGACTTCCATCAGTAAAGACGTGTTTTGTTCAACTCCTGCTGTCCGTGTCTCAATCATTCACGGACGTAATAAGTCAGTGTCTGTGTAACTGTACCCCTGTGAGAGTCAGTGTCTGTGGACCTGGAACCCAGCACGAGTCAGTGTCTGCGGACCTGTACCCCAGTGAGAGTCAGTGTCTGTGGAACTGTACCCCAGTGAGAGTCAGTGTCTGTGGAACTGTACTCCAGCACGAGTCATTGTCTGTGGAACTGTACCCCAGCACGAGGCAGTGTCTGTGGAATTGTACCCCAGCACGAGTCAGTGTCTGTGGAATTGTACCCCAGCACGAGTCAGTGTCTGTGGAACTGGACCCCAGTGAGAGTCAGTGTCTGTGGAACTGTACCCCAGCACGAGTCAGTGTCTGTGGAACTGTACCCCAGTGAGAGTCAGTGTCTGTGGAATGTACCCCAGTGAGAGTCAGTGTCTGTGGAATTGTATCCCAGCACAAGGCAGTGTCTGTGGAATTGTACCCCAGCACGAGTCAGTGTCTGTGGAACTGTCCCCCAGCATCAGTCAGTGTCTGTGGAACTGTACCCCAACACAAGTCAGTGTCTGTGAAACTGTACCCCACCATGAGTCAGTGTCTGTGGAACTGTACCCCAGCACGAGTCAGTGTCTGTGGAACTGTACCCCACCATGAGTCAGTGTCTGTGGAACTGTAGCCCAGCACGAGTCAATGTCTGTGGAACTGTACCCCAGCATGAGTTAGTGTCTGTGGAACTGTACCCCAGCACAAGTCAGTGTCTGTGGAACTATACCCCAGCACGAGTCAGTGTCTGTGGAACTGTACCCCAGCACGAGTCAGTGAGTGTGGAACTGGAGCCCAGCACGAGTCAGTGAGCGTGGAACTCTACCCTAGTGAGAGTCAGTGTCTGTGGAACTGTACCCCAACAAGCGTCAGTGTCTGTGGAACTATATCTCAGCAAGCAGTCAACAGCTGTGGTACTGTACCTCGGGAAGAACTAACACCTTAACGAGAGGAAAAAATAAAGACCTTGCATTTATATAGTGCCTTCCATGACTTCAGGACGTCACAAAGTGTTTTACAGCCAATGAAGTACTTTTGAAGTGTAACCACTGTTGTCATGTGGGAAACACGGCAGCCAGTTTGCGCACAGCAAGCTCCCACAAACAGCAATGTGAGCTGTACCCTAGTGAGAGTCAGTGTCTGTGGAACTGTACCCAAGCACGAGTCAGTGTCTGTTGAATTGTACCCCAGTGAGAGACAGTGTCTGTGGAACTGTACCCCAATCAGAGTCAATGTCTGTGGAACTGTACCCCGGCACGAGTCAGTGTCTGTGGAATTGTACCCCACCATGAGTCAGTGTCTGTGGAACTGTACCCCACCATGAGTCAGTGTCTGTGGAACTGTACCCCAGCATGAGTCAGTGTCTGTGGAACTGTACCCCACCATGAGTCAGTGTCTGTGGAACTGTACCCCAGCACGAGTCAGTGTCTGAGGAACTGTATCCCAGCACGAGTCAGTGTCTATGGAACTGTACTCCAGCACGAGTCAGTGTCTGTGGAACTGTACCCCAGCACGAGTCAGTGTCTGTGGAACTGTACCCCAGCACGAGTCAGTGTCTGTGGAACTGTATCCCAGCACGAGTCAGTGTCTGTGGAACTGTACTCCAGCACGAGTCAGTGTCTGTGGAACTGTATCCCAGCACGAGTCAGTGTCTGTGGAACTGTATCCCAGCACGAGTCAGTGTCTGTGGAACTGTATCCCAGCACGAGTCAGTGTCTATGGAACTGTACTCCAGCACGAGTCAGTGTCTGTGGAACTGTATCCCAGCACGAGTCAGTGTCTGTGGAACTGTATCCCAGCACGAGTCAGTGTCTGTGGAACTGTATCCCAGCACGAGTCAGTGTCTGTGGAACTGTACCCCAGCAAGAGTCAGTGTCTGTGGAACTGTACCCCAGCACGAGTCAGTGTCTGTGGAACTGTACCCCAACAAGCGTCAATGTCTGTGGAACTGTATCTCAGCAAGCAGTCAACAGCTGTGGTACTGTACCTCGGGAGGAACACCTTAACGAGAGGAAAAAAGAAAGACCTTGCATTTATATAGCGCCTTTCATGACTTCAGGACGTCCCAAAGTGTTTTACAGCCAATGAAGTACTTTTGAAGTGTAGTCACTGTTGTAATGTGGGAAACACGGCAGCCAGTTTGCGCACAGCAAGCTCCCACAAACAGCAATGTGATAATGAGCAAATAATCTGTTTTAGTGATGTTGATTGAGGGATAAATATTAGCCAGGCCAGCAGGGAAAACTCCCCTGTTATCCTGTTTATAGAGATGTTCAGAGGCATTTATTTTACCATAGCACCCAACAAGAACACATTGGAGAGAGATCAGAAAAGTGAAGGGTAAATATTAATAGACAGTGTAGCCTTTGGGGGAGGGGAAAGGACAAAATGAAATAGCACATTTGGAATTCTCAATTTGTCAGGTTTCTTAACCAAGAAACAGAAATAATTTTTTTTTTTTTGTTAAAGCCAATCTCACAACACCAAAGCTGACTGTTAAAGTGAATGGTGGCTTGGTAACCTTGCATGTCAGCGAAGTAAAGAAGAACATCAATGCTCGTATTTATTACTGGGAGAAAGGTGCGGAGCAGCAGGTAGGCAGCTTTCTGCGATCGGGCACTGTGTGAAACCTCAGGCCAAACCGTGCTGGTGCGGGGCATCGTGTGTACGCTGTTAGACTTCTACCTGCACCCTTCAGCTTGAAAATCATTCGTGCCGTAAGTTGCTGAAAATGTGAGCTGATAATGGCGCGGCGGGGGCAATGGGGCATCTAGGACCTCAGTGAACGACGGGACCAACAGTGTATCTATCTCCTTAACCAATGAGATTTAAGGATTGAGAAAGAAACAGAGAAATGACGGAGAAGGAGGCTGAATTAATGTGAAATCAGGTACAGAAAGAGAAATATAGAGAGGGAAAGAAAGATTGGATTAAGAGAGAGAAAAAAAAGAGAAAGAAAGGGAAAGAAAGAAAAAGTTTCAATGTTTTAAATTTGACATTCTAAAAATCTCTAGAAACAATTTATTAAATACAGGAATGAGATTGAAACGTTTTAATTGTTCCCTTTCTGGGCCAGAGAGGTTGATTGGCATTGCATTAACAATTATCATGTCGTTAAAACTTAATGCTCTTAATCATCAGCCCTAACTTTCTGCGGTGAGCTTAATGGGCAAATGATATACAAATCCAGCAGGTTTGGGGAGGCTGAGGGCGAGATGGCGTTTGTGTGAAGCAAATGGCAGAGAGGTGTAGATCGACCAGGAAGTTTTGGAGATTTGCAAATCACAATGAATCTCTCAATGCCCTGAGCTTGCTGGCTGATTTGCACATTAATAACGGTGTGCGTCGTTAGCATGCCGTTACTTTTCCAGCAAGATTCAGCCCAATGTACTCGATCATACCACCACCCCCCCCCGCCCCGATTCATGTGATCTGGGATCATTGTGCTTTATTCCTGGCTGTGCCAATCCTGTATGTAACAGACAACCAATGCCTGCGGGTCTGTTAGATGCTATTTTGCATTTTACAGAGTTTCAGAGGCATTTATTTTACCATAGCATTCAACAAGAACACAATGGAAAGAAATCAGAGAAGAGCAGCAAGATGATTCAAGGCCATGAGGAAGTTAAGAGGAGGAGGCCTCACAGAACTGAAATCGTTTTCAGTATGGTACAGAAGATTGAGAGGGGACATAATCCAGGTTTTCTTTGAAATGTTGAGAACAATGGATAATGTGGATGAAGCAGGCCAAATATGAGAGAGTCTCCAACACGATTAATTAATTATTTCCAGAGCATAGTGACTGTTGTGTTGGACTGGGAGTCTAGAACTAGAGAACTGGGCTAGAAAATTTAGATGTCCAGATGGGTTTTTCCCTCAGAGTATAATGGAGTGGCTCCTGGATAAGCAACAACAACTTGCATTTATATTGTGCCTTTAATGTAGTAAAACGTCCCAAGGTACTTCACAGGAGCGTTATGAGACAAAATTTGACACCGAGCCACATACAGAGATATTAGGATAAGTGACCAAAAGCTTGGTCAAAGAGGTAGATTTTAAGGAACGACAAAGGAGGAGAGGAAGGCAGAGAGGTGGAGAGGTTTAGGGGGGTGGAATTCGAGAAATTGGGGCCTAGGCAGCTGAAGGCATTGCCGACAATGGTGGAGTGAAGGAAATTGGGGGCGCGTAAGAGGCCAGATATGGGAGGAACGCAGAGATCTGAGAGATTTGTAGGGCTGGAGGAGGTTACAGAGATAGGGAGGGGGCGAGGCCATGAAGGGATTTGAAAACAAAGATGAGAATTTTAAAATCGAGGTGTTGTCGAACTGGGAGCCAATATAAGTCAACGAGCACAGGGGTGATGGGTGAGTGGGACTTGGTGCAAGTTAGGACAGGGGCAGCAGAGCTTTGGATGAGCTCAAGTTTATGGAGGGTGATAGTTTGATACTATGGCCAGGAATTCCGTCGGATTTGCTCCCACTCCGCCAACATAACTTGGCTTGAAGCGCAGCGGAAAACCCCGTTCACGGCGGCGGAACGGGAGCGGCTCCGCGGAAATTCCTGGCCTACGTCAGTTATAAAAGCTGCATAATTATCTGATAATGTACAGACTGAGTTTACAATGGTGGATGTAGATGATGGAATTCTCTACGGAACATAAAGGTTTCCATTTTGCTGAGGGCTCAGCTGAGCCAGCTATAGACCATACTTTGTCAGCTTGTAAGTGTGGTAAGGTTGATTGATTAGTCAAAATTCCCCAAACATATCCCCTGTGTTGTTCGATTCCTTGCTACAGCACAGTGAAACACCAATGGTTTCAAATTAAATATCTTACATTTACACCTGGCAATGTGGGGTGGTTGTGAGGTTGGTGCTTAAAGGGTTAAATTATGAGGCGAGGTTGCATAAACTTGGTTTGTATTCTGTTGGGTTTAGAAGATCGAGGGATGATATAATGGAGATGGTTAAAATTTTAAAACGACTCGACAGGGCAGATACAGAGAAACTATTTGTAGTGTATGTACCTTTAAGAACCCCTGTGTACTGTAATACCGGTAGTGACCACTCGGGTATATAAGCCTGTATAGCGTCTTGTATCTTTTAGTTCACCTCCAGACTTTGTTCAGTAAACACCTGTTAAACCAACTCCTGCATTCCGTGTCTCCATTAACACACGGATACAACAGTGGCGACGAATTGGAAACGGACTTACCTGCAATTCGGCAGCACCTCAAGGAGATCGATTCCTCAGACGAAGGTCGAAGAAAAAAAAACGAAAAAAAAAAACTGTGGTTTCACCAGCTAGCCGGGCTGGTGGCAGGTACTGCACTAATCCTTCCTGGGTGGCGGGCTGGGGCTCGATCGGGTGGCTCTGCAGCGGGGCCGAGCAGCGAGTCAGAAGGCGGAGGCAAACAGAGAAGGAGGGTGGAGCACTCGGGAGACGGCCGGCACTGCAAAGCAGGTCGGCGTTCGGACCAAGCAGAGGGAGGGGAAAGTCCCAGAGAGTCTGGCGGGAACGAGTCTCCAACTATTAAAAATATCTGTGTAAATAAAAACCGCGGAGAACAGCGTTGTCAGCAGCGGCAGCGGCGGGAAAGCACGGGAGGCGCCATTTTTTCTCAGCAGGGAAGAAAGGAAAGCGCAGGAGGCGCCATTTTTGATTTTCAGGATGCCTAAAGACTGGCAATATTACTGCTTTCGATAGTAATATAGAGGATTGGACCACATATGTGGAAAGAGTGGAGGTATATTGCACAGCGAATGAAGTGGAGGATGATAAAAAGGCATTGGTACTTCTAAATCTGTTGGGCGCAAGGACATACGGGCTGTTACAAAACTTAATCACTCCAGCCAAACCGATGGACAAGAATTTTAAGGAGATTGTTGATACCCTATAGGAGCACTTAAACCCAACACCGCTGCTGATAGCGGAACGATTCAAATTCTTCAGGAGGAATCAGCACAAGAATGAAAGTAACGCTGATTACCTCACCGAATTAAGAAAGCTGTCAAAGCACTGCCAATTCGGGGCAGGACTGGCAGATTCTCTACAAGACAAATTCGTCTGCGGTCTCCTAAGTGAAGGAACACAGAAAAGGCTACTTTCTGAGAAAGATTTGACACTGGACAAGGCTTTCAGTGTGGCTGTATCATACGAAGCAGCAGCAAGAGGAGCTGCAGAGATACAGCAAAAGCCACAGGACTTCGGCACCCATGAAATGACCCGGGGTTTCGAGAGATGTTATCGCTGCGGCAGATCCACCCATGACCAGAGGGACTGCTGGTTCAAGGACAAAGCATGCAGGCAATGCAGAAAGATGGGACACATTGCACGTGTATGCCGATCTGGAAACAAAAAATCCACTGACAGAAAAAAAATCAATAAGGAGAAGTACAGAAGGGTACAAATGATGACGGACAGTAGCTCCGAAGACCAGAAGAGCGGAAACAAGAGGCTAAGCTGTCTCAAATTACATAATGTAATTGCCAAAGAAGATTACCAGACCATTTGGGTTACCCTCATGATAGCGGGGTCCCCAGTTAAAATGGAGCTAGATACAGGATCAGCTCTGACCATCATAAGTCGACGGGATTACGAGCGGCTATTTCTGCATATACCTTTGAAAGACACATCCATTATCTTGAAGACATATACGGGGCAGAAAGTATACCCCAGAGGGAAAATAAGGGTGCCTGTTGTATACAACGGCAAGGAAATACAGAAGTTGTATTTATACGTTCTGCAAGATGGTGGTCCACCGCTGTTGGGACGTGAATGGATCAGGAAGATACGTTTAGACTGGCACTCCATTCAGGCACTGACGGTGACCAGTAAGAAAAAAAATGATGATGACGTCATACCTGAACGATTAAAAGACATCTTGGCCAACGCCAAAGAAGTGTTTCAACAGGAACTAGGAACCTTGAAAGGCGTCACCACCTCAATAAAAGTAGAAGATGCGGCAATTCCCAAGTTTTTTAAGGCAAGGCCGGTGCCATACGCAATTCGTCCAGCAGTCGAGGCAGAGCTGGACAATTTGGAAAAGGCAGGCGTGTTATCCAAGGTAGATTGGAGCGAGTGGGCAACATCCATCGTCCCGGTCATGAAGAAAACGTTGAATAATGATAAATCTGAAGAACAGAGAAAAATTCACATCTGTGGGGACTTCAAGGTGACTGTAAACCCGGTCCTTCACACGGTACAGTATCCTCTTCCGAAATTGACTTGGCACAGGCATATCTACAGATGGAGGTTGAGGAGGCCTCTAAAAAGTATCTCATGATAAACACACACAAAGGCCTGTACCAGTACAATCGACTGGTTTTCGGAGTAGCATCAGCTCCAGCTATCTGGCAAAGAGCTATGGAGCAAGTCCTGCAAGGGATTCCGGGGACTCAATGCTACCTAGACGACATCCTTGTAACAGGAGAAAACGACAATGAGCACCTTGCCAATTTGGAGCAGGTGCTCACTAGGCTGAGAGAACGGGGCCTACGAGCAAATCGCCCCAAGTGCGAATTTTTCCAGAAACAAATATCATATTGTGGCCATATAATTAACGAAGAAGGGTTGCATAAGTCACCTGAAAAAATTGAAGCGGTCATAAAAGCCCCAGCACCTGAAAATGTCTCACAATTAAGGTCGTTCCTGGGATTGATAAATTACTATTGTTAAGTCTGTGTGTTCTAGTTGTATTTAAGATTAATTACTGACACAGACTACAAGAATAACGTTTCAACAGGTCTTTACTAGTTGGAGGTCAGGGCTATACTAACAGCAATATCACTACACAGTACTTATATACCGGTGGTCACCACCGGTGTTACGTATACAGCAGCCAGAGAAAGTAGTACATCTCTTAAGGTGGAACAGGCTTAAGTTCTCTTAAGGTGGAACAGGTTACATACACCACAATCCTCCCTTTTTAGCTTAACAGTCATATCCCCATTTAACATAACATAATAACATATATACATATATAACTTCAGGTATAAACAGTTCAAAGGTTCAGTCTCTCAGGAGGCCTTCTGATTCGGGTTGGATAACGCCTTTCAGTGGTCTCTGATTCTTGTTGCTGAGGTGACTCCTCTAGTTGGTTTCCTATGTATTGGACGTCATCATCAGGTACATTCCCTGCCGAGGTAGATGCTTCAGGTTCATTAACGTCTTCCACAGTTGTCTCTGTCGCAACCATGGGTTCGACCCTTGCTCTCGATTCTACCAGTTGATCCACATGACGCCTTATCACATTGTTACCAATATCTACTGTGTACATCAGAGGTCCTTGTCTGGCCCGAATTGTTCCGGACTGCCATTTTTCGTTTCCATAGTCCCTTGCCAACACTGGTTGTCCTACGTCGAAACTTCGAGTGGTCTTGTTATTAATATGCCGGAACTGTTTGTTTTCCACTTCCCTCCACACATTTGGTTTTAACAAGTCCAACCTGGACCGCAACCTCCTGTTATAAAACATCATAGCAGGACTTTGGTTAGTTACTGCATGAGCGGCGTTTCGATATGCCATTAGGAAATTGTCCACCTTGTGTTGTAGCGGAATCTGATCATCGTTCATGGCCTTTATTGCCTTTTTGAATGTTTGGACAAATCTCTCGGCCAACCCGTTTGTCGCCGGATGATATGGGGCAGAGGTATAATGTTTCACCCCATTCTTCTTTAAGAATTTTTGGAATTCTTCCGACACGAACTGTGGTCCGTTGTCCGAACATATCTGTTCTGGCAATCCGTTCCTTGCGAATATTGTTCTTAACACCGCAATTGTCTTTTCTGAAGTAGTGGTATTCATCTTCACAGAATCACAGAATCACAGAAACCTCACAGTGCAGATAGAGGCCATTTCGGCCCATCGAGCCTGCACCGACACATGTCCCACCCGATCCCCGTAACCCCTACACCAACACATATCCCACCCTATCCCCGTAACCCCACGTATTTAATCCCCCTAACACTAAGGGTCAATTTATCATAGCCAATCAACCTAACCCGCACATCTTTGGATTGTGGGAGGAAACCGGAGCACCAGGAGAAAACCCACGCAAACACGGGGAGAATGTGCAAACTCCACACAGACAGTCACCCGAGGCCGGATTCGAACCCGGGTCCCTGGTGCTGTGAGGCAACAGTGCTAACCACTATGCCACCGTGCTGCCCACTTCTTGTTCTTGTTCTTGTTCACTTCTGGCCATTTGGAATGTGCGTCCACCGCAATTAGGAACATGGAGTCCATGAATGGACCAGCAAAGTCAATATGTACGCATTGCCATGGGGCTGAAGGCCATTCCCATGGGTGTAGCGGTGCGATCGGAGGTGCATTTTGCACTTTTTGGCACCCAGCGCAGCTTTTCGTCAACTCCTCTATCTGTTGGTCAATACCCGGCCACCATACATAAGCCCTAGCAAGACTTTTCATCTTAACTCCCCCTAGATGACCTTCATGCAGTTCCTTTAGAACTCTTTCCCTTAACTTGGGAGGAATAATCACTCTTGTCCCGTACATCAAAGTACCATGGCAGACGGACAGCTGGTCTCGCCTTGCCGAGAATGCCGGTAACAGAGGATCACCATGTGTTGGCCATCCCTTCACTGTCACCTCGTAGACTCGGGACAGTGTCGGGTCGTTCCTGGTTCCTCTTTCAATACTTGCATTGGTGACTGGTAAACACTCGATGATGGTCGAATGAAATAACTCAACAGGGTCAACTTTCGTCGTCTCTTCTTCTTCAGGTAGTGGCAGGCGCGACAGCCCATCAGCATTGCCATGCTGCTTTGTACCTTTGAATTCTATTTGATATTGATGTGCCCCTAGGAAAAGGGACCATCTCTGGAGTCTCTGTGCTGTCATCACCGAAACACCCTTCTTAGGGTTAAAAATGGATACCAAAGGCTGATGGTCTGTCAGAAGTGTGAATTTTTGGCCCTGCAGGTAATGATTAAACTTCTTCACTCCCCATACAAGGCTGAGAGCCTCCCTATCGATCTGCGCATAGCTGCGCTCAGCGGAGGTCAATGATCTGGATGCAAACGCGACTGGCCTTTCCGTGCCATTTGGCAACTTGTGTGAGAGTACTGCCCCAATACCATATGGAGAAGCATCACAAGCCAACCGAATAGGCAGTGTCGGGTTGAAGTGAGCCAACACTTCCTCTGAGGTGATCAATTCTTTGCTTTTGCGAAATGCCTTCTTACAGTTTTTGCTCCATTCCCATGGTACCCCCTTCTGTAAAAGAGCGTTCAGCGGGTGCCGTACTGTGGATAGATTCGGTAGAAACTTATGGTAATAGTTAATCAATCCTAGAAACGACCTCAACTGAGAGACATTATCCGGAGCGGGAGCCTTTACAACTGCCTCTATCTTGTCAGGAGACTTATGAAGCCCCTCCCGGTCAATGACATGACCACAGTACGAGATCCGCTTCTGAAAGAACTCACATTTCTGCCGATTAACTCGAAGTCCATACTCTTGTATGAGCACCAGTTGAGCACCAGTTCCAAGTTTGCGAGGTGTTCTTCATCACCATCTCCTGTAATCAGAATATCGTCCAGGTAACATTGTGTGCCTGGAATTCCCTGTAATACCTGCTCCATGGCCCTCTGCCAAATTGCTGGAGCCGATGCCACTCCAAAAACCAGCCTATTATACCGGTACAAACCTCTATGCGTGTTGATCGTGAGGTACTGGCGTGACTCTTCCTCAACCTCCATCTGCAAGTACGCCTGCGCCAGGTCTATCTTGGTGAAGTGTTTCCCGCCAGACAACGAAGCAAAAATATCCTCAATCCGCGGAAGCGGATACTGCACCGTGTGAAGCACCGGATTAACAGTGATCTTGAAGTCTCCACAGATGCGAACCTTCCCTGGTTCTCCTGGCTTGTTGCTTGAAGGACGTTTCATAACAGGAACAATGGGCGTAGCCCACTAACTCCAATCTACCTTAGGCAGTACACCTGAACGTTCTAGCGCTTCCAGTTCCGCTTCTACAGCAGGTCGTATTGCATAGGGTACCGGTCTGGCTTTGAAAAATTTTGGGTGTGCATGTTCATCAATCTTGATGTTTGCCGTAATTCCTCTCAGTGTTCCCAGTCCCTGCTGGAACACCTCTTTCGCATCATCCAATATTCTGGACAATCGTTTAGGTTTAACATCTGTTTCCCCGGAATCTACCGTTAGTGCCTTTAAGGAGTGCCAGTCCATATTCATTTTCCTAATCCACTCCCGTCCCAGTAGTGGTGGGCCTCCTTCAGGTAGCACATATAAGTCCATTACTTGGCTTTCTTTGCCCTTGTGGACCACTTTTACCTCTATCTTTCCGATGGGGTACACTCTTTGCCCCGTGTATGTTTTCAATATAATCTCCGTATCCCGTAGGGGAATATGTTGGAATAACCTTTTGTAATCTTTCTTATTCATGACCGTCAATGCCGATCCAGTGTCCAATTCCATCTTTACTTGGACTCCTGCTATCTGAAGAGTGACCCAAATTGTCTGGAGATCTGCATCCTTACCAACGTTGTGTACTCTTAAGCTACCCAGTTCATTACTGCTGGCGTCTGAATCTGACTTCTGTTCGTTCGAACTGTTCTTTGTCACCTTGTGTACCTTTATGTATTTTCCTTGCGGTGACTTTTTGTTGTTGGTCTTCTTTCCTGACCGGCATACTTTAGCTATGTGGCCAAGCCTGCCACACGTTCTGCATTCTTGGTTTTTAAACCAACACTGGTTCTGATCGTGCGTTGTCTTTCCACAACGATAACATTTTACAGTACTCAAAACCAATTGATTTGTACTGAGTTCCGGTGCAGGGTGATGAGGGTGGATGCCTCTCTTCGACGCCCGTTCTGTGGACGAAGCCGCCGTGGATATAAACTGCCGCAGGGTAAGAATCGGACTCGTCGCCACTGTTAAGTCTGTGTGTTCTAGTTGTATTTAAGATTAATTACTGACACAGACTACAAGAATAACGTTTCAACAGGTCTTTACTAGTTGGAGGTCAGGGTTATACTAACAGCAATATCACTACACAGTACTTATATACCGGTGGTCACCACCGGTATTACGTATACAGCAGCCAGAGAAAGTGGTACATCTCTTAAGGTGGAACAGGCTTAAGTTCTCTTAATGTGGAACAGGTTACATACACCACAACTATCATAAATTTTTACCGAACTTGTCAACTGTTCTGCACCCTCTTAACGCACTGCTACAAATGGGAGTAATTTGGAAATGGAGCGAAGACTGTAAACGTGCCTTCCATAAATGCAAAGGCTTGATCATGTCCAAGGAAGTGCTGGCTCATTACAACCCATCACTGCCAATCAGACTGGCGTGCGATGCATCCCCTTACGGCGTAGGAGCGGTATTATCGCATAGATTCCCTGATGGCTCGGAGCGGCCGATAGCTTTTGCGTCACGCTCATTGAACTCAGCTGAGCGTAACTATGCCCAGATCGACAGGGAAGCACTCAGCCTGGTGTGGGGAGTGAAGAAATTCAACCATTACCTACACGGACAAAAATTTACCTTGTTGACTGAACATCAACCCCTCGTCTCCATATTCAACCCTAAAAAGGGCGTTCCCATTATGACAGCGCAAAGGCTACAGAGGTGGTCCCTTTTCCTAGGGGCACACCAATATGACATAGAATACAAAGGATCAAAACAGCATGGGAATGCTGATGGTTTATCGCGCCTACCGTTGCCAACGGTAGAAGAGGCACCTACAGTGGACCCAGTGGAGATGTTCCACTCAACCATAGTGGAATGTCTACCAGTAACAAATTCTACCATTGAAAAGGAAACGAGAAATGACCTGACTCTCTCACGAGTCTACAATTTAACGGTGAAGGGATGGCCAGCACATGGCGAACCACTGTTGCCAGCATTCTCGCAAAGAAGAGAACAGCTGTCAGTGTGCCGAGGAACCTTGATGTGTGGATCCAGAGTGGTGATTCCACCCAAACTCCAGGATAAAGTGCTAAAGGAGCTTCACGAGTGGCATCTGGGTGGAGTGAAAATGAAGAACCTAGCCAGAGCGTTTGTGTGGTGGCCAGGTATCGATGGAGACATCGAAGAAATGACCAAGAGCTGTCTAGGATGCCAGAAGGTCCAAAACGCCCCACCACAAGCCCCTCTACATCCATGGGAGTGGCCCTCATCTCCATGGCAAAGGGTACATATCAACTTTGCTGGTCCATTTATGGACTCAATGTTCTTAATCGTGGTTGATGCACACTCCAAGTGGCCGGAGGTAATAAAGATGTCCTCCACCACCACGGAAAAAACCATCACAGTATTAAGGACCATATTTGCCAAAAATGGGCTGCTTGAACAGATCTGTTCTGATAATGGACCGCAATTTGTGTCCGAAGAATTCAGGAAGTTCTTAAAAAACAATGGGGTTAAGCACTACACGTCCGCCCCATACCATCCCGCCACCAATGGATTAGCTGAAAGGTTTGTCCAGACCTTCAAGAAGGTCATAAAGGCCATGGGTAATGAAGACATAAATCTACAACATAAGGTAGATAACTTCTTGTTTGCGTACAGGAATGCAACACATGTGGTTACAAACCAAACTCCTGCCATGATGTTTTTCAATAGAAGACTAAGATGCCAACTGGATTTGATCAAGCCAAACATACTACAAGCCAAATGTATGTTGAATGTTTAAATGTCTTAATCCAAATGTACACTCTCGGGAGCCGCAAGCCTACATTTCGTTGTACTGCACTTGTGCACTAACAATGACAATAAAAAGTTGATTTGATTTGATCAGAAGGGACGTAGAGAACCGGCAATTTCAAGGCATGAATGAAAGGCCAAGTAGAACCTTCCAGATAGGTCAACAAGTTTTGGCCTGGGACTACCGTACCGAGAAATGGCAGCCTGGAACTATTTGCACACGACTAGGACCGCTGATGTATACCGTGGACATTGGAGAAAGCATAATAAGGCGCCATGCTGACCAGATCATAGAGTCATCCGAAAAGGGACAACTTACACCACAACTCTATGCGCCTAATGATGAAGCAGAGATACCCATTGTATCTACCTCCGATCCGGTGATACTGGAACCAGATGAACCCGACACTGGCATTCAAGCCGAATCGACCTTGCCAAAAGAACCTACTACACCACCGAAAACTACTACACCACCGAGGCGTTATCCGGACCGAGTCAGGAAGCCTCCAGAGAGACTGACTTATAATTGATTAACTGCAGCAAATGTGTCGATTATTGTTCTTGTAAACATGTTAATTAATGATTACTTAAAATGTTATGTACTAATTATCTAAAAGGGGAGGAATTGTAGTGTATGTACCTTTAAGAACCCCTGTGTACTGTAATACCGGTAGTGACCACTCGGGTATATAAGCCTGTATAGCGTCTTGTATCTTTTAGTTCACCTCCAGACATTGTTCAGTAAACACCTGTTAAACCAACTCCTGCATTCCGTGTCTCCATTAACACACGGATACAACACTATTTCCTCCGGAGGAATCAAGATCAAGGGAACAAAATTTTAAAATTAGAGTAGGCCATTCAGGAATGAAATCAGGAAGCACTTTCTCACATAAGGGGTAGCGGAAATCTGGAACTCTCTCCCCCAAAAGGCTGTGGATGCTGGGGGTCAATTGGAGTTTTCAAGACTGAGATCAATAAGGTTTACAAAAGCAAAATATTGCGGATGCTGGAATCTGAAATAAAAACAGAAAATGCTGGAAATACTCAGCAGGTCAGGCAGCATCTGTGCATCAATAGGTTTTATTGGGTAAGGGTATCAAGTGATATGGAGTAAAGGCAGTTAAATGGAGATGAGGTGCAGGTTAGCCATGATTTAATTGAAGAGGGGCTGAATGGCCCCAAATTGTCCTATGTTTACCAATGATCCTGGCTCACACCTCAATACTGCTATTGGCTCTACTCCCACTCTCCTGGCTCCACCCCAATGCACCTGGCTCCTCCCCCACTCTCCTGGCTCCACCACAATGCTCCTGGCTCTACCACAATGCTCCTGGCTCCACCACAATGCACCTGGCTCCTCCCCCAATCTCCTGGCTCCACCCCTCACTCTCCAGGCTCCACCCCTCACTCTCCTGGCTCCTCCCCTCACTCTCCTTGCTCCTCCCCCCACTCTCCTGGCTCCTCCCTGCATTCTCCTGGCTCCTCCCTGCATTCTCCTGGCTCCTCCCCTCACTCTCCTGCCTCCTCCCCCACTCTCCTGGCTCCTCCCCCCACTCTCCTGGCTCCACCCCTCACTCTCCTGCCTTCTCCCCCACTCTCCTGGCTCCTCCCCTCACTCTCCTGGCTCCTCCCCTCACTCGCCTGGCTCCACCCCTCACTCTCCTGGCTCCACCCTCACTCTCCTGGCTCCACCCCTCATTCTCCTGGCTCCACCCCTCACTCTCCTGGCTCCTCCCTTCACTCTCCTGGCTCCTCCCCTCACTCTCCTGGCTCCTCCCTTCACTCTCCTGGCTCCTCCCCTCACTCTCCTGGCCCTACCCCCCACTCTCCTGGCCCAACCCCCCACTCTCCTGGCTCCACCCTCACTCTCCTGGCTCCTCCCTTCACTCTCCTGGCTCCTCCCCCCACTCTCCTGGCTCCTCCCTTCACTCTCCTGGCTCCGCCTCCCACTCTCCTGGCTCCTCCCCTCACTCTCCTGGCTCCACCCCTCACTCCTGGCTCCTCCCCTCACTCCTGGCTCCTCCCCCCACTCTCCTGGCTCCTCCCTTCACTCTCCTGGCTCCTCCCCCCACTCTCCTGGCTCCTCCCTTCACTCTCCTGGCTCCTCCCCCCACTCTCCTGGCTCCTCCCTTCACTCCTGGCTCCTCCCCTCACTCTCCTGGCTCCATGCTCACTCTCCTGGCTCCTCCCTCACTCTCCTGGCTCCTCCCTTCACTCTCCTGGCTCCTCCCCTCACTCTCCTGGTTGCACCCCTCACTCTCCTGGCTCCTCCCCTCACTCTTCTGGCTCCTCCCCCACTCTCCTGGCTCCTCCCTTCACTCTCCTGGCTCCTCCTCCCACTCTCCTGGCTCCTCCCCTCACTCTCCTGGCTCCACCCCTCACTCTCCTGGCTCCTCCCCTCACTCTCCTGGCTCCTCCCCCCACTCTCCTGGCTCCTCCCTTCACTCTCCTGGCTCCTCCCCCCACTCCTGGCTCCTCCCTTCACTCTCCTGGCTCCTCCCCCCACTCTCCTGGCTCCTCCCCTCACTCTCCTGGCTCCATGCTCACTCTCCTGGCTCCTCCCTCACTCTCCTGGCTCCACACATCACTGTCACTCTTGGCTCCACCCTTTACCACCATCAAGGGATATGGAGCTAAGGCAGGTAAATGGAGTTGAGGTACAGATCAGCCATGATCTAATGGAATGATGGAACAGGCTTGAGGGGCTGAATGACCTACACCTGTTCCTTCGTTCAGCTCCATGTCTATTACTTTTTTCACTGTGTAATGAAAATAAAGAACACTGTTTACTTATCCTATACCATTTTATGTTGATGATTCCAGATCATAAATGCCTCCATGGACCAACGTCAGAATCCTCACAATGTCATTGTGCAGAGTGGAGAGACTTACTGTTTCCAAGCACAACTCTACATTTTAGAATACCACAAGTTCAGTCCCCGCAGTGACGCTATATGTGAGTCAGTCAATGATGGTGAGTAAATTACCAGTGTCAGAGAAATAACCCTGGCAGCTTTCAATTTTTCTCTTGTTATGTCAAAGCTTACTGGGCAAACCAAACATGGCTTAGGTTTTACATAGGTTATACAGCACAGAAACAGGCCATTCGGCCCAGCCAGTCCATGCTGGCATTTATACTCCACTCGAGCCTCCTCCAATCCTTCCTCAACTAACTCTATCAGCATAACCCTCTATTCCCTTCTCCCTCATATGCTTATCTAACCTCCCTTTAAATGCATCTATACTATTTGCCTCAACCACTCCCTGTGGTAGCGAGTTCCACATTCTCACCACACTCTGGCTAAAGAAGTTTCTTCTGAATTCCCTATTTGATTTCTTGGTGACTATCCTATATTGATGGCCTCTAGTTTTGCTCTTCCCCAGAAGTGGAAACACTCTCTCTGTGTCTACTCTATCAAAACCTTTCATAATTTTAAAGACCTCTATTAGGTCACCCCAATACAACTTTTTCGAATGAATTATTAAATATATATAATAGTGGGATAGATACTGCTCTCTGCAGCCGCGACTGGGAGTTCCGAAGGTTGTGTTGCCTGCCTGGTGCCAGGGTAAAGGATGTCTCCTCACGGCTGGAGAAGAACTTGGAGTGTGAGGGGGAGTATCCAGTTGTCGTGGTCCATGTAGGAACCAATGGCATAGGTAGAACTAGGAATGAGGTTCTGCTGAGAGAGTTTGAGGAGCTTGGGTCGAAATTAAAACGCAGAACCTCACAGGTAATAATCTCTGGATTGTTAATTGTTGCCTGAGCTACGCACAAATTGGCATAGGGACAAACAGATTAGCAGGCTAAATGCGTGGCTCAAAGAGTGGTGTGGGAGGCAGGGGTTTCAATTCATGGGGCACTGGCACCAGTACTGGGGAAAGAAGGAGCTGTTTCATGGGGACAGTCTCCACTTAAATCGGGCTGGGACCCGTGTCCTGGCGAATTGAATAACTAGGACATTAGATAGGGCTTTAAACTAATGAAGGGAGGGTGGGAGGATTCGGGAAAGGGTAAATTCAAAAGCAGTAAGAGAAATGTCAAGGCTGTAGAGCAGAGTAGTGATCTGGGTAAAGATAAGCAGAGTGGGTCAGGAAGGGACAGAAAGATTAATAACGGTAATAGGGCATTAGTGACTAAAGTGACATCATGGAAAAATTGAAAAAAGTTAACGCTAACTACTATATCTGAATGCACAAAGCATTCGCAACAAAATAGATGAATTAATAGTGCAGATAGAAATAAATGGGTTTGATTTAATAGCCCATTACAGAGACAAGGTTGCAGAGTGACCAAAGTTGGGAACTAAATTTTCCAGGATATTTGACTTTTAGAAGAGACAGGCAGAATGGAAAAGGAGGAGGGGTAGCCCTGATAATAAAGGAGGGAATAAAGACAGTAGAGAGAAAGGATCTTGGCTCGGAAAAACAAAATGTAGAATCAGTTAGAGTGGAGCTAAGAAACAACAAAGGGCAGAAAACACCAGTGGGAGTAGTCTATAGGCCCCCTAACAGTGGTTGTAGTGTCGGGCAGATTATAATTAAGAAAATTGGAGATGCATGTAACAAGGCTAATACAGTAATCATGGGGGTCTTTAATCTATATATAGACTGGGCAAACCACATTTACAGAAATAATGCAGAGGAAGAGTTCATGGAATGCATTCAAGATAGTTTTCTAGATCAGTATGCCAAGGAACCTACAAGGGAATTGGCTATTTTAGATCTAGTACTGTGCAAAGAGACAGGGTTAATTAATAACCTTACAGTAACGGAGCATCTGGGGAGCAGTGATCATAATATGATAGAATTTTATGTTGAGTTTGAGAGTGATTTAGTTAAGTCCGAAACTAGGGTCCTTAACCTGAACATGTCAAACGACGTAGGTATGAGAGGCGAGTTGGCTAAGGTAGGTTGGGAAACTAGATTAAAAGATATGACAGTAGAAAAGCAATGGCAAACATTTAAAGGAATAATTCATAATTCGCAACGAATATACATTCCCTTAAGGAATAAAAGCATCACGGAAAAAATGGTCTAACTGTGGCTAACAAGAGATATTAAAGGTAGTATTAGATTAAAGGAAAAGGCTTATAATGTTGCCTAAAAGAGTAGTAAGCCTGAGGATTGAGGGGATTTTAGAATTCAGCAAAGGAGGACCAAGAAATTGATAAAGAAAGGGAAAATAGAATGAGAGTAAACAAGCGAGACATAAAAGCAGATTGTAAAAGTTTCTATAGGTATGTAAAAAGGAAAAGATTAGCAAAAGTAAACATGGGTCCCTTACAGGCTAAGACAGGAGAAATTATAATGGGGACTAAGGAAATGGCAGAGAAATTAAACAAATACTTCGGGGGACATTTTTCAGGGGGTCAGCAGGCACGTCAAGCTACCGCCACACTAGTTTCCCAGATGTTGGGTCTGTCAGCGCTGAACAGACCCGACTCCAAGTGGCGGGGGAGGCAATTTAGGTGATTAAGAGCTTGTTAACTGCCTGTTAAAGAAAACTTTGAGCTCACCTTAACATTTTACGAGGTCACCCATGGGTTCCATGCTGCTCGGGGTTCACGTCAGGTAAGCAGGTCGGGAGTTGTGTCAGCATGATATAATTTCTTTACTTGACAGCTGCAAATGTGATATAAAAGCTCCCATCTCACAGCTGTTCAATTTTCAAGCTCAGAATCTGTTGCTTACTGCATTTGGAAGACAGATTGAGCTTTATGCAGGTTGCAAGTGTTTGGAGTAAACTTTGTATCCAATGTCACGTCATTGGAACAACCTCTCTCACCATTGATAGATCGCTTCTGTCATCTCAACTTCACCTGCCATCTATTACATCAGTACCAGTGCCCTTGAAACTATCTCACCTTGCTTCTCAGAATCCCACCACAATCAGCCCCAACACCAGCAGCACCAGGCACACCAGCAGCACCAACAACATCATCAGCCTTCTCCGCAATCAACTGATGCTGCACAGGACATCAGCACCCAACTTCATTGCTGCCCGGGATGCCAGAGATGGCCTCACCATAGCCAGATTTACTTCACTTGACGCTGTACACCCTGGCTGCCACATGATGCACCAGGTTGGCACCACCTCACACCAACACCATAAAGCATCCCTACAATGCCTAAGCCATTCCTTTCACACTCATCAGCATTGCGGGGGGTACCGTTATGTCTCACCATTCACTGCAATTCAGTAAGCCACTTCCAAAGGTGCACACAAATCTGTTCAAGAATGCAAAGTATTGAAAATAAAGATTTCAATGTTTGACAGCACATTAACAGAAACTTTACATGAACATTGGCTAAAACACCCAAGTGCCTATCCCTGTGTGTTGTTAGTTGGTATGATTGGACTAGGATGAGGGTGAGTGTGAGGGGTGGCTAGTGAGATGGGGAAGTGATAATGTAGATAGAGAAGGATGGGTGGAGGTGCAAGGTAAGTTGGTGTGAGTAAGGATGTGCAGGAATAGAGTAGGGAAGGCAGAGTAATGGGGATGTGATGAGTGGCACAGCAGGATAAGGTTGAGTGTGGCTTTGCAGTAACGTTTCGTGATCTATTGAGATAATTGAAAGGCTTGCCGCTGCCGCTAACCTCCTGCTGAATTTTGAGGGAGGTGTTAGCAGTGCTGCACCCGGGCGCTAGGTGCTTTGCGCCCTGTTAGCGCCCCCTTGGGGGGTAAAGCAACCGAATTTTCCCCCCTATATTTTTTCCCCAATAAGTTTCTCCCTCTACCCCTGAAGGTGATGACTCCACAGACACTGGACACTCTCCAGTACCTTACCCTTTTTTCAAATGTGAGCCGAGGAAGTGAGCATCAGCAGGCTATTTCATCACAGAGATTATCAGAGCAGAGGTCCATCCTACCCTCGCCCAACACCCAGACGTACACAACTCCAGCAGTCACTGGATAGAGCTCAGGAATAAGAGTTATGGCTCATCCCTCACATGGGGTGCTGAGGCCAACTGTAGTGCACAACTGTCCTTTTTGACCCTGAGCTGAACTTAAAACCCAATACCCCATAGGATTAGATAGCTTGGCACTGACCAGAGATCAAATCTGCAAACTTACAAGTCAAGACAATTAGTAGACAATCCAGCCGCTCGAGTCTGTTCAATTAGATCATTGCTGATCTTTACCTCAACTCCATTTACCCGCCTTTGCTCCATATCCCTTGATATCCTTCCCTAACAGTTGACTGAGCGATGTTGTTCTGATGTTGTCTATATCTCCAGATACCACATCCAATGAGATCCTGGTGACGGTGATCACAGGGTTACTTCCTGGAGTATCCGTTCTAGCGGTGTCCCTGTTTCTAACATGGAAGCTCTGCAATAGGGCTCAATCTGCATGGTTTCCCAAAGTTTCAGCCCCCTATGTTCCGGTAAGTGCCTGCCACACGCATGCCCACACACACACACAGCTTTCTTAAACCTGCACCCTGATTGCAAATAGTTCAATGGTTTTCTCTACAAATGGTCAGAATGCCCTTGATATGCTGTTGCTTGATGGATTTGTAGGACTGATTGTTCTGTTGCACGCTCAGGTCACTCAGCAGTACACGCAGGGAGTACTGGTCAAGGAATCATAGAAACATAGAAGATAGGAGCAGGAGTAGGCCATTCGGCCCCTCGAGCCTGCTCCGCCATTCAATGCAATCATGGCTGAACATTCAAATTCAGTACCCGGTCCCTGCTTTCTCCCCATACCCCTTGATCCCTTTAGCCTTAAGAAATATATCCAACTCCTTCTTGAATATATTTAATGAATTGGCCTCTACTGCCTTCTGTGGTAGAGAATTCCACAAGTTCACCACTCTCTGGGTGAAGAAATTCCTCCTAATTTCTGTCCTAACTGGCTTACCCCTTATCCTTAGACTGTGACCCCTGGTTCTGGACTCCCCTGCCATCGGGAACATCCTTCCTGCATCTAGTCTGTCCAGTCCTGTCAGAATTTTATAAGTTTCAATGAGATCCCCTCTCATTCTTCTAAACTCCGGCGAGTATCAGCCCAATCGACCCAATCTCTCCTCATACGTTATTCCTGCCATCCCAGGTATCAGCCTGGTGAATCTTTGCTGAGCTCCTTCCATGGCAAGAACATCCTTCCTCATATAAGGTGACCAAAACTGCACACAATACTCAAGATGTGGTCTCACCAAGGCCATGTACAACTGCAGCAAGACATCCTTGTTCCTGTACTCAAACCCTCTTGCTACGAAGGCCAACATACCATTTGCCTTCTTAACCACCTGCTGCACCTGCATGCTTACCTTCAGCGACTGGTGCACAAGGACACCCAGGTCTCGTTGGACTTCCCCTTCTCCCAATCTATTGCCATTCAGATAATAATCTGCCTTCTTGTTTTTGCCACCAAAGTGGATAACCTCACATTTATCCACGTTATATTGCATCTGCCATGCTTCTGCCCAATCACCCAACCTGTCCAAATCATCCTGGAGTTTCTCGGCATCTTCCTCACAGCACACACGCCCACCCAGTTTTGTGTCGTCTGCAAATTTGGAGATATTACATCTAGTTCCCTTGTCTAGATCATTAATATATATTGTGAATAGCTGGGGTCCAAGGACTGATCCCTGCGGTACCCCACTAGTCACTGCCTGCCACTCAGAAAAAGACCCGTTTATTCCAACTCTTTACTTTCTGTCTGCCAACCAGTTCTCTATCCAAGTCAATACCTTGCCCCCAATCCCATGTGCCTTAACTTTACACGCTAATCTCTTATGCCAGACCTTATCGAAAGTCCAAATACAGTACACCACATCCACTGGTTCTCCCTTATCTATTTTACCAGTTACATCCTCAAAAAATTGCAGTAGATTAGTCAAGCGCGATTTACCTTTTGTAAATCCATGTTGACTTTGTCCGATCCTGTCACTGATTTCCAAGTGCTCTGCTATTACATCTTTTATAATGGACTCTAGCATTTTCCCCACTACCGATGTCAGGCTAATTCCCCGTTTTCTCTCTACCACCTTTTTGGAATAGTGGGGTAACATTAGCTACCCTCCAATCCATGGGTACTGTTCCAGATTCCATCGAATGTTGGAAGATGATCAGCAATGCATCTACTATTTCTAGGGCCACTTCCTTAAGTACCCTAGGATGTAGATTATCAGGCCCTGGGGATTTATTGGCCTTCAATCCCATCAATTTCCCAAACACCATTTCCCTTTAAATACTGATTTCTTTCAGTTCCTCCCTTTCATCAGACCCTATGTTCCCCGACATCTCTGGAAGGTTATTTGTGTCCTCCTTTGTGAAGACAGAACCAAAATATGTATTTAATTGGTCTGCCATTTCTTTGTTCCCCATTATAAATCCCCCTGATTCTGACTGCAAGGGACCTACGCTTGACTTCACCAATCTTTTTCTCTTCACATATCTATAAAAGCTTTTACAGTCAGTTTTTATATTCCCTGAAAGCTTACTCTCATATTCTATTTTCCCCTTCTTAATTAATCCCTTTGTCCTCCTTTGTTGAATCCTAAACTGCTCCCAATCCTCAGGTTTACTGCTTTTTCTGGCCAATTTATATGTCCTCTCCTTGGATCTTATGCGATCCCTAATTTCCCTTGTTAGCCACGGTTGAGTCACCTTTTTTGTTTTATTTTTATGCCAAACTGGGATGAACAAATTCTGTAGTTCATCCATGTGGTCTTTGAATGTTTGCCATTGCCTATCCACCGTCAACCCTTTGAGTGACATTCCCCAATCAATCCTACCCAGCTCGCGCCACAGACCATCGTAGTTTCCTTTATTTAAATTCAGGACCCTTGTCTCTGAGTCAACCACTTCATTCTCCATCTTAATGAAGAATTCAATCATATTATGATCGCTCTGACCCAAGGGGCCTCGTACAACAAGATTGCTAATTAATCCTTTCTCGTTACATAATACCCAGTCTAAGATGGCCTGATCTCTGGTTGGTTCCTCGACATATTGGTCCAGGAAACCATCCCGTAAACACTCAAGGAATTCCTCCTCCACAGTATTGTTACTAATTTGGTTAGCCCAATCTAAATGTAGATTAAAGGCACCCATGATGACTGCTGTGCCCTTATTGCAAGCTTCTCTAATTTCCCTTTTAATGCCATCCCCAACCTCCGCATTACTGTTTGGAGGTCTATATACCACTCTCACTAATGTTTTCTGCCCTTTGCTATTTCTCAGTTCTACCCATACAGATTCCACATCATCAGAGCTAATATCCTCCCTTACAATTGTGTTAATCCCTTCTTTAACCAGCAATGCTACCCCACCTCCCTTTTCTTTTTGCCTATCTTTCCTGAATATTGAACACCCCTGGATGTTGAGTTCCCAGCCTTGGCCACCCTGGAGCCATGTTTCCGTTATCCCAATCAAATCATATTTGTTTACCTCTATTTGCGCAGCTAATTCATCCACCTCATTACGAATGCTCCTCGCATTAAGACACAAAGCCTTCAGGCTTGTTTTTTTAACGCTCTTAGACCTATTAGAATTATTATTTACTTTGGCCATGTTTGATTTAAACCGTTGATTTCTCTGACTGCCACTTTTGTTTTTCTCCTTCCTATCTTTTGCTTTTATCCTTGTTTCCATTTCCTCTGTCCCCCTGCTCAGGTTCCCAACCCTCTGCCATTTTAGTTTAAACCCTCCCCCAGAGCACTAGCGAACACTCCCCCTAGGACATCGGTTCCAGCCCTGCCCAGGTGCAAATCGTTCGGTTTGAACTGGTCCCACCTCCCCCAGAACCGGTTCCAATGTCCCAGGAATTTGAATCCCTCCCTCTTGCACCATTCCCCTAGCCACGTATTCATCTGAAATATCCTTCTATTTCTACTCTGAGTAGCACGTGGCACTGGTAGCAATCCTGAGATTACTACCTTTGAGGTCCTATTTTTTAATTTACCTCCTAACTCACTATATTCAGCTTTTAGGACCTCATCCCGTTTTATACATATATCTTTGGTACCTATATGCACCACGACAACTGGCTGTTCCCCCTCCCCTTCTAAAATGTTCTGCAGCCGCTCTGAGACATCCTTGACCCTTGCACCAGGGAGGCAACACACCATCCTGGAGTCTCGTTTGCAGCTGCAGAAATGCCTATCTATTCCCCTTCAATAGAATCCCTTATTACGATAGCTCTACCCCTCTTTTTCCTCCTGTCCTGTGCAGCAGAGCCACCCCTGGTGCCAGGAAGTTGGCTGCTGCTGCCTTCCTCTGATAAGCCATCCCCCCCAACAGTATTCAAAGTGGTATATCTGTTTGAGAGGGGGATGTCCACAGGGGACCCCTGCACTACCTGCCTGCGCCTACTACTCTGTCTGTTGGTCACCCCTTCCCTTTCTGCCTGTGCAACTTTTGCCTGCAATGCGACCAACTGCTTATATGTGATATCCAGGTTGTCCTCAGCATCGCGAATGGTCCAGTATGTATCCAATCGCAGCTCCAGCACTGCAATGCAATCTGCCAGTAGCTGCAGCTGGACACACTTCCTGCACACATAGTTGTCAGGGACACAGGACGTGTCCCTGAGTTCCTACATAGCACAGGAGGAGCATACCACGGGGCCGGGCTCTCCTGTCATTACTTACCCTTTAATTAATTGAAATTAAATTAAATCAAATCAATCCCACCAATTACACTACAGTTAAATGGTATATTTAAGGGCCCTGGTTTACCAACAGTCCCCGCTACACCACAGAGAGCTTAGAAACTACAAACCACAGAGTTAAAGTTTAAAAAGAGAGAAATACTCACCAACCAATCACTTACCTGACGTCACACTTCGATTACTTTTTACTTCTCTCCCTCCCTCTGAGTTCAGAGATTGGAGGTTAGTAAGCCTACCTGGTCTCTGCCGCTCTTTTAAACTCGCTGCTGCTCAGCCGCCTCGTCTCCCGCAGGTCCGCTGCATCATGGGCTGCAGTTCCCAATTTTCAGGCTATTTAAATTGACGATGGAAACCCAGGGTCTGCGGGCTCAAGAATAGCCAACCAGCACAATCCCTGCAAGAACCACTCCAGCATCACCATGACCGGGCCCTCTAGCATAGTAAAATCATCCAAGGTGCTCCCCACAGGCTAATCTAACAAAAAATTGACACCAAGTCAAAGAAAGAAAAATTAGGACAGGTGGCCAAAAGCTTGGTCAAAGAGGTAGGTTTTAAGGAGTGTCTTAAAGGAGGAGAGAGAGGTGGAGAGGCGGAAGGGTTTTGGAAGGAATTTCCAGAGCTTAGGGCCTAGATGGCTGAAGGCACGGCCGCCAATGGTGGGGCGAAGGAAGTCGGGGAGGGACAAGAGGCAGAGTTGGAGAAGCGCAGAAATCTCAGAGGGATGTCGGATTGGAGAAGTTTATAGAAATAGGGAGGGGCAAGGCCATGGAGTGATTTGAAAATAAGGATGAAAAATTGAAATGTTAAACTTTGAACCCCTGCCTCCCATGACTGAATAGACTATGCATACCTAAAGCCCGAAATTACTGGGTCGGGGGGAGGACGTATCGCGGCAGCAAATCAGGACAAGCAGGTCAGAATTTTGGGTGCTGGGTGCTGGGTCTCTGCTCCCTTGCTTTTTGTAAGTGGCCTAATTCCTGCCAGAAGTGAGGTGGAGTCTTCTTGTGCCAGGACCCCTTGATGTGGACATTGTTGGAAGAGGCAGAACTGCTGGGTCGACGTGTGGCATCAGAAACTCTGCACCTTCTGCCCCCATGATACCTGATGCAGGTGTACTGGTGTGCAAGGACCAGACCCTGGCAGATGTAGGGCTTGCAATTCTTCCAGATGCCGGTTTGCCAATGTTTCGATGGCCTTCGGGAAAGTGAGAGCTTTTGAATATTTAAACTCTGACAAGTTCCTGGCCATTTTTGGTCAGCATGGAGAGTCCCCCTTCACTCTGCAACAAGTTAGTGGCATGTGAGGCAACCCATTTCATTTGGTGCTGTCTGTCCAGGGCAAGATATTTGACTCTGATCAGTTTATCACCATGCCTCACATCCAGCAGATGGTGGTTCTCCACAGTTGATATTTATATTTTTCAGTCTGTAATAGACTCATCTTGTCCCTGGGTTGTTTCCATAATGAAAGGCATATTTATGTGGGCAGGTCATCAGCCTGACTCACAAGCCCCGACCTAGAGGACTGGTGGACTGACCTTTAGTCTGGGCCTAACCTTACAACCTGTCTAGCTTGGCTGGTCCGAACAGGAGTTATACTTCCGCCAGCACAGTTCTCAGAGTTATAGGAGCATGCAAGCCTTCCCACCACGTCAAGGTGCTGCAGAGAAATACCTGGTTCCGCTTCCCCTCCAACCACCTCCCGCACACTTGGGCGGGCAACTCAGTAATGCTGCAAGTGATATGGACCTCCATTTCCTTCCATACGCACATGCCCCTGGGATTTGGGATGGGGTCAGAAACGCAACAGACTGACAGCCGGAAGTCCCAACCGGAGCGGAGCCCTGGGAATTTCAGGCCCTCAGTGTTTAGGCTCACACATGAAGAATGCTTTAACTGGGGGAGACAGCGATTCAAGATAAGGAGAGAGAAAAAGGTGAGAACATTGTAATAAATTGGATGTTTTGTTGTGTTCCTCTTGCAGAACTTTGATAACCTTCGAGCAGACATCATAAAGGGAGAAGACCGCAACAACGAATCTTGTGATACTGTCCAGGTTCTACCTCAGTCAGAGCCATTACTTAGTGTACATCAAGGACTGACAAGAGAGGAAAAGACAAACCACAGAACAGATAAAGACAGTTGGACAATCAACTCTGTGATATCAGGGAATGTTTCCCAATCCCACTGTCCAATAGAGATTCAATATTGGAGAGGATACCAATCCCAACAGAACTCGGAACTTTCTAAATTAACAAACAATGGGGCAGTTACAACACAGATGTTTGCAGAGTCTAATGTAAGATGACAAGCAAGGCTTTAGGCCCACAAGGATGTACTGCTAGAGGAGTTGGGTTAAAATCCAGGCAGCCACAGATTTCTATTCTTGACTTAAAGGAAGTGGCCCCAACCACTTCCTTTTCACCATGGACGTACAATTCCTCTACACCTCCATACGCTGAAGTGTTTGGTGGGATTTATCAACACAATCTCCATTTACTTTCCACAGCCTGAAGGAGCTCAGGGAGTCATCCCTTAAAGTGTCAGCCATCTCTGGACTGAGTACTGGACGATGCTCATTGACCAAGCAACGCACTGACCTTGTTGCAGTACAAACAAAGCGGAAGCTGAACGCCAACTCTCCGACACCTCCTCCTACCTCCACCTGGACCATGACCCCACTACCGAACATCAAACCACCATTTCCAAGACTGTCACTGACCTCATCTCCTCTGGAGATCTTTCCCCCGCTGCCACCAACCTCATAGTTCCCCAACCCGGCACAGCCCGCTTCTACCTCCTTCCCAAGATCCACAAACAGGACTACCCTGGTAGACCCATCGTTTCAGCCTGTTCTTGCCCCACAGAACTCATCTCTTCCTATCTCGACTCTATCTTTTCTCCCCTTGTCCAGTCTCTCCCCACCTACATCCGCAACTCTTCGGATGCCCTCCGCCACTTTAACAGTTTCCAGTTTCCTGGCCCCAACCGCTTCCTTTTCACCATGGACGTACAATTCCTCTACACCTCCATCCCCCACCAGGATGGCCTGGGGGCACTCCGCTTCTTCCTTGAACAGAGGCCCGTCCAGTCCACATCCACCACCACCCTCCTCCGCCTGGCTGAACTTGTTCTCACATTGAACAACTTCTCCTTTAACTCCACTCATTTCCTCCAAATTAAAGGTGTTGCTATGGGTACCCGCATGGGTCCGAGCTATGCCTGCCTTTTCGTGGGCTATGTGGAACAATCTTTGTTCCAGTCCTACTCAGGTCCCCTCCCTCACCTCTTTTTCCGATACATTGATGACTGTATCGGTGCCGTTTCCTGCTCTCGCCCCGAACTAGACAATTTCATTCACTTTGCCTCCAATTTCCACCCTTCCCTCACCTTCACGTGGTCCATCTCTGACTCCTCCCTTCCCTTCCTTGACTTCTCCGTCTCCATCTCTGGGGATAGGTTATCGACCAATATTCACTACAAGCCCACCGACTCCCACAGCTACCTGGACTACACATCCTCCCACCCCGCCTCCTGTAAGGACTCTATTCCATTCTCCCAGTTTCTCCGCCTCCGCCGTATCTGCTCCGACGATGCCACCTTCCACACCAGTGCTTCCGACATGTCTTCCTTTTTCCGTAACTGAGGATTCCCCTCTACCGTGGTCGACACGGCCCTCGACCGTGTCCGTTCTATCTCCCGCACTTCTGCCCTCACCCCTGCCCCTCCCTCCCGGAACCACGATAGGGTTCCCCTTGTCCTCACCTTTCATCCCACCAGCCTCCACATTCAACGGATCATCCTCTGCCATTTCCACTCCCTCCAAAGTGATCCCACCACCAAACACATCTTCCCCTCCCCTCCCCTTTCAACATTCCGTAGGGACCGCTCCCTCCAAGACACCCTAGCCCACTCCTCTATCACCCCCAACAGCCCTTCCCCTTCGCCTGGCACCTTCCCGTGGAAGCGCAGGAGATGTAACACCTGCCCCTATACCTCCCCCTTCCCACTATCCAGGGCCCCAAACACCCCTTCCAGGTGAAACAGCGATTCACTTGTACTTCTTGCAATCTAGTATACTGTATTCACTGCTCACGATGCGGTCTCCTCTACATTGGGGAGACCAAACGCAGATTGGGTGACCGCTTTGCGGAACACCTCCATTCGGTCCGTAAGGGGGACCCCGAGCTTCTGGTCGTCTGTCATTTTAATTCACCGGTCCATTCCTACTCGGACCTCACCGTCCTTGGCCTCTTGTATTGTTCCACGGAAGCTCAACGTAAACTCGAGGAACAGCAAATCATCTTCCGATTAGGCACTTTGCAGCCTTCCGGACTCAATATCGAGTTCAATAATTTCAGATCATAACCTCGGCCCCTATCACTTTTTTACTTTTAATTTTTTCCACCCCTTTGTTTTGGGTCCTCCTTTCCCCCCCCCCTCCTTTCCTTTTGTTTCTCTTTCTCACCTGGCAGCTGTCCTTATCCTGCCAGTACACTTCACACCTAGTCTCAGCTGCCTTTTGTCTCCATCTCATCTGGCTTCGTATACCTTTTATTGTCTCTTTTTCTCCTTTTGTTCGATCGCAGCTTTGCCTTCGATCTTTTTATTTTCTTTCCAGTTTTGAAGAAGGGTTTCAACCCGAAACGTCAACTCAAATTTCTCTCCACGGATGTTGCCTGACCTGCTGAGTTTTTCCAGCATTCTCTGTTGTTATTTTGGTAGAAATTCTTCACCCTGTTGACTCTCCCAAAACAATATTGGGACCTTTAGGACTTTGAAGAAAGAGACTGGAAGGAATGGATTTAATATGTGCAGTTATTCACTGGGCTCTTCTGTAACTCACTTAAAATGTAGCCCATTCTTCATATGGTAGCCTAATGATTGGTTAGCTATTCAACCATATCATAACAGCTGAGTCTGATTTTGCCCAGTAGGTCACTGAATAGCAATTAGATGCTGATATTTATGCCCCCACCCCAGTCCCAGTCCAGGTGCATTGAGCCCAATGTGGTGTCATTATGCAATAATCAGCACAGACCGGGAGGTCAAACCTGGGATACACTAGTCTGTATGGTTTGCTAGCATCTCACATGATGCATTCAACCACTGACCCATTGGGGAACACATCTACAACTTTCCAATTGGCATTCATTGGAGCAGGAGTCAACCATTCAACCCCTTCTGCCTGTTCCACCATTCAATTAGATCATTGCTGATCTGTATCTTAACTCCATCTACCTGCCTTGGTTCCATATCCCTTAATACCCTTACCTAACGAAAACCTATCAACCTCAGTTTTGACATTTTCAATTGACCCCCAGCCGCCACAGCTTTTTGGCGGAGAGAGTTCCAGATTTCCACTAACCTTTGCTTGAAGAAGTGCATCCTGACCACCCCTGAATGGCCTAGATCTAATTTTAAAGTTATGCTCCTTTGTTCTGGACTATCCCACCAGAGGAAATAGTTTTTCTCTATCTACCCGATCAAATCCTTTAATCATCTTAAACACCTCAATTAGATCATCACTTAATCTCCGATATATATTTTTTCTTTTTTAATCTCCTATATTGAAGGGAATATAAGCCGAGTCTGTGCAACCTGCCCTCATAATTTAACCCTTTTAGCACCAGTTTGAGTAGAGGAGGCACATTCGGAAAATCAGCCCTGTAATGTATGAAGAAGACATCGCACAGGTCCTGGTATACTAGGACTTACAGTGCGTCGACCTGATACCATGACACCCAAACAACAAAAGTGTAAATATATTACGTGCGTTACATGATTCAAGAGTTGTTTAGAAGTCACATCACTCCAGAACTCTTGCAGCCTCCTTTTTATAAGACAGTGAAGTAATTTTAGTTATTAAATTTCCCGCTGGGACATGTATTTGAATCCAGCCAAGCCTCACATCAGCTGTCCTGGGGCCTTTTATTGCCACTTAATACTGAATTAGGGATAGTACACATTCAGAACTGCATTGAGACTGCCCAAACTCTTTCAACATGGAAGTCTTTCAACCACCAGCCAGTTTTGGTGTGCAGTCACTATGTAATGCTATACTGTATCCCTTCCCAGCTCTTACCTCAGTCTCACCTTTACGTTACTTTTTAGTCTAGGGGTTTTGATCCCACGACCAAGCACCTTCACCTACTGGTTAATATCTATTATTATAAAGATCTAAACATAAATGCTGGTCAGCTCTTCCCCCACATCTCTGGAAGGTCATGACTATTGCTAGGATATAGTTCCACAAGGACCATAACTCCTCTGGTGCCTTGCTTCATGTGGGAGCCTGGACAGTGCATGTCCACAGGCTAAGAACCCACTGCCTACCTCACTATGTCAGGAACCCCCCCTCTCTACATAATCACTACCCCCAGGGTTCCTGCTGCAACCACATTATTATTATTATTATTATTATTATTATTATGGCCCCTCTCTCCTACAGCCCAGTGTAAAGGAAACAGAGTAAGGATGAGATTTCCTCTTCTTGTTTGATCCCATCATTATCTCGTTCCCTCAGAGGTTCTGGAGGTAGGTGTCACAACCAGAAATCTCTTGATGTTGGCTCATACTTCTTGTTTAGAATTAAGTTTAAATACTAATTATGAATGTCACTCTAATTTTTATTTGACTAATATCACAGCATAAAGCTAACTGAAGTTGAGAAAATAAAACTTAAAAAGATATAATTCACCCTAGCTTTTTTAATAAAAGTGGTTTGCACGCGATCTAAAGCACATTCCTGGGTTTATTTCCACATTACACACACATGTTTTGTGCTGAGTATGTATATTTTCTCTCATCCTCTTGTCTTGAAGATCTTGATTCATGTTGAGGTACAATGATCCTCCCAAGTGTCCTGTTGAAATGGCCACTCTCTATGCACGACAGCAGGCTATTCAACTGTAGAAAACATCACATCTGAGCCTGATCCTGTCTTCACCCGACATCCATATGTGATACTATAGCAGGAGTCCGAGGACAGCGATCAGGACTGGAAACTGTGGCTGGGTTTTGCCTCCTTGGGAGCCCAGAGACATTACAGTTAACTGCCATGGATTAACTGCTGCCCCAGACGAGGACCAGTCAACAGCAGAGAGTGGGGATTGAACCTGGGACCTTCCAATTGATTACAGAATCATCAGTGATTGATAAACATTGGGGTCGATTTTGTCAAACCTGTCGGGAAGAAGGCGGGACTTCCCCTTTCGGGTTTCTGACCCGCCTACTTCGACGTCCGGCCAATCAGCGCGATTTTCCCTTAACTGATCTTGAGCAGGCCAATTAAGGGCCACCCGGCAACAGGTGATGTCACAGACTGAAATTTCATCTGTCAAGATTTCTGACAGATGAAATATCAGTGTTTTACAGCTGTTTGAAGCTGTCAAACACTGACAGTCTGATTTCTAAGATGAGGCCTTCTGCGCAGGCTCATTTAGAAATCTCAGCAGCACTGAAAGCTGAAGGCTGTCACTTTTGACAGATCGCAGCCGTTCAGCTTTCAGTTCCGGCTGAGTGCTGCGCTCCCGACGGCTGCAGGAAGAAAGGCTGTTAAGGTAAGTAAAGGTGAGTAAAAGTTCTTTACACACTTTAGACACACCAAACACACTTACCTTTACACTCATGCACCCATCACTCACCTGAGCGCCGACATTGCGACCCCTCCAACTCATTCAACCCGACGGCCCGCTGCTCTAACCTGGCGTGGTTTGGAGCCGTCGGGAAACCCACACAAAACCCCTCAAAATGGGGGTTAGGCTAAAAACTGCCTGTTAACTACCTGTTAACAGGCAGTTAATTGGCACTAATCCCTTCCCACCTGGTTTCGGCAGGTCCCAGTGCGAGGCAGGTATCTGCCGCCCCTGAAACTTATGTGGGGCGGGGTTTTGGGTGGGATGGTGTCGGGACCCCCAAAGTCGGGATTTCCCCCCCCCCCCACATGCCTGAAACCCTGCCTGACGGCTCCCCAAAAATCTAGCCCAATGCCTGAAGATGTTGCTTTGACATCCACTAAAGTTATTTATTCATCTGTCCGTAGTCGACCACACCTTCCTCCTTTAACTCCTCTCCTGAGTTGTCCAGCTCAGGAACTGCCCTCAGGTGGTTCCACTCATATCTATCCAATCATAGCCAGAGCATCTCCAGCAATGGCTTCTCTTCCCACCCTTACACTGTTATCCCTGGAGTCATGCCAGGATCCATCATTGGCTTCTTCCTCTTCCTCATCTACTTGCTGCCTCTTGGCATCAACATCCTCAGACACGGGGTCAGCTTCCACGTGTATGCTGATGACGCCCAGCTCCACCTCTCCACCACCACTCTCGACCCCTCTACTGCCTCTGTGTTGTCAGACTGCACATATGGACAGAGGCTGCTCAGCACAGTGATCACCTAATCCGTGTTATGTCTCCCTGGTGTAGAGGAGACCACCCAGTGAGCAGATGATACAGTAGGGAACGGTAGCGTAGTGGTAATGTCACTGGGCTAGTAATCCAGAGGCCTAGACTAATGATCCAGAGACATGAGTTCAAATCCCACCATGGCTGGGGAATTTAAATTCAGTTAATTAAATAAATCTGGAATAATTACTACTAGCCTGACAGAGTCATGCCTTCCAGCCAATGTCCCAAACTCTTCCATCACCATCCCTGGGTATGTTCTGCCCTACCAGGGGTGGCAGCATAGTGGTATACAGTCGGGAGCACAACTACTGACCGAGCTGGCCTACGACAGGTGGTGAGAGAACCAACACAAGGGGAAAAACCTACTTGACTGCGTCTGCCCATGGCAACATTGGTAACAGTGACCACCGCACAATCATTGTGGAGACGAAGTCCCGTCTTCACACGGAGGACACCCTCCATCATGTTGTGTGGCACTACCACTGTGCTAAGTGGGAGAGATTCAGAACAGATCTAGCAGCTCAAATCTGGGCATCCATGAGGCACTGTGGGCCATCAGCAGCAGCAGAATTGTATTCCGCCACAATCTGTAACCTCATGGCCATCAAGCCAGGGGACCAACCCTGGTTCAATAAGGAGTGTAGAGGAGCATGCCAGGAGCAGCAACACATTAAAAAGCAGAAGCAACAGGGCTAAGCGATCCCACAATCCCACTCTGCAGTCCTGCCACATCCAGTCGTGAATGGTGGTGGACAATTAACAGGAGGAGGAGGCTGCATGAATATCCCTATCCTCAATGATGGTGGAGCCCAGCACGAGTGCAAAAGACAAGGCTTGAAGCGTTTGCAACCATCTTCAGCCAGAGGTACCGAGTGGATGATCCATATCGGCCTATTCCTGAGGTCCCCACCATCACAGAAACCAGTCTTCAGCCAATTCAATTCATGCCACGTGATATCAAAAAACAGCTGAGTGCACTGGATACAGCAAAGGCCCCGGCTATCAGTGCTCCAGAACTAGCCAAGCTGTTCCAGTATAGCTACAACACTGGCATCTATCTGGCAATGTGGAAAACTGTCCAGGTATGTCCTGTCCACAAAAAGCAGGATAAATCCAACCCGGCCAATTACCTCCCCATAATAATCCCTACTCTCAATAATCTGGAAGGTGTCATCGACGGTGCTATCAAGCAGCACCTGCTCACAGATGCCCAGTTTGGGTTCTGCCAAGATGACTTGGCTCCCGACCTCATTACAGCCTTGGTCCAAACATTGACAAAGGAGCTGAATTCCAGAAGTGAGGTGAGAGTGACTGCCCTTGACATCAAGGCAGTATTTGACCGAGTGTGGCATCAAGGCGCTGAAGTCAATGGGAATCGGGGGGGGGGGGGGAATGCTCCATTGGCTGGAGTCATACCTAGCCCAAAGGGTGGTGGTTGAAGGTCAATCATCACAGCCCCAACACATCGCTGCAGGAGTTCCTCAGGGCAGTGTCCTTGGCTTAACCATCTTCAGCTGCTTCATCAATGTCTTTCCCTCCAAATCAGAAATGGGGATGTTCGCTGATGACTGCGCAGAGTGTTCAGTGCCATTCACAACTCCTCAGATAATGAAGCAGTCCATGCCCACATGGAACAAGACCTGAACAACATTCAGGCTTGGGCTGATAAGTGGCAGGCAATGACTATCTCCAACAAACGAGAGTCTAACCACCTCCCCTTGACATTCAACGGTATTACCATTGCCGAATCCCCCACTATCAACATCCTGGGGGTCACCATTGACCAGAAACTTAACTGGATCAGCCACATAAATACTGTGGCAACAAGAGCAGGTCAAAGGCTAGGTATTCTGCGGCGAGTGTCTCACCTCCTGACTTCCCAAATCCTTTCCATCATCTACAAGGCACAAGTCAGAACTGTGATGGAATACTCTCCACTTGCTTGGATGAGTGAAGCTCCAACAACACTCAAGAAGCTCGACTCCATCCAGGACAAAGCAGCCCGCTTAATTGGCACCCCATCCACCACTTTAAACATTCACTCCCTCCACCACTGGCGTACCATGGCTGCAGTGTGTACCATCTACAAGATGCACTGCAGCAACTCACCAAGGCTTCTTCGGCAGCACCTCCCAAACCCACGACCTCTTCCACCTAGAAGTACAAGGGCAGCAGGCGCATGGGAACACCATCCTGACTTAGAAGTATATTGCCGATCATTCATCGTCGCTGGATCAAAATACTGGAACTCCCTCCCTAACAGCACTGTGGGAGTACCTTCACCACACGGACTGCAATGGTTGAAGAAGGCAGCTCACTACCACCTTCTCAAGGGCAGTTAGGGATGGGCAATAAATGCTGGCCTTGCCAGTGACGCCCACATCCCATATACGAATAAAAAAATTAGGTTGGAGCAAATACATATAAATTACTGTCTCACCCGGTGTGGGGTCCTGGACAGTAGTGTGGGAGGAGGGCAATGAGCAGGTGTTGCATCTCCTGCTTTTTGCATGGGAAGCTGCCAGTGGAAGGAGAACAGGTGATCGGAGTGAAGTAGGGTGTAAAAGTGAAGTAGGACATCAGTAACCAGTATAGTTCATGGTGGGTCTGTCAGTGTTAATTACTGCTTGAGCTTTCGTACTGCTGGATTTCTCAGTGTTTCCCACCAGTGTGACGCCTCCACTGTAATAAGCTATGTCGTCCTCAATAAGATTCGTATTCATTCAGAATGGGTACTTAGAGTCTGACCATCTCTCCTCGGTCCCATTGCTCTTCCTCCTGCTCCACAGGATACTTTATCAGCTCGGCAATCTTTGGTTTATCCAAAGGTTCAGCCAATTTGCTCATTCTGGAGGAAGAATATAGATTGGAGGGATCACAGAAAGCTTAGCTAAGATATGAGTTAACCTAGGGTTCTTGGTCTGGTCCCACAGTACCTCAGACAACATGGAGTAAACTATGAGATAGCCAATTTCATTGTAACTCTGATATTTGTTGCATGTGTTTATTTTTAGAGGAGCAGTACAGTTGCTTTTTGAATCAGTTTGCACTGATTTACAGGTCAGGCAAACCTGATCAGAAATGTGAGCAGTGACCCACTATGTCACATCTCAACCCGCTTTGTACATTATGCACATTTCAAGATTGGGAGAGAACATGGGCAAGAATTGACTGCTGGAGACACAGGTGCCTCACCTAAATGTAAAAATTCATGGGAGAGAATGTACTGCATACAATTTCCCAACATTTATGTGTGTGGGATACCAAGTCACATTCATACCTGTGTTGGTGAATAGTCAGTGCCCATGGTTGTTAGAGAATCAATGATGTGCATAAGTTCATGTGAAGGGGGTAGGGGAAAGACGAGAACCAAAAAAGGCAGATCCACCAGTACCCTTACATCCGTATCTACAGATAGAAGTACATACACCTTGTTTTGGTAAAGGATCAGTGTAAGAAGAGGCTCTAATTCCCATGGTACACAGTGACAGCAGGCTCAATGGTGTGAATATCATATGTAAATACCTGACTTACTGTAATAATTGGGTAAACCTTAATCACAATATGCCTTGCTTTCAGAGGTACTGTCTGAAAGAAGGGGCACCAAGGTGATTGACAGCCAGCATAATCTGCTTAGGTGCATTCAACAAGATGCTGCCAACCATACTTGCAGGCACGTGGCACACTTATGCTATTCACCACTTCCATAATTGGTGTCATATTTAAATATTTTTATAAGTTTGGCCTGGAAGAATTTCTGGTTAATTTAGAATTATGCTCCTATTATGTTAAATTTGGCTCACATGGAGGTAAATTCCATTTGGGATGTGGATTAAAACCATTAGCTTGGACCAGGCAAAACGGTGTGTTGCAGAGTGATCATAATATGATAGAATTTCACATTAATTTTGAGAGTGACTTGCCTAAGTCCAAAACTAGAGTATTAAACTTAAATAAAGCCAATTACATAGGTATAAGGGGCGAGTTGGCTAAGGTAGATTGGAAAACTAGATTAAAAGGTATGGCGGTAGATAAGCAGTGGCTAGCATTTAAAGAAATATTTCATAATTCTCAACAAAAATACATTCTATTTAGAAACAAAAACTCCACGGGAAAAGTGATCCAACCGTGGCTAACCAAAGAAATGAAGGATAGCATTAGATTGAAAGAAGAAGCTTATAATGTTGCAAGAATAAGGATTGGGAGAGTTTCAGAAACCAGCAAAGGTTGACCTAAAAAGGGAAAAAATAGAATGAGAGAATACTAGCAAGAAATATAAAAGCAGATTGTAAGAGTTTCTACAAGTATGTAAAAAGGAAAAGAGTAGCAAAAGTAAACGTTGGTCCCTTAGAGGCTGAGACAGGAGAAATGGCAGAAACATTAAACAAATATTTTGTATCTGTCTCACAGTAGAAGACACAAAAGGCATACCAAAAATGGTGGGGAACCAAGGGTCTAATGAGGATGAGGAACTTAACATTAATATAAGTAAAGAAAACGTACTAGAGAAACTAATGGGACTAAAAGCTGACAAATCCCTGGACCTGACAGCCTACATTCTAGGGGTCTAAAAGAGGTGGCTGAAGAGATAGTGGATGCATTGGTTTTGATCTTCCAAAATGTCTAGATTCTGGAATGGTCCCAGCGGATTGGAAGGTTGCAAATATAACACCGCTATTCAAGAAAGGAGGGAGAGAAAAAACAGGCAACTACAGGCCAGTTAGCCTGACATTAGTCGTCGGGAAAATGCTGGAATCCATTGTTAAGGAAGTGGTATCAATTCACTTAGAAAATCATAACATGATTAGGCAGAGTCAACATAGTTTTATGAAAGGGAACTTGTGCTTGACAAATTTATTAGAGTTTTTTGAGGATGTAACTAACAGGGTAGAGAAAGGGGCTATCCACTCTCCACCTGGCTCATGACTCCCCTCCGCAACCCAAACACTCCTGCCCAGCACTCATAATGAGAGCCATGCTGCCACCAGGAACATCATCGAGCAGACCATTGGAGTGCTCAAGCAACGGTTCCACTGCCTAGACTGCTCAGAAGGAGCCCTCCATTACTCAGCTGAGCAGGTGTCCTATTTCGTGGTGGTGTGCTGCATGCTGCACAACTTGACCATTAGGAGGGCCCAGCCCTTGCCACCAGGGATTGCAGGACCACTTCAGGAGGAAGGAGAGGGAGAGGAGGAGGAGGACGAGGAACAGGAGCGAGGGAGGGAGCAGCCACTCAATCGGCCTTCCAGAAGGGCAGTCCGTGATTGCCTCATCAGACTGCAGTTCGAATGAATTAAACCCCAGATCCCCATTGCTCACCACATCCCCATTATTCCATCCCTGTCACAAGCCATATCACAGTGCATAGCTGAAATGAGACACACCACAAAAGAATCCAAACTGAATTAATACATTTATCAAAATTCAGTGAACACATATTTACAACAAAAATATTAACTATTCACCCTTGTGCAATCCCTTAGTGCCTGTCGTTACTGTGCCTTTGCATACTCTAGTGCTCCTAGGAAGAGTTGGCCCAGTGGCTGCAGCAGGGCTGGTGGAAGGCTGCTGAGTGCCTGTGCGGGAGATTTCAGATGGCCTTGCAGGACGCCCTCGACCAGCTGTGGGCCTGGAAGGCCCGGCTGTAGACTGCACCACCTCAGCATGGGCGGCAGCAGTCTGGGCTGGCTGAATGACAGGCAGCGACAAGGGCAATGATGGAGTGGCAGTGGTGGGAGCAGGAATGCTGTCATCCTGAGAGAGGACAGCAGGTTCCTTCTCCAATGACCAACTGCCACTCCCCTGGGGCAGCACCTCAGCATCCCTAGAAATCAGTTGGAGCACAGATAGCTGGCCTGCTGCGACTCCGTGAAAGCCCGGGTTGACGGTGGTAGACCCAGCTACGATGGCAGCAGTCAGAGCTTGCATGCCATCAGGCAGTGACAGCATGAGGTCAGTCTGAGATTGGATGCCACCAAGCATAGACTGCATTACAGCACTAAGACGTTGCGTCGCTTCCGCCTGTGCTACAATGGAAGCTGCCAGATCGCCCATCACATGCGGCATCAGGTCTAGGTCGCCACTGTCTCTCTGGGAGTCTACCATCCTTTGCAGACTGGAAATGATGGGCTCCATGGGGTGTGCAGAGCCATGTGCAATGTTGGGAGGCTCTCAGGCACCCTTGCCATTGCACCTATCGTCTCCATGTGCAGGCCCATCACCCTTCTTCTAAACGCCTCCCCATCGAGGTCTCATCCGAGTCCTGTGCAGCAGAACTTGCGTGCAAACTCGCACTCCAGGAGCCAGCCCCCAAGTATCCTTTCCCCCTGGCCTTGCTGCAGCCCACTCATCCCCGGTGCCTCATCCTGTGCTGATCCCACTACTATACTAGCTTCTAAAGAATGCGTAGTGCCAGTATCTGAGCTGGTGCCTGTGGGTGAGACATGCAGTGACGCAGTGTGTTCTTCCTCCTCCTCTTCTCCCACCTCACTCTCTATGGTGCCTTCAGGGACAGGCTGCTCAGGTGCTTGCTCATTATCTGAAAGCATTAAGGCACAAGGCTCGGGTAAAATGAGGGGAGGAGGGGAGTGTTAGATCCATGATTCTGAGAGTATGATGTTTTTCAATAACCACGCGGATGCTGTAACTTAACAATCAACAGGTATTTACTGGAGTAGGGTAGTCTCAAGACTGGGGTACAGAGGCATGCTCAGGGCTTATATACAGGTGTGGTCACTGCCAGTACTACAGTATACAGGAGCTGTAAAAGTAGTTCTCTCTTAAAGGTACATACACTACAATTCCTCCCTTTTTAGATTAGTAGTACCCATAATATTCAAATAACAATTAACACTTTAACATGCACATTAAACAACAATAGTCCATTTATAGATTCAGTCTTTGGGGCGGCTTCCTGATCCTTTTGGGATAGCGCCTTTCCTGAGGTTCTTGTTCTTGGTGCGGAGGCGATTTTGGCCCCTTTTTATCGGTTAGTTCATCGGGTTCCACGGCTACCGGTTCGGAGGTAGATGCTACCGGTATGTCGGGTTCATCCCCAGGTACGCAAGACATGGGGTTGACTCGTTCCTGTGACGCTAAGATCTGATCAACGTGGCATCTCACAATGTTCTTCCCGACATCCACTGTGTACATTAATGGCCCCTGCCGTGTGCATATCGTTCCGGGTTGCCATTTCTCTGTTCGGTAGTCACGGGTGTCAAAGTCTCGACTCCCGAGTAAGACTCTTTAAACACAAAGTATCGTTAAAGACAGGCTTTATTTGCTTGCAAGGGAAGGGTTGTGTAGTCAAAGGCTACATCAGACCTCTTCGAAGTAATACAGAATTTGTAACATATTTATACAGTACAGAAACAAAACAGGCTTTCTATGCCACATGACATAGTATTGAATCATACCTGATTACAAAGGCACAGACCTTGCAAAGTACTGAAACAACATATTCCAGGCTGCGTTAGAATAACGAACAGAAATACCTTGGGATAAGATTAACTAATCCTTTATTATGGGATCCCTCTGTTCTCCCACTGTACCAACTGAACCTGTGGGCCGATGTTTACCTTATCATGTCCTTGGCTATTTGTTTGGTAAACGAGGCTCCTTGTTAAGCTTATCACAGATAAGGAGTACGTATGTAGCATTCCTAAATTGTCTCATCCCCTTGAAACTGATTAGTGAATCATGCTGTCGGCCATTTGAGTTTTTATTCTATGCCCAGGAAGCCATTTTGTGTCTAAGTGAGAAACTGTACTTCCACATTCTTCCCTTTTGTCCTTACTAGGACAACATAACTGAAATTAACCTCTTCCTATCGGTCCTCATACCAAATTTAGATTTTAGCCAAGGATACCGACTTCTTTGCCGTTTTGAACCATCCTCGGGATATACCTGTATTGATGGTTGACCTTGTCTAAGATCGTCTTTCTTCTCTGTTTATTCTTAGTGTTTGGGCGTGTGTTCTTGTAGGGGTTTAATTATGTTTGATTTGATTTCAGGTTTATGTCTTTGTATAGTTCTGCAGCTTATGTTAGCCTGCAGTGTTCTAATTTTCCTGCAGCTTATATTAGCCTGCAGTTCGGGTGCCACTACGCACCTTCTAAAAAGATAGGGAACAGCAGCTTATAGAGGAGGACTAATTCATGGCCCACACAGTTTATACCTAACCTGTGGGGTTCTCCTAAGCACAAGTGCTTCTATGTAAGCCCCCAAAGTGCGGACCAAGTGATATACAAGGTCGATGTCACTGGCTTGTTGAAAAGGAGTCCTCTCTCTTTTTCCTAGCCTGCAGTTCCCATTTGGGTAGAAAAATATGTTTTACAGAAAGTGGAGAGCATGTGGAGTATATATGTATATATTTTGTCTAAGTTTTCTAATCCCTATAATTGTATTTTATTCAATCGTCTCAGTTCCTCATCCAGGGGACCATTCTTTTCCTCTACTGACTTTATTTCTCTCTGTATCATCATATTCATTGCAGGCAAGACTGCCTTGCCTAACCTATTGCAACAACACTTAATCGTTGTGACAAACAGAGCAATGCATACAATCAGGGCTATCACTACTACTAGTCCATGCAATAATATTTGTCCTACTGATCCCAGCCATCCTCCCAATAACCAGTCAGCCCAGCCTTGGTTCTTTGGGTTTTCATACTGACTTACTGCGTCTTTTATGTGTTTAACGATGTTGGTTATATTTTCTGAACTGTCCGGGATATAGGTACAGCATTCACTCCCTATTAAAGCGCAGGTTCCTCCTTCACTAGCCAATAGATAATCTAGTGCCATTCGATTCTGTAATGTCATTACTCTTATAGCTATCATTTCAGCATTCATTTCAGACAATCCTTCTTCAGTTTCGTTTGCTACTTTTTCTATCAGTTCTGCTAGCGCAGACGTTTCCCTCATTAATATCCCTATTCCATATGGGGCTATCACTACTCCAAAAACTCTTTCATAAGTTTCTATCTTTCTTTTAGTTCTACAAAATTCATGATGTTCTCCTATCTCATCTAAGTGATGGATGTAAGGTACTACATAACCTGAATAGCAGGATCCTGTCCAATGTTGTGGCAGCCATGAGTAAGCCTTGTTCCCGCATATGAAATAGGTACAGTTATAGGCTGTCAAATTTCCCTCTCCTCCCATCCATATTCGGCTAGCATCCCCGGTCCAGAGGGACCCACTGGTTTTATTATGCACTTTAGTCCAGTCAAACTGAAAAAATCCTTTCTCGAGTAAGCCAGGGATTGGTGGTTGCCACACTACTGTTTGATTACAGGAACTCTCTCCGACCTTCTGCTCGTCCTGCATCTTACTTACTGTTACCTGCTTTTTAAAACATATTGCCCCTTGTGGTCTACCGATTCCTGAGGTATTTGTTAATACAAGAAACGGGGGTGTTCGAGTATGATCATAGTTGGGCTGATACCACCCCTGAAAGGTATTTAGATTATACCCTGCCGATTTCCACTGTTCTACATCCGAGGTCTTAGTCGGATCCCCTGAACTGTTCCGTCTTATCACCCATTCCGCTGTTTCAGATGTATTAAAGGGAATCGATCTTAGGGGAATTCCCCCCCATGGTGTGAATAGGCACATGGGCACAGACCCAACAACTGGATTTACCAACAGCTTTAGCATATTCATAAGACATGTACAAAAAAGTATTCACGTGTAATTCTCGTTTCTTTCAGGATCTTTCCCCGTCTCCTTGGCATAGTAGACTCAGTAGTCCGATTAGTATACAAAATATAAGTAACGTCTTCATTGTTAAAGTCTTTCAAAATTCAATGGTCTCAGTGGAATGCATGAATCCAGGAAGATCTTTCCTTGACTTTTACAGCTGTGTTTGTTGTTAGGAGCACTTGATATGGTCCTTTGAAGCGTGGTTGCAGACCGTTCTTCCTTTTAAAAACCTTCACGTAGACGTCATCTCCAGGTTCCAAGTCGTGGCACTTTCCCTCTGCTGGACTCGTTTGAGCTTCCTTTACCTGTTGGTGAAAGCTGGAAATACATTTAGTTAATGCGATGCAATAGTTTAGCATAGCCTCGTCCATTTTATGAATATCCATTTGTTTCACCGTAAATGGTGCTGAAAATGGCAGTCTTAGGGGTCGTCCCATAACAATCTCATGAGGAGACAGTCCATTTGTCCTGTTAGTTGCTGCTCGCATTATCATCAATGCTGAGGGTAATAGTTCGACCCATTTAAGTCCAGTTTCACTGCAAAGTTTAGAAATTTTATTCTTCAGTACTCCGTTATGTCTTTCCACCAGTCCTGCGGATTGTGGATGATAACTGCAGTGAAAATGCTGGTTGATCTGTAAAGCTTTACATAGTTCTTTTATAATTGCTCCAGTGAAATGCGATCCTCTGTCGCTTGAAAGCTGCATAGGTATTCCAAACCTTGGTATGATTTCTTTTAACAAGCACTTTGCTACTGTTACAGCATCATTCTTTTTACATGGAAAGGCTTCGACCCATCTTGAAAACATATCTATAATTACTAACACATACTTAAATCCTAAACATGGCGGTAATTCAATAAAATCCATTTGTAAATGTACGAAAGGGCCTGATGGATTCGGGTGGGAGGCAGTCTGTACTTTCTCTGTTTTACCTGGATTCATTTCCTGGCAAATGGGGCACCTTTCACTAATTTGTTTTGCAATTGCCGAAATACCTGGTGCATACCATGTTTGATTAATATAGTCTGCCATCCCCCCTTTGCCCGCATGCGTGAAAACATGAACGCATCGGGCAATCCATGGAAGTAAAGACTTTGGAGCCACCATGCGGCCGTCATGGTGAACCCATACCCCTTCAGGCATTTTAAAGCAAAAATCCCTTGCCCAACTTAACACTTCATCCGAGTTAGCCTGTGACTGAAAGGCTAAAACATCATTAATAGAAGGTGGGTCATTATCTGATTTTTGTTGACGCAAAACAAAGGCTGAGATGAGTGGCCCTGTATCCAACAGAGCGGCTGATTTAGCAGCTCTATCTGATCGCTCGTTACCCAAGGATATCTGATCCTGACTGCCTGTATGAGCCTGACATTTAATAACTGAAATCTTAGTGGGGCACACTAGAGCCTTTAAAAGATTATTGATTTGCTCAGCATTCTTAATAGTTGATCCTGAGGAAGTTAGAAATCCCCTTAATTTCCAGATCTGTCCGTAATCGTGAGCAACTCCAAAAGCATACCTGGAGTCGGTATAAATGTTAACAGTTTGATCAGTAGCCAATATACAAGCTCTGGTAAGAGCGAAGAGTTCAGCTTGTTGCGCTGAAAATGATTGAGGTAGTGAGAGCGCTTCCACAACTGAATGATCATCTGAAACGGCATACCCAGCCCTAGGTGATCCCTTATCATCCCTAAGGGCCGATCCATCTACGTAGAATACCAAGTCACTATTAGGAACAGGAGTTTCAGATAGATCTGTTCGGGTCTTGGTAGCTAACTGGGTAACCGTGTCACAGCAGTGCGGGATTCCGTCCTCTTCTGTTGGTAGCAGCGTGGCTGGATTCAAAACTGAACATCTTTGAATTAGGAGATTGGAGTTGGATAACAGTGCAACCTCATATTTGCTGCTACGGGCTGATGTTAGATGCTGAGTGGCGTATTTTGATAACAGTACTTCCACTGAATGTGGTACAAACAAAACGGTTCGGTGATTAAGCGTGATGCCTTGAGCCTGTTGTACAGCATAATAGGCAGCAGCTAGAATTGGCAGGCATCCAGGCAACACACGTGCAACGGGATCTAATTGAGTACTGAAATACGCTAAGGGTCGCTGTTTATCCCCGTGGGATTGAGTCAGGACAGATTGAGCAAAGCCCGATTTATGATGGATGAAAAGGTTAAACTGTTTCTGATAGTCTGGCAGCCCTAATGCTGGAGCTGATGTAAGGGCTTGTTTAACATTTTCAAAGGCGTCTTCTGCCTTTTTACTCCAGACGAGAGGATCTTCCCCTGTGGGTGCGGATATATCTAGCAGTGGGCGTACCAGATCTGAATATCCCATGATCCATTGCCTACAGTATCCTGACATGCCGAGAAAATGTTTCAATTGCTGTTTAGTGGTAGGCAAAGGTGCCTCACAAATGGCTTTAATTCTTCCTTGCATCAAACGGCGGCTATCACCATGAAGTTCATGTCCCAAATATTGTACTGTCTCTGACACAAACTGCAGCTTAGAACGTGATATCTTATGTCCTTTTGCCGCTAAGGCACGTAGCATGATAAGCGAGTCAGTCTGGCATGACTGTGCGTCAGGTGAAGCTATCAGCAAATCATCAACATATTGGATAAGTGTGGACCCTCCGGTAAAGTCTTCTAAATCGCGCTTAAGGCTTTGTGAAAAAATTGTGGGGCTTTCTGTGTAGCCCTGTGGGAGTCTCGTCCAAGTGTACTGTGTTCCTTTAAATGTAAATGCAAACAGGAATTGCGAATCTTGGTGGATAGGGATACTAAAGAAGGCTGAGCAAAGATCAATGACAGTGTAAAACTTTGATCCAGAGGGAATACTGGTCAGGATAGTGGCAGGATTTGGCACAACTGGGTAAATGGGTAATACTGATTCGTTCACTGCTCTAAGATCCTGCACCAGTCTCCACCTCCCACTTTCTTTCTTTTCGACTGGCAAAATTGGAGTGTTGCATTGACTCTGGGTTGGAACAATTATTCCTTGCTCCAACAAAGAGTTAATGACAGGCTGAATTCCTTGTTCAGCTGCTGCTGAGATCGGGTACTGTGGTCTATGGGGCAATCGGACGGATGGCTTTAATGTGACTTTATATGGCTGAGCAGTTAGCATTTTGCCAACTTCATTTGGGTGATTGGACCATACCTGTGGCGGGATCTGATCGAGCAGTTGCTCCGTCTCCCGTGGGATAACTTGAGGGGAGCATTCGCGTAAGGGATACATGGTGCATCTATCAATAGGTATGTATACCTGTAGTCCATTTTCTGAGCAAATTATTGTTGCTTGCATTTTGCACAGCAAATCTCTCCCTAAGAGATTCATAGGGGCTTCGTCTGATAGGAGAAAGACATGTTGGCCATAGAAATTATCTGCTTGTATCTCTAGTGGTTGCGACCACATCATAGTTTGCGAAGCTCCGGAGAGCCCTATACATGAGACATTCTGTTCAGTACACGGGGTTCCTCTGGCATATTGCTTTGTCAATAGGGAACTAGTAGCTCCTGTGTCACGAGAAAGGGGACGCTCTTGCCCTGCATTTGTATGGATAGGTATGGCTCATCTATAGAATTTACTGATGCTAAGGGTAACTGCAGGAAGTGGGTAATGTCTGGGGCTGCGTCTCCGCGTCATGCTGAATAATTTTGCACTGGGATTCCGGATTGACCTCCCGTATTTTGAGTTTCCCAGGGGTTCCCTGTTGTGAAATTTGCCTGTGGACGATTGTGAAGCTGGGCTTGGGTATTCATATTGTCGGGTGTACCTTCCCAACCTTGATTGTGCGGTTTTGGGTAAGGGCAATTGGCTTTCCAGTGGCCGATCAGACCACAATTAAAACATGAGCTTGTATTTCCTCCTCTGTTCCACTGGCCCCTGCCACCACCACCTCTACCCCTGCCTCTGAATCTACCTCTGTTATATCCTCTACCTCGTCCCCTGTTTTGACCCTGGTAGTAAATAGTAGTCTGGGCGGTCGGGGCTGGAGAAGTTGCTTGCTCCATTAACAAAGAAACTTTACTCTTTTGATCTTTATTCCTTTCCTGTATTCCTTTCAAGATTTGTGTCAATTCAGGAATGGTTTTATGTCTCCAGTCAAGGCAAACTAAAGTCAACGGTTCCTTAAGTTCTGTTCTGAGGCCGTTTACAAGGGCGTTAATTAAAGGGATTTGGTAATTTTCTTTTGTCATACCCGAATGCTGTCCCATAACTGCTTCCATTCTTTCTATATAATCCTCAACGTCTTCATCTCTTTTCTGAGTTATCTCAATTATCTTTGTCCAATTAATCCTTTTAGGGAATTTGACATGCATTATTCTATATAATTCAGTCCAGAATGCATCATCAGGTAAGGTTTCTGGATTCCAGTCGTGATTTGTTCTATGGTTTTCGAAAAGCTGAAACCTATCTACGCCTGCGCCTTCCGTCAAAAGGCGGTATTTGATGTCTTTTAACCAAGCTCTAAGTAGCTGGTCAACATCCACAATAGTGGGCTGATGGCAAATAATGATGCTTTTGAGCTCATTAATTGCTTTTTCTAAGTCCTCTGAGGGGTCCGGTAACTCATGGACTATTGTCCATAGCTCGGAACGGGTGTTTGTCTTTCTTGGTCCATTTAGATAAATCATTTGTGGACATTCGACCATAGTTGTTAAAGATGTAAAAAAAACGGGAGTCCCTTTTTCTGGGATCTTACTCTGTGAAGCTCCCATCTTAGTAAAGTTTTAGTTCTTAATTTATACTAGGCACTCTTCTTCTAGATCGCAAGTTTCGCCCTTTACCCCCTTACGACTATTACTGACTGTCCAAAGGACCATAAGTGATGAACAATAAAAAGTGATAACAACAATCAAAGAAATGACAAGTAATGCAACAGCCCAAACAGACAAACAGACATTAAAATGCTCAGACATTGATCTTATACTCTAAACTAAACAAATAGTAAATTCTCAGTTTGCGTTGTACGCCACTACAAGCCGAGTCCTTAACATTTAACTTATACTTTATGTGACAGTCTTCTGTCTTAATGTTGTCAATAATCAACATACAAACAATATTGTGATCATTCTTAACCTCTATGTTCATATAAAATCCTTATGCTTTAATGCGAGGGGCTTGAACCCTCGTAGAAGGTATCTCAACGGAGAATAATCCTGAGCCTGGTAATACAGGTCTTTAAAACACAGTGACAATCCTCAAACGATACCTTCTGCCATGGGATTTTAACCCCGGCTCAAGGGACCCACCCTTGATACTGCAGTTTTAACTTGGTACCTTATCTGTCTGGGACTCAGCCCTGTCGACTTTCCTCTTGCCTTCTTTGCCCGACACTTTCTGTTTTCAAAGACCTGAGTTGTTAGTATTCCCCTCCTTTCAGTGGTCAACAATAAAAGAAGCAAAAGTTACAGGATTCAACTCAAATTTGAAACATGAGTCTTAACTTGATCGCAGTACTCCCGTCGGAAGAAACAGACCACACCAATTCAATATCTAATGAGAAATCCTTTTATGTGATAAAAAATCACTGTGGTCATTCAGGATCTGTCATTAGAGATTCACGATGTCCTTGTCCGTGACTTACCGAAAGGCAGCAAGCGATCTCGGTGGGACCTCCAAGTAATACTGTCGAAGTCTCGACTCCCGAGTAAGACTCTTTAAACACAAAGTATCATTAAAGACAGGCTTTATTTGCTTGCAAGGGAAGGGTTGTGTAGTCAAAGGCTACATCAGACCTCTTCGAAGTAATACAGAATTTGTAACATATTTATACAGTACAGAAACAAAACAGGCTTTCTATGCCACATGACATAGTATTGAATCATACCTGATTACAAAGGCACAGACCTTGCAAAGTACTGAAACAACGTATTCCAGGCTGCGTTAGAATAACGAACAGAAATACCTTGGGATAAGGTTAACTAATCCTTTATTATGGGATCCCTCTGTTCTCCCACTGTACCAACTGAACCTGTGGGCCGATGTTTACCTTATCATGTCCTTGGCTATTTGTTTGGTAAACGAGGCTCCTTGTTAAGCTTATCACAGATAAGGAGTACGTATGTAGCATTCCTAAATTGTCTCATCCCCTTGAAACTGATTAGTGAATCATGCTGTCGGCCATTTGAGTTTTTATTCTATGCCCAGGAAGCCATTTTGTGTCTAAGTGAGAAACTGTACTTCCACATGGGCCAAGACTGGTTGTCCAACATTGAAGCTCCTTGTCGGCTTCTCATTGATGTGCTGGAATTGTTTATCCTCAACATTTCTTCGCACATTTGGTCTAAGCAAGTCCAGACGAGATCGCAACCTTCGGTTAAAGAACATCATGGCCGGGGTTTGGTTGGTAACTGCATGTGTCACGTTTCGGTAGGCTAATAAGAAATTGTCCACCTTATGCTGTAGTGGAATTTCATCGTCGCACATGGCCTTTATCGCCTTCTTAAAGGTTTGTACGAACCTCTCAGCCAATCCATTTGTGGCTGGACGATACGGGGCGGATGTGTAATGCCTTACCCCATTCCTTCTCATAAATTTTTGAAAATCTTCGGACACAAACTGTGGTCCATTATCAGAGCAAATCTGCTCTGGCAAGCCGTTTCTGGCAAATATGGTCCGTAGGACTGCAATCGTTTTCTCTGTAGTGGTTGAGGACATTTTTATCACCTCAGGCCACTTCAAATGAGCATCCACTGCTATTAAGAACATTGAGTCCATGAATGGACCAGCAAAATCAATATGCACCCGTTGCCATGGAGAGGAGGGCCACTCCCATGGGTGTAGAGGGGCATGTGGTGGTGCATTTTGGACCTTCTGGCATCCTGAGCAGCTCTTGGTTAGGTCTTCGATTTGTTGATCGATTCCCGGCCACCACACATAAGCCCTAGCAAGGCTTTTCATTTTCACTCCCCCCAGATGACCTTCATGTAGCTCATTTAGCACTCTCTCCCTTAACTTAGGTGGAATCACCACTCTGGATCCACACATCACTGTCCCCTGGCATACTGACAGCTGTTCTCTTCTGGATGAGAATGCTGGCAACAGTGAGTTGCCATGTGTTGGCCATCCCCTCACCGTCAAATCATATACCCAAGACAGCGTCGGATCATTGCGGGTCTCCTTCTCTATATCCGCGTTCGTCACTGGCAATCGTTCAATTATTGACGAATAAGTGGCAGGCGCGATAGACCATCAGCGTTTCCATGCTGTTTCGTGCCTTTATATTCTATTTCATATTGATTCACCCCTAGAAACAGGGACCATCTTTGTAACCGTTGTGCCGTCATTACTGGAACGCCCTTCTTAGGATTAAAGATGGAGACAAGTGGTTGGTGGTCAGTCAGCAAGGTGAACTTCTGCCCATGCAGATAGTGGTTGAATTTTTTTTACTCCCCATACTAGGCTGAGGGCCTCCCTGTCAATCTGAGTGTAGTTGCGCTCGGCTGAGGTTAGTGACCGAGACGCAAAGGCTACTGGCCTCTCCAAACCGTCTGGGAATTTGTGCGACAGCACCGATCCAATACCATAGGGTGGTGCATCACATGCCAAATGAATTGGTAGTGCTGGGTTGAAATGGGCCAACACCTCTTTTGATGTGATCAATTCTTTACACTTCTGGAAAGCTCGTCTACGTTCGTCATTCCACTTCCATGGTACCCCTGTTTGCAGTAGGGTGTTCAGTGGGTGTAATACCGTGGACAAATTTGGTAAGAACTTATGGTAGTAGTTTACTAGCCCGAGGAATGACCTCAGTTGTGACACATTTTCCGGTGCTGGAGCCTTGACTACTGCCTCAATCTTTTCACGGGACTTATGTAACTCCTCTTCATCGATGACGTGGCCACAATACGAGATCTGCTTCTGGAAAAACTCGCACTTGTGGCGATTAGCTCGTAGCCCATATTCCTTTAATCTGGTGAGCACCTTCTCCAAGTTGGCGAGGTGATCACTGTCATTTTCGCCCGTGACCAGGATGTCGTCCAAATAACACTGGGTCCCTGGAATCCCTTGCAGGACTTGATCCATCACCCTTTGCCAAATAGCCGGAGCCGATGCTACCCCGAACACCAGCCGGTTGTATTGATAAAGACCTTTATGAGTGTTACATATGAACATAAGAACATAAGAAATAGGAGCAGGAGTAGGCCAATCGGCCCCTCGAGCCTGCTCCGCCATTCAATAAGATCATGGCTGATCTGATCCTAACCGCCAATCCACTATCACAGAACCATCTCCTGAATCTAACAGAATTAGACACACGAAATAGGAGCAGGATCAGGCTACACGGCCCCTGGGCCCGCTCCACTACCCACAGGGCCATGACCGATCCGAACCTAGACTCATGTCCAAATTCCTGCCCGCTCCCCATAACCCTTAATTCCCTTTACTTCTAGGAAACTGTCTATTTCTGTTTTAAATTTATGTAATGATGTAGCTTCTACAGCTTTTTGGGGCAGCATATTCCATGGACCTACCACCCTCTGAGTGAAGTAGTTCCTCCTCATCTCAGTTTTGAAAGAGCAGCCCCTTATTCTAAGACTATGCCCCCTAGTTCTAGTTTCACCCATCATTGGGAACATCTTCCCCGCATCCTCCCGATCCAACCCCTTCACAATCTTATATGTTTCAATAAGATCGCCTCGCATTCTTCTGAACTCCAATGAGTAGAGTCCCAACCTACTCAACCTCTCCTCATATGTCCATCCCCTCATCACCGGGATTAACCGAGTGAACCTTCTTTGTACTGACTCGAGAGCAAGTATGTCCTTTCTTAAGTATGGACACCAAAACTGTACGCAGTATTCCAGGTGCGGTCTCACCAATACCTTGTACAACTGAAGCAATACCTCCCTATTTTTATATTCTATCCCCCTAGCAATGAAAGCCAACATTCCATTGGCCTTCTTAATCACTTGCTGCACCTGCATACTAACCTTTTGAGTTTCGTGCACCAGGACCCCCAGATCCCTTTGTACTTCAATACTTTCCAGTTTCTTGCCATTAAAATAATAACTTGCCCTACGATTTTTCCTGCCAAAGTGCATAACCTCACACTTTCCATTATTGTATTCCATCTGCCAAATCTCTGCCCACTTACTTAGCCTGTCTATGTCCCCTTGCAGGTTTTTTATGTCCTCCTCACTCACTACTTTCCCTCCCATCTTAGTATCATCTGCAAACTTTGATATGTTACACTCGGTCCCCTCCTCCAAATCGTTAATATAGATTGTAAAGAGTTGGGGACCCAGCACTGACCCCTGCGGAACACCACTAGTTACTGATTGCCAGTCTGAGAATGAACCATTTATCCCAACTCTCTGCCTTCTGTTAGATAGTCAATCCTCTATCCATGCCAGAATATTACCCCCAATCCCGTGATTTTTTTATCTTAAGCAATAATCCTTTGTGTGGCACCTTGTCAAATGCCTTTTGGAAGTCTAAATACACTACGTCCACTGGTTCCCCTTTATCCACCCTATACGTTACTTCCTCAAAGAACTCCAGCAAATTTGTCAAACATGACTTCCCCTTCATAAAACCATGCTGACTTTGCCCTATTAAATTATGATTATCCAAATGTCCTGTTACTGTCTCCTTAATAATGGACTCCAAAATTTTACCTACCACAGATGTTAGGCTAACCGGTCTATAGTTTCCAGCCTTCTGTCTACTGCCCTTTTTAAATAAGGGTGTTACATTAGCAGTTTTCCAGTCTGCCGGGACCTTTGCCGAGTCCAGGGAGTTTTGGAAAATTATTACCAATGCATCCACAATCCCTACCGCCACTTCCCTCAAGACCCTAGGATGTAAGCCATCAGGTCCAGGTGATTTATCCGCCTTGAGTCACATTATTTTACCGAGTACCACTTCCTTAGTGATTTTGATCGTGTTTAGCTCCTCCCCCCCTTTAGCCCCCTGTTTGTCCAGTGTTGGGATATTCTTAGTGTCTTCTACTGTAAAGACTGATGTAAAATATTCATTCAGTGTTTTTGCCATCTCCATATTTCCCACCATTAATTTCCCGGTCTCATCCTCTAAGGGACCAACATTTACTTTAGCCACCCTTTTTCTTTTTATATAACTATAAAAACTCTTACTATCTGTTTTTATATTTTTTGCTAATTTACTTTCATAATCTATCTTCCCTTTCTTAATCAATCTTTTTGTTACTTTTTGCTGTCTTTTAAAGTTTTCCCAATCCTCTATTCTCCCACTAGATTTGGCTACCTTATATGCCCTTGTTTTTAGTCGAATACTATCCTTAATTTCTTTACTTAGCCACGGATGGCTGTCTTTTCTTTTACACCCTTTTCTTCTCAGTGGAATATATATTTTTTGGAAGTTGTAAAATAACTCCTTAAATGTACACCACTGATCATGTATCGTCTTACCCTTTAATCTATTTTCCCAATCCACTCTACTCAATTCCGCTCTCATACCTTCATAGTCTCCTTTATTCAAGCTTAGCACGCTTGTTTGAGATCCAACCTTCTCACCCTCTAATTGAATATGGAATTCAACCATGTTATGGTCACTCATTCCAAGGGGATCCTTTACTAGGACATTTTTAATTAATCCCGTCTCGTTACACAGGACCAGATCTAAGGTTGCTTGCCCCTGGTCGGTTCAGTTACATACTGCTCAAGAAACCCATCCCTAATACACTCAATTAACTCATCCTCAAGGCTGCCCTGCCCAATTTGATTTGTCCAATTAATATGATAGTTAAAATCCCCCATAATTATAGATGTTCCCTTATTACAAGCCTCAACTATTTCCTGATTGATACTCCATCCAACAGAGTTGCCACTGTTCGGAGGCCTATAGACTACGCCCACTAGTGTTTTTTTCCCCTTATTATTCCTTACCTCCACCCAAACTGTTTCATTATCCTGATATTTTGACCCAATATCATTTCTCTGTATTACAGTGATTCCTTCCTTTATTAACATAGCCACCCCACCTCCCCTTCCTTCCTGCCTGTCCTTCCTGATCGTTAAATAACCTGGTATGTTTAATTCCCAGGCATTGTCACCCTGCAGCCATGTTTCTGTAATGGCCACAAGATCATACCCATATGTAATTATTTGTGCCATTAACTCGTCTATTTTGTTATGAGTGCTACGTGCATTCAGATAGAGAACTTTCAAAGATGTTTTGTGACACTTAGTTCCTGCTTTTGCCCTTTTTATTACTTTACCTTTTACTCCATACCTTCTGCCCCTTCCTGACACACTCTGGTTTTTAATTACCCCACTGCTACCTAAGTCTATGACCTTCTCTGTTGTCATTTTTATTATTTGTTCTCTAGGAACCTCCCCCCCACTAGTTAGTTTAAAGCCCTCTCTACAGCCCTAGTTATATGATCCGCCAGGACTCTAGTCCCAGCACTGGCCAAGTGAAGCCCATCCCAACGGAACAGCTCCCTCCTGCCCCAGTACTGGTGCCAGTGTCCCAGGAAGCAAAACCCATTTCTCCCACACCAGTCATAAAGTATTGTTTCGAGGCTTCTTCTACCTCCATTTGCAAGTATGCCTGGGCTAGATCAATTTTGGTGAAGTGTTTACCTCCAGATAGCGAGGCGAAAATATTCTCAATTTGTGGAAGTGGATATTGTACCGTGTGACGGACTGGGTTCACTGTCACCTTACAATCCCCACAGATGCGGACCTTCTTTGGTTCCCCAGGCGTATTACTCAATGACCTCTTCATTACAGGAACGATGGGTGTAGCCCACTCACTCCAGTCTACTTTGGACAGTACTCCTGAATGTTCCAACCCTTCCAGCTCTGCTTCGACAGCTGGTCTGATCGCATAAGGCACTGGTCTGGCCTTAAGAAACTTTGGGCTTGCATTTTCCTCTATTTTAATCGTTGCTGTTATGCCTTTTAGTGTTCCGAGTCCCTCCTGGAACACTTCTTTTGCATCAGTAAGCATTTTTGACAGTCGTCCAGGTGTGACGTCGTCATCCTTTTTGGCCTCAACCTTCAGTGCCTGTATGGAATGCCAATCTAATTGTATCTTCCGGATCCATTCACGTCCTAGCAGTGGTGGTCCTCCATCTGGCAATGCATATATATCCATTTTTGGTATTTCCTGGCCTTTATATATCACTTTCACCCTTATTTTTCCTTTGGGGTAGACTTTTTGCCCCGTGTACGTCTTCAAGACAATCTCTGTAGCTTTCAAGGGTATATGTGAAAATAGCCGCTTGTAGTCCCTTTGGTTTATGACTGTTAGGGCTGATCCTGTGTCCAATGCCATTTTCACTTGGACTCTGTCTATCTTGAGTGTAACCCAGATAGTCTGGTGATCCTCCATTTTGGTTACCTTATGTAGTTTCAGACAACCCAGCTCCTTGCTTCCGGAGTCTGTGTCACTTTTCTGTTCATCTGAACTACTGTCCATCACCTGGTGTACCTTTTTGTACTTCTCCTGTGGAGATTTCTTACTGTTGGTTTTCTTCCCAGACCTGCAGACTCTTGCTATGTGTCCTGCTTTTCCACACTGTCTGCACACTTGGTCCTTGAACCAACAATCCTTCTGGTCATGTGTTGTTCTGCCGCAGCGATAGCACTTCCCTGTTCCATAGGACATTTAATTGGTGCCATATTCTTGCGGTCTCCGTTGTATCTCTGCAGCGCCCCTTGCGGCTGCTTCGTGTGATACTGCCATGCTGAAAGCCTTGTCCAGCGTAAGATCCTTTTCTGATAGAAGCCGTTTCTGGGTTCCTTCACTTTGCAGCCCACACACAAACTTGTCCCTTAACGTATCTGCTAGTCCCGCTCCAAACTGGCAGTGTTTCGATAGCTTGCGCAGTTCCGTTAGGTGCTCAGCATTGCTTTCGTCTTTGTGTTGGTTCCTTTTATGGAACTTAAATCGTTCTGCTATCAGCAGCGGTGTGGGGTTTAAGTGGTCCTGTAGGATTTCTACTATGCTTTCAAAATTCTTGTTCACAGGCTTCTCTGGGGTTATTAGGTTTCGCAGTAACCCATAAGTTTTTGCACCCATGGAATTTAACAAAACCAGTGCTTTCCTAGCATCTGGCACTTCATTCGCCCTGCAGTACACCTCAATACATTCCACATATGTCGCCCAATCTTCGACTTCATTGTCGAACGTAGAGATACTGCCACTCTTCTGCATCCCTGGGTGTGCTTTAACTGTCAAAAATGGCATCTCCCGCGCTTCCCCTTCTTCTCCGCTGGCACAAAATGGCGTCTCCCGCACTTTCCTTCCTTCCCGCGCTCGCCTTTCTTCTCCGCTGCGGCTTCTAAAAATGGCGTCTCCCGCGCTCTTCCTTCTTCTCCGTGGATCAATGGCATCTCCCGCGCTCTCCTTTCTTCTCCCCATGGACACTGTTCAGCCCTTGAGCCCTGGCTGTGCTCTGCGCGTTCTTTTTTTTTGTGCGCCTTTCTCGTTTCCCCCGCTCGGTCCTGAACCCGGCTGTTGCTTTACCCTCTCTCTCTCCGTTTTGTTTTTCCTCGACGACGCTTGGTTTTCAACCCCCAGCTGCGCCCTATGCGCTTCACCCTCTGTCTTACCCCGTCGACGCTGCTCGGCTTTCTCTCCGCCGTTGGTCAGCTCCAGCCGCCGCTGTCCGGGAAGGGTCTGCGCTGTACCTGTCGTCAGTCTATTGCTGATCGTCATGGCTGGGGAACCAAGCCCGGCTCTCCACAGCCTCCCCTGCGATGTTCACTCTCTGCCGGACGACTGGGCGGTTGCTCGTGGTCGACGCCCGTGTTTCTGGCCTCGACTTTCTTCCACCGCCCTCCCGGAGCGGATCCTCAAAGGGAAATGCAGAGTTGCAGGTAGATTCGAATCGACACTCGTCGCCACTGTTAGATCCGTGATTCTGAGAGTATGATGTTTTTCAATAACCACACGGATGCTGTAACTTAACAATCAACAGGTATTTACTGGAGTAGGGTAGTCTCAAGACTGGGGTACAGAGGCATGCTCAAGGCTTATATATAGGTGTGGTCACTGCCGGTACTACAGTATACAGGAGCTGTAAAAGTAGTTCTCTCTTAAAGGTACATACACTACAGGGAGGAAGGGAGAAATGCATGCATACAGCATGATTAGCTGGAAAGTGCAAAACGCTTATGGGGTGAGGGGGAAGTGGGATGTGAGAAGAAGGAGTAGGGATGAACAAACCGTTGTTTTCCCCAAGGGGGCCAAAGTCACCGGTGGCCATGGCGCCCACCACCTGGCGCCCAATAATCTGCAGCACTCTATTTTCCAGCGCAGACACTGGTTGGGTGTCGGCTTGTCCCCTGCCTGTGCGCTCCTGCTCCCCCGTGTTGTGAGCCACCTTGGCCTGCACGAGAAAGAAAAGTGTGTGAGTGAGTGTGGAGCAATGTGTTTGGGTGATGTGCCTGCCATAGTTGAATAGCTCTCATTGTGTGCAAGGTGCGATATGTGGGTGTGAGTGTTGGTAGGTAGAAATTGTTTGTGGGTGAGTACTGGGGGTGTGTGTACATTGTGGTACAGTTGGTGGTATGTAGCATTTGTTGAAGCATTCACTCACCCTGACCACCCGAGTGAGGTCGTTACATTTCTTCCTGCAATGTTTGTGGGTCCTGGGGACCACAGTGCTGCCTGAGACATGCTACACTACCTCCCTCCACATGGTGCGGAAAGCTTGTGGTGAGGGCCTCTTGCCACTTGTCGGGTAGAGCACTGCCCTCCGTCTCTCCACAGCGAACACCAAAGCCTCCAATGCTTGATTGCAGAATCTGCAGGCTCTCTCCCTCTGGCATGGATCTGCCATGAGTACAGCTGCTACAGTCCTCCGGCTCCTTCTCCTTGTCCTGCTTCTGCTTCTGCTTCTGCTTCTGCTTGCTGAGGCAGCTGCACAACCAGCAATGCTGAGAATGATGTTCTGCAGCATCAATGAACCTCTCCTTTAAATACTGAAAAAAGCCTGTGGCAATCATAACTTGTGATTAGACTGCAACTGATATTGGTCCACCCCAATGAGCTTGGGCTTTAAGACTTGAATTAGGACTCCAATAATTTTTTTGAGCAGTGAGCACAAATTTAGCGTGCAGTCTAAAGCATTAGCACCTGGCGCTAATTCTCCAACTTTTCCACTGACACCGCCCATTGCTGGGCTATAATGAATTTCTAGCCTTAGAAAGTTAACATGCAAGTGCAGCAAGCAATTAGGAAGGCAAATGACATTTTTTAAAAATTTGCTTATGGGATCTGGGCATCGCTGGCAAGGCCAGCATTTATTGCCCATCCCTAATTGCCCTTGAGAAGGTGGTGGTGAGCTGCCTTCTTGAACTGCTGCAGTCTGTGTGGTGAAGGTACTCCCACAGTGCTGTTAGGTAGGGAGTTCCAGGATTTTGACCCAGCGACGATAAAGGATTGGCGATATACTTCTAAGTCAGGATGGTGTGTGACTTGGAGGGAAACTTGGAGGTGGTGGTGTTCCCATGCGCCTGCTGCCCTTGTCCTTCTAGGTGGAAGAGGTCGTGGGTTTGGGAGGTGCCGCCGAAGAAGCCTTGGCGAGTTGCTGCAGTGCGTCTTGTAGATGGTACACACTGCAACCACGGTACGCCGATGGTGGAGGGAGTGAATGTTTAAGGTGGTGGATGGGGTGCCAATTAAACAGGTTGCTTTGTCCTGGATGGTGTCGAGCTTCTTGAGTGTTGTTGGAGTTGCACTCATCCAGGCAAGTGGAGAGTATTCCATCACACTCCTTACTTATGCCTTGTAGATGGTAGAAAGGCTTTGGGGAGTCAGGAGGTGAGACACTTGCTGCAGAATATCTAGCCTCTGACCTGCTCTTGTTGCCACAGTATTTATGTGGCTGGTCCAGGTAAGTTTCTGGTCAATGGTGACCCCCAGGATGTTGATGTTGGGGAATTCAGTGATGGTGCTGCTGTTGAATGTCAAGGGGAGGTGGTTAGACTCTCGCTTGTTGGAGATAGTCATTGCCTGGCACTTCTGTGGCGCGAATGTTACCTGCCACTTATCAGCCCAAGCCTGAATGTCATCCAGGTCTTGTTGCATGCGGGCATGGGCTGCTTCATTATCTGAGGAGTTGTGAATGGCACTGAACACTGCAGTCATCCGCAAACATCCCCATTTCTGACCTTATGTTGGAGGGAAGGTCATTGATGAAGCATGTTGGCCTTTATTGCTAGAGGGTTGGAGTACAAAAGTAATGAAGACTTGCTACAATTGTATCGGGCTCTGGTGAGTGCACAGTTTTGGTCTCCTTATTTAAGGAAGGACATACTTGCCCCAGATTCTGAAAACACAGCATCAGTTTCCACATATACTCTGATGACACCAGCTCTCCCTCACCACTGTTGTGCATGTACCTTTAAGAGAATAACTGGTCTCAGACTGCAGTACCGGCAGTGACCACCCCTGTATAAAAGGCGCTAGAGAGCCTCTGTTTGTTAGTTTCACTATTGACTTCCACCAGTAAAGACTTGTTTGTTTTCACTCCTGCTGGTCCGTGTCTCAATCATTCACGGACTTAACACTGGCGACGAGTAAGAAGCAAACTTACCTGCAACTCGGCAGCACCTCAGACGCCGTTGTTGAAGGTCGGAGCCAGAAGAAAGAAAAAAAAATAGAGTCCAAAGAAACTCAGGAAACGGGCGTCGACCGTCAATCATCGGTTTGAAAACTTGCAGGAGAGACTGTCCAGAGCCAGGCTGGGTTCCTCGGTCTGTGGTTTCCCAGCTAATCGGGCTGGTGGCAGGTAGTGCTCTGATCCTTCCTGGGCTGCGGCGGGCTGAAGCTCAATCGGGTGGCTTTTCAACGGGGCCGGGCAGCGAGTCGGGAAGCAAAGAGAGAGAGAGAGGGTGGAGCAAACAGGGCGCGGCCGGTGCTTCGAAGCCGGGCAGCGTTCGGACCTAAGAAGAGGGAGGGAAGTGTCCCAGAGGGTCCGCTCCATGACGGGAAAATAATAAAAGAAAAAGAATCAATATTTAATGCGCAAGAAACCGTGGAAAGCAGCGCTAACAACAGCGGGGAAGAAGGCAAAGCGCGGGAGGCATCATTTTGTTAAATCGGGGAAGAAAGCAAAGCGCGGGAGGTGCCATTTTAGATTTGCAAGATGCCGAAGACTGGCTGTATCACTGCTTTTGATAATACATTAGAGGACTGGACCACGTATGTGGAAAGAGTCGAGGTATATTTCGAGGCAAACGAAATAGCGGAGGGGAAAAAGGCATCAATATTGCTAAACTTAATGGGCACTAGAACGTACGGCCTATTGCGGGACCTGATTACTCCAGCCAAACCGAAGGCGAAGAGTTTTAACGAAATTGTTGCTGTTCTACAGGAACACTTAAACCCTGCACCGCTGTTGATAGCAGAAAGATTTAAATTCCACAGGAGAACTCAGCACAAAGATGAGAGCAATGCTGAGTATCTTACGGAACTACGCAAGCTATCAAAGCACTGCCAGCTCGGAGCAGGACTGACAGATACCCTACGGGAGAAATTTGTCTGTGGACTCCTGAGTGAAGGAACACAGAAGAAGTTACTCTCAGAAAAAGAGCTGACGCTAGATAAGGCTTTCAGCGTGGCAGTATCGTATGAAGCAGCAGCCAGGGGAGCTGCAGAAATTCAACAAAAACCACAGAAATACGGCACCCACGAAATGACATGGGGATTTGCAAAATGTTATCGCTGCGGCAGAACTAACCATGACCAGAAGGACTGCTGGTCCAAAGACAAAATATGCAGACAATGCAGGAAGATTGGACACATTGCACGAGTTTGCAGGTCTGGGAAGAAGACCAGCGACAACAAAAAGGCTACTAAGGAACCGTACAAGAAAGTACAAAAGATGACGGTCAGTAGTTCCGAAGACCAGATGAGCGATAGTGAATCCGGAAACAGGAGACTAAGCTGTCTCAAACTTCACAATGTAATCGCAAAAGAGGATCACCGAACCATTTGGGTCACCCTCACGATAGCAGGGTCCCAAGTTAAAATGGAATTGGATACAGGATCAGCGCTAACCGTCATGAATCGACGAGACTACGAGTGGCTATTTTCACACATACCCTTGAGAGAGACATCCATCGTCTTGACGACGTATACGGGGCAAAAAGTATACCCCAGAGGAAAAATAAGGGTGCCTGTCGAATACAATGGCAAGAAAATACGGAAATTGTATCTCTACATACTGCCAAATGGTGGACCACCGTTATTGGGACGGGAATGGATCAGGAAGATAAATTTAGATTGGCATTCCATTCATGCAATGATGGTGGACGGTAAAAAAAATGAAGACGTCACTCCTGGACGATTGTCAACAATCTTAGCTAACGCCAAAGAGGTATTTCAACAAGAACTGGGCACGCTTAAAGGCGTAACTGCCTCAATAAAAATAGAAGAGAATGCAGTTCCCAAGTTTTTCAAAGCAAGACCGGTACCATATGCAATTCGCCCAGCCGTTGAGGCAGAGCTGGAGAATCTGGAGAAGGCGGGCGTGTTGTCTAAGGTCGACTGGAGCGAGTGGGCGACACCCATCGTTCCTGTCATGAAGAAAACGTTAAGCAATAAGTCCGGAGAGCCAAGGAAGATTCGCATCTGTGGGGATTTCAAGGTGACGGTGAACCCTGTCCTTCACACAGTACAATATCCTCTTCCAAGGATAGAAGACATTTTCGCCTCACTGTCTGGAGGGAAGCGTTTTACAAAAATTGACCTAACACAAGCATATTTGCAGATGGAGGTTGAAGAGTCCTCTAGGAAGTATCTCACGATAAACACTCACAAAGGTCTTTACCAGTATCATCGATTGGTATTCGGAGTAGCATCGGCTCCGGCGATATGGCAAAGAGCAATGGAACAAGTCCTGCAAGGGATTCCGGGGACTTAGTGTTACTTGGACGACATCCTTGTAACAGGTGAAGATGACAGTGAACACCTTAACAACCTAGAACAGGTGCTCACTAGACTACGGGAACATGGGCTGCAAGCCAACCGCCCCAAGTGCGAATTTTTTAAGTAACAGATATCGTATTGTGGCCACGTGATTGATGAAGAGGGGTTACATAAGTCCCCTGACAAAATTGAAGCGGTTGTTAAGGCCCCAGCGCCTGAAAATGTGTCGCAACTGAGGTCATTCCTCGGATTGGTGAATTACTATCATAAGTTTTTGCCGAATTTGTCGACAATTCTGCACCCACTGAACGCCCTGCTACGAATGGGGGTAGCATGGAAATGGAATGATGATTGTAAGCGTGCTTTTCAGAAGAGTAAGGACTTAATCACTTCAAGGGAAGTATTGGCTCACTGCAACCCAGCACTGCCAATCAGGCTGGCGTGTGATGCATCTCCCTACGGCATTGGGGTGGTACTGTCACATAAATTCCTTGATGGTTTAGAGAGGCCGATAGCTTTTGCGTCATGCTCGTTAACTTCTGTTGAGCGTAACTACGCCCAGATTGACAGAGAGGCCCTCAGCCTAGTGTGGGGGGTGAAGAAGTTCAATCACTATCTGCACGGTCAAAAATTTACTCTACGAACCGATCATCAACCTCTTGTCTCCATTTCGGACCAGCGGGAGCAGCGAGTCGGAGCCCGGTATAAAAACCGGAGAGAGGCGAGGCCCGAGACCAGTTCGGACCAGCGGGAGCAGCGAGTCGGAGCCCGGTATAAAAACCGGAGAGAGGCGAGGCCCGAGACCAGTTCGGACCAGCGGGAGCAGCGAGTCGGAGCCTGGTATAAAAACCGGAGAGAGGCGAGGCCCAAGACCAGTTCGGACCAGCGGGAGCAGCGAGTCGGAGCCCGGTATAAAAACCGGAGAGAGGCGAGGCCCGAGACCAGTCGGGACCAGCAGGAGCAGCGAGTCGGAGCCCGGTATAAAAACCGGAGAGAGGCGAGGCCCGAGACCAGTTCGGACCAGTGGGAGCAGCGAGTCGGAGCCCGGTATAAAAACTGGAGAGAGGCGAGGCCCGAGACCAGTTCGGACCAGCGGGAGCAGCGAGTCGGAGCCCGGTATAAAAACCGGAGAGAGGCGAGGCCCGAGACCAGTCGGGACCAGCGGGAGCAGCGAGTCAGAGCCCGGTATAAAAACCGGAGAGAGGCGAGGCCCGAGACCAGTTCGGACCAGCGGGAGCAGCGAGTCAGAGCCCGGTATAAAAACCGGAGAGAGGCGAGGCCCGAGACCAGTTCGGACCAGCGGGAGCAGCGAGTCGGAGCCCGGTATAAAAACCGGAGAGAGGCGAGGCTTACCAACTCAGCAGCGGGGAGAGAGGTAAAAAGTAATCAGTGTGTGACGTCACCAGGGAGCAGGTAAGTGATTGGTTGGTGAGTATTTCTCTTTTTTAAACTTTAACTCTGTAGTTTATAGTTACTAGGGTCTTTTCTGGTGTAGCAGGGACTGTTGGTAGACTATACAAGCGCCTTAGAGATATTTTTAATTGGTGATAGTAAATTAATTTAAATTAAGTAAAGGGAAGGTCATGCCAGGTGAGCCCAGCCCCGTGTTATGCTCCTCTTGCTCTATGTGGGAATTCAGGGACACTGCCGGTGCCCCTGATGACCATGTGTGCCAGAGTGCATCCATCTGCAGCTACTAGCAGACCGCCTTGAGGCGCTGGAGCTGCGGGTGGATGGGTTGTTGAACATTCACGATGCTGAGAGGTTCATGGATAACACGTTTAGTGAGTTGGTCACACCGCAGGGAAGGGCTGCACAGGAAGATAGGAAATGGGTGACCACCAGGCGGAGCAATAGAAGCAGGCAGGTAGTGCAGGAGACCCCTGTGACCATTCCCCTCTCAAACAGGTATACTGCTTTGGATACTGTTGAGGGGGATGACTCACCAGGGGAAGGCAGCAGCAGCCAACATCCTGGCACTGGGAGTGCTCCTGCTGCCCAGGAAGGGGGGAAAAAGAGTGGGAGAGCAATAGTGGTAGGGGATTCTATAGTAAGGGGAACAGATAGGCGTTTCTGTGGCCGTAGACGTGAATCCAGGATGGTTTGTTGCCTCCCTGGTGCCAGGGTCAAGGATATCACTGAGCGGCTGCAGGGCATTCTGGAGGGGGAGGGTGAACAGCCAGAGGTCGTGGCCCACATTGGTACCAACGACATAGGTAAAAAGAGGGATGAGGTCCTGCAGCAAGAATTTAGGGAGCTAGGTGAAGGATTAAAGAGCAGGACCTCAAAGGTTGTAATCTCTGGATTACTCCCGGTGCCACGTGCTAGTGGGTATCGGAATAGGAAGATAGAACAGATGAATGCGTGGCTAAGGATGGTGCAGGGGGGAGGGCTTTAGTTTCCTGGATCACTGGGTCTGCTTCTGGGAAAGGTGGGACTTGTTCAAGTCGGACGGTTTACACCTGAACCAGAGGGGAACCAATATCCTTACGGGGAGGTTTGCTAGCACTGCTGGGGGGGGTTTAAACTAACTTGGCAGGGGGATGGGGTACAGAGTGGAGCTATAGTAGGGGGTGATTTACAGCCAAATACAGAGGAAAAAACAAGTCAGCTGGGAAGGCAGAGCAAATATGTGAAGGCAAAAGGGAATGTGGCAGGGCTGGAAGGCATTAATTTTAATGCAAGGAGTCTTGCAAATAAGGTGGATGAACTGAAAGTGTTGTTGAACACATGGGAGTACGATATTGTTGCTATCACGGAGACATGGTTGAGGGAGGGTCAGGACTGACAGCTCAATATTCCGGGGTATAGAATCTTCAGGCGAGACAGAGGGGGGTGTAAAAGGGGAGGGGGTGTTGCAATATTAATTAAGGAGTCAATTACTGCTGTAAGGAGGGATGATATATTAGCGGGTTCCTCTAATGAGGCCATATGGGTAGAACTTAAAAACAAAAAGGGGGCAAGCACTTTGCTGGGAGTGTACTATAGGCCCCCAAACAGTCAGGGGGAGATAGAGGAACAGATATGTAGGCAAACCTCAGAAAAGTGCGAAAATAATAGGGTAATAATAGTGGGGGATTTCAACTTCCCCAATATTAATTGGGATAGTCAGAGTGTGAAAGGCTTAGAGGGTGCAGAATTCTTAAAGTGCATCCAGGAGAGCTTTTTGAGCCAACATGTAGAAAGTCCTACAAGAGAGGGGGCGGTACTGGACCTAATTCTGGGGAATGTAGCCGGGCAAGTGGTGGAAGTATCAGTAGGAGAGCATTTTGGCGACAGTGACCATAATTCGGTGAGATTTAAGGTGGTCATGGAAAAAGACAAAGACGGCCCGGAAATAAGGGTTCTAAATTGGGGGAAGGCCGATTTTAATATGATAAGGCAGGATCTGGCCAAAGTGGACTGGGAGCAGCTACTTATAGGAAAATCCACATCAAAACAGTGGGAGACTTTCAGAAGGGAAATAGAGAGAGTACAACGCCAACATGTTCCTGTAAAGATCAAGGGTGGGACCCACAAGCAAAGGGAACCTTGGATGACAAGGGATATACAAAAATGCATTAGAAATAAGAGGGGGGCTTTTGGCAGTTACAAAAGACTAAAGACGGAAGAAGCCCTAGAGGAGTATAAAAAGTGCAGGGGCATACTTAAAAAAGAAATTAGGAGGGCGAGGAGGGGCCATGAAATAACACTGGCGAGCAAAATAAAGGAAAATCCTAAGATGTTTTATAAGTATATTAAGGGCAAGAGGATAACCAGGGAAAGGGTAGGGCCCATTAGGGACCAAAGTGGCAATCTGTGTGTAGAGCCAGATGATGTAGGTGGAGTTTTAAATGAATTTTTTGCATCTGTGTTCACTATGGAGAAAGACGATGCAGACATAAAAATCGGGCAAGGGGACTGTGACATACTTGAACATATTAGCATCGAGAGGGAGGAGGTGCTAGCGGTTTTAGCAGGCCAAAAAGTGGATAAACCCCCAGGCCCGGACGAGATGTATCCCAGGCTGCTGTGGGAGGCAAAGGAGGAGATTGCAGGGGCTCTGACACAAATTTTCAGAACCTCTCTGGCCACAGGGGATGTACCAGAAGACTGGAGAACAGCTAATGTAGTACCACTATTCAAGAAGGGTAGCAGGGATAAACCAGGGAATTACAGGCCAGTGAGCCTAACATCTGTGGTAGGGAAATTATTGGAAAAAATTCTGAGGGACAAAATTAGTCTCCACTTGGAGAGGCAAGGATTAATCGGGGATAGTCAGCATGGCTTTGTCAAGGGTAAATCATGTCTGACAAATCTGATTGAATTTTTCGAGGGGGTGACTAGGGGGGTGGATGAGGGAAATGCTGTGGATGTGGTTTACATGGACTTCAGTAAAGCTTTTGACAAAGTCCCGCATAGGAGACTGGTCAAGAAGGTAAGAGCCCATGGGATCCAGGGTGCCTTGGCGCGTTGGATCCTAAACTGGCTGAGTGGCAGGAGGCAGAGGGTGATGGTCGAAGGTTGCTTTTGTGACTGGAAGCCTGTGTCCAGTGGGGTACCTCAGGGATTGGTGCTGGGTCCCTTGTTGTTTGTGATCTACATAAATGATTTGGATGAGAATGTAAAAGGTATGATCAGTAAGTTCGCAGATGACACGAAAATTGGTGGGGTGGTAAATTGCGAGGAGGAAAGCCTCAGGCTACAGGACGATATAAACGGGTTGGTCAGATGGGCGGAAAAGTGGCAAATGGAATTTAACCCTGAAAAGTGCGAGGTGATGCATTTTGGACGGACAAATAAGGCAAGGGAATACACAATGAGTGGTAAGACCCTAGGAAGTACAGAGGGTCAGAGGGACCTTGGTGTACATGTACATAGATCCCTGAAGGCAGCGGAACAGGTAGATAAGGTGGTTAAAAAGGCATATGGGATACTTGCCTTCATTAGCCGAGGCATAGAATATAAGAGCAGGGAGGTTATGATGGAGCTGTACAAAACGCTGGTGAGGCCACAGCTGGAGTGCTGTGTGCAGTTCTGGTCGCCTCACTATAGGAAGGATGTGATTGCTTTGGAGAGGGTGCAGAGAAGATTCACCAGGATGTTACCTGTGATGGAGCGCCTCAGACTAAACAGGCTGGGGTTGTTTTCACAGAAACACAGAATCACAGAAACCCCACAGTGCAGATAGAGGCCATTTCGGCCCATTGAGCCTGCACCGACACATATCCCACCCGATCCCCATAACCCCTACACCAACACGTAACCCCACGTATTTAATCCCCCTAACACTAAGGGTCAATTTATCATAGCCAATCAACCTAACCCGCACATCTTTGGACTGTGGGAGGAAACCGGAGCACCCGGAGGAAACCCACGCAAACACGGGGAGAATGTGCAAACTCCACACAGTCACCCGAGGCCGGATTCGAACCCGGGTCCCTGGCGCTGTGAGGCAACAGTGCTAACCACTATGCCACCGTGCTGCCCGCTTTTCCTTGGAGCAAAGAAGGCTGAGGGGGGACCTGATTGAGGTGTACAAAATGATGAGGGGCATAGATAGGGTAGATAAAGAGGAACCTTTCCCCTTAGTAGGGGGGTCAATAACAAGGGGGCATAGATTCAGGGTAAGGGGCAGGAGATTTCGAGGGGATTTGAGGAGGAACTTTTTCACCCAGAGGGTGGTTGGAATGTGGAACTCAATGGCTAAAAGGGTGGTAGAGGCAGGAACCCTCACAACATTTAAGAAGCATTTGGATGAGCACTTGAAATGCCATTGCATACAAGGCTATGGACCAAATGCTGGAAAATGGGATTAGACTGGACAGGGATGGATGGGCGGCGCAGACACGATGGGCCGAAGGGCCTCTTTCTGTGCTGTAAAACTCTATGACTCTATGACTCTATTTTCAACCCTCAGAAGGGCGTACCGATAATGATGGCACAACGGCTGCAGAGATGGTCCCTTTTCCTAGGGGCACACCAATATGACATCGAGTACAAAGGAACTAAACAGCATGGAAATGCTGATGGATTGTCACACCTACCGTTGCCGACGGTGGAAGAAGAAGACCTTACAGTGGATCCAATGGAGTTATTCCACTCGACCATAGTCGAATGTCTCCCTGTGATGAATGCAAACATAGAAAAGGAAACACGGAATGACCCGACACTATCACGGGTCTATGATTTAACGGTGAAGGGATGGCCAGCACATGGCGAACCACTGCTGCCAGCATTCTCGCTGAGAAGAGAACAGCGGTCAGTGTGCAGAGGAACCTTGATGTGTGGATCCAGAGTAGTAATTCCACCTAAGTTGACAGATAGAGTGCTCAATGAGCTTCATGAGGGTCATCTGGGTGGGGTAAAAATGAAGAACTTAGCCAGAGCGTTTGTGTGGTGGCCGGGAATCGATAGAGAAATCGAAGAGATGACCAAGAGCTGTGCAGGATGCCAGAAGGTCCAAAACGCCCCACCACAAGTTCCTCTGCATCCATGGGAGTGGCCCTCATCTCCATGGCAAAGGGTGCATATTGATTTTGCTGGTCCCTTCATGGACTCGATGTTTTTAATTGCGGTGGATGCACATTCAAAGTGGCCAGAGGTAATAAAAATGTCCTCAACCACCACGGAAAAAACTATCACAGTTTTGCGAACCATATTCGCCAGGAATGGGCTGCCTGAACAGATTTGCTCTGACAATGGACCATAGTTTGTGTCTGAAGAGTTCCGGAGGTTCTTAAAGAACAATGGTGTTAAGCATTACACATCTGCCCCATATCATCCAGCCACGAATGGGTTGGCCGAGAGGTTTGTCCAAACATTCAAGAAGGCTATCAAGGCAATGTGTAATGAAGATATACCCCTACAACACAAGGTGGACAACTTCTTAATAACAACAGAAAATGCTGGAAAAACTCAGCAGGTCAGGCAACATCCGTGGAGAGAAATTTGAGTTGACGTTTCGGGTTTGACCCTTCTTCAAAACTGGAGAGAAAAGGAACTAGATCGAAGGCAGGGCTGCGATCGGACAAAAGAATGAAAGAACCAAAAGAAGTAAAAGAGATTAGAAGCTAGACGAGATGGTAATATGCTGGGATTAGGTGTAAAGTGTACTGGCAGGGCAAAAGATAGCTGCCAGGTGAAGGCCCGCAACACATGCGGTTACCAACCAAACCCCAGCCATGATGTTCTTCAATCGAAGACTACGATGCCGCTTGGATTTGGTTAAGCCAAACGTCCGAAGAGATGTGGAGAACAGGCAGTTTCAGAATATGAATGAAAGGCCGACCAGGAGTTTTAAGATAGGTCAACCAGTTTTGGCCCGGGACTACCGCACTGAGAAATGGCAGCCAAGATCGATTTGTACACGGCAAGGACCTCTCATGTATACCGTGGACGTTGGAGAGAGCATTGTAAGACGCCATGCTGACCAGATTCTAGAGTCACTGGAAAACGTCAACTCCACACCACGATCTGATACACCTGGCAATGAAATCGACGTACCAATTGCAGCTACCGCAGAATCGGTGATATTGGAAGCAGATGAACCAAACAACGACATTGATCTCGACTCAACATTGCCAGAAGAACCTGATACCCCAAAGAGGCGTTATCCAGACAGAATCAGGAAGCCTCCTCAAAGACTGAACTTATAATTGCTTAAACTTAACCAATGTATCTAGCAACCGTAATTGTGATTGTAATTAGTTATCATTTAGTTGTGAAATGAATATTATGCACTGTTTTTCTGAAAGGGGAGGAATTGTTGTGTATGTACCTTTAAGAGAATAACTGGTCTCAGACTGCAGTACCGCAGTGACCACCCCTGTATAAAAGGCGCTAGAGAGCCTCTGTTTGTTAGTTTCACTATTGACTTCCACCAGTAAAGACTTGTTTGTTTTCACTCCTGCTGGTCTGTGTCTCAATCATTGACGGACTTAACAACCACCACCTCTCTAAACCCCTCCACTGCCTCTGATTTGCCAAGCTGCTTGTCTGACAGGATGAGCAGAAATTTCCTCTAATTGTTTGTGGGACCTTGCTGTACTCAAATTGGCTGCTGCATTTCCTACATTACAACAGTGACTATAAAGGACTTTGTTTGTGGTGAAGCACTTTGGGACATCCTGAAGTAGGAAAAGGCACTATATGAATGCAAGTCCTTTCTTTATTATATGTGTCTACTGTTGTATCCGTGTGTTAATGGAGACACGGAATGCAGGAATTGGTTTAACAGGTGTTTACTGAACAAAGTCTGGAGGTGAACTAAAAGATACAAGACGCTATACAGGCTTATATACCCGAGTGGTCACTACCGGTATTACAGTACACAGGGGCTCTTAAAGGTACATACACTACAATTCCTCCCCTTTTAGATAATTAGTACATAACATTTTAAGTAATTATTAATTAACATGTTTACAAGAACAATAATCTACACATTTGCTGCAGTTAATCAATTATAAGTCAGTCTCTCTGGAGGCTTCCTGGCCGGTCCGGATAACGCCTCGGAGGTGTAGTAGTTTTCGGTGGTGTAGTAGGTTCTTTTGGCAAGGTTGATTCGGCTTGAATGCCAGTGTCGGGTTCATCTGGTTCCAGTATCACCGGATCAGAGGTAGATACTATGGGTATCTCTGCTTCATCATTAGGCGTATAGAGTTGTGGTGTAGGTTGTCCCTTTTCGGATGACTCTATGATCTGGTCAGCATGGCGCCTTATTATGCTTTCTCCAATGTCCACGGTATACATCAGCGGTCCTAGTCGTGTGCAAATAGTTCCAGGCTGCCATTTCTCGGTACGGTAGTCCCAGGCCAAAACTTGTTGACCTATCTGGAAGGTTCTAGTTGGCCTTTCATTCATGCCTTGAAATTGCCGGTTCTCTACGTCCCTTCTGATGTTTGGCTTGATCAAATCCAGCCGGCATCTTAGTCTTCTATTGAAAAACACCATGGCGGGAGTTTGGTTTGTAACCACATGTGTTGCATTCTTGTACGCAAACAAAAAGTTATCTACCTTATGTTGTAGATTTATGTCTTCATTACCCATGGCCTTTATGGCCTTCTTGAAGGTCTGGACAAACCTTTCAGCTAACCCATTGGTGGCGGGATGGTATGGGGCGGACGTGTAGTGCTTAACCCCATTGTTTTTTAAGAACTTCCTGAATTCTTCGGACACAAATTGCGGTCCATTATCAGAACAGATCTGTTCAGGCAGCCCATTCCTGGCAAATATGGTCCTTAATACTGTGATGGTTTTTTCCGTGGTGGTGGAGGACATCTTTATTACCTCCGGCCACTTGGAGTGTGCATCAACCGCGATTAAGAACGTTGAGTCCATAAATGGACCAGCAAAGTCGATATGTACCCTTTGCCATGGAGATGAGGGCCACTCCCATGGATGTAGAGGGGCTTGTGGTGGGGCGTTTTGGACCTTCTGGCATCCTAGACAGCTCTTGGTCATTTCTTCGATGTCTCCATCGATACCTGGCCACCACACAAACGTTCTGGCTAGGTTCTTCATTTTCACTCCACCCAGATGCCCCTCGTGAAGCTCCTTTAGCACTTTATCCTGGAGTTTGGGTGGAATCACCACTCTGGATCCACACATCAAGGTTCCTCGGCACACTGACAGCTGTTCTCTTCTTTGCAAGAATGCTGGCAACAGTGGTTCGCCATGTGCTGGACATCCCTTCACCGTTAAATCATAGACTCATGAGAGAGTCGGGTCATTTCTCGTTTCCTTTTCAATGGTAGAATTTGTTACTGGTAGACATTCTACTGTGGTTGAGTGGAACATCTCCACTGCGTCCACTGTAGCTGCCTCCTCTACCGTTGGCAATGGTAGGCGCGATAAACCGTCAGCATTCCCATGCTGTTTTGATCCTTTGTATTCTATGTCATATTGGTGTGCCCCTAGGAAAAGGGACCACCTCTGTAGCCTTTGCGCTGTCATAATGGGAACGCCCTTTTTAGGGTTGAATATGGAGACGAGGGGTTGATGGTCAGTCAACAAGGTAAATTTTTGTCCGTGTAGGTAATGGTTGAATTTCTTCACTCCCCACACCAGGCTGAGTGCTTCCCTGTCGATCTGGGCATAGTTACGCTCAGCTGAGTTCAATGAGCGTGACGCAAAAGCTATCGGCCGCTCTGAGCCATCAGGGAATCTATGCGATAATACCGCTCCGACGCCGTAAGGGGATGCATCGCACGCCAGTCTGATTGGCAGTGATGGGTTGTAATGAGCCAACACGTCCTTGGACGTGATCAAGCCTTTGCATTTATGGAAGGCACGTTTACAGTCTTTGCTCCATTTCCAAATTACTCCCGTTTGTAGCAGTGTGTTAAGAGGGTGCAGAACAGTTGACAAGTTCAGTAAAAATTTATGATAGTAATTTATCAATCCCAGGAACGACCTTAATTGTGAGACATTTTCAGGTGCTGGGGCTTTTATGACCGCTTCAATTTTTTCAGGTGACTTATGCAACCCTTCTTCGTTAATTATATGGCCACAACATGATATTTGTTTCTGGAAAAATTTGCACTTGCGGCGATTTGCTCGTAGGCCCCGTTCTCTCAGCCTAGTGAGCACCTGCTCCAAATTGGCAAAGTGCTCATTGTCATTTTCTCCTGTTACAAGCATGTCGTCTAGGTTGCATTGAGTCCCCTGAATCCCTTGCAGGACTTGCTCCATAGCACTTTGCCAGATAGCTGGAGCGGATGTTACTCCGAAAACCAGTCGATTGTACTGGTACAGGCCTTTGTGTGTGTTTATCGTGAGATACTTTTTAGAGGCCTCCTCAACCTCCATCTGTAGATATGCCTGTGCTAAGTCAATTTTGGTGAAACGTTTCCCTCCGGATAGTGAGGCGAAAATATCTTCTATCCTCGGAAGAGGATACTGTACCGTGTGAAGGACCGGGTTTACAGTCACCTTGAAGTCCCCACAGATGCGAATTTTTCTCTGTTCTTCAGATTTATCATTATTCAACGTTTTCTTCATGACCGGGACGATGGATGTTGCCCACTCGCTCCAATCTACCTTGGATAACACACCTGCCTTTTCCAAATTGTCCAGCTCTGCCTCGACTGCTGGACAAATTGCGTATGGCACCGGCCTTGCCTTAAAAAACTTGGGAATTGCCGCATCTTCTACTTTTATTGAGGCGGTGACGCTTTTCAAGGTTCCTAGTTCCTGTTGAAACATTTCTTTGGCGTTGGCCAAGATGTCTTTTAATTGTTCAGGTATGACGTCATCATCATTTTTTTTCTTACTGGTCACCGTCAGTGCCTGAATGGAGTGCCAGTCTAAACGTATCTTCCTGATCCATTCACGTCCCAACAGCGGTGAACCACCATCTTGCAGAACGTATAAATACAACTTCTGTATTTCCTTGCCGTTATATACAACAGGCACCCTTATTTTCCCTCTGGGGTATACTTTCTGCCCCGTGTATGTCTTCAAAGTAATGGATGTGTCTTTCAAAGGTATATGCGGAAATAGCCGCTCGTAATCCCGTCGACTTATGACGGTCAGAGCTGATCCTGTATCTAGCTCCATTTTAACTGGGGACCCCGCTATCGTGAGGGTAACCCAAATGGTCTGGTAATCTTCTTTGGCAATTACATTATGTAATTTGAGACAGCTTAGTCTCTTGTTTCCGGAGTCGCTATCGCTCTTCTGGTCTTCGGAGCTACTGTCCATCATCATTTGTACCTTTCTGTACTTTTCCTTATTGATTTTTTTTCTGTCAGTGGATTTTTTGTTTCCAGATCGGCATACACGTGCAATGTGTCCCATCTTTCCGCATTGCCTGCATGCTTTGTCCTTGAACCAGCAGTCCCTCTGGTCATGGGTGGATCTGCCGCAGCGATAACATCTCTCGAAACCCCGGGTCATTTCATGGGTGCCGAAGTCCTGTGGCTTTTGCTGTATCTCTGCAGCTCCTCTTGCTGCTGCTTCGTATGATACAGCCACACTGAAAGCCTTGTCCAGTGTCAAATCTTTCTCAGAAAGTAGCCTTTTCTGTGTTCCTTCACTTAGGAGACCGCAGACGAATTTGTCTCGTCGAGAATCTGCCAGTCCTGCCCCGAATTGGCAGTGCTTTGACAGCTTTCTTAATTCGGTGAGGTAATCAGCGTTACTTTCATTCTTGTGCTGATTCCTCCTGAAGAATTTGAATCATTCCGCTATCAGCAGCGGTGTTGGCTTTAAGTGCTCCTGTAGGGTATCAACAATTTCCTTAAAATTCTTGTCCATCGGTTTGGCTTGAGTGATTAAGTTTCGTAACAGCCCGTATATCCTTGCGCCCATCAGATTTAGAAGTACCGATGCCTTTTTATCATCCTCTACTTCATTCGCTGTGCAATATACCTCCACTCTTTCCACATATGTGGTCCAATCCTCTATATCACTATCGAAAGCAGTAATATTGCCAGTCTTAGGCATCCTGAAAATCAAAAATGGCGCCTCCTGCGCTTTCCTTTCTTCCCTGCCGAGAAAAAATGGCGCCTCCCGCGCTTTCCCGCCGCTGCCGCTGCTGACAATGCTGTTCTCCGTGGTTTTTATTTACACAGATATTTTTAATAGTTGGAGACTCGTTCCCGCCGGACTCTCTGGGACTTTTCCCTCCCTCTGCTTGGTCCGAACGCCGACCTGCTTTGCAGCGCCGGCCGTCTCCCGAGTGCTCCACCCTCCGTCTATGTTTGCCTCCGCCTTCTGACTCGCTGCTCGGCCCCGCTGCAGAGCCACCCGATCGAGCCCCAGCCCGCCGCCCAGGAAGGATTAGTGCAGTACCTGCCACCAGCCCGACTAGCTGGTGAACTCACAGTTTTTTTTTTCTTCGACCTTCGTCTGAGGAATCGATGTCCTTGAGGTGCTGCCGAATTGCAGGTAAGTCCGTTTCCAATTCGTCGCCACTGTTGTATCCGTGTGTTAATGGAGACACGGAATGCAGGAGTTGGTTTAACAGGTGTTTACTGAACAAAGTCTGGAGGTGAACTAAAAGATACAAGACGCTATACAGGCTTATATACCCGAGTGGTCACTACCGGTATTACAGTACACAGGGGCTCTTAAAGGTACATACACTACATCTACCACCAGGCTCGGGCACTGGAAAATGGCGAGGTGGTGCCAATGAATGCCTTCCCTTGTTTTATTGGAAAATGAGCAGGAGTTGGGTGGAAAGTCGAAACCCATTTGTCCAGCGTTTGATGAAATTTTCACATACGGTCAACAGAATGATATGAAGCTGGTTTTCACTTACCCGTCTGCAATTGAGTGAAATCCCTGAAATAAAATGAACAGGAAACTGGGGTCAGATAGAACGCGCGGAATGTGAACTGGAGAATGCGATTTGGTGGGGTTCTAGAAAAAATAAAGTAAAGGACAGATCATGCATGACTAAGTTAATTGGACTTTTTTCTGAGGGAATAATAGAGTTGTTTATATAAATTTTCAGAAGGCATTTGATTTTTAATAATTGGGAGGGGGGAACCTCAGGTGCCCCATGGATGCCCAAGACCTGCCTGATACAATTTTCAGGCGAGCCTGTAAATGGATGAGCAACACGCCTTCTTGTTTCTGGTGAGAGGCTGCTTATATATGGTGGGAGGAACCTGCTTGCAATTTTCAGGTACAAATGGGCAGAGTGTGCGCCGTGCACACTCAGTCCATCTATTCCAGGCGATGAGTGGCCTAACCGGTGGAACATGCCTAAAATTTTTGTCATTCCCTGGTTCCACAAAAATACTGCGGGCCCATGCTTGACCTTGCTCCCCCTTCCGACTGGTTCTGATAAGGAGCCAGCAGGTTTCCTGCCCTCCCACAGCTGGGAAGCTGCAGCGGATTGCCTATAGCTCACCCGTTACACTTAAATGAGCCCTGAACTTGAAAATGGTTGTTCGGGCCACCCGACACCAGCTGTGGGTGGATGACATGCCCACTCCGCCAACTTCACGCCCGACTTCATGATTCACCCTCCCTTCCCCTGTTGGGGAAACACTGTGTGTATGTAGATAAACCTGTATAATCCCCTTTTAACTGCTGTATTCCCCTCCCCCCACAAGACAGTTGCAAGCTGAGAGGAATAAGGCATGTTCAGACTTGCCTGCTGCTGAGAGAAGGAAAACCAATCAGGTTCCAGCAGGTGACCAATCCGTGAGTCATCACAGGCTCGCGGGCTTTACGAATTCAGTACTGTATTGTGAGAGTTGGAGTAAAGACCTATTTCTTGTAGCTCGCTGTGTTGCCTATTTCCTTACGCGGGAGACTGTAGTCTCCCACGTTGGTGACCCTGAATGTCGGCGGCCGAAGCCCCTGACTCACATAGCCCTACAGAGGCCAGCAACGACCCGATGGCAACCAGCAGCAGCCCGATGTCGGCCGGCGCCGCGTCCTTGAAGCTCCCCACCTTCTGGGAACACCAAGCACCAGCTTGGTTCGTGCACACGGAGGCCCAATTCACCCTTCCCAGGGTTCAAGACGATGAAGAAAGGTACCTCCACGTAGTCTCAGCACTAGCAAGCTCCACCGCCGCCGAAGTTCTCGACCTGCTGGGGAACCCACCACAGACCGGCAAGTACTCAACCATTAAGGGCCGCTTGCTGCAGGCTTACGGCCTGTCCGGGGAGGAGAGGGCCCGTAGGCTTCTTTCACTACCAGGCCTCGGCGACTCTACCCCAACCCAGTTGATGAGCCGGATGCTTGCGCTCCTGGGCTCTGAACCGCAGTGCTTCTTGTTTCGGGCCCTTTTCCTCAGCCTGCTTCCTCAGCAGGTACAGACTGCCCTCGCAGGGTCCCCGATCACGGACTGCGTACAACTGGCAGCCGCCGCGGACAAAGTCTTCGCCGTCGCCCAACTCGGCTGTGCAGCCGCGAGGCCCCCCGACACCACCGAGCGCACGCCGCCACGCCAGGCCGCAGAACTATGCTACTACCACGTGCGTTTCGGCCACAAGGCCCAACGCTGCAGAGCACCTTGCTCTTTCGATCAAACCAAGATGGCCGCCCGGCCCAACGCGCCAGCCCCGCGCCGCCGTCTAGGCCCGCTCGACCGCACCCCTGCCGCCACGATGGCCATCGGCACCGCAGGTAAACTGCTGTAAATAACCGACTCCCTTTCAGGGCGCAGATTCCTTTGCGACACCGGAGCCCAATGCAGCATAATTCCTGCCTCCCAGTTCGACATCCAGGCAGGCTGCAGCGGCCCACCCCTCGTGGCAGCAAATGGCGCAGCCATCGCTACTTTTGGAAAGCGACAGGCCGAGGTTTGTTTCAACGGCCAGCGATTTACGTGGGATTTCGTGACGGCCTCGGTGGCACATCCCTTGCTGGGCGCCGATTTTCTTTGCGCGCACGGACTCCTGGTCGACGTCCGTGACAGGCACCTGATCGACGCAGCAACTTTCGCTTCACTGGCCTGCCAGCAGAGCAACAGCCCGGCCCTCGTCGGGTCCTGCTTTGCCCTGGCGGATGACAACTACGCCCGCCTACTCGCAGATTTCCCGAGGCTCACACAACCGACCTTCTCAGCCGTGGCAGCCAAGCATGGTGTCGAGCACCACATCGCCACTACGGGACCACCAGTGTTCGCCCGAGCCAGACGCCTGGACCCAGCCAAGATGGCGGTGGCCAAGGAAGAATTCGCCACGATGGAGAAACTGGGCATCATCCGCCGCTCAAACAGCCCCTGGTCGTCCCCCCTCCACATTGTGCCCAAGCCGGGCGCTGGCTGGCGCCCCTGCGGTGACTACAGACGGCTCAACGACGCCACCACGCCCGATAGATACCCCATTCCGCACATCCAAGACTTTTCGGCACACCTAGCAGGAATGTCCGTCTTTTCCAAGGTCGACCTGATTCGCGGCTACCATCAGGTCCCCGTCCACCACGCAGACGTCCAGAAGACGGTGGTCATCACCCCCTTCGGACTGTTCGAGTTCCTGCGCATGCCCTTCGGGCTCAAGAACGCCGCACAGGTCTTCCAACGGCTCGTGGATTCCGTCCTATGGGACCTGAGCTTCCTGTTCGTCTATCTGGACGATATCCTCGTGGCCAGCACCAGCAAGGCCGAGCACATCGCACATTTGCGCTCTCTTTTCCAGCGCCTCAGCCAACACGGGCTAATCGTCAACCCGGCCAAATGCCAGTTCGGAGCAGCCCAAATTGACTTTCTCGGCCACAGAATCTCGCCAAGGGGAGCCATTCCCCTACCTTCCAAGGTGCAGGCGGTGGCGGACTTTCCCCAGCCCACCTCGGTCAAGGTGCTGCAGGGATTTTTGGGGATGGTCAATTTCTATCACCGTTTCATGCCCAAGGCTGCCTCACTCATGCGCCCCCTCTACGAAGCCACCAGGGGCAAAACGGGCAAAGAGCAACTCACCTGGTCCAGCGAGATGGCGACAGCCTTCCACCAGACCAAAAGTGCCTTGGCCAACGCCACACTACTGGCCCACCCCATCCCGGGCGCCAAGACCGCCCTCACCACGGACGCCTCGGATTACGCCGTCGGCGCTGTCCAGCAACAGTGGGTCGAAGGCGCGTGGCAGCCACTGGCATTTTTCAGCCGACAGCTGCGCAAGAACGAGCAGGCCTACAGCACGTTCGACAGAGAGCTCCTGGCCCTGTTCCTGGCAATCCGGCACTTCTGTTTCCTTCTGGAAGGCCGGCCGTTCACCGCATTCGTGGACCACAAGCCGCTCACTTTCGCCATGGCCAAAGTAACCGAACCCTGGTCCGCGCGCCAACAGCGCCAACTCAACTTCATCTCGGAGTTCACCACGGACATCTGCCACGTCGCCGGCAAGGACAATTTGGTGGCCGACTGCCTCTCAAGACCCTCGCTCCACGCAGTGCACCTGGGCGTCGACTATGCCAGCATGGCGAGAGACCAGTCCGCCGACGCGGAGATCCAGGCCCTCAGGACGTCAACTACCAGCCTCACTCTGGCCGACATCCACTTCCACGCAGCCGGCACAACCGTCCTGTGCGACGTCTCAGTCCCCTCGCCTAGGCCGGTCGTCCCATCCGCCTGGCGCAAGCGAGTTTTCAACATCATCCACGGCCTCTCACATCCAGGGATGCATGCATCTCAGAAACTCATGTCCGCCAAGTTCGTCTGGCCTGGACTCCACAAGGATGTGAGAGACTGGACCAACACATGCATGGCGTGTCAGCGCGCTAAGTTCCAGCAGCACACCAAGGCGCCATTGGAGTGTTTCCCGGTGCCCGAGAGGCGTTTCGACCACATCCACGTCGATCTGGTAGGCCCCTTGCCGCTGTCGCACGGTTTCACACACCTGCTCACGATCATCGACCGCACCACCAGATGGCCCGAGGTGGTTCCCCTCGCCTCCACCACCACGACCGACGTCGCGTGAGCATTTGTCTCGACATGGGTGGCCCGGTTCGGCGTGCCGACCGACATATCCTCGGACAGGGGCCCCCAGTTCACCTCCCACTTGTGGAATGCCATCACCGCCGGCCTCGGCACCAAGTTGCACAGGACAACAGCCTACCACCCGCAGGCCAACGGGCTCTGCAAGCGCTTTCATCGTTCCTTGAAAGCCTCCCTCCGCGCCAGCCTGGCCGACACCAGCTGGATCGACAAACTACCCTGGGTCCTCCTGGGATTGCGCACTGCGCCCAAGGAGGACCTCCGCGCCTCCGCGGCCGAGATTGTCTACGGCCAACCGCTCAGAGTACCAGGCGACTTCCTTCCCCTGACAACGGAGCCGTGGTCGGCCCCCAGACAGCTTTCCCTGCACCAGGACGCGGCCCAGCAATTCCGTCCAGTGCCCACTTCGCAACACGGCCCGCAGCCGTCCTACGTGCCTCGGGACTTATGACATGCGGAGTTCGTCTTCGTGCGCTGGGACGCGCACAGAGGCCTGCTGCAGGCACCATACACTGGCCCCTTCCCAGTATTGGAGACAGGGGACAAAGCTTTTCTTATCGACGTCGGCGGGAAGCCGGACCTTATTTCAGTAGACCGCCTCAAGCCGGCGCACCTGGACCTCAGCTTCCCGGCTCGTCCGGCTCTTCCCCCACGGCGGGGCAGACCTCCCGCGTTGGCGGCGGCCCCACAAGAGGACCAAGACACGCCAGAACCTTACTTCCCGGCCGCCGCCCCACCTTCGCCGGCAGCCCGTCCAGCCAGCCCACCGGCAGACCAGCCGCCAGACCAGCCGACGAACCAACCGGCCGACCTCCCAGACAGCCCTCCTCACACGCCAGATGGCTACTACAGCCGCTATGGCCGTTTGGTCAAACCTCCGCAGAGACTGACTTTTACAGTTAACGAGGATTCTGGGGGGGCGTATGTGGCGTTGCCACATTGGGGAAACACTGTGTGTATGTAGATAAACCTGTATAATCCCCTTTTAACTGCTGTATTCCCCTCCCCCCGCCAGACAGTTGCAAGCTGAGAGGAATAAGGCATGTTCAGACTTGCCTGCTGCTGAGAGAAGGAAAACCAATCAGGTTCCAGCAGGTGACCAATGCGTGAGTCATCAGAGGCTCGCGGGCTTTACGAATTCAGTACTGTATTGTGAGAGTTGGAGTAAAGACCTATTTCTTGTAGCTCGCTGTGTTGCCTATTTCTTTACGCGGGAGACTGTAGTCTCCCACACCCTCACCTAGTGCAAATAAATATTACCAGCGGCATGCACTGCGTTAACACTAACCCTGGGTACAAAAATGTATCCAATGATCTGTAATAACATTAGTGCTATGAATGTACCCCATTATATTAAAAGGCTATTGTCCGTATAAAGACAGAACATTCATTTATGTAATGTTTTAAATTTCCTTGGGTAATCCCATAGTCTGTAGAAGTAGTCCATTAACTTTGTAGCAGTCTATTACCCATACAAACAGGCCATTACCTGTATGAACAAGATATCTTCATTAATTGGCAGGTTATTCAGATCAGTCAAAGATTTCTCAAACTCTTTCACTTTGTTCTGCAGCTTGAGGATTCTGGCATCAGTCGCTGCCGTTACACGGCTCTGCTCTCTGGTCAGCTGTTGAAGAACTGTCTTCTCTTCATCTTCAATCTGCTGCCTGCGAGCTTTGTACTTCTCCTGAATGCTACTTCTTGTCTTGTTCATCATCTCCTCAGAAGGAAAGTTTTAGTGATTAACACAATACCGATCCTGTCAGTCTGCACACACCACACTCTTTTCATCATACATATCCCATCACTGCCATTGTGTCATTTAATGGAGAGAAAGCACAGCAAATGAATGATTCATAGTCTGCAAGAGTGACTGATGTGGTTGGACATTGTCCCGTCACCTCGAGGACTCTCCAATCCAGCCAGACTGATGGGCATCGTTCCCTGCCCACTGTAAGAGCGCAACATGCAATGTAGTTTGGGGCAGCTTCAGCCCAGCTCCTCATGGGTGTGAGCCTACTGCATAGAACTACATTTAATTCAGTAATGTGTTTAGTAACCGCCTCTTTGACTAAAGTTTTGGTCACTTCTCCTAATATCTCCACATTCGGCTTGGGTCCATTTTTTTCTTGCACCTGTGTAAAGCATCTTGGGGCATTTTTCTATGTTTATGACACTATACAAATGCAAGTTGTTGCTGTTGCTGAATTTGGAGTACGACTGCCCCATTCCCGCCTGAAAACAGGGATGAAAATTGTCCCCATTAAAGGGCAATCAGAGGGGTAAAGATTGACCTGGGACAAGGCACAGCAGCTGAGACTGAGCATAACAGTAACAATTCTTTCAGTACAACATCAGCGAGACAGCAGTCAGAAGAAGCGGTGAAAAGCATAAAAGATGCAAATGAGCTTGAAAGTGAGGATGAGCACAAAATAAGTATTCTGAATGGCTACTTCCCCTAAGGGAAGACATAAGCAACATGCCCTCTCCAAACAAAGATATCCCAAGTAAAATCACTGACTTAGTTATAAATGAGACGAAAGTCCTAGACAGGCTAAATGGGCTCAAAACAAATAAATTCTCAGGGGAAGATGATATTTATCCCAGAATTGAGAGAGAGACTATGGAGGAGATCTGTGATGCACTGACAATCATTATGAAGGTCTCACTACAGCCTGAAGAGGTAACAGTAGATTGGAAACAGCCTAATGTGGTGTCCGTATTCAAAAAGGATGACAAAACTGGCACGGGAAACTATAGACCCATTAGACTTACTTCCATTGCATGTAAACTATTACTAGGAGTGTTGTGTATGTACCTTTAAGAGAAGAACTGATTCTATACTGCAGTACCGGCAGTGACCACCCCTGTATATAAAGCCATAGCAGGCTTCTGTATTTCAGTTTTAACTTACCCTCTGTTCAGTAAATACCTGTTATTATTGTTCTCCTGCAGTCCGTGTATTATTGCTACTCGGACACTACACTGGTGACGGGCAGGTTCGAACTCACCTGCAGTACTGCATCACCTCACGGGGATCTTTCCCTGAAGAGAAGTTTCTGGGAGGTCGAAGTCAGAGCAATGGGCGTCGACCGCGGGCAACCGCCCAGGAATCCATCAGAGTTCGGAGAATTGCAGGGGAGGCTGTGGAGAGCTGGGCTTGGCTCCCCAGTCGAGGTGTTCCAGCAAATCGTGCTGGTAGCAGGTAGCGCGCTGACCCTTCCGGACTGCGGCAGGCTCGGGCTCGATCGAGCGGCTCTGAAAAAGGAGCCATGCAGCGTCGTCGGGAGGAAAAGAGAGAGAGAGAGGGTGGAGCGCACAGGGCGCAGTCGGTGCTCAAGAACCGGGCAGCGTAGAGAAAATAAAATGAGGGGAAGGAAAAGTGAGACGCGCCGAAGCCGCGGGTCGCCGCCATTACCCTGTAGAACGCTAGGAGCAGCGTGGCAGCAAGGGGAAGAAGGAAAAGCGCGGGAGGCGCCATATTATTCCATTGGGGAAGAAGGAAAAGCGCGGGAGGCGCCATTTTAATCCATTGGGGAAGAAGAAAAAGCACGGGAGGCGCCATTTTAAACCACCCAAGATGCCGAAGAGTGGCAGTATCACTGCTTTCGACAACGAGGTAGCAGACTGGACCACGTATGTGGAAACAATTGAAGTGTTCTGCGAGACAAACGAGGTGGCCGACGGAAAGAAGGCGTCGGTATTATTAAATTTGATGGGCACGAGAACGTACGGCCTATTGCGGAATTTAATTACCCCAGCTAAACCAATGGAGAAAAGTTTTGAAGAGATTGTTAATACCTTACAGGAACACCTAAACCCTACACCGCTGCTGATAGCAGAAAGATTCAAGTTCCATAAAAGAAACCAGCACAAAGATGAGAGCAATGCTGACTATCTTACGGAACTACGCAAGTTATCGAAGCACTGCCAGTTCGGAGCAGGACTGGCAGACATCTTACGGGATAAGTTTGTCTGCGGGCTCCAGAGTGAAGGAACCCAGAAACGACTACTTTTGGAAAAGGACCTGACGCGAGAACAGGCTTTCAGCGTGGCAGTATCCTACGAAGCAGCAGCACGGGGAGCTGTGGAAATACAACAGAAACCACAAGAATACAGCGCTAACGAAATGGCGTATGGAGCAGAAAAGTGCTATCGCTGCGGCAGAACAACCCATGATCAGAAGGACTGCTGGTTTAAGGACAAAGTATGCAGGCAATGTGGGAAAATGGGACACATAGCAAGAGTCTGCAGGTCGGGAAAGAAAACCAACACTAAAAGAACTACTAAGGAAAAGTACAAGAAAGTAAAGAAATTGACGGACAGTAGTTCGGAAGATCAGGAAAGTGATAAGGACTCCGGGAGCAGGAGACTAAGTTGTCTAAAGTTACACAACGTGATCGCAAAGGAGGATCACCAAACCATTTGGGTCACCCTCATGATAGCAGGGTCCCCAGTAAAGATGGAATTGGACACAGGATCAGCCCTAACTGTCATGAATCGACGAGACTATGAGCGGCTATTCCCACACATACCCTTGAAGGACACGTCCATTGTATTGAAGACATACACGGGGCAAAAAGTCTACCCCAGAGGAAAAATAAGGGTGCCAGTTGAATACAATGGCAAGGAAACACAGAAACTGTATCTATATAAACTACCAGGTGGAGGACCACCATTATTGGGACGTGAATGGATCCGAAAAATACAATTGGATTGACATTCCATTCAGGCGCTAACTGTGACTGATAAAAAGGATGATGACGTCACACCTGGACGACTGTCAAAGATTCTAACTGACGCGAAAGAGGTGTTCCAACAAGGACTTGGGACGCTAAAAGGAGTAACGGCAACGATAAAAATCGAAGATAACGCAAACCCAAAATTACGCGATCCGCCCAGCCGTTGAAGCAGAGCTGGAGAGTCTGGAGCGTTCGGGTGTGCTGTCCAAGGTGGACTGGAGCGAGTGGGCCACACCCATCATTCCTGTAATGAAGAAATCATTGAGCAGCACGCCTGGGGAACCGAAGAAGGTTCGCATCTATGGGGACTTCAAGGTAACTGTGAACCCAGTCCTGCACACAGTACAATATCCACTTCCACGGATAGAAGATATTTTCGCCTCACTATCTGGAGGGAAACGCTTTACAAAGATTGATCTGGCCCAAGCGTATCTACAAATGGAGGTGGAAGAAGCATCTAGGAAATACCTCACGATAAACACTCACAAAGGCCTTTACCAGTACAATCGACTGGTATTCGGGGTAGCATCAGCCCCGGCTATTTGGCAGAGGGTGATGGAACAAGTCCTGCAAGGGATCCCGGGGACCCAGTGTTATTTGGACGACATCCTGGTTACGGGCGAAAATGACAGTGAACACCTTACCAACCTGGAGCAGGTGCTCACGAGATTACAGGAATATGGGCTACGAGCCAACCGCCCCAAATGTGAGTTCTTCAGGAGACAAATCTCGTATTGTGGCCACATGATTGATGAGGAAGGGTTGCATAAGTCGCCGGACAAGATTGAGGCTGTAGTCAAGGCTCCAGCACCGGAAAATGTGTCGCAACTGAGGTCGTTCCTCGGGTTGGTGAACGACTACCATAAGTTCTTGCCGAATTTATCTACAATTCTGCACCCACTGAACGCCCTGTTGCAAACTGGAGTAACATGGAAATTGAGTGATGAGTGTAAGCGTGCCTTTCAGAAATGTAAATGCCTAATCACTTCAAAAGAAGTATTGGCCCACTACAATCCAACACTACCGACTCGGTTAGCATGTGATGCATCTCCCTACGGCATCGGAGCGGTGCTGTCACACAAATTCCTTGACGGTTCAGAGAGGCCAATAGCCTTTGCGTCGCGCTCGTTAACCTCAGCCGAGCGTAACTACGCCCAGATTGACAGGGAGGCCCTCAGCCTGGTGTGGGGGGGGTGAAGAAGTTCAATCACTATCTGCACGGGCAGAAATTCACCCTACTGACTGATCATCAGCCCCTGGTCTCCATTTTAAACCCAAAGAAGGGTGTTCCGGTGATGACGGCGCAATGGCTGCAAAGATGGTCACTTTTTCTAGGGGCACATCAGTACGACATAGAGTACAAGGGTATGAAACAGCATGGAAACGCTGATGGGCTGTCGCGCCCACCGTTGCCTACGGTAGAGGAAGCACCTGCAGTGGACCCTGTTGTGATATTCCATGCGACCATAGTCGAATGTCTACCTGTTACAAACTCAAGTATAGAGAAGGAAACCCGAAATGACCCGACACTCTCTCGGGTCTATGATTTGACGGTGAAGGGATGGCCAGCACATGGCGACTCACTGTTGCCAGCATTCTCGCCAAGGAGAGAACAGCTGTCAGTGTGCCGGGGGACCTTGATGTGTGGATCCCGAGTGGTAATTCCACCCAAGTTGAGAGATAGAGTGCTCAATGAGCTTCATGAGGGTCATCTGGGAGGGGTAAAAATGAAGAGCCTAGCCAGGGCGTTTGTGTGGTGGCCGGGAATCGATAAAGAAATCGAGGATATGAGCAAGAGATGCACAGGATGTCAGAAGGTCCAAAACGCTCCACCACAGGCCCCGCTACATCCATGGGAGTGGCCCTCATCTCCATGGCAACGGGTACATATTGATTTTGCTGGTCCATTTATGGGCTCAATGTTCCTAATCGCTGTGGATGCCCATTCGAAATGGCCAGAGGTCATCAAAATATCCTCCACCATCACGGAGAAAACTATTGCTGTCCTACGGATCATCTTCGCCAGGAATGGCTTGCCAGAACAGATTTGCTCCGACAATGGGCCACAGTTTGTGTCAGAGGATTTCCGGAGGTTTCTGAGGAATAATGGGGTGAAGCATTACGCATCTGCCCCATATCATCCAGCCACAAATGGATTGGCTGAGAGGTTTGTTCAGACCTTTAAAAAGGCCATAAAGGCAATGCATAATGACGACATACCACTACAACACAAGGTGGATAATTTCTTGTTTGCTTACCAGAATGCGACACATGCAGTCACCAACCAAGCTCCAGACATAATGTTCTTCAACCGAAGGCTAAGATGTCGCCTGGATTTGCTCAAACCAAACATAAGACGAGATGTTGAGGATAAGCAATTCCAGCACATAAATGAGAAGCCAACCAGGAGCTTCAAGATAGGGCAACCAGTCTTGGCCCGCGACTACCGAACAGAAAAATGGCAGCCAGGAACGATATGCACACAGCAGGGACCACTAATGTACACAGTGGACATTGGAGAGAGCATCGTGAGACGCCATGCTGACCAGATTCTAGAGTCACAGGAACAAGCCAAACCCATACCACGAGCAGGTGCACCTGGTAATCAACCCGAAGTACAGATTGCGTCTACCTCAGAAGCAGTGGTATTGGAAGCTGACGAACCAACCAATGACAATGAGCCAGAATCAACTCCGCTGCAAGAACAGGATACTCGAGAAAGGCGCTATCCAGTCAGGATCAGGAAGCCTCCTCAAAGACTGAACTTATAAATGATTATTTCAGTTGATGTATATAGTACAGAGAAAATTGTAATTGTAATTAGTTATTATTTAGTTGTTAAATGAATGTTATGTACTGTTTATCTAAAAGGGGAGAAATTGTTGTGTATGTACCTTTAAGAGAAGAATTGATTCTATACTGCAGTACCGGCAGTGACCACCCCTGTATATAAAGCCATAGCAGGCTTCTGTACGTCAGTCTTAAGTTACCCTCTGTTCCAGCATTTCCTGCCTGTGCAGCTGCCTCAGTCAGCAGGAGGAGAAGGAGCAGATAAACCAGGAGAGTGGAGAGTGTAAAGTGGTGGTCTCCTGACCAGGAAGAGGAGGATATCGTTAGACCACCACCACCTCCACCTCCACCATCATCACAGCAACTGAGGTGCCTGGAGAGAGAGGACAGAGGAGGAGAAGGAGAAGGGAGGCCAGCAACAACACCAACCAGGGGAGAGGCCTTTCCCATTACTGCCTCCCCAAATTGGCCTCCATTCCAGGAGAGAGGGGAGAGAAACAACCAACAACTACCAACTGTTTGGAAGAAGGGAAGAACAACAGCATCTTTCAGGTGGGTGTTATTTGGTGCACTCTCCCAAAGACTTTGTATTTTAGGTGGGGGGAGAAAAGAAGAAAAAAGGGTCAGATCATCAAGGGGTGTGTGTGTGTGTGGCTCTTGTAAAACACTAGGCCACACACACCACTAATTAAGCACCCCTTCCTATTGCCTGACCTGGGCTAGCTGGAGCTGCCTAGGTGATCAGCCCAATTGTACATCGTTAAGACCTGGTGTGGGACTGAGCCTGGGGCATCTCCAGCTTTCCCAGGTGAAGACATCTTCTCCCCCTGCTAGAAGACTACCTTCAAAGACTTTAATTTTTCATCGGAGAGTGCACCCCTGCCGACACCCACCCACCCACCATCCTGAGTGGCGACCCTGCCTTTGCGGCCTCCTTCCTTCCCACCCCCCTCTCTCTCTCTCTTTGTCTTTCTCTGCCTTTCTCTCTGAGGCACCTCATTTCATCTTTAATTATTAATTGCCTATTGAGCAGAGGGGAGAAGGCCCCTCTCCCAATTTCAATCAATAAGGGGGAGAGGTGTGCCTTCAATTTAAACAGCTCCCTCTGCTCAATTGAGGACCAAAAAAATACCTGAGGCCACATTAACACCTTCAGGCCTGTGACTTGGGGTGAGTGTAGCCCTTTTTTAGAAAACACCCCAGAATGGCAACTGCATCTTCGCCAGTGACGGGGCCAGCCAAGACGTATGCAGGAGTGGCAGCCACAGCCACAGCTGCTCCCACTGCTTCTGCTGCCCCGTCACCATTCAGACTAATAACAAAAAAGCTTGGGGTGAAGAGCTACACTCACCCCACTATGACCATTGAGGCCTGCGTTAAAGCCATGGCTGGGGTTGTCGGCCCCTCAGCCATCGTCGCGGCCTCAAAAATGTATGGGAAGGCTGTGTTCTTCCTGGGGTCGGAGCGGGCGGTGTCCCTGGCTGTCACCAAGGGGCTCACCGTGGGCGGGACCTTCCTGCCGGTGGATCCCCTCGAGGCCACCGCGCAGAGGGTGGTTATTTCGAACATCCCGCCCTATGTTCCTGGTGAGCTCCTCCTTCCCCATCTACGTCAACTTGGGGAGGTGAGGTCGGGGATCACACCCATCCCGCTCGGCTTCCGGGAGGCCAGCCTTCGCCACGTCTTCTCCTTCCGGCGCCAGCTGTTCATCCAGCTGGCGCGGGAGGAGGACACTGACGGGGCATTCGTCGTCCACCACGAGGGGACCGCCTATCGCGTCTTCTGGACGTCGGACGGTGTGCGGTGCCACACCTGCAAGGAGGTGGGGCACATCCGGAAAAACTGCCCCGCCTCCAAGGCCGCCGGATCATCTCGTGCGGCCGAGGCTGGCGCCGCTGACGCGCCTCCTCCCGCACGTCGGGAACGTCTGATGAGCGGTCGACGTCGGGGGCCGATGCCACCAAGGCCTCCGGCGGGGGGGAGGGAGCGTGTCCGGCCGGAAAGAAGGCGCGGCGGAAAAATAAACACCTTAGGGCGGGTCCCCCTGTGGATGGCCAGCCCTTGCCCCTTGAGCCCCTTACACCCGTGCTCCTCGCGGAGTTAATCAGGGCAGACGCGAGCGGGAGGGGCCTCGTGCCCGAGCCTGTGGCCGCAACCGCCATAGCGGAAACGCCATTACCTGCGGCCGGGCTCGGGCCCGAGGAGCCCAACAAACCTGCTCCGCCGGAGGGAGCTGAGGAGGAGGCCTCTGCAGTCATGGAGGTCTCCCTCGCTCCCTCCATGCTAAAAAGAAGGCGTGACCCCCTGGAAGAGGAGGAGGACCGAGAGGAGGAAGGTCCCACCGAGCAGGGGGAGTCGTCGCCCGCCACGGGTACTGCGCCCCCCCACCGCTGTCGTCATCACCAGCGATCGGCAAGGGTCGCCTGTCCCTCGGGAGGCTGAGGCAGATGTGTCTGTCCGACGCGTGCCTCCCGGGGATGGGGACGAGACCCTGCCCATGGGGGGGGTCGCGGAACAACCCGCGGCGGTAATTGAAATTGACCTTCTATCGGTGCCGTTACCCCTCGCCGGGTCGGGCGGCCTGGGGTCTGGGTCGGGCGAGCTCGAGGATAATGAGCTCGCCCAATGCGACCCGGACATCTCCCAGGGGCTGCTTGTCCTGGTAGAGCTTTTAATTCAAAACCCCCCATCCGCTGGGTCGGAGGTTGGTGGCGGGGAGGAGGATGGCCCCCTGGCTGCGTCTCTGGTGCTGGACGTACTGGTGGAGCTGGGAATTGTTCTCTCCCCGGTTTCTCCGGTCGTTCCGGCGTCTGAGGCGGAGGGGAGCTCTGAACCGCCGCCGTCTTCTGGCCCAGCACCCCTAGAGGAGCCCAGGGAGAAATCCTCTGCCGCCGATCCTGGGGGTGGGATCCGGGCGGAGGCGGGGCTGGCTGGCGCGGCCAAGCCGTTTGCTTCGCACTGCGCGGCGGACGGGTCGGCCGCTGGTGACGACCCCCTGGAGGAGGGTGGGGACTCGGTGATGGGCACGGAGGACGATTCGGACTCCAGCGCCGACGAGGCGATGGATGACCTCGTGCCCTTTGCCGAGTCTCCCCTCATTCCCGTAAGGGAACTCCAGGATTTTATGGCCACGTGCCTGGGTCGGCGCAATAGGGTCCGGCTGGCCCTCGACAGGTGGTCGGAGCTGGCGCTACTCATCGTATCCGTCCGCGCCGCCGTTAAGATCATGGGCGCGGACGAGGGTGTGAACCCGCTCGAGCTGCGTCGGCTCACAACGTTTCTCACTGGGCTGCTGAGGAAGTGGCGGCTGACCAGCGGCTGCGCTTCCTCACCCCGTTAGGTGTAGGTAGAGGTTGCACTATGCTTCTGACATGAAGATAACCATAGCCAGCCTCAACATCAATGGCAGCAGGGAGGCGCGCCGCAGATTCAATAACTTCTCAGTCCTTCGGGACGGGAAGTATGCGGTGTGCTTCCTGCAAGAAACCCACACCGTTCTGGGAGACGAAGCCACGTGGCTCCTGGAGTGGCAAGGAGGGGTCAGCATGAGTCACCTCTCCAACAATTCCAGCGGGGTGGCTATCTTGCTGGCCCCGCATTTTCAGCTGGAGATCTTGGGGGTCAAGGAGCACGTGCTGGGCCGCTTGCTCCAGGTCACTGTTCGCCTGGGGGGCGTGCCGCTCCATCTAGTGAATGTGTACGCCCCTCAGACCGGTGCGCAGCAAGTGCGCTTCTTCGAAGAAGTGTCCGCTCTGTTGGGCTCCGTCGACGTGGGCGAGTGCGTCATCCTCGGGGGGGATTTTAACTGCACCCTCGAGGCGAGGGACCGTTCGGGTCCCCCGCGAAGCCCGGCGGCAATGGAGAAGTTGAGGGACCTGGTTGGGTCCTTCGACTTGGTGGACGTCTGGCGAAATCTCCACTCCGACTCCAGCACCTTCACTAGCGTGAGGTCTGGGGGAGGAAGGTCCAGAATCGACCACCTTTACATTTCCCGGGCGTACGTCTCCTGTGTTCTGGCGGCTTCCATGCGGCCGGTGCCGTGCACGGACCACCACCTGGTGTGGGCGGAGCTCGCTCCGCTGCGCGTGCGAGGGGGGTCCGCGTACTGGCATTTTAACAACCTGCTGCTGGAGGACGCGCGGTTCCGGGATTCGTTTCGTCTGTTCTGGGCCGACTGGAGAAGGAAGCGGGGGGGGCTTCCCCTCCTTGAGGCTATGGTGGGATGTGAGCAAGGCTCACATCCGTCTCTTCTGTCAGGAGTATGCGAAGGGGTCGACCAAGAGGTGGGAGGCCCGGGTCGGGCGGTTGGAGAAGGAGGTGCTCGACCTGGAGTCCCGTCTCGGCCAGGTCGTCGAGGACCCGGCCCTGCGGAAGGTGTACGAAGAGAAGAAGGGCGCGCTGAAGGACCTGCAGCTCGTCGGGTCCTGAGGCGCGTACATGAGGTCACGGATCCAGCTCCTGCGGGACCTGGACCACGGCTCCCCCTTCTTCTACTCGCTGGAAAAAAGACGGGGGGTCCGTAAGCATCTCTTGGGGCTGCTGGCCGACGACTGATCTCTGGTCTCGGATCCGGAGGGAATCAGCGCGGAGACCCGCGCCTACTACGGGGCTCTGCTCTCTCCGGATCCGTCCAGCGAGGATGCGCGCAGAATTTTGTGGGAGGACCTGCCGAAGGTCAGCCCGGAGGGTGCCGAAAAATTGGACGCTTCGCTAAGCCTGGCAGAGCTGACCGGTGCCCTCCGCTAGCTCTCCAGGGGAAAGTCCCCGGGGCTGGACGGGCTGACCGTGGAGTTCCACAGGGCGTTCTGGGATGTCTTGGGGGGCGACTACGCGCGGGTCCTGGGGGAAAGTTTGGCGACCGGGGAGATGCCCCTCTCTTGGCGCAGGGCCGTCATTGTCCTGCTGCCTAAGAAGGGTGATCTCCGCCTCCTTAAGAACTGGCGCCCGGTCTCCCTCCTCAGCACGGACTATAAAATCTTTGCCAGGGCAATGTCTGCTCGCCTTGGCACCGTGCTGGCCCACATGATCCACCCCGACCAGCCCTACACGGTCCCGGGCCGGACCATCCACGATAACATCCATCTGGTCCGGGACCTGGTCCACCACTCCCAGAGGGCTGGTCTGTCGGTCGCCTTCCTTTCCCTGGATCAGGAGAAGGCGTTCGACAGGGTGGATCACGAGTATCTCTTCGGGACTCTGCACGCATTCGGGTTCGGGACGCATTTCGTCACCCGGATCCGACTTCTGTACACCGCCGCGGAGTGTCTGATTAAAGTTAACGGGTCCTTGATGGCGCCCCTTCGCTTCGGGAGGGGGGTGCGTCAGGGATGCCCCATGCCCGGTCAGTTATACGCCGTTTGCGTGGAGCCATTCCTGCGCCTCTTGTGGAAGAGGTTGACGGGACTGGCTCTGCAAGGGCCGGGCGTGGAGTTGGTCCTCTCGGCTTACGCCGATGACGTGCTCCTCACGGTCACGGATCCCGCTGACTTGCGGAGGATGCGGGAATGCCAGCAGATTTGCTCGGACGCATCCTCCGCCAAGATCAACTGGGAGAAATGTTCCGGACTCCTGGTGGGTCAGTGGCGGGTGGACTCCCTGCCGGAGGAGTTCAGGCCTTTCGCCTGGAGCACCACGCACCTCCTCTATTTGGGAGTCTACCTTAGCCCTGCCGAGGACGCCTGGCCGGCGAACTGGCAAGAGCTGGAGACCAAAGTCACCGCTCGCCTAGGACGCTGGACAGGACTGCTCCGAGTGTTGTCCTACAGGGGTCAAGCGCTGGTCATAAACCAGCTGGTGGCCGCCATGTTGTGGTACCGGTTGGTCACTTTGATCCCTCCCCCTGCGTTTGTCGCCAAGATGCAGAAGAAGCTCATCGACTTCTTCTGGAACAAAAGGAAGCACTGGGTCTCTGCTGCGGTTCTGTGTCTCCCGCTTAGGGAGGGCGGTCAGGCGCTGGTGTGCCTTCGCACCCAGGCTGCGACTTTCCGTCTTCAGACGCTGCAGAGATACCTGTACGTCGAGAATCCTCCGAGATGGTGTGCGCTGGCGACGTTTTTCTTCCGCCAGCTGCACGGCCTCAATTACGACACGCAGCTCCTGTTCGCGAAAGTGGGCGGCAGGCGTGCCGGCCTCCAGGAGCTGCCTGTCTTCTACCAGGAACTACTATGGGTTTGGAACTACGTCGCTTCCAGGTGGAGCTCTCCCCCGTCAGGAGCGGCGGCTCTCCTTCGGGAGCCGCTGCTCAGGAATCCGCACCTCCACGAACGCGGTTTCGGGCGGCTGACGGAGGGCAGGGCTGTGCCTGGTAAGGTGACCAGAGTCGGGGACCTGCTCGATGGCGGAGGAGCGGGCTGGATGGCACCGGAGGAGCTGGCGCGGCACCTGTCCTGGGCCAACGTCCGGCTCACGGTCGAAGCCATCGAATCGGTGAAAGCGGCACTGGGCCCCGACTCCACTAGGTGTATTGAGGCGGCTCAAGCATGTGGGGCGATCCCGTCCGAGCTTTCCCCCGTTCGGACGGAATTCCTCATTGGCGCCCGGCCCCGAAACTCCCCTCGGGAGCCGGCGCCTCACAACTTGAGCCGTCTCGAGGAAATACCCTCCGTGCCTTTTCATTCCGCGCGGAGGGGTTTCCTGTACGGGCTGCTCCTGCACACTCTCCACTTTGCCATCTTCGTCTACCGTCCGGACACACCTTGGCGTGGCGTCTTGCCGACTGGCAGTGGCGGAGGTCCCCAATGGAGGGCTCTCTACGCGGGAGTCCTCCCTTGTTCCATCGGGGACTTGGCCTGGAGGGTGTTGCACGGAACGGTCCCATGCAATAAGGTTTTAAGTAGGTTCACGGACTCCCAGGCCGCCTGCATTTTTTGCGGCCTGGAGGAGTCCATGTTTCACGTTTATATGGAGTGTGAGAGGTTGCAGCCCCTCTTTCACTACTTGAAGGGGCTGCTCCTCAATTTTTGGTTGCACTTCAGTCCCACGCTCTTGATCTACGGTCACCCGGTACGGAGGGGAGCGGACAGGTTGGAGGACCTCCTTGTGGGCCTGCTCCTGGGCCTGGCTAAAAGAGCCATCAATTGGTCCAGGCAGCGGGCGGTCGAGGGGGTCGTCCAGCCGGATTGCCTGCCTCTCTTCCGCGGCCATGTTCGCGCCCGGATGGCCCTGGAGATGGAGCATGCGGTGTCCGCCGGTGCGCTTGAGTATTTCCGCGACCGGTGGGCGCCGCGGGGACTGGAGTGCATCATCAACCCGGATAACCAAATTTTAATATGATTTGTTAAGTTTTAGTTGAACTTTTGTTTACAGTGAATTTGTTTGTTTTTTTTTGGCACGAGCGAAAAGAGTACCCTCTGTTCAGTAAATACCTGTTATTATTGTTCTCCTGCAGTCCATGTATTATTGCTACTCGGACACTACAAGGAGTAAACTTGAAGATCATCTGTACACTAACCTATGCTGGGAAGTAGTTTACTAAGGGTTCTGGGGAGGCTGTGGGAGATGGTGAGGGCAGAGGGCTGGTGCCAGCTTCTGGTGAGTAGGTGAGAAACAATACTTGCAACTGCTTCAGCACATTAAAGCACCAGCTGGCAGAAATCTCCAGAGATGTATCTATGTCATCACTCTGTCTCTCCGTGCTGCACACCCATTCTTACCTCATTCCCTATTCAGGCACCACTCAATCACAGATATGGAGCAGGGTGGTGGGGGAGGTTGGGAGATGAGGTAAGGAGGAAGAAATTAACGATCCGTCAGCAGACTACAATCAGTATGATAATATGGATGATGATGATTCAGCCCTCAAATGCCTCTGTCCCCTTCAGGCTGATTTCACCCGCGTGTCATTCACCAGCTGAGACTTTTCATCAGAGGATAAAGAGCGTGGGAATGAAAATTTTGCCCTGGGTGATTCATAGAGCACAAGGGAACTGGAGGAGTGGGGATTGGATGAAGACTTGGCTGTTCTCCAAAGAAGGCTGTGGAGACGGTTTCCCTCTGGTCTGGACCCTTGGAGGCCAACTCAAAGAGCACATTGGAGGCAGCGGCATGCTGCCCAGGCAGATGCGCAAGAGTTGCAGGCCACACCAGGTCCTGCTCGGGATTCAGCTGTCTTGAGATGTGGGTCCCCTCAGTCCCAAGAGACTCTTGTTCCAAACTAACAGGCAACCATTTCTTGTGACACAAGAAGAAGGTGGCAACCAGAAGAAACACCAGGATGGATCATAGGAAAGCACATCCAGGCCCCAGGAGAGGCCAGGTGATGAGAAGTAGGGCTGAATATTGTTATTGTATAATAAATGTGATTGTTGGCAGAGTGTGTGTGTTCACCTTGTAGCTTTAAGGATCTCCACACATAATAGCTTTATTAACCTTATTAAGAAAAGAAAGGCTTGCATTTATATAGTGCCTTTCACGACCTCAGGATATCCCAAAGTGCTTTACAGCCATTGAAGTACTTTTTGAAGTGTAGGCACTGTTGTAATGCAGGAAATGCGGCAGCCAATTCGCACACAGCAAGCTCCCACACACAGCAATGTAGTAATGTTGATTGTGATGTTGATTGAGGGATAAATATTGGCCAGGACACGGGGGATAACTCCCCAGCTCTTCCTTGAAATAGTGCCATAGGATCTTTTACATCCACCCGAGAGGGCAGACAGGGCCTCGGTTTAATGTTTCATCCGAAAGATGGCACCTCCGACAGTGCAGCACTGAAGTGATAGCCTGGATTATGTGCTCTAGTCTCTGGAGTGGAACTTGAACCCACAACCTTCTGACTCAGAGGCGAGAGTGCTACCAACTGAGCCACAGCTGTCACTCTACTAGTCCAAAAGTCTACATAAAATACAGGATAGTACCATGTTAGCATGGATTGAGGATTGGTTAACGGACAGAACATATGAATTAGGAGCAGGAGTAGGCCACTTGGCCCCTTGAGCCTGCTCCGCCATTCAATAAAATCATGGATGATCCGATTACTCCACATTCCCACCTACCCCCGATAACCTTTCACCCCCTTGCTCACCAAGAATCTATCTACCTCTGCCTTAAAAATATTCAAAGACTCTGCTTCCACCACCCTCTGAGGAATAGAGTTCCAAAGACTCACGACCCTCTGAGAAAAAATTTCTCCTCATCTGTCTTAAATGGGTGACCCGTTATTTTTAAACAGTGACCCCTAGTTCTAGATTCTCCCACAAGAGGAAACATCCTCGCCACATCCATCCTGTCAAGACCCGTCAGGATCTTATATGTTTCAATCAAGTTACCTCTTACTTTTCTAAACTCCAGCGGATACAAGCCTAGCCTGTCCAACCTTTCCTCATAAGACAACCCGCCCATTCCAGGTATTTGTCTAGTAAACCTTCTCTGAACTGCTTCCAACGCATTTACATCCTTCCTTAAATAAGGAGACCAATACTGTACACAGTACTCCAGATGTGGCCTCACCAATGCCCTGTACAACTGAAGCATACCCTTGTATTCAATTTCCCTCACAATAAATGATAACATTCTATTAGCTTTCCTAATTACTTGCTGTACCTGCATACTAACCTTTTGCGATTCATGCACTAGGACACCCAGATCTCTCTGCATCTCAGAGTTCTGCAATCTCTCACCATTTAGATAATATGCTTCTTTATTCTTCCTGCCAAAATGGACAATTTCCCACTTTCCCACATTATACTCCATTTACCAGATCTTTGCCCACTCACTTAACCTATCTATATCCCTCTGTAGCCTCCTTATGTCTTCTTCACAATTTACTTTCCTACCTATCTTTGTGTCATCAGCAAATTTAGCAACCATACCTTCGGTCCCTTCATCCAAGCCATTTATATAAATTGTAAAAAGTTGAGTTCCCAACACTGATCCCTGTGGCACACCACTCGTTACATCTTGCCAACCAGAAAATGACCTATTTATGCCTACTCTCTGTTTCCTGTTAGCTAGCCAATCTTCTATCCATGCCAATATGTTACCCCCTACACCATGAGCTTTTATTTTCTGCAATAACCTTTGATGTGGCACTTTATCAAATGCCTTCAGGAAATCTAAGTATAATACATCCACCAGTTCCCCTTTATCCACAGCACATGTTACTTCCTCAAAGAACTCCAATAAATTGGTTAAACATGATTCCCTTTCACAAAACCATGTTGACTCTGCCTGATTACCTTGAACTTTTCTAAATGCCGTGCCACCACATCTTTAATAATAGCTTCTAACATCTTCCCTATGACAGATGTTAAGCTAACTGGCCTGTAGTTTCCTGCTTTCTGTCTCCCTCCCTCTTTGAATAATGGAGTTACATTCGCTATTTTCCAATTTAATGGAACCTTCCCCAAAACTAGGGAATTTTTGAAAATTAAAACCAATGCATCAACTATCTCACTAGCCACTTCTTTTAAGACCCTAGGATGAAGTCCATCAGGACCTGGGGACTTGTCAGCCCGCAGCTCCAACAATTTGCTCAGTACCACTTCCCTGGTGATTGTAATTGTTTTTGAGTTCCTCCCTCCCATTTCCTGATTTACAGCTATTTCTGGGATGTTACTTGTATCCTCTATAGTGAAGACCGATGCAAAATACCTGTTCAATTCAACTGCCATCTCTTTATTTTCCATTATTAATTCCCCAGACTCACTTTTTATAGGACCAACATTCACTTTGTTAACTCTTCTTTTTAAAATATCTATAGAAACTCTTAATATCTGTTTTTATATTTCTAGCTAGCTTTCTCTTGTACTCTAATTTTTCTCTCCTCATTAATCTTAGTCATTCTTTGCTGTTTTTTTATATTCTGTCCAATCTTAGAAACATAGAAAAATAGGAGCAGGAGTAGGCCATTCGGCCCTTTGAGCCTGCTCCGCCATTCAATATAATCATGGCTGATCCTCTATCTCAATACCATATTCCCGCTCCCTCCCCCATACCCCTTGATACCATTTGTGTCTTAAAATCTATCGATCTCCTTCTTCAATATATTCAGTGACTTGGCCTCCACAGCCTTCTGTGGTAGAGAATTCCACAGGTTCACCACCCTCTGAGTGAAGAAATTTCTCCTCATCTCAGTCCTAAATGTCCTACCCCATATCCTGAGACTGTGATCCCTTGTTCTAGATTCCCCAGCCAGGGGAAACATCCTCCCTGCATCCAGTCTGTCTAGCCCTGTCAGAATTTTATACATTTCAACGAGATCCCCTCTCATTCTTCTAAACTCTAGTGAATACAGGCCTAGTCGACCCAATCTCTCCTCATACGACAGTCCTGCCATCCCAGGAATCAGTCTGGGGAACCTTCGCTGCACTCCCTCTATGGCAAGTATATCCTTTCTTAGGTAAGGAGACCAAAACTGCACACAGTACTCCAGGTGTGGTCTCACCAAGGCCCTGTATAACTGTAGTAAGATATCCTTGCTCCTTTACTCAAATCCTCTTGCAATGAAGGCCAACACACCATTTGCTGTCCTAACTGCTTGCTGCACTTGCATGTTTGCTTTCAGTGACTGGTGTACAAAAACACCCAGGTCCCTTTGTACATCAACATTTCCCAATCTATCACTATTTAAATAATGCTCTGCCTTTCTGTTTTTCCTACCAAAGTAGATAACTTCACATTTATCCACGTTATACTGCATCTGCCATGTATTTGCCCACTCACTCAACTTGTCTAAATTGCCTTGAAGCCTCTTTGCATCCTCCTCACAACTCACAATCCCACCAAGTTTGTCAGCAAACTTGGAAATATTACATTTGGTTCCCTCATCCAAATCATTGATTTATATTGTGAATAGCTGGGGCCCAAGCACTGATCCCTGTGGTACCCGACTAGTCACCCACCGCCTGCCACCCCAAAAAAAGACCCATTTATTGCTACTTTCTGTTTCCTGTCTGTTAACCAATTTTCAATCCATGCCAGTACATTACCCCCAATCCCATGTGCTTTAATTTTGCACATTAACCTCTTATGTGGGACTTTATCAAAGGCCTTCTGAAAATCCAAATACACCACATCCACTGGTTCTCCCTTATCTATTCTACCAGTTACATCATCAAAAAACTCCAGTACGTTTGTCAAACATGATTTCCCTTTCATAAATCCATGTTGACTTTGTCTAATCCTGTTGATATTTCCTAAGTGTCCTGTTATCACATCCTTTATAATAGACTCTAGCATTTTCCCTACTACTGATGTTAGGCGAACCGGTCTGTAGTTCCCTGTTTTCTCTCTCCCTCCTTTTTTAAATAGTGGGGTTACATTTGCCACCCTCCAATCTGCAGGAACTGTTCCATAATCTATAGAATTTTGGAAGATGACAACCAATGCATCCACTATTTCCATGGCTACCTCTTTTAGTACTCTGGGATGCAGATTTTCAGGCCCTGGGGATTTATCGGCTTTCAGTCCCATTAATTTCCCCAGCACTATTTTTTTTACTAATACTAATTTCCTTTAATTCCTCCTTCTCACTTTCCCTAGCATTTCTGGAAAGTTATTTGTGTCCTCTTCCGTGAAGACAGAACCAAGTATTTGTTGAATTGCTCTTCCATTTCCTTGTTCCCCATTATAAATTCTCCTGTTTCTGACTGTAAGGGACCTACATTTGTCTTCAGTAATGTTTTTCTTTTTACATACCTGTAGAAGCTTTTGCAGTCTGCTTTTATGTTCCTTGCAAGTTTACTGTCATACTCTATTTTTTCCCTCTTAATCAATCTTTTGATCCTTTTTTGTTGAACTCTAAACTGCTCCCAATCCTCAGGCTTGCTACCTTTTCTGGCAACTTTATATGACTCCTCTTTGGATTTAATACTATCCTTAATTCCTTTTGTTAGCCATGGTTGGGCCACTTTTCCTTTTATGTTTTTGCGCCAGAAAGGAATGTATAACTATTGCAATTTATGCATTTGTTCTTTAAATGTTAGCCATTGTCTATCCACCATCATGCCTTTTAATGAAACTCCTCACTCTATCATAGCCAACTCACTCCTCATAACTTCATAGTTTCCTTTGTGTAGATTTAGGACTCAAGTTTTGGATTGGACTTCTTCACTTTCCATCTTAATGAAGAATTCTATCATGTTATGGTCACTCTTCCCTAAAGGACCCTGCACAACAAGGTTATTAATTAACCCCTTCTCATTGCACAATACCCAATCTAGGATAGCCTGTTCTCTAGTTGACTCCTCAACATACTGGTCTAAAGGAAAAATCTCGTAAGCACTCCAGGAATTCATCCTCCACAGTATTATTGCTAATTTGGTTTGGCCAGTCTATATTTAGATTAAAGTCAATCATGATTACTGTAGTACCCTTGTTACATGCATCTTTAATTTCTTGTTTGATGCTGTCCCCTACATTACCACGACTGTTTGGAGGCCTATAGACAGCTCTCACCAATGTTTTCTGCCCCTTGGTGCTTCTTAGCTCCACCCAGACTGATTCTACATCTTGATTTTCTGAGCCAATATCCTCTCTCACTATTGCTCTGATTTCATCCTTTACTAACAATACCACCCCACTTCCTTTTCCTTTTTGCCTGTCCTTCCTAAATATCGAATATCCTTGGGTATTCAGCTCCCAGCCTTGTTCACCCTGTAACCATGTCCTCTGACCTGCCACCCATCTTTGCGCAATTATATGCTTTTTCTTTAAGTTTGATACTATCTTTAACTTTTTTTAGTTAACCACGGATGGTAGATCCTCCCCTTGGAATTTTTCTTTCTCGTTGGAATGTATATATTCTGTGTATTCTGAAATATCCCCTCTATTGACCTATCCCTTAACCTAATTTGCCAGTTCACATTAGCTAGCTCTGCTTTAATGCCCTCATAATTGCCCTTATTTAAGTTTAAAATACTAGTCTTGGACCCACTCTTCTCTCCCTCAAACTGAATGTAAAATTCAATCATACAGAAAACAGAAAGTAGGAATAAATGGTCTGCACAGAATGGGAATAAACAGAGTGGACTTGAACAGAGTGTTTTATTTGGGAATTTGTAAGGAGTGGGAATTTCTGGTAAGTATTGGGTAAGTAGAAGCTGTAAAAAGTGAAATTTAGTTTAAGATTTTGATTTTAACCTAGAACTTTAAAAACTGTAGTTAACAGAAGCTGACTGCCAGTGGCAGTTAACTGTCAGTCAGCTGTAAGTGTTTGTCTTGAATAGGCATTAATCAGCAGGAGCAGGGGAGCTGAGTCATCACTTGTGAATTGGGTGAGGCGCCTAGTGTATAAAAGTAAACATTTCCGCAGAGCACAGAGCGGTCTGCACAGAGCAGAATTAAATGGAGTGTACTTAAACAGAATGATTTATTTGGGAATTTGGAGAAGCGGGGGAAGGAGTTGCTGTTTTTTGCCTACACTACTTGTAGTGCTTTGTGTTATAGGTCGATATTTAATTTCAGTACCCTTAACTTAAGCTAGATCAAGTAAGTAGTCACATCATTTAGGTTAGGTAGTGGTACAGCTCTGGGTAGTGGTCCGGGACAGGAGGGTGTGACTGCAACTCAGGCAGGTAAGGGAACCCCTGGTACAGTGCTGGAGGAGCCTCAGCCTTTGCCCTCGTCCAACAGGTATGAGGTTCTTGCTGCCTGTGTGGATGAGGGAAAAGCCTGCCAGATGGATGAACAAGCTGCCCATGGCACCATGGTGCAGGAGGCCATTCAAGTGGGTGGAGTGAAAGGGAATGTAGTTGTGATAGGGGACAGTATAGTCAGGAGGATAAATACTGTTCTCTGCAACTGCAACCGAGAGTTCCGAAGGTTGTGTCACCTGCCTGGTGCTAGGGTTAAAGATCACTCCTCACGGCTAGAGAAGAACTTGGAGTGGGAGGGGGACGACCCAGTTGTCGTGGTCCATGTAGGAACCAACGACATAGGTAGAATTGGAATGAGGTTCTGCTGAGGGAGTTTGAGGAGCTAGGATCCAAATTAAAAAGCAGAACCTCAAAGGTAATAATCTCTGGATTGTTACCTGAGCCATGTGCAAATTGGCATAGGAACAAGCAGATTAGAGGTTTAAATGCGTGGCTCAAAGAGTGGTGTGGGAGGAAGAGGTTTCAGTTCATGGGACACTGGCACCAGTATGGGGGAAAGAGGGAGCTGTTCCGTTTGGACAGGCTCCACTTAAACCGGGCTGGGACTAGTGTCCCAGTGAACTGAATAACTAGGGCAGTAGACAGGGTTTTAAACTAATGAAGGGGGTGGTGGGAGGATTCAGGAAAGAGTAAATTTAAAAGCAGCGAGAAGAATGTCAAAGCTCTAGAGCAGAGTGGAGTTTTGGGTAAAAATAAGCAGAGTGGGTCAGGGTAAAAATAAGCAGAGTGGGTCAGGAAGGGACAGAGAGAGAGTAACAAAGGTAAGAAGGCATTAGTGACTAAGGTGTCATCAGGAAAAAATAGAAAAAATTCAAAGCTAAAGGCACTACGTGACTGCGCAAAGAATTTGCAACAAAATAGGTGAATTAATAGCGCAGGTAGAAATGAACAGGTTTGATCTAATAGCCATAACAGAAACATGGTTGCAAATTGGCCTAGGCTGGGAAATAAATATTCCAGGATACTTAACTTTTAGAAGTGATAGCCAAAATGGAAAAGGTGGAAGGGTAGCCCTGATAAAGGATGGGATAAAGACAGTAGAGAGAAATGATCTTAGCTCTGAAAATCAAGAAGTAGAATCAGTTTGGGTGGAGCTAAGATACAGCAAGGGGCAGAAAACATTGGTGGGAGTCGTTTATAGGCCCCCAAACAGTAGTTGTAATGTAGGGAGAGTATAAATCAGGAAATTAGAGGTGCATATAACAAGGGTTATACAGTAATCATGGGGAACTTTACTGGGCAAACCAAATTTGCAGTAATAGTGTGGAGGACGAATTCATGAAATGTATGCAAGATAGTTGTTATGATTAAGGTTATCCACCAGGTGGTGCTGTAGCTAGTGCTGCTAGGGGTTAAGGTCAGCGGAGGTGGAATGAGAGGATGCAGGCCTGTATGTTTGTTATGCAGTTGTTTAATAAAGTACACGGACTAATTCTAATATCTCGCCTCTTCGAGTTCCTTGTTTCCCGACATGGATTTATCACATTTGGCGACGAGCTAAAAGGACACATAAAATGAGCATGCAGGGCAAAACCACCTGTGGAGGAATCCAAACCAAAAGGGGGAGGAAAGCAAAACCAAGGAAGAGAAGTGAAAAAACATGGAGCACACCACATCAGTGGGGAAGCTGAGGAAGAAGAGGACATGTTCATAATGTATAGCATGTTAGAGAACTTTCCAAAAGTGGCTCCTATCACCTTACAACTGACAGTAAATGACTCTAAGGTGAACTTTGAAGTTGATACAGGGTGCGGTGTAACCATAATGAACAGGGCAGAGTACTCAAAATTGTGGAACCGTGCAAAAGTTCCAGAGTTAAAGGCCTAGAAATTCATTGTAGCCACTTTTGGGGCGGTAAAGTCGGGCGGCCGCTAAAGTTTGCGCCCAGCGCAAAATCGAGGCCACTTCTCCGATATTCATTAGCTTCGCCCTAAGAGTTTGCTCGAGCGCTAAAACTGGCGCTGCACGCCTCTCTTTAGGCGCTAAGCCGGAGGTGCTGAGCGAGAGCACCGAGGCTGGGCGCAGTGCAGGTGCGGCCATCTCGTGATTGACAGCAGACACCCTGGCGCCGGCCAGCTCTTAAGGGGGAAGGGTCGACTTGGTCTGCTGCCACGCCCTGGATAGTGGAGCCCTCCAGCTAGGCCTGAACACTACTGCTGGACCCAAATAGCGCCTGAAGCCATGCAGAAGGCTCGTGAACAAGCGCAGCGCTTCTCAGAGCTTGATCTGAGTGTGCTGGTTGGTGGTGTGGAGAAGAGGCGCCATATTTTGTACCCGGACAATGGCAGGAAGGCGCCGGTCCGCGTCTACCGGAGAGCCTGGAGGCATGTCGCCAGCAAGGTGTCAGCCAACAGCGAGGTCCCCAGGACCGGTGTCCAATGCCGCAAAAAGTTTAATGACCTCACTCGGATTGCCAGGGTGAGTACCCTTTCCAGTGTCCTCCTCATCCTTGCATGTGCACCTCACATTATGGGCAAAGGGACCTGAAAGCCCTAATGGCCAGCCCTCATCCAGCAGCTATGGGACAGGCATGAACATCAATTGCACATTCTGCACTTAACACACTGGCCAAGCTATTCCACCATGGGAGGCAGTGCACACAAGATCAGGGCTACACACTGGCCAGGCTATTCCACCATGGGAGGCAGTGCACACAAGATCAGAGCGACACACGGGCCAGGCTATTCCACCATGGGAGGCAGTGCACACAAGATCAGGGTGACACACTGGCCAGGCTATTCCACCATGGGAGGCAGTGCACACAAGATCAGGGCGACACACTGGCCAGGCTATTCCACCATGGGAGGCAGTGCACACAAGATCAGGGCGACACACTGGCCAGGCTATTCCACCATGGGAGGCAGTGCACACAAGATCAGGGCGACACACTGGCCAGGCTATTCCACCATGGGAGGCAGTGCACACAAGATCAGGGCGACACACTGGCCAGGCTATTCCACCATGGGAGGCAGTGCACACAAGATCAGGGCGACACACTGGCCAGGCTATTCCACCATGGGAGGCAGTGCACACAAGATCAGGGCTACACACTGTACTTAGAGGCCATCCTTTCTCTTGCAGGCCAAGCTGGCCAATAATAAGAAGAGCCGGACTGCGACCGGGGGAGGCCGACCCCAGATCCAGCCGCTCACCGAGCTGCAACATCGCGTGGAGCGCATCATGGGTGGCCGGGTGATTGGCCCCATTGCATGTGGAGATGCCGACCCTGTTCTGGGCACCAATGGTAAGGACATCACCTTTTGGACCTCTCTCGTCCCACTTGCGCATCAGATCTACATCCTTTGCCACTGTCCGACCAATGTGCTGAATGCCACCACTCATGCATCCCTCGCTGATGCCCTCTCCTCACTCTAAAGCTACTCTTGTGCCTTCCTGCTTCCAGATGGTGAGGAGGAGGTCCCTGAACTTGCCAGTGACAGCCCCTCAGAAGAGGAGGAGGAGGAGGAGCAAGAGGAAGGCGGCCCATCAGGGGAACCCTCAGCCGCGGCAACCCATGTGAATGTAGGGGACACGTCTTCCCTGGAGGGGAGCGTGGCAGAAGTGTCGGAGGGGAGGGGCGCTCATGGGACCTGCGGCCTGCAGAAATGCAGGAGGGGGGTGGAAGCTCAGCGGCCTTCTCCCGAGAGGGGGGAAGGGTCGGAGGGGAGTCCAATTGCTGGGCCCAGTGGCATCCAGCAACGCAGGAAGGGTCGGCCAGCTCGGCGGCCTTCTCCCCAGAGGGGGGAAGGGTCGGAGGGGAGTCCAATTGCTGGGCCCAGCGGCGTCCAGCAATGCAGGAAGGGTCGGCCAGCTCGGCGGCCTTCTCCCCAGAGGGAGAGTCCGGCCTCCAGTCCGGAGATGGTCTTCGCCGAGGAGATGGAACGCCTCGAAGACTTGTCCGCGGACTCGGAGCGCCGGCACACGGAGCTCATGGGGGTAGTGGCATGGTTGCCTGAGGCCATCGAGTCCCTCTCTCGGAGTGTGACCGACGTCGGGGCCTCACAGGCCATCAGTTTGGCGGAATTCGGGGCAGAGCAGGCAGTGAGTTGGGCGGCATTCGGGGCAGCTCAGGTAGTGAGTGGGCAGCTGATCAGCGGTGCCGTGCAGTCACTGGGTGCTCTGATGAGGTCACTGAACAGGTCAACACGGGCACTCACTGCTGCCACACTCGCTGTGTCAGCCAGGCATCGCCAGGGCACCCGGCGCGCTGCAGCAGCACAGTGGTCTGTCCCTCGGCAGATTGGTGCGCATGCTGCAGTGCTGGCCCGGGCGAGTGCCAGTGTCTCAGGTGACCAGCGAGCGCCTGCCATCCGCCAGCTTGCCCCCATTCCTCCAGCCGCCACTGCCACTCCCCCAGTGGAGCGGCCAGGAGCTGCTGCAGCGACTGATGCTGGCCAGCCACAGCTGCAGCATTCAACAGCCGCCCGCTCGACGGCCAGACCTCGACTAGGCCGACCCCCAAGGGCATCTGCCGTCACGACATGTGCCCCTCTGGAGTCTGCCCCCAGCCTTGCAGCAGCCAATGGCCTTACTTTGAGGAGGAGCAGCAGGGTGGGCAGGGGCCACACGAAGATGGCCAAGGCATCGCCCTAGCGGGCCAAAAAGTCGAATGTGTGGCCAGTTGTGTTTGTTTTTTGAGGCCGAGAATTGGATGTTTGTTTTTTGAGGCCGAGAATTGGATGTTTGTTTTTTGAAGGCCGAGAATTGGATGTTTGTTTTTTGAAGGCCGAGGATGTGATGTTTGTTTTTTACGAAGGCCGAGGATGACGGCCATTTTAGTTGCACTGTTTTGTTAATCCTCTCCAGGTTGTGGGAGCGAGTAATGTGTTTGAGTGCTTTTTGGGGGTTTCGTCTGTTTTTGGTTTTCATGTGGGAAGGGCCCTGAGTTTGTACAATAAAGCATTTTATTTATTAACATTGTCCATGTTTGATCTTTGAAGTGTTTGTTGCCCTAACCGGCTGAGGGCTTGAGGAGTGGCTGCAATCATGTTCTTTCATTGGCACAAGCCATTCCCTGACAGGGGGCCTAGAAGTGACGTTCAATAAGCCGCCGACGGGCGGCCCTTGGACCTTGTGCCTCCCTCCTGGGCTGGTACTCCTCGTCCTCCTCCTCCTCATGCTCCTCCTGCTCCTCCTCCTGAGGTGGTGGTCCAACGTGAGGTGGCAGTGCCTGAGTCCTGCGGAATGCCAGGTTGTGCAGCATGCAGCAAACGACGACGAATTGGGAGACTCGCTCCTGCGAATACTGGAGGGCTCCCCCGGAGCGATCGAGACAGCGGAACCGTTGCTTGAGGACGCCGATTGTTTGTTCTATGATGTTCCTAGTCGCATGATGGCTCTCGTTGTATGCCTCTTCAGCAGGGGTCGTGGGCGCGCGGAGCGGGGTCATGAGCCAGGTACACAAAGGATAGCCTTTGTCTCCGATAAGCCATCCTCTTGGGTGAGGCTGTGCCTGGAACATGTCAGCCACAGTTGTCTGTCGCAGGATAAAGGCATCGTGGCTGCTGCCTGGAAAGCGGGCATTGACAGCTAGGATGCGCTGCCTGTGGTCACACACCAGCTGTACGTTGAGGGAATGGTAGCCCTTCCGGTTGCGGTAATCCGCGGCATGCTCCAGAGGTGCCCGCAAAGCCACATGCGTGCAGTCAATGGCGCCCTGCACCATGGGGAAGCCCACTATTCTTGCAAATCCCACTGCACGCTGCTGCTGCTTGTCCAGGGTCATGGGGAAGGAGAGGAATTGATGTCTCCTTCTGAAAAGGCCTTCGGTCACCTGGCGGATGCAGCAATGCACGGTGAACTGGGAGATGTTAGCGATGTCCCCAGCAGTGGATTGGAAGGAGCCGGTGGCATAGAAGTTGAGAGCCACCGTCACCTTCACTGCCACCGACAGAGACGTCCTGCGCATCAGCTGTGGCTGCAGATCTCTGTGAAGCAGCTGGCAGATGTCTGCAACCACCTCCCTTCTGAATCGCAGCCTCCTAACACACATCGCGGCAGACATGGTCAGATAGGAGGACTGCTGGCTGTATACCCTGGGTGGGTAAGGCCTCAGTTGGCGACGCCTGTTGCCCCCTCTGCGTCTAGCCAGGGCTGCCACTCTCTCACGGCATCTGTAAGCCCTTCTGGCATAAGGTTGAAAGTCAACGTTGGCACCCAATGCAGCCCCCATTATATGCTGGCAAACACTGAGCTCTCAATGAAGGCAAAGATAATTGCTAAGCTCTGGCCTGAGCCAAAAATACCTGTCCTAGTGTTGGTCCAAACCAGTAAGCTTTCCTCCTTGGTCTCTCTCCAAAAAACCGTTGCACAAGAGTGAATGCTGCAAAATGGCTGGCCTTTATAGTGCAGGGTAAGTGCCCTTTAATTAGCGCTCCCCGCGGCCCGCCTCGGCTGTGTACCGTTCCACTTCACAGTCGTTAGGGCCGCCCGGCGCACAATGGGCCGGCGCGAGTGAAGTTCCGGTTCGGGGCGCACAAAGGGCGTTGCACGATGAAATGACGTCATGATCTGCGCGCGCAGCAGGGCGCGCGCTAAGACTTTGCGCCGGCGCTAAATGTGTACTGAAGTTGGGGCGAGGCACAGATCGCGCTGCGCCCGGGCGCTAAGCGCCTAGCGCTCGAGATCTACTCCTCCTAAGGCGCTAACGGCTGGCGCGCCCAACTGAATTTCTAGGCCAAAGTCTTGCTCTCTGCATCTTAAATCATATACAGGTGAATGAGTAGCGACATTAGGTGCAGCTAATGTAACTGTGCAACACAGGGTAGTTATAGTATTGGGTACCGGACCAAACCTGTTAGGTCGGGGCTGCATAAAAGAACTTAAATTAGACTGGGGAGCAGTAAATCAAATAGATGAGGGCAAACAGTTGACTTTGCAAGAAGTGTTGAGTGAACATGAGAATGTGTTCAAGGAGGAACTTAGCACCTTTAATGGCCCCCCAGCTAAGATTTATGTAGACAAGGAGGCACCGCCAAGGTTATTTAAACAACGACCTGTGCCTTATGCCATGAAACCAAAGGTAGAGGGTGAGCTTGACTGTCTATTGAGAGAGAACATACTGTAGCCAGTGAAATGTTCAGAATGGGCAGCTCCCATAGTACCCATTTTAAAACTGGACAATTCGGTAAGACTCTGTGGAGATTATAAATTGACAGTCAATCGGGTGTCCAAACTAGAGCAGTATCCTATTTCCAAAACAGAGGATCTCTTTGCAAACCTGGCTGGAGGAAAGAAATTCACAAAGTTGGATATGAGTCATGCATACTTGCAGATTACACTAGATGACGAATCAAAGAAGTATGTTACCATAAATGCACACAAGGGCTTGTTTACATATAACCGCTTACTGTTTGGTGTCTCATCTAGTCCAGCTATCTTCCAGAGGACAATCGAAGGTGTACTGCAAGGGATTCCACATGTTTCCATCTATCTGGATGACATTCTGGTGATGGGAAGAACCGACCAGGAGCATCTGAGCACTCTGAGAGAGGTACTACAGAGGTTGGAGAGGGCAGGGTTACGGCTCAAGAGGAGTAAGTGCACCTTCCTGGGGAATGAGGCAGTGTTTCTGGGACACAGAGTGGACGCCACCGGGCTCCATCTAATCAAGGAGAAGGTACAAGCACTGCAGGACGCCCCTGCTCCTACCAATGTGGCTGAGTTAAAAGCTTACCTGGGACTGCTGAACTATTATAACAGGTTTTTACCAAACTTGTCAACAGTGTTAGCACCTCTTCACAAACTACTGCGCAAGGAGACACAGTGGCAGTGGGGAGAGGAGCAGGGGGTTTCATTTGAACAGTCCAAGAAACTGATGCTGTCATCGGATGTGCTGGTTCACTACAATGAAGAGGAAGACATCATTCGCTCTTGTGATGCTTCACCTTACGGGGTGGGGGCAGTTCTTTCACACCGCATGAAAGATGGAACTGAAAGACCAATAGGGTTTATGTCCCGAACTCTAACACCAGCGGAAAAAAACTATTCCCAGTTAGACAAAGGGGGGTTAGCAGTAATGTTTGGGTTACAGAGGTTCCACAAGTACATATATGGCAGGAAGTTCACCATATGCACCGATCATAAACCTCTTCTCTCTCTTTTCAATGAAATGAAAGCAGTTCAACAGATGGTGTCACCCCGGATCCAGAGGTGGGCAGTGACGTTGAGGGCATATGAGTATGTCATCATCTACAAGGCGGGCAAGTACCATGGGAACTCAGATGCCTTGAGCCATCTTCCACTGCCAGGCACACCTATCCTTGCAGCTCCAGAGGACAGAGTTTTGATGTTGGAGGACACTGACACAGCACTTGTGACTGCAGAGCAAGTAAGAACATGGACAGGTAAAGATCAGTACTGTCTAGAGTTCGAGAATATGTGGTGAGGGGATGGCCACAGCATCCGGAAGGGACTGACTTCACACCCTACAGTGTCAGGAAAACAGAGCTGAGTGTGCAGGATGGTTGCCTGTTGTGGGGAGCATGAGTGATTAATCCACAGCCAGCACGACAGTCTATCCTAGAGCAACTACATCAGCGTCATCCTGGGGTCTCGCGTATGAAAGCCTTGGCTAGGAGTTACTTGTGGTGGCCAAAGCTAGATGAGGAGATAGAAAATCTAGTCAAGACATGCAGCACTTGTCAGGTACACAGGAAGGCACCAGCAGCAGCTCCTCTCCACCCCTGGGAGTGGCCGGATATACCATGGAGAAGATTGCACTTAGATTATGTGGGTCCATTCATGGGGAAGATGTTCCTCATTAACATTGATGCACATTCCAAATGGATGGATGTTTATCCTGTTAATTCTGCTTCCTCCACTACTACTATAGACTGCCTGCATCAGAGCTTCAGTAATCAAGGGCTACCAGAGATCGTGGTAAGTGACAATGCCACTTGTTTTGTGAGTACAGAGACAAAAGAGTTCATGAGAAGCAATGGCATAGTGCAGGTGACCTCGGCTCCATATCATCCGTCCTCAAATGGACTTGCGGAGAGAGCCGTACAAACATTTAAGGAGATGATAAAAAAAGTGCAGAAGGGAGTTTAGCAGCCAAAGTGTCATGGGTTCTGTTCAGTTACAGAATAACACCTCTATCCACCACAGGACTCTCTCCTGCTGAGATGTTATTAGGTCATAGACTACGCCCCACTCTTGACCTTGTCCACCCAGACCTAAAAAGGAAAATGGAAAACAGACAAAACAAACAAAAAGAGAACCATGACAAAAGAACAAAGAGCCGAAGTTTTGGAGAAGGAGATGTGGTCCTTACCAGGAATTTCAGTTGTGGACCAAAGTGGATTCCTGGCTTCATAGACTCAATGACAGGTCCAGTATCATACAAGGTCATGTTGGGAGATAGTAGGGTAGTACGCCGACATGTAGATCAGATACTTACCAGACAAGGGGAAATTGAAATTGAGGTTCCAGATGCAATGGCTGAGGACAGGCTTGCCCCCAGTTATCCAAGTGCATCTGTGGTGCCACCACTATGGACAGAGACAATTCCACAGGAACCCATTCGTCACGAGGGAACCATCGTTGCCGAGTCAGATACTTTGAGCACTGCTCAGGAGCAGCTGGTGGCTTCACCACAAACAAGCAGGGACTTTACTGTTAGATGTTCACAAAGGACTCACAAGCCACCAGAGAGATTGGTACTGACCTATTAGATTTGTCAAGTATTGAACATAATGAATGGAGACTTCTTATGTGACCCTTAGGAATGGTTGTTTGTTAAGAAATTCATACTGAAATCTTAAGGGGGGAGGAATATAGTAATCTGGGATGTTATGATTAAGGTTATCCACCAGGTAGTGCTGTAGCTAGTGCTGCTAGGGGTTAAGGTCAGCGGAGGTGGAATGAGAGGATGCAGGCCTGTATGTTTGTTACGCAGTTGTTTAATAAAGTACACGGACTAATTCTAATATCTCGCCTCTTCGAGTTCCTTGTTTCCCTACATGGATTTATCACAATAGCTTTCTAGATCAGTGTGTTGAGGAACCAACTAGGGAACAGGCTAGTTTAGCTCTAGTATTGTGCAATGAGAAAGAGTTAATTAATAACCTTGTAGTAAAGGGGCCTTTAGGGAAGAGTGACCATAATGATAGAATTTTATATTGAGTTTGAAAGTGATTAGTTAAAAATTGAAACTAGGATCTATAATTTAAACAAAGCAAATTATGTAGGTATGAAAGGCGAGTTGGCTAAGGTAGATTGAGAAAATACATTAAAAGGTATGACGGTAGACAAGCAATGGCTAATATTTAAAGAATTACGACATAATTTATAACAAATATACATTCCTTTAAGGCACAAAAACCCCACAGGAAAAGTGGTCCAACTGTGGCTAGCAAGAGATGTTAAAGATAGTATTATATCAAACGAAGAGGCTTATAATGTTGCCAAAAAGAGTAGTAAGCCTGAGGATTGGGAGGATTTTACAATTTTGCAAAGGAGGGCCAAGAAATTGATAAAGAAAGGGAAAATAGAATATGAGTAAACTAGCGAGAGACTTAAAAGCAGACTGTAAAAGCTTCTATAGGTATGTAAAAAGGAAAAGATTAGGCGGAGACTGGGGAAATTATAATGGCGAATAAGGAAATGGCAGAGAAATTAATGGAGGACGTGGGATGAGGGCGGGAGATCTGGTTTCCAGGTTCCAGTCCCGCTCTTAGCTGCATCCGCTCTGTAGATGTGATTTTCCCTTAATTGGCCTTGGTAAGCCCACCCTTACCGGCCAATTAACAGGAAGTGGGTCTAATGATGTCATTTGATGATGCACCATCAGCCGGTTTCCTTAAAGCGACCACGTCCACATGGAGTTTGACAGTTGCTCTGCCAGTGTTTGACAGCATTGAGGTGCTGCAAACTCTGACAATCACTGCACAAAGGTGAATGCTTGCACCCAGGCTCTCCAATGACTCCCTCCATATGCTTATGGAGGGAGTCACAGCACGCAGGTAGGTTCTCTTCCCTTCTAAGGGCGGAAGAGACTTCCCAGGACACTGTTGGGGGAGCTAAAGTGTATACCTTAGCTAAAGTTTATACCATAAGTGTACAGGGTTAAACTGGATATATTCACATATTCTAGTTAGACAATATTTAGTTCTGCCAATTCAGCAGAAACAACAGGCGCACGTAAACAGGACAACAGGATACCACAACTCTAGATAAGGGTGGACAGCGGCCATCACAGTTTTGTAGGGAAACTAACTGCTTAACACGTGACAGTGTCTGATGGGCTCCCCGTGCACCAAGGACACCCTGTGTGTACGGTACCGAGCCTATGGACCCAAAACTTATTTGTGTACTCAATCACCCGGAACATACCCATATATGGTACGGGAAATACAATGTAATAATCTCTATAAATATGATGCTCTAATTGTATTTAGTCGAGTCGGTGGTGGCAGACAGCCATACCGCTCCCCTGCTAGCTTGTAATAAAGGTCGCTCAATTTAACTCGACATCTGACTCTGAGTGGTGATTTCTCACAACAATTGGTGTATTCGGCAGGATCTCCAGAAACGGACTTTTCGGAAATCGAGAGGTCGGCAGCAATAGAGTAAGTACATTATATACTACCCATAGTTAGGCTGGCTGACCTTTTGTTGAAACCCCGACCGGTGTCTGGGGATTCTCGAACAAAGTAATGGTCAGAATGCGAGTATCGACCGACGGTGCAGCATGTGACAGAGGGCTACGAAATGGGCACTATACGGGAATAGGACCCAGGTTCAGGGGAGCTGACGACAAGCCATTGAGGGTTTGCAAGTAGCCGGTGTGGTGGATTGGTTGCTGGGATGGCCAAACCACTGGGGAACCCGATGTGTTCAGTAGTTGAGTAGTTGCTTAAACGATATGGTAAAATTCAACGAAAAATGGAAAAAGGGGACTGGCACTCGGGACTGAGTTCTGAATGCCAATGGGAATGGTGAAACAAAGAGAGCAAACATAAGGAAGATAAAGCAATTGTGATGCTATATCAAGCACATTTGCAAAACAAAGAAAGGCAAAAAGAATTGATAACAGAACGATCAAAACGGGATAAAAATACAACAATTAGAAAAAGAAAAAGGAGAGGCACAAACTAATATCAAGCAATTGGAGAAGGAAAGAGAGGGGGATAAAACAATATATTCAATTAAAAGAGAGAAAGAGAGGCAGCAGAATGGGAGCGAGATGATGATGTTATCCTCACTCAGAATGATAAAATGTTAGAACAACAAAATCAGATTGAGCTTCTGCAGTGTCAAGTTACCTCATCTGCTGCAATCATGCAGCAGCAGAGTGTAAACGCGGTTCAGGCAGGCTCCGCACTGCATAATCTTGAGGAAGCCAGGTGTCAGATAGCCACCCTAACAAAAGATCTAATTTGCAGGCTAACTAATCTGAAAACTCAGCAAAAGGAAGAGGAAAAAAAACAGGGATTTGGAAAGCCAGGGAAGGCTGCTGAGAACCAATTTTAAAAAAAGAGCGAGAAACTTAAAGTTTTACCGACATGGAAGTTATTAATGTCTGTGCCGAGACAAATAAAACACAAGATTGCTGAGTGAAAGGAACCTTAAAAAAATGCTGGAATTTCAGTTTGTGAGAAAGTGTGTGTTAAAGTGTGAAAGTTTTCCTGACTATGAATGTTTAAGAAGTTACAGTATTCCTTTGTCTGAAAGTCTGTCTTTAACAAAAAAGAAAAAATGTCTGTTTGTGTTTTGGCTCCACCCACTTCTCTACGTTAAAAAAGCATTTAACCCTTTTGTCTTGCCTTGGATTTTGGAAGTTTTAAGAATGTGCGAATAAGATTGTGCACCCAGAATTGGAAAAAAAAACTTTGAACTACAATTTAAGTTAAGCTGGTGTGGAAAAACTGAGAAAAACAAAAAGTTTGTTTAACAAAAGATTAAGTTCCAGTCTAAAATTTAACCTTGGAGTTGTGGTTGCTATGGTGAAATTTTCCAAAGCAGTTTGATTTGATTTGTTTAAATGTGAAAAACTTTTTTTCCAGTTGTATTCAATGTTTTTACAGTCATTTGGAAAGGCATCTGAAGAAAGGACAATAAGAAATATGATGTAATGTACTGTTTTCTGCAAGTATGTGCTATTTTGTTTTGTTTTATCTGTTCTGTCATGTTTGGTTTAAGTGTGAAAAACACAACTGCCTTTTCGATCAGGAAAGCTTTTTTTTAATTTACGTGAAGTGATGCAATTGCGGGCCCCTGACAATGTTTCACTCCGCCTTCTTAAAGAACCTACAAAGGAGTTAGCCCTTTCCACTGACAGTTGTTTAAATTCACCAATCAACAACTTTAGTATTGCTGAATGAAATTTAAAGATATTGGATATTATTAAATTTAAGTTTCGTAATTTTAAGTTAATATTTCCCCATAGTGACAGAAGAAAAATTATGATTTGATAAATTAACCAGAGCCACAATGGATTCTCTGCTTTCTTTTGTTATCTGGAATTTACCTTGTAAACTAATTGTAGCACTTCTGTCTCTAATGTTAAAACACTGTGTAAACCACCTAGCCTGGGAATCACTTGTTTCTGAAATTGGAATTGATAAGATAAATTGATAGAAATAAAATTGAACATTGACAAAACCTGTCAGTTCAACAATACTGCCAGAAATAAGCAGCATAAATCAGGGCAACTAGCGGTGCTGCAACAGTCCGCTTGGGTGGCTGCAACAAAAGAGATTAGTAGGGATTGGAGTGAGGAGGATGCCTTTGGGTCATATGTTCCCAATTCAATGTGTGGGCTCCCAGGAAGGCAGTGAAAGGGACACAAGCCCGATGTCCTGGGATCCTCACAGCAGATGCTGCAACCCTCAGATCAAGGACGTGGGGCCCCCAGGACACGGGAGATGGAAGCCCGTGGCATCCATTGAACAATGTAGGTGCTATAGTAGACACGCTCAAACCCATGCTTTGGATCACTAAAAATGGAGGTGTATACTCTTGCGAGAGGTAGGAGAACAGAAACCATAGTGCTTTGATAGCACGCCATATTGGAATACAGGGCCATTCTGGGTCAAGGTGGCAAGAGGTTGGAATAAGAAAGCTAGGACAGTCTGGGGCATAAACGAGGTGAAAGAAGTATAACAACTGGGGGAAGAAAACACCAAGGGGACTTTGGGGTGCACGGAAACCACACCCGAGTAACCTTTAGAAAACCAACGGAAAAGGAATTGAAAGAATGGACTAATTTAACAAAGGCTTATTGTGCACCCAAGGATTCACTAGCAAGAGTACAGAGAGTCATGGCAAAAAAAGGAGGACGGATATGTGTAGGATGCGCCCCAATGTAGTAATTCTAAAAGAAGGATTTACGGGCAGTAGTATAGAGAGTCGGAGGGAATATGTAACGATAAAAGAGGAAAGGTCCCAGTGGATAGTATGTGTAGGGAAGGTGCCAGATAGTGGGATTGGCAGAGGAAGCTGTGATTATGGGAGATGACTGTTGATCCTCAGTGGACAGAAGGAGGGATCTATGGAGACCCCTATCGATACCCATAGAACTAGGGACATACCAGTAAAGGTGACACAGGAGAGGGGCATGATGTGGACCCACCGACAAGAGGTGGGAGAAGAATGGACAGATGAAAGACAGCATATGATAATATGGGATTACCAAAGAATAGAAGAAGGGCTGCTGTGTGTGAAAGAGAGCGAATGGCCTCACCCGGCTGAGGCAATGAAGGGCGAGAATATCACACAACTAAACATAGACCCAAGCGAGGAGGTGTGCATTAAGTGTCCAGCAGGCAAAATCATAGTAAAATGCGGCAATAAATTACATGTCACTACTTGGGTGAAGAGTAAAGGTGGGGTGACAGTAAGATATGAATAGTCCCTACACCCTCGCCCCCAATGTTTTTCCCCAGCCACTGGGGTGCTCCGAGGGTAGCAATTGCTGGAACTGAGATAACGGAGAATTATTATTATTTTTTGTAAGTAAGATAGAACAATGGGGAGAACAGCGCTGTGTCAAAGAGGTACAGGATGGGACTATGTTTATGGGCGTAGCACCGAAAGGACCGATGTGCCACTTTGAACCGGTTGTGCTAATAGTCACGTATAAGAGGCAGCCGACATCTCAATCCGCTACGATGTTCCCTATCAGGGAATCAACACAGCCCCAGAAATGTCCAATGCAGACCCCGGGACCAGAAAACGGGCCCCAACGGGAAATGTAATGTATGATAATGTACACCATGAGTTGGTACCAGTGGTGTTGGACTTGACGGACATAGGTCTCCCGCAGTGGTGTTCAAATGAGACCCGAGGGCTATTCCAATGATTGACTAGGCAAATACTGGAACAAGGGGTTAAGGGAAATGGCTGCATCCCAGGGCAACACCACAAAAGGCGATACCAGAGAGACACATTTAATGATGCCACAACCAACTAACTTCGGTAGTTAATACAATTGATTTGGCAACCCGGGGCAGTAAAATTTGGGATCTGGGCTCCAGAATTAAGAGAATCCTAAAGGAACAGAGTCAGAACCAAGATTTCTCAGTTGACCGAAGATCAGGCCCTCACTAGCCGACTTCAGGACATAGCAACGGTCTTTGAAGCACATGCCCAGACAATTAACAAAATTATTAAAGAGGATCACGAATCCTCCGATCAAGCTGCACAGAATGATGTATGCAGTACATTTGGAAATTGGATAGTAGAACAAGCCAGGGAAAACCTAGCCCAGATAAAGGGGGGTGAGGTACCATTATGGATTAGTAATGGACAACTGGCTAACCTATCCCACCACGGAGGGACCATACCAGGGTGCCAACTCAGGGGAATGGTACGGTTATACCCCACCCAGATCGAATGTAAAATAAGCGGCGGAAGCATGTTAGGGTTAATGCTTGCAATACCCGTAATTATGCCGGAAGTGCAACCTCGAGAAGTATATAACGTTCAGAATATAGGGATTATTAGGGAAAATACCCATATAATGTACCACGAGACATTACCTTATGCAGTGACTCACGAAGACAGCCTGGTAGGAACTAAACTGGAGGGATGTGCCACCCGCCAGGGAATAACAATTTGCCCCCATAAAATAAGCTTTGACCCAATTGCAGCATGTGGATTTAATGTGTCCAGGGGGAAAATAAACTGCACCATGGAAGCCATCGGGGCCCACCTCTCACACACACGGGCTGCATATGTGGACATAGAAACATAGAAGATAGGAGCAGGAGTAGGCCATTCGGCCCCTCGAGCCTGCTCTGCCATTCAATGAGATCATGGCTGATCATCCAAATTCAGTACCCTGTCCCTGCTTTCTCCCCATATCCCTTGATCCCTTTAGCCTCAAGAAATATATGTAACTCCTTCTTGAATATAATTAATGAATTGGCCTCAACTGCACTGTGTGGTAGAGAATTCCACAGGTTCACCACTCTCTGGGTGAAGAAATTCCTCCTCATCTCTGTCCTAAATGGCTTACCCCTTATCCTTAGACTGTGACCTCTGGTTTTGGACGCCCCGACCATCGGGAACATCCTTCCTCATCTAGTCTGCCTAGTCCTGTTAGAATTTTATAAGTTTGAATGAGATCCCCTCTCATTTTTCTAAACTCCAGCGAGTATAAGCCCAATCGACCCAATCTCTCCTCATACGTCATTCCTGCCATCCCAGGTATCAGATTGGTGAATCTTTGCTGCACTCCTCCAAGAACATCCTTCCTCAGATAAAGCAACCAAAACTGCACACAATACTCAAGGTGTGGTCTCACCAAGGCCCTGTACAACTGCAGCAAGACATCCTTGTTCCTGTACTCAAACCCTCTCGCTATGAAGGCCAACATACCATTTGCCTTCTTAACCGTCTGCTGCACCTGCATGCTTACCTTCAGCAACTGGTGCACAAGGATGCCCAGGTCTCATTGCACTTCCCCTTCTCCCAATCTATTGCCATTCAGATAATAATCTGCCTTCCTGTTTTTGACACCAAAGTGGATAACCTTGCATTTATCCACGTTATATTGCATCTGCCATGCTTCTGCCCAATCACCCAACCTGTCCAAATCATACTGGAGTTTCTTGGCATCATCCTCACAGCACACACGCCCACCCAGCTTTGTGTCGTCTGCAAACTTGGAGATATTACATCTAGTTCCCTCATCTAGATCATTAACATATATTGTGAATAGCTGGGGTCCAAGGACCAATCCCTGCGGTACCCCACTAGTCACTGCCTGCCACTCGGAAAAAGACCCGTTTATTCCAACTCTTTGCTTTCTGTGCCAACCAGTTCTCTATCCAAGTCAAAACCTTGCCCCCAATCCCATGTGCCTCAACTTTGTATGCTAATCTCTTATGCGGGACCTTATCGAAAGCCTTTTGAAAGTCCAAATATACCACATCCACTGGTTCTCCCTTATCTATTTTACCAGTTACATCCTAAAAAAATTCCAGTAGATTAGTCAAGCACGATTTACCTTATGTAAATCCATGTTGACTTTGTCTGATCCGGTCACTGTTTTCCAAGTCCTCTACTATTATATCTTTTATAATGGACTCCAGCATTTTCCCCACTACCAATGTCAGGCTTACCGGTCTGTAATTCCCTGTTTTCTCTCTACCACCTTTTTTGAATAGTGAGGTAAAATTAGCTACCCTCCAATCCATGGGTACTGTTCCAGAGTCTATCGAATTTTGGAAGATGACCAGCAATGCATCTACTATTTCTAGGGCCACTTCATTAATTACCCTCGGATGTAGATTATCAGGCCCTGGGGATTTATCGGCCTTCAATCCTGTCAATTTCCCTAACATCATTTCCCTATAAATACTGCTTTCTTTCAGTTCCTCCCTTTCATCAGGCCCTATGTTCCCCAACATCTCTGGGAGGTTATTTGTGTCCTCCTTTGTGAAGACAGAACCAAAGTATGTATTTAATTAGTCCGCCATTTCTTTGTTCCCCATTATAAATTCCCCTGATTCTGATTGCAAGGGGCCTACGCTTGACTTCACCAATCTTTTTCTCTTCACATATCTATAAAAGCTTTTACAGTCAGTTTTTAAGTTCCTTGCAAGCTTACTCTCATGCTCTATTTTCCCCCTCTTAATTAATCCCTTTGTCCTCTTTTGTTGAATCCTAAACTGCTCCCAATCCTCAGGTTTACTGCTTTTTCTGGCCAAGTTATATGTCCTCTCCTTGGATCTTATGCTACCCCTAATTTCCCTTGTTAGCCACGGTTGAGTCACCTTTTTTGTTTTATTTTTATGCCAAACTTGGATGAACAAATTCTGTAGTTCATCCATGCGATCTTTGAATATTTGCCATTGCCTATCCACCGTCAACCCTTTGAGTGACATTCCCCAATCAATCCTACCCAACTCGCGCCTCATACCATCGTAGTTTCCTTTATTTAAATTCAGGACCCTAGTCTCTGAGTCAACTACTTCACTCTCCATCTTAATGAAGAATTCTATCATATTCTGATCGCTCCGACCCAAGGGACCTCGCACAACAAGATTGCTAATTAATCCTTTCTCATTACATAATACCCAGTCTAAGATGGCCTGATCTCTAGTTGGTTCCTCCACATATTGGTCCAGGAAACCATCCCGTATACACTCCAGCAATTCCTCCTCCACAGTATTGTTACTAATTTGTTTAGCCCAATCTATATGTAGATTAAAGTCACCCATGATAACTGCTGTGCCATTATTGCACATGTCTCTAATTTCCCTTTTAATGCCATCCCCAACCTCCGCATTACTGTTTGGAGGTCTATATACCACTCCCACTAACATTTTCTGCCCCTTGGTATTTCTCAGTTCTACCCATATAGATTCCACATCATCAGAGCTAATATCCTTCCTTACAATTGTGTTAATCCCCTCTTTAACCAGCAATGCTACCCCACCTCCCTTTCCTTTTTGCCTATCTTTCCTGGATATTGAATACCCCTGGATGTTGAGTTCCCAGCCTTGGCCACCCTGGAGCCATGTTTCCGTAATCCCAATCATATCATATTCGTTTACCTCTATTTGCACAGCTAATTCATCCACCTTATTATGAATGCTCCTCGCATTAAGACAGAAATCCTTCAGGCTTGTTTAACGCTCTTATACCTTTTAGAATTATTATTTACTGTGGCCATGTTTGATTTAAACCGTTGATTTCTCCGACTGCCACTTTTGTTTTTCTCCTTCCTGTCTTTTGCTTTTATCCTTGTTTCCCTTTCCTCTGTCTCCCTGCTCAGGTTCCCAACCCCCTGCCATTAGTTTAAACCCTCCCCCAGAGCACTAGCAAACACTCCCCCAGGACATCAGTTCCGGCCCTGCCCAGGTGCAAACTGTCCGGTTTGTACTGGTCCCACCTCCCCCAGGACAAGGGAGAGTACTGTTTAACCACTAACCAGAAAACTTTTGAGTACGCAGATCAGGTTTGTGAGATCCCCAGTCCCGTATTCTGCTTTACCCCGGAAGTACCAGTAAGGATTGGACGGGAAGAACTGGTCGACATACACCAATGAAAATCCACCTCGATCCAGGTGTCGGAGGACACCAAAACAGAACTCTCTATCTACATCAACAAATTTGGGTGCAAGGTACCCCCGTGACCGGAAGAACTGTCTGAACTATGAGGAAAAATCACCTAATCCCAGAAAGTGTATTACACACTGCAGCAACAGAACAAGGACATCGAGGAAGCGGTAGAAGACATCAAGATTACCACTTGGTGGGATGACTTATGGGACTGGAGGCTAAACATTCAAATCCATCTGTGGATAAGAATAATATCGCACGTACTGGTGGTGGTCCAGCTGATAATTGTAATATATCTCCTTTGTAAGACATGTGCGGCATGCAGACAACAGAAGGCTAGACAGTTGGCCAAAGAAATAACAATGACATAAGTACAGCCCCAGAAGGATGGCAAGGGGGAATTTGTTTAATCGGGTATATAGGGAAGGGTCCAGGAACATTTGGGTATCAGCCAATATCGAACCACTGTGTCAGTGACCTATAAAAACTTAGGATGATGCAAAACATTGCGACCACCGGAGGATCCTCGGTAGAAGGCTGCATGTGGAGCATCTAGGTGTCTAGCTTGTGAAGGAACAGGAAATTCCTGACAAGCGCCAAAAGGAGGGATTGTTGGGGGATCTAAAGTGTACACCTTAAGGTATAATCTTTAGCTAAGTGTATAGGATTAAACTGGATATATTCACATATTCTAGTTAGACAATATTTAGTTCTGCCAATTCAGCAGAAACAACAGGCGCACGTAGACAGGACAACAGGATGCCACAACTCAAGATAAGGGTGGACAGCGGCCGTCAGAGTTTTGTAGGGAAACCAGCTGCTTAACTTGTTACAGTGTCTGATGGGCTCCCCGTGCACCAAGGACACCCTGTGTGTACGGTACCAAGCCTATGGACCCAAAACTTATTTGTGCACTCAATCACCCGGAACATACCCATATATGGTATGGGAAATACAATGTAATAATCTCTATAAATATGATGCTCTAATTGTATTTAGTTGAGTGGGTGGTGGCAGACAGCCATACCGCTCCCCTGCAAGCTTGTAATAAAAGTCGCTCAATTTAACATCAGACTCCGAGTGGTGATTTCCCACAACAACACCAACTTACCTTGCACCTCCACCCAATCCTCTGTCTACTTCATCACTTCCCCATCTCACTAGCCACCCCTCACACTCGCCCTCATCCTACTGCAAGCATACCAACTAACAACACACAAGGGTAGGGACTTGAGAAGTTTAGCCAATATCCATGTGAAGTTTCTAGTAATGTGTTGTCATACAGTGAAAACTCTTTTTCCAAAGATGCCCCCTATTGGACAGACCTGAGCGCACCTTGAGAAGTGTCTTACTGAGTTCAGTCATAACTACCCCCACCCTGCCCCACCCCCCCACCACCACTATAGTGATGAGTGTGCATGGAATGGCTTGGACATTAAAGGGATGCTTCGCGGTGCTGGTGTGGGATGGTGTCAACCTGGCGCACCATGTGGCAGCCAGGGTTTACAGCAGCAAGTGAAGAAAATCTGGCCATGGTGATGCCATCGCAGGCCTCCCGGGCAGCAATGTTGTTGGGGGCCGATGCCCTGTGTCCAGTGCAGCATCAGGTGATGGCGGAGATGGTTGGTGATGTTGGTGTGCCTGGTGATGTTGGTGTTGGGCTGATTGTGGAAGGATTTGGAGGACCAAGGTCTGATTGTTTCATTGGCTCCGATGTTGCTGGAATAGATGGCAGCTGCAGGTGAGATGACAGAAGCGATCTGTCACTGGTTAGAGAGCTTCTCACAATGAGGTGGCACTGGACATACAGTTGGATCTAAAAACTTGTAAGCTAAATAAATCTCTATATGTATTAAAAATGCAGTAACCAACATTTTCTGCGCTCTGAAACTCACCATCCGCAACATGAGCTGGCATGTTCCCCAAACAGCGGGTAACCCATGGGGGAGAACATAAAATTAGAAGTTAGCCTCAAATTAGTCTTAAATTGACTCTTAACAAGCCATTTAACTAGTTGAATTGCATCCCCCGCCGCTTGGTGTTGGGTTAGTTCTCCGCTGACAGACCCGACATTTGGGAGACTCACGTGGAGGTGGGTTGACAGCGGGTTGGTAGCCCGCTGTCAATCTTTGCTATTTTGACAGTGGACCCACCTCCAAACCCACCTCCTCAGCGCTATTAAATTTACGGCCCATTTGTCTGTCTTCACGGAAGAAGACGCAAAAAACTTCTTGGATATGGTGGAGAACCAAGGGTCTAGTGAGAATGAAGAACTGAAAGAAATTAGTATTAGTAAAAAAAATAGTACTGAAGAAATTAATGGGACTGAAAGCTGATAAATCCCCTGGACCTGATGGCCTACATTTTGTTTTGAAAGAGGTGGCTATAGAGATAGTGGATGCATTGGTTGCCATTTTTCAAAATTCCACAGATTCTAGAACGATTTCCGTGGATTGGAAGGTAGCAAATGCAACCCCACTATTTAAGAAAGGAGGGAGAGAGAAAATGGGGAACTACAGACCAGTTAGCCTGACATCAGTAGTAAGGAAAATGCTAGAATCTATTATTAAGGACGTGGTAACAGGGCACTTAGAAAATAATAATAGGATTGGGCAGAGTCAACACGGATTTATGAAAGGGAAATAGTGTTTGACAAATCTTGAGGTTGTAACTAGCAGAATAGATAAGGGGGAACCAGTGGACGTGGTGTATTTGGATTTTCAGAAGGCATTCGATAAGGTGTCACACAAGAGGTTATGAAACAAAATTAGGGCTTTTGGGATGGGGTTAATATACTAGCATGGGTTGAGGATTGGTTAGCGGACAGAAAACAGAGAGTAGGATTAAATGGATAGACTAGGTCTATTTTCTCTTATTCTTCTAAACTCTGAGAGGTGATCTCATTAACGGGTCATTTTCGGGTTGGCAGGCTGTAACTGGTGGGGTACCGCAAGGATCAGTGCTTGGGTCTTAGCTATTCACAATCTACATCAATGATTTGGATGAGGGGACCAAATGTAATATATCCAAGTTTGCTGATGATACAAAGCTGGGTGGGAATGTAAGTTGTGAGGAGGATGCAAGGAGGCTTCAAGGGAATATAAACAGGCTAAGTGAGTGGGCAAGAACATGGCAAATGGAATATAATGTGGAGAAATATTCCACTTTGTTAGGAAAAATAGAAAAGCAGAATATTTTTTTAAATGGTGAGAGATTGGGAAATGTTGATGTTCAGAGGGACCTGGATGTCCTTGTACACAAATCACTGAAAGTTAACATGCAGGTACAGCAAGCAATTAGGAAAGCAAATGGAATGTTGGCCTTTATTACAAGAAAATTTGAGTACAAGAGTAAAGACGTCTTACTGCAATTATATAGGGCCCCGGTGAGACCACACCTGGAGCATTGTGTACAGTTTTGGTGTCCTTACCTAAGGAAGGATATACTTGCCATAGAGGGGGTGCAACGAAGGTTCACCAGACTGATTCCTGGGATGAGGGGTTTGTCCTATGAGGAGAGATTGAGTAAACTAGGCCTATATGCTCTAGAGTTTAGAAGAATGAGAGGTGATCTCATTGAAACATACAAAATTCTTACAGGGCTTGACAGGGTAGATACAGGGAAGATATTTCCCCTGGCTGGGGAGCCTAGAACCAGGGGTCACAGTCCCAGAATAAGGGGTCGGCCATTTTGGACTGAGATGAGGAGAAATTTCTTCACTAAAATTTGGCATTAACATAGGAAATTAATTGAAGCTGGTCAGAAACTGCTTGAGCACTGAGGAAATGGAATCCATTTCTTATCAGGAAATCTAATTGATTCACAGTAAGGACCCACAATGAAATGTGGATGTTACCTCCTGGGTAATTGTTATTTATGCAAAGAATTCAGTAATTTTAGAAAAGCTTATTTCATGCTGCAGATTTCAAACTCACCAAAGTATTTTCCTTTCCTCTCTGAAGGTCTTCCAGAGTTCCTTGTACAGTGATGACGCTTTGACTCACCTTCACTCGCTGAGTTTCCCAATGACTGTATATTAACAGGGAGCAACAGAGTCACAGTCATTTCAAGTTGTTGCACTTCATATATTGAACACATAGGGGAAAAATTCAGTAGCGCCCCCTAACTTCGCCGGGGCGCTACTTTTAGCGCCCTGAAAAAGTCAGCACCCCTACGCCATAAATTCAGTGGTAGCGCCCCAAGCAGGAGGCGGGGCGCTACTGGAAGCGCTCCCCCTCCTTCCTGGGGCGCTACAAGTGAATATCGTGGCGCTACGTGCAACAGCGCCATGCGTGTCGGCACGTAGCACCGTGGTATTACACGCCTCCAACCCTGATTAAAGGGGAGGGGATGAGCGCAGCGCGCCGGGGCCCTGCTGGACCACTGGGGAGCGAGGTGCCATGAAAGCAGCCTGGCATGCAAGAGGAATGCAAGACTGATGGATCGTGGCCGGCACCCCGCAGCAGGAGGCCAGAGGGGGCAGGTGCTGGCAGGCAGCCCCAAAAAAATGGCAAAAATGCCACCCTGACCCTGTTGGACATATCGTCCGGTGATAGGTCAGGGGTCATAACTGAAGTTTGCGGACGGGGCGCGAATTTCACGGGAGGCGATAGCGGCGCCGCACCCGTGGCTAACGGGAGGCGCAAAGCAACCCAATTTATCCTCCATATACTTTTTCATGAGTACACACACACCTTCAGCTCCTTCGCTGCTTCACTGATGCTGATTAGGTTGTGGCCCTTGTGGTCTCCTACTAAAGCACAGAGACTGCAGACGCAGAACTCATCATCCTTACAGTAAATCTTCAGAAGCTCTTGGTGTTCTCTACATTTTCCAACAGCCACATTCACAGTGGGATCCACGAGAGGGTGGCGCTTAAATGCCACATTTACTTGATGTGGTTTGAGGTGTACAGAGCACATCGATACTTGATATTTCAGGCAGGTTTTCACAGCTGGAAGCTGCTTCTTGGTGTAACAGCTGCAGGGAATTGCATCCTGGGACACGCCATGGCCCATGTAGTTCTGAACTATGTTTGCTAGTTGGAAGTTCTTCAAGTGCGTAACCTTCAATCATGTTCGACACTGTGGGCAAGAGTGAAGGCCAGAACTGGGCTCCTTCCACAGTTCTTCAACGCAGGCATGGCAGAAGCTGTGGTTACAGGTGAGTATCACCGGATCATTGTAAATCTGCAGGCAGATGGGGCAGGTTAGTTCTTCCTCCAGAGAGTCCAGCTGGGCAGCCGCGGCCATGATTTGACTGAAAGCATATGGATCTGAAAGTGAAAATATTTACGCAGTGTTGTCTCACAGGGTGGGTCAGTAACAAATCAAGATTCAGATGCTGTAACTTAACCTGCTAATTATTAGGATAGCAAAATACTGCAGATGCTGGAAATCCGAAACAACAACAGAAAATGCTGGAAAAACTCAGCAGGCCAGGCAACATCTGTGGAGAGAAATTACAGTTGACGTTTCGGGTGAACCCTTTTTCAAAACTGGAAAGGAAATGAAATAGATCGAAGGCAGGACTGCGATAGAACAAAAGAAGTGGAGACATTAAGAGGTATTCAAAACCAGACGAGATGGTAATAGGACAGTGGAGACAAAAGACAGCTCAGATTAGGTGTGAAGTGTACTGGCAGGATGAGACAGATGCCATGTGGGAGAGAGAAAAAAAAGGAAAGGTGGGGGGGGAAAGGGAAAACCCAAAACAGAGGGGTGGAAAAAAAAAAGTAAAAATGTAATAGGGGCCGAGGTTATGATCTGAAATTGTTGAACTCGATATTGAGTCCGGAAGGCTGCAAAGTGCCTAATCGGAAGATGAGGTGCTGTTCCTCGAGTTTACGTTGAGCTTCCGTGGAACAATTTAATCGCTAACTGCCGCCGTGACATCGGCCGTCTCCATTTCTCTGCTCCCCTCACTCACTCCATTCTCTTAGATCCAACCCTGACATTGTCATTAAACCCGCTTGTTAAGTCTGTGTGTTCCAGTTATATTTAAGGTCAATTACTGACACAGACTACAAGAATAACTTTTCAATAGGTCTTTACTATTCGGAGGTTAGGGCTATACTACCCAGCAAATTACTACACAGCACTTATATACCGGTGTGGTCACCACCGGTATTACCGTATACAGCAGCCAGAGAAAGTAGTACATCTCTTAAGGTGGAACAGGTTTAAGTTCTCTTAAGGTGGAACAAGTTACATACACCACACCGCTGACAAGGGTGGTGCTGTTGTTTGGCGAACTGACCTCTACCTAGCGGAAGCTGAACGGCAACTCTCCGACACCTCCTCCTACCTCCACCTGGACCATGACCCCACTACCGAACATCAAACCATCGTTTCCAAGACTGTCACTGACCTCATCTCCTCTGGAGATCTTCCCCCCGTGGCCACCAACCTCATAGTTCCCCAACCCTGCACAGCCCGCTTCTACCTCCTTCCCAAGATCCACAAACAGGACTGCCCTGGTAGACCCATTGTTTCAGCCTGTTCTTGCCCCACGGGACTTATCTCTTCCTATCTCGACTCTATCTTTTCTCCCCTTGTCCAGTCTCTTCCCACCTACATCCGCAATTCTTCGGACGCCCTCCGCCACTTTATCAGTTTCCAGTTTCCTGGCCCCAACCGCTTCCTTTTCAGCATGGACGTACAATCCCTCTACACCTCCATCCCCCACCAGGATGGCCTGAGGGCGCTCCGCTTCTTCCTTGAACAGAAGCCCGACCAGTCCCCATCCACCACCACCCTCCTCCGCCTGGCTGAACTTGTTCTCACATTGAACAACTTCTCCTTTAACTCCACTCATTTCCTCCAAATCTAAAGTGTTGCTATGGGTACCCATATGGGTCCTAGCTATGCCTGCCTTTTCGTGGGATATGTGGAACACTCTTTGTTCTAGTCCTACTCAGGTCCCCTCCCTCAGCTCTTTTTCCGATACATTGATGACTGTATCAGTGCCGTTTCCTGCTCTTGCCCCGAACTAGACAATTTCATTTACTTTGCCTCCAATTTCCACCCTTCCCTCACCTTCACATGGTCCATCTCTGACTCTTCCCTTCACTTCCTCGACTTCTCCGTCGCCATCTCTGGGGATAGGTTATCGACCAATATTCACTTCAAGCCCACTGACTCCCACAACTACCTGGACTACACTTCCTCCCACCCTTCCTCCTGTAAGGACTCTATTCCATTCTCCCAGTTTCTCCGTCTCCGCTGTATCTGCTCCGACGATGCCACCTTCCACACCAGTGCTTCCGACATGTCTTCCTTTTTCCGCAACCGAGGATTCCCCTCTACTGTGGTTGACACGGCCCTTGACCGTGTCCATTCTATCTCCCGCACTTCTGCCCTCACCCCTGCTCCTCCCTCCTGGAATCACCCCACCAGCCTCCACATTCAACGGATCATCCTCCGCCATTTCCGCTACCTCCAAAGTGATCCCACCACCAAACGCATCTTCCCCTCCCCTCCCCTTTCAGCATTCTGTAGGGACCGCTCCCTCCGAGACACCTTAGTCCACTCCTCTATCACGCCCAACAACCCTTTCCCTTCGCCTGGCACCTTCCCATGCAAGCGCAGGAGATGTAACACCTGCCCCTATACCTCCCCCCTTCCCACTGTCCAGGGCCCCAAACACCCCTTCCAGGTGAAACAGTGATTTACTTGTACTTCTTGCAATCCAGTATACTGTATTCGCTGCTCACGATGCGGTCTCCTCTACATTGGGGAGACCAAACGCAGATTGGGTGACCGCTTTGCGGAACACCTCCGTTCAGTCCGTAAGGGTGACCTCGAGCTTCCGGTCGCCTGTCATATTAATTCACCGCTCCATTCCCACTCGGACCTCACCATCCTTGGCCTCTTGCATTGTTCCACGGAAGCTCAACGTAAACTCGAGGAACAGCACCTCATCTTCCGATTAGGCACTTTGCAGCCTTCCGGACTCAATATCGAGTTCAACAATTTCAGATCATAACCTCGGCCCCTATTACATTTTTTCTTCTTTTTTTTTCCACCCCTCTGTTTTGGGTTTTCCCTTTCCCCCCGCTTTCCTTATTTTTTTTTTCTCTCCCACATGGCAGCTGTCTCTCATCCTGCCAGTACACTTCACACCTAATCTCAGCTGTCTTTTGTCTCCACTTGTCCTATTACCATCTCGTCTGGTTTTGAATACCTCTTAATGTCTCTTTACTTCTTTTGTTCTATCGCAGCCCTGCCTTCGATCTATTTCATTTCCTTTCCAGTTTTGAAAAAGGGTTCACCTGAAACGTCAACTGTAATTTCTCTCCACGGATGTTTCCTGGCCTGCTGAGTTTTTCCAACATTTTCTGTTGTTATTTCTGCTAATTATTAGCTTTATTAGTTTGGCACGCGCACTCATCTGAGGTTAAGTGCTGATTGAGCCTTGTAAAAAGCTAAAGGCTCAAAAGTGAAGACAAGGAATTACTTGTCATAACTTAAGCTGTAGGTGGACATTTTATGATTTTGATCACATTTATTGCAATGTGATAAAAATCCACAATATAGCAGTGGCAGTTATCATAATTAAAGGGGGTGTGAATTGGAGGCATGAGCTTTGTTTTCTACGTTTGGGAGTTTAGGACCCAATAAAATTTAGATTTTTGACACTTGATTCAGGTGACACGAAGGCCAATTCGGGGAAAAAATCTGAAAAATTCCTCGCCGATCTCTCTAGGACAGGGGTTCTCAAACTTTTTTGGTTGAAGGAACCATTTTTAAATGGATTCATAATCGCGGACCCCCATCTAAATTATAATACTACAAACTCCTCTGAATGTAAAGTTCATCAGTGTCCTGATAAAGGCTGTCCGATATAGTGAACATTGATGTGATTAGTGATGTGGAAACTTTTATCTTCCCTTCAGTTCGAAGGTAACCCTAAAGGTCCAGCAACATGCCTGTTGAGTACTTTACCTCCCTGCTCTTCCTGGTGTGGGATTAGGCTCGGTGGCTCTTGTCGAGAACACTGGCACCATTACAGGTGTAGCCCTCCATCGCCCGCCTACTCACTGTACAGTTGTTGAGTGTTTCGGGGTTTTTTTCGCCTCCCTCTGCTGTTCACCAGTCTGTCAGCGCTGGAATATTGCTGACACGCTGCCTGCTGTGCGGCATTTCTGCCACCGGGGCCCCGCCAGTAACTGGGACTGCGGATTTAGTCAGCTTGATCGTCATTCCAGGCCCTTGGACAAGGCTGACGTGGCAGCTTCTTCCTACCCACCCCCAGCCCCATCCCTGCGAATCCACTCCCGGGTGTCTCTGGAGCCTCTCGTCTCCTCTCTCGGGATTCTCAGTCAGTCCGAGGCCCCGCTAATCCGGTTACGTATCTGTTTCCAGAGCTGCCTCAGCCCCAGTTCCCGTCCGGCGATCGCTTACCAGTGTCTCGCTGTGCAAGTGCACCAGGCCCCTGGGCTAGACATCAAACTCCCCGGTGCACGAGCTCTCAGCCATGCCGCTCGAGCGGACGAAGGAAATCAAAATAACGGCCAACAGCGCATGCTCGCCCCACACCATCGCAACAATGGGTCCTATTCACATTATTTCGCGGAGCCCCTGGAAAGTGCCTACGGACCCCCAGGGTTCTGCGGACCCCAGTTTGAGAACGGCTGCTCTGGGCAATTGAATCTCCTCCTGGAGACCACACAGATCATGACTTAGATTAATTGGTACCTACCTCTTGTATGATTATATAGTGTCATAGAGTTATACAGCACAGAAAGAGGCCCTTCGGCCCATCGTGTCTGCGCCGGCCATCAAACCCTGTCTATTCTAATCCCATTTTCCAGCACTTGGTCCGTAGTCTTGTATGCTATGGCATTTCAAGTGTTCATCTAAATGCTTCTTGAATGTTGTGAGGGTTCCTGCCTCTACCACCCTTTCAGGCAGAGAGTTACAGATTCCAACCACCCTCTAGGTGAAAAAGTTTTTCCTCAAATCCCCTCTAAACCTCCTGCCCCTTACCTTGAAACTATGCCCCCTGGTTATTGACCCCTCTACTAAGGGGAAAAGCTCCTTTCTATCTACCCTATCTATGCCCCTCATAATTTTGTACACCTCAATCAGGTCCCCCCTCAGCCTTCTCTGCTCTAAAGAAAACAACCACAGCCTGTCCAGTCTCTCTTCATAGCTGAAGCGCTCCAGCCCAGGTAACATCCTGGTGAATCTCCTCTGCACCCTCTCCAATGCAATCACATCCTTCCTATAGTGTGGCGACCAGAACTACACACAGTATTCCAGCTGTGGCCTAACTAGCATTTTGTACAGCTCCATCATAACCTCCCTGCTCTTATATTCTATGCCTCGGCTAATGAAGGCAAGTATCCCATATGCCTTTTTAACCACCTTATCTACCTGTCCTGCTGTCCTCAGGGATCTATGTACATGCACACCAAGGTCCCTCTGATCCTCTGTCCTTCCTAGGGTCCTACCATTCATTCTGTATTCCCTTGCCTTGTTACTCCTCCCAAAATGCATCACCTCACACTTTTCAGGGTTAAATTCCATTTGCCACAGTTCTGCCCATCGGACCAACCCGTCTATATCGTCCTGTAGCCTGAGGCTTCCCGCCTCGCTATTTACCACCCCATCCATTTTCGTGTCATCTGTGAACTGACTGATCATACCTCCTACATTCATATCTAAATCATTAATGTACACTACAAACAGCAAGGGGCCAGGACCGACCCCTGCAGTACATCACTAGACACAGGCTTCCAGTCACAAAAACAACATTCGACCATTACCCTCTGCCTCCTGCCACTAAGCCAATTTTAGATCCAATGTGCCAAGTTGCTCTGGATCCCAAGGGCTCTTACCTTCTTGACCAATCTCCAGTAAGGCTTTTGAAAAAGTCCCGCATGGAAGTCCATGTAGACTACATCAACTGCACTACCCTCATCCACACACCTAGTCACCCCCTCGAAAAATTCAATCAAATTGGACAGACATAATCTTCCCCTGACAAAGCTATGCTGACTATCCTTGATTCATCCTTGCCTCTCCAAGTGGAGACTAATTCTGTCCCTCAGAATTTTTTCCAATAATTTCCCTACCACTGATGTTAGGCTCACTGGCCTGTAATTCCCTGGTTGATCCCTACTACCCTTCTTGAATAATGGTACTATTTTAGCTGTTCTCTAGCCCTCTGGCAACTCCCCTGTGGCCAGAGAGGTTCTGAAAATTTGTCAGTGCCCCTGCAATCTCTTCCCTTGCCTCACACAGCAGCCTGGGATACATCTTGTCTGGGACTGGGGATTTATCCACTTTAAAGCCCGCTAATACCGCTAGTACCTCCTCCCTCTCAATACTAATTTGTTCAAGTATATCACAATCTCCCTGCCCGATTTCTATGCCTACATCGTCCTTCTCCAGAGTGAACACAGATGCAAAATATTCATTTAAAACTTCACCTACATCTTCTGGCTCCACACACAGATTGCCACTTTGGTCCCTAATGGGCCCTACTCTTTCCCTGGTTATCCTCTTGCCATACTCCCTTGTGCCATTACATATTTGCTCTGCCTTCCAGGCTGCTTAGATATTTCCTCTATATTTGGCTGTGCATCACCCCCTACAATAGCTCCACTCCGTATCCCATTCCCCTGCCAAGTCAGTTTAACCCCCCCCAACAGTACTAGCAAACCTCCCCGCAAGGATGTTGGACCCGTTCCGGTTCAGGTGCAACCCGTCCGGCTTGTACAGGTCCCACCTTCCCCAGAAGCAGACCCAGTGATCCAGGAAACTAAAGCCCTCCCTCCTGCATGAACTCTTTATCCACGCATTCATCTGCTCTATCCTTCTATTCTTATACTCACTAGCACGTGGCACTGGGAGTAATCCAGAGATTACAACCTTTGAGGTCCAGCTTTTTAATCTGCTACCTAGCTCCCTAAATTCTTGTTGCAGGACCTCATCCCTCTTTCTACCTATGTCGTTGGTTCCTATGTGAACCACGACTTCTGATTGTTTGCCCTCCCCCTTCAGAATGCCCTGCAGCCGTTCAGTGACATCCTTGACCCTGGCACCAGGAAGACAACATACCATCCTGGAGTCACCTCTGTGGCCACAGAAACGTCTATCTGTTCCCCTTACGATAGAATCCCCTATTACTATTGCTCTCTCACTCTTTTCCCTCCCCTCCTGTGCAGCTGTGCCACTGACTTGGCTCTTGCCGCATTCCCCTGAGAAACCATCTCCCCCATCAGTATCCAAAACAGAAAATCTGTCGGAGAGGGAGATGGACCCACGGGACTTCTGCACTACCTTCTGAGTTCTTTTACTCTGTCTGGCGGTGACCCATTCCCTGTCTGCCTGTGCACTCTTTACCTGCAGTAAGACAACGTTGTTAAACATGCTATCCATGAAGATCTCAGCTTCGCGGATGCTCCACAGTGACTCCAGCCACAGCTCCAGCTCCAAAATGCGGATTTCGAGTAGCTGCAGCTGGAGACACTTCCTGCACATGTGTTCGCTCTGGACACCTAAATTGTCCCTGACTTCCAACATAGCACAGGAGGAGCACTCCACACTGCTGAGCTGCCCTGTCATGTCATGTCCTACCCTTAATAATAAAGAATATACTAGGGACTTTACTTCCCTTTAAACACCGGCTGGCCGGCCAGCCAGTTCCAATCTGCACTCTAGCCTCCCTTATTTATACTGCTGAGATTTAAATAAGTGAGCTCTCTGGCAGTTACAGAACCAGATTAGACCACTTAATTAATTAATTACTCTCACCTGCTCTCCAGCACAGAGCTTGCTTAGCCCTGGCCAAGCCTGGAAGAAACTTCAAACTTGAAACAGTAAAGTTAAATGCGAATTGCAAGCACACAAGACTAGAATTTATAAAAATAAGAGATTAACCTTTAAGATTTACTCCCTCACTCACCAAACTCGCAGCTTAATACTCTGTTCCGATCTGCACTCCGTGACAAACTGCAGGTAAATTTCTTCAAGACTGGTTGCAATCACCTTTCTGAGACAGGAGTGTGTGTCCGGATGTGCTGCATTAACAGGCTTTGTTTCAGTATTCCCGTCACAGCATTTGTGGAATTGCCAGGACTTGGATTAACAGTCTGCTCCAAAATACTAGAAAACACATAGGGGGAAAATTTCAGTTGGTTTGCGCCTCCCGCTAGCGCCTTAAGAGGACGCTAATGGGGCGCAAAGCAACTAGCGCCTGTGTGCGGTGATGTATGGGCCGCTCGCGAAATTAACTAGACATTTTGCGGCGGCGCTAAACACTACCGCCACATCTCCTGCACCAGCAGATCGTGATGTCAATCGAGTGTGCAACGCCCCGGTAGTGCCCCGGACCGGATACTGAGTGGCGCCCCCTGCCTTACCGCTTGCCGCTAGCAATGACAAGTTGAGGGGAGCGTTTTGCAGTCAGGAAGGGACTGTGGGAGCGCTATTTAAAGGCGACCGCTTCCTGCCTTTCTTTGTTGGTGACATTTTTGTACCATGCATTCTGAGAGAGAGAGAGAGACTTCTGGAGAGATTCAACGCTGTGCGAAGGTGTTTTGGGTACTGAGCAGCACTTTGCAGGTTCATTTTGATTTGCCCTTCCTTGTATCGATTTAGAGGAGACTATGGGGGCTGCACTCTGAGATCTTTCCCATGGCCTCTTCATTGTTCTTTCCAGCAGATTTGATATACAGGTCTCTCCAGGCCGAGATTCAAGGCTGCAATGAGCAGGATGTGGATGGGGAGCAAGATCAACCCTCCCTTTTAAGAACTGGCTGGCGCCAGTGTGTCTGTGTTCCATTGCTGACTGACATCACATGAGCTTCGCCAGCACTCTGAGGTAGTGCCTCGCTCCTCGGCCTTTGCGCCTTAAGAGAGATGTGTAGCGCCTGATTTAGCGCTCCAATCAACTCTGGGGGTGATAAAAGCCAAGTTGGCAGTTGGAGGTGATAATTAGTGCCAGGCGCTAAACTTTGCGCACGGCTGATAATCGTGCTCCAAATGGGGCGATACTGAACTTTTTCCCCATAGAATCAGGTGTCACAAATCTAAATTTTGAGGGATGCTATACTCCCAGGCACTGGAAAACAAATCTCATGCCTTCCTTTCACATCCCCATTCAGTTAGTTTCTAAACATGCCACTGTTTCATTCTGTATTTTTATCATAATGCTGCACGGATCAGTGTTGCGATCTCAGCTATTTACAATCTATATTAATGGCCTAGATGAAGGGATGAGTGTAATGTATCCAAGTTTGCTGATGATACAAAGCTAGGTGTGAGGAGGACACAAAGTGGTCGATTTTCCTGAAGCTGTCGGGAAGAAGGCGGGACTACAACTTTCGGGTTTTAGACCCGTGTAGGAACGGTAGTTGCTATCTGAATAATTGCAGTTTGACTCAGTAAATCAAAACAACAAAGTTTAATAACAACGAAGTTAACTCGTAAACTACAGGAGAAGATGTATACAGGTCTGTTCAGGCTGCGAGGCACTTGAAGACTGCTGGAAGGTTCTGGAAACCGACGTCATGACGTCATCGCGTTCTTCGCGCCACCGGCGGTCACGTGATCGGCGTCATGATGTCATCACGCAGAGTATAGGAAGGTACATACAGTATAGTTAACAAACAGTTTAAAGGTGCAGTAAGTGGCTGCACTACAATGTAGTTAAAGAAATTATTCTCAAATGTTCTGAGTCTCTTAGTGGCTCCGCCACAGGCGCCCCCCAGAATGCTCTTTAACAGACAGTGTCAAACGAACAGGAGGCTTGATAAGCCTGGTCGAGCAACGGCGAAACTCAGGCAGCGGGAATGGAGCGTTGAAGGATGAGTCGGTTCTTGGCTGCGTCTGGAGCGGCACGACAGGCGTGGCGGAAACAAGAGGTGCTAGTGTAGGCGACATGGAAACTGATGCAGGCGGTTCACTGGCGGGCTGGTCCGGCGGTCCACGGAGGTCGACCATGGTGAGGCGGTTGAGCAGCAACGACTGGTTCACTCCGATCGAGATGGGCCGGTTTAAGTCGGTCGATAGAGATGGTATCTGGTTTGCCACCGATGTCCACCATGAAAAATTTTTCACCCGATGAGATGACACGAAACGGTCCAGCATAAGGTGGTTTTAACAGGCCTCTGTGAGCGTCCTGACGAATAAAAACATACTCAGAGCTCATGAGCTCTGCTGGGACGTGAGGCCTCTGTCGGTTGTGATTCGAGGTTGGAATAGGCAGGAAAGTCTTGGCCACCTCCTGATGCTGGAGGAGCTGCTGAGCCGCAGACCACGATTCCGTGTATGAAGGGATAAAGTCACCTGGTACCCGAAGTGGCTGGCCGTAGACTAACTCGGCCGATGAAGACTGGAGATCATCCTTGGGGGCTGTTTGAAGGCCTAGTAACACCCAGTGGAGCCTGTCCACCCAGTTGGAACCACGCAAGCTGGCCCGGAGTGACGCCTTGAGCGACCGATGGAACCGCTCGCACAGGCCATTCGCTTGCGGATGGTATGCAGTGGTGCGGTGCAGCTTGGCACCCAAACCTTGCGCGAATGCTGTCCACAACTCTGACGTAAATTGTGGGCCTCTGTCAGAGGAGATGTCGGATGGTACCCCGAACCGATCTACCCACGATGAAACGAACGCCCTGGAGACGTCTGATGCAGCAGTAGCACTCAATGGGAGCGCCTCTGGCCACCTGGTGGTATGGTCCACTACCGTCAGGAGGTGTGAGAAACCTCACGAAACGGGAAGAGGACCCACTAAGTCCACATGTACATGGTCGAAACGGCGTTCTGGCACCGGAAATTCGGCCAATGGAGCTTTGACATGGCGATTAACTTTTGCTTTTTGACAATCCACGCAATGGTTTGTCCAGTCCCGGACGTCCAAATGCATTCCTTTCCAGACAAATTTACGGGACATAAGCCATTGTTAAGCACGCATCCCTGGGTGCGATAAACCATGTGTGGCCTGGAAATTTTTCTTACGCCATTCCAACGGCACGATGGGCCTGGGCACTCCCATGGATGTGTCACACAAAAGCGTGGTTCCCACCACCTGGAACTTAACATCGGCCACCTGCCAACTGGAAGGTGTGGTCCGGTATGCCTGTACTTCGGGATCTGCCAGTTGCTCTTCTGCCAACCCAATGAAATCGATACCCAGGTGGACTGCCTGGACTGGAGAACGGGAGAGACAATCGGCCACGAGATTATCCTTGCCGGACACGTGCCTTAGATCCGTCGTAAACTCGGATATAAAGGTGAGGTGGCGCTGCTGGCGGGCTGACCAAGGCTCTGTCGTTTTTGCCATTGCAAATGTAAGTGGCTTGTGGTCCACAAATGCAGTAAACGGACGCCCTTCTAGGAGAAAACGGAAGTGTCGAACGGCTAAAAACAGGGCCAACAACTTCCTGTCAAAAGTGCTATATTTTTGCTCATTCTTGCGAAGCTGGCGGCTGAAGAATGCTAATGGCTGCCACACACCATCGACCCATTGCTCTTGAACCACCCCAATAGCATAATCGGAGGGATCTGTAGTGAGGGCGATGGTCGCGCCCGGTAACGGGTGAGCAAGCATGGTTGCGTCTGCCAGCACCGCCTTGGTGTTAAGGAACGCCTGGTCCATCGGTGGCGTCCAAGTGATAGCGTCCTTTCCCAACTTCCCTTTGAGCGCTTCATACAGCGGCTGCATCAACTGGGCTGCCTTGGGGACGAACCGGTGATAGAAGTTCACCATCCCCAGAAACTCCTGCAGGGATTTGACTGTGTGAGGCCGTGGGAATGCTGTAACTGCTTCTACCTTGGTAGCTAGTGGGACGGTGCCGTCCGAAGTGATCTTGTGTCCCAGGAAATCGATGCTGGATAATCCAAACTGGCATTTGGCGGGGTTGATGATGAGGCCGTGCTGGCTGAGACGGGCAAAAAGTGTGCGCAAATGCTGTAGGTGTTCCTGCGAATCTTTACTGGCGATGAGAATGAAAACAAAAAGAAAGGGCAAATCTCGTAACACAGAGTCCATGAGCTGTTGGAAGGCCTGCGCTGCGTTTTTCAACCCGAAAGGCATTCGGAGGAATTTGAAAAGTCCGAACGGTGTGATGACCGCCATTTTGGGGACATCTTGTGGGTGTACCGGGACTTGGTGGTAACCGCGGACGAGATCCACCTTGGAGAAAACGGAGTTGCCAGCCAGATGGGCCGAAAAGTCCTGGATATGAGGTATTGGATACCTGTCCGGTGCAGTGGCTTCATTTAGACGTCGGTAATCCCCGCAAGGTCGCCAGCCAGCGCCTGGTTTGGGGACGATATGCAGTGGGGAGGACCAAGGGCTATTGCAGCGTTGGACGATCCCGAGGCATTCCATGGTGCGAAACTCGGCTTTTGCCGCTGCGAGCTTGCCTGGTTCCAACCGACGTGCCCGGGCATAAACCAGTGGTCCCTTCATCGTGATGTGATGCACCACTCCGTGCCTCGTGACTGCTGCCGAAAAAGTAGGCCTGGTGAGCTCTGGAAACTCCCCGAGCAGGCGCGTAAACACGTCCTGTGCTGCAAGCGTACAGGCAATCGACCAGGACCTGGTGGTGCTGGGATGGCATGGCAGTGTGTGGAAAGTGGACGCATTTATGAGTCGGCAGTGTTGGACGTCGACCAGAAAGCCGTTGGAGCAGAAAAAATCGGCCCCCAGGATAGCCTGCGAAACTTTAGCCACAATAAAGTCCCAAACAAATCTCTGACCGCTGAAGGTTAAATTGACTGTCCGTTTTCCGAACGTGCGGATATCCGCGCCATTAGTTGCCTCGAGGGGTGGACCGCGCCTGCCGGATTGCAGATTGAGCCTTGAAGCTGGCAGAATACTGCACTGGGATCCAGTGTCGCACAAAAAACGTCACCCTGTCATGGAATCCGTGATGTACAGCAGCTTTCCCGCCGAACCAACCGCCATGGTGAAGTGGATGTTTTTTTTAGACCCAGTCAGTTTTGCCGAAGGGCGCGGGCTTGGTGGAGTTTTTTTTTTGGCCGAAAAACTGCAGGGTGGGCGGCAGCATCGAGCTTTGGTGCCAAAATGGGCGTGGTATGCACACCAGCCTGCAGACGGAGGGCTGGCTTGCGCCTGTGTGGGGGAAGGGTGCCTCGTGGCTGCACAATACTGCTGTGCAACAGTAAAAAACTTGTCTGCCTCAGCCGCAAGTTCTACACAGTCCGTAATCGGAGAATTGGCCAGGGCCGTCTGAACCGGTTCTGGTAGCTGGTTAAGGAAAAGTTTGCAGAACAAAAACATTGGGGCTCCGAACCCAAAAGAGTGAGCATCTGGCTCATCAGTTCAGAAGGTTTTGAGTCCCCGAGGCCGGGCATAGCAGTAAGCCTGCGTGCGCGCTCTGATTTATTGAGACCAAACACCTGTAGCAAATGAGTTTTAAGAGCCTCATACTTGCCCTCTTCTGGTGGATTGCCCAGGAGGCTGATGACCCGCGAGGCCGTGGTGCTGTCGAGAGTGGAGACCACGTGAAAATAACGGGTCGAATCCGCTGTAATCTCTCGGAGTGAGAACTGGGCTTCTGCCTGGAAGAACCATGCTGATGGCTGTTCCCAGAACTGTAGAAGTTTGAGGGCGACGGCGTTCGTGTTCATTCTTGAATCTCAACGAAAGTTGTTCGACGAGATCGGGGTCACCAATGTAGGAATGGTAGTTGCTATCTGAATAATTGCAGTTCGACTCAGTACATCAAAACAACAAAGTTTAATAACAACGAAGTTAACTAGTAAACTACAGGAGAAGATGTATACAGGTCTGTTCAGGCTGCGAGGCACTCGAAGACTGCTGGAAGGTTCTGGAAACTGACGTCATGACGTCATCGCGTTCTTCGTGCCACTGGCGGTCACGTGATTGGCGTCATGACATCATCACACAGAGTATAGGAAGGTACATACAGTATAGTTAACAAACAGTTTAAAGGTGCAGTACGTGGCTGCACTACAATGTAGTTAAAGAGATTATTCCCAAATGTTCTGAGTCTCTTAGTGACTCCGCCACACCCGTCTACTTCGACGTCCGGCCAATCCGCACGATTTTCCCTTGATTGACCTTGTTGAGCCCGTCCATTGGGCTCAGCATGCCAATTAAGGGCCACGCGGCAACAGGTGACGTCACAGACTGCAATTTCATCTGTCAAGAGTTCTTGACAGATGAAATATCAGTGTTTCACAGCTGTTTGAAGCTGTGAAACACTGACAGTCTGAGTTCTAACATGAGTCCTTCTCCACAGACTCAGTTAGAACTCACACCGGCACTCAAAGCTGAAGGCTGTCACTTTTCACAGATCGCAGCCGTTCAGCTTTAAGTGCCGGCTGAGTGATGGGCTCCCAATGGCTACAGGAAGGTAGGCTGTTAAGGTAAGTACAGGTAAGTAAAAGTTCGTTACACACTTTAGACACACCAAACACACTTACCTTTGCACTCATGCACCCACCACTCACCTGAACACCGACATCGCGACCCCTCCAACTCCTTCAACCCAACGGCCCGCCTGCTCTAGCCTTGCGTGGTTTGGAGCCGTCGGGAATCCCACACGAAACCCCTCAAAATAGGGATTAGGCTAAAAACAGGCAGTTCATTGGCACTAATCCCGTCCCGCCTGGTTTTGGCGGGTCCCAGTGCGGGGCGGGGACCCGCTGCCTCTGAAAGTTGCATGGAGTGGGGTTTTGGGCGGGATGGTGTCGGGACCCCCGAATTCGGGATTTCCCCCCCCCCACACGCCTGAAACCCCGCCTGACGGCTCCACGAAAATCGAGCCCCAGGAGTCTGCAAAGGGATATACCTGTAGATAGACTAAGTGAGTGGGCAGTAAGGTGGCAGATGGAGTATAATGTGGGGAAATGTGAGGTTAGTCACTTTGGTAGGAAGAATAGAAAAATAATATTTTTTAACTGGTGAGAAACTTTCAAATGTTGGTGTTCAGAGAGAATTGGGTGTCCTCGTGCAAGAAACACAGAAAGCTAGCATGCAGGTACAGCAAGCAATAAGGAAGGCAAATGGCATGTTGGCCTTTATTGCAAGAGGGTTGGAGTATAAGAGTAAGGAAGTCTTGCTACAATTGTACAGGGCCTTGGTGAGACCACACCTGGAGTACTGTGCTCAGTTTGGTCTCCTTATCTAAGGAAGGATAGACTTGTCTTGGAGACAGTGCAATGAAGGTTCACTAGGTTGATTCCTGGGATGAGAGGGCTGTCCTTTGATGAGAGAATGTGTAGAATGGGCCTATACTCTCTGGAGTTTAGAAGAATGAGAGGTAATCTCATTGAAACATACAAGATTCTGAAGGGGATTGACAGGGTAAGTGCTGAGAGATTGTTTCCCCTGGCTGGAGTGTCTAGAACTAGGGGGCATAGTCTCAGGATAAGGGGTAGGCCATTTAAGACTGAGGAGGAATTTCTTCACTCTAAGGGTTGTGAATCTTTGGAATTCTCTGCCCCAGATGGCTGTGAATGCTGAGACTTTGAGTATATTCAAGGCTGAGATAGATAGAATTTTGGACTCTAGGGGAAGCAAGGGATATGGAGATTGGGTGGGAAAGTGGAGTTGAGGTCGATGATCAGCCATGATCTTATTGAATGGCGGAGCAGGCTTGAGGGGCCGTATGGCCTACTCCTGCTCTTATTTCTTATGTTCTATGTTCTTATGTAAAAGTGATCAAAATCATAAACAATCCACCTACAGCTTAAGTTATGACAAGTATGCAATCCATCAATCTGCATTTATGCTGCTATTTATTAGCTTTACTGGTTTTCTAGAATGGTATGTGCATTCATTTGCGGTTAAGTTAATGCTCCTGAAGCTGATTTGTTGGTGATCCGCCCTGTGTCACAATGCTGTGTAAATACTTTAACTTTCAGATTCATTTCCTGATAACTATCTTCCTTGCTCCATTAACTCAAGAAGGAGATATGTACTACATCTACCAACTCTGACTTTAAACCACTTGGGTTTCCCAGTTTATATTAAGTTCATTGAAGTCTTCCATTAAAATAATTTTCACAGATGGTCTATGGCATACCCTCACCTGTGTTCATTTGGGTTTTTTTTGCGTGGAGTTATCTACTCAGAGTAGTTCATTTTGTAGTTTTCTTTCCTCACACAGGTTCTTTTACCTTCCGGGTGTCCCTGACACCCCTTTTTTTGTCCACTATTGACAGAGGCCCGACCAGTCCCCATCCACCACTACCCTCCTCCGCCTGGCTGAACTTGTTCTCACATTGAACAACTTCTCCTTTGACTCCACTCATTTCCTCCAAATCAAAGGTGTTGCTATGGGTACCCACATGGGTCCTAGCTATGCCTGCCTTTTTGTGGGATAGGTTGAACACTCTTTGTGCCAGTCCTACTCGGGTCCTCTCCCTCACCTCTTCTTCCGGTGCATTGATGACTGTATCGGTGTCGTTTCCTGCTCTCGCCCTGAACTAGACAATTTCATTCACTTTGCCTCCAATTTCCACCCTTCCCTCACCTTCACATGGTCCATCTCTGACTCTTCCCTTCCCTTCCTCGACTTCTCCGTCTCCATCTCTGGGGATAGGTTGTTGACCAACAGTCACTACAAGCCCACTGACTCCCACAGCTACCCGGACTACACTTCCTCCCACCCGCCTCCTGTAAGGACTCTATTCCATTCTCCCAGTTTCTCCGTCTCCGCCGCATCTGCTCTGACGATGCCACCTTCCACACCAGTGCTTCTGACATGTCTTCCTTTTTCCACAACCGAGGATTCCCCTCTACTGTGGTTGACACAGCCCTCGACCGTGTCCGTTCTATCTCCTGCACTTCTGCCCTCACCCCTGCCCCTCCCTCCTGGAACCACGATAGGGTTCCTCTTGTCCTCACCTTTCACCCCACCAGCCTCCACATTCAATGGATCATCCTCCGCCATTTCCGCTACCTCCAAAGTGATCCCACCACCAAACGCATCTTCCCCTCCCCTCCCCTTTCAGCATTCCGTAGGGACCACTCCCTCCGAGACACCCTAGTCCACTCCTCTATCACGCCCAGCACCCCTTCCCCTTCGCCCAGCACCTTCCCGTGCAAGTGCAGGAGATGCAACACCTGCCCTTATACCTCCCACCTTCCCACTGTCCAGGGCCCCAAACACCCCTTCCAGGTGAAACAGCGATTTACTTGTACTTCTTGCAATCTAGTATACTGTATTCACTGCTCACAATGTGGTCTCCTCTACATTGGGGAGACCAAACGCAGATTGGGTGACCGCTTTGCGGAACTTCTCCATTCAGTCCGTAAGGGGGACCCCGAGCTTCCGGTCGCCTATCACTTTAATTCACCGCCCCATTCCCACTCAGACCTCACTCTACTCGGGCTCTTGCATTGTTCCACGGAAGCTCAACGTAAACTCGAGGAACAGCACCTCATCTTCCGATTAGGCACTTTACAGCCTTCCGGACTCAACATCGAGTTCCACAATTTCAGATCATAACCTCGGTCCCCATTACATTTTTGCTTATATTTTATCCACATCTTTGTTTTGGCCCTTTCCCCCCCGCCCACCCTTTTTTTTTTCTCTCCCACATGGCAGCTATCTCTCATTCTGCCAGAACATTTCACACCTAATCTAGAGCCATCTTTTGTCTCCACCAGTCCTATCACCATCTCGTCTCGTTTTGAATACCTCTTAATGTCTCTTCACTTCTTTTGTTCTCTCGCAGCCCTGCCTTTCGATCGATTTAATTTCCTTTCCAGTTTTGAAAAAGGGTTAGACCCAAAACGTTGACTCTATTTTCTCTCCACGGATGTTGCCTGGCCTGCTGAGTTTTTCCAGCATTTTCTGTTGTTATATTCATTTCCATGCTCTGGATCAAGCTATGTTTCCGATCATTCGTAGCATTCGACTGCCACAACAGCCTCCAGTCCTGGCATCATATTTTTAACGCTTCTGGTATTCTTGTACTTGCATTTGGGTGTTCTTGTGCACGAATCACGGACCACTCGGCTCCAGACCTCATTACAGCCTTGGACCAAACATGGACAAAAGAGTTGAATTCCAGAGGTGAGGTGAGAGTGACTGCCCTGGACATCAAAGCAGCATTTGACCAAGTGTGGCATCAAGGAGCCATAGTAAAATTGAAGTCAATGGGAATCGGGGGAAAACTCTCCACTGGCTGGAGTCATACCTAGCACAAAGGAAGATGGTTGTGGTTGTTGGAGGCCAATCACCACAGCCCCAGGACATCACTGTAGGAGTTTCTCAAGGCAGTGTTCTAGGCCCAAACATCTTCAGCTGCTTCATCAACGACCTTCCCTCCATCATAAGGTCAGAAGTGGGAATGTTCATTGATGATTGCAGAGTGTTCAGTTCATTCACAATTCCTCAGATGATGAAGCAGTCACTGCCCACATTCAGCAAAACCTGGACAACAACCAGGCTTTGGCCGATAACTGGCAAGTAACATTTGTGCCACACAAGTGCGAGGCAATGACCATCTCCAACAAGAGAGAGTCTAACCACCTCCCCTTGACATTCAATGGCATTACTTTTGTTGAAACCCCCCACCATCAACATCTTGGAGTTCACCATTGACCAGAAACCTAACTGGACCAGCCACATAAATACGCTGGCTGCAAGAGCAGGTCAGAGGTAGGGTATTCTGCGGTGAGTGTCTCACCTCCTGAATCCCCAAAGCCTTTCCACAACCTACAAGGCACAAGTCAGGAGTGTGATGGAATACTCTCCACTTGCCTGAATGAGTGCAGCTCCAACAACAATCAAAAAGCTCAACATCATCCAGAACAAAGCAGCCCACTTGATCGGCAACCCATTCACCACCTTAAACATTCACTCCCTGCACCACTGCGCACAGTGGCTGCAGCGTGTACCATCTACAAGATGCACTGCAGCAACTCGCCAAGACACCTCCCAAACCCACGACCTCTACCACGTAGAAGGACAAGGGCAGCAGGTGCATGGTAACACCATCACTTCCAAGTTCTCCTCCAAGTCACACACCATTCTGATCTGGAAATATATCGATGTCCCTTCATCATTGCTGGTTCAAAATCCTGGAAATCCTGTGGGAGTACATTCACCACACGGACTACAGCGGTTCAAGAAGGTTGCTCACCACCATGTTCTCAAGGGCAATTAGGGGCGGACAATAAATGTTGGCCTTTCCAACGATGCCCACATCCTGTGAATGTAAAATTAATTTTTTTGGAAAACAAGTACAGCAAGCAATTAGGATGGCAAAAGGTAAGGTGCAGGAGCCTCGGTTACATGGCCACAGGTGCAGGAGCCTTGGTTACACGGCCACATTTGCAGGAGCCCTGGTTACATGGCCACAGGTGCAGGAGCCCTGGTTACATGGCCACAGGTGCAGGAGCCCTAGTTACATGGCCACAGGTGCAGGAGCCCTGGTTACATGGCCACAGGTGCAGGAGCCCTAGTTACATGGCCACAGGTGCAGGAGCCTCGGTTACATGGCCACAGGTGCAGGAGCCTTGGTTACACGGCCACATTTGCAGGAGCCCTGGTTACATGGCCACAGGTGCAGGAGCCCTGGTTACATGGCCACAGGTGCAGGAGCCCTAGTTACATGGCCACAGGTGCAGGAGCCCTGGTTACATGGCCACAGGTGCAGGAGCCCTGGTTACATGGCCACAGGTGCAGGAGCCCTGGTTACATGGCCACAGGTGCAGGAGCCCCGGTTACATGGCCACAGGTGCAGGAGCCCCAGTTACACGGCCACAGGTGCAGGAGCCCTGGTTACATGGCCACAGGTGCAGGAGCCCCGGTTACATGGCCACAGGTGCAGGAGCCCTGGTTACATGGCCACAAGTGCAGGAGCCCCGGTTACATGGCCACAGGTGCAGGAGCCCCGGTTACATGGCCACAGGTGCAGGAGCCCTGGTTACATGGCCACAAGTGCAGGAGCCCCGGTTACATGGCCACAGGTGCAGGAGCCCCGGTTACATGGCCACAGGTGCAGGAGCCCTGGTTACATGGCCACAGGTGCAGGAGCCCCGGTTACACGGACACAGGTGCAGGAGCCCTGGTTTCATGGCCACAGTGGCAGCAGCAGGAGCGGCGGACCTGCAAGGGAGCAGCAGCTGTGGGAGAAAATAAAGGTCGGTGATTTTCAGGCCCAGTTGAACAGCGGCAGCAGTGGCAGAATTCGAGAGTGACATCACTGTACAGAAAGTGACGCCGGCGCAGGGGAAGACGCTGATTGGTGAGTGCTTTCTTTTCTTCAATTTTAAGTTTAGAAACATTGAAACATAGGAACATAGAAGATAGGAGCAGGACTAGGCCATTCGGCCCTTTGAGCCTACTTCGCCATTCTATGAGATCATGGCTGATCATCCAAATTGAGTACCCTGTCCCTGCCTTCTCCCCATATCCCTTGATCCCTTTAGCCTTAAGAAATATATCCAACTCCTTCTTGAATATATTTAATGAACTGGCCTCCACCGCCCTCTATGGCAGAGAGTTCCACAGGTTCATCACTCTCTGGGTGAAGAAATTCCTCTTCATTTCAATCCTAAATGGCTTACCCCTTATCCTTAGACTATGACCCCTGGTTCTGGACTCCCCAGCCATCAGAAACATCCTTCCTGCATCTAGTCTGTCCAGGCCTGACAGAATTTTATAGGTTTCGATGAGATCCCCTCTCAATCTTCTAAACTCCAGTGAGTATAAGCCCAATCGACACAATCTCTCCTCATACGTCATTCCTGCCATCCCAGGTATCAGCCTGGTGAATCTTCGCTGCACTCCTTCCATGGCAAGAATGTCCTTCCTCAGATAAGGCGACCAAAACCGCACACAATACTCAAGGTGCGGTCTCACCAAGGCGCTGTACAACTGCAGCAAGACATCCTTGTTCCTGTACTCGAACCCTGTTGCTACGAAGGCCAACATACCATTTGCCTTCTTAACCGCCTGCTGCACCTGCATGCTTACCTTCAGCGACTGGTGCACAAGAACACCCAGGTCTCTTTGCACTTCCCCTTCTCCCAATCTATTGCCATTCAAAAAATAATCTGCCTTCCTGTTTTTGCCACCAAAGTGGATAACCTCACATTTATCCACATTATAGTGCATTTGCCATGTTTCTGCCCAATCACCCAACCTGTCCAACGACATCCTCCTCACAGCACACCCTCCCACCCAGCTTTGTGTCATCTGCAAATTTGGAGATATTACATCCAATTCCCTCGTCCAGATCATTAATATATATTGTGAACAGCTGGGGTCCTAGGACCGATCCTTGCGGTACCCCACCATTCACTGCCTGCCACTCGGAAAACGACCCGTTTATTCCAACTCTTTGCTTTCTGTCCACCAACCAGTTCTCTCTCCAAGTCAATACCTTGCCCCCAATCCCATGTGCCTTAATTTTGCACGCTAATCTCTTGTGTGGGACCTTATCGAAAGCCTTCTGAAAGTCCAAATACAGCATATCCACTGGTTCTCCCTTATCTATTTTACCAGTTACATCCTCAAAAAATTCCAGATTAGTCAAGCATGACTTACCTTTTGTAAATCCATGTTGACTTTGTCCGATCCTGTCACTGCTTTCCAAGTGCTCTGCTATTACATCTTTTATAATGGACTCTAGCATTTCCCCCACTACCGATGTCAGGCTTACCGGTCTATAATTCCCCGCTTTTTCTCTACCACCTTTTTTAAATAGTGGGGTAACATTAGCTACCCTCCAATCCATGGGTACTGTTCCAGAGTCTATCGAGTTCTGGAAGATGACCAGCAATGCATCTACTATTTCTAGGGCCACTTCCTTAAGTACCCTAGGATGTAGACCATCAGGCCCTGGGGATTTATCGGCCCTCAGTCCCATCAATTTTCCTAACACCATTTCCCTACAAATACTGATTTCTTTCAGTTCCACCCTTTCATCAGACCCTATGTTCCCCAGCATCTCTGGGAGGTTATTTGTGTCCTCCTTTGTGAAGACAGAACCAAAATATGTATTTAGTTGGTCTGCCATTTCTTTGTTCCCCATTATAAATTCCCCTGATTCTGACTGCAAGGGACCTACGCTTGACTTCACCAATCTTTTACTCATCACATATCTATAAAAGCTTTCACAGTCAGTTTTTATGTTCCCTGAAAGCTTACTCTCATAATCTATTTTCCCTTTCTTAATTAATCCCTTTGTCCTCCTTTTTTGAATCCTAAACTGCTCACAATCCTCAGGATTATTGCTTTTTCTGGCCAATTTATATGTCCTCTCCTTGGATCTTATGCTATCCCTAATTTCTCTTGTTAGCCACGGTTGAGTCACCTTTTTTGTTTTATTTTTATGCCAAACTGGGATGAACAAATTCTGTAGCTCATCCATTCGGTCTTTGAATGTTTGCCATTGTCTATCCACCGTCAACCCTTTAAGTACCATTCCCCAATCAATCCTACCCAACTCGCTCCTCAGACCATCGTAGTTTCCTTTATTTAAATTGAGGACCCTAGTCTCAGAGTCAAGTACTTCATTCTCCATCTTAATGAAGAATTCTATCATATTATGATCGCTCTGACCCAAGGAGCCTCGTACAACAAGATTGTTAATTAATCCTTTCTCATTACATAATACCCAGTCTAAGATGGCCTGATCTCTGGTTGGTTCCTCGACATATTGGTCCAGGAAACCATCCCGTAAACACTCCAGGAATTCCTCCTCCACAGTATTGTTACTAATTTGGTTAGCCCAATCTATATGTAGATTAAAGTCACCCATGATGACTGCTGTGCCCTTATTGCACGTTTCTTTAATTTAATTTCCCTTTTAATGCCATCCCCAACCTCTGCCTTACTGTTTGGAGGTCTATATACCACTCCCACTAACGTTTTCTTCCCCATAGTATTTCACAATTCTACCCATACAGATTCCACATCATCAGAGCTAATATCCTTCATTACAATTGTGTTAATCCCTTCTTTAACCAGTAATACTACCCCACCTCCCTTTCCTTTTTGCCTATCTTTCCTGAATATCGAATACCCCTGGATGTTGAGTTCCCAGCCTTGGCCATCCTTGAGCCACGTTTTCCGTAATCCCAACCAAATCATATTCGTTTACCTCCATTTGCGCAGCCAATTCATCCACCTTATTATGAATGCTCCTCGCATTAAGACACAAAGCCTTCAGGCTTGTTTTTTTAACGCTCTTAGACCTATTAGAATTATTATTTACTGTGGCCACTTTTGATTTAAACCGCTGACTTCTCTGACTGCCACTTTTGTTTTTCTCCTTCCTATCTTTTGCTTTTATCCTTGTTTCCCTTTCCTCTGTCTCCCTGCTCAGGTTCCCAACCTCCTGCCATTTTAGTTTAAACCCTCCCCCAGAGCACTAGCAAACACTCCCCCTAGGACACCGGTTCCAGCCCTGCCCAGGTGCAGACCATCCGGTTTGAACTGGTCCCACCTCCCCCAGAACCGGTTCCAATGTCCCAGGAACTTGAATCCCTCCCCCTTGCACCATTCCGCTAGCCACGTATTCATCTGAAATATCCTTCTATTACTACTCTGACTAGCACGTGGCACTGGTAGCAATCCTGAGATTACTACCTTTGAGGTCCTATTTTTTTATTTACCTCCTAACTCCCTATATTCCGCTTTTAGGACCTCATCCCGCTTTTTACCTATATCGTTTATTTCTTTTAAGGTAGTTCATAGTTAAGGTAGTTTGGGAGAGTGAGAATCCGAGGCCTAGAAATTCAGTTGGTTGCGCCAGCAGTTAGCGCCTAAAGAAAAGTGAATGTCGGGCGCTATGCGTGTTGCGCCCGGGTGCAGCGCAGTTTGCGCCTCGCCCCAAATTAAGTTGGCTGTTAGCGCCGGCGCAAAGTTTAGCGCCCGCCCAGATGCGCGCGCAGAAAATGACGTCACATCCTCGTGCAACGCCCTTTGGCCGCCCCGATTCCAAACTTCAGTCGGACTGCCCCATTGTGCGCCTGGCAGCCGGAGCGTTTGAAAAAGGGAACGCAACACAGCCAGCGCAGGCCCCGGGGGGCGCAAATTAAAGGGGACGTACCCTCCAGTATAAAGGCCAGCCATTTTGCAGCAAACACTCTTGTGCAACGCATTTCTGGACACACAACAAGGAGGATAGCTAACTGGTTTCAAGCAGCAATAGCTCAGGTATTTTTGGACTCAGGCCAGAGTGCTGCAAGTGGCCTTTTGGAAATTTGACTGTTTGCCAGGATTTGATGGGGGTTGCATGGGGTGCCAACGCGGAGCTGCAGCGCCATGTCCGTAGGGCTCGCAGACGCATTGTGAGAGGGGCAGCCCTGGCTAGAGGCAGAGGGGGCAACAGGCGTCGGCCACGTAGGCCTTACCCAGTCAGGCTATACCGCCAGCAGCGCTCCTACCTCAACATGACTGGCGCGCGATGTGTTAGAAGGCTCCGATTCCGAAAGGAGGTGGTTGCAGAGATCTGTCACCTGCTTCGCAGAGATCTGCGTCCAAAGCTCAGGTGCAGGACGTCTCTGTCGGTGGAAGTGAAGGTGACGGTGGCATTGAACTTCTATGCCACCGGCTCCTTCCAATCCGCTGCTGGGGACATAGCTAATATCTCCCAGTACGGCGCGCATCGCTGCATCCGCCAGGTGACCGAAGCACTGTTCAGAAGGAGACGCCAATTCATCTCCTTCCCCATGGCCCTGGAGAGCCAGCATCAGCGCGCATTGGGATTTGCAGGACTCGCGGCCTTCCCCTTGGTGCAGGGCGCCATTGACTGTACGCATGTGGCTTTGCGGGCCCCTCTGGAGCATGGCGAGCAGTATCGCAACAGGAAGGGCTACCATTCTCTGAATGTGCAGCTGGTGTGTGACCACAAGCAGCGCATCATGGCTGTCAATGCCAGCTTTCCAGGCAGCAGCCACGATGCGTTTATCCTGCGGCAGAGTACTGTGCATGACATGTTCGAGGCACAGCTTCCCCCAAGAGGATGGCTACTCGGGGACAAAGGCTATCCTTTGTGTACCTGGCTCATGACCCCGCTCCGCGTGCCCAGGACCGCTGCTGAAGAGGCATACAACGAGAGCCATCAAACCACCCGCAACATCATCGAGCAAACTATTGGGGTCCTCAAGCAGCGGTTCCGCTGCCTTGATCGCTCCGGAGGATCTCTGCAGTATTCGCCGGACCGGGTCTCCCAATTTGTGGTAGTTTGCTGCATGCTACACAACCTGGCTATCCGCAGGACTCAGGCACTGCCACCTGACGTTGGACCTGCACCTCAGGAGGAGGAGCAGGAGGAGGAGGAGGAGGAGCAGGAGTACGTTCCCAGGAGGGAGCAACCAGGGCCAAGGGCCGCGCGACGCCACCTTATTACACGTTACTTCTAAGCCCCCTGTCAGGGAATGCCTTGTGGCCATGAGGGAAGATGAATGCAGCCGCTCCGCAAGCCCTCAGCCGGCGAAACCAACAAACACTAACAAGAACAACCATGGAGACTCTATGAATAAAGATAATTATTTATTACACAAAAATGAAAACCCCTTCCCACATGAATCCCCAAAAACAATCAACGGGCCCCACAAAAAGCCCAACAAACGACTCACTCCCACAAACTGGGGAGGAGTAACTCCACATTTGTACAAACCTGGCCTCAACCTCGGCCTTAACGCAAAAAATAAGCCCACGAACCAAACAACCATGGGCAAAAGAAAGATGGCCACCGCCATATAAAACGAAAGCTGGCCACACCCTCTACTGAGTGGCCCGCGAGGGCGAGACCTTGTCCAGCCTTTTGCCTCCCCTGCCCGGCCTGCTGCTCCTTCGCAAGCTCTGCCCAGTGGCTGCTGCGAGGCTGGGGGAAGGCGCCTGAGGCTCAGATGTCCTTCCGCCAGATGCCCTTGGGGGGCGGCCTACACGGCCTTTGGGCCTCGAGGGGCCGGCTGCTGAGCGGCGCACCTGAGCCTGGCCACCATCAGCTCCAGCCGCTTGCCCTTGACGCCCCAGTGGGGGAGTGGCGGCGACGGATGGCGCAATGTGGGCAAGCTGGCGTCTGGGATGCGCTGGCTGGTGCTGTGGCGCGCTGGCACTCGGCCGGGCCCGCACTGCAGGATCCGCACCAATCAGCCGAGGGGCGGCTCGCTGGGATGCTGCAGTGCGGCGGGTGCCCTGGCGATGCCTGCCTGAGACAGCGCGTGTGGCAGCAGTGAGTGCCCCTGTTGTCCTGGTGTGCGCCCGCATCACACCTGCCAGGGACTTGACGGCATCAGTGAGCATGCGGCCACTCGCGGCAGTTGATGCCCCGAACTCGCGCACACTGGTCGCCAGCGACTCGATGGCCTCAGGCATGCGCCCCACCATGCGCATGAGCTCCGTGTGGCGCCGGTCCGAATCCTCGGCCATCTTGTCCAGCTTCCGCGCCTCCTCCGAGGTGAAGGTGTCCGGACTGGAGTCGGGACTCTCCCGCTGAGGAGCAGGGGACCGAACTAGGGGAACCTTGCCATGTTGGTGGCAGCGAGTGTCCCGATGAACTGCACTCCCCTCTGATCCTTCCCCCCTTTGGGGGGAAGGCCGCGGCCCACGCGCAGGGCTCCTGGGTGGCTGGACGCCACTGGTCCCAGCAGCTGCAATCCCCTGCGACAGTTGGTCCAGGCACTCGTCCAGTGAGGACGTGTCAATCATTTCGTCCTCTCCTGCGGGACCTGAGTGTTCCCCTGATGGTCCAGCTTGCTCTTGCTCCTCCTCCTCCTCCTCCTCCTCCTCCTGCTCGGAGGGGCTGTCACTGGCAGCTTCAGGGACCTGGTCATCACCAGCTGAAAGCAGGAATGCACAAGAGTAGCTTCAGAGTGAGGAGACGGCGTCAGCGAGGGAGTCAGGACTGGTGGCATTCAGCGCATTGGTGGGACAGTGGCAAAGGAGGTAGCTCGGATGCGCAAGTGCGACGCGAGAGGGCCAAAAGGTGAGGTCCTTACCATTGCCGGGCAGTGGAGGGTCGGCTACTCCACACGCTGTGGGCACGATCAGCCGGGCTCCCATGAGCCCACTCACGCGCTCCTCCAGGGGAGTGAGCTTCTGCAGCTTGGCGCGGCCTCCCCTGGTCCTGGCACGGGCCTGGCGATTATTGGCAAGTTTAGCCTGCAAGAGAAAGGACGGGCTGTAAGTACGGAGTGTAGCCCTGATGTAGTGTGCACTGCCTCCCATGGTGGAATAGCTTGGCCAGAGTGTAGCCCTGATGTACTGTGCACTGCCTCCCATGGTGGAATAGCTTGGCCAGAGTGTAGCCCTGATGTACTGTGCACTGCCTCCCATGGTGGAATAGCTTGGCCAGAGTGTAGAGTGCAGAATGGGCAATTGATGATCATGACTGTCCCAAAGCTGCTGGCTGAGGGCTGGCCATTAGGCCTTTCAGCTCCCTTTGCCCATCATGTCAGGTGTACATGCAAGAATGAGGAGGAGACTGGAAAGGGTACTCACCCTGACAATCCTGGTCAGGTCGTTGTATTTTTTCCGACATTGGGTGTGGGTCCTGGGGGCATCGCCGGTGACCGTCACCCTGTTGGCGATCTGCTTCCAGGCTCTGGTGTATTCTTGGTGGGTCGGATTCCTCCCAGTCTCTGGGAACAAGATCCTGCGCCTCTTCTCCAGAGCTGTCACCATTATTCCCAGATCACGCTCTGAGAAGCGCAGGGCACGCTCACGGGCCTTCTCTGGCGTTGCCATGACTCCCTGGGGCTGAGCAGCAGTGTTGAGGCCTATTTGCAAAGCTGCAGTGTGCAGGGCGTGGCAGCAGACCAAATCGTCCCTTCCCCCTTTAAGAGCTGGTCGGCGCCACGGGGTCTGCTGTCAATCAAAAAATGACCGCACCCGCGCTGCGCCCCGCCTCGGCGCTATCCCTCTGCACCGCCGGTTTAGCGCCTAAAGATAGTAGTGGAACGCCTCTTTTAGCGCTCCAGCAACCTCTTAGGGCGAAGCGACTGAATTTCTGGCAAGGGGGCGCAACTTTGGGGCGGGCACTAACTTCGGGCGGGCGCTAACGTTAGCGCCCCAAAACTGGCTATACTGAAATTCTAGGCCCGAGAGTTTAAATTTGAGGTAAGAGTTTTTAAATTAAAACTATGGCAAGGGACCTCAGTCCTGTGCATTGCACGGCCTGCAGCATATGAGAATTCCTAGACGCTTCTTGCAGTCAGGATGATCACATGTGCAGTAAGTGCCAACGGTTTGGCCAACGTGAGATCCGGTTTTCGGAGCTTGAGCGTCAGCTGGAGGCACTGCGGTGTATCAGCGAGGCTGAGCGTTATGTGGATAGCATGTTTTTAGATGTGGTCGCCCTGCAGCTTAAGAAAGTGCAGTCAGAGAGGGAATGGGGGACCACCAGTCAGAAGAAGGGGGGCAGGTAGTCAGGAAAGCCCCAGAGTTCATCTCACTCAACAACCGTTTCTCTGTGTTGAAAAACGGTGAAAGTGACGGTTCCTCTGGGGAGTGCAGCCAGAGCCAAGTTCACGGCACTGTGGGTGGCTCAGCTGCACAAGGGGGGAGGAGTAAGAGTGGAAGGGCAATAGTGGTAGGAAACTCAATTGTGAGGGGTGCAGACAGGCATTTCTGCGGCTACAGACGTGACTCCAGGATGGCATGTTGCCTCCCTGGTGCCAGGGTCAAGGATGTCACTGAACAGCTGCAGGGCATTCTGAAGGGGGAGGGCAAACAGTCAGAGGTCGTGGTTCACATTGGTACCAACGACATAGGTAGAAAGAGGGATGAGGTCCTGCAACAAGAATTTACGGAGCTAGGTAGCCGATTAAAAAGCAGGATCTCAAAGGTTGTAATCTTTGGATTACTCCCAGTGCCACGTGCTAGTGAGTATAGGAATAGGAGGATAGAGCAGATGAATGCGTGGATAAAGAGTTCGTGCAGGAGGGAGGGCTTTAGTTTCCTGGATCACTGGGTCTGTTTCTGGGGAAGGTGGGACCTGTACAAGTCGGACAGGTTGCACCTGAACTGGAACGGGACCAACATCCTTGCGGGGTGGTTTGCTAGTGCTGTGGGGGGTGGGGGGTTTAAACTAACTTGGCAGGGGGATGGGATATGGAGTGGCACTATAGTAAGGGGTACAGCCAAATATAGAGGAAAAAACAAGTCAGTCTGGAAGGCAGAGCAAATATGTAATGGCACAAGGGAGTATGGCAAGGCTGGATGGCATTTATTTTAATGCAAGGAGTCTTACGAGTAAGGCAGATGAATTGAAGGTGTTGATGAACACATGGGAGTATGATATTGTTGCTATCACAGAAACATGGTTGAGGGAGGAGCAGGACTGGCAGCTCAATATTCCGGGGTATAGAATCTTCAGGCGAGACAGAGGGGGTTAAAAGAGGAGGGGGTATCGCAATATTAATCAAGGGGTCAATTACTGCTGTAAGGAGGGATGATATCTTAGCAGGTTCCTCTAATGAGGCCATATGGGTCGAACTTAAAAACAAAAAGGGGGCAAACACTTTGCTGGGAGATAGAGGAACAGATATGTAGGCAAATCTCAGAGAAGTGTAGAAATAATGGGATAATAATAGTAGGGGATTTCAACTTCCCCAATATTAACTGGGACAGTCAGAGTGTGAAAGGCTTAGAGGGTGCGGAATTCTTAAAGTGCATCCAGGAGAGCTTTTTGAGCCAGCATGTAGAAAGTCCTACAAGAGAGGGGGCGGTACTGGACCTAATTCTAGGGAATGTAGCCAGGCAAGTGGTGGAAGTGTCAGTAAGAGAGCATTTTGGTGACAGTGACCAAAAATTCGGTGAGATTTAAGGTAGTCATGGAAAAGGACAAAGATAGACTGGAAATTAAGGTTCTAAATTGGGGGAAGGCCAGTTTTAATATGATAAGGCAGGATCTGGCCAAAGTGGACTGGGATCAGCTACTTGTAGGAAAATCCACATCAGAGCAGTGGGAGTCATTCAGAAAGGAAATAGAGAGAGTACAGCGCCAACATATTCCCGTAAAGGTCAAGGGTGGGACAAACAAGTTCAGGGAACCCTGGATGTCAAGGGATATACAAGAATGGATTAGGAAAAAAAGGGAGGCTTTTGGCAGATACAAAGTGTAGTGTATGTAACCGTTCCACCTTTAAGAAAACTATTTTAAGAGTTGCACTACTTTATCTTGGCTGCTGTATACTGTAATACCGGTGGTGACCACACCGGTATATAAGTGCTGTGTAATGATTTATTGGGCAGTTCCGCCCTGACCTTCAACTAGTAAAGACCTGTTAAAGTTTACTCTTGTGGTCTGTGTAGTAATTCTCAATATAACACACAGACTTAACAGTGGCGACGAGTACGATCTTACCCTGCGGCAGAGATACATCCAAGGCAGTTTAACGGGCGTCGAGAGGAGGCATCCGCCCTCATCATTCTGCTGAGAGAAGACTCGGGTCTGCAGAGCAAGGGAAGAATTCTGACACGAAGCCTTCCATCAGCAACAGGCAGTGATCATCCCTTCTATCACGGTGGTGGGTAAGCCGATCAGCGACGAGAAGCCAGTCGGAAACGTTGACTGTGAAGTAGGGGAGGGAAAAACGGAGAATATAAGGGCAGAGAACTCGACCACGGCCGGGGAAAAGAGCCGGACAGAAGTCGGGGCCAGAGGCTCTGAGACTGGGGCAGCGTAAGGCATGGAAGCCGCGGTGAATGTAAACGCAGCCGGTGTGAGAGACCGGGCTACAAGCGGGCTGGGAGACGCAACAGCGTCGAGAGAGAGCTCGATCGCGACCGGTGAAAAAGGCCGGGCAGCTACCGAGGCCACGAGGCGCAGCGACCGGGTCAGCGTAAGGCGCGGGAGAAAATAAAATCAATAAAAAGACCACGGAGAACTCAGCCGCAGCCGGGGGGGAACGGACCGGACTGCAAGAGGGGCTGGGAAGCACGATTCGAGAACCGCTGGGGAGGGCGAACGCAGCAATACGGCAATCGCCATTACAGCCAGCGGGGGAGAAAGGCAAACGCGTAAGGCGCGGGAGAAAATAAAAAAACCGCGGTGAATTCAGCCGCAGCCGGGGGGAAAGGACCGGACTGCAAGAGGGGCTGGGAGGCACGATTTGAAAACCGCTGGGGAGGGCGAACGCAGCAATACGGCAATCACCATTACAGCCAGTGGGGGAGAAAGGCAAACGCGGGAAGCCGCCATCTTCGTAGGCGGGGAAGAAGACAAGCGCGGGAAACCGCCATTTTGAAAAAAAAAAGTTAAAGAAAAATTTCTTTTTGTTTCTCAAGAAGAGTGCGAGGATGCCTAAGCGTGGTAACATCAACGATTTCGATCCCGATGTTGAAGTTTGGGCCACGTATGTAGAACGCATAGAGATATATTGTAAGGCAAATAAAATATCAAATGAAGATAAAGCACTAACCTTACTAAACTCAATGGGTGCAAAGACATACGGGCTATTGAAGCATCTTCTATCACCAGCTAAACCGGCGGATCAGACTTTCGCTAATATTGTTGCTGTCCTGAAGGATCATTTGAACCCCACACCGCTGATGTTAGCAGAACGATTTAAATTTTATGCGAGAACGCAACTGAAAGAGGAAAGCAACGCGGAGTACTTAAGTGAACTGCATAAGCTAGCAAAATACTGTCAGTTTGGGGAAGGACTGACAGAGGCACTGAGAGATAAATTCGTGTGCGGATTGTCGAAAGAAGGAACACAAAAGTGGCTACTTGAAGAGAATGATCTTACACTTGATAAGGCTGTCTCTATTGTAGCATTGCACGAAACCACAGCGAGAGGCACTGCGGAAATGCAGCTGAAGGCAGCGGTACTCAGCGTAGATCAAATGGCTTTGGGTACAACGAAATGTTATCGTTGTGGGAAGACAACACACGATCAGAACCAATGCTGGTTTAAAAACCAGGAATGTAGAAAATGTGGCAAGCTTGGTCACATAGCTAAAGTATGCCGGTCAGGAAAGAAGACCAGCAACAAAAAGTCACCGCAGGAAAAGTGCAGCAAGGTACACAAGGTGGCTGAGAAGAGTTCGGATGAACAGAATTCGGATTCAGACTCCAACAGCAAGGAACTGGGTAGTCTGAGAATTCACAATGTGAGTAAAGAAGCTGACCTACAAACTATCTGGGTCACGCTCAAGATAGCCGGAGTCCAAGTGAAAATGGAATTGGACACAGGATCAGCCCTAACAGTCATAAACCGAAGGGACTACAAGCAACTATTCTCACATATACCCTTGAGAGATACCGAGATTGTCTTGAAGACATACACGGGGCAAAGAGTATACCCCATCGGAAAGATAAAAGTCAAGGTGAGACACAAGGGCAAAGAACACCAAGGAATGGACATATATGTACTACCTGAGGGAGGTCCACCACTTCTGGGACGGGAGTGGATCAGGAAAATAAATATGGACTGGCACTCCCTAAAAGCAATAACGGTAGATTCCGGAAAGAAAAAAAATGTCAAACCTGCACGATTGTCCAGAATATTGGATGAGGGCATATGCAGCAGTGACAGTGACAAAGAAGAGAGTGAGAACTCGGTGAAGACAATCAGCTCAGACCCTGGAACTGATGATGGTAAGACCAGCCCATGTGCAAAAGACAAGTCTAAAATGGACTTGCAGACTAATGATGGAAAAACGAAGGAGTGCATAAATGCTTCAGAAGAGAACAAAGTATCAGAACAGAATTCCACTGAACAACAACAACATAGTTTGACAGAGAATTCTGAGTCTGTCCAGTCTGCAGACATGCACATTTCTGAGGAACACCGGGCTCGAACTCAACTCCATTTCAAACTACAACAGCAATTAGAACAAATGATTCGTCGTTTTGAGCAAGAGATGAATGCAAAGAAAAAGTTCTTTGACACAGAGTGGGAGAATCTGGGAAGACAGCAGAAGCAGCTGATTGAGAAAATGGAACAGGAACACACAAACCATCTGCGCGATGAGGCAAAACGAATCAAAGCTGAGCAAGAAAGGGCATATGTCAAATTCATCGATCAGTTGAAAGCTAAGAAGAAAGAGCACCCTTTTGTGAGCGGTGTCAGCAGTAATAAGCCACTCAGGGAATTGGTGTCAGAGGCAAAAACTGAAGATGCTGCTGAGATCAAGTTTGTTGCTGAAAGTGCTACTTCCAGAGCTTTGCTTCGAATTAAAGAATTGCCAGTTAAAATTGTGAAACCCTTAAGAGAGAAGATTGGCATGGAGAAACATCGTGTCATTTTCGAATGCAAGGTTTCCAGGCCAAATGCTGCTGTCAAGTGGTATTACAAAGACAAAGAGATTCATCCCAGTAATAAATATGAGATTGTGGGTGAAGATGTGTACAGGAAGCTCATTATTAATAATGTCGCTTTTGAAGATGAAGGCAACTACATGTGCGATGCCATAGATGACCAAAGCACAGCAAAGTTATATGTAGAAGAGCAATCAATTGCCATCATTAAACCCATATGTGATGTGGAAGTGACAGAGCCAAGTGACGCCATTCTTGAGTGTGAGCTTTCAGTTGCTGACGTGAAGCCTCCAAAATGGATACTAAATGGGGAAGTTCTTCATGCTTCTGAAGATGTGGACATTGAGCATCGTGGCACTATTCATCGTCTCACTCTGAAAAAAAACAACTTGTAAGATGACCGGCTTGCTGCAGTTTATTGCAGGGAAATCAAAATCTGAGGCGAGGCTGACTATTAAAGAGCCTCTGTCAAAGGTAGTCAAAGAACTACAGAACATTACAGTGGAAGAGAAGCATTCTGCTACTTTGAGCTGTGAGTTTACACCTACTCCCAAGTTGGTCAGATGGTACAAAGACCAGAGCTTAATCGAATCTTCTGACCGATACAAATGTAAACAAAATAAGAATGTGATAGAACTTACCATTACAAACCTCACACCCAAGGACTCTGGTGAATATAGCTGCAAATCAAGTAATGCACAGACCACAGCCACACTCACAGTTGAAGCTCCAAAAATAGAAATAATAAAACATTTGGAGGATGTAGATACTGAGGAGGACAGCAATCTAGTATATTCATGTGCGTTGTCCCATGATGATGAAGATGATGACTCATCTGAACCATTATCACCCCTACCAGGTCACGCACGTGGTCCCTCTGAACTGAGCCAAATCAGTCTGGAAGTAGAAAAACTTCCCAAGGTACTCGAGCCCTTAGAAGTCAGCAATGCTGGTTCTGCAGTTACGAAAGTTCAAGCTGTTAAGTCCAGTGAAGGACTATTAGATGAGTCACCCCAGCAACAAGAACCTACTACACCACCGAAAACTACTACACCACCTAGGCGTTATCCGGACCGAGCCAGGAGGCGCAGGAGGCGCCGACTCAGAGACTGAATCTGTGAACTGTTTTTACATGAAGTTCTGCATATATGTTATGATGTTATGTTTAATGGGGAATATATATGGTTAAGCTAAAAAAGGAGGATTGTAGTGTATGTAACCGTTCCACCTTTAAGAGAACTATTTTAAGAGTTGCACTACTTTATCTTGGCTGCTGTATACTGTAATACTGGTGGTGACCACACCGGTATATAAGTGCTGTGTAATGATTTATTGGGCAGTTCCGTCCTGACCTTCAACTAGTAAAGACCTGTTAAAGTTTACTCTTGTGGTCTGTGTAGTAATTCTCAATATAACACACAGACTTAACACAAAGGACTAAAAACAGTGGAAGCCCTAGAGGAGTATAGAAAGTACAGGGGACTACTTAAAAAATAAATTAGGAGAGCGAAGAGGGGGTATGAAAAACACTGGCGGGCAAAATAAAGGAAATTCCCAAGGTGTTTTATAAGTATATTAAGGGCAAGATGATAACCAGGGAAAAAGTAGGGTCCATTAGGGAATAAAGTGGCAATCTGTGTGTAGATGTAGGTGAGGTTTTAAATGAATATTTTGCATCTGTGTTCACAATGGAGAAGGACGATGTAGGTATAGAAATCAGGCAGGGGAATTGTGATATACTTGAACAAATTAGCATTGAGAGGGAGGAGGTACTAACGGTTTTAGCGGGCATAAAAGTGGATAAATCCCCAGGCCCTGACAAGATGTATCCCAGGCTGCTGTGTGAGGCAAGGGAGGAGATTGCAGGGGCACTGACACAAATATTCAGAATCTCTCTAGCCACTGGGGAGGTGCCAGTGGACTAGAGGACAGCTAACGTAGTACCATTATTCAAGAAGGGTAGTAGAGATAAGCCAGGGAATTACAGGCCAGTGAGCCTAACATCAGTGGTAGGGAAATTATTGGAAAAAATTCTGAGGGACCGAATTAGTCTCCACTTGGAGAGGCAAGGATTAATCAAGGATAGTCAGCATGGCTTTGTCAAGGGGAGATCATGTCCAACCAATTTGATTGAATTTTTCAAGGGGAGTGACTAGGTGTGTGGATGAGGGTAGAGCAGTTGATGTAGTCTACATGTACTTCAGTAAGGCTTTGAACAAAGTCCTGCATGGGAGACTGGTCAAGAAGGTAAGAGCCCATGGGATCCAGGACAATTTGGCACATTGGATACAAAATTGGCTTAGTGGCAGGAGGCAGAGGGTGATGGTCGAAGGTTGTTTTTGTGACGGGAAGCCCGTGTCTAGTGGTGTACCTCAGGGATCGGTGCTGGGTCCTTTGCTGTTTGTAGTGTACATTAATGATTTAGATATGAATGTAGGAGGTATGATCAGTAAGTTCGCAGATGACACGAAAATTGGTGGAGTGGTAAAAAGCAAGGAGGGAAGCCTCAGGCTACAGGATGATATAGACGGGTTGGTCAGATGGGCAGGACAGAGCAAATGGAATTTAACCCTGAAAAGTGTGAGGTGATGTATTTTGGGAGGTCTAACAAGGCAAGGGAATACACAATGAATGGTAGGACTCTAGAAAGGACAGAGGATCAGAGGGACCTTGGTGTGCATGTACATAGATCCCTGAAGGCAGCAGGACAGGTAGATAAGGTGGTTAAGAAGGCATATGGGATACTTGCCTTCATTAGCTGAGGCATAGAATATAAGAGCAGGGAGGTTCTGATGGAGCTGTACAAAATGCTAGTTAGGCCACAGCTGGAATACTGTGTGCAGTTCTGGTCGCCACACTATAGGAAGGATATGATTGCATTAGAGAGGGTGCAGAGGAGATTCACCAGGATGTTACCTGGGTTGGAGCGTTTCAGCTATGAAGAGAGACTGGACAGGCTGGAGTTGTTTTCCTTAGAGCAGAGAAGGCTGAGGAGGGGCCTGATTGAGGTGTACAAAATTATGAGGGGCATAGATAGGGTAGATAGAAAGGAACGTTTCCCCTTAGTAGAGGGGTCAATAACCAGGGGGCATAGTTTCAAGGTAAGGGGCAGGAGGTTTAGAGGGGATTTGAGTAAAAACATTTTTACCCAGAAGGTGGTTGGAATCTGTAACTCACTGCCTGAAAGGGTGGAAGAGGCAATAAACCCTCACAACATTCAAGAAGTATTTAGATGCACACTTGAAACGCCATAGCATACAAGGCTACGGACCAAGTGCTGGAAAATGGGATTAGAATAGATAGGGCTTGATGGCCAGCGCAGACACGATGGGCCGAAGGACCTCTTTCTGTGCTGTATAACTCTATGACTCTATGACTCTAAGTCTTACTACAATTATAAAGGGCTTAGTTGCGACCACATCTGGACTACTGTGTACAGTTTTGGTCTTCTTACCTGAAGAAGGATATACTTGCCTTAGAGGGGATGCAGCGAAAGTTCACTCGGTTGATTCCTGGGATGAGAGGCAGGAAGGTGGTGTGGAGTTAAGAGTTTCATATTCTTCCTGTGGTTTGTCCGAGTTGGGTTCGTGGTTGGTTGGGTGAGAATTGGCTGTAGCATCCCTGATGTCGAGTGGTGCTACGTGCCTTGGGTGGGAGTAGGGAGAATTATAATTTAAAAGGCCAGTTTCCCAAAAACTTTAGATGAATCAGCCTGATGGCAAGGCAACAGCACCTAAAAATATTTTTAATATTGGCTGGGTCTATGGGACGACTAATGCTGAAGCGACATGCCACAGCAAAATCTTCAACCCCCCTCCCCCACCCGCATTCCCATCCTCAATAGCACCTGTAAAGTGTAATTCTTCCTGCTCCCAGGATATGGGTTGGGGTCAGGGGCACATCCATGAGCAGGCAGAAGTTCCACTTTGCCCCAGATCTGCCCCCAAAAGGCCCCCTGCCTCCCTGGAAGTTCTGGGCCCAGGAGTGTATAGTGGGCATCCCATAATTTGTCATCTTTAGCTCTGTGCTAAAAGGCAACTTTGTTCACCCTGAGATACAATCTCTCCCATTCACTACATGCTTACGGTTGGGTTTCGGTTAGAAGGAGGTAGGGAGATTGGGAGCAGCAGTGTAGACGGGTCATGAAGGTTAAGAGATTGTCCAAACTGCAACATCATCTTCACTGTAAAAAAACACTCTTTTCTGCCATGAAATTACAAATAAAGGGTTCATTTATAAACACCGTTTAATATAAATTAACCAGGAACACGTTGATTGAGAACTTAATTAGTTCTGGAAAGGTACCCAATGAGAAGCACTGCGACCGACTGCAGTGCACAAGCTGCTGCTTTTTAAAGGGGGCGATGTCTTCATCGATTTGGTTAAACTCACAATGTAATGTTGCAAGTCGTGGCAAAATATAACATTGATTCATTGGGCTGTGACGGCCCTTCATCCTCCCTAGGTTAAAAAATAAGTATGCCGAAAACTTTTTCATGAAGTCAGTGCCCCTCTTACTGGACACAATCTGTCCTGTCAGCTCAGAGTAAACAATCATTCCCTCAAAAAAAATGTTCTCAGATTTCTCCTTAAGCACTGATATATTTTTAATAAAAAAATGAGTTGTCCAGCTCAAAGTCAAGTTTACTAAGAGTTGACACTGGCTTCATGCTGATGGGTGTCTCAATGCAGGAACACTGGACCAGACCCAGTGATCGTTTCCCTACAGTCCCACTGGACCAGACCCGGGGATCGTTTCCCTACAGTCCCACTGGATCAGACCCAGGGATCGTTTCCCTGCAGTCCCACTGGACCAGACCCGAGGATCGTTTCCCTACAGTCCCACTGGACCAGACCCAGGGATCGTTTCCCTACAGCCCCACTGGACCAGACCCAGTGATCGTTTCCCTACAGTTCCACTGGACCAGACCCAGTGATCGTTCCCCGACAGTCCCACTGGACCAGGCCCAGAGATCGTTTCCCTACAGTCCTACTGCACCAGGCCCGGGGATCGTTTCCCTACAGTCCCACTGGACCAGAACCAGTGATCGTTTCCCTACAGTCCCACTGGACCAGGCCCAGAGATCGTTCCCCTGAAGTCCCAACGGACCAGGCCCGGGGATCGTTTCCCTGCAGTCCCACTGGACCAGACCCAGTGATCATGTCCCTGCAGTCCCACTGGACCAGGCGCGGGGATCATTTCCCTACAGTCCCACTGGACCACACACAGTGATCGTTTCCCTACAGTCACACTGGACCAGACCTGGGGATCGTTTCCCTACAGTCCCACTGGACCAGACCCAGAGATCGTTTCCCTACAGTCCCACTGGACCAGACCCAGAGATCGTTTCCCTACAGTCCCACTGGACCAGTCCCAGTGATCGATTCCCTGCAGTCCCACTGGAACAGGCCCAGTGATCATATCCCTACAGTCTGACTGGACCAGACCCGGTGATCATGTCCCTGCAGTGCCATTGGAGCAGGCCCGGGGATCGTTTCCCTATAGTACCACTGGACCAGACCCAGTGATCGTTTCCCGACAGTCCAACTTGACCAGACCCAGTGACCGTTTCCCTACAGTCCCACTGGACCAGACCCAGTCATCGTTTTCCTACAGTCCCACTGGAACAGACCCAGTGATCGTTTCCCTACAGTCCCACTGGACCAGACCCGGGGATCGTTTCCCTACATTCCCACTGGACCAGACCTAGTGATCAAATCCCTACAGTCCCACTGGACCAGACCCAGTGATCGTTTCCCTACAGTCCCACTGGACCAGACCCAGTGACCGTTTCCCTACAGTCCCACTGGACCAGGCCCGGGGATCGTTTCCCTACAGTCCCACTGGACCAGACCGAGTGATCATTTCCCTACAGTCCCACTGGACCAGACCCAGTGATCGTTTCCCTGCAGTCCCACTGGACCAGACCCAGTGATCGTTTCCCTACAGTCCCACTGGACCAGACCCAGTGATCGTTTCCCTACAGTCCCACTGGACCAGACCCGGGGATCGTTTCCCTACAGTCCCACTGGACCAGGCCCGGGGATCGTTTCCCTACAGTCCCACTGGACCAAACCCAGAGATCGTTCCCTACAGTCCCACTGGACCAGACCCAGATATCGTTTCCCTACAGTCCCACTGGACCAGACCCAGTGATCATGTCCCTACAGTCCCACTGGACCAGACCCAGATATCGTTTCCCTACAGTCCCACTGGACCAGACCCAGAGATCGTTCCCTGCAGCCCCACTGGACCAGACCCAGTGATCATGTCCCTACAGTCCCACTGGACCAGTCCCGGTGATCATTTCCTTGCAGTCCCACTGGACCAGTCCCAGTTATCATGTCCCTACTGTCCCACTGGACCAGACCCAGAGATCGTTTCCCTACAGTCCCACTGGACCAGACCCAGTGATCGTTTCCCTACAGTCCCACTGGACCAGACCCGGGGTTCGTTTCCCTACAGTCCTACTGGACCAGACCCAGTGATCGTTTCCCGACAGTCCCACTGGACCAGACCCGGGGATCGTTTCCCTACAGTCCCACTGGACCAGACCCAGTGATCGTTTCGCTACAGTCCCACTGGACCAGACCCAGTGATCGTTTCCCTACAGTCCCACTGGACCAGACCCAGTGATCGTTTCCCTACAGTCCCACTGGACCAGACCCGGGGATCGTATCCCTGCAGTCCCACTGGACCAGACCCAGTGATCGTTTCCCTACAGTCCCACTGGACCAGGCCCGGGGATCGTTTCCCTACAGTCCCACTGGACCAGACCTGGGGATCGTTTCCCTACAGTCCCACTGGACCAGACCCAGTGATCGTTTCCCTACAGTCCCACTGGACCAGACCCAGTGATCGTTTCCCTACAGTCCCACTGGACCAGACCCAGTGATCGTTTCCCTACAGTCCCACTGGACCAGACCCGGGGATCGTTTCCCTACAGTCCCACTGGACCAGACCCGGGGATCGTTTCCCTACAGTCCCATTGGACCAGACCCAGTGATCGTTTCCCTACAGTCCCACTGGACGAGGCCCAGGGATCGTTTCCCTACAGTTCCACTGGACCAGACCCGGGGATCGTTTCCCTACAGTCCCACTGGACGAGACCCAGTGATCGTTTCCCTACAGTCCCACTGGACCAGACCCGGGGATCGTTTCCCTACAGTCCCACTGGACCAGACCCAGAGATCGTTTCCCTACATTCCCACTGGACCAGACCCAGTGATCGTTTCCCTACAGTCCCACTGGACTAGACCTAGAGATTGTTTCCCTACAGTCCCACTGGACCAGACCCAGTGATCGTTTCCCTACAGTCCCACTGGACCAGACCCGGGGATCGTTTCCCTACAGTCCCACTGGACCAGACCCAGTGATCGTTTCCCTACAGTCCCACTGGACCAGACCCGGGGATTGTTTCCCTACAGTCCCATTGGACCAGACCCAGTGATCGCTTCCCTGCAGTCCCACTGGACCAGGCCTGGGGATCATTTCCCTACAGTCCCACTGGACCAGACCCGGGGATCGTTTCCCTACAGTCCCACTGGACCAGACCCAGTGATCATGTCCCTACAGTCCCACTGGACCAGACCCGGGGATCGTTTCCCTACAGTCCCATTGGACTAGACCCAGTGATCGTTTCCCTACAGTCCCACTGGACCAGGCCCGGGGATCGTTTCCCTACAGTCCCACTGGACCAGACCCGGGGATCGTTTCCCTACAGTCCCACTGGACCAGACCCAGTGATTGTTTCCCTCCAGTCCCACTGGACCCGACCCGGGGATCGTTTCCCTACAGTCCCACTGGACCAGACCCAGTGATCGTTTCCCTACAGTCCCACTGGACCAGACCCAGAGATCGTTTCCCTACAGTCCCACTGGACGGGACCCAGTGATCATTTCCCTGCAGTCCCACTGGACCAAACCCAAAGATCGTTTCCCTACAGTCCCACTGGATCAGACCCAGGGATCGTTTACCTGCAGTCCCACTGGACCAGACATGGTGATCGTTTCCCTACCCAGTGATCGTTTCCCTACAGTCCCACTGGACCAGGCCTGAGGATCTTTCCCTGCAGTCCCACTGGACCAGACCCAGTGATTGTTTCCCTTCAGTCCCACTGGACCAGACCCAGTGATCGTTCCCTACAGTCCCACTGGACCAGACCCAGTGATCGATTCCCTACAGTCCCACTGGACCAGGCCCGGGGATCATTTCCCTACAGTCCCACTGGACCAGACCCGGGGATCGTTTCCCTAAAGTCCCACTGGACCAGACCCAGTGATCGTTTCCCTACAGTCCCACTGGACCAGACCCGGGGATCGTTTCCCTACAGTCCCACTGGACCAGACCCAGAGATCGTTTCCCGACAGTCCCACTGGACCAGACCCAGTGAACGTTTCCCTACAGTCCCACTGGACCAGACCCTGAGGTCGTTTCCCTACAGTCCCACTGGACCAGACCCAGTGATCGTTTCCCTACAGTACCACTGGACCAGACCCGGAGATCGTTTCCCTACAGTCCTACTGGACCAGACCCAGTGATCGTTTCCCTACAGTCCCACTGGACCAGACCCAATGATTGTTTCCCTACAGTCCCACTGGACCAGACCCGGGGATCGTTTCCCTACAGTCCTACTGGACCAGACCCAGTGATCGTTTCCCTACAGTCCCACTGGACCAGACCTGGGGATCGTTTCCCTACAGTCCCATTGGACCAGACCCAGTGATCGTTTCCCTACAGTCCCACTGGACCAGGCCCGGGGATCGTTTCCCTACAGTCCCACTGGACCAGACCCGGGGATTGTTTCCCTACAGTCCCACTGGACCAGACCCAGTGACCATGTCCCTACAGTCCCACTGGACCAGCCCCGGGGATCGTTTCCCTACAGTCCCATTGGTCTAGACCCAGTGATCGTTTCCCTACTGTCCCACTGGACCAGACCCAGTGATCGTTTCCCTACAGTCCCACTGGACCAGACCCAGGGATCGTTTCCCTACAGTCCCACTGGACCAGACCCAGAGATTGTTTCCCTACAGTCCCACTGGACCGGACCCAGTGATCGTTTCCCAGCAGTTCCACTGGACCAGACTCAGAGATCGTTTCCCTACAGTCCCACTGGACCAGACCCAGACATCGTTTCCCTACAGTCCCACTGGACGGGACCCAGTGATCATTTCCCTGCAGTCCCACTGGACCAGACCCAGAGATCGTTTCCCGACAGTCCCACTGGACCAGACCCAGAGATCGTTTACCTGCAGTCCCACTGGACCAGACATGGTGATCGTTTCCCTACCCAGTGGTCGTTTCCCTACAGTCCCACTGGACCAGGCCTGAGGATCTTTCCCTGCAGTCCCACTGGACCAGACCCAGTGATTGTTTCCCTTCAGTCCCACTGGACCAGACCCAGTGATCGTTCCCTACAGTCCCACTGGACCAGACCCAGTGATCGTTTCCCTGCAGTCCCACTGGACCAGGCCCGGGGATCATTTCCCTACAGTCCCACTGGACCAGACCCGGGGATCGTTTCCCTAAAGTCCCACTGGACCAGACCCAGTGATCGTTTCCCTACAGTCCCACTGGACCAGACCCAGATATCGTTTCCCTACAGTCCCACTGGACCAGACCCAGTGATCATGTCCCTACAGTCCCACTGGACCAGACCCAGATATTGTTTCCCTACAGTCCCACTGGACCAGACCCAGAGATCGTTCCCTGCAGCCCCACTGGACCAGACCCAGTGATCATGTCCCTACAGTCCCACTGGACCAGTCCCGGTGATCATTTCCTTGCAGTCCCACTGGACCAGTCCCAGTTATCATGTCCCTACTGTCCCACTGGACCAGACCAAGAGATCGTTTCCCTACTGTCCCACTGGACCAGACCCAGTGACCGTTTCCCTACAGTCCCACTGGACCAGACCCGGGGTTCGTTTCCCTACAGTCCTACTGGACCAGACCCAGTGATCGTTTCCCGACAGTCCCACTGGACCAGACCCGGGGATCGTTTCCCTACAGTCCCACTGGACCAGACCCAGTGATCGTTTCGCTACAGTCCCACTGGACCAGACCCAGTGATCGTTTCCCTACAGTCCCACTGGACCAGACCCAGTGATCGTTTCCCTACAGTCCCACTGGACGAGACCCGGGGATCGTATCCCTGCAGTCCCACTGGACCAGACCCAGTGATCGTTTCCCTACAGTCCCACTGGACCAGCCCGGGGATCGTTTCCCTACAGTCCCACTGGACCAGACCTGGGGATCGTTTCCCTACAGTCCCACTGGACCAGACCCAGTGATCGTTTCCCTACAGTCCCACTGGACCAGACCCAGTGATCGTTTCCCTACAGTCCCACTGGACCAGACCCAGTGATCGTTTCCCTACAGTCCCACTGGACCAGACCCGGGGATCGTTTCCCTACAGTCCCACTGGACCAGACCCGGGGATCGTTTCCCTACAGTCCCATTGGACCAGACCCAGTGATCGTTTCCCTACAGTCCCACTGGACGAGGCCCAGGGATCGTTTCCCTACAGTTCCACTGGACCAGACCCGGGGATCGTTTCCCTACAGTCCCACTGGACGAGACCCAGTGATCGTTTCCCTACAGTCCCACTGGACCAGACCCGGGGATCGTTTCCCTACAGTCCCACTGGACCAGACCCAGACATCGTTTCCCTACATTCCCACTGGACCAGACCCAGTGATCGTTTCCCTACAGTCCCACTGGACTAGACCTAGAGATTGTTTCCCTACAGTCCCACTGGACCAGACCCAGTGATCGTTTCCCTCCAGTCCCACTGGACCAGACCCGGGGATCGTTTCCCTACAGTCCCACTGGACCAGACCCAGTGATCGTTTCCCTACAGTCCCACTGGACCAGACCCGGGGATTGTTTCCCTACAGTCCCATTGGACCAGACCCAGTGATCGCTTCCCTGCAGTCCCACTGGACCAGGCCTGGGGATCATTTCCCTACAGTCCCACTGGACCAGACCCGGGGATCGTTTCCCTACAGTCCCACTGGACCAGACCCAGTGATCATGTCCCTACAGTCCCACTGGACCAGACCCGGGGATCGTTTCCCTACAGTCCCATTGGACTAGACCCAGTGATCGTTTCCCTACAGTCCCACTGGACCAGGCCCGGGGATCGTTTCCCTACAGTCCCACTGGACCAGACCCGGGGATCGTTTCCCTACAGTCCCACTGGACCAGACCCAGTGATTGTTTCCCTCCAGTCCCACTGGACCCGACCCGGGGATCGTTTCCCTACAGTCCCACTGGACCAGACCCAGTGATCGTTTCCCTACAGTCCCACTGGACCAGACCCAGAGATCGTTTCCCTACAGTCCCACTGGACGGGACCCAGTGATCATTTCCCTGCAGTCCCACTGGACCAAACCCAAAGATCGTTTCCCTACAGTCCCACTGGATCAGACCCAGGGATCGTTTACCTGCAGTCCCACTGGACCAGACATGGTGATCGTTTCCCTACCCAGTGATCGTTTCCCTACAGTCCCACTGGACCAGGCCTGAGGATCTTTCCCTGCAGTCCCACTGGACCAGACCCAGTGATTGTTTCCCTTCAGTCCCACTGGACCAGACCCAGTGATCGTTCCCTACAGTCCCACTGGACCAGACCCAGTGATCGATTCCCTACAGTCCCACTGGACCAGGCCCGGGGATCATTTCCCTACAGTCCCACTGGACCATACCCGGGGATCGTTTCCCTAAAGTCCCACTGGACCAGACCCAGTGATCGTTTCCCTACAGTCCCACTGGACCAGACCCGGGGATCGTTTCCCTACAGTCCCACTGGACCAGACCCAGAGATCGTTTCCCGACAGTCCCACTGGACCAGACCCAGTGAACGTTTCCCTACAGTCCCACTGGACCAGACCCAGAGGTCGTTTCCCTACAGTCCCACTGGACCAGACCCAGTGATCGTTTCCCTACAGTACCACTGGACCAGACCCGGAGATCGTTTCCCTACAGTCCGACTGGACCAGACCCAGTGATCGTTTCCCTACAGTCCCACTGGACCAGACCCAATGATTGTTTCCCTACAGTCCCACTGGACCAGACCCGGGGATCGTTTCCCTACAGTCCTACTGGACCAGACCCAGTGATCGTTTCCCTACAGTCCCACTGGACCAGACCTGGGGATCGTTTCCCTACAGTCCCATTGGACCAGACCCAGTGATCGTTTCCCTACGGTCCCACTGGACCAGGCCCGGGGATCGTTTCCCTACAGTCCCACTGGACCAGACCCGGGGATTGTTTCCCTACAGTCCCACTGGACCAGACCCAGTGACCATGTCCCTACAGTCCCACTGGACCAGCCCCGGGGATCGTTTCCCTACAGTTCCATTGGTCTAGACCCAGTGATCGTTTCCCTACTGTCCCACTGGACCAGACCCAGTGATCGTTTCCCTACAGTCCCACTGGACCAGACCCAGGGATCGTTTCCCTACAGTCCCACTGGACCAGACCCAGAGATTGTTTCCCTACAGTCCCACTGGACCGGACCCAGTGATCGTTTCCCAGCAGTTCCACTGGACCAGACCCAGAGATCGTTTCCCTACAGTCCCACTGGACCAGACCCAGACATCGTTTCCCTACAGTCCCACTGGACGGGACCCAGTGATCATTTCCCTGCAGTCCCACTGGACCAGACCCAGAGATCGTTTCCCGACAGTCCCACTGGACCAGACCCAGAGATCGTTTACCTGCAGTCCCACTGGACCAGACATGGTGATCGTTTCCCTACCCAGTGGTCGTTTCCCTACAGTCCCACTGGACCAGGCCTGAGGATCTTTCCCTGCAGTCCCACTGGACCAGACCCAGTGATTGTTTCCCTTCAGTCCCACTGGACCAGACCCAGTGATCGTTCCCTACAGTCCCACTGGACCAGATCCAGTGATCGTTTCCCTGCAGTCCCACTGGACCAGGCCCGGGGATCATTTCCCTACAGTCCCACTGGACCAGACCCGGGGATCGTTTCCCTAAAGTCCCACTGGACCAGACCCAGTGATCGTTTCCCTACAGTCCCACTGGACCAGACCCGGGGATTGTTTCCCTACAGTCCCACTGGACGAGACCCAGAGGTCGTTTCCCTACAGTCCCAATGGACCAGACCCAGTGACCGTTTCCCTACAGTCCCACTGGACCAGACCCAGTCATCGTTTTCCTACAGTCCCACTGGAACAGACCCAGTGATCGTTTCCCTACAGTCCCACTGGACCAGACCCGGGGATCGTTTCCCTACATTCCCACTGGACCAGACCTAGTGACCAAATCCCTACAGTCCCACTGGACCAGACCCAGTGATCGTTTCCCTACAGTCCCACTGGACCAGACCCAGTGATCGTTTCCCTACAGTCCCACTGGACCAGGCCCGGGGATCGTTTCCCTACAGTCCCACTGGACCAGACCGAGAGATCATTTCCCAACAGTCCCACTGGACCAGACCCAGTGATCGTTTCCCTGCAGTCCCACTGGACCAGACCCAGTGATCGTTTCCCTACAGTCCCACTGGACCAGACCCAGTGATCGTTTCCCTACAGTCCCACTGGACCAGACCCGGGGATCGTTTCCCTACAGTCCCACTGGACCAGGCCCGGGGATCGTTTCCCTACAGTCCCACTGGACCAAACCCAGAGATCGTTCCCTACAGTCCCACTGGACCAGACCCAGATATCGTTTCCCTACAGTCCCACTGGACCAGACCCAGTGATCATGTCCCTACTGTCCCACTGGACCAGACCCAGAGATCGTTTCCCTACAGTCCCACTGGACCAGACCCAGTGATCGTTTCCCTACAGTCCCACTGGACCAGACCCGGGGATCGTTTCCCTACAGTCCTACTGGACCAGACCCAGTGATCGTTTCCCGACAGTCCCACTGGACCAGACCCGGGGATCGTTTCCCTACAGTCCCACTGGACCAGACCCAGTGATCGTTTCGCTACAGTCCCACTGGACCAGACCCAGTGATCGTTTCCCTACAGTCCCACTGGACCAGACCCAGTGATCGTTTCCCGACAGTCCCACTGGACCAGACCCGGGGATCGTATCCCTGCAGTCCCACTGGACCAGACCCAGTGATCGTTTCCCTACAGTCCCACTGGACCAGGCCCGGGGATCGTTTCCCTACAGTCCCACTGGACCAGACCTGGGGATCGTTTCCCTACAGTCCCACTGGACCAGACCCAGTGATCGTTTCCCTACAGTCCCACTGGACCAGACCCAGTGATCGTTTCCCTACAGTCCCACTGGACCAGACCCAGTCATCGTTTCCCTACAGTCCCACTGGACCAGACCCGGGGATCGTTTCCCTACAGTCCCACTGGACCAGACCCGGGGATCGTTTCCCTACAGTCCCATTGGACCAGACCCAGTGATCGCTTCCCTACAGTCCCACTGGACTAGGCCCGGGGATCGTTTCCCTACAGTTCCACTGGACCAGACCCGGGGATCGTTTCCCTACAGTCCCACTGGACGAGACCCAGTGATCGTTTCCCTACAGTCCCACTGGACCAGACCCGGGGATCGTTTCCCTACAGTCCCACTGGACCAGACCCAGAGATCGTTTCCCTACATTCCCACTGGACCAGACCCAGTGATCGTTTCCCTACAGTCCCATTGGACTAGACCTAGAGATTGTTTCCCTACAGTCCCACTGGACCAGACCCAGTGATCGTTTCCCTACAGTCCCACTGGACCAGACCCGGGGATTGTTTCCCTACAGTCCCATTGGACCAGACCCAGTGATCGCTTCCCTGCAGTCCCACTGGACCAGGCCTGGGGATCATTTCCCTACAGTCCCACTGGACCAGACCCGGGGATCGTTTCCCTACAGTCCCACTGGACCAGACCCAGTGATCATGTCCCTACAGTCCCACTGGACCAGACCAGGGGATCGTTTCCCTACAGCCCCATTGGACTGGACCCAGTGATCGTTTCCCTACAGTCCCACTGGACCAGGCCCGGGGATCGTTTCCCTACAGTCCCACTGGACCAGACCCGGGGATCGTTTCCCTACAGTCCCACTGGACCAGACCCAGTGATTGTTTCCCTCCAGTCCCACTGGACCCGACCCGGGGATCGTTTCCCTACAGTCCCACTGGACCAGACCCAGTGATCGTTTCCCTACAGTCCCACTGGACCAGACCCAGAGATCGTTTCCCTACAGTCCCACTGGACGGGACCCAGTGATCATTTCCCTGCAGTCCCACTGGACCAAACCCAAAGATCGTTTCGCTACAGTCCCACTGGATCAGACCCAGGGATCGTTTACCTGCAGTCCCACTGGACCAGACATGGTGATCGTTTCCCTACCCAGTGATCGTTTCCCTACAGTCCCACTGGACCAGGCCTGAGGATCTTTCCCTGCAGTCCCACTGGACCAGACCCAGTGATTGTTTCCCTTCAGTCCCACTGGACCAGACCCAGTGATCGTTCCCTACAGTCCCACTGGACCAGACCCAGTGATCATTTCCCTACAGTCCCACTGGACCAGGCCCGGGGATCATTTCCCTACAGTCCCACTGGACCAGACCCGGGGATCGTTTCCCTAAAGTCCCACTGGACCAGACCCAGTGATCGTTTCCCTACAGTCCCACTGGACCAGACCCGGGGATCGTTTCCCTACAGTCCCACTGGACCAGACCCAGAGATCGTTTCCCGGCAGTCCCACTGGACCAGACCCAGTGAACGTTTCCCTGCAGTCCCACTGGACCAGACCCAGTGATCGTTTCCCTACAGTCCCACTGGACCAGACCCGGAGATCGTTTCCCTACAGTCCTACTGGACCAGACCCAGTGATCGTTTCCCTACAGTCCCACTGGACCAGACCCAGTGATTGTTTCCCTACAGTCCCACTGGACCAGACCCGTGGATCGTTTCCCTACAGTCCTACTGGACCAGACCCAGTGATCGTTTCCCTACAGTCCCACTGGACCAGGCCCGGGGATCGTTTCCCTACAGTCCCACTGGACCAGACCCGGGGATTGTTTCCCTACAGTCCCACTGGACCAGACCCAGTGATCATGTCCCTACAGTCCCACTGGGCCAGCCCCGGGGATCGTTTCCCGACAGTCCCATTGGTCTAGACCCAGTGATCGTTTCCCTACTGTCCCACTGGACCAGACCCAGTGATCGTTTCCCTACAGTCCCACTGGACCAGACCCAGGGATCGTTTCCCTACAGTCCCACTGGACCAGACCCAGAGATTGTTTCCCTACAGTCCCACTGGACCGGACCCAGTGATCGTTTCCCAGCAGTTCCACTGGACCAGACCCAGAGATCGTTTCCCTACAGTCCCACTGGACCAGACCCAGACATCGTTTCCCTACAGTCCCACTGGACGGGACCCAGTGATCATTTCCCTGCAGTCCCACTGGACCAGACCCAGAGATCGTTTCCCAACAGTCCCACTGGACCAGACCCAGAGATCGTTTACCTGCAGTCCCACTGGACCAGACATGGTGATCGTTTCCCTACCCAGTGATCGTTTCCCTACAGTCCCACTGGACCAGGCCTGAGGATCTTTCCCTGCAGTCCCACTGGACCAGACCCAGTGATTGTTTCCCTTCAGTCCCACTGGACCAGACCCAGTGATCGTTCCCTACAGTCCCACTGGACCAGACCCAGTGATCGTTTCCCTGCTGTCCCACTGGACCAGGCCCGGGGATCATTTCCCTACAGTCCCACTGGACCAGACCCGGGGATCGTTTCCCTAAAGTCCCACTGGACCAGACCCAGTGATCGTTTCCCTACAGTCCCACTGGACCAGACATGGTGATCGTTTCCCTACCCAGTGATCGTTTCCCTACAGTACCACTGGACCAGGCCTGAGGATCTTTCCCTGCAGTCCCACTGGACCAGACCCAGTGATTGTTTCCCTTCAGTCCCACTGGACCAGACCCAGTGATCGTTCCCTACAGTCCCACTGGACCAGACCCAGTGATCGTTTCCCTACAGTCCCACTGGACCAGGCCCGGGGATCATTTCCCTACAGTCCCACTGGACCAGACCCGGGGATCGTTTCCCTAAAGTCCCACTGGACCAGACCCCGTGATCGTTTCCCTACAGTCCCACTGGACCAGACCCGGGGATCGTTTCCCTACAGTCCCACTGGACGAGACCCAGAGATCGTTTCCCGACAGTCCCACTGGACCAGACCCAGTGAACGTTTCCCTACAGTCCCACTGGACCAGACCCAGAGGTCGTTTCCCTACAGTCCCACTGGACCAGACCCAGTGATCGTTTCCCTACAGTCCCACTGGAGCAGACCCGGAGATCGTTTCCCTACAGTCCCACTGGACCAGCCCCGGGGATCGTTTCCCTACAGTCCCATTGGTCTAGACCCAGTGATCGTTTCCCTACTGTCCCACTGGACCAGACCCAGTGATCGTTTCCCTACAGTCCCACTGGACCAGACCCAGGGATCGTTTCCCTACAGTCCCACTGGACCAGACCCAGAGATTGTTTCCCTACAGTCCCACTGGACCGGACCCAGTGATCGTTTCCCAGCAGTTCCACTGGACCAGACCCAGAGATCGTTTCCCTACAGTCCCACTGGACCAGACCCAGACATCGTTTCCCTACAGTCCCACTGGACGGGACACAGTGATCATTTCCCTGCAGTCCCACTGGACCAGACCCAGAGATCGTTTCCCAACAGTCCCACTGGACCAGACCCAGAGATCGTTTACCTGCAGTCCCACTGGACCAGACATGGTGATCGTTTCCCTACCCAGTGATCGTTTCCCTACAGTCCCACTGGACCAGGCCTGAGGATCTTTCCCTGCAGTCCCACTGGACCAGACCCAGTGATTGTTTCCCTTCAGTCCCACTGGACCAGACCCAGTGATCGTTCCCTACAGTCCCACTGGACCAGACCCAGTGATCGTTTCCCTGCAGTCCCACTGGACCAGGCCCGGGGATCATTTCCCTACAGTCCCACTGGACCAGACCCGGGGATCGTTTCCCTAAAGTCCCACTGGACCAGACCCAGTGATCGTTTCCCTACAGTCCCACTGGACCAGACCTGGGGATTGTTTCCCTACAGTCCCACTGGACCAGACCCAGAGTTCGTTTCCCTACAGTCCCACTGGACCAGACCCAGTGAACGTTTCCCTGCAGTCCCACTGGACCAGACCCAGAGGTCGTTTCCCTACAGTCCCACTGGACCAGACCCAGTGATCGTTTCCCTACAGTCCCACTGGACCAGACCCGGGGATCGTTTCCCTACAGTCCTACTGGACCAGACCCAGTGATCCTTTCCCTACAGTCCCACTGGACCAGACCCAGTGATCGTTTCCCTACAGTCCCACTGGACCAGACCCGGGGATCGTTTCTCTACAGTCCCACTGGACCAGACCCAGAGATCGTTTCCCTACATTCCCACTGGACCAGACCCAGTGATCGTTTCCCTACAGTCCCACTGGACTAGACCTAGAGATTGTTTCCCTACAGTCCCACTGGACCAGACCCAGTGATCGTTTCCCTACAGTCCCACTGGACCAGACCCGGGGATCGTTTCCCTCCAGTCCTACTGGACCAGACCCAGTGATCGTTTCCCTACAGTCCCACTGGACCAGACCCGGGGATCGTTTCCCTACAGTTCCATTGGACCAGACCCAGTGATCGCTTCCCTACAGTCCCACTGGACCAGGCCTGGGGATCATTTCCCTACAGTCCCACTGGACCAGACCCGGGGATCGTTTTCCTACAGTCCCACTGGACCAGACCCAGTGATCATGTCCCTATAGTCCCACTGGACCAGACCCGGGGATCGTTTCCCTACAGTCCCATTGGACTAGACCCAGTGATCGTTTCCCTACAGTCCCACTGGACCAGGCCCGGGGATCGTTTCCCTACAGTCCCACTGGACCAGACCCGGGGATCGTTTCCCTACAGTCCCACTGGACCAGACCCAGTGATTGTTTCCCTCCAGTCCCACTGGACCCGACCCGAGGATCGTTTCCCTACAGTCCCACTGGACCAGACCCAGTGATCGTTTCCCTACAGTCCCACTGGACCAGACCCAGAGATCGTTTCCCTACAGTCCCACTGGACGGGACCCAGTGATCATTTCCCTGCAGTCCCACTGGACCAAACCCAGAGATCGTTTCCCTACAGTCCCACTGGACCAGACCCAGAGATCGTTTACCTGCAGTCCCACTGGACCAGACATGGTGATCGTTTCCCTACCCAGTGATCGTTTCCCTACAGTCCCACTGGACCAGGCCTGAGGATCTTTCCCTGCAGTCCCACTGGACCAGACCCAGTGATTGTTTCCCTTCAGTCCCACTGGACCAGACCCAGTGATCGTTCCCTGCAGTCCCACTGGATCAGACCCAGTGATCGTTTCCCTACAGTCCCACTGGACCAGGCCCGGGGATCATTTCCCTACAGTCCCACTGGACCAGACCCGGGGATCGTTTCCCTAAAGTCCCACTGGACCAGACCCAGTGATCGTTTCCCTACAGTCCCACTGGACCAGACCCGGGGATCGTTTCCCTACAGTCCCACTGGACCAGACCCAGAGATCGTTTCCCTACAGTCCCACTGGACCAGACCCAGTGAACGTTTCCCTACAGTCCCACTGGACCAGACCCAGAGGTCGTTTCCCTACAGTCCCACTGGACCAGACCCAGTGATCGTTTCCCTACAGTCCCACTGGACCAGACCCGGAGATCGTTTCCCTACAGTCCTACTGGACCAGACCCAGTGATCGTTTCCCTACAGTCCCACTGGACCAGACCCAGTGATTGTTTCCCTGCAGTCCCACTGGACCAGACCCGGGGATCGTTTCCCTACTGTCCTACTGGACCAGACCCAGTGATCGTTTCCCTACAGTCCCACTGGACCAGACCTGGGGATCGTTTCCCTACAGTCCCATTGGAGCAGACCCAGGGATCGTTTCCCTACAGTCCCACTGGACCAGGCCCGGGGATCGTTTCCCTACAGTCCCACTGGACCAGACCCGGGGATTGTTTCCCTACAGTCCCACTGGACCAGAACCAGTGATCATGTCCCTACAGTCCCACTGGAGCAGCCCCGGGGATCGTTTCCCTACAGTCCCATTGGTCTAGACCCAGTGATCGTTTCCCTACAGTCCCACTGGACCAGACCCAGTGATCGTTTCCCTACAGTCCCACTGGACCAGACCCGGGGATCGTTTCCCTACAGTCCCACTGGACCAGACCCAGTGATCGTTTCCCTACAGTCCCACTGGACCAGACCCAGAGATCGTTTCCCTACATTCCCACTGGACCGGACCCAGTGATCGTTTCCCAGCAGTTGCACTGGACCAGACCCAGAGATCGTTTCCCTACAGTCCCACTGGACCAGACCCAGACATCGTTTCCCTACAGTCCCACTGGACGGGACCCAGTGATCATTTCCCTGCAGTCCCACTGGACCAGACCCAGAGATCGTTTCCCTACAGTCCCACTGGACCAGACCCAGAGATCGTTTACCTGCAGTCCCACTGGACCAGACATGGTGATCGTTTCCCTACCCAGTGATCGTTTCCCTACAGTCCCACTGGACCAGGCCTGAGGATCTTTCCCTGCAGTCCCACTGGACCAGACCCAGTGATTGTTTCCCTTCAGTCCCACTGGACCAGACCCAGTGATCGTTTCCCTGCAGTCCCACTGGACCAGGCCCGGGGATCATTTCCCCACAGTCCCACTGGACCAGACCCGGGGATCGTTTCCCTAAAGTCCCACTGGACCAGACCCAGTGATCGTTTCCCTACAGTCCCACTGGACCAGACCCGGGGATTGTTTCCCTACAGTCCCACTGGACCAGACCCAGAGATCGTTTCCCTACAGTCCCACTGGACCAGACCCAGTGAACGTTTCCCGACAGTCCCACTGGACCAGACCCAGAGGTCGTTTCCCTGCAGTCCCACTGGACCAGACCCAGTGATTGTTTCCCTACATCCCACTGGACCAGACCCGGGGATCGTTTCCCTACAGTCCTACTGGACCAGACCCAGTGATCGTTTCCCTACAGTCCCACTGGACCAGACCCAGTGATCGTTTCCCTACAGTCCCACTGGACCAGACCCGGGGATCGTTTCCCTACAGTCCTAATTGACCAGACCCAGTTGTCGTTTCCCTACAGTCCCACTGGACCAGACCTGGGGATCGTTTCCCTACAGTCCCATTGGACCAGACCCAGTGATCGTTTCCCTACAGTCCCACTGGACCAGGCCCGGGGATCGTTTCCCTACAGTCCCACTGGACCAGACCCGGGGATTGTTTCCCTACAGTCCCACTGGACCAGACCCAGTGATCATGTCCCTACAGTCCCACTGGTCCAGCCCCGGGGATCGTTTCCCTACAGTCCCATTGGTCTAGACCCAGTGATCGTTTCCCTACAGTCCCACTGGACCAGGCCCGGGGATCGTTTCCCTACAGTCCCACTGGACCAGACCCGGGGATCGTTTCCCTACAGTCCCACTGGACCAGACCCAGTGATCGTTTCCCTACAGTCCCACTGGACCAGACCCGGGGATCATTTCCCTACAGTCCCACTGGACCAGACCCAGTGATCATTTCCCTACAGTCCCACTGGACCAGACCCAGAGATCGTTTCCCTACAGTCCCACTGGACCGGACCCAGTGATCGTTTCCCAGCAGTCCCACTGGACCAGACCCAGAGATCATTTCCCTACAGTCCCACTGGACCAGACCCAGAGATCCTTTACCTGCAGTCCCACTTGACCAGACACGGTGATCGTTTCCCTACCCAGTGATCGTTTCCCTACAGTCCCACTGGACCAGGCCTGGGGATCTTTCCCTGCAGTCCCACTGGACCAGACCCAATGATTGTTTCCCTACTGTCCCACTGGACCAGACCCAGTGATCGTTCCCTACAGTCCCACTGGACCAGACCCAGTGATCGTTTCCCTACAGTCCCACTGGACCAGGCCCGGGGATCATTTCCCTACAGTCCCACTGGACCAGACCCGAGGATCGTTTCCCTACAGTCCCACTGGATCAGACCCAGTGATCGTTTCCCTACAGTCCCACTGGACCAGACCCGGGGATCGTTTCCCTACAGTCCCACTGGACCAGACCCAGAGGTCGTTTCCCTGCAGTCCCACTGGACCAGACCCAGTGATCGTTTCCCTACAGTCCCACTGGACCAGACCCGGGGATCGTTTCCCTTCAGTCCTACTGGACCAGACCCAGTGATCATTTCCCTACAGTCCCACTGGACCAGACCCGGGGATCGTTTCCCTACAGTCCCATTGGACCAGACCCAGTGATCGTTTCCCTACAGTCCCACTGGACCAGGCCCAGGGATCGTTTCCCTGCAGTCCCACTGGACCAGACCCGGGGATCGTTTCCCTACAGTCCCACTGGACCAGACCCAGTGATCGTTTCCCTACAGTCCCACTGGACCAGACCCAGAGATCGTTTCCCTACAGTCCCACTGGACCAGACCCAGTGATCGTTTCCCTGCAGTCCCACTGGACCAGACCCAGTGATCGTTTCCATACAGTCCCACTTGACCAGACATGGTGATCGTTTCCCTGCAGTCCTACTGGATCAGACCCGGTGATCGTTTCCCTGCAGTCCCACTGGACCAGACACGGTGATTGTAGTATAATCCCAGCAGGTCAGGTCTGGTCAGGCCTTTGTTGTTTTCAGAAGAAGCAGAGTACCCAAGCAATCATTTTCTGGTCTGAGCACTTATTGCAATATAAGATAAAAATGCAGAATGGAGCAGTGGCAGATTAACTGAATGGGGGTGTGAATTGAAGACGTGAGCTTTGTTTTCTAGGGTGTGGGAGTTTAGAAAAATTAGATTTTTGACACTTGATTCAGGTAACTCCAAGCCCAATTCGGGGAAAAAATCTGGAAAATTCTTCTCCAATTCCTGGGGACTAGAGAGATGGGCTTCAATGGGAGAGTTAGGGGACTAGAGGGCTGGGTTTCGATGGGAGAGTTATGGAACGAGAGGGATGGACTTCGATGGGAGAGTTAGAGAACTAGAGGGAGGTGCTTCAATGGGAGAGATAGGTTAGGAGAGGAATGGGCTTCAATGGGAGAGCTAGGATACTTGAGGGATGGGCTTCGATGGGAGAGCTAGGATACTTGAGGGATGGGCTTCAATGGGAGAGCTAGGATACTTGAGGGATGGGCTTCGATGGGAGAGTCTTCTTCTTTTGTATGGTAGTAGCAAAGCAAATCAAATGTCAATATCTAAGTCAAATATCCAGGCCAAAGCTTCCACTGTAACAGCGTGTATATCTTGTAGGCTGCCTGCGAATTTCCTCTGAGGGCAGTGCTCAATGATGTGCTCCAGGGTCTGATTAGGAGCTCCACAGTCGCATGATGGGGATGCTTTAATCTTCCATCTATGGAGAAGGTGGCAGTATCTACCATGACCGGTTCCGAGGCGGTTGAATGGGCTTCAATCGGAGAATCACAGGACCAGAGGGATAGGTTTCAATGGGAGAGTTTGGGGACGAGACGGATGGGCATCGATTGGATAGTTAGGGTACTGGAGGAATGAGCTTCAATGGGACAGTTAGCGGATTAGAGGTATGGTTCTCGATGGGCGAGTTGGGGCACTGGAGGGGATGGGCTTCAACTGGTGGGTTAGGGGCAATCATTTTTGGTTGATGGACCCCTTTGAAATGGATTAGTAATCGCAGGCCCTTTGTTAGATTAATCTCTCCCTTAATCTTCACTGTTCCAGTAAATGTCAACATTATAAGCCTTTCGTCATAACTAGAATCATGCTAGTTAATGTTAGCCACAGCATTTCTATGGATCTAATATAGTGTAGGTTTCGCAAAATTGAACTTTATATTATAAAGGGTCGAATGGCAGAAGAAGCCATGTTTTCAAAGACTATTTTAAAAGTAGCCCAGGAAAAGTGGCATACAAAATGGCCACCAGACCCCGTGATCAACTTATTGGGACACTTTAAAATGGTTCCTGCAAACTCCTCAGACAGCTTTGTGGATTCAGCCCAAAGTAAGTTCTGGAAGCCGTTTCTGAGAGAACGAAACCAGACACCCACATTATACATATAGATTGAATGCCGATCCAGTCAAGATCGGCCTGTAGATAAAGGCCATCTAAATGTTGACCCAGACAAAAGGGAACAGTTTCATATTTATGAGAAGAGCATCAAGGACCTGTTAAGGACATCACCAGGACATTAAAAACAATGAAGGTGATTCCAGACCAGAGATGGCTCTTTACCGGCCATCCCAAAGTATTTTAAAATATAATAACTACCCCGTTGTGCAACAAGCCAGCCAAAAGTTAAAACAAAAGACTAACCTGATTTGGCGCGAGATAAGGGCCTCTGGTGAGAAGTATATCTGGGAACCCAGAGGTAGAAAGAAAGGATCGAAAGAAGGCATCGTGGAAAACGGGAGGAAGCCATAAACGGAGCGGCCATCATCGGAGAGGAAGACGGTTTGAGCCGGCGTCCCACCCTGGGGTAAAACATCGGGAGATCATCGACCAACCCCAGGCCGTTGACGAAACGAGAGGCCATCGACCCACTCCAGGCCCAGGAGAAGAGATAAGAAGAAACTGAAGAAATGATGGGGGCCAGCCCAAGGCTCCTCTGACCGGGGTCGAGCCGACGATCCCCGACCCCGCCGACATCCAGGCCAGCCGGTGTCCAGCCGCCCCCGACCCCCACCTCAGGAGAGAGGTGTGGCGCAGTTCGCTGGGGCTCCACGATCCATGAGGAGACAGGACGCCTGAAGGGACCAAAACGCAGACCTGTTTCAAAACCTTGCACTTCCTAGTTGGATTGGTGAGCATGTTTCTGGCCCTTCATAATCAGATCTAGATAGATTTAAGGGGGTGGATATTTAAGGGTATAATTAACATGAGTTGTTATCCCTCGATGTTCTGTGTGTTTCCCTATTTCATGATGATTTTTGTAGAGTATAATATGCCTGTATTTGCCTTAGTTAGTATTGTGTCATTATGATTTGTTTGTGTTTTTCCCTCCCATGTACTCTCTTATTTGCTTGCATTTGATTTGTGTTACCATATGCAATAAAATTTCATTTTGTTTCATCAAACTTGGTCTATAAGAGTTTTCTCTACATTGTAGTTCCTGCCCCAAAGTCCAGAGTACAGAATCTAAGGGGCGAGTGGGTCGAACCACTCAAGGTTTTACTGTGCAAGAGAGAGAGGCCTTGAGAGAGAGAAACCTCTGCGATCTAAAACCCCTTACCAAAAATGGCGACCACGGCAGGACTCTGGCAGCAGGATTGCAATGTAATAGATCCAAGTTTGAATGGTCGAAATGCAATGGATGAGAGGATAGTGGATTATGTCTTTGGAAAGGTAAATCTCACTAAGCAGTGGATTTCCGATCTCTTACTGGATGGGCGTCCAGTGGACGCATCCATCAGGTAGACAGAGAGCAAAGAGCATAAGAAGTCAGTGGAGAAGGCAGTGTGGCTGATGTGTTACAAGAAGCAGGTCCAGATCTTGGACCAGGTCGTTGCAGCACAGGCAGCCAGGATCACAACCCAGGCAGCAGAGATAGAGGAAAAGGCAATGGGTGGGGAAAAACTCATCACAGCGCTTCAAGCGCTGAATCAGGAACGCCAAGTGGTAGCTAGTCAACATCAGGCTAGGATAGAGTACCTGGAGTGCCAGGTTACTGAGGCAAAGATCAATGAAACGAGGATCCGGGAGAAAAACGCCCGCCTCGCACAACAGCTAAGAGCGCAGGAGGAGAGAGTAGTGGAGGTTAAGGCAGCTTACAAGCTAGCCCTCGAGCACGGGTTTGAGAGCACAGACCACGGCCCCTGCCAAAAGACCATAGAGGACCTAAGAATGGCCCTGGTTAAGGCAAAAGGCATGGTGTGTCTCATCAGCCTGAAAGCCAGTCACATGGACTTTTTAAAGGAATCAAAACAGCCGATTCCAGCTGAAGTAGTTGTGGTACCAGCCACCGAGCCCTCAGCACCGCCGAGCTATAGTGAGACTTGGCCGGAAAAACAGGGGGTGGTAAAAGAGGAGGTAGCCGAGGTGGAATGTGAGGAAGAACAGCCACTGGTAGCGAAGCCGGGACCGGCACCAATGTGTCCCGCTCGACACCAGAGGTTTGGTCCCAACGCCGCAAATGGTGATGTCGGACCCCTCCAGAACCAGCTCATGATGCCCTATGCTGCCCCGCAATTAAGGTCCATGGTGAGCCACCTCGCACGACTCACAGTAAAGGGAGATCCCTCGCTTCATTTCAGGGAGATAGAGGAAACAGCAGCCATTAATGACTGTGATGAACAGGAACAGGTGAAACTGTTGCTTTTCTCCCTGAATTGCACAATCCTTCAGTGCCTCTCAGATGAGAGTAAGAGGGGACGGAAAGGGTATACGGATCTCAGGGAAGAAGTTTTAGAAGTAATGGGAGTGGATAATGGTAGTCCGTTCGACCGTGTGGAAGGGACCGTGCAGCTGTCTGGAGAACCCCCACGGGTTTTCGCAGAAAGGCTGTGGCCAGTGTATCGACGCAGCTGTCCGGGCATGCCTGAACGGGTTGCAATGAACGACGAACAGCGGGTTCATTGGCTCCGTTGCTTGGTTACCAACAGCTTGCCGCAGATACGGGCCCTAGCCAGATCTTGGTTTGGTCCCCAAGGTCCCGGTGTCACGGAGGAGACGGTGCTCCGCCAGCTCAACGTTATGTATAAGAATTGTAGAGGTCAGGAAACACCTCCCCAGAAGGGAACGGTGCATGAGGCAAAACCCGCAGCCGCAAGCAAAAAGGAGTGGCGTCAGGAGGGGAACCGCCCTGCCGAAGCTAAGCTCAATTGCTACGGGTGTGGGAAGGATGGACATTGGCGCAAGGACTGTAGAAATCCGTGGAAGGATAATAAGGGAAAATTTCCCGCAGCCCAAGCCCAAGCCCAGACCGCCGCCCCAGCACCAGCCCAAACCCAAGCCGTAGCTCCTGCCCCAGCACAAGGAGCTGGTGCAGTTATGGATCCCGCTGCGATTGAATCAATCATAGAGACAATGCGGTCTCTGATGATTTCGCAGGGGAAGATAGCCGTCACCACTGGTCTTGTCGCTCCCGAAACCCCGACCACTGTGCCCACATGACTAGAGCTGGCGCAGCCCATTTACTTGTGTGCGCTGCGATATGATGTATGTAGACGACCCCTCGTGGAGATGGAACTGGAGGAGGTAACAGGGACCTATCTGTTGGATACGGGAGCATCGTGCACCGTGATCCATGCAGATAACCCCACCGCCTCGCCTCTGTCCACTGGGGTCCCATACCTTCTGTCGGGCTTCACGGGCGAAGAACAGGCTGGCGCACATTCCATTCCCCTCTCCATTCGCTTAGGACCACTCCACACCGCGTGGAAGTGTACACTAATGAAGTGGGAGGTGGGGGGTGGAGCGGGAGTCCTTGGGTCTGTTTTTTTGGTAGCCCACGGGATCCTCGTGGACCTGAGAAATCACTGTCTCTGGGGAGCGGGTGCAAGCGTGAAAGGGGTAGAGGATGCCATGGCCAACCCAACGAAAGCACAGGTCGGCCGGCGGGAAGTCAAATTCCTGGGTCTGACCCTCCGCGCTGGCAAGAGAGGCACAGACCAGGATAGACAGGAATCGGTGCAAAATCCACCGGCCCCCGCCAGTCGCGCAGTGGAGGTGTCCCGATGCAACAAGTGGTTTCACATAAAATGGTGCAAACTGTTTAGACCGGGTGCTAGAGTATCAGCAACCGAAGCCAGGTCTGAGGGTAAAGATCCTCAGCCTGAGGCGTGCGATGAGCCACAGACCACACAAGCTGGCGTTGTAGCCTGCTTGGAAGGAGAAGCTGCCCCGCCCACCTGGGGGGAGGCTTCCCCTATGGCCTGGGACTTGGACGAGGAGGAGCCCGAACAGCAAGGCCCCACCCTTGACACGATTCTGGAGGAGGTGGAGTCGGAGGACGGAGGTCCCGCCCTCGACTCAAGCATGGGGGAGCTAGAAATTGGGGGCGGAGATTCTCCACCTGTAGGGACAGCTGAGGAGGAGTCGTCTGCCACAGACCCAAATCCCGAAGGGGCAGAGCCTGAGGGGAGGGAGCCGAAGCCCACAGTCATGGAAGAGCCACGGGCTGTGAGAGCTAAAGTCCCACCCGAAGGTCCACTCGCCAAGGGAGCCGACCCAAATCCCGAAGGGGCGGAGCCTGAGGGAAGGGAGCCGAAGCCCACAGTCGTGGAAGAGCCATGGGCTGTGAGAACTAAAGTCCCACCCGAAGGTCCATTCGCTAAGGGAGTCACGCCCAAAGTACCTCTTCGCAGGTCGACTCAAACACCTCAGCCGGTAAAACCTTGGCCCGATTCCCCCGTTCTTAGTAAACGCCGACTTGAGAAATCCCTGACAAAACGCAGTCCCCGATTGACAGCAAAAGGCTGCGGGGAACCCAAGCCACAGGTCACTGCAGCCCCACCGCAGGGAGTGGCGAGCTGCAGTCCAATCAGGGATTAGGCAAGCCGCCCAGGGACGGGCGGCGCTGTACATAAGTTAAGTTTAAGTTTTAAGTTTAAGGCGTGTAAATATTAAAATGATAAGAGTTATAAGTAGTTTAAAATCTGCTCAGTATGTGTGCTATTTTGGATTGAGGTCGAAAGACCCGATCATGCCTTCACCTAAGCCAGAATCTCTCGGGAGCCTAGCGGCATTGTTTAATTTGTTGCAGGAACCAGGAGAAAGATGAGAGGGATCCTCGTCGCATTCATGATGATTAGATGGAGCTGGGCCTATCAGGGCCGCACTAAGGACTCCACCATTTATGGGTGCTCTGGCAGCAGAGGCCCCGTCGCGACTGATGGAACTGGCCCATGGGACGCTGAAGAGACTGCCGTATACTTCCATGAAGGGAGATGGCCAGGCTGGCTGGGGTCGAACTCTACTGAATACTCCAGCCAGACGGGGTTTGCATACAGAGAAACGTCTCTGATGTGCCCCAGGGTGAGGGTCATCGCACCCAGGATCAGCGTCACCGCCGGGAAAAAGATTTGCCTTGTTTGCAATGGACAGGTACCTTTGAATCGCTGGTGGTGGCTGCGCAAGTTGAGCAGCACCATGAAGAACTCCACAATTGAGTGGGAAAGACTGGGTAACAACACCCATCGGACTATTACGGGAACTCATGGGGGGTTGAGTGTCTGCTGGGACAGATGGTGAGAACCAGATGAGGGGGTCTACATCTGTATGTGGGGTTCAGAACGCGCTTGCCCCACAGGCATCTCCATCTTTTTCCAAAGGCAGTGGCAGGATGCTGGGAAAGGAATGAGGTGGGACGTCAGCACACGGGCGTGCGGAGTCCCACACTCTCAAATCCCAGTAAACACCACTGAGCTCATCACCCGACCCCGCAAGCCCCTGCCCACAATTCCAGTAGCTAAAGCCCTCAAGGAAGGGTGCCCCACCACGACAAAGGGACCCGGGAACGGATTGGTATTGGTACCCAAGGTCAGGTGCTGTACCAAGGGATGCACTACGCGGTGGCTTTGGTGATTTTAAACCTCACCAAGGTGCGGTTGCCAGAGTGGTGCCCCAGGGAAACGGAGCAATTATACCAGGTCCTGTTAACAAACATGTTTAAACAGTTTTACGAATTCGACTTTGCCAATGTCGACAGAGCCGAATGGTACACCACACCACATGAGGTCTTGGACAGGATAGGGAGGCAAAGAAGGGGTGCAGTAAATGATATTTTTCACAGCTTTAATACAGGAACTTCCGTCATCAACACACTGGATGATGTGGAGCTGCAAACCCAAATCAATGGTTTGAAAACACAGTTAAGAAAGATACTGACTGATGAAAATAAGGTAGTGGGTTCTGAGTTACATGAGGACCAGGCCATGACACTACACTTAAAAGAGATAATAGCTGAGCTGGAGAAACACGCCAAAATGGTAAATGCTCTCATCAGGGAGGATCGGAACGCGTCCGATCAGGCTGTGCAGAATGAAGCTTGTGTGCTGTACGGGGCGTGGTTACTGGGCGAGGGCCGCAGTAATCTGGAGGATTTGAAACAAGGTTTAGTCCCCTCCTGGATCAGCAACAAGCACCTCGCAGCCCTCCACCCTTTTGAGAATGCATTGAGTCCTTGCCAGCTCAGACTAGCTTCAGAGGCCTACCCAGTCCCAGTGGACTGTGGACGGTCTAATCACACCATTATGGGTATAGTGGTAAGAATGCTGGTGATGGGAAAGACAGCTAAACCCACCCCGGTATACAGGGTGGAGAACATTGGAGTCATTCAGGGGGGTGCGCACATTCGCTACACAGGGGTCCCACCTTACGTCATTCGATGGGAGCATGCAATGACGGGTACCGACCTCTTGGGGAGCCGGGGAGCGCACATCATCCTGTGTCCCCAGCACTTGAATGCCCATTCAAAGCCACAGTGCGGGTTCAGAACTGCTGGCGCAAAGCCTATAAATTGCACCATGGAGGCAATGGCACAAGGCCATGTGCCCCCGCAGGTGGCATATATAGGAGGTGGGACATACTGTGTTACCACTGCAGCGCCCCACTACCAACATGGACAGCACGGTTGGTGTCCGGTTAGTGACAGCAGCTTCTGTTTCAAGTCCAGGGCAGAAGTTCAAGTGGCCCAAGAGCGAATTGTCCCCATTCCTGAACCTTCCACTGTTCACATCACTGTTAAAGAGAATTTCACCGATCTGCAGCGATTCATTGCACATTTTGGATATATCATTCCCCCTCTCCCTGAACACCTCACCAAGATATTAAAAGCTGTTGTTGTTTCACAGAAACATTTCTATACACTGGAGCAGAAGACTTTAGAGATAGGGGCAAACATATTGGATATAGTGACCCCACCGTGGTGGGACCTGTTCACCAATATAGAAGTCCCTTCTTGGATTAGGATAGCCTCCCACATTCTTGTAGTGTGCCAGGTTATCATTGTAGTTTATTTACTGTTTGTACACTGTAAAAAGGTCAAACATTCACAAAAGTACGAGAATAGAGGGGAATGGAGGGAGCATTATGTGCGGGTGGAAGAAGAGACACCCGTTTCGATTTTTGCTGCTTTGTATAAAGTTAAAGTTTTCCCTCCCTCCTCTGTATTATTTTTGACATGTATTCATGTGCATTTAATTTTCGTGTGTGTACTTTATTTTTTCTTATTGAAGTTTATTAGATGTGTTGTTATTATTAAAAGATAGTGTGTATGCACCAGGTGATGTAGGGGTATAAGGCCTCCCTCCACACCTGGAAGTAAGTTGTCAGATTTTAACTCCAAGGGATTGCCATCTATAGATGCTTAATGTACACTAGGTTTTTCTGAAATGGGAAATGCGTGTGTCGTGGGGTCATAGATAGGTAAATACTGGGGATGGTTAGATTATGGAAAGTCAGAAAACTTTGCTCACCCAGAATTATGATACTTCAAGCAAGTTACAGTATCATCAGGGGGGAGCGTAGGATTCGCAAAATTGAACTTTATATTATAAAGGGTCGAATGGCAGAAGAGGCCATGTTTTCAAAGACTATTTTAAAAGAAGCCCAGGAAAGGGGCATACAAAATGGCCACCAGACCCCGTGATCAACTTATTGAGACACTTTAAAATGGTTCCTGCAAACTCCTCAGACAGCTTTGTGGATTCAGCCCAAAGTAAGTTCTGGAAGCTGTTTCTGAGAGAACGAAACCAGACACCCACATATACATATAGATTGGATGCAGATCCAGTCAAGATCAGCCTGTAGATAAAGGCCATCTAAATGTTGACCCAGACAAAAGGGAACAGTTTCATATTCATGAGAAGAGCATCAAGGACCCGTTAAGGACATCACCAGGACATTAAAAACAATGAAGGTGATTCCAGACCAGAGATGGCCCTTTACCGGCCATCCCAAAGTATTTTAAAATATAATAACTACCCCGTTGTGCAACAAGCCCGCCAAAAGTTAAAACAAAAGACTAACCTGATTTGGCGTGAGATAAGGGCTTCTGGTGAGAAGTATATCTGGGAACTCAGAGGTAGAAAGAAAGGATCGAAAGAAGGCATCGTGGAAAATGGGAGGAAGCCATAAACGGAGCGGCCATCATCGGAGAGGAAGATGGTTCGAGCCGGCGTCCCGCCCCGGGGTAAAACATTGGGAGATCATCGACCAAACCCCGGGCCGTTGATGAAACGAGAGGCCATCGACCCACTCCAGGCCCAGGAGAAGAGATAAGAAGAAACTGAAGAAATGATGGGGGCCAGCCCAAGGCTCCTCTGACCGGGGTCGAGCCGATGATCCCCAACCCCGCCGACATCCAGAGTACAGAATCTAAGGGGTGAGTGGGTCGAACCACTCAAGGTTTTACTGTGCAAGAGAGAGAGGCCTCTAGAGAGAGAAACCTCTGCGATCTAAAACCCCTTACAATAGTTTCTATAATGGGTTGCCCAGAACTACACGCAATCCTCAGATCAGATTCGGTTGTGTATGGGGTGGCACTGCGATAAGAAAGGAGAAAATGAGAGTGGTAAATAAATCTAAATGTGCTGCAGAAAGAAAAAAATACAGAAACAAGAGAAATTAAAAGAAGCGTGAACTCTGAAGGATACCTATTTTACAAGTGACATTTGGTAAAATTAATAAACCTCCAAAAATGTATTTTATTTCAAAACGGTACTGGTTACACGAATTCTGGCGTGTGCTCACTTGCTTTGATTTCACAATAAATGTTTGCAGCAATGTTGAAAGGTGATGGTGACTAACTGGTGCCCTTTGTTTTGCTGCCTTTGGAAGTGTTGCATGATCATTGTTATACTGCACATTTCAATGAATTTGTGAGGTCTCAAAGATCGTTATTTCTCACCTTTTGCTTCACGGGAGGATGGGATTTTCTTACTGAGTATAAGTGTTCAGCTCAGATTACCAACGACATGAAATAGTTTGACACCACACATCTGAAGCAACCCCAGCTCGTAGTTTGCTCTTGTCCAGTATCTGCTGTCAGGAAACCATTGCCAAGTCCCTAATATATATTTGCACAGAGCCACCTTGTTTAAAATATGATCAGAACTCTGAGTACTTAGATCCTCGGGAAGGATGGGATTAGTACACAAGTGGGAATGGGTGAAATTTTTGCTTAACATTGGTTGCAGGAGTCTGTCGACCTGCTACAGGAGATCCAAGCTGCCAAACTTTGGACAAGTCCTATTAAAAATTGCCATTTGGATAAATGCCCTGCTCACTAAGTGTTGGACATCCTGGAGAAATGTATGTTGGGCATCTTGGGGAGTTAAGGGTTAACAGTCAAATTTCTTTGTATCTTAAAGCAACCGGCTTTCCAGGCTTCCCAAGAGATAAACAGGATGACTTGAAGTGTGGTGAAGAGAATGCATGGTTCGTCTTCTGATATGTAAAGTGCTTGTGTAAGGTAATAACTGTAGGTAATAAAATGTAACTTTAGTTTTAGGGTAATAAAGCAGGGGTACCGAGTCCATTTGCTAAAGGTAACAGTAGGTAAAGCAAGTCTTGTTTAAGGGAAGTGGTTTTGAAATAAACAAACTGGAAACTGTTTACATAACTCGTCTGTTTTCAAAAGGTTTGGGAATAGATACGTCATACAGTCTTATCTATGACATTTTCCGTTGATGTAGTCAAACTATGGCATATATAGGATCATCGCTTTCAACAGTATCTCAGAGTGTGCTCGAATGCTACAGAAACCAGGAAAAAGCCACCCTCTGTATACAGTTAAAGGCCAATAATCTTTTGCTGTGTATCAATAAAGTCCATTCCATATACTCCACTATGAAGTCGCGTGCTTACTCGAAATGTGTTGATGTGAACCAGAGGAGAAAGGAGGTTGACTGTTAACATTTGGTGCCTTGAGCTTGTCCAACGAATATGCGGACGGTGAATATGGATTAATATCGATTGTGGGTATAACTAGCTCCTGGGAATTGCGATCTAGGGAATAGGATGTAATTAGACTAAATAATCAGTTTCTCAACCAAGTTGGCCCCTTTAAAAGTTTCTGACTGGATTAAAAGGGGGTCCTTACAGTTTTTCCAAAGAAATTTTAAACGGGAGCTGGGAGGAGATTGAGTAGGCACAGGAGAATGTGTGTCTGCAGAGACAAAAAGAGAGGGCTAGAAATCCGGCTCCTCTGTGCCTGCCTTTAGTGCTCTGGGGAGGGGGGGTGGAAAAAGCACCTCCTGAGAAGTTCGGCGGGGCCTTGCTGAGGCGCTACCCCTTAGCGCCCCGCCACGGCCTCTTAATGCCCATGGCAGAAATTCGGCTGCGCTCCGCGAGGCTACCGCGGGCATGTCAGCGCCAGCCTCACGTGTCGCAAACCGGGCCAACCTCTGCATGCGGAACGGTATTTAAAGGGGAGCTGCGGCCGCGACCCGTGCTGCCATTTTTTTAGGGCAAACCTCCAGGTCGTCCCTCCGTGGTGGGCTGTGCCATGGCGCTGCAGCACCACGCCGCACTGGTGGCCTACTGTGGGCCATCGGAGGCCCTCCCCTTTAACTGAAGTGGAAGGGCATTGAAACGCGGCAACGCACCACGAAGCCTCCGCCGAGCGCGCCCCGACATCGCCTCAGTTACTGTCCCACCAGGAGGTGGAGAGCCCAACATTGTGCTCCACTTCCTGTGCGGGGCGGTAAGCCGAATTTAGTGGCCGGCCTTAACTCGGTTACTGCCCCCAAACGGGGCGTAACTGAATTTCGTGCCACCAATTTTCCTGTTTCAGCAGAAACGGAATGAAAGGAGACAGAGAACATACCTATTGCCAGGACTTTTTCTGAGTATAGGCGCCTTGTGGAGAAAGCATGCTCAATTGAAGGCTGAAAATAGGATTATAAAGGCAGAAATAGAGAAACTTAAAGAGGAGGTTGATGCAGTCAGGATCCACACTATGCAAGCTACTAATTCCTTCCTGGCTAGTCACGATGCGGTGGAGCAAATGCGTGATGAGAGAGAGGAATTGGAAGATAAAGTGCGCAGCTTATATTAGAAGCTGAGGTGGACAGACTACAATTAGAAAAGTAGCTGGAAGAAGGATGCCTACAGAAACAGGAACAAATACAAATACAGAAACTGGAACAGAAGCAGAAACAAAAGGTGGCTTTGGGCGAATGAAAGAGCAGTCTGGGGTGTTGCTCATTAATTCGGTGAAGGAAGTCGTGGATGAGAAACTGATGCAGAAACAGTTAGAGATGAAAGCAATGGGAGAAGCTTACTCAGAAGCATTTAAAGTTTCTGTAGGAATGGACTGTCTCAGAACTGATGAGATGTTCAGTGAAAAGCTAAAATGTAGTTGTTGTAAGCATGATCTAAAGGGATGCAGAATGGGAGTCGGAATGTTGAAAATGTTGAGAGGCAGTTACAGCAGTTCGAAAGGGTGAACTGCGAAAAGGACTGGGACTCTCGACTGAATATTCAGCGTTTCCTTCACCCTTTACTCTATGTTGTTACACTCCGCCCATATAACAGAGGAAAGTGTTAAGAATTGTACAGGAAGTAACAAGCTTGGTTGAGGACACGGACTGTGAGCTTGAAATTTTGAATCAGTACAGAATGGGATTCAGCAGAAAACACCAGAAATTGAAAATTGGTCTAAGGGAAAAATGATAAATAGTTTATGATGGAATAAAGGAGAAAAGGGAAGATCATGTCTCTTTTCTGCTGTTCTGCAAAAGTTGTTTGTTTTCAGTGTGAATGTTAATGTCCTTTTACAAAGCATGTGTGAATGTTACTGTGGCTGTGGTTATGACTACGCCCTTGTTTCAAGTTGGAGTGTGTGTTGACTTTAAATTATTGGTCTGAATTAAATTGGAGTTATTGAGATTAATTTACCTAATAAATTGTGAAAACCAGACTTTTATTGTGGCCATGGTGAAATTTTGGTTGTTGTAAATTGTGTGAAACTCTCTAGTTCTGGACATGGGGTATTCACATCAATAATTGGCATTTGTTAAGAATTTCTGACCAATTTCAAGTACTCAATCCTGATCTGAAGACATTCCTGTAGTTTGGATTATAGTTCAAAATTGTTTCACGGAATGTTTATAGTTGCAAAAGTTTTTTTGGCAGAAGTTTTTAAAATTTACTCGAAAGCTGTGAGAAGCTGTGTGACAGAAGCTGCCATTGATTGATGATGTCTGGGTTTGTCCTTTTTTGAAATGCAAAAAAAAAGGAAGTTAACACTTTTTCACAAGCAGCTGCGTGTGTTTTTGTTACTTTCTGGTATCAGATTAACATTGTTTTAATTCACTAAGCAACAACTTTTGCATGACTGAATGTAAACATTTTGGACATTTTTAAATTTGTAAGTTTTTTAATTTGCGTGGTTGTTTCCTCACACTGACAGAAGGGAATCAGACATTGACAAATTACATATTAGCCCATTGGGCTCGCAGGAAAGCCACAATGGATTGTATGTTTTTTCTTTTAAGTAGAGGGCCATATGACTGTTGCTGGTGCAAGATTACCAAGAGTAGTTCTTGGTAGAGGGAGGGGCTTCGATGGGAGAGTTAGGGGTCTAGAGGGATGGGCTATGTGTGGTAAACCACTGTTTGTATTCCTGTTTGTCCTGTTTGTATTCCACTGTGTACATGCCTGGACATGCCTCGGCTGACTCCTCCCACAGGTCCTAGTATAAAGGTGACTGCTCCCCAGCCCTTAGTATCATGGACCGGTCGACCACGCGAGGCAGACCTCCATTCTGTTGTTAATAAAAGCCTTTAGTTACTCTTCTAACTCTCAGTCTTTTATGAGTAATTGATAGCGCATCAATTTTATTAACAACATTTTTATAATGGAGAAGATCCTCACACCAGCATGCCTGGACTTAGATCATCGGGAGGCGGACTCATCCACCAAGTTTACTCACTGGCTTAAGTGTTTCGAAAAATTCCTGACCGCCTCCGAAGCAATCAAATCGGACGAGGACAAACTGGACGTCCTGACCTCCAAAGTGAACCACCGAGTGTACTCGGTCATCCAAGACGCGACCTCGTACGCGGACACTATCAAGCTCCTCAAGGACCAGTACACGCGCCCAGTGAACGAAGTGTACGCCAGGCACCTCCTGGGGAGTCGTAAACAACAACCTGGGGAATCGACCGTGGAATACCTTCAGGCACTGTCTGTGCTTGGCCGGGCCTGTGGTTGTAAGGATGTAAAGGCCGCCGTGTACACAGAGGAACTTATCCGGGACGCTTTTGTAGCGGGCCACAGATCCAATTACACACGACAGCGACTGTTGGAGCAGAGTAACCTCAACCTCAACAAGGCCTCTGAACTCGCACTATCGTTGGATGCAGCCTACCAGGGCATGGATGCCTACTCCTCTGCACCGTGGACGCCGCGGGGAATGACAGCCTGGGACACGGTAGGACCGCCTCATAGCGCCGTGCCACCCCAGCCACACCCCAATGGCCCAACTACCGCAGCAGTGTCCCAAGGCCAGACAGCAGTGCCCCAAGGCCAGAAATGCTACTTCTGTGGCCAGGCAAAACACCCCAGAGCGCGCTGCCCGGCGAAAAACGCGATCTGCTCGGGCTGCGGGAAGAAGGGACACTACGCTAGCATCTGCAGGGCCAAAGCCACCCCGAACCCCAGCAGCGCCGCGTGTGGGCCATGCGGGCTGCCATCTTGGACCTCCCCGGCCATGTGCGAATCACCGGTACAGCAGCCATTTTGGACGCCTCCAGCCACATGGGGATCATGGACGCCGCCATCTTGGACGACAGCCGGGACGCAGCAGGCCCCCGACACCGCCTCATCTGATACCCGCAGCGACACACCGACCCCTACGCTGGCATCTGTTACACTGGACCAAGCGAGACCGCACCAACTGGCCAGTTCCACAATGGACATTAAGGTAAATGGTCACGATACAATCTGCCTTTTTGACTCTGGGAGCACAGAGAGCTTCATCCACCCCGACACGGTGCGGCGTTGCTCTCTCCCAGTCCTGCCTGCGCAACAGCGGATTTCTATGGCCTCCGAGTCCCAGTCGGCGGACATCGGCGGCTACTGCGTGGTGACACTCGTAGTAGACGGGACCGTGTACGATCATTTTAAACTTCTGGTCCTGCCTGACCTCTGCGCTGCCGTCCTGCTGGGGTTAGATTTTCAGTGCCACCTTAAAAGTGTTACGATGGCGTACGGTGGACCCCTACCCCCACTCACAGTCTGCAGCCAGCAGCTTCCAAACTGCCCGCCGCGCACCAGGTGCAACCTCTCCACACTCAGAGTCACCCCCCCCCAACTGTTTGCTAACCTCACTGTGATAAAAATGCTAACTTCCGGGAAGTTATGTCATCACTTCCTGTGAACTATGAACTGTGAACTATGAACTGTGTACATACCTCACTTCCTGTCATATGTCACTTCCTGTTGGACTGGTATAAATACTGGTCTGTTCAGTATTGTAAGAGGCTTCTACCAGAGGCATGGTAAAGACCTCTCTTGTATATAGTGTGTTTATAAGTTACTTAAAGCTTACTTTAAAGTTACTTGATGGTAAGTCTCCTTTTTCTTACATCACTCACCCCTGACTGTAAGCCCATCGCCACAAAGAGCAGGCGATACAGTGCCGGGGACAGGGTTTTCATTAAAACCGAAGTGGAGCGGCTCCTGAAAGAAGGGATTATTGAGGGCAGCACCAGCCCCTGGCGAGCCCAGGTTGTGGTCGTTAAGACCGGCGAGAAGCAGCGCCTGGTCATCGACTACAGCCAGACAATAAATCGCTACACCCTGCTGGACGCCTACCCACTCCCCCGTATAGCTGATATGGTCAACCAGATCGCGCAGTACCGCGTCTTCTCGACCATTGACCTGAAATCAGCGTACCACCAGCTCCCCATCCGCCCTGAGGACCGCCAGTACACTGCCTTTGAGGCAAACGGCCGCCTCTATCACTTCCTTAGGGTTCCCTTTGGCGTCACCAACGGGGTCTCCGTCTTCCAAAGGGAGATGGACCGGATGGTAGATCAAAATGCGTTGCAGGCCACTTTCCCATATCTGGACAATGTGACCATCTGCGGCCGTGACTTGCAGGACCATGACGCAAACCTCAAAAAATTCCTCCGCACCGCCCAACTCCTAAACCTGACATATAACAAGGAGAAGTGCATATTCCGCACAAACCGCCTCGCCATCCTTGGCTGTGTTGTGGAACACGGAGTCATCGGCCCCGACCGGATGCGTCCCCTTATGGAACTTCCACTGCCCCACTGCCTCAAGGCCCTGAAGAGGTGCCTAGGGTTTTTCTCCTATTACGCCCAGTGGGTCCCCTACTATGCGGACAAGGCCCGTCCGCTGATCAAGTCCACCTCTTTTCCCTTGACGGCAGAGGCCCGCTTAGCCTTCCACCGTATCAAGGAGGACATTGCCAAAGCCACCATGCACGCAGTGGATGAATCCATCCCCTTCCAGGTGGAAAGCGACGCGTCTGACTTTGCCCTGGCCGCTACCCTCAATCAGGCGGGGAGACCCGTGGCCTTCTTTTCACGAACCCTCCAAGGCCCGGAGACCAGACACTCCGCTGTTGAGAAGGAGGCCCAGGCGATTGTGGAGGCTGTGCGTCATTGGAGGCACTACCTGGCCGGAAAACGATTTACCCTGCTCACTGACCAGCGTTCAGTTGCTTTTATGTTTAACAACAAGCAGAGGGGCAAAATCAAAAATGACAAGATCTTGAGGTGGAGAATCGAACTTTCCACCTACAACTACGAGATCTTGTACCGGCCCGGGAAGCTAAATGAACCCCCGGATGCGCTATCGCGTGGCACCTGCGCCAGCGCGCAAATCGATAGACTGCGGGCCCTCCACAATGACCTCTGCCACCCGGGGGTCACCAGGTTCTTCCACTTCATCAAGGCCCGCAACCTGCCTTACTCTATTGAGGAGGTCAGGACCATGACCAGGAACTGCCAAGTCTGCGCTGAGTGCAAACCGCACTTTTATAGACCAGACAGGGCCCACCTGATAAAAGCCACTCGCCCCTTCGAGCGCCTGAGCGTCGATTTTAAAGGGCCTCTCCCCTCCTCCGACCGCAATGTGTACTTCCTCAATATTATTGATGAGTACTCCCGTTTCCCGTTCGCCTTCCCCTGCCCGGACATGACCAGTGCCACGGTCATTAAATGTCTGAACAACCTCTTCACCCTGTTCGGCTTCCCCAGCTATATCCATAGCGACCGGGGCTCATCGTTTATGAGCGACGAACTCCGTCAGTACCTGCTAACTAGGGGTATTGCCACAAGCAGGACCACCAGTTACAACCCCCGGGGGAACGGACAGGTGGAAAGAGAAAATGCGACAGTTTGGAAGGCCGTCCTGCTAGCCTTAAAGTCTAGGGGCCTTCCAACCTCCCGCTGGCAGGATGTGCTCCCCGATGCGCTCCACTCTATTCGGTCACTGCTCTGCACTGCCACTAACGCCACCCCTCATGAGAAAATGTTTGTCTTCCCAAGGAAGTCCACATCGGGGACATCGCTACCGCCATGGCTGACGTCCCCAGGGCCGGTCCTACTGAGAAGACACGTGAGGACCCATAAAACGGACCCCCTGGTCGAGAGGGTCGACCTCCTCCACGCCAACCCCCAGTATGCTTACATCGCATACCCGGACGGGCGGGAGGACACAGTCTCCATAAGAGACCTTGCACCCTCGGGGGCCGCAGTAACCCACTACCCACTACCACCCCCCCCCACGATCCGATATCCAGCCCCAGCAGACGGCAGGCCTGGGCCCCGCGACCCGCTCGACATCTACGAGGACGACACGCCTGTGCCACAGCCTACGCTGGACTCGACGCCGGAAACTTCACTACCCCTGCCGTCGCCACGCAGATCACAGCGGCAGACAAGACCTCCGGAGAGACTCCAATACACTAACTTTTAATACACTTCACCCTGCCGGACTCAATTTTAAACAAGGGGTGAATGTGGTAAACCACTGTTTGTATTCCTGTTTGTCCTGTTTGTATTCCACTGTGTACATGCCTGGACATGCCTCGGCTGACTCCTCCCACAGGTCCTAGTATAAAGGTGACTGCTCCCCAGCCCTTAGTATCATGGACCGGTCGACCACGCGAGGCAGACCTCCATTCTGTTGTTAATAAAAGCCTTTAGTTACTCTTCTAACTCTCAGTCTTTTATGAGTAATTGATAGCGCATCACTATGGCAGGAGAGTTAGGGGACTAGAGGGATGGGCGACAGCAGGAGAGTTAGGGGACTAGAGGGATGGGCTTCAGTGGGAGAGTTATGGAACTAGAGTGATTGACTTCGATGGGAGAGGTAGGGGACAAGAGGGATGGGATTTGATGGGAGAGTTAGGGGACTAGAGGGATGGGCTACAGCAGGAGAGTTAGGGGACTAGATGGATAGGCTTCGATGGGAGAGTTGGGGACAAGAGGGATGGGCTTCGATGGGAGAGTTAGGGGACTAGAGGGATGGGCTTCAGTGGGAGAGTTAGGGGACAAGAGGGATGGGCTTCGATGGGAGAGTTAGGGGACTAGAAGAGGGATGGGATTTGATGGGAGAGTTAGGGGGCTAGAGGGATGGGATTCAATGGGAGAGTTAGGGGACTAGAGGGAGGGGCTTTGATGGGAGAGTTCGGGGACTAGGGGGGGCTTCGATGGGACATTTAGGGGACTAGAGGGATGCAAGTTGATGGGAGAGTTAGGGGACTAGAGGGATGGGCTTTGATTAGTTCGGGGACCCACCCCACCACCATATCTGGCACCTCCCCCTCCCCAGGTTTGACCCCACTCTAACTCCAACATCTGGCCCCTCACTTACTCCAGGTTTGGGTCATCCCCTTATCCCAGCCCCCTCCCTCAGGCCCCACCCACTCCCTCAGGCCCATCCCCTCCCTAAGTCCACACCCACTTCACTGGTGGTCTCGTCAGTCTGGGATTCCCACCAGCCCAGATCTGGCATGCTTTGAATGAAAAGGAGGTCTTTGGGTCTGCGATGAGTGTGAGAGCCCCCCGTTCCACCTGTCAGAGGACGCTGGTTGACGCTGGTCGGGATCGAGGCCCAGATGGGATCATCCTGCAAAGGAAAGACGGAGAGGACTAGAATTGGTACAACACCTCATCACCACCAACAAATGATGTCTTTCATACAGACACACTGACATAGACAGAGATGGCAGCCATTCCATGCACAGCATGATTCTGCTGCCTGCAACCACATCAAATACCAGCTAATATGTTTTTTTGGGGGGAGGATGGGGGGCTTCTTGAGGGAGGAATATAAGATCCAGGGCACCCAGAGATCTACCACCAATCATGTCCCATGGGATCTAGGGCCTTAACCAACTGGAAGAGGCAGAAACAGGGGTGGAGGGGGGCCTTGGTTTAACGTCTCATCCAAAGGACGGCACCTCCTACAATACTGGCAATGGAGTCCATGATAGGGGAAAGTGTACATGGGCTGTGGGAGGAGACTGAATGGGTTGGTACAGCCTATGATAAGGGAGAGTGTAATGGGCTGTGGGAGGAGATTAAATGGGTGGCTAGACTCCATGATAGGGGAGAATGTACATGGGCTGTGGGAGGAGATTAAATGGGCGGGTAGAGTCCATGATAGGGCACAGTGTACAGGGGCGGTGGGAGGAGATTAAATGGGCGGGTAGAGTCCATGATAGGGCACAGTGTACAGGGGCGGTGGGAGGAGATTAAATGGGCGGGTAGAGTCCATGCTAGGGCACAGTGTACAGGGGCGGTGGGAGGAGATTAAATGGGTGGAGACGAGACCACAGATCTCCTGTCCAACAGCCCCTTTGAACCCCGAGCCCTTCTCTCTTCTGCAGTATGAAGTGAGATTGAGCTCTATCGGGCTGGTGGTGGAGGATTGTTCTGTTCAAGGTTCTCTGATTGATCACACCCTGCTTCCAGCCAATGGACCTCCTCTCCTGCCCTGGCTCGCACATTGACGTCAAGCACACGGGCTGGGCAGAGAGACAGAGTGCGGATGGGAGCGTCGTTGAGCTCATCTGAAGTCAGGGTGGAATCTGACGAGGTTCTGGGATTTTCTGGGGCTGCGGGAGCTATGTGTAGAAGTATGCTTTACCTTTAACTCCGCTCAGTCACCAAAGAAAACACTTTAAAAGCGACATCCCTAGTACAAGGAAGAGATAGGATCCAGCCATCCGGGACACTGAGGCTAAAAAGGAAACAAATATTCTTCAACTGTGACTGAAGTATACAGGGTTGGTAGAATAGAGCAATATGGTCAAGAATTCAGCGCGGGTTAGATACAGAGTAAAGCTTCCTTTGCGCTTCCCCGTTAAACACTCCCAGGGCCTTATCTATTTATGTTGACCCTTTATGGACCCGAGTATCTTCACAGCAAGGTCCCTCTGCTCCTTCATTCCATTTAAACTCTCACCATTTGAGGTTCCATTGACCATTCACTCTCAAATTGCATAGTGGTTAGCACTGTTGCCTCACAGCACCAGGGACCCGGGTTCGAATCCGGCCTCGGGCGACTGTCTGTGTGGAGTTTGCACATTCTCCCCGTGTTTGCGTGGGTTTTCTCCGGGTGCTCCGGTTTCCTCCCACAGTCCAAAGATGTGCGGGTTAGGTTGATTGGCTATGATAAATTGACCCTTAGTGTTAGGGGGATTAAATACGTGGGGTTACGGGGATAGGGTGGGATATGTGTTGGTGTAGGGGTTACGGGGATCGGGTGGGATATGTGTCGGTGCAGGCTCGATGGGCCGAAATGGCCTCTATCTGCACTGTGGGGTTTCTGGGATTCTGGGATTCTGGGATGTCTATGTTAAACTGCATCTGCCCCTTGCTGCCCATCTGGTGATCCTGTGTCTCTCCTCCGGCAGTGTTTAATTAGTCTGGTCGCAGTTTCCATCTCGTTTGCTCAATTCACAAGTGCCGACTGCCCCTGTTTATTATATATACCACTCACCAAATCCTTCCAGTCTGAGAAACACCAGTCACTGTACATATATCTCCCTGAGAAAAAGCGGGACTGAGAAACACCAGTCGGTGCACAGATATCTCACAGAGAGAGTGGGACTGGGAGACACCAGTCAGTGTACTGATATCTCCCTGAGAGAGTGGGACTGGGAGGCACCAGTCAGTGTACAGATATCTCCCTGAGGGACCCTCGTAGTGAGAATGTGCGATGCCAAGACAAGGTGTGGTTCAGTCAGTGACGTTACTAAGGTGGATAGAAGGAAGAGAGGAGCGGTCACTCACCATAGACACAGAGCTCCGTCACATTCCTAAAATCCTCCCAATTGTGCCTCACAATCAAGTGATATAGACCAGCGTCGGAGGGAATAAGGGAATGGATGATAAGCGAGAAGTTTGGAAGTAACTGCAGCCTGTCTCCGAATTCTGGGTTACATTTTCTCAATTCATTTGTGAGCTTTTTACACAGTCTTCTCTGCGTGCTTTTGTCTGATATACTGAACTTCCATTCAACCGAAGCAGGATCCACCATTACAGCAGCATCTAAAGTCACTGAGTGACCGAGGGTCCCGTTCACTGAGGCCGTCGCTGTTCCCTGGGCATTGTCTGGGGATTCCGAGAAGAGAGAGGAAAACATGAAGTTAGCAGGGAGAGAGGGACTGAGAGACCCTAGTCAGTGTACAGATATGTCCCTGAGAGAGAGGGACTGAGTCAATGTACAGATATGTCCCTGAAAAAGATGGACTGAGAGACATAAGAACATAAGAAATAGGAGCAGGAGTAGGACATTTGGCCCTTTGAGCCTGCTCTGCCATTCAATTCGATCATGGTTGTTCTTTTACCTCATCTCTACTTTTCTGCACTATCTCCAAAATCCTTGATTCACTTAATATTCAAAAATCTATCAGTCTCTGTCTTGAATATACTCAACGACTGAGCCTCCACAGCCCTCTGTGGTAGAGAATTCCAAAGATCCACCACCCTCTGAGTGAAGAAATTTCTCCTCATCTCAGTCCTAAATGACCGACCCCTTGTTCTGAGACTGTGACCCCTGGTTCTAGACAGCCCAGCCATGGAAAACATCTTCCCTGCAGCTACCCTTTCAAGCCCTGTAAAAATTTTGTATGTTTTAATGAGATCACCTCTCATTCTTCTAAACTCTGGAGAATATAGGCCTAGTCTACCTGTTTATTCCTACCCTCTGTTTTCTGTCCATTATCTAATCCTCAATCCATGCTAGTATATTACCCCCAATCCCATGAGCCCTAATTTTGTTTAATAAGTTCTTGTGTGGCACCTTATCGAATGCCTTCTGAAAATCCAAATACACCACATCCACTGGTTCCCCCGTATCTATTCTGCTAGTTACAACCTCAAAAAACGAACAGATTTGTCAAACATGATTTCCCTTTCATAAATACGCATTGGCTCTGCCCAATTCTACTATTTTTTAAGTGCCCTGTTACCATGTCCTTAATAATAGATTCTAGAATTTTCCCTACAACTGATGTTAGGCTAACTGGTCTGTAGTTCCCCGTTTTCTCTCTCCCTTCTTTCTTAAACAGTGGGGTTACAGTTGCTACCTTCCAAATGGCGGGAACCATTCTAGAATCTATGGAATTTTGGAAAATGACAACCAGTGCATCCACTATCTCTACAACCACCTCTTTCAAAACCCTAGGATGATAGGCCATCAGGTCCAGGGGATTTATCGGCTTTCAGTCCAATTAATTTCTCCTGTACTATTTTTTTACTAATACTAATTTCTTTCAGTTTCTTATTCCCGCTAGAACCTTGGTTCTCCACTATTTCCGGAAAGTATTTTGCATCTTCTTCCATGAAGACAGACACAAAGCATTTGTTTAATTTCTCTGCAGTTTCCTTATTCCCCATTATAATTTCTCCTGTCTCAGCCTGTAAGGGATCCACGTTTACTTTCGCTAATCTTTTCCTTTTTCCATACCTATAGAAGCTTTTATAATATTTTTTTATATCTCTCGCTAATTTACTTTCATATTCTATTTTCCCTTTCTTTACCAATTCCTTGGTCTTCCTTTGCTGAATTCTAAAATCCTCCCAATCCTCAGGCTTACTACTCTTTTTGGCAACATTTTCAGCCTCTTACTTTGATCTGATACTATCTTTAACGTCTCTTGTTAGCCACAGTTGGACCACTTTTCCTGTGGGGTTTTTGCACCTTAAAGGAAGGTATATTTGTTGTAAATTATGTATTAATTCTTTAAATGCTAGCCGTTGCTTGACTACCATCATACTTTTTAATGTAGTTTCCCAATTTAAATTAGCCAACTTGCCCCTCATAACTACATAGTTTGCTTTGTTTAGATTTAAGATCCTAGTTTTGGATTTAACTAAATCATTTTAAAACTCAATATAAAATTCTAACATATTATGGTCACTCTTCCCCAAAGGCCCCTTTACTACAAGGTTATTAATTAACTCTTTCTCATTGCACAATACTAGATCTAAAATAGCCTGTTCCCTAGTTGGTTCCTCAACATACTGATCTAGGAAACTATCTTGCATACATTCCATGAATTTGTTCTCCAGACTATTACTGCAAATATCTCCCAGAGCGAGCATGATTGAGAGACACCAGTCCTTGTACAGATATCTTCCTGAGAGCGAGGGACTGAGAGACACCAGTCAGTGTACAGATATCACCCTGTGGGTGAAAGACTGAGAGACATCAGTCAGTGTACAGATATCCTCCTGAGAGAGAGGGACTGAGATTCAACAATCAGTGTGCATATATCCTCCCGAGAGAGGGACTGAGAGACCCCAGTCAGTGTACAGATAGATCCCTGAGAGAGAGGGACTGGGAGACATAAGAGCATAAGAAATAGGAGCAGGAGTAGGCCATTTGGCTCTTCGAGCCTGCTCTGCCATTCAACACAATCATGACTGTTCTTTTACCTCAACTCCACTTTTCTGCACTATCCCCATATCCCTTGATTCCCTTAATATTCAAAAATCTATCGATCTCTGACTTGAATATATTCAACGACTGAGCCTCCACAGCCCTCTGGGGTAGAGAATCCCAAAGATCCACCACCCTCTGAGTGAAGAAATTTCTCCTCATTTCAGTCCTAAATGGCCGACCCCTTCTTCTGAGACTGTGACCCCTGGTCCTAGACTGCCCAGCCAGGGGAAACATCCTCCCTGCAGCTACCCTGTCAAGCCCTGTAAAAATTTTGTATGTTTTAATGAGATCACCTCTCATTCTTCTAAACTCTAGAGAATATAGGCCTAGTCTACCCGTTTATTCCTACTCTCTGTTTTCTGTGTTAACCAATCCTCAATCCATGCTAGTATATTACCCCCAGTCCTATGAGCCCTAATTTTGTTTAATAAACTCTTGTGTGGCACCTTATTGAATGCCTTCTGAAAATCCAAATACACCACATCCACTGGTTCCCCCTGATCTATTTTGCTAGTTACAACTGCAAAAAACTGAGTCAGTATATAGATATCTCCCTGAGCGAGAAGGATTGAGAGACACCAGTCATTGTACAGATAACTCAGAGAGAGAGAGGGACAGAGAGTCAGCCGTCAGTGTAAAGATATTTCCCTGAGAGAAAGGAGACTGAGACACACCAGTCAGTTACAGATGTCTCCCTGAGAGAGAGGGACTGAGAGACCCCAGTCAGTAGAAACATAGAAACATAGAAGATAGGAGCAGGAGTAGGCCATTTGGACCCTCAAGTCTGCTTCACCATTCAATGAGATCATGGCTGATCATCCAAACTCAGTGCCCTGTCCCTGCCTTCTCCCTTGATCCCATTAGCCTTAAGAAATATATCTAACTCCTTCCTGAATATATTAATGAATTGGCCTCAACTGCCTTCTGTGGTAGAGAATTCCACAGGTTCACCACTCTCTGGGTGAAGAAATTCCTCCTCATCTCTGTCCTAAATGGCTTACCCCTTATCCTTAGACTGTGACCCCTGGTTCTGGACTCCCCCGCCATCGGGAACATCCTGCATCTAGTCTGTCTAGTCTTGTTAGAATTTTATAAGTTTCAATGAGATCCCCTCTCATTCTTCTAAACTCCAGCGAGTATATGCCCAATCGACCCAATCTCTCCTCATACGTCATTCCTGCCATCCCAGGTATCAGTCTAGTGAATCTTCGCTGAACTTCCTCCATGGCAAGAACATCCTTCCTCAGATAAGGCGACCAAAACTGCACACAATACTCAAGGTGTGGTCTCACCAAGGCCCTGTACAACTGCAGCAAGACATCCTTGTTCCTGTACTTGAACCCTCTCGCTACGAAGGCCAACATACCATTGCCTTCTTAACCGCCTGCTGCATGCTTACCTTCAGCACTGGTGCACAAGGACACCCAGGTCTCGTTGCACTTCCCCTTCTCCCAATCTATTGCCGTTCAGATAATAATCTGCCTTCCTGTTTTTGCCACCAAAGTGAATAACCTCGCATTTATCCACATTATACTGCATCTGCCATGCATCCGCCCAATCACCCAACCTGTCCAAATCATATTGGAGTTTCTCGGCATCCTCCTCAAAGCACACACGCCCACCCAGCTTTGTGTCATCTGCAAACTTGGAGATATTACATCTAGTTCCCTTGTCTAGATCATTAATATATATTGTGAATAGCTGGGGTCCTAGGATCGATCCCTACGGTACTCCACTAGTCACTGCCTGCCACTCGGAAAAAGACCCGTTTATTTCAACTCTTTGCTTCCTGTCTGCCAACCAGTTCTCTATCCAAGTCAGTACCTTACCCCCAATCCCATGTGCCTTAACTTTACACGCGAATCTCTTATGCGGGACCTTATCGAAAGCCTTCTGAAAGTCCAAATACACCACATCCACTGGTTCTGCCTTATCTATTCTACCAGTTACATCCTCAAAAAATTCCAGTAGATTAGTCAAGCACGATTTACGTTTTGTAAATCCATGTTGACTTTGTCTGATCCTGTCACTGTTTTCCAAGTGCTCTGCTATTACATCTTTTATAATGGACTCTGACATTTTCCCCACTACCGATGTTTTCTCTCTAACAACTTTTTTGAATAGTGGGGTTACATTAGCTACCCTCCAATCCATGGGAACTGTTGCAGAATCTATAGAATTTTGGAAGATGACCAGCAATGCATCTACTATTTCTAGGGCCACTTCCTTAAGTACCCTAGGATGTAGATTATCCGACCCTGGGGATATATCGGCCTTCAATCCCGGCAATTTCCCTAACACCATTTCCCTACAAATACTGATTTCATTCAGTTCCTCCCTCTCATTATTGGACCCTATGTTCCCCGACATCTCTGGGAGGTTATTTGTGTCCTCCTTTGTGAAGACAGAACCAAAGTATGTATTTAATTGGTGTGCCATTTCTTTGTTCCCCTTTATAAATTCCCCTGATTCTGACTGCAAGGGACCTACGCTTGACTTCACCAATCTTTTTCTCTTCACATATCTATAGAAGCTTTTACAGTCAGTTTTTATGTTCCCTGCAAGCTTATTCTCATACTGTATTTCCCCCCTCTTAATTAATCCCTTTGTCCTCCTTTGCTGAATCCTAAACTGCTCCCAATCCTCAGGTTTGCTGCTTTTTCTGGCCAATTTATACATCCTCTCCTTGGATCTTATGCTATCCCTAATTTCCCTTGTTAGCCACAGTTGAGTCACCTTTTCTGTTTTATTTTTATACCAAACGGGGATGAACAATTTCTGTAGTTCATCCATGCGATCTTTAAATGTTTGCCATTGCCTATCCACCATCAACCCTTTGAGTAACATTCCCCAATCAATCCTACCCAACTCGCGCCTCATACCATCGTAGTTTCCTTTATTTATAATCAGCACCCTAGCCTCTGAGTCAACTACTTCATTCTCCATCTTAATGAAGAATTCTATCATATTATGATCGCTCCGCCCCAAGGGGCCTCGCACAACAAGATTGCTAATTATTCCTTTCTCAGTACATAATACCCAGTCTAAGATGGCCTGATCTCTAGTTGGTTTCTCGACATACTGGTCCAGGAAACCATCCCGTATACACTCCAGGAATTCCTCCTCCACAGTATTGTTACTAATTTGGCTAGCCCAATCTATATGTAGATTAAAGTCACCCATGATGACTGCTGTGCCCTTATTGCACGCATCTCTAATTTCCCGTTTAATGTCATCCCCAACCTCTGCATTACTGTTTGGGGGTCTGTATGCAACTCCCACTAACGTTTTCTGCCCCTTGCTATTTCTTAGCTCTACCCATACAGATTCCACATCATCAGAGCTAATATCCTTCCTTACAATTGTGTTAATCTCCTCTTTAACCAGCAATGCTACCCCACCTCCTTTTCCTTTTTGCCTGTCTTTCCTGAATATTGAATACCCCTGGATGTTGAGTTCCCAGCCTTGGTCACCCTGGAGCCATGTTTCCATAATCCCAATCATATCATATCTGTTTACATCTATTTGTGCAGCTAATTCATCTACCTTATTATGAATGCTCCTCGTATTAAGACACAAAGCCTTCAGGCTTGTTTTTTTAACACTCTTAGACCTTTTAGAATTATTATTTACTGTGGCCATGTTTGATTTAAACCCTTGATTTCTCCGACTGACACTTTTGCTTTTCTCCTTCCTGTCTTTTGCTTCTATCCTTGTTTCCCTTTCCTCTGTCGCCCTGCACAGGTTCCCAACCCCCTTCCATTTTAGTTTAAACCCTCCCCCACAGCACTAACAAACACTCCCCCTAGGACATCAGTCCTGGTCCTGCCCAGGTGCAAACCGTCCAGTTTGTACTGGTCCCACCTCCCCCAGAACCGGTTCCAATGTCCCAGGAATTTGAATCCCTCCCCCTTGCACCATTCCTCTAGCCACGTATTCATCTGAAATATCCTTCTATTTTTACTCTGACTAGCACGTGGCACTGGTAGCAATCCTGAGATTACTACCTTTGAGGTCCTATTTTTTAATTTACCTGCTAACTCCCTATATTCAGCTTTTAGGACCTCATCCCAGTTTTTACCCATATCGTTAATACCTATATGCACCATGACAACTGGCTGTTCACCCTCCCCTTCCAAAATGCTCTGTGCAGCCGCTCCGAGACATCCTTGACCCTTGCACCAGGGAGGCAACGTACCATCCTGGAGTCTCGTTTGCGGCTGCAGAAAGGCCTATCTATTCCCCTTACAATAGAATCCCCTATTACTATAGCTCTCCCACTCTTTTTTCTCCTGTCCTGTGCAGCAGAAGCACCCATGGTGCCAGGAAGTTGGCTGCTGCTGTCTTCCCCCGATAAGCCATCTCCCTCAACAATATCCAAGGCGGTATATCTGTTTGAGAGGGGGATGGCCACAGGGGACCCCTGCACTACCTGCCTGCGACTACTACTCTGCCTGACAGTCACCCATTCCCTTCCTGCCTGTGCAGCCTTTACCTGCGGTGTGACCAACTCATTAAACGTTCTATCCACGACGTCCTCAGCATCGCGAATGCTCCAGTATGTATCCATTCGCAACTCCAGTGCCGCAATGCAGTCTGCCAGTAGCTGCAGCTGGATACACTTCCCACACACATGGTCATCAGGGACACAGGAAGTGTCCCTGATTTCCCACATAGTGCAGGAAGAGCATACCATGGCGCCGAGCTGTACTGCCATGACTTACACTTTAATTAATTCAAATTAAATTAAATCTAATCAATCCCACCAATTACACTACAATTAAATGATATACTCAAGGGCCCTTGTTTACCAGCAGTCCCGCTACACAACAGAGACCCTAGAAACTATAAGTATATGGTATAGTATATGGACATCTCCCTGAGGGACAGGGTGTGAGAGATACCAATCAGTGTACAGATATCTACCTGAGGGAGAAAGACTAGGAGACACCAATCAGTGTATAGGTAGCCTCCTGAGAGAGAGCGACTGAGAGACACCAGTCAGTGTACAGATATCTCCCTGAGGGAGTCAGAGTGAAGATTTTCCCCCCATCCCGTCCCTGTCTCTTGACAGAGGTCCGCCCCTTGGGGGATATCACACAGTGACCAATCTGAGATTGACCACATCTGTCCCTTTGCAAACAACAACAACAACAAGGCACTTCTATGGGCGGGGGTGGTGGTGGAATATCATAGTGACCCTCCGATACTGCTCCCAGTCATTCATTATCCCTAGTGTGTGAAGCGGGGGTCAAGAGGCCTCAGCATCTATTGCTCACCCGAACCCTCCTGCCCCGATTATTCTGGTAAATTGACACTGGGATCAGCTTACTCAGCATAGTGTGGGATGGACAAAGCCCTGGTTAGACCACACCTGGAGTACCGTGAGCAGTTCTGGGCATCACACCTTAGGAAGGATATATTGGCCTTTAAATTAAATTAAATCTAATCAATCCCACCAATTACACTACAATTAAATGATATACTCAAGGGCCCTTGTTTACCAGCAGTCCCGCTACACAACAGAGACCCTAGAAACTATAAGTATATGGTATAGTATATGGACATCTCCCTGAGGGACAGGGTGTGAGAGATACCAATCAGTGTACAGATATCTACCTGAGGGAGAAAGACTAGGAGACACCAATCAGTGTATAGGTAGCCTCCTGAGAGAGAGCGACTGAGAGACGCCAGTCAGTGTACAGATATCTCCCTGAGGGAGTCAGAGTGAAGATTTACCAGAATGATACCCGGACTCCAAGGGTTAAATTACAAGGAGAGATTATATAAACTAGGGTTGTATTCCCTGGAATTTAGAAGGTTATGGGGTGATTTAATGGAAGTTTTCAAGATATTTAGGAGAACCGATAGGGTAGGCAGAGAGAAACTATTTCCCTGGTTAGGGAGTGCAAAACCAGGTGGCATAGTCTAAAAATTAGAGCCATGCCATTCAGGAGTGAAGTTACGAAACACTTCTACATGCAAAGGTGGGTATAAGTTTGGAACACTCTTGTGCAAATGGCAATTGATGCTAGATCAATTGTTAATTTTAAATCTGAGATTTTTAGATTTCTGTTAACCAAAGATATTAAAGGGTATGGGACAAAGGCGGATATATGGTGTTAGATCAGCGTTGATCTCACTGAATGGCGGAACAGGCTCGAGGGGCTGAATGGCCTACTCCTGTTCCTATGTTCCTATGTGTTATTCCTACTTCTCATCTACATGCTGCCGCTCGGTGAGATCATCCAAAAAGTTTCCACATGTAAGCTGACAACACCCAGCACTCCCGCACCACCACCTCTCTCAACCCCTCCGCTGTCTCTAAATTGTCAGATTGCTTGTCTGACATCCAGTACTGAATGAGCAGAAATTTCCTCCAGCTAATTATTGGGAAGACCGAAGCCATTGTCTTCAGTCCCTGCCACAAACTCCGTTTCCTAGCCACAGACTGCATCCCTCTCTCTGGCAGCTGTGTGAGTCTGAATCAGACTGTTTGCAACCTAGGTGTCATATTTGAGATGAGCTTCCAACCACACCACAAGACTGCCTATTTCCACCTCCGTAACATTGCTCGACTCTTCCCTGCCTCAGTTCATCTGCTGCTGACACCCTCATCCATGCCTTTGTTACTTCTAGATATGACTATTCGAACGCACTCCTGGCCGACCTCCCACGTTCTACCCTCTGTAAACCTGAGGTCATCCAAAACTCTGCTACCCGTGTCCTAACTCTCACCAATCTCGTTCACCTATCACCCCTGTGCTTGCTGATCCACATTGGCTCCTGGTTGAGCAATGCCTCAATTTTAAAATTCTGATCTGGTTTTCAAATGCCTTGCCCCGCCCTATCTCTGTAATCACCACCAGCCCTACAACCCTCCGAGATATCTGTGCTCCTCTAATTCTGGCCTCTTGAGCATCCCCAATTTTAATCGCTCAAACATTGGTGGCTATGCCTTCAGCTGCCAAGGCCCTAAGCTCTGAAATTCCTTCCCGAAACCCCTCCATCTCACTCTCCTCCTTTAAGATGCTCCTTAAAACCTTTTTGACCAGACATCTGCCCTAATATCTCCTTATGTGGGTCGGTGTCAAATTTTGTTTGATAATCGCTTCAATGAAGTGCATTGGGACGTTTTACTGCATTAAAGGTGCTATATAAATACAAGTTGTTGTTATTTGTGGGGCTCAGTCCCACACCAGTCCCCTTGCCCACTCCCACCTCTCTCCAACGGGTCTCTAAGTGTGTGTCTCTGAACTTCTATTGGGAGCTAGGAGAGAGATTAAAATGCAGGACCTCAAAAGTAGTAGGAGGAGAAATTCGGTATCGCCCCATTTGGGGCGCAATTCTCGGCCGGGCGCAAAGTTACGGCGCAAATTATCGCCACCTACTGCAAAATTGGTCTGTTTCGCCCCTGGAGCCAATTGCAGCGCTAAATCAGGCACTGCACGACTCTCTTAATGCGCTAAGCTGGAGGAGCGAGGCGCTAACTCAGAGGGCGGGCGCAGCGCAGGTGCTGTCAGTTAGCGATTGCACACAGACACGCTGGCGCCGGTCAGCTCTTAAAGGGGAAGGTCGATCTTGATTTGCAGCCGCACCCTGCGCATCGGAGCCCTGAATCTCGGCCTGGACAGACCTGTTGCCAAATCCTGCAGCCAAGAACCATGGAGAGGGCCAAGGAGCGAGCGCAGTGTTTCAGCGAGGGGGCCTTGGAGGCTTTGGTTGGTGCGGTGGAGCGCAGGCGATCTCTCCTGTACCCGGAGAGTGGCAGGAGGCCTCTGCCCAGCGAATACCGAAAAGCTTGGAGGGAGGTGGCTCACAGAGTGATCTCCAGCAGCATGGTGCCTAGGACATAAGAACATAACATAAGAACATAAGAAGTAGGAGCAGGAGTAGACCATACGGCCCCTCGGGCCTGCTCCGCCATTCAATAGGATCATGGCTGATCCGAACCAAGACTCACGTCCACTTTCCTGCCCGCTCCCCGTAACCCCTAATTCCCTTATCTGCTAGGAAACTGTCTATCTCCGTTTTAAATTTATTTAATGTCGCAGCTTCCACAGCTCTCTGAGGTAGCAAATTCCATAGATTTACTACCCTCTGAGTGAAGAAGGTTCTCCTCATCTCAGTTTTGAAATGGCAGCCCCGTATTCTAAGATTATGCCCCCTAGTTCTAGTCTCACCCATCAGTGGAAACATCCTCCCCGCATCCACCTGATCAAGCCCCCTCACAATCTTATATGCTTCGATAAGATCGCCTCTCATTCTTCTGAATTCCAATGAGTAGAGGCCGAACCTACTCAACCTTTCCTCATAAGTCAACCCCCTCATCTCCGGAATCAACCGAATGAACCTTCTCTGAACTGCCTCGAGAGCAAGCATATCTTTTCTTAAATATGGAAACCAAAACTGTACGCAATACTCCAGGTGTGACCTCACCAGTACCCTGTATAACTGAAGCAAGACTTCCCTGCTTTTATACTCCATCCCCCTTGCAATAAAAGCCAAGGTTCCATTGGCCTTCCTGATCACCTGCTGTACCTGCATACTAACCTTCTGTGTTTCATGCACCAGGACCCCCAGATCCCTTTGTACTGTAGCACGTTGCAGTTTCTCTCCATTTAGATAATAACTTGCTCTTTGATTTTTTCCTGCCATAGTGTATAACCTCACACTTTCCAACATTATATTCCATCTGCCAAATTTCCACCCACTCACTTAGCCTGTCTATGTCCTTTTGCAGGTTTTTTATGTCCTCCTCACTCACTGTTTTCCCTCCCATCTTTGTATCGTCGGCAAACTTGGATATATTGCACTTGGTCCCCTCCTCCAATTCGTTAATATAGATTGTAAAGAGTTGGGGTCCCAGCACTGACCCCTGCGGAACACCACTAGTTACTGATTGCGAACCTGAGAATGAACCATTTATCCCAACTCTGTTTTCTGTTTGATAGCCAATCTTCCACCCATGCCAGTATATTACCCCCAATCCTGTGATTTTTTATCTTGTGCAGTAATCTTTTGTGTGGCGCCTTGTCAAATGCCTTTTGGAAGTCCAAATATACCACATCCACTGGTTTCCCTTTATCCACCCTGTTTGTTACATCCTCAAAGAATTCGAGCAAATTTGTCAAACATGACTTCCCCTTCATAAAACCATGCTGACTATGGTCCAATTAAATTCTGCTTATCCAAATGTCCTGTTACTGCTTCCTTAATAATGGACTCCAACATTTTACCAACCACAGATGTTAGGCTAACTGGTCTATAGTTTCCAGCCTTTTGTCTGCCTCCCTTTTTAAATAAGGGCGTTACATTAGCAGTTTTCCAATCTGCTGGGACCTTTCCTGAATCCAGGGAGTTTTGGAAAATTACCACCAATGCATCCGCAATCCCTACTGCTACTTCTCTCAAGACCGCTACTTCTCTTAATCAATCGATTAAGGTGTAAGATGGTACATGAGCAGTGGTGTACATTCAAGGAGATATTTCACAACTTCCAAAAAATATATATTCCACTGAGAAGAAAAGGGTGTAAAAGAAAAGACAGCCATCCGTGGCTAAGTAAAGTAATAAAGGATAGTATCTGACTGAAAACAAGGGCATATAAAGCAGCCAAATCTAGTGGGAGGATAGAAGATTGGGAAGCATTTAAAAGCCAGCAAAGAATAACTAAAAGATTAATTAAGAAAGGGAAGATAGATTATGAAAGTAAACTAGCAAAAAATATAAAAACAGATAGCAAAAGTTTCTACAGTTACATAAAAAGAAAAAGAGTGGCTAAAGTGAATGTTGGTCCCTTAGAGGATGAGACCGGGAAATTAATGGTGGGAAATATGGAGATGGCAAAAACACAATGAATATTTTGTATCAGTCTTTACAGTGGAGGACACTAAGAATATCCCAACACTGGACAAACAGGGGGCTATAGGGTGGGAGGAGCTAAACACAATCAAAATCACTAAGGAAGTGGTACTCGGTAAAATAATGGGACTCAAGGTGGATAACTCCCCTGGACCTGATGGCTTACGTCCTAGGGTCTTGAGGGAAGTGGCGGTAGGGATTGTGGATGCATTGGTAATATTTTCTAGGGCGGTTCGGGAGGATTTAAACTAATTTGGCAGGGGGATGGGAACCTAGGTAGTGGAAAAGAGGGAAGTCATATGAAGTCAGAAATAGATGGTAGAAAGGTGAGAAGCAATAAGCAAAGGAGAGAAACACAAAGGGCCAAACTAATTCATAATGAGAGTGTGAAAAAAGCAAGCCTGAAGGCTTTGTATCTTAATGCTAGAAGCATTAGGAACAAGGTGGATGAATTAGTTGTGGAAATAGAGGTAAACAAGTATGATTTGATTGGGATTACAGAAACGTGGCTGCAGGGTGGGCAAGGCTGGGAACTTAACATCCAGGGATATACAATATTTAGGAAGGATCGGCAAAAAGGTAGGGGAGGTGGGGTAGCATTGCTGGTAAAGGAGGGGATTAATGCAATGGAAAGGAAGGATATTAACTCGGATGAAACGGAATCTGTATGGGTAGAAATGAGAAATAGCAAGGGGAGGAAAACGTTAGTGGGTGTGATATATAGGCCTCCAAATAGTAATATGGAGGTGAGGGAAGGCATAAAAAGGGAAATTAGAGAAGCGTGCGATAAGAGCACAGCTGTCATCATGGGTGACTTTAATTTACATATTGATTGGACTACCCAAATTAGTAAAAATTCTGAGGAGGAGGAATTCCTGGAATGTTTTCGGGACGGTTATCTGGACCAATATGTCGAGGAGCCGACTCGAGATCAGGCCATTTTAGACTGGGTATTGTGCAATGAGAAGGGACTTATCAGCAATCTTCTTGTACGAGGCCCCTTGGGTCAGAGCGATCATAATATGATCGAGCTCTCAGTCGAGATGGAGAGTGAGGAAATTGAATCAGAGACTAAGGTCCAGAACTTAAATAAAGGGAATTACGAGGGTATGAGACGGGAATTGGGTAAGATTGATTGGGTGGTGTTTCTGGGGGGATTGACAGTGGAGAGACAATGGCAAGCATTCAAAGATAGAATGGAAGAATTCCAGAACATGTTTATACCGGTTTGGCATAAAAATAAACCTAAAAAGGTGACTCAACCGTGGATAACGAGGGAAATTAGGGACAGCATAAAATCAAAAAAAAGGGCATATCAATTGGCAAAAAAAAGCACCAGACCGGAAGATTGGGGGCAGTACAAGATACAGCAAAAGAGGACAAAGGGATTAATCAGGAAGGGGAAAATAGAATACGAAAGTAAACTTGCAGCAAACATAAAGACAGACTGCAAAAGCTTTTATCGGTATATCAGGAGGAAAAGACTGGTAAAATCCCAAGTCGGTCCCTTGCAGTCCGATTCGGGAGAATATATAATGGAGAATAAGGAAATGGCAGACCAATTAAACTCATACTTTGGTTCTGTATTCACAAAGGAGGACACAAATAACCTCCCAGGAATATCGGCAAACATAGGGACTAATGAGAGGGAGGAGCTGACAGAAATTAGTATCTCTAGGGATATGGTGTTGGGTAAGTTGAGGGGACTGAAGGCCGACAAATCCCCGGGGCCTGATAAACTACATCCTAGGGTACTTAAGGAGGTGGCCCTGGAGATAGCAGATGCTCTAAGGATCATCTTCCGGAACTCCATTGACTCGGGAACAGTACCCGTGGATTGGAGGGTAGCTAATGTTACCCCAATATTTAAAAAGGGGGGTAGAGAGAAAGCAGGGAATTATAGACCAGTAAGCCTTACATCGGTTGTGGGCAAAATGCTAGAGTCCATTATTAAGGATAAAATAGCGGAGCACTTGACAAATGGGGAAAGGATCGGACAGAGTCAACATGGATTTACAAAGGGTAAATCGTGTTTGACTAATCTGCTGGAATTTTTTGAGGAAGTAACTGGTAAAATAGATGGGGGAGAGCCAGTGGATGTGGTGTACCTTGACTTCCAGAAAGCCTTCGATAAGGTTCCACACAAAAGATTATCATGCAAAATTAAGGCTCATGGGATTGGGGGCAAAGTATTAACGTGGATAGAGAACTGGCTGGCGGATAGAAAACAGAGAGTTGGAATAAACGGCTCGTTTTCGGAGTGGCAGGCAGTGACCAGCGGGGTGCCGCAAGGATCTGTCCTGGGACCCCAGCTGTTCACAATATATATAAATGATCTGGATCAGGGAATTGGATGCAATATTTCCAAATTCGCTGACGACACTAAACTAGGAGGAGGGGTGGGCTCTGATGAGGATGTCAGGAGGCTACAGTGCGATTTGGACAGGTTGGGGGAATGGGCAGATACGTGGCAGATGCACTATAATGTGGATAAATGCGAGGTTATCCACTTTGGGGGTAAAAACAGGAGGGTAGATTATTATCTAAATGGCAATAGATTGGGAGATGGGGAAGTGCAGAGGGACCTGGGTGTTCTTGTGCACCAGTCACTGAAGGAGAGCATGCAGGTGCAACAGGCGATCAAGAAGGCAAATGGTATGTTGGCCTTCATATCAAGGAGGTTCGAGTATAGGAATAGGGATACCTTACTACAGCTGTACAAGGTGCTGGTGAGACCGCATCTGGAGTATTGTGTACAGTTTTGGTCGCCCCATCTGCGGAAGGATGTTCTTGCCATGGAAAGAGTGCAACGGCGATTCACCAGGCTGATACCTGGAATGGCGGGAATGACCTACGAAGAGAGATTAAATAGTTTGGGCTTGTACTCACTGGAGTTTAGAAGATTGAGAGGGGATCTCATCGAAACATATAAAATTATGGCAGGCCTGGACAGGCTGAATTCAGAGAGAATGTTTCCAATGGCCGGGGAGCACAGAACCAGGGGCCACAGTCTAAAAATAGCGGGCAAATCATTTAAAACAGAGATGAGGAAGAATTTCTTCACTCAAAGAGTGGTGAGCCTGTGGAATTCCCTGCCACAGAGGGCTGTGAAGGCTAATTCAATAAATATTTTCAAGAGAGAATTGGATATATTTCTGAAGGCTAAGGGGATTAAGGGTTACGGAGAAAAGGCGGGGACGGGGTACTGAACTGGTAAGATCAGCTATGATCTCAGACGAAGATCAGCCATGATCTCATTGAATGGCGGAGCAGGCTCGAAGGGCCGAATGGCCTACTCCTGTTCCTATCTCTATGTTTCTATGTTTAAAACTCCCTGGACTCAGCAAAGGTCCCGGCAGACTGGAAAACTGCTAATGTAACACCCTTATTTAAAAAGGGCAGTAGACAGAAGGCTGGAAACTATAGACCGGTTAGCCTAACATCTGTGGTAGGTAAAATTTTGGAGTCCATTATTAAGGAGACAGTAACAGGACATTTGGATAATCATAATTTAATAGAACAAAGTCAGCATGGTTTTATGAAGGGGAAGTCATGTTTGACAAATTTGCTGGAGTTCTTTGAGGAAGTAACATATAGGGTGGATAAAGGGGAACCAGTGGACGTAGTGTATTTGGACTTCCAAAAGGCATTTGACAAGGTGCCACACAAAAGATTATTGCTTAAGGTAAAAAATCACGGGATTGGGGGTAATATTCTGGCATGGATAGAGGATTGGCTATCTAACAGAAGGCAGAGAGTTGGGATAAATGGTTCATTCTCAGATTGGCAATCAGTAACTAGTGGTGTTCCGCAGGGGTCAGTGCTGGGTCCCCAACTCTTTACAATCTATATTAACGATTTGGAGGAGGGGGCCGAGAGTAACATATCAAAGTTTGCAGATGATACTAAGATGGGAGGGAAAGTAGTGAGTGAGGAGGACATAAAAAACCTGCAAGGGGACAAGACAGGCTAAGTAAGTAGGCAGAGATTTGGCAGATGGAATACAATACTGGAAAGTATGAGGTTATGCACTTTGGCAGGAAAAATCGTAGAGCAAGTTATTATCTTAATGGCAAGAAACTGGAAAATACTGAAGTACAAAGGGATCTGGGGGTCCTGGTGCACGAAACTCAAAAGGTTAGTATGCATGTGCAGCAAGTGATTAAGAAGGCCAATGGAATGTTGGCTTTCATTACTAGGGGGATAGAATATAAAAATAGGGAGGTATTGCTTCAGTTGTACAAGGTATTGGTGAGACCACACCTGGAATACTGCATACAGTTTTGGTGTCCATACTTAAGAAAAGACATACTTGCTCTCGAGTCAGTACAAAGAAGGTTCACTCGGTTAATCCCGGGGATGAGGGGATGGACATATGAGGAGAGGTTGAGTAGATTGGGACTCTACTCATTGGAGTTCAGAAGAATGAGAGGCGATCTTATTGAAACATATAAGATTGTGAAGGGGTTGGATCGGGTGGATGCGGGGAGGATGTTCCCGATGATGGGTGAAACTAGAACTAGGGGGCATAGTCTTAGACTAAGGGGCTGCTCTTTCAAAACTGAGATGAGGAGGAACTACTTCACTCAGAGGGTGGTAGGTCCATGGAATATGCTGCCCCAAAAAGCTGTAGAAGGTACATCATTACATAAATTTAAAACAGAAATAGACAGTTTCCTAGAAGTAAAGGGAATTAAGGGTTACGGGGAGCGGGCAGGAATTTGGACGAGTCTAGGTTCAGATCGGACATGGCCCTGTGGGTAGCGGAGCGGGCCGAGGGGCCGTGTAGCCTGATCCTGCTCCTATTTCGTGTGTCTAATTCTGTTAGATTCAGGAGATGGTTCTGTGATAGTAGATTGGCGGTTAGGATCAGATCAGCCATGATCTTATTGAATGGCGGAGCAGGCTCGAGGGGCCGATTGGCCTACTTCTGCTCCTATTTCTTATGTTCTTATGTTCTTATAAGATTGCCTGCCCCCTGGTTGGTTCAGTAACATACTGCTCAAGGAACCTGTCCCTAATGCACTCTATGAACTCTTCCTCAAGGCTGCCCTGCCCAATTTGATTTGTCCAGTCAATATGAAAGTTAAAATCTCCCATGATTATAGCTGTTCCCTTATTACAAGCCCCAACTATTTCCTGATTTATACTCCGACCAATAGAGTTGCAACTGTTAGGGGGCCTATAGACTATGCCCACTAGTGACTTTTTCCCCTTATTATTCCTTATCTCCACCCAAACCGTTTCACTATCCTGATCCTTTGACACAATATCATCTCTCACTATTGCAGTGATTCCATCCTTTATTAACACAGCCACCCCACCTCCCTTTCCTTCCTGTCTGTCCTTCCTAATTGTCAAATACCCCTGGATGTTTAGTTCCCAGTCATGGTCACCCTGCAGCCATGTCTCTGTAATGGCCACCAGATCATACCCATGTGTAGTTATTTGTACCGTCAACTCGTCTATTTTGTTACGAATGCTGCGTGCATTCAGATAAAGAACTTTTAAATATGTTTTGTGACAATTTATTCCTGCTTTTACCCCCTTTACTACTTTACCTTTATCTTTATATATTCTGTCCCTTCCTGACGCGCTCTGGTTTTTAATTCCCCCACTCCTATCTTGCTCTATTGCCTTATCCGCTGACATTTTTATTTTTCGCTCTCTTGAAACCTCCCCCCCCACTAATTAGTTTAAAGCCCTCTCTACAGCCCTAGTTATTCGATTCGCCAGGATTCTAGTCCCAGCACTGGCCAAGTGAAGTCCGTACCAACGGAACAGCTCTCTCCTGTCCCAGTACTGGTGCCAGTGTCCCAGGAAGCAAAACCCATTTCTCCCACATCAGTCTTTGAGCCACGCATTTACCTCTCTGTGGAATGCAGGAAGAAGTTCAACGACCTCACTTGGGTCATCAGGGTGAGTGCCTTTTTCAGAAACCTCTTCATCCCTCTATCTCGACCTCGCTTTATGGCCAAAGGGTCTTGAAAGCCCCAATGCCCAGCACTCCTCCAACACCTTTGGCCCTTTCAGGAAACTCACATGCACATTCAGCACTTTACACACAGTAAGGGCTATTCGACCATGGGAGGCATTCCAGCCAAGATCATGGCTGCACACAGTAAGGGCTAATCGACCATGGGAGGCACTTCAGCCAGGATCATGGCTGCACACAGTAAGGGCTATTCAACCATGGGAGGCATTTCAGCTAAGATCATGGCTGCATCTTTACTCAGACCCCGTCGTTTTTCTCGCAAGGCAAGCTGGCACATAATAGGAGACAGCAGCAATGGACCGGGGGAGGCCGGCCTCACCTTCAAGCCCTGACCGATCTGGAGCTGCGAGTCCACCGGATTGTGGCAAGCCGGATGCTTGGCCCCGTCGCCACTGGAGACGCCGACCCCATTCTGGCCAGCAATGGTAAGGTCATCACCTTTTTGACCTCTCTCCTTCCACTTGTTCCTCACAACAGCATCCTTTGAAACTCTCGTTCCAAATCAGTACATCGCTGCACTCATTCCTCCCTTGCTGCCACCGTGTCCTCACGCTAAAGCCACTCTTGTACCTCCCTGCTTTCAGATGCTGATTCGCCAGGTGAGGAGGCGGGCCCTCAAGCTGCCACTAGGAGTGAATCTGAAGGCGAGGAGGAAGAGGAAGCTGGACCATCAGCACAACCCTCTGCCGAGCAGCCCATGGCCATACTGGGGACACGCCTTCCCTGGAGGGGAGCGGGGGGGGAATGGTCTGATGAGGTTGAAGCGCCAGGACCCAGCGGGCTGCAGCAACGCGAGGGGGGTAGGGAAGCTTGGGGGCCTCGGGTGCGGCTCCTCGCTGAAATGAGCACCCAGGTGGAGCAAAGGCACACTGAGCTCATGGCTGCAGTGGCAAGGATGCCCGAATCCATTGAGTCACTGGCAAGGAGTGTCCAGGACTTCGGTGCAGCACAGGCGTCTGCCACGCAAATGCTAAGTGCTGCAATGCAGTCAGTGGCGGGTCTCATGCAGACGCAGATTGAGGCCACGTGAGCACTAACTGCTGCCACCCTCGCTGGATTTCCCCGGGGCTCTCACCGCGCCGCAGATTGCTGCGCATGCTGACGTGCTGCCCCGTGGGAGTGCCAGTGTGTCGGTCGAGCGGGGAGTTGCTGTCCTCTCTCAGGATTCCTGCTGTCACTTCTCCACTGCAGTTGCCACCACCTGTAGGACAGACTGCTGCCACCCATGCAGAGTTGGAGCAGTCAGCAGCAGAGCTGGTCCAGGCCGTCCCTCAAGGGCATCTGCAGTCTCAGTTTCTGACACTCAGCAGCCTTCCCCCAGCCTTGCTGCAGCCACTGGGGTCCCAGTGCGGAGGAGCTGCAGGGTGGGAAGGGGCAATTTCGCAAGGGTAGCAGATCACCCTCGAAGGGCAAAAAGTAGAAGGTGTGGCAAAATGTGGTTCATTGTTTTTTTGAAGGCCGAGGATCGTGGTCATATTTTTGTTTACTGTTTTGGACATTATCTCCAGGTTGTGAGAGCCAGTTATGTGATTGACTGTTTCTTTGTGTGTTTCTTTCTATTACTTTGTCATGCGGGAAGGATACACAGTTTTGTTAATAAAGAAGTGTCTTAATTCAAAATGTGCATATTTGCTCTTTGCACTCATTGTTGCCTTGACCGGCTTAGGGGTTGCGGCATAGTTCCATTCAGGTTTTTTGAATGGCGGAAGCCACTCCCTCAGAGGGGGCCTAGAAGCGACTTGCTATAAGTCTTTGACGGACAGCCCTTGCACTTTGTGCCTCCCTCCCGTCTTGGTGCTGCTGCTCCTCCTCCTCCTTTGCTGGTGCTCCAAGGCCCGCTGGCTTTGGCTGGGTCCTGAGGATTGCCAGGCTATGCAGCATGCAGCAGACAACAACGATGTGGGAGACTCGCTCAGGCGAGTACTGCAGGGCTCCTCCAGAGTGGTCCAGACAGCAGAACCGTTGCTTGAGCACGCCGATTGTGTGCTCAACGATGTTCCTGGTAGCTTGATGTCTCTTGTTGTATCGTTCTTCTGCAGGGGTACTGGGCGAACGGAGCGGGGCCATCAGCCAGGTGCACAGAGGACAGCCCTTGTCTCCGAGAAGCCAGCCTCCTGGGTGAAGCGGGGCCTCAAAAAGGTCTGCCACAGAAGTCTGGTGCAGGATGAAGGCGTCGTGACTGCTGCCTGGAAATTGGGCATTGACAGCGAGTATCAGCTGTCTGTGGTCACAGACCAACTGGACGTTCAAGGAATGGAAGCCCTATCGGTTGCAGAAATCCTCGGCATTCTCTTGTGGCGCCCGCAAAGCCACATGGGTGCAGTCAATGGCGCCCTGCACCAAGGGGAAGCCCACTATTCTTGCAAAGCCCGCTGCGCGATCTTGCTTCTTGTCGGGGGTCATCGGGAAAGAGATGTATTCTCATCTCCTTTTAAGGAGGGCATTTGTGACTTGACGAATGCAGCAATGCACCGCAAACTGGGAGATATTGGCAATGTCCCCAGTAGCAGATTGAAAGGAGCCGGTGGCATAAAAGTTGAGAGCCACTGTTACCTTCACTGCCACCGACAGAGACGTCCTGCTCCTCAGTTGAGGCTGCAGATCTGGCTGAAGCAGGTGACCACCTCCTTGCTGAATCGCAGCCTTCACAAACACTGCTCCTCAAACATATTGATGTATGAGAACTGTTGTCGAAAAACCCTGGGACGGTAAGGTCTCCTGTACCGACGCCTGTTGGCCCTCCTCCGTCTGGCCATGATTGCCACTCTATCTCTGTGTCTCTGTGCCCTCCCAATGTGATGGAGAAGCACAACGTGCCCATCCATTGCAGCCCCCATAATATGTGGGCAATCAAAGTTATGCCAGTGAAAAAGCAAAGCAACTACAAAGTTATGGTCAGAAGCCAAAACTACCTCAGACAGCGTTGACTCAATGCAGAAAGCTCTCTCCCTTTGTCTCTCTGCAAATCTCTCTCGCTCAGAACGAGTTGTTCAAAAATAGCTACCACACAGAAGACAGGAAGAGCCCCCTTTAAATAGCGCCCCCCCAGCCACACAGCGACTGGGAGGCGTTCCAGTCAACCTGTCGTTGGTGGCGACAGGCGGAAAGGAGGGGGGCGCCACTGAATTTCCGGTCCGGGGTGCCCCAAGGGCGTTGCACTCTGGAATGACGTCAAGATCTGCGCGCGCAGGAGAGTGGGCGGTAGGGTTTAGCGCCGCCGCTAAATGTCCGCTCAATTTCACGAAAGGCGCAGGTCTCGCCGTGCCCGGGCGCTAGTTGGTTAGCGCCCCACTTATTGCCCTCTTAAGACGCTAACGGGTGGCGCTCACAACTGAATTTCTCCCCCGTAGACTCCGGATTACTCCCGGTGCCACATGCTAGTGAGTACAGGAATAGGAGGATAGAACAGATGAATGCGTGGATGGAGAGATGGTGCAGGAGGGAGGGCTTTAGAATCCTGAGGCATTGCGACCATTTCTGGGCAAGATGGGACCTATACAAGCCGGTCGGGTTACACCTCAACAGAGCCGGGACCAATATTCTCATGGGGGAGGTTTGCCAGTGCTCTTTGGGGAGGGTTTAAACTAGCTTGGCAGGGGGATGGGCACCAGCATATAGGAGTAGAAAAGAGGAATAAGGAGCATAAAAGAGTGAGTGTGTTGGATAGTACTGGAGAAGAAAGTAGTACTGGAGGCGGAAGTAGTACCATATTGGATAGGAGCAGACTAAGACTATGAAAAATTCAAAAATAGGTTTAGAATACATGTACGTAAACACACAAAGTATGGTGAATAAGGTTGGTGAGCTACAAGCACAATTAGTCGTGTGGCAATATGATGTTGTGGCAATAACAGAAACGTGGCTTAAAAACGATGAGGCTGGGCACTTTATATTTAAGGGTACAAGGTGTTCAGAAAATATAGGGAAGGAAAAAGAGGAGGTGGAGTGGCAGTGCATATTAAGGAAGACATTGTAGTGTTGGAAAGGGAGGATGTTCTTGCGGGGACAAGGACAGAATCCATTTGGTTAGAGTTGAGCAGCAAAAAGGGTATGATCACGCTATTGGGGGTATTCTACAGGCCTCCAAATAGTGAGAGGGAGGTAGAGGAGCAAATCTGCAGGGAAATTGCAGCGATATGCACGAGCTATAGAGTGGTGATATTGGGGGACTTTAATTACCCAAATATCAATTGGGATAATGCTAGGGTAAAGGAAAGGAGGGAGAGGAATTTCTGAAATGTGTTCAGGGGAATTTCCTTGATGAATATGTTCTTGGCCCAACTAGGAAGGAGGCATTGCTGGATCTGGTGCTGGGGAATGAGGTGAGCCAGGTCAACCAAGTGTCTGTGGGAGAACACTTGGGTACGAGTGATCATCGTTTCATAAGATTTAGATTAGCAATGGAGAGGAGCAAGGAGCAATCTAGAGTGGAACTTCTAAACTGGAATAGGGCTAACTTCAATGGGATGCGAAAGGATCTAGCCAGAGTAAAATGGAACCAAAGCCTGACAGGAAAAACTGTAATGGAACAATGGGAGATCTTTAAGGAGGAGATGTTCCAAATACAGGCTAGGTACATTCCAACAAGAGGGAAGGGTAAGGGAACCAAAGCAAGGGCTCCTTGGATGACGAGGGAGATAGAGAAGATGATGAAACAAAAAAAGAGGGTGTATGATGAATGTTAGGTGAATTCTTCAAGGGAGAACCAGACAAATACAATAAGTTGAGAGGGGAAGTGAAGATGAAAATAAGATTGACAAAGCGAGAATATGAGAGTAGAATGGCGGATAACATAAAAGGGAACCCAAAAATCTTCTACTGGCATGTAAACAATAAACGGGTAGTAAGAGGTGGGGTGGGGCCTATTAGGGACAAAGAGGTGATATATGCTTAGAGGCACAGGGCAAGGCTAGAATACTCAATGAGGACTTTTTATTGGTGTTTACTAAGGAGGTGGATGCTGACAAAATATCAGTAGAAGTGGAAAAGGTAGAAGCAATGGAAGGGGTGAAAATTGATAGACAGGATGTACTAGAAAGGCTGGGTATGTTTAGAGTGGATAAGTCGCCTGGTCCAGATGGCTTGCATCCCAGGTTGCTAAGGGAATTGGGAAAGGAAATAGCGGGAGGGCTTGCCATAATTTTCCAATTTTCCCTAGATGTGGGGGGAGGTGCCTGAGGATTGGAAAGTGGCAAATGTGACATCATTGTTCAGGAAACTAGTTAGCCTAACATCTGTCATTGGGAAAATGCTGGAGTCCATCATTAAGGAAGCAGTAGCAGGGCATTTGGAAAAGCATAATGCAGTCAAGCAGAGTCAGCATGGTTTTATGAAAGGGAAATCATGTTTAACAAATTTGCTGGAGTTCTTTGAGGAGATAACAAGCAAGGTGGACAAAGGTGAACCAGTGGATGTGGTGTATTTGGACTTCCAGAAGGCATTCGATAAGGTGCCACATAAAAGGTTACTGCATAAGATAAGAGCTCACGGAATTGGGGGTAATATATTAGCATGGACGTGGAATTGGCTAACTAACAGAAAGCAGAGAGTCGGGATAAATGGGTAATTTTCCGGTTGGCAAACGGTAACTAGTGGGATGCCACAGGGATCGGTGCTGGGGCCTCAGCTATTTACAATCTACATTAATGACTTGGATGAAAGGACCGAGTGTAATGTAGCCAAGTTTGCAGATGACACAAAGATGGGTGGGAAAGCAAGTTGTGCAGAGGACTCAAAGAACCTGCAAAGGGATATAGACAGGCTAAGTGAGTGGGCAAACATTTGGCAGATGGAGTATAATGTGGGAAAATGCGAGGTTATAAACTTTGGCAGGAAAAATAAAAAAGCAAATTATTATTTAAATGGAGAGAGATTACAAAATGCTACAGTTCAGAGGGACCTGGGGGTCCTTGTGCATGAAACACAAAAAGTTAGCATGCAGGTACAGCAAGTAATCAAAAAGGAAAATGGAATGCTGGCCTTTATTTCAAAGGGGTTGGAGTATAAAAGCAGGGAAGTCCTGCTACAACTGTACAGGGTATTGGTGAGACCACCTTGAGTACTGCGTACAGTTTGGTCTCCTTATTTAAGGAAGGATATACTTGCTTTGGAGGCAGTTCAGAGGCGATTCACTAAGTTAATTCCAGAGATGAGGGGGTTGACTTATGAGAAAAGGTTGAGCAGGCTGGGCCTAAACTCATTGGAATTTAGAAGAATGAGAGGTGATCTTATTAAAACATATAAGATACTGAGGGGGCTCGACAAGGTAGGTGCAGAGAGGATGTTTCCTCTCGGGTGGAAATCTAGAACGCAGGGGCAGAGTTTTAGAATAAAGGGTCGCCCTTTTAGAACTGAGATGAGGAGGAATTTCTTTTCTCAGAGCGTCATAAATCTGTGGAATTCTCTGCCCCAAAGAGCTGTGGAGACTGGGTCATTAAATACATTTAAGGTGGAAATAGACAGATTTTTGCAAGATATGGGAGTGACGGGTTATGGGGAGCGGGCTGGGAAGTGGCTTTGAGCCCAAGATCAGCCATTATCTTATTGAATGGCGGAGCAGGCTCGAGGGGCCAAGTGGCCTATTCTTGCTCCTATTTCTTATGTAAGGGTGTAAGGGTGTAAGGACAATCCTAGTAACTACAGGCCGGTCAGTTTAACATCAGTGCTGGGTAAAGTTTTAGAAACAATAGTCAAGGAAAAAATTAACAGGCACTTGGAGAGGTTTAAGCTAATTAAGGAGAGCCAACACGAATTTGTAAAAGGAAGATCATGTTTGACTAATCTAATTTAATTTTTTGATGACGTAACAGGGAGGATTGATGTAGGGAATGCAATGGATGTTGTCTGCATGGATTTTCGGTAGGCGTTTGACAAAGTATCACACAGAAAGCTGGTTAACAACATTGAGGCTCATGGAATAGGCGAGTCAGTGGCAGCTTGGATAAGGAATTGGCTTAAGGACAGAAAACAGCGAGTTGTGGTAAATGGCTATTTTTCAGATTGGAGGATGGTAGACAGTGGTGTTCCCCAAGGGTCAGTGCTGGGGCCACTGATTTTTTTGATATATATAAATGACCTGGATATTGGAATACAGAGTAGAATTTCAAAATTTGCCGATGACACCAAAATTGGGGGTGTGGCAAACAATGAGGATGATACCAATCGACTGCAACAGGACATAGAAAGGCTAGCAAAATGGGCAGGCAAGTGGCAGATGGAATTTAATACAGAGAAGTGTGAGGTGATGCATTTTGGGAGAAGGAACAGGGAGAGGCAATATACACTTAATGGCACAGTTTTAAAGAGTGTGCAGGGGCAGAGGGACCTGGGAGTTAATGTGCATAGGTCCCTGAAGGTGGCAGGACATATTGAGAGAGTGGTTAGCAAAGCATATGGGATCTTGGGCTTCATAAATAGATGTATTGAGTGCAAAAGTAGAGAAGTTATGCTGAACCTTTATAAAGCACTGGTTAGGCCACAACTGGTGTATTGCGTCCAGTCCTGGTCACCACACTTTTGGAAGGATGTGAAGGGTGCTTGAGAGGGTGCAGAGGAGATTTACCAGAATGGTTCTGGGGATGGGGGATCTTAGCTACAAGGACAGATTGGAGAAGCTGGATTTGTTTTCAGGAGAGCAAAGGAGGTTGAGGGGTGATTTGATAGAGGTGTACAAGATTATGACGGGCTTAGATAGGCTAGACAGGGAAAGGCTGTTCCCACTAATTGATGGTACAAGGACTAGGGGACACAGATTTAAGGTTTTGGGCAAGAGATACAGGGGGGATGTGAGGAAAACCTTTTTATGCAGCGAGTGGTGAGGACCTGGAACTCACTGCCGATGGAAGCGGTGGAAGCAGAGACACTCAGGCCTAGAAATTGCGTTGGGGCGCCAAAGTGGCGCAAAAGTCGCCTGAGCGCAGGATTTAGCGCAGCGTTCGAGGCTTTAGCGATCATCAGATATTCAGTTCCATTGCCCCTAGAGGAAGACAGGGCGAGGCTCGAGGCGCTCCGTGTCCCTCTTAGGGCGCTGAAATTGAATATTGCAGCGCCACACGCTGCGGCACGGCATGCTGCGGTACTGCAGGCTTTCCTCCCATTGTTAAGGGGGAGGGGCCTGCAACAGCGCGATCCCCGCTCGCGAGTGCCGGCAAACGAGCCCGGCACCAAGGAGAAGTGCCGGGCTCTCGGGAAACAGCCGGCAATGCCGCTGGGGGGGGGGGGGGTGTGGGGGAGGTCAGGAGGCCGGGGATGGAGATGCTGGCAGGCGGCCACCGAAAAAGGCGGCCGCCCCGCACCTCCACCTTAAATTGCGCCACTGCCGGCACAGTAAGGCCCGTGAACCGGGCGCGGGTAGCGAACGGCGCAACTGCGGCGTTCGCTACCAAATATCACGAACGGGGCGCGAATGGGGCGTTGCGCACACCGATGACGTCATCGGTGGCGGCGCAGCGCAAATGGCTAACGCCACCTTTAGCGCCCCTGCTGAATATCGCGGGAGGCGCAGCCAGTGGCGCTACAGCCACTGACTGCCTCTTTAGGCGCTAACAGGTGGTGCTACTCACCCAATTTTTCCCCCTCAATGTTTTCAAGGGGAGACTGGATAAGCAGTTGAGGGAAATAAACTTGCAGGGCTACGGGAATAGAGCGGGGGAATGGAACTGACTGGAGTGCTCTGCAGAGAGCCGGCACGAACTCCATGGGCCGAATGGCCTCATTCTGTGCCGTTATGACTCTAAGGCCTAGAAATTGGGTATAGTCCCGCCTGAGGCATTAGAACTGGCGCTGCGCAAAGTTTATAGCCAGACGAAACTTATCGCCATCTGGCGCAATATTGGGTTGCATCACCCCCAAAGGGGATTGAGGCGCGAATTCAGACGTTGCACGGGCCTCCTAAGGCGTAAAACTTCCGGCGCTACCCAATATCGGCGCGGACGGGCGCAGCGCAGGTGATCTCAATTACCGATAACCACGAGACATCCAGGCGCCGGCCGGCTCTTAAAGGGGTGGGCCAGTCAGCCTCAGCTTCCACACTCATCGCCCTGTAGGCCTCAGGATCGGCGCTCGCCCTTCTCTGGTGCAAAAAACTTGGTCAAGATGGAGAAGGTGAGACAGAGAGCAGAGCACTTCAGCACTGAGGCTCTGGAGCAGTTGGTGTCCGCAGTGAAGCGCCGTCGAGATGTTCTCTATCCTGACAATGGCAGGAGGCCGAATCAAAAGGAGTACCGCCGAGCTTGGAGGGATGTTTGTCAGAGGGTCAACTCCAGCAGCATGGCGACCAGGAGCCCTGTTCAGTGCAGGAAGAAATTCAACGGCCTCACTCGGGTCGTTAGGGTGAGTGTTGTTTATGCAAACTTCTGATTCCCTCCATCTGCACCTGGCTTCATGGCTACAGGGTGCGTGATGCCCCAATGGCCATCTGTCAGCAAGCACCCATGGCCCTTTCTGGGCACACACATGCACATTTGACTCAAGGCATCATGTAAGGGCTCTTGCACCATGGGGGGCATGAGATGATCACTCAGGGCATCATGTAAGGGATCTTGCACCATGGGGGGCATGAGATGATCACTCAGGGCATCATGTAAGGGCTCTTGCACCATGGGGGGCATGAGATGATCACTCAGGGCATCATGTAAGGGCTCTTGCACCATGGGGGGCATGAGATGATCATTCAGGGCATCATGTAACAGAACTTCCCCTTCTTTCCCCTGCAGTCCAAGCTGGCGACGATCCGCAAGGACCAGCTTCGAACCGGTGGCGGACCTCCACAAGTGGTCACTCTCACGGATCTCGAGGAGAGAGTGCACCAGATTCTTGGAGGACGTCTGAGTGGTCCTGTTACCACTGCAGCTGCCGGCCCCATTGTCGACAGCGATGGTAAGGTTCTCACCTTTTACAGCTGTCTCCTTCCACTTGGACCCCTGCCAGCATGCTTTCTCACTGTGGAGCCATGTCATAGCCTTGCCGCAATCTGGCATGCCTTGCCGCCAACCTGTCCTTTTGCTAAAGCCACTCTTCCACCTCCCTGCTTTCAGATGCTGCATCACCAACTCGGGATCCGCGCCCTGAAGCTGCCAGTGCCAGTGCCTCCAGAGGCGAGGATCAGGAGGAAGCCGGACCATCCGTTCCAGCCTCAGGGGAGCCTACACATCTGCAGACTGGGGATAGTAGCTCCCTGGAGGGGAGGGGGGGGCGCTCTGATGAGGAGCCAGTTGCCGGAACAAGCGGCCTGCAGCTACGCGAGGGGGGTAGGCAAGTTCGGGCGCCGGCTCCCCGGAGGGCAAGGCAGGGAGCGATGACTGCTGCACAGAGTGCAGAGGAGGGCGTAGTCTGGCTGAAATGAGCATCCAGGCCCGGCTCAGGCATACTGAGCTTATGGCTGCAGTGGGGAGGCTGCCTCAGTCGATAGAAACACTGGCAAAGAGTGTGCTGGATTTGGGGCAGCAATGGAGAGGACTGTCCAGGGCTTCGAGGCCGCAATGGAGAGGACTGTCCAGGGCTTCGAGGCCGCAATGGAGAGGACTGTCCAGGGATTCGGGGCAGCAATGGAGAGGACTGTCCAGGGCTTCGAGGCCGCAATGGAAAGGACTGTCCAGGGATTCGGGGCAGCAATGGAGAGGACTGTCCAGGGCTTCGAGGCCACAATGGAAAGGACTGTTCAGAGCTTCGGACAATCCCTGGAAAGGTCTGTCCAGGGCTTGTCTGAGGCAGTGGAACGGACTGCTCCGGCCTTGTCCGAAGCAATGGAAAGAACTGTCCAGGGCTTCTCTGAAGCACTGGCACCTGCCACACAGGTCCTTACTGCTGCCACGCAGTCACTTGCTGGCCTCGTCAACACCCAGATTGAGGCAACGCGAACTCTCACTGCTGCCACCCTATCTGCATCAGCTAGGATCACCCCGGGCCCTTCCAGTACCACACGAGGCCAGGAATCAGTGGAGCAGTCGATTGTGACGGATGAGCCGAGCCGGTCCCCTCAGAGAGCCCGTGTGTCGCCCGACCATGGTGCAGGTGTCCTCTCTCGGCAGGTGACCATTGCTCATGCCACCGCTGCTACGTCTGCAGTGCAGCTGCCACCACCTGCAGTGCAGACTGCTTCCAGCCATGGCCAGATCAAGCAGCCAGCCTCCGCACCCTCCAAGCCCAGAGGTCGTCCAGGCCATCCCTCAGGGGCTTCTGCGCTTCCAGACAGTCAGCAGGCATCCCCCAGCCTTGACGTCGCCACTGGGGTTCAATTACGTAGGAGCAGCAGGGAGGGAAGGGGCCGACCGCAAAAGAGAAGTCGGTCTCCATCAAGGGGCCAGCAGTAGAGGAAGGTGCTGAGACATTTCTTTGCCCAAATTCAAGGACTCCCTCACCTGTTGTGATTGTTGGAAATGGTTTGTTTAGTTTTGCGGCTTTGCCAAAGAGTTAACTGTTATTTTGTTAGCTATGGTTTCTGTTGACATGACGTTGTTATGCTGGAAGGAAGGACTTTTTTGACAATAAAGAAAAGTTTTAATTTACAATGGTACTCGTAACTATTTACACTCATGGTGGCCTTCAGAGGCTTTGTACGATCCGAAGTGCGCAGGACGATTGACATCCATCATTCCGTCAGAGGGGCCTCGAACCGAGTCCTGATGAGCCTCTGACGGATGGCCCTTCCAGTTTCAGGAGCCCTCCCATCTTCCTCCTCCTCCTCTTCCTCCTCCTCATCCGCATGCTCCTCCTCCTCCTCCTCGTCCGCCTGCTCTTCCTCCTCCTCCTCCTCCTCGTCTGCCTGCTCTGCTGGACCTTGAGGGACAGCTGGCATTGGCTGGGTTCGTCGAATGGCCAAGTTGTGGAGCATGCAGCAGACGACGACGATGCGACCCACTTGCTCCGGCGAGTACTGCAGGGCTCCCCCCGAATGGTCTAGACAGCGGAAACGCTGTTTGAGCACACCAATAGTGTGCTCCACAATGTTCCTGGTCGCCTGATGGCTGCTGTTGTACAGCTCTTCTGCCAGGGTGGCGGGCAAACGGAGTGAGGTCATGAGCCATGGGCAGAGAGATAGCCCTTGTCACCAAGAAGCCAGCCTTGTGGGTGAGCCGGCCCCTCAAAAAGGTCAGAAACAGGTCTGCCGCAGGATGAACGCATCGTGGCTGCTCCCAGGGAATTGCGCGTTGACTGCCATGATCATTTGGCGGTGGTCACAGACCAGCTGGACATTGAGGGAGTGGAACCCCTTGCGGTTGCGGAAGTCCTCAGGATTCAGAAATGGCGCCCGCAAAGCCACGTGTGTGCAATCAATCGCCCCCTGCACCATGGGGAAGTCCGCAATAGCAGCGAAGCCCTGCGCGCGCTCCGCCTGCTTCTCCAGGGTCAGAGGGAAGGTGATGAATTGACGCCTTCTTCTATAAAGGGCAGCTGTCACTTGCCGGATGCAACAATGCACTGCAAACTGAGATATATTCGCAATGTCCCCAGTGGCTGACTGAAAGGATCCGCTGGCGTAAAAGTTGAGGGCAATAGTCACTTTGACGGCCACCGACAGAGAGGTCCTGCACCGTAGACGCGGCTGCAGATCCTCAGCAAGCAGGTGGCACAGCTCAGTCACAACCTCCTTACCGAATCGGAGCCTTCACACACACTGCTCCTCCGACATGGCAAGGTATGACACCTGCTGCCTGAATACCCTCGCAGCGTATCTTCGGATTGGCCGACCTCCATTGCCCCTCCTCCTTCTGGCCAATCCCGGCCCTCTCTCCCGCCGTCTCTGTGCCCCTTCAAAGTGTCCGGCCATGAGGACGTTCCCCTCCAAAGCAGCTCCTATTCCGATGCCAGACGGGCAACATGCTGTAATGTGTAGCGCTCCAACTGCTCCAGACAGGTCTGAAGGTCCCAAGTATTCGAAGGCTAAATCCAAAAAAAACTGCTCAACAGTAGCTCACCAACTCTCTCCAGCAACGATCACAATGAACAGGCCAAGTGGCTGCAGCTTTTATACTAGAGCTGTCCCCTTTAAATAGCGCCCCCCGACTCCGAGAAGGGCCTGGGAACGTTCCATCGAACTGTCACTAATAGCGCTAGGCGGAAAGGTTCCGGGCGCCACCGAATATCCGGTCAGGGGCGCCAAAAAGGCGTTGCACACTGAAATGACGTCATGATCTGCCTGCGCATGCAGGCGCGCTAACAGTTAGCGCAGGCGCTAAATGTATAGTCAATATGGGAGATGTCGCTATCTTCATTGCACCCGCCTGAACATTGGGTAACACCCCAAATTTCAGACTCATTAGGCACTAATCGCTGGCGCTACCAACCAAATTTCTAGGCCTAAATGACTCTTCTCTAACCAAAACACTCGCGTTAAGACTAGTGGCGCAATGCTTACCTTGAATTGGATTCAGAACTAGCAGCAACACCAGGGTTCTTCCTGAGATTCCAGTCCGAAGGACCATGTTGGTGAAGGGGGGCTGAGAGGTTCTTTTCAAACCAGGAGCAGATCAACAAACTGCATATGATAAAGAGACGGTGAAAAGCAACTAAGTCACAAAAAACCACATCCTCAAGAGAGGCGTGTTGAAAAACGGAAGGAGTCAAAACCTGCTAATTTTAACATTCAGTCATTTCACACTCTTTCCTCCTGACAACCCCCCGCGCCCCGCATCAACTTCCTCTCTTGCACAATCTGCGATGCTCCGCACAGCTGAATAAAGCACCGAGATGCGGCAGTTCTCCGTGAGAGGGGTCCTCAGCCTAGTATGTGCGTTCCTCTTTGTGGTCTGTGTGGATACGAGTTACGTTTATCATCGACTCCAGTTAGAGGTGCGAGAACCTCGTAAAAATTTCCAGTGGATGCGAAGGCCGTTCAGGCATCATGCTGGTTGCCTGCTCACGAATAGACTGCATCCTTCTCACTGTCTTCACACTCTCTCTCTCAGTCTTCCTTTCTGCCTGTCTCTCTCTCTCTCTCCCCCCCATCTCTGTCTCTTTCTCATTCTCTCTCTCTCTTTCTTTGTCTCTCTCACTCTTTCTCATTCTCTATCTCTCTCTCTTTCTCTGTCTCTCTCTCTGTCTCTTTCTTTCTCATTCTCTCTGTGTCTCTTTCTATTCTCTCTCTGTCTCTCTCTTAAATAAAGGAAACTATGATGGTCTGAGGAGCGAGTTGGGTAGGATTGATTGGGGAATGGCATTCAAAGGGTTGACGGTGGATAGGCAATGGCAAACATTCAAAGACCGAATGGATGAACTACAGAAGTTGTTCATCCCAGTTTGGCATAAAAATAAAACAAAAAAGGTGACTCAACCGTGGGTAACAAGGGAAATTAGGGATAGCATAAGATCCAAGGAGAGGACATACAAATTGTCCAGAAAAAGCAATAATCCTGAGTATTGGGAGCAGTTTGGGATTCAACAAAGGAGGACAAAGGGATTAATTAAGAAAGGGAAAATAGAATATGAGAGTAAGCTTGCCGGGAACATAAAAACTGACTGTAAAAGCTTTTATAGATATGTGAAGAGAAAAAGATTGGTGAAGTCAAGCGTAGGTCCCTTGCAGTCAGAATTGGGGGAATTTATAATGGGGAACAAAGAAATGGCAGACCAACTAAATACATATTTTGGTTCTGTCTTCACAAAGGAGGACACAAATAACCTCCCAGAAATACCAGGGAACATAGGGTCTGATGAAAGGGTGGAACTGAAAGAAATCAGTATTTGTAGGGAAATGGTGTTAGGAAAATTGATGGGACTGAAGGCTGATAAATCCCCAGGGCCTGATAATCTACATCCCAGGGTACTTAAGGGAGTGGCCCTAGAAATAGTAGATGCATTGCTGGTCATCTTCCAGAACTCGATAGACTCTGGAACAGTACCCATGGATTGGAGGGTAGCTAATGCTACCCCACTATTCAAAAAAGGCGGCAGAGAAAAAGCGGGGAATTATAGACCGGTAAGCCTGACATCGGTAGTGGGGAAAATGCTAGAGTCCATTATAAAAGATGTAATAGCAGAGCACTTGGAAAGCAGTGACAGGATCGGACAAAGTCAACGTGGATTTACAAAAGGTAAATCATGCTTGACTAATCTACTGGAATTTTTTGAGGATGTAACTGGTAAAATAGATAAGGGAGAACCAGTGGATGTGGTGTATTTGGACTTTCAGAAGGCTTTCGATAAGGTCCCGCATAAGAGATTAGCGTGCAAAATTAAGGCACATGGGATTGGGGGCAAGGTATTGACTTGGATAGAGAACTGGTTGGCGGACAGAAAGCAAAGAGTTGGAATAAACGGGTCGTTTTCCAAGTGGCAGGCAGTGACTAGTGGAGTACCGCAAGGATCGGTCCGAGGACCCCAGCTGTTCACAATATATATTAATGATCTGGATGAGGGAATTGGATGTAATATCTCCAAATTTGCAGACGACACAAAGCTGGGTGGGAAGGTATGCTGCGAGGAGGATGTCATGAAACTCCAGTACGATTTGGACAGGTTAGGTGATTGGGCAGAAACATGGCAAATGCACTATAATGTGGATAAATGTGAGGTTATCCATTTTGGTGGCAAAAACAGGAAGGCACATTATTATTTGAATGGAATTAAATTGGGAGAAGGGGAACTGCAAAGAGACCTGGGTGTTCTTGTGCACCAGTCGCTGAAGGTAAGCATGCAGGTGCAGCAGGCGGTTAAGAAGGCAAATGGTATGTTAGCCTTCGTAGCAAGAGGGTTCGAGTACAGGAACAAGGATGTCTTGCTACAGTTGTACAGGGCCTTGGTGAGACCACACCTTGAGTATTGTGTGCAGTTTTGGTCACCTTATCTGAGGAAGGACGTTCTTGCCATGGAAGGAGTGCAGCGAAGATTCACCAGGCTGATACCTGGGATGGCAGGAATGACATATGAGGAGAGATTGTGTCGATTGGGCTTATACTCACTGGAATTTAGAAGATTGAGAGGGGATCTCATTGAAACCTATAAAATTCTGTCAGGCCTAGACAGACTAGATGCTGGAAGGATGTTCCCGATGGTCGGGGAGTCCAGAACCAGGGGTCATAGTCTAAGGATAAGGTGTAGGACATTTAGGACTGAAATGAGGAGGAATTTCTTCACCCAGAGAATGGTGAACCTGTGGAATTCTCTGCCACAGAGGGCGGTGGAGGCCAGTTCATTAAATATATTCAAGAAAGAGTTGGATATATTTCTTAAGGCTAAAGGGATCAAGGGATACGAGGAGAAGGCAGGGACAGGGTACTGAATTTGAATGATCAGCCATGATCTCGTTGAATGGCGGAGCAGGCTCGAAGGGCCGAATGGCCTACTCCTGCTCCTATCTTCTATGTTTCTATGTTTCTATGTTTCTTTCTCAGTCTCTCTCTCTGTCCCTCTCTCTTTTTCTCATTCACTCTCTCTCTCTCTATCTCACACTGTCTCTTTTTCTGTCTCTATGTGTGTCTCTCCCTTTACCCAGAGTCCAGCTCCATTCTCTGCTTCTCCTTTACAAGAAACGCTCTCTTCCCCAATCACTTCTTGCCACCATCTGCTGCGAATGGTTTCAGTACAAAATCACAATTACAGATATAGTTCATCAGGTCTTGGCTGCATGTTTCCAATTTCTCACTGGGCCTCAAGCTGTTTAGATTGATTAGCATTTTCATCACTAAAATTAAATTTCCAACACATTTTGGAGGTCTTTGTTTCTACAAGTGCGTGCCAGCCAACTTTCCTACAGATATAAAAGACTGTATCTAACCTGTACTGTACCTGCCCTGGGAGTGTTTGATGGGACAGTGTAGAGGGAGCTTTATTCTGTACTAGCTGGGGGTGCCCAGCGGTGCCGAGGATTTTTTGAGGGCATGTTGTTGTTGGAAGAGAGAGAGAGAGCGACTGGGGGGAAGAGAGAGAGCAACTGGGGGGAAGAGAGAGAGCAACTGGGGGGAAGAGAGAGCGCGACTGGGGGGAAGAGAGAGAGCGAGCGACTGGGGGGAAGAGAGAGAGCGAGCGACTGGGGGGAAGAGAGAGAGCGAGAGACTGGGGGGAAGAGAGATAGCGTGAGACTGGGGGTAAGATAGAGA